>NW_026126407.1:40675000-42057500 GCF_943737965.1 Phodopus roborovskii
TAGTAGGGCTTGCAGGATGCTGACTTTTATCTTTTTGCTGATAGATATACTTACTGTCCTCATAACTGGTTTATCCCAGTAGATGCTTTCCTCAGAGACCATGCAGTCACGGAAAATATCACCCAATTTCCTTCCAAGAATTGTTGGAAGGTTTAATCAAGAAATATTTGTGAGGCATTCTGAAGAGGGAAGCACTCTCCAGTGGCAGAGAAAAAATGATTATTACTGGAATTAGGCTTTAGAAAATTCTCTAATCATCATCCAAATCAAATGAAGAGATGATGGAAAATTCTAGTTAAATCATGAAAACAAAAACGAGACCAAAATTTCAAAATGTTTTGCTTTTGATTGAAAATCATGCTTTGCCTTCCCTTTGATGTTAGTTGCCACTGAGGGTCTAATATTTTAAATGAGTTCTTGGATCAGAAGTAGAATATCAAGTGTAAGGGTTTGACTTCATTCATTCTATGCTTCTACAATTCTAAATTGCCTCTAATTTCCCTCTTTACACATGCAGTGTAGGGATGGTTGTTTTTCACAGACCTTGCTTTTCCACTAATTAGTTGGTAGAATTAAGTTTGCAATTACCCAACTGAAATGTTTTAAGAAAATGTGTCATGTATCAGGAAAATAAGTGAAATGCGTAATTTGAGGAGAAACTTTGACCTTGTCTCGTACATTGCAAAAGTTTAGACCTTTATTGCAAGTGAGAAATCTCTGACTCTGGCTGACTTACGTGTACATAGAGGCATGTTCTCCTGATTCTTAAGTCCATTAGGAATCTGAAAGTTTGTGAATAATCAACTGAATATGGCATCATCTACTACCAATATTTCCTTTAAAATTATTCAAAACAGATCTTGTAGTTCCTAGTTTATTGAAAGCCAAAGCATAGAATCCATTGAATGCCAGTGCGTAGAATCTTTTGAATTCCGAACACATTGAAATCTGTGTTAAGAACTGAGAACACAAAGGCGAGTGAGGCAGTCAAGTAAGAAATTAGTATACTTATGTGCAATAAATACACTGAAGGAGTCTTCTCCAGGTTATCATGGGGACACAGCCATTCTAGGAGCAAGAACTTCCTGAAAGAACCAGGCTCCAAGAAAAATCTAGATGAGAAAGCGAATGCCTATCAAATGAAGAAAAGGAAAGTGAATCAAGGGTCATCAGTACTATCTTAGTTACTTTTCCCATTTTTTTTTTTTTTTTTGGTAAAATACCTCCATAAAAGCACTTTAAGGGAGAAAGTGTTTATTTTGGCTCACATTTTGAAGTCATGGTTCATCATGACAGGAAGTTATAGCAGTAGGTGTGTGAGGTAGTTAGTAATGTCAACAGTTGACAGGAAGCAACAAATGGCTATGCTCAGCTCCTTCCTTCCTTTCACTATGATCCAGGTTCTCATCCTTGAGAATATTATAGACAGTGGAAGGAAGGGTCTTCCCATGGAAAAGTAAGCTAATTTTATGGAGAAAGTAACTCAGCATTCTTTAACCCCCTAATCATGCAGTCTTCCCTGCCTCTCAACTACTTTTCTCTTTGTTATCCAGGTTGGGGGAAAAATCTACTTGCATTAAATGATTTATTGAACAGAATTAACTATTTAGATACATTTTTCCCCTGCTCCAAAAATACACAGGACTACATTCCCCTATTCCCAGTCACCTGCACAAGACACAGCCATTAAATTATATCTAGACTAAATTGCATGCCTTCCTGTGCCTTTAGACATATTGGAGTCATTTGGGTTTGATCATGGGAATTTTCATGCTTGGGACCAACTCTTTTTCTTTATCTGCCAGAATCTGTGGTTCTCATTATTAAAAACCCAGTTTGAGTTCTTTCCTGCTGGGGATGCTCATTACATTAGATAGTAGGTTATAGGAGTCTGTCTCGGTTGTGTCCATCCATATCTGCTATAACATTCAGGTTTAAGTAACTACATTCTTCTTTCTCACACCTTTGTGTGTTTATCTTCCTAAGATACCCCAAGCCCAAGCCTCAAAGCACTTGCATACATCCCCTTGAAAATTATTAAATTGAGTGCTTTTAACTTAATTACTTGGGTAAGTGCTAGGCATGCTCTACTTTACTATGTGCATATTTTAGGTGAGTTTTCCAGAAACTTCTCACAAATCAAAAATAACATTTTTATCACTTCCTTGTAAATTATGATTGTGTTCTGAAACAAGTTTAAGAATACCATCCTTCCAAATTCACCATCTCCCAATAATAAAATATATTGCCTTTAAAGTATACCAACTCAGGAGATTTTTAGCCCATGGACTTAATGTATAACAATTCAATGAAAATCAATCTATATATAGGAACATGTTTTGCTTATGCTTTGTTGTTGGCTGATATGGTTTAGTCTTCTCATTTTACAAGGAGTGAAATAAAATGCCCACTCATTTTTGGGTCACTCTGTTTTTCAAATTCAATTGCACTATGTTCTGAACAGCTTTCTTTTTGAGGCATGCCATATTTGTACTGGGCCATTTGATGTATAATGATGAAGATGTAAATATACTGAAATGTAACTGTTCTTTAGCAAAACATACCTGTTAAACTATCACTTTCAAATTACTTGGTATTTTTATTATCTTCCATTATTTATAATTTTTATTTAAATTTGAAACAACTGTGTTTTACATGTCAAACCCAGTTCCTGCACCCTCTTATCCTCCCTTGATTTCTGCCAACCAACCCCCATCCCATCCCTGTTCTACTCCCCAGGAAGGATGAGGCCTTCCATGGGGAGTCTTCAAAGTCTGTCAAGTCTGCCATATCACTGGAAGCAGGGCTCAGGCCCTCCCTGATGTGCCTAGGATGAGGGAGTAACCCTTTATGTGGAATGGGCTCCCAAAGTCCATTCCTACACTAGGGATAAATACTAATCCACTACCAGAGGCCCAATGGACAGCAAGATTTATCTTCTATTTCTAAGCAATTTCTTCTTTGTGCTATGGATATCTTTGAGGCTCCTTGCCTTTGTATGTGCTAGAATATTATTGTGTGCATGCTCCAATCCTTAGGGTGCCCTAGATGCTTCTAGTCTTTTCTATTTCTAGAACACTTTCAGTGTCTTCAGGTTGAACCTTGCTTAACTTATCCCTCCAATCCTCATCCATCTTTGTGTTATTCACTTGTATGGATCTACACAGTATCCTATTTGTCAATGAAGAAACTTTTGCTTCCGTATTTACGACCAAAGATGGTACTAACATCTCTTAAATTGTGATTGAATCTCAAAACAGCACTAAAATCACAATGTGAGGACACTAATTTTAAATATCTACTTTATTACAATTACAGAATCAGGCAATCTATCATTTATGAAACTTTTGAGCTGGGAGACTTAAGGTAAGATGTCTCTGAGAACATGCTTGCTTTAAAGTAAGTCAATGAATTTATATATGACTATAGTGATTTTTTTATTTTATTTTATTTTATTGTTTTATTTTTTGTTTTTGTTTTTGTTTTTTGAGATAGGTTTGCTCTGTGTGACTGACCTAGCTGTGTTGGAACTTACTCTATAGACCAGGCTGGCCTTGAACTCAAAGAGATCTACTTGCCTCTGACTCCTGAGTGCTGGGGTTAAAGGCATGCACCACCAACACCTTCAGATATTGTTCTATTTTGAGAACACCTCTATGTTTATAGCCTGAGCAGATGGTGTAGGCATTTCCTTATACCCTTCCTGCACAAAGGCAGAGCTCCTTTCATGACAGCCCTAAAGTCAGAAAGGTATACTTATTACTACTGTCATTCAAAGTCTCTGTTTATGAAAAAAAAAAAAGATTTACTATTGGTGTGGTAGATCCTATTGGTTTGAACAAATTTAAAAAGACATATCCACTAGAATAGTGTCATATTGAATAGTTACATTGAGCTAAAAAGTCCCTTGTTAAAAAAAATAATATCCTGTTTTTTTTTTTTTTTTTTAACAACTTTAGCACCCTTCCTTCACTTTGGTTATAGGTTTTTTTTCAATACTTTTAAATAAAATCTATATAAAAGGCAGATAGTTGAGACATACTGAAAGCAATGACTTTCATCAGTAGCATTTAATTGATTGAAATTTTTCCTCATTGTATATATCTGAAAACTACACCCCAACCTCTTTTCTATTTTTTCATGTTTTTATCTTTTTTTTTTCTTATTTTACATATCGATCCCAGTTCCCTCTCCCTCCCTCACTCCCTCCCTCTCTCTCACCTTCATCCATGCCCACCAATCACCCTCCCATCCCATCCCCCACCCCAGGTGCACAGGGAGGCTGATACCTTCCAGGAGGGATCAACAAAATGTGTTAAGTCATTTGGAGTAGGGTCTAGGCCCTCCCTCCTGCCTCTAGGTTAAGGGAGTATCCCTCCATGGGAAATGGGCTCCCAAAGTTCTTTTGTCCAGGGATATATCCTGATTTCACTGTTAGAGGTCCCTTAGACTGCCCAGGACTTTTAACTGAGACCCATGTTCAGTGGGTCTGAGTCAAGTTGGTTCAATGCTGTATTCCTAGCTATCAGACTAGGGGCCCATTAACTCCTTCTTGTTCAGGTCAGCTGTCTCTGTGTGTTTCTGTAGCCTGCTCTTGTCTTCCCTCTCTGCATCTGGATTCTAGTTCAGCTCAGTGTTTAGCTGTGGATGTCTGCTTCCGTTTCCATCAGCTACCCCAACTGACAATTTAAGCAGCATTGTAAAGGCTACCATTCTTTAGTGACTGATATATTTAAAGTATGATCTATTATATTGTGTTCAGCTGTTTTACAGGTTCCTAATGACCTTGTGCAATGCAATGTCTTCTCTGTGAGTACACTTAGAACCTGTGCCTTCTTTCTAATCAGTAAAACAGTAACAACTGTAATGGAATGGCATCTCTGTTAGTATTCTGGCAACTGTTTTGGCCTGTCCTTGGGGTTCTGACAGGATACGTCCTCAGCTGCAGCCACTAAGAGCACCAGCAGTGCACATTCACTATGTTCCCTTTTTATTTTTTTAATTTAATTTAATTTAATTTTTTATTTTACATATCCCTCTTTCTCTCCTCCCCACATGCAACCTGACCACCCTCCCATCCCCCCACCACTCCACATGTGGGGTGATGCCCTCCAGGAGGGATCATCTAAATCTGTCATTTGAAGCAGGGACTAGAACTTCTCTCCTGTCTCTAGGTTAAGTATCCCTCCATGGGGGATGTGCCCACAAGGTCCTTTTGTGCACCTGGAATATATCCTGGTTCCACTGTCTGAGATCCCTTAGACTGCTCAGGCCTTCTAGCTGAGACCCATGTTCAGGGGCTCTGAGTCAGTTCCATGCTGGATTCCAGCTATCAGTCTGGGGGCCTGTTAGCCCCAACCTTTTTTTGTGGAGGTTAAAGAAGTCACCATGAACACTCAAGAACCTAACTGGCAACAACTGTTTAAGCTATACCGTTCAAGTGTGTTTTGTTCCTGAATTATAAACAGAATGGATCAGGGAAAGGATCAGTTGTTGAGGATAGTGCTTGTTCAACACATTCTCACAATATCTGTAAAGGTCATTATGATGATAATGATGAAGATGATGATGATGACGACCTCAATAATGATGCTAGATACACAAGTGCTAGAATCCAAAACCCAATGCAAGGCTTCCCAATACACACAGATGGGAAAATTTAAATGTTGACAGGATTTTGTTTGATGATTCCTCCCACATCAGCCAACATGTGTTATTACTTTTCCAGCTTCTCTCTGGCTTCTCTCCTCTGTGTTCATACTTGGCCCCATGTTGCTCTATGTTTTGAAGCTAGTGTTTCAACTTTGCTCTGTCTACATGATCAGCATGTTCAATCAAGCAACAGAAAATTTACGTTACTGTTGCCAAATGGAAAAATCACCTACAAGAATGGCAAAAGAAAGGAAATAATAAAATGTCATAATAAAGAGTAATGGAGAAATTTATCATGAGCTGATATTCATCCATCTTTTACTAACTCATTTGGTAAATATAATCTGTGACTCACTCTCAAAAGCATTTGCTTAAAACTCATTGCTTTTGCAAGGTTCCAACTATATGACAGATGCTGAATACTTATGAATTCCTTTCACAGATTTGTAAGACATTTGTCCTTATGATAGTATGCATTTTTGATACAGTAATTAACCACACAAAAGTACACAGTCGGAATTTATCAGCAGTTAATATGGACATGTGGAATGGATAATGGCAAAGGTTTCGCTAATATAAATGCAATAACTTTCATTTGAAGTTAGCTAACTGAATGCCAATAAATATAGAGTTTAAGGCTGATGTTGTTTTGGTGTGAAATTATCCATCATTTTATTGAATGTATAAACATCAATGGACATTGGAATGATCAAACCCAGAGGGTTAACGTTTTCTTTTATGCCCAATACAAATATTTGGCAGTACCTCTAACTTGCCCATAAACGTTCAACCTATCTTGAATGTATACATTCTTTTTTATTATTATTATTTTTCTTATTTTACATATCGATCCCAGTTCCCTCTCCCTCCGTCCTTCCACCCCTCCCTCCCTCTCTCCCACTCTCCCATGCCCCCCCAACCACCGTCCCCTCCCATACCACCCCACTCCACATGTAGGGTGATGCCTTCCAGGAGGGGATATCTAAATCTGTCAGGTCATTTGTAGTAGGGGGTAGGCCCTCCCTCCTGCCTCTCGGTTAAGGGAGTATCCCTTCATGGGGAATGTGCTCCCAAGTATATATCCTGGTTCCACTCTCAGAGGTTCCTTAGACTACACAGGCGTTCTAACTGAGAGCCATGTTCAGGGGGTTCTGAGTCAAGTCAGTTCAATGATGTATTCCCAGCTATCAGTCTGGGGGCCCATTAGCTCTTCCTTGTTCAGGTCAGCTGTCTCTGTGTGTTTCTGTAGTCTGCTCTTGTCTTCCCTCTCTGCATCTGAATTCCAGCTCAGGTCAGTATTTAGTTGTGGGTGTCTGCTTCTGTTTTCAACAGCTACTAGATGAGGGCTCTATATTGGTGGATAAGTTAGTCATCAATCTTATTATCAGGGAAGGGCATTTAAGGTAGTCTTTCTACTGTTGCTCAGATTGTTAGTTGGGAGTCAGTCTTGTAGATCTCTGAACATTTCTCTAGAGTCAGTTGTTATGAGAAGTTTTTCCCTCCGGTCTGGTCCCACTTCCGCTCAAGCCCCAAATAATGCACAGAAACTCTGTATTAGATATAATTCTGTTGGCCAGTTAATTGTTTCTTATTGGCTAGCTCTGTCTTAAATATTAACCAATTTCTATTAATCTAAGTACTTCTACATGGTCTTATCTCACCAGAGAGAGGGACTGGTGTTCTTCTCTCTCTGTCCTCCATCTTGGATCTCCCCCCTACTCCTTCCTCTCTCCTTCTAGTCTCCTAGTACCACCTATCTTGCTTTCCTATTGGACAACAGTGCTTTATTCATTAACCAATTCGAGAAACATATTTACAGAATGATATCTCCCATCATCTCCTCTTTTCTGTCTAAAATATAAAGAAGGGTTTTAACCTTAGCATAGCAAAATATATGTCCCAACAGTTATCAAATAAGAATGACAGTTACAAATATTTAGTCTATTAGCATTTAGTAAGATTTAAAGAAAAATATTTCATCATCTACCTTATCTTTGTGTGTCTAAAGTCTATGTAAATTATCTTTAACTCTAACTAAGGAAAACTATAACCTTAACAATCCATTTTCACCTCCATCAAAGAGCACAGAAGGATAATATATAAACTCTAGAAAAGACAGAGACAACCTGACCTGACCTGGTCAGTCACCTGAAGTTTCTCTGTAATGTTCCATCTTCAGCCTATAGGCCATATTGTGTCTAGCAGACTCCTCAGCAAAGCAGGAAACTTTAAACTGTCCTTCTGTATTGGCAGTTTGTCAGTCATTTTTCTCTGTGTTCTATAGACTGTCTGGCAGACTATTCCATGAAGCAGGAACCCTTAGCAATGTCCATCTTTATCAGCAGTCACTTTTCTGTGGGTCCTGCATGTTCAGTTTATACAGCATAAAGTCAAACAGTCCATACAAGAGCAGCATCGTGTCCAAATGGTTAGTCTTTCCATATAAAAAGCAAACTCCATAGAGTTTCTTCAATGTCCATCTTCCTTTCTGATGAAGGTGGTGTTGCCAGTAGCAGCTGGCCTCACTGTCAAGAAAAACCCTAAACCATTTTAAATGCCATATTCTATAGGTCTTTGAAAGGTTTGAAGAATGACTATTCATCTCAAATACCTATCTATATATCTTGAAAACCTAACTAACTTAACTCTAAATTTTGACTATCATAGGTAATTATCTATAATCTGTACTGCATTATACATTACATTTCTAAATGAGCTATATAAACACAATACCAAAACAAGAGGAGAAATATACATATCACAAAATTGACCTTAAATTTGTATCAATAAATTAAAATCCATTCCAAAACAAAGTATTCATGTCTATACCATAATTCCCATTTTATCTTTAAAAACTTTGGTTGTGTTCATTAACCATTTATAACCAAGCCCACTTAAATGAAAACAAACATTTATAAACAATATTTGGGAATTTGGGTGTCATTCTTTCCAAATTGCTTCCTAAGAAGATGAAGAAATCCTGGCTGTAGTCTGCAAGGCTGGCTTCTCTCAACTGTTTTGAATGTTGGATCACCTGGGATGCTGTTTCAGGGGGTCTTGTTTGATCAAACCATGTTAGTCTGGATGGAATCCTTAGCTCTTTATTTTCTGTGGAAACAAAAAAAGAGAATTCCTTTTCCCCAGTAACCTGTCCTTTGACTTAAATTTGGAAGTCAACATATTTTTAAATTATATAAATTGTATTGATGCTGCAGCATTTGTTTTAATAGTTGTTATTTCTTCAGCAGTCAAATGATACAAAGATGGTATAATACCGTACAGTATCCAGATTCTCTCCTTCATGTGATTTTTTTTAATTACTCTATTTGTTCTATTTTTTTCATTTTTTGAAACAGGGTTTTTCTGTGTAACTTTTATCTGTCCTGGAATTCATTCTGTATACCAGGTTTACTTTGAAATCACAGAGATCTGCTTACCTCTGTCTCCTGAACGCTGGAATTAAAGACATGTGCCACCACAACCAGCTACTATCTCTCTGTTTTTTAGACCACTTTATCCTGTTTCTTTTTCTCTCCCAAGCCTACATATATTTTTAAAATACCAGGTAAACCTTTGGAGGTTTTTCTTAATCTGAATCTGTCTTTACTGTAAATCTTTATCTTTTTCTGTCCACGAGTCTTTTATCTGGTAAACAACAACGTTACTGAAGTGAAAGCCTCAGTTGTGTTAGCCATGGTCTATCCAAGATGGTAGCAGGTAATTTTACCTACAGAACTGAGAGCTGTGCTCACTGCCTTGGTCTATGCTGCCATCCAACAGCATGCTGCCAGCTTGGAGATGTGACCACTGCCATTGGGAGCTCTCATACACACCATTCAGTTGTTAGCAGAGCTCTTTAAAAGCTGTGTGTTTTTGTTTTTTTTTTTTTTTTTTTTTTTTTTGCCACTTATGCTGAGTCAGGAAATCTCCCTTAAAGGAGCTGTGCAAATCTCTGCTTGTCTCTAGCAAAGCAGAGCCCATCTAAGAAAAATGCTGTTACCAAGAAGTCTAGCTTGTCATTGTTCTTTTGTTTCTAAAACTACTTTTTAAGCTTTTGTTAAGTTTCAAGTGGAAGTTTGATGGTCCGCGTTGGATACCATTTTGTTATGAGTAAAGTTCCCCCCCTTGCCCCCCTTGTTGGTCTGAGCCCTATCTTTTCCCAGTCAATGGGCTGTCAACTTGTCCTTTGCTTTACAGAAGCTTCTAAGTTTGAGGAGGTCCTATTCATGTCAATCTCAGAAGGTATACATTCTTTTGTCTGGCTTTCATGCATCAGTGAAGGATGAAGCCACCAAGTTTTCTCATCACCTCACTGATATCTCTCTCTCTCTCTCTCTCTCTCTCTCTCTCTCTCTCTCTCTGTGTGTGTGTCTGTCTGTCTGTCTCTCCTCTCTGCTATGAGTATGATTTTCCAGCCGTTCTGAACCCTCAGCCATGTCAACCCCAAATAACACACAGAGGCCCTGTATTAGATATAAAGCTCTTGGCCTATATCTAATGTTTTTTATTGGCTAGCTCTGTCTTAAATATTAACCCATTTCTATTAATCTTAGTATTTCCATGTGGTCTTATCTTACCGGAGAGAGTGCATGGACCTCTGTTCTCTCAAGTCTCTACATGTTGACTCCTCCCTATTCCTTCCTCTCTCCTCCTAGTCTCCTAGTCCCACATACCTTGCTTTCCTATTGGCCAACAGTGCTTTATTCATTAACCAGTACGATAAACATATTTACACAATGGCATCTCCCATCACGTCTCTCTCTCTCTCTCTCTCTCTCTCTCTCTCTCTGTGTGTGTGTGTGTGTGTGTGTGTGTGTGTGTGTTAGGGACTAGATTCCTTTCTGATGAGAAAGACACAGTTTACCACTAGATATGTAACAAATAAAGGTCCCAGTGCCAAAAATGGATTAACTCTTTTGGAATTATTGGCCATTGAGGTGCCATACCATCCCTGCCCCCAAGCTCCAAATGTTACAGCTTATTGCTCTTGGTTACTTTTCTGTAACTGTTCTTTGTGATATTTGGGGCTGGCATGGCTGAGGGTCCAGAATGGCTGGAAAAACATAAGACCTAGGTGAGAACAAACTACTATGAATTATCTAAGTAAGCATAGTATTAAAGCAACTCCTAATGACCTATTGATAATTCGTAGATTAGTGCATGTCTCAGCATTCATCAGGGAAACTTCTTATGGGACATGGTAATTTATAGAGACCCACAACTGACCAATATGCAGAGAATAAAAGACTGTGGAATGCTTTTCCCTAAATGGGACATCTAATTCTTATTTCTTTCCCCAAGATTCAGAAACTATCATAGAAGAGGGGTTAGAAAGGCTAGAGCCAGTGGCAGAAGATGACTACAACAGAACTCTATTTTCTAGACACAATGAAGTACTTGCTTATACAAACTCATAGCAATGTGACATCATGTACAAAATCTGTTCAATCTTAAGACATAAAAGAATCCCAGCATGAAGCAGAGAACTGGGCTTGAATTCCCTCTGATAACTGAGGTGTTAATGGAGAATGATGACTGCTGGGAGAGAGTCAGTTTTTCTTAAGGGTGTGACTCCTGGCAGGTCAACTATATTACAACAGGTGGTACAACCCAATCTGAGAGTATTTAGACAGCACATATTAGACTCACTGGGTTAAAAGTAAATTGCACAAAGTAACTTATGATGGGCATTTCAGTGGAGCTTATGGGATTTGGAGACAGGATGAATATTATCAAACTTCATTGCAATTTTCAATAAATTGATACACATAGTTTTAAAGATGCAGTGTAGGAATGGTTTAAATGCAATTCAGTACTGAATTTTGAAGTATCTTTTGAAGATTATTTGCTATTTTTTTAGCATGTGCACACATGTGTGTGTTTGCATGTGATATATTCACTAACTAGAATAGGTGTATATATAGATGCATATGTGTGCATAGGCACATATGTGGGAATGCATATGGAAGCTAGATGTCCTTGATGACTCTTCAACTTTACGTTTTTGAAACAGGTTACACAGAACCCACCGCTCAGTGGCTAGCTAACGAGCATGGAGGGGTCTTCCAATTTCTCAAAATCACATGTCTTAGTGATGTTTATATTACTGTAATAAAATATCATTACCAAGGCCACTTATACAAAAAATAATTTAGGGTGTAAGGTTCAGTATATTAGAGTCCATAAGCATCATGGCAGGGACAGTGGCAGCAGGCACGCAGGCAAGCATGGTGCCAGTACAGTGACTGAGAGTTCACATCTCTGTAGGAGGCAGAGACACTGTGAATTGTATGAGTCTTTTGAAAGACCAAAGCCCATTCCCAGTGAAACACCTCATCTAGTAAGGCCACATGTCCCAATCCATGACAAATAGTTCCACCAACTGGGAACCAACTATTTAAACATAAGAGCCTATGGTGGATGTCACAAAGTTCAGATTTTTAAATGGGTTCTAAGACACAAAACTGAAGTTCTTAAGCTTTCATATCAGATCATTTACCACCTGAAGCATGTCCCAAGACCTTAATAGTCATTTAAAACATTAGACATTGAGCCATGTTAGGAATAGAAGACAGAAGAGAGAGAGAGAGAGAAAACAAACATAAAAAAGGGAGCCATTACTGGTTTGAAGACAAAACTGAACCATAAGAAAGGTCTAGAGACCTACAAGACTGCCACCAACTAACAAATGAGCAACTATGGGAAGGCTACCATAAATGCCCTTCCCGAATAGTGAGATCAACAGCTAATTTATCCACCATCATGGAGCCCTCATCTAGTATGTGTTGCAAACAGAAGCAAATACATATAAGTAAACACTGAGTCAAACTAGAATCCATATGCAGATGGAGAGGAAAAGACCAGGTTGCAGAAACACATAGAGACAGCTGACCCGAACAAGGAGGAGCTAACAGGCCCCCACACTAATAGCTGGGAATCCAGCATGGGACTGAGTCAGACCCCCTAAATATAGGTCTCAGCTAGAAGGACTGAGCAGTCTAAGGGACCTCAGATAATGGAACCAGGATGTATTCCTGGTGCACAAAAGGACCTTGAGGACACATCCCCCATGGAGGGGGACTGCCTTAACCTAGAGACAGGAGAGAAGTCCTAGACCCTACTTCAAATGACTTGACAGATTTACATGACCCCACGTGGATGGCATTGCCTGACATATAGAATTGGGGTGGGTGATGGGAGGCGAGGGTAGTCAGGGTGCATGTGTGTGGGGGGAGAGATGATAAGAGGGAGGGAAGGAGGGAGAGGGAACTGGGATGACATGTAAAATAAAAAATAATAATAATATTAAAAAAACATTAGACTTGTTATAGTTTAGGACAATTTTTATATGCACATAAATAGCATATAAATGGCATACACACATAAACATGTATTATGTATGTATATACACATATATTATATATATACATATATACATACATACATAGATATACATTCACATGCATTTATGAATGCACACACACACATTTCACTCTTATAAAGACTGTGCAAAGTGTTATCATTCAGGGATGCTATCAAGTCTTAGCAAGATAATTTAATCTTGAAGAGGAATGGAAATAGAAATAAAGGTAATTTCATAAACAAAATAGGAAGTGCAGTGGCTGGACCTGTTCTCCCAGCCTGTATGAAAGGTATAGCTGCTTTTTATAAGGCAGTATTGTCTCCAGAATACCTGTCTATTTTTGTGCCAATACCAGGGTGTTTTCAGAACTATAGCTCTGTAGTAGAGCTTAAAGTCAGGAATAGTAATGCCTCCTGAATTTCTTTTATTGTATAGGGTTGTTTTGGCTATCCTGGGTCAATTCTTTTTCCATATAAAGTTAATTATTATCCTTACAAGTTCAGTGAAGAATTGTGGTGGGATTTTAATGGGGATTGCATTGAATCTGTAGATTGCTTTTGGCAAGATTTCCATTTTTCCTCTGTTCATCCTACCTATCCAAGAGCATGGGAGATCTTTCCATTTTCTGATATCTCCTTTAATTTCTTTCTTTAGAGCCAAAAAGTTCTTATTATATAGGTCTTTTACTTGTTTGGTAAGCATTACACCAAGATACTTTATGTTGTTTGTGATGTTTCTCTGATTTCTTTCTCTGTCTCTTTGTCATCTGAACAAAGTAGGACTACTGATTTTTTTGAGTTTATCTTGTATCCTCCTAGTTTGCTGAAGGTGTTTATCAGCTGTAGGAGTTCCCTGGTAGAGTTTATTGGGTCACTTATGTAAACTATCATATCATCTGCAAATAGAGACAGTTTGACTTCTTCCTTTCCAATTTGGAACTCCTTGATCTCCTTTTTTGTCTTATAGCTTTAGCTAGAACTTCCAGTACGATATTGAAGAGATATGGAGAGAGAGGACAGCCTTGTCTTATTTCTGATTTTAGAGGAATAAT
The DNA here is from genome assembly GCF_943737965.1 of Phodopus roborovskii. NCBI lineage: Eukaryota > Metazoa > Chordata > Mammalia > Rodentia > Cricetidae > Phodopus > Phodopus roborovskii. The sequence goes on from NW_026126407.1 coordinate 40,689,067, forward strand.
TGGCTTAATTTTTTCTCCATTCTGTTTGATGTTGGCTGTTGGTTTGGTGTATATTGCTCTTATTATGTTTAGGTATGTTCCTATTATCCCTGACTTCTCTAAGACCTTTATCATGAAAGGGTGTTAATTTTGTCAAAGGCTTTTTCAGTATCTAGGGAGATAATCATATGGTTTTTCTTTTTCAGTTTGTTTATATGGTAGATCACGTTGGTAGATTTTCATATGTTAAACTATCCCTGCAATCCAGGGATGAAGCCTACTTGGTCATGGTGGATGATTTCTCTCATGTATTCTTGAATTCGGTTTGCCAGTATTTTATTGAGTATTTTTGCATCGATGTTCATCAGGGATATTGGTCTGTAGTTGTCTTTCTTAGATGTGTCTTTGTGAGTCTAGGGTACCAAGGTTATTGTGGCCTCATAAAAAAGAGTTTGGCAATGAACCTTCTGTTGCTATTTTGTGGAACATTTTGAGGAGTAGTGGTATTAGTTCTTCCTTGAATGTCTGGTAGAATTCTGCACTGAATCCATCTGGCACTGAACTTTTTTTGGTTGGAAGGCTTTTGATGACTGCTTCTATTTCATTGCAGGTTATAGGTCTATTTAAGTTGTTTGTCTGTTCTTGATTTAATTTTGGTAAGTGATAGTTATCCAGAAATTTGTGCATTTCCTTTGAATTTTCAATTTTTGAGGAGTGCAGGTTTTCAAAGTATGACCTGAAAATTGTCTGGATTTCCTTTGTGTCCGTTGTTATGTTCCCCTTTTCGTTTCTGATTTTGTTAATTTGCATGTTCTGTCTCTGCTTTTTCATTAATTTGGATAAAGGTTTGTCTATGTTGTTGATTTTCTCAAAAAACCAACTCTTTGTTGCATTGATTTCTTTGTATTGTTTTCCTGGTTTCTATTTTGTTGATTTCAGCCCTCAAGTTGATTATTTTCTGGTGTCTACTCCTACTGGGTGAGTTAGCTTCTCTCTGTTCTAAGGCTTTCAGTTGAGCTGTTAATTCTCTTATGTGACTATCCTCTGTTTTCTTCATATGGGCACTTAGTGCAATGAACTTCCCTGGTAGCACTGCTTTCAAGGTGTTCCATAAGTTGGGTTATGTTTTTTCCTCATTCTCATTGAATATTAGAAAGTCCTTAATTTCTTTCTTTATTTCTACTTTGACCCAGGTGTGGTGCAATTGCACATTGTTCAGTTTCCATGACTTTGCAGGTTTTCTGCTATTTATGTTGTTGTTGAATTCTAATTTTAAAGCATGGTGGTCTGACAGGCTACAGGGGAGTATTCCTATTCTCTTGTATCTGTTCTGGTTTGTTATGCCACCTAGTATGTGGTCGATTTTAGAGAAGGTTTCATGTGGGGCATAGAAGAAGGTATATTCTTTTGTGTTTGTATGGAATGTTCTATAGATGTCCGTTAACCCCAATTGAGACATAACTTCTGTTAGTTCTTTTGTTTCTTTGTTGAGTTTCTGATATGTGGTCCTGTCTAGTGTTGAGAGTGGTGTGTTGAAGTCTCCCACTATAAGTGTATGAGGTTTTATATGAGCTTTGAGTTTTAGTAGTGTTTCTTTTACAAATGTGGGTGACTTCATATTAGGGGCATAGATGTTCAGAACTGAGACTTTGTATTGATGGATTTCTCCTGCGATGAATATGAAATGTCTGTCTTCATCTCTTTTGATTAATTTTGCTTTGAAGTCCAACTTGTTAGATATTAGGATAGCCATATCTGCTTGCTTCTTGGTTCCATTTGACTGGAAAATCTTTTCCCAACCCTTTACCCTGAGGTAATTAATGTCTATCTTTGAAGCTTAGATTTGTTTCTTGTATGCAGCAGAAGGATGGATTCTGTCTTCGTATATATTCTGTTAGCCTGTGTCTTTTTATAGGTGAGTTAAGGTCATTAATGTTGAGGGTAAGGACCATTGATTGTTGATGCTTGTTTGTTTTAGGTTTGTTGTTGGCCGTGGTATTGTGAATATATTTGTCCTGCTTTACCCTTGGTTTCTGGTATAGTTAGATTATCTTTTGCCTACATTTTTGTGGGCGTAGTTACCTTTCTTGGGTTGGAGTTTTCCTTCCAATACTTTCTGTAGGGCTGGATATGTAGATACGTATTGGGAAAATCTGGTTTTGTCATTAAATATCTTGTTTTCTCCATCTATAGTGATTGAGAGTTTTGCTGGGTATAGTAGCCTAGGCTGGGTTCTGTGTTCTCTTAATACTTATAAAACATCTATCCAGGACCTTCTGGCCTTGAGGGTTTCCATGGAGAAGTCAGGTGTAATTTTGATAGGTCTGCCTTTATATGATACCTGTCCTTTTACCTTTGCTGCTCTTATTCTTTCTTTATTCTGTATGCTAGGTGTTTTGATTACTATATGTCGAGGGGTCTTTTTCTTTGGTTCAGCCTATTTGGTGTTCGGTATGCTTCTTGTAATTTCATGGGCATGTCCTTCTTCAGATTTGGAATGTTTTCCTCTATGATTTTATTGAATATGTTTTTGGCACCTTTGAGCTGGGCTTGCTCACCTTCCTCTATACCTATTATTCTTAGGTTTGGCCTTTTCAAGGTGTCCCACATTTCCTGGATGTTTTGTGTTAAGGATTTGTTGGATTTATGATTTTCTTTGGTCGATGAATCTGTTTCTTCTAATTTATTTTCTGCGCCTGATATTCTCTCTTCCATCTCTTCAATTCTGTTGGTTATGCTTGAGTCTGTAGTTCCCGATTTTTTTGCCCAGTTTTTCTATTTCCAGCATTCCTTCGGATTGTGTTGCCTTTATTTTCTCTATTTCAGTTTTCAAGTCTTGAACCGTTTCCTTCCTTCACCTGCTTAATTGTTTTTTTTTTTTTCCCCTTGGCTTTCTGTACTTTCTTTACTTTCCTCAAGGAATTTGTTCATTTCTGCCACTTTTTTTGTTTGTTTTTTCTTCTATTTCTTTAAGGGATTTTCTCACGTCTTCTTTGAGGGGCTCTATCATTTTTATGATGGTGAATTTTAAGTCATTCCCTTCTGCTTCCTCTGCTTTGTTGTTGTGTTCCCTTCTAGTTGGGGTAGATTACCTAGATTCTGGTGGTGTTATGCTTGTTTTTCTGTTGTTAGGTGTTTTCTTGTATTGCCGTCTTCCCATAGCTTTTTCCAGTTGGTATTGGTGGGGTCTCCCCCTCTCTCTATGGTACTTCCCCGGTGGGCTCATGTGGGTCAGAGGTTCAATATCTGTAGCTCTGGGTGGTCCAAGCTATATAGGAGGTCTCTCCACAACAGGAACCCAGGGATGGGGTCAGGGATGAGGATCTAGTAGAAGATGCCTGCAGAAACTGAGAGTGGTCCCATAAAGATTGGTGGGTCTCTGGGAGGGGCCCGCGACTCCAGCATAGGACTGGAGGTGGGGGTCAGAGACCAAGCAGGTGGAAATTATGGGTGGTCCTGCGTGGATAGGCAGGTCTCCTTTGTTCAGAGTTGCTCCAAGAATTCCCCTAAGTAGTGTGTACTGTTGGCTCCACCCTCTGTCTCAGTGCTCAACCAGAGCAGTGGGACAGTGAGCAGGGTAGGGAACAGGGTGGGGGGGCAGGCTCACGGTGGGGATGGGTGGTGGTCTATCAAAGCTCCAAGGGTGCTTTCGATGGGGACAGGACATGGGAGCAGCGGGATCAGGGGCCAACCCAGGGAATTCAGGGGTGGGTGATGTAGTAGAGAGAGGCTACCCCAATTGGGCCCAGACTCATCTCTAGCCAATGGCTGGTGGAAGAGGACAAAGGCTGGGATGATACTCAGGATGTTTCTGCACAGATAGTTGGATATCACTGGGAAATGGGACTCTCCTCCTGAGGCATCTTTCTTTAGCAGAGGCCCTGCTTTGGGGGTCCTTGTACCTTTATTTTTGGTTTAAATTCTTCCTTATCTTCGCTAAGTCATAAATATTCTGGGTTTTATTTCATTGTGTCAAGTTTTGAACTATTAAGGTTCCTCTATTACCCAGTATGTTACATGGCTGGAGAGTCCTTTGTATGGAAGCTGGGCAATATGCTTTGCTTGGTGCTGAGTGACAGGTAAATGGTGGTGCTCAAAAGACTTATTCACCACTTTAAGTAATCCCTGGTAAATGTCAAAATGACATTTCAGATGACTTTTTAATGAACCAGACGTGTTGATTATTATTGCTGTGTGATTGTCTGTCATATCACACATGGCCTCATTTAAGGCGTGTACTTCGTGCATTTTATTCACTGCCTAATCCTTTGGCATGTGTCCAGAGCCACATACGAAGTACCTGAGAGATGAGAAATCCTAGTATTTTATTAACTTTGAGTTGAGCCAAAATGAGCCGTCTAACTTAATAAAAAGCATACTCTTCTTCAAATAATGGCTGGCTTTTAAAAAATTGTATATTGTGTTTACTTTATGCTCAGAGGTGTCTGAATTGCCCACATAGTGGCCAGGTTTCATTTCTCCACTTACTCGAGCTGCCCCCTCTGAAGTCCTCATCATTAATTGATATTTATCGAATGTTTGTTAGCGTGTGGCTTTGCCCCGTCCCTCTGTTTAAAATATTCTTCCTGCAATGTAAGATCTATCATTTATATTAAACACAGTCCTCTATCAGATCCATAAAAGTTTCAAACACTGGATGGTCTGGCACCCAATTAATCAATACTACACATTGCTTCTGGCTGGTTTGATCTGGGCACCTTCTCAGCCCTGACCGGCAAGCCCCCGGAGGAGCGCTGATTTTAAGATGGTCTGACTACAACTTCTGCCCCCTTAATAGCCATCATGTGAAATTTACCGCCCTATAGCACACTTTAGGGAAGCTTCTGCAACTTGCAAGCTCACTTTGTTTGCAGTAGTCAAAGCCCTGGGGGCATCAGCATTTAACTGTGATTTGAAATTGCTGAAGTGGGCCGTTCCACTAGGCTGGGTGGCAAACACAGCAAGTCTAATAACAGAAGGTGTCTGTTTGGGGGGGAAATGGCCAGACACGCTGTGTTTGCAATGTCCTCAGGGAATAGATATTAATGCCTGAAGAAACTGCTTTCCCTTCTACCTTCTTTAATTCCCTCCCTCCCTCCCTTCCTTCTTTCCTTCCTCCCTTCTTTCCTCCCCCCTCCCCTCATTGCCCCCTCTCTGTCTTTCTCTTGTCTTTGTCTCTCTGTCTCTGTCTTTCTCTGCCTCTCTTTCATTTTCCTCTCTTTCTTTCCGAAGCCACACGAAGCTTCAAGGTAATCTGTCCTGACCTTGGGTTCAATGTTTTTATTCAAGGCTTGTTGACCCCTTGGTCTAGTTCCTCTCAATGGTATTAATCATTAAGATTCCAGGTGCCAAACAGACAATTGGAACCCTTCTGTACAGAAGCTGAGTAAACAGGGTAAATTCTGGGGGGAATGGGGAGATTGAAATGAGGATTAAGAAAAATAAAATAGATTAATTCTTGACATAATTTTTACTGGGGTTAGGAATCTAACAAATATTGAATATTATGTGTATGATTAATCTCCACTATGGTTTCTTTGGTGACAAAATGATTAATACAGTGCAGGAAAAAAACAGACCTTCTTTATCTGCACCCACTACAGTGTGAGATCTAACTAGCAATGGCTTCCCACTGTGGATGAAGTTCCCTTGTGGGATAGATAAACTTCTAAGTCAGGCTTCTGGAGACTTGTAGGAATGGGCCTTCCCCTTCAATCAGATTAATGACTACCCTAATTGTCATCATAGAACCTACATACATCCAGAACTAATGGAATCAGATGCAGTGACCAACAGCCAAGCACTGTGTTGAGCTCCTGGAGTTTGGGTGAAGAGTGGGAGGAGTGATCATATGAACAAGGAGTGGGGTGTCATAATGGGGAAAACACAGAGATGCTACCCCAAAATAGAGGGAGCTCTGGGACTGTGGACTGACAGCTGGGGACCCTGCATGGGACCAAATTAGACCCTCTGAATATGGGTGACAGTTATATGACTTGATCTGTTGGGGGAGGGGCTGTCAGTGGCACCAGGATCTATCCCAGGAACTGGCTTTTTGGACCCCACTCACTCCCTATGATGGATTCCCTTGCTCAGCCTAGATACAGGGGAGAGGGGCTTGGTCCTGCCTCAACTTGGTATGCCAGACTTTGTTAACTCTGTAAGTAAGGCCCTATCCCCTCTAAGGAGTGGGTGGGAGGTGGGAACAGTGAGAGGCAGGGTAGGGGAGGGAGAAGGGGAGGGAGGGAGGAAATGAGGTTGGCATGTAAAATGAAAAATATTTTTTTAAATAAAAAAGAAAAGGAAAGATGACAGAAGAAAAAATATTACTGGATCTTTAAAAACCCACTCTCAGCCTTACTGGCAAAGAGGAAGGGGTTTTAGAAACAGAAACTTGTTTTTGAAAAGATTTGTTGGTACTGTTTATTTGTACCTAACTAATATGAAGTCCAGAAGTCACTAGCCAAGAATATAAGCAGCTGTTCCTTTTACAGCCCATTATCGCCCAAAGGAGGTGTTGTCCATTTTAGTATAAAGCAAAACATTAGAACAAGATGAGAATATAGGTAATTTTGAGGATTTCTAGAATGCCTCTTGTACTTCGGTTTATAATCGCAGGGTAGGTGTAATTTTGTCAAGTTCTCTTTTTTTTTAATTAATAGATTTTATTTAAATTAGAAACAACCTTATTTTATATATCAATATCAGTTCCCTCTCCCTCCCTTCCTCCCATGCACCCCATCGACCATCCCATTCCATCACCCAGGGAGGATGAAGCCTTCCATGAAGTAACATCAAAATCTGTCAGGTCATTTGGAGTAGGGTCTAGGGCTTCCCCTGTGTCTTTAAGCTAAGGGGAGTATCCCTCCATGGGAAATGGGCTCCTAAAGTCCATTCCTGCACTAGGGATACATCCTGGTTCCACTGCCAGAGGCCCCATAGACTGCTCAGTCCTCCTAGTTGACACCCACAATCAGGGGGCCTGGTTTGGTCCTATATAGGTTCGCCAGATGTGAAGCATACCCCAGGGTGGGTCTGTTAGGCTAATTTCAGAGAGAATTAGATCAAAAGGCTGTGACAAAAACAACAGCTTGTTCCATTGGTGGAATTACCATAGTATGGCATTATTGGGAGGGGGTAAATAGTTGGAGCTCATACCTACCTGAAAGAAGCTTGCCACTAGGGTATGTCCTTGCAGTCTTTATCTTGGCCTGGGCCCTTCCTGCTCTACTCTGCTTCCTGGGGATCATGATATGTCCTGCTCCAATGAACCTACCTCCATGCATGATTTAGAAAACAGTCTGAATCATAGGATAAATCAATATTTTTCCCCTCTTAGGTTGTTTCTGTCAAGCATTTGGTCACAGTGACAATATCACCAATATTAATTAGTTAATTGATTTTTAGAGGTACACATTGATGAACCCAAGACCTTCAATGGGTGGACAAGTGAATCTCCCCTGATAACTTCACTTGTTGGAGAAACTTCATGGAAAGTGGGCAGCTTTTGAAAAAGATCTCTGATTGGCCAAAAAGACATAAAAAGAGGATTTAAGAAATCCTATGTTGAGGCAAGTGTACATTTCTTATGATGGGCAATCTGAATGGCTGTCTCAGATTTGAGGACTGTATGTATCTTTTCATGAAGACAGTTTTTCTCTAATAGATTCATGCACAAATGGCATGGAAAAACTAGAAACAATGCTATCTTCTACACATTCTAGGCCATTAGATCTTAGATTTAACAAATAAGACGTGATGGGTATGAAGAGAAGTTAAAGGTATTTTTGTCAAATAAGTTAGAGCTGAAATAGTGTCACTAAGAGATTGTTAGTGACAATAGACCTGGAAATTATCAGGACCCTGCTAAGATGGTGACAGTAGAAGTCTTAAAGGGACTAAAGATGAGACAGTATTTAGCCAGATGTCATAGCATAGGAGTACAAACCCTTTCACAATTAAAATACATAAACTAATCACCATGTAAATGATAAAAACATCAATCACACTAATATATGTGTATAAAATTCTACTGATACATTACCATTTAATGTATGATAAAGCTGAAAAACTAGAGGCAGGCTCAATAGATTACATTGGTACAACAATGTACTTATTCCTAACTTTATAACTTGCATCAAAATAATTTCTAGATGAGTGAAGAATAGCTTCCCAACAAAGTTTACTCCAGGGCTATAAAACTGAATATGGTATAATGTCTAATTTTGAAAGTGTTTTTTCTCTACACAGAGAAAAGGAACATTAAGGGATAAGGTAATATTAAGCATAATATTTTTTGTGACAGAAATGTATATTATGTATATATGTATTCTTTTTGCTTGTCCATCATATCTTCAATAAACAGGTATTACATTTTTAATAAGAAAAGTATTATAAAATGATGTTTTGTATTAATTTTTCACACTGACATTTTAAAACTACAAATTGTGTTAAAGTAGCCAATTATTTAACTGACATTTACTGAGTGTATACCTTGTGTCCGTGTTAGTGATTGGGATTGCAGATAAAAGCAGAGACAGCGTTTGGGCTTCACAGCCAGAGAAGACCGTAAGTTATTGCAGTTTAGATATCACACCAAGCAAATATGAACTTCAAATATTCAACTGGTAGAAAGTTGAAAGGCTTTTTGGTCATGAAAGGGTTGAAGCTAGAGATGCCATTTTTATTTTTCAACTACTTCTTGTGAACTGACATGTTTTTCTGCAATCATTCCAGCTTGGGAGAATGCTATTTCTTAAGCAGTATGCCCCACCAAGCTTAGAGACCATTCAGTGCTCTGCTCTCCAGTGCCTCGGGCTTGGCTTTGGCCTTGATTAAGCCTCACATCACTAGGATGTCTGTAGTGACCCTGATCTTCCTTCTGATTATTTTTTGAGAAAAATGAAACTCAGTTTTAGCATAGCTTCCCTGTGTATAGGCTCTGACCTGAGGCTTACAGTTCTATTGTTGCTTAGAGTCACCGTGAACCACATGTGGCTGTTAAGAACTTGAAATATGAGTACACCAAACTATTATGTGAGACAAGTATAAAATACACAACAGACTTCATTTACTTTAAAGTATAAAATCTAAGTAAGTTTCTGCTGATGACATATTTAAAATGATAATTCTTTTTAGTTTGGGCCAAACACTATAAGAATTCATTTAGCCTTTTATAACTTTTAAATAGGACCAATAGAAACTTTTAAATTGCAGATATGGCTGTCACTGGTGACTTCACATTCCAAGTTGATTGTCAAGGCTGGATTAAAAGCTGCAAGTAGATAAAGCACCATAATGTTCCACATTTTATTCCTTACTTACAAAATTGCTGCCCAAGCCCACTACCCAGGTCCTCTAGTTCACTGAAAAGTATTGGGCAAGTTGTGCTGTTTGCTTTAGCTAGTTAAACCTTAGCTTAGTCCTTCCTACAAAACTGTGGAGAAATGAGCAATAAAGGCACATATTACCTCCCATCGTAGTTTCCATGTGATAAATAGCATTATATAAACTAGGAAACTCATCCTTTAAATTCTCATCTTACTCTTTCATGAATGTTTGTATCGCACACACATACACAATACACACTCACCATTTGTGTGTGTGTGTGTGCATGCCTAACTGCTCATATGCATGATTGTCTAAAGAGTCCCATAATAGCTGCCAAGAATCACTCATTATGAAATTCAAGGTCAGTGGCAAGTAGAAGTCTTCTGCATCATCAACATCTCAGACCTCTTTCATCTGCTAGCCTATTTCCCCTTCTCTCTTCAACCAGCTAGCTTCAGATCTAATGACAGCACCAGATCCCCGTAAAAAGGTAAACTCTGACTGTTCTGAAGGACACAACAAAAGGGCTATGTTGGAATCTCACTGATAACCTCCTACCCCCTAAGCTGCACCAACTGCTAAAACAAGCCTGGGCTTCATAAGAAACAAATCTGAAAAGGAAAATTAGGCACAATGAAGTGTATTTTAAGAACTCTGCTCAGCACCGTAGTTCAAATCCCTCACATCCGTATTTCCTGAGCTAACCAGACTTGGTTCAAAATAGCAAGTCCATTACCCCTGCCTTCTGAGAAAACAACGAAGTGAGAGTTCCTCGTGAGCTGGTAGTCTAAAGGGACAAAGTAGATAAAATAATTGAGGAAGTAACCAAACCCAACTCAAACTAACAGAACCTGTGCCCTCTGATGACAGTATTTCATAGCAATGCAGGCTTCATTTACGGAATTACCTTGCACAATTGCAGGAAAGGAAGATTCAAAACCCTTTGTTTAAGATTTGTGTCACACTTCCCTTTCAGAGCTAATGTGGACTTTTTCATAAAAGTTGTGCTCATTTGCTAAAGAAGCCTACCAGCAGCATATTGTCTTCAGTCCACCCTCAATTACCCAAATTGAGGATGTTCCTTTGTGGTACCTGCAAATAGGTATCACCAAAAGCACAAAGGGATGTGGCTGTCCACAGGTTTCTAGATGCTCGAAGAATGAACAGTTTCAAGCTCCCTTATTTCTGTCACAATAACTTCTCACCTTTGTTCATGAAGCTGAGTCATCTATGCTTTGTCTAGATCTTACTGTCCTCAGAAATCAATGATCAGATACACCATGATCTGGTTGTGAATGAGACTATGTCACTCTGAAGGAAACCCCATGTTTACGTTTTTATCTGTTGATATTTTAATTAACAATTTAAGTGCTATGTTTGCCCTGTGAGTTCAATGGGAAAAACTCTGCAAATAAACAGCAGTTCCCTCTTGGACAATCACTCTGTAAATTAGCTTACTTTGTCAATAAAGTGCATGCCTATCAGGCTCTTCAAAGCAGCAGGGGTAAGGATGTTCATTTACTTAAGCAGTAGGTTCTACCATTAGCGTGTGTGATTGGTGTTAATTAGAACTGTGTGTGTATGTCTCCCTGCCACAAAGCCCACATTCTCATCATCCTAGGAACAATCAGGCTATTAATAAATTAAGTACCCATATTTGTTTGTGTTCTTCTTTAATCTAATTGAACAGTTTTTTTTTTTTTTTTTTTTTTTTTTTTTTTTTTTTTTTTTTTTTGAGTGATACCATTTGATAAGCATTTAAGGACTGTTTTTTTTTTTTTTTTTTTTTTGATACTTGGATGGTTTCAATCATTCTTGATGGCTGTTTATAAACAGCTCAATACATGGACGATACTCATTGAAATTTTTACAGTGGGTGAATGTGGAAACACTGAATATTTTTGTATTGCTTGCCTTTCTTTAAAGCTGCGTTTTCTCTTTAAATTTGCTTTGATAGCATGAATGTCTTATTTTCCCAAAAATGAAGGTTGAGGGCATATTCAATTTGCCAACATCCAATATAATTTAAAAAAGTATTAAAAGGAATCTAAGAGAGATATTAAGGTTGGATATTAAAACAATTACGTGGAAAGCTGAGATGATGCAAGTGGGACCGTGGGTTTCAAGAGATCATTCCCTATCCCCCAGTATGGGAAGCAAGTCCCCTTGACCTAACATTCCCAGACTGCAGAGATTCCTTTTAGTCCTCTATCTCACTTTGCCTTGGGACACACAACTTCAGTGTTTTTCACTTAGCTGGAAACTGGACATCCAGCAAGCCAATGTCACTAACTCATAGGCATTTTCAAAAGTGCTAGCTGGAGTTTAGAACTAAATGTGACTCTTGTAACACTTCTTTGGAGTGTTTGATATTAATATTAAATATTACTTTGTTTAACAAGCACATGCTTCTCTGGAGGAGCTGAGAAACATTTTAATTCAACTTGGCATTTTGTATTTGTCTGTAACTTATAGAAATCTGCTATAACTTAACCCTTGTTGAGCCTTTTGGAAAATTCTACATATGTAACTCAAGGTGGCAGCTCCTTGAAGTATTTATATTTTTGAGATTAAATGTAATTACAATAGTTCTCCCTTTACTTTCATGCTCTAAATTCTCTCATACACCCTTCCTGGTTCTCTTTAAAATTCGTGCCTCTGCTTTTAATTAGTTGTTATTGCAGATATTTTTAAATATATTATAAATATAATCAGTTCAGTTGGTATAATGTTACTTATATGTATGTGTTTAGGACTGACTATTTGGTAATGGGTAACTAAGTGATATGTCCTTCCATGGGAATAAACATTGTTCCTACTCTTGGGCATTCCTGAACTGACTGCAGTTTTCTAAGTTGATACTTTCTGTAAATAATCAATAGTCTCACTGTGAACTCCGTACTAAGTTTCCTGTCGTAATCCTGGCAATGTGTTTCATGGAAACCTTCAAACTGACACTCTCAGTTCTCCGACCATTTCAGGTCCCTGAAACTAAGGGGTCTTTCATAATGACTGAGAAAACCAGAGAAATTTTACAGATAGCAGTACCAAGAAACAATTACATCCTGCTATCTGATTTTGTTAAACGCATTTATTGCATGTGGCTTTCGACAATAGAATTTGTCATGTTAATGGCTTTTAGCCTCATTACCTCTTGATTTTTATGTACTCCTGAATTAATGCTCCTCCAGTGATGATGTCCCTGTACGATAACCATGTGACGTATCACAAAGGATTTGTGTTGTAGGTGGGAGAATAATCACCAGATGGGCATATTTTCAGGAATATGAAAGAAAAGCTACAAATGACCAGTATGTGTAGAAAGCAAATTCACTTCTAAACTGGGCAATATAGCTATTTGTGAATTTTTTTCTGTGTTAATTCTGTATTTGAACCAGCTTAAGCTCACCACCATTAATTATATCAAAGAGGTGTTTATAGGCTTGGGGCAAAGCAACAGTATGTTGGCTATGTTAGCAGCCCTTCATTTTAAGAAATATCGTACCACAAAGGGGAAATTTCTTAGACACAAATAAACACTTTTATTTAAGATGGAGAGAAATTAAAGTATTAAGTGAGTTAAATTACTAATTAAATGATATTGGGGCATGAGGTAGATTACTTTTGTCACATGCTGATTGCATAGAGTAGGTAGACTCTGTATTCTTTTAGAAACACAACCCAGTCAAGGGGAAGCTTTTGAAAGAGAATGTGTTATATTAATACATGTGGAAACAATGTCATATGAATGATTTTCATATGACTGACAAAGCCTTCCAATCTACATCTGTACCTATTAAAGCTCAACACACAGCGGACGACACCTTCATCAGTAGTGGTTGTATTTACTTCTGTCATTGATCTGCCGATTTTTTTCAAAAAAAAAAAAACACAAAATGAACTTTTTCTAACTTAAATTTACAAGAACAATTATTTCTTTCATTTAACAATGTGCTCCAAGAACGAAAAGAAAAATATTTAGTCTGTATATAAAATAGAAATAAAGAAACTGTTGTAACAAATTTATTATTAATGGTTGTGTGTATTCAGCATCTTACACTGAACAGGACGGTGTATGATTTGAATATTCTTTTTGGCTCTATGGAGAAATATCAACTCTCACAATTGGGATATTTTTCCCTTAGAATTACTTTAAACTGTAATTTTTCCATTAAAGGAGAGGAAACAAAGTCTTTATTTAAAGATTTTCTGGGTATGGGGAAAGAGAATGGAACATGGGAGATGACAGAAAGAGGGGAAAGGAGAAAGAGAGGGAGAGACAGAGATGGAAAAGGAGATTCACACAGAAGGACAGAGAGAGGGGAGAGAGAGAGAGAGAGAGAGAGAGAGAGAGAGAGAGAGAGAGAGAGAGAGAGAGAGAGAGAGAGGCCTTTTGCTTATGCCCATGGAGAATAGGTGAACTTATGTATAATATCAGAGATTTGTGGAGTTTTCCTGGCCTGAGGCATGGGAAAGATAAAGCATTGATTTGGTTTTAAAGGATTTTGTAAGCAAATGTATACAAAGTGTTTATAAAGGCCCTTGGAGGATGTTGGGAAAAATAGTGCAAAGATACAGCTGAGTTTATAAATGCAACCATTAATAGTAGCCGAGTCTACCAGCCTTCTTGTGCATAGTGCAATTTTTAGTTCTATTTTTACGTAGTAAAAAAGCATGCAAGTTCAGCCCCAGTGGCACCAGGTGGGTCTCAGACTTGGGAGAATTTGGAAACATCGATGTACATCCTTTCCTAGAGGGGATGACATTGTCTCTTGTGACCTTGAAAATTAAAGGCTTCTGACTTTGTTTTTAAACTTGGTTTCACTTTAACATTATTATATTTAAGGCAAAACCTCTCAGTATCTTGTATGTATTGCATGCATACACACACACACACACACACACACACACACACACACACACCACTAGAGTTGCCAGCTGAACTTCCTAACACAAGAGAGGCAGATCAGAATTCCCAGTAGGGTTATGCTCCAGTTACTCACATAGCTGTGAATGTACAGTTCATCAGTTTCTTTCCTCTCCTACGGTACTTCCTACATCTCTAGCAGAGTTCCCTGGGATCAGGTTCCATTAAACTACATATGAACACTTCTTGCTTGACAGTGCTTTTAAGCAAATCTGACACACGTTAATGTGTTTTCTGAAATGGTTATAGATTCATGGGGATAAAACTGATGTGGATAAAGTTTGTACTGAGAAGCAATTCTCTTTACTACACTGTCCTTAGCAGAACTAACAAAGAAACTTACTAAAATATATTTGCTGAGAAGAAAAGGGCTTGCTCCTAATTTTTAAGTGTGTACTTATTCATGTATTTATTTGTAAGGAGTAGGTTTTTCTGCTTGCCGTTGGTCTTGTCTCGCCACCGTGCCAGCCCCAATTAACACACTGAGACTCTGTAAATCATATAATTCTGTTGGCCGGTTACTAATTTCTTATCAGCTAGATCTGTCTTAATTATTAACCCATTTCTGCTGACCTATGTATTTCTCTTACTGGGGAGCCGGCCGGCATTCTGCTTTCTCCAGACTCTCCATCCTGACTCCTCCTTATTACTTCCTCTTCCTCCTTGTCTCCAAGTCCCTCCTATCTTCCTTTCCTATTGGCCAACAGTGTTTTATTCATTAACCAGTATGAGAAACATATATACATAATGGCATCTCCCATCATTTATTTCTCTTCTGTAAGTACATATGTGTGTTTGAGGGCATGAATGTACCCCACTTCCATGCAGGAACCACAATGTTCAGAAGAAGGCATTGGATTCCCTGTTACTAAAGTTGCAGATGGTTGTGAGGTGCCATGTGGGTGCTGGGAGCTAAACTCTGGTGTGCAAGAGCTTCTAATCACAGAGCCATCACTCCAGCCCCACCCAGTGTGATTTGGGAGATCTTGCTGGTCTTAAATACAATCAAATATGCACTTATTGAAAAAAAAGATGAGAATCCCTCATTTTGGGTTCTTATGTTTACTCCTGGTTCAAGGCTACTGTCATGTTCACAGCACATGCCCCAGGGAAGTACTATTCATCTTCTTGAATGTTTTGAGATAAATGGCATCTATATTCAAATGCTCCATAGATCCACAGGTTGTATCACAGTCAGCACTGGACATGAACACAAGTTGTGAGTCTAATAAAATTTCAAAACAGAATGCACTTAAATAAAAGAGGAGACACATGAATTGATTTTTCTACATCCATCTTGTCACACAGCATGGATATAATAGGTTCTTGAGTGATGACATATTATTTCCCAATGACATCAGATAGCCATTTCCCATTCTCTCCCCACTACTGTAGTGCTCATGAACTGATATAGGATTCTTTATGCTTGTACATGGATGCTGAAGAAGTTTTACAATATGGCTGTTTAGACTCTTCAAATTTATATACATTGCTCCAATTTGTATAAATATGTTGTGTGGGAGTCATACATTGTACAGTAACCACTAGAGAAGTAGTGAATTCTACAGTCATAGCTTCTCATTCTGTAATAATTTTAGAATGTTGCCTTGAATTTCAGAAGTGTGAGTAAAAGGTTAAGTGGTAGATCAGTGGCTTAAGGGTCTTGCTGTCATACCCGAGGACCAGAGTTCAATCCTTGGTACACACATGGTGAGGATGAGAACTGAACAATGCAATTTTGCTCTTCTAATTTATCCTATGATTATCACACACGTGCTATGGCACACATACTTCCCAACCCCCACAATTAAATTTTAAAAATCTAACTGAGAAAAGTGAGAAAAGCCTTGCAGTTCACTTGAAAAATTTTGGTTAGAAGTGTGGAATAGAAACAAATTCTATTTCATTTTAAAAATTGCATTCATTATTTGATAAGGTGAGATAAAAGTAAGGAAACCATGAATTCCATTTTTTGCACATATTTCCTTCAACTTACATTTTAAAATGAATATTAAATTCATATTTATAAATGTTGATCTGAATCAATTTCTTCCTCTCTCCTCCACTTCTCTCACCATCCACTACAGTCAATTCTATGCTATGAATTTCTAGGCAACTAGCTTTTCTAGATTATACATGTGAGTGAAATTATGCAATATTTGTCCACCTATGCATAGCATATTTCATTTAACCACAATTATTTTCAGTTTCATTTATATTTTTATAAATGACCAGATATTTTCATTTTTAAGAACAAATAATATCTCATCAATATATGCATCACATTATACTTTCATTAGGACCTGTAAGTTATGTGGACACTTGAAACAATCTGCATTTCTTGGCAGTTGTAACACTGCAGTGAGCACAGATATGTAGATGGATATTGAAGGTACTGATTTGATTTCTTTGAAAGTATACTCAGTAGTGGGATTGCTCAATCATATCATAGTTCTTTACTATTTCTGAGTTATCTCCATACTATTTTCTAAAATAGCCATATGATTTTTCACTCCTACCAGTGATATACCATGTTTCCCCCTTTACCACATCCTTGTCAGGCTATTAATCTCTGTTTTCTGTACATTTGGTCAGATATATAGCTTGCAGGCATGCCATTTTGTCTCTTTTGCACATTATTGATAGTTTCTTATACACTGCCGATGCTTTTTAGTTTAATGTAACACAATTTAATATGATTTCTGTGTTTGGGTTTCTACATAAGAAAAGCAACTACAATGTAAGGAGTAAGGTTTTTCTGCCCACCGCCTGGTCTTTTCCCACCGCCAGCCCCAAATAATGCACAGAGATTCTGTATTTGATATGATGCTTTGGCCAGGTACTAGTTTCTTATAGGCTAGCTCTGCCTTAATTATTAACCCATTTCTATGTATTTCCACATGGTCTTACCAAGAGCGGAGGAATGGCAGTTCTGTATTTTTCCAGACTCTCCATCTTGACTCTCCTTCCTCACTACTTCCTCTTTTCTCCTTGTCTCCTAGTCCCTCCTATCTTCCTTTCCTATTGGCCAACAGTGCTTTATTCATTAACCAGTATGAGAAACGTTTACAGAATGGCATCTCCCATCATTTCCTCTTTTCTGTCTAAAATATAAAGAAGGGTTTTAACCTTAACATAGAAAATATATTATATAACAGTTATCAAATAAGAATCACAGTTAACAATATTTAGTCCATTAACATTTAGCAAGATTTAAAGAAAATATTCTATCATCTATCCTATCTTTGTGAGTCTTAAGTCTATGTAACTTATTTTTAATCCTAACTAAGGAAAACTATAACCATAACTATCTGTCTTCAACTCCTTCAAAGACCACAGAAGGATAATATATAAACTCTAGAAATGACAGAGACATCTTGCCTTGTCACCTGAAGTTCTTCTGTAATATTCCATCTTCAGCCCATAGGCCATAGTGTGTCTGGCAGACTCCTCAGCAAAGCAGGAAGCTTTAAACTGTCTTTTTGTATTGGCAGTTTGTTAGTCACTTTTTTTGTGTCCTGTAGACTGTCTGGCAGACTCTTCTGTGAAGCAGGAACTCTGTAGCAATGTCCATCTTGAATCAGCATTCACTTTTCTGTGGGTCCTGCATGTTCAATTTATACAGCATAAAGTCAAACAGTCCAGACAAGAGCAGTATCTTGTCCAAATGGCTAGTCTTGCCATATTGGAAGTAAACTCCATAACGAGTTTCTTCAATGTCCATCTTCCTTTCTGACGCAGGTGGTGTTGCCAGGAGCAGTTATGTCTCACTGTCACGAAAACCCTAAAGCATTTTAAATGTCATATTCTGTAGGTCTTTGAAAGGTTTGAAGAATGCCTATTCATCTCAAATATATCTAGAAAATCTAACTAACGTTTTGACTATTATCGGTAACTATCTATAATCTGTACTAAATTATACATTACATTTCTAAATTTCTAAGTGAGCTATAAAAACACAATACCTAAACAAGAGGAGAAATATCACAAAATTGACATTAAATTGTATCAATAAATGAAAATCCATTCCAAAACAAAGTATTCATATCTATATCACTGCAATATTAAGGGAAAACTAAATTCCAAGGCCAATGTCCTGGCACATTTTCTTAACTATTTTATGAAACATTTCTTTAATTCTTTTTCTAGTGGTTCCATATTTTCACATTTCTATTTGAGTCTTTGATGCATTATAGGTTTACTTTGGTAACTGGAGAGAGATAGGGTCTTATTTTATTCTTTTGAGGTCTTTAGAGGTCATTTTTTCAAGACCAGATATGGAAATAACTGTCTTCCTTCAAGTATATATTATTGGTACATGTGTTAAAATATCTGTTGACTATGCCTGTAATGGTGCACTCACCAGTTCTATTTTTTATCCATTGATGGATATGTCATATTTGTGCCCACACCATTCATTGTAATTACTGTAGTTCTATGGTATATTTTAACATTAGGAGGCATAATATTTCATTTCTCATTTATTTTTCACAAGATAGCTTTGGCTATTTGGAATCTTTTTCTTGCCTATTTGTGAGTCCATGTAAATCAGGTTTTCTTTTTCCTAGTTCTTTGAAGAATGCCTTTAGCATAATACTAGAGAGTGACTCAAATCCTTAATATTAACAATTCTTTCAATTCTTGAACGCAGAATGTCTTTCCATTTTGCTATTACCTCTTTGCTTTCTTTCATCAAATGTGGTTATCTTGAATTTAGAGCTGTTTTCATACTTTTTAGTAAGATTTTTAAAAAAGGGTACCATATCTTGATGGGTCATATAACAAATTTTAGAGAAACTCCTAGAATAATTATGTTAAAAGGAATAAGAATTTAGACAGACAAGTTACAAACAGCAGTAAAAGTCACAAGTGAAACCAAAGAATAATATATCTTTGAATGAGTATATCAAGATTGTTTGTGGACAATATGTTTTAATTAGAAATTAGCAAAGTTTCTTATTATTTTAAAGACTGGTCTCTAAAATTTTATAAGAATCCTGTGAAAGATCTGATTTGAGCTATATCCTTTTAAAAACAATTTTATTTTTAAGTGTTTTCTCAAATACCTGGATTTTGAAATATGCAATATAATTTACATTCTATTAAGGAATAGGAATATAAGAAGGTAAAATGCTTTTTACATTTAAAGCTGATCCAAATAAACACTATATCTGCAGATACAGAAATAACATTTTCTCAATATTAGTAAATGCATAACTTTATTTTAATAAAAACAAAAAATATATTAGTATAATATATAATTTTAGTACACACAACTACATAATATGTAGTTCTCCATTTCCTTTATAGCATTTTAGCAATTAGGTGTTTTAAAACAAAAAAAGACACCATATGGGGTTGCCTTAGATGTCAGTTCAATGGTGCCCTGAGGTTAATGAGTCTGCTACCTATTTTTGTAAATAAAGTTTTGTTGTAGCACAATTATGTCACAATGAAACAATTGCCTATGGCTATGTTTGCATTTTAATGACAGAATTGAGTCTTGTTACAGAGGCCAAATGTATGGTAAAGCCTGGGGTACACACAATTAGGCATTTCATAAAGAGTGCCACAAAGTGTCTAGAAAATACTTTAAGATATAATTAAATTTGCTACATAAATACCAGTGTTTTATAATGCATGGAAATTTGCCTGATTCAGAGTTACTACTAATATAACATCCATGCTATAAACATTTTGATCATAAAAATATAGTGAATTTAATAAATGGTGATATATAGATATAATTAATAAATAATAAAAACCTGTTACATTTTGTTGTTTATTTAAGTAAATTCATGGATAAATACCAAACTGTTTTATATAGTAACCTAAATCTTCATTACTTTCCCAAACATTGCTAATTCACCAGTGTGAGTCATAAGAAATGCATAAGCATTGCATTGTCTTATATCTTTGTTATTTGGACACTTCACCACAAAACCGTGGTCATGTACCTATTTTCACATATAGCACATATAATTTCTCAAAATAGATCACAGACTATTTAAGATATTTTAAGATTTATTTCTTTGTACTTTAACACTGAGATGGATAACATGTGGCCTCTGTCGGACTTTAAACACAGAGCCTAGAAATATTACATCTTCACCCCTTGATATGACCTCTTTGCCAAATCTCACCAATGCTTGCCATTTCTGAGACAACCATGCAAATATATGTATTTATATAAGTTAATTTACATTTACTTTTCTAATTTCCCATCTATGTAATTCTATGAACTATAATGACTACCTCACTTCTCTCCCTACTGAGGGTGCCTGAAGGACTGCAATGCTGGAAGATGCTACTGAGGTTACTGATACCCATTCTAGGTGGTATTCTGATGAACCCCCCCCCCGGAAGTAAATAAAAATGTCTCTCTTATGCCCCTCGTACTCTAGAGCCCATGTATTTAATGTTAGGATTGCTTTATATCTTAGCTTTGTTTCTAATAAATTATGTAATTCTAAGGGATGATGGGTGTTTCCCTTTAGACTAATGGTGTGTGTGTGTAGTGTGTGTGTGTGTGTGTGTTAGTCCAGATGTGAAATTGAGAGAATAATGAACTGGCTGGTACTATTACTGAACATTTTTGAAAGATGTAGGAATCAATGAAAATCCATCCAATAGAGGAAGCCTAACTCAGAGCACCTACATCCAGAGGAATTGCAGAGAATCCTTTGCCCAACCCCTTGCAGTGAGAGGAAAGAGAAGGATGATGTGTTACTAGGTGAAAATCTTTTTGACCTTCAGAATAAGATTGTTGTATTGACCAGAACCTCATTTCTTCTTCCCAAAACTATACATATCTCACTTCTGGTATCAGAGATTCTTTTTAGTGATGATCAGTAGAGATTTAGTAGTATATTGAATTTGGAACAGCACAAAATTTGACATAGCATGTGGGACAGCTGATATCTGGATAACATTTTTATATGCCTATATGAAAACTTTAGATCACAAGAGAACAAGTCATATTCTTCCCAGAATAGCTTGTTCTAAAAAGGTACTTTGGATGCAAGTTTGTTACCACTAATTATTTACAAATATTGGATGCAACTATATTCTACACATGGTGAAGTTGACTGTCCTTGCATGCTGAAGACATAATGGTGAACTTTGCAGTTTTAGATGGTATGCTATTCAGCACTTTCTCTTGAGTCAGAGATGTCTGCCATTTTCTAGTTTAGTGCAGAGCTGAGGTTAGAATCAACATTGTGATAGGCAGGTGTCCCTAAGAATCTAATTCCCAGGAACTGACTTACATGCTGAAAAGACGCTCACTCATTTTACAATTCCTACTCCTTTCCAATATACTAATAAGTACCACTTTGGAAGAATCACACACAATTCACTGTAGTCTTCACAATGAATTGAAACTGAGGCATTATAGACTCCTTGTAAGGATTCCTCATTTTTGAATTTAATGCTCTCAGAGTTTAAATGGCACTTCTTGTAAAGATTCATACCTTCTTTCAAAAAGACCAATTTCAGACTTGTAAAGAAAATATGGAAAAATTAATGCCTCTGAAAGAAATCTTGAAATGCAGTGTAGGTTTATAAAAACAGATCATGTAGCACAATCTTTTCTCTATTCCACTAACCTTTTTTTCTATATCTCACATTGTTTCTGATAAAACACTTCATTGATAGCAGTGTAAACATCCAAGGTAAAATAGATTTTTTAAAATGATCATATGGGACAAATTTCCTCTAAAAAAATGAGATTCACTAAATTTCCAGGCATAGAACTTTCTATTATATGTGAATTTTTTATAAACCATAATACAGAACCTCTGTTCCATGGGCCTAAAGGGAATATAATATGTCAGATCATATTAAATGAATAAGAGATAATAATGGTAATAATAATAACTGAAATTTATCTTCAGTTTCTCCTTCTAAAGAGCTCAAAATATGTTACATGTCATGAGATTGTTTTCTTCATCCATGAAAAGATTATTTTCAAGAGAATACTGACCCAGCAGGAAGCCATGGAGATAGTTCTACTATCCCTTGGTGCCAACTAGTATGGGAAGAATATTGTTCTTTAGGATCTGAGATGAAGTGAAATTTGTGTAGTCATTCTGACCATGTAACTGTAGGATACCTGGAGACGTGTTTCAGGGTCTGTAGGGACTTAAGAAAAACTTAAGTAAAAACTGCAAATATGAAAATTCTAAGACATTTTTTTGTTCTTGGAGAATTCTCAAGATTTCTTTCTTTTGCCCCAACAATGTGTCCCCACAATGGGCTTGACTGGAGTTACAATGAACAGAGAAGATGCAGGCTAGATGTTTTCTAAAATTTGTTTCATCCTGAATAAATATACTGTCAAAGATTGATAGTATAACATAGTACAGCACAGCATGTATGGAAATGGGAATCAAACTTACCAAAGGCATGTTTTTGTTCAACCTCCTTCACATATTTGACACTCAAATGAGGATAAAAAATTAAATCTTCTTTCTCTCCTTTGGAGTAACTGATAAGGTTTCGATAGAAAATTACCTTAGGTCCTTTTTCATTTTCATTAAACTCCTGACCATGTCTGCATGAAATCCAGTCCATCCTATGGAATACGCATGAAGGGCCTTGAGACTGCCATTTACTTCTCTAGCTCTTCCCCTGCCTGGCAAATGCTTATAGACACATCAATCCAAAAGGAATGGATGGTCTTTTTTATCTGCGGGGGAAACATTATTAGTTACATTAATATATTTGCTGTCATCACTTTCAACTCTGGAGGACTAAAAGAAGAATGTGTCTTTAATAAAGAGGCAATTTGCACAAATTTAATTCTAGGATATTTCTCTAGAATATTCCTAACATATATTCCTCTTGGTTTATATGAACAGCTATAGGAGAAGAATTCTCTCCACTACAACAAAGTCCTATAAATATCTAGGCATTCTTAATATTTAAACATGTCATAACAATGAAATAATATTTGATGGACCCTTACTTGTAACAGTGGACCCTAGTTTTGCCATGTAGGCTCAATAGCATTATCTGATACCTTCCTGTGTCATTTGTCTTCATGTGTGCTAACAGCATATTTAACCTTCTTTTTCACTCATCTGTTCTCCAAGATAAAATCTTTCTAATGAGCAAAAACTTTGAATTAAACTTAGGAAAGTAATAACTAAGGCGTCTACACATGTAGAACACTGTAAGAGGACAGCATCCTGAATCTTTCAATGTGAGTTCATAGAGAAGAAAGAGAATCATCTTCCATGGATGTATTTCATGGCTAAAGGATTTAATTTTTGTTTTTGTGAGCTCTGAAGAATGGGTTAGATGACCCTGTATCTTTCAGTGCTACAGCTACATCCTTTATTTTGGCAAACTGCTGGCAAGCTCACTGCTTCCTTGAGGTTGTATTCTGCTTAGGTAGTAGCTTAATCCATGCCTGACAAGTAATTGTCCATAGCTGTCTGAAGAGTGATTCTCTCAATAGGCCATACTAGAGGTTTTCTTCACAATTCCAAAAACGAGGAGCAGAAATCACACAAAAACTCTTGCCCATTTTATGAATTTCAAGCTAATCTTTGGCAAACAGATCCAGTAGACTTTGAGTCAGTAAATCTTAAGAACATTACACCAAATTACTCAAGTTGATATCATATTTGGTTACAGATAACAATCAATGTCATATATATACATATATATGTATATATGTATATGTGTGTATTTATATATATGATATAACTTGTCCTACATATATATTACACATGCGATGTAACATCTCATATAATATATATATATACATACATATATATATATATATAATACACACACACACACACACACACACACATATATATATATGAACAAGGACAAGGTATATTATTCTTATATTCTCTTAGGTAAAGGTAAGTATTCATAGTATTCTAAAGAGAACCAAGGGATGTTAAGGAATAGTAGCAGTTGTCTTTCAGTGAATAAGTTATTGACTATAACACAAATGGCCTAGATTACATTTATAAAAGTTTAATGAAGTAATTAAAATTTAAGGTATTTTTTAAAGTAACCAATCCCAATTGTGAACAAAACTATAAATATCCCCAAGCTGATTTATCATTTTATGTTAAAATAATAGGCTCATGTCTGGCTTCTACATGTACATTGTGAGATCATTTGTTTTATTTGAGGCTAAAATTATAGCTGCACTTCTTTCTTGGTGGACAAGACCATATTTCTGTCTTCCCTGAAGGAACAGTGAATAGTAAAGTCAAGGCAGAATAAACCTGTATCCTGGTATCCAACTGGGTGCCCTGGTAGCTCCTGCAAAAATTCATTTCTCATTTGGGGTGAGTCTGTGTGTTTGTATGCCTTGGATCTTTCCTGCAGCTCTACAAGCAATCTCTTGAACACTGCACAGCTGTTTTTCCTATTCTGTGGCATCCTTATTTTTCAAGTGTCTTCTGAGAGCAGATGTCCCCATGTGTCTTTGAAACTTCTTTTTAGTTGGTGCCTTTGCAGCAGAAGAAAATTTTAAGGTTTGATGGCGGATGGGGACTAAAACTTGGATGCTGTACTGGAGCAGATAGAAAATAAAGGGAAATTGATGTTTAACTTTTTTTAAAATTATTGTGGATCTATTAAATCTCCATTCAATTCATTACATTTAATAAATATTTAATAAAAACATGTATATAGGGCCTTGGCTAAGTCCTGGGGATTCAAAGTAGGGATGTGTCACACAAGTTTAAGGAATGATATTCAAAGAATATATATAAGCAGATTATCTCAAGCAGGAGGGGAAAATAAAGCATAAATCTTTATCATCTAGGTGAAGGCACTAGAACACACTAATAGTTATGGGTCTTGCTTCATGGGGCAGAACGATTGGGAACTTATATTCAGAAGTTGGGGTAGGATATAAAGAATTATATATACTTATTTAAAGTACAAAGAGCTGTGACCAACTGGCTGAGGAACTGGTGATTACTTGGATTTGAACCTTGAATAGAATGAAGCAATCCTAGCTGTGTTTAGGAAGATGTTGTGAAGGACACACTAAAGGACTTGGGTAAAATACAATAGAGACGAGACCACTATGTATTATATTTGTGAAGAAATTAAAAGGTAGGATGCAATCTGCAAGAATGAGAGTATTAAAAAAAGAGAAATTGAGGCAAAAAATATAATCATGGTAGAGAGTGAGTGAGCCTTGTGATTTCCCCCCCTTCCTTTAAGGATAACTTAAAAAGACAACATGAGCAACATGTGTATTGATAGCAATAAGCATGGCTCAAGGAAATATCTTGCAGGGATAGATAGTATATCTTTGCTTTTCTGGTACAATAACAGGTCATTGGAAGGAAAACTAGAGCTGACCTTGGGAAAACAGCTTTGAACCAGAAATATTATTTTGTAAATCTTTCTGAATAGAACTAAGTGATTATCAAAAAAGAGTTGAGAAAGACCATATAACTAAAAAAGATCTTGTTATCTACTAGGCTCACACTAGGTGTCTTATAGCACAAATTCTAAGGGCTACCAAAACTTTACTTGGTTGTTAAAGTTTAGGAATAACTCCACAGACAAGAAAGTTTCAAGCATTCTGTAAGTCAAGGAATCCGAGGAAAGATGAAGGGCTTGGATGTGATAAGGTTTTGAGGGAAATATTGGGATATTGATGGTTGGTATGAAAATGAGAAACTCAGACAGATTATCTAAACTTCAATAAAAAATTTTCATATTTCACTTCTATGGAAGCAGTAGGCCATAACTTACTGTTACATACAAAGTACTAAGTATACAAATAAACGTAAGGAGAATGCAGAACATTTTAATGGACAAATTTCTTATTAATCATGTTAGAAGAAACGTGGTAGTTTCCCTACTTGACAAGAAGGGTCTCAATTCCTAAACTGGGTACTAGAAACTTTATAATTTCTTCTCCCTGAAAAATGCCCTCTTTGCAAGCATCAACTAAACTGTCATCTTTATCCTGATGAAACTGTTTGACATTCATCTATGCTAGAGGGTAAACTGTCCATTTCTATGTGATGGTCTGACTACTCTGATTTCATCTAACTTCAATAACATTATGTTGAAGGGGTATCACATCCCAGGATAAACTGGCTTTCTATGATTGCCTTTTATATATGATTTCTATGATTGCTTTGGGGCTTGTTCCTTCAGAATATAAACATTGTTTCACAGCAAGTGAAGTTCTGTCCAGTGTTCTCCTTTGTTCTAATTATCTAACATTCTCATAATATATTCCATTAGAATAATGAGGAGTGATATAATGGTGAGTCTATTGCACATTTTATAACACTTAGATATTCAGTTTTTATTGTCAGGCTGTCTTGTCCATAACATTAAATGATTGGTCCTTTGCCCATAGGAAGAGAATTTAAAAGACTGAAAAAAGTCACTTAACATATTACAGTTATTTATTTCATTCCTGATTGACATTTACCAAAATGAAAAGGGAAATGTTTCTCAAAGCTGTGAAATATTAACAATTTATAATCATACTAATTATCAGTGGGAAAAGAGGCAATTAGAATAAACAAACATATAAAGTGATGGCAGAAAGTATAAGGGATGTTGAATTTTTAAATATAAAAGTCAATGTATGTGACATTATTTAATGAAGTGACAAACCATACTAAATAGGTATTTGTTCATGTTAGCATTAATCAGTACCTCAGAGTACTCCAACCTGGTCGGAATCAATTAATTAGTTCCTATAATACTGATGAAATATAATGCTAATTGCTATACACATGTAACATTTGAAATATTGAACCAAATTTATCAATAATGTGTTCTATGCTATTCAGTTCCTTCTGGGATAATGTATAGATGACTGAGAAGTATTCAGAAATACTTTCAGAAAAATGAATGTAATATTTTAAAAAAACAATATTGTGCAACAAATTTTAGCCGTGGTTACTTATAAACACAGGAGATTGGCAATTTTGGTAGAAATGGTCAGTAAGCCTAGCTCTTAAGTTCATTACAGACCTGGTCATTCTCCAGGTTCTTTACATAATTCAGAGGAGAGATAGGCAGATCGACAGGTACAGCCCATTAAAGACAAGATTTGTTTCAATATGCCAAAATCACCATAATCCCACATGCTATAAATACACACACATACAGAGAGAGGTGAGGGGAGAGAGGGAGAGAGAAAACAGGTGAGAATCATGCATGAAATGAGGTGGCATTTCTTTTCCTATTACCTTCCTATACTTTCTTATGACTCTGACTTTCCATGTGATAAACTTTCCTTTGCAAAAATATCTATTTTGTGTGCTACTGACGGAATGCAGATAGAAACAGTTTAGTCCAATCAGGCTTCTGTTGGAGGACAGTTTAGACTGAGTAACAAAAATGAGTTTCTCCAAGTTCTAAAACAGGAAATACGGAATTAAGGACTGGCATTTTCCATGTCTGCCCAGGTTTGGCTATTAATTATATAGCAGCATGCCTTCTCACTGTGTCCTCCCATCACAGAAGAGGTTTCTTTTGTAAAGGTTCTAAGATCCCCAAAGATCTAATTACCCTCTAGAATCACACATCTCCAGTACCACTATTGGGGTTGGAATTAAATGAATAAATGTTGGTTGCCATAAACATTCAGAATATAGCAATAAAAGAACTGAAAATTGAGTAAGATATGGAGTGATTCCAAAACTAATAATTACAGTTTTAAATTTAAAATGCAAGGTGTGCTGTTGGAGTATAGAGGAAGAATAGGAAGTAGAAATTCCTCACAAGTTAATGAAAGACCACATATGGAGAGGCATTTATTAACTAAATGAATATATCACATAAATTTATGAACTCTTGACTTTACTATTGACTCAGTAAGGAAAAAGCCACATAAAATTTGTCGGTGTTCTGTCTGATTTTGTGTGTCAACTTGACACAAGGTAGAGTTATCAAAAAGAAAGGGGCCTCAGAAATGTCTCCATGAGGTCCAGATGTAAGGCATTTTCTCAATAAGTAATCAATGGGAAAGTGCCTCTGAATCAGCTCCTGCCTCCTGAATCAGGATCCTTCTCTTCTTGAGGTTTTTTTCCTTATCTTCATTCTATTCATTTTTAGTTTTTATAATTTTTTTTAAATTTAATTTTGAAACAAGCTTGTTTTACCTGCCAATGCCAGTTCACGCACCCTCCCGTCCTCCCAATGTCCCCCTCCCCCACCAACCCCCATCCCATCTCCTTTCTGCTCTCCAGGGAGCAGACTTTCATGGAGAGTCTTCAAAGTCTGTCATATCATTTGGAACAGAGTCTAGGATCTCCCTCATGTGTCTAGACTGAGGGAGTATCCCTCTATGTTTAATGGGTTTCTGAAGTCCACACTATTTTCAGATGATGTGATAATTTACATAAGTGACCGGCAAAACACTACCAAAGAACTCCTACAGCTGATAAACACCTTCAGCATAGTGGCAGGATACAAGATCAACTTTAAAAAAAAATCAGTAGCCCTACTAAATACAGACAATAAAAGGGCTAAGAATGAAAATAGAGAAACATCACCTTTTACAATAGGCACAAACAACATAAAATATCTTGGGGTAATGCTAAACAAATAAGTGAAAGGCGTATATAATAAGAACTTTGAGTCTTTAAAGAAACAAATTAATGAAGATACCAGAAAATGGAAAGACCTCCCATGCTCTTGGATAGGTAGGATCAACATAGTAAAAATGTCAATCTTGCTAAAAGCAATCTACAGATTCAGTGTAATCCCCATAAAAATCCCAGCACAATTCTTCACAGACCTTGAAATAACAATACTCAACTTTATATAGAAAAAACGAAAGACCCAGGATAGCCAAAACAGCCCTGTACAATAAAGGAACTTCTGGAGGCATCACCATCCCTGCTTGAATTCTTGTCCTGACTTCCTCCAATAATGGACTATGATATGGAAGTGAAAGGCAAAGAGATCTTTTTTTCCAGAAAATGCTTTTTTTGCTCATGGTGTTTCAGCAAAATAATAGAAACTCTAACTCAGACAGTTTGTATGCTCCTGATGACCTCAAGTCCTACTGTCTAGTCCCACCCCTCTGGATGTCACCTCTTCCAGGTTATGCTATAGGCTGGAGACTGAGCCATCAGTGCATGGACTTTGAACAACATTCCCAGTCTAAAATTAACAGAAGTCATGGAGGACATTCCTTTTCCAGAATTCCTCTGTCTCTTGTAGGAATGGTGTGATCCTCTTGTCACTACAACTTGGAGGTGCATACTGTTTTTTCGATTTCCCACAAAGGGACATATATATGCTTTAGTTAAATGTCAGTATTTGATTCTTCTTAGTTTTTTAGAGAGTCAAATGGTATTCATTCTAACTTTTCAAGACCCATGTTGTGAAAATATAATTGTACTTCCCTTCCCTTTTATTGAAGGAGTTAGGGTCCTCAGTCCCTTTAGGATTTCTATCAGTAATCTTTCTACTTTCCATGAAGGCAAGGAAGTTTGGGACACATGATTGCAGATCAAAGCTAAAAAGCCTTGTCAAAAGTGGTCCAAGCACAAGAGAAGATTTACCAACTCGGAGACAGTTATGGGAGTCAATGGCCAGATAGCATTCTAGTTACCAAAATGACCTAAATCAAGAACATAAAATGGATCTGAAACGTCTCTGGAAACAACAACAACAACAGTATGGTGATGGGACCTTCCTGTACTCATGTCCCCAGCTCTACCATAGATCCCTTGTCATTTTTTTTAATGATTGGAAAACTAAGTGATTGGTAGTTATTTTAGATCCCAGAGCTGATACTAGGACAAAACAGCCCTACACAGGTGCATACGCGCAGCTGGGAGAACTAGATGAAGTGACTAATGTCACTGCCCTGCTTTGCTCCCTTGATTTTGTTCACATGGATGTGTCATGCCCTGCCCTTTGTCCGGCTGTAAGAGAGAGGAAGAAAGCAAGGCACATGAAAAGGTGACCATTGTCAGCAACTGGGTTTTGTAGCTGCCTCATTAGGGCAAAAAAAAAAAAAAAAAAAAAAAAAAAAAAAGCTGGCAAGGAGGAATGATGAGATAGATATCTAGATTGTGGAATGCTGTTTTCTGAGCTACTTGAGAATTTCTCTTGGTGAATAACTGTTTTGGGAGATGTGTTAAGGAGTCATGCAGAGCAGTTGACCAAACTGTTTGGGACCAGCCAGAGTGAGACAAGTCATAAAATGATAGCAAAGGTTTTCTGCTTTTGGAGAGGGCAGATGAGAAAAAGGCGTATCTACAAAATATATCCAAACACATACTTAAATGCTGATATTCTTTGTAATTTCCAGTCACTTTTTGCTGCTAGAATGAAATTTGGGCCCCTCTTTGCCATCTTTAAATAAGGCTTCCAAATGAGGAATTTTCTTCTCTCTCTCAAGCTGTCTCTTTCATTGCTCTCCCACTCCATCCCTCTCCCAAATTGAACATCCCATTCTCTATCTGAGGAGTCCTTCACCTCAGGACCAGTATCTATCCCTGGTGAATAAGCTAGCATGTTGGAGCCCATTTCCTAGGGTGGGATACCATGCTCAGCCTTAATGCAGGGGGGGAGGGGCTTGGTCCTGCCTCAGTTTAATGGTCAGGCTTTATGGACCACACCATGGGAGCCTTTACCCTGTGAGAGGAGTGGATGGGGGTGGGGAGAGGGGGAGGAAAAGGGGGGAGTGCTAGAGGAGGGGTGGAAAGGAAAACTGTGGTAGGAATGCAAAATGAAGTTTAGAAAAAACTTGAAAAAATAAAAGAGCAAATAGGACTTAAAGTGAACAAAAAAGAAAGATAAAAAGAAAGAGAAAGAAATTTTGTGTGAGAGTGGTTAGTGGTTATATTGATGGCATTTTAGAAGACAAGTGAGATTCACCCCTAATTGTCCAACTATTTATGCTCTGGATGCATGGATATAGGTGATGAAAGTAAAAGAACTAGAAACTGACACAGGAACCAAGTCAGAGCCAAACTTCATGTTTGTGTTCTAGGGTGCTTCACAGGCCTTAGCTCTTCAACATTTCAGACTGGTAGTAAAATACATTCCTCAAATATCTCACAAAGTTAATGTCACACACATATGAAAGCACACTTGCTCACACATGCGCGTGCGCATACACACACACACACACACACACACACACACACACACAAACACACCTCCAATTTTGTATTTCTTCTATGTCATTCCAGTACTTCAGGTGTAAGAAAACTGAAAAGAATATAAATCAGTGGTTTCAACCTTTCCAGCACAGGGACCCTTTAATATATTTCCTCATGTTGTGGTGACCCCAACCACAAATTTATTTCATTGCTACTCCATAATTGTACTTTTGATACTGTTATGAATCATAATATAAATGTAGGTAGGACACCTGATATCAATCCCCAAAAGGGAAGCAAACCACAGAATGAGAAACTTTGACATAAATAATTTGGTAAATTGACAGTAGGTATTAATGTTTTCCATTTTTCTCACAATTAATAAATTATATCTTTTTAAGAATATTGTATACTTGGTAAGGATAGGAATTTCAGCCAAAGCCAAATGATAGCATATGATATAAAAGTCCATATATCAGAAATAGGCTCAGTGATCAGTTCCTCTATTTTTTTTTATGCATATAGAGTATTTTTATTTAATTTTATATAACAAAGTCCAATTAAATGAAAACAAACATTTATACACAATATTTGGGAATTTGGGCGTCGTTCTTTCCAAACTACTTCCTGCTGGTAAGGGGCGCTGTCTTGGGGGATTCGAAGAAGATTCAGATATCCTAGCTGTAGTCTGTAGGGCTGTTTTGTCCAGCTGTTTGGAATGTAGGATCAGCTTGTACTCTGTTTCAGGCAGTCTGGTGTGATCAAACCACATTAGTCTGGAAGGAATCCACATCTTTTCATTTTCTGTGGAAACAAAAATAGAAATACTTTTCCCCAGTAACTTGTTCTTCAACTTAAATTTTGGAGTCAAAGCGTTTTTTTTTTTTTTTTTTTTTTTTTTTTATTTTACATGTCGATCCCAGTTCCCTATCCCTCCCTCCCTCCCACCCCCCAAGCCCTCCCTCCCTCCTTCCCTCCCTTTTGCCCTCTCTACCCTCTCCCATGCACTCTAAACACCCTCCCCTCCCAACCCCCCACCACAATACAATATGTAGGGGAATGCCATCCAGTTGGGGTCATGTAGATCTGACAGGTCCTGTGAAGTAGGGACTAGGGCTTCTCTCCTATCTCTAGAATAAGGCAGTTATCCCTCCATGGGGGATATGTTTGCAAAGTCTTTTTGTGCACCAGGGATACATCCTGGCTCCACTGTCTGAGGTCTCTTAGGCTGCTCAGACCTTCTGGCTGAGACCCATATTCAGGGGGGTCTGAGTCAGACCCCTGTTGGCTTCCCAGCTATCAGTCTAGTGGCCCTTAGCTCCTCCTTGTTCAGGTAAGCTGTCTCTATGTACTTCTACCGCATGGTCTTGTCCTCTCCATCTGCTTCTGGGTTCTAGTTTGACTCAGTGTTTATGTATGGGTGTTTGCTCCTGTTTTCAACAGGCATTAGTTGAGGACTCCATGGAGAAGTTAGTTGTTGATCTCACTCTCCGGGAAGGGCATTTATGATAGCCTTTCCACGGAAGCTGAGATTGTTAGTTGGGAGCAGTCTTGTAGTTCCCTCGACCTTTCTTTGTGTTCAACTTTATCTTCAAACCAATATTGGCTCCCTCTTTTATGTTCTCTCTCTCTGTCTCTGTCTCTCTCTCTCTTTCCTATTTTCCATTCCTAACCAGGCTCAATCCTCCTGGTCGCACATGCCTTCCTCTCCTCCCTCTCATTTTCTCCTACTTCTCTCTCCATTAGCTGTCCTCCCCCACTATACCTGAGGTCTGGGGGACTTTTCCCTTCCCAGTTCTGTGAGGGACTTTATATGAATCTCTTAGAATACAACTTGTATCCTAGTTCCTCTGGTGATGTGAATTATAGGCTGGTGATCATTTGATCTAGGTCTAAAATCCATATATGAGTGAGTACATACTGTGTTCCTCTTTTTGTGACTGGGTTACCTCATTCAGGATGGTTTCTTCAAGTGCCATCCACTTGCCTGCGAATTTCAAGATACCATTATTTTTTTCTGCAGAGTAGTATTCCATTGTGTAGATGTGCCACATCTTCATTAACCATTCTTCAATTGAAGGGCATCTAGGTTGCTTCCAGGTTCTTGCTATTACAAATAGTGCTGCTATGAACATAGTTGAACAGATGTCTTTGTTGAATTGATGTGAATCCTTTGGGTATATGCCTAAGAGGGGATTGCCGGGTCCTGTGGTAAACTAATTCCCATTTTCCTGAGGAACCGCCATACTGATCTCCAAAGTGGCTGTATGAGTTTGCACTCCCACCAGCAGTGGAGGAGTGTTCCACTTTCTCCACATCCTCTCCAACATAAGTCATCACTGGTGTTTCTAATTTTAGCCATTCTTGCAGGGGTAAGATGGTATCTCAAAGTTGTTTTGATTTGCATTTCCCTGATAGCTAAGGATGTGGAGCATTTTCTTAAGTGTCTTTCAGCCTTTTTGATTTCCTCCATTGAGAATTCTTTCTTCAGTTCTGTACCCCATTTTTAATAGGGTTATTTGGTGTTTTGTTGACTAGTTTCTTGAGTTCTTTGTATATTTTGGAGATCAGCCCTTTGTCGGATATAGGATTAGTGAAAATCTTTTCCCAGTCAGTGGGCTGCCGTTTGGTCTTGTTGAGTGTGTCCTTTGCCTTACAGAAGCTTCTAAGTTTGAAGAGGTCCCATTTATTAATTGTTTCTTTCAGTGTCTGTGCCCCTGGAGTTATGTTCAAGAAGCGGTCTCCTATACCAATTTGTTCAAGGGTACCTCCTACTTTCTCTTCTAAGAGGTTCAATGTGGCTGGATTGATGTTGAGGTCTTTGATCCATTTGGACTTGAGTTTTGTGCATGGCGACAGACATGGGTCTATCTGCAGTCTTCTACACACCCTCATCCAATTGTGCCAGCACCATTTGTTGAAGATGCTGTCTTTGCCCCATTGTATAATTTTAGCCTTTTTGTCGAAAATCAGGTGTTCATAGGTGCGTGGATTAATATCAGGATTTTCAATTCGATTCCATTGGTCTACCTGTCTATTTTTATGCCAATACCAGGCTGTTTTCAGAACTATAGCTCTGTAGTAGAGCTTAAAGTCAGGAATGGTGATGCCTCCTGATGTTCTTTTATTGTATAGGGTTGTTTTGGCTATCCTGGGTCTTTTGTTTTTCCATATAAAGTTGATTATTATCCTTTCAAGGTCGGTGAAGAATTGTGGTGGGATTTTAATGGGGATTGCATTGAATCTATAGATTGATTTTGGTAAGATTGCCATTTTTACTATGTTTATCCTACCTATCCAAGAGCATGGGAGGTCTTTCCATTTTCTGGTATCTTCTTTAATTTCTTTCTTTAGAGTCACAAAGTTCTTATTATATAGATCTTTTACTTGTTTGGTAAGCGTTACACCAAGATACTTTATGTTGCTTGTGGCTATTGTAAAGGGTGATGTTTCCCTGATTTCTTTCTCTGCCTCTTTGTCGTCTGAAAAAAATAGGGCTACTGATTTTTTTGAGTTTATCTTGTATCCTGCTAGTTTGCTGAAGGTGTTTATCAGCTGTAGGAGTTCCCTGGTAGAGTTTATTGGGTCGCTTATGTAAACTATCATATCATCTGCAAATAGAGACAGTTTGACTTCTTCCTTTCCAATTTGGATGCCCTTGATCTCCTTTTGTTGTCTTATAGCATTAGCTAGAACTTCTAGTACGATATTGAAGAGATATGGAGAGAGAGGACAGCCTTGTCTTGTTCCTGATTTTAGAGGAATTGGCTTAAGTTTCTCTCCATTCAGTTTGATGTTGGCAGTTGGTTTGCTGTATATTGCTCTTATTATGTTTAGGTATGTTCCTGTTATCCCTGACCTCTCTAATACCTTTATCATGAAAGGGTGTTGAATTTTATCGAAGGCTTTTTCTGCATCTAGGGAGATAATCATATGGTTTTTCTTTTTCCGTTTGTTTATATGGTGGATCACGTTGATAGATTTTCGTATGTTAAACCATCCCTGCAATCCAGGTATGAAGCCTACTTGATCATGGTGGATGATTTCTCTGATGTATTTTTGAATTCGGTTTGCCATTATTTTATTGAGTATTTTTGCATCGATGTTCATCAGTAATATTGGTCTGTAGTTTTCTTTCTTAGTTGTGTCTTTGTGAGGTTTGGGTACCAAAGTTATTGTGGCCTCATAAAAAGAGATTGGCAATAAACCTTCTGTTTCTATCTTGTGGAACAGTTTGAGGAGTAGTGGTATTAGTTCTTCCTTGAATGTCTGGTAGAATTCTGCACTGAATCCATCTGGCCCTGGACTTTTTTTCGTTGGAAGGCTTTCGATGACTGCTTCTATTTCATTTCGGGTTATAGGTCTATTTAAGTTGTTTATCTGTTCTTGATTTAATTTTGGTAAGTGATAGTTATCCAGAAACTTGTCCATTTCCTTTGAATTTTCAATTTTTGTGGAATACAGATTTTCGAAGTATGACCTGAAAATTGTCTGGATTTCCTCTGTGTCTGTTGTTATGTTCCCCATTTCGTTTCTGATTTTGTTAATTTGCATGTTCTGTCTCTGCTTTTTCGTTAATTTGGATAAAGGTTTATCAATCTTGTTGATTTTCTCAATAAACCAACTCTTTGTTGCATTGATTTTTTGTATTGTTTTCCTGGTTTCTATTTTGTTGATTTCA
Organism: Phodopus roborovskii; assembly: GCF_943737965.1. NCBI lineage: Eukaryota > Metazoa > Chordata > Mammalia > Rodentia > Cricetidae > Phodopus > Phodopus roborovskii. The sequence goes on from NW_026126407.1 coordinate 40,725,068, forward strand.
GCCCTCAAGTTGATTATTTCCTGGCGTCTGCTCCTGCGGGGTGAATTTGCTTCTCTCTGTTCTAAGGTTTTCAGTTGCGCTGTTAATTCATTTATGTGACTATCCTCTGTTTTCTTCATATGGGCACTTAGTGCAATGAACTTCCCTCGTAGCACTGCTTTCAAGGTGTCCCATAAGTTCGGGTATGTTGTATCCTCATTCTCGTTGAATATTAGAAAGTCTTTAATTTCTTTCTTTATTTCTTCTTTGACCCAGGAGTGGTGCAATTGCACATTGTTAAGTTTCCATGAGTTTGCAGTTTTCTGCTATTTGTATTGTTGTTGAATTCCAATTTTAAAGCATGGTGGTCCGATAAGATACAGGGGACTATTTCTATTCTCTTGTATCTGTTGAGGTTTGTTATGTCTCCTAGTATGTGGTCAATTTTAGAGAAGGTTCCATGTGGAGCAGAGAAGAAGGTATATTCTTTTGTCTTTGGATGGAATGTTCTATAGATGTCTGTTAGCCCCAGTTGAGACATAACTTCTTTTAATTCTTTTGTTTCTTTGTTGAGTTTCTGATTTGTGGTCCTGTCTAGTGTTGAGAGTGGTGTATTGAAGTCTCCCACTATAAGTGTGTGAGGTTTTATATGAGCTTTGAGTTTTAGTAGTGTTTCTTTTACGAATGTGGGTGACTTCGTATTAGGGGCATAGATGTTCAGAATTGAGACTTTGTGTTGATGGATTTCTCCTGAGATGAATATGAAATGACCATCTTCTTTTGACTAGTTTTGGTTTGAAGTCTAGCTTGTTAGATATTAGGATAGCTACGCCTGCTTTCTTCTTATTTCCATTTGATTGGAAAATCTTTTCCCAACCCTTTACCCTGAGGTAATGTCTATCTTTGGAGCTAAGATGTGTTTCTTGTATGCAGCAGAAGGATGGATTCTATCTTCGTATCCATTCTGTTAATCTGTGTCTTTTTATAGGTGAGTTAAGACCATTAATGTTGAGGGTGAGTAAGGACCATTGATTGTTGATGGTTGTTTGATTTAGGTTTGTTGTTGGCAGTGGTATTGTGAATATATTTGTTCTGCTTCACCCTAGGTTTCTGGTGTAGTTGGATTATCTGTTGCCTACATTTTTGTGGGCGTAGTTACCTTCCTTGTGTTGGAATTTTCCTTCCAATACTTTCTGTAGGGCTGGATTTGTAGATACATATTGGGAAAATCTGGTTTTGTCATTGAATATCTTGTTCTCTCCATCTATATTGACTGAGAGTTTTGCTGGATATAGTAGCCTAGGCTGGCATCCGTGTTCTCTTAATACTTTTAGAACATCTATCCAGGACCTTCTGGCCTTGAGGGTTTCCATGGAGAAGTCAGGTGTAATTTTGATAGGTCTGCCTTTATATGTTACCTGTCCTTTTTCCTTCGCTGCTCTTAATATTCTTTCTTTATTCTGTATGCTAGGTGTTTTGATTATTATATGTCGAGGGGTCTTTTTTCTTTGGTCCAGCCTATTTGGGGTTCGGTATGCTTCTTGTACTTTCATGGGCATGTCCTTCTTCAGATTTGGAAAGTTTTCCTCAATGATTTTGTTGAATAGGTTTTCAGCACCTTTGAGCTGGGCTTCCTCACCTTCGTCTATGCCTATTATTCTTAGGTTTGGCCTTTTCATGGTGTCCCACATTTCCTGGATATTGTGTGTTAAGGATTTGTTGGATTTATGGTTTTCTTTGGTCGATGAATCTATTTCTTCTAGTTTATCTTCTGCGCCTGAGATTCTCTCTTCCATCTCTTGAATTCTATTGGTTATGCTTGTGTCCGTGGTTTCCGATTTTTTGCCCAGCTTTTCAATTTCCAGCTTTCCTTCCATTTGTGTTGCCTTTATTTCCTCAATTTCGGTTTTCAAATCTTGAACCGTTTCCTTCACCTGGTTAATTGTTTTTTCTTGGCTTTCTGTACTTTCCTTAAGGAATTTGTTCATTTCTTCCACTTTTTTGTTTGTTTTTTCCTCCATTTCTTTAAGGGATTTTCTTATATCTTCTTTGAGGGCCTCTATCATTTTTATGATGGTGATTTTTAAGTCGTACCCTTCTGCTTCCTCTGCTTTGTTGTTGTGTTCCATTCTAGTTGGTGTAGATTCCCTAGATTCTGGTGGTGTCATGTTTGTCTTTCTGTTGTTAGGTGTTCTCTTGTATTGCCTTCTTCTCATAGTTTCTTCCTGTAGGTGTTGGTGGTGTCTCTTCCCTCTCTCTATGGTCCTTCCCAGATGGGCTTATTTGGATCAAAGATTCAATGTCTGTATCTCTGTGTGGTCCAAGCTCTCTAGGAGGCTTCTCTCTGGCCAATAGCCGGCAGAAGAGGACGAGGGCTGGACTGGAACTTGAGAAGCTTTTGCAGGGTAGTTGGATCTCACTGGAAACTGGCGCTCTCTAGCTGAGACCTCGTTCTTTGGCAGGGGCCCGGATTTGTGGGTCAAGGATCTTGCCTGCAAGAACTCCAAGTGGACCCGCAGAGATAGGCGGATATTTGGGAGGGGCCTGGGACTCCAGCAGAGGACTGGAGGCGGGGTCAGGGACCAAGCAGGTGGAAATTACAGGTGGTCCCACGTGGATAGTCAGGTCTCCTTTGTTCGGAGTTGCTCCGAGAGGTCTCCGAAGTAGGGTGGACTGTTGGCTCCACCCTCTGTCCCAGTGCTCAACCAGAGCGGCAGGACCGTAGGTGGGGTAGGGCACAGGGTAGGGGGGGTAGGCTGGAGGTTGGGATGGGTGGGGGTGTATCAGAGCTACAAGGGTGCTCTCAAAGGGGACCGGAGACAGGAGCAGCAGGATCAGGGGCCAATCCAGGGAGTTCAGGCGGGGGAGGGGGAAAAAGAGGTTGAAGGGGACAGGCAGCCCCAATTGGGCCCAGACTCACCTCTGGCAGAAGAGGACAAGGGCTGGGCTGGAACTTGAGAAGGTTTTGCAGGGTAGTGGGATCTCACTGGAAACTGGCGCTCTCCAGCTGAGACCTCGTTCTTTGGCAGGGGCCCGGATTTGGGGGTCAAGGATCTTGCCTGCAAGAACTCCAAGTGGACCCGCAGAGCCAGTTCCTCTATTTTTATATACATTTCTTTCTATCAAGATTCTAAACTAAGAAAATAGATATTTGGCAATAAAAGATTTTCCAAGCCTCATTTTGCTACAAATACTCTGAATTGTAGAATATTAAATTACTGGTCACTCTGGTAGGCATTGGAACGGGATCATGGCATACATGTGGGCAATCCTCACGGTAGTTCTGTGAGATCAGCATCCAGGGGTGAAAATGCTTAGGAATCAAGGCACAGAGAGCTGTAAAACCAGATAAATACTAAGCTACCGGGAAGTCAAAGCAATAGTGCTGCTCCTGGCATTTTATCCTGCATGGTTTATAATGAAGGCTTTATTCATAAAGCATTTTAACGCACCCCTGAAGAGGCCAGGACTTCTTTGACTTCCTCTTCTTCTGTGGCTTGTGAATGGAGCATGCAGAGAGCAGGAGAACTTGGCATCAATTCTTGCTAGTCTTAGGGAAACCATATCCAAGACCTGGGGTAAACATTTTCTGCAGTGCAGTCTCAAAGGTACCAGTACTTACTATTCTTTGATAAGCAACAAACGTTCAAGCAGCTCTGATTTTCTCCGTGCTTTTCTTTTCACTCAGAGGGTTTGGATACCCTGTGAGTGAGGACACCATTGCATATTTACAAGAATATAAAAACTGACTCGAACATGTTTTGAAAATCCGTACTTCTAGTTTGGAATAGCATAAAGCTTCCCCCCTTTTCTATCTTTCTCAGGTGATAGCCCCCTGCATTCAGACCACTTTCACAGTGTCAGTACTCTGCTATTACACAGCACTATGAGTATTCCAGACAAAGATGTGTCTACAAACCTCTGTTTTGACTGCACAGTGCAAACGCCTCCTGAATTACAGTGGCAGAGATGGCCCAGCATTGTATCGTAGCTGTATCTTCACCAAACATGACAATTCCATATACAATTCGGCAGTCAGACATGAAATTTTGATAGGATGATAAATCTGTGCAAAGCTAAGCCTGTCACACTGAACTCTAAGCTTGCTATCCTCTGACTCTGGTGCCAAGTCTTTGTTAACCTCTGAATCTATTAAAACAGTGTGAGAATTCTCTTTGGCTATCAGAAATAATTCCCCTGTGCCACTTCTCATCCTATCCCAAGGAACACATGTACGAGTTACATGTCTTGAGGAAGGAAGTCCATTTTGTAATGTGCAATGTTGCTGAATTTCTTTCTGCATTTGCCTGACTTTCTCCACTGCACTAAATAATTGAGTTGGGTCCTGGTCCAGGAGCTTTGATGGAGTATGCATTCTGGTTTGGCCTTTCACACAACTTTACAGAGAGTGTAAGCATTTACTGTGATGACCCCTGGCAGGGTACATCCTAGAGTATATATATAGATATCCTTATTTTCCTCACAAGGAAAAAAGAATGTGTTAGCATTTTTAAAAGCTGTCTCTCTGAGTTTTATTATATAAATCAGTTTTCTTGCTGGAGTCAAAGGTCACGACTCCTGCTGCATGACAATACTTTTCAGCCCAGTATTAAAAGCTGGCCTCATTTTACTTTGTAATATAAGGCTTCACTTTGGCATTAATATCATTCAAAAGGCAGCTGCCCACATAATAAGGTCCTTTTAAACAAAATGGAAAAAACACATTTATCTCACATATTTCTCAGTTATAGAGGCTATGGTTTTGATTGCATTGAAATGAACCCCAGCCAATCAGCCCCTGTTCCTGACAAATGCCAGATTCAAGCATCTGACGGGATACTGAATAACCAATGAACTTTATTTCTATATAATGTATCCATAGAATTTTTATAGTGTGGGGGAGGGAAGGATGACTTTGAAATGTTTTCTAAATTGGTGTTAAATATACCTCATCAACACCAAGAAAACTGCTCTAAGAAGAGATTGTTCGACTTTCCTGGGTATTCCAACATGACAAATGGCAAAGGCAAAGTTGAATTTAGGTCACTCTATGGCACTTGGCTTGTGTAGATTGTGTACCTTTGATGGCACTAGAGATGGCATATTTTTGTTTTCTGTTTCACTTTTTGTGAATTGGCTAAGAAAATCCACTTCACTTGTACATACTTTCAGTCCAACCAGGACAAGAAAATTTTCTACAAGGGTTGACATGACTTTAGACACTGGAAATAGTTTATGTTGTACAAGTTTGTTAGAAGATAGTTTGGCTTACAGAGTAACAGAAAGCCTCATTTGGGTAGCTGTGCTCATATTTTTTGTTTCTTTTTTCTGATGTATTTCTCAAGTATCCATATGTTATAAATTAACTTGTACTTGTTGAAACATGAATAAATAATGATGCAGAGACTGATATTTAGGTTCAAGCTACAAGTTGAATATCAGAAAAGCAAAGCAGCTGGCCACTAGCATCTTACCTCTACCATAGGCTGAATGAGCTGGTCCTGTTCCTATGAGGTCCCACCAAGTCTCAGACTGTAACCTATCCTCAGAGTGGCTGGAGAATCAATGCATATCTGAGACCTTGCTTCTGTCTTATATACTTCCTTAATGTGGGTATTAAAGGTGTGAGCTATAATTCTCTTTGAGACTGATTTACTCTGAGTAGATTTAGGTAGCCTTGAACTCATAGAGTCCTAGGATTAAAGGTGTATACTACCACCTCCTAGCTTCAGGCTTCTAAGATTAAAGGTGTGTGCCTGGCTTCTATGGCTTGTGGCTGACTTTGCTTTCTAAATCCTCAGAAAAACTTTAATAAATCATAAACAATATGTCACTACAAATTGTTAATAACTATTTTTTAAAAATTGGCTAAGAACAACTATAACATGGAAATAAATCATCTATGCCTCCTGTCATAAGTTAGGGTTTCTATTTGATGTTTGATTTTAAATATAGACATGAAATTTACCCAGGTAAATCTTGCCCAGTAGAGCAGTAGAGGAATCAGCAAAAGCCATAGGTTGCCCCCCCCCGTGTGTTTTTTTCAAATTTAAAGTAGAAACAATCTTATTTTACATGTCAATCCCAGTTCCCTGTCCCTCCCAGCCTTCCAAGTACCCCCACCGATCCCCTCCCCCCATCCCACTCCCTACCCATGGGGAAATCATCAAAATCTGTCACATCATTTGGGGCTGGGCCTAGGACATCCCCTATATATTTAGTCTGAGAAAGTATCCCTCCATAGAGGAATGGGCTCCCAAAGACCATTCATGCACTATGAATAAATACTGATTCCACTGTAAGAGGCCCTGTAGACTGCCTAGGTCTCCTGTCACCTAAGTTCAGGAGGCCTGCTTCAGTCCTATGCTAGTTCCCTAGCTGTCTGGCTGGGGTCTATGAGCTCCCATATGCTCAGGTGAGCTGTTTTTGTGGGTTTCCCCAACAAAGTCTTGACCTCTTTGCTCATCACTCCTCCTTCTCTATAACTGGATTCCAGGAGTTTGGCGGTGCTTAGCAGTGAATCTCTGCTTTTCTTCCATCAGGTGCTGGATGAAGACTCTAGGATAGCATTTAAGGTAGTCATTATTCTCATCATAGGGGAAGGTCATTTAAGGTAGCCTCTCTACTATTACTTAGATTGTTAGTTGGAGTCATCCTTACAGGTGTCTGGACATTTCCCTAGTTCCCGATTTCTCTTTAAACCTATAACATGGCTCCCTCTATTAAGATAACTCTTTTCTTGCTCTCCTATTTTCATCCTCTGACTCAATCTTCCTGCTCCCTCATGTTCTCCTCTCCCCTCCTCTCTTCCCCTCCTCTTATTCCTACCTCTCCCCACTCCCTCCTGCTTCCAATTTATTTAGGAGCTCTTGCTGAAAAGCTATAGTTCCATCTATCTGTCAGTATGATTGGTAAGAAAACCAGTGTATTAAAGTCTCCAGGGAATGTCCTCTTGGTCAGAGGACATTACCAGCACACAAGCAAAAAAATTAATACTAGTCAGAAGCAGCAACACCTAGAGATGTCTTTTATTCTTGTTGCCACTGCATTTCATTTTAATATGGGCTTCCTGCTTCCTATGTAGGCCAGCCAGGACCAAAGATGGTCTTGCTTCTACCTTCTGAGCAATTACCATTGCAGGGGTCTAAACCTGTAGGAAGTCTCATGTAGTACTGAAGAATCCAGACTAGTGCATGTGCTTGCTAGACTGGAATTATACTAAACAGGTTACATTTTGGTTATTAATTACTTTTATTATTTTATATTCTTTCTTACACCTTCTCTATTTCCTCTGTCTCATTTTTTTCTTATCCTCCCTAATATCCTTTCTTCAAAATATAACCAACAAGTGGAAGCCTCCAGCATGCCCACATCTGTCTCATAAATGTCACAAATAGCTTTGCTTGTTAACTATGGAGGGAGCTCATTAGATTTTAATGGGATTCACCCATCAGCTAGGCTAATGGAAGCATCTTCCCCTGATCCTTCAGACTAAAGCTGTGAGTCTGGAGTATTCCATGACAGAGAACCTTAGAGCCATTTGTTTGCCCAGATAGCCATGTGTTATAGAGGCTAACTAAACACAGGTTAGTACTTCAGAGAAAGCTCCATCCTCTGACTGTCTTCCTTTAAAAAGAAAGACCTACTTCCATTTCAGCATGTCCTTAAATATAATCCTGTAGACATGGTATTATCCAAAGTTCCTTTTGGAGACAGTTCTGCAAGCTAGGGCTGTGGCCTCCTACATAATCAGAGTCCCAATCAACCCAATGGGGGGAAAAGAGCTGCTACAGTTATCACAGACAGCCACATCAAATTGATCCTGGCCCTGCAAGGAGGGGTCTTCACTTAGGAGCAGAGGCACCTGCTCAGTGTATTGACTTGTAGCGAGTCACTGGAATGGATTCATCTGAGAACCAGGCACCAGTTCTTCCTGATGCATGGCACTGAAATGCTAGCATGTTAAGCAACAAAACTGGATCAAAAACTGTCACAGTGCTGGCTGGTGTAGCTGATTGGAATACCTAACAGGAGAACACTGATTTGCTAAGATGTTCTTATAATCTGAACAAAGCCAAGCTGTTCTTATAATAAGACAAAATGTTTGAGAGTGTTCATACATTTTGTCATAAAGATTCTGATCATTTAGTTTGTTTTCTCTGAGCACCTCTCCCTTCTATAACCATCTTGAGTAATTTTGTTCACTGTGAAGTGGCACTGGAACACACATGCCCAAAAAGTAATTCACACTTAATGAAAGAATAAGCACTTTTCCAACCTTACCTGGATGTTAACTAATTCAGGCAAAGCAAGGCTAAAAGCAAGCTAAACTAGTCAGTTGCATATTTTAGAGAAGCAGACAATGGCCAACTTTTAAAAGCTTCAAAGATTCAGTGAGGGTTTAGTTATCAAACAAGATCCCAGAGAAATATAGTTTATGTTTAATTTACCTTTAAAATTAAAATATCTAACTATGACAGTGCAAAAATTTTGCATTATTCAACATGCTAAAATTTCTGCTTGTTATTCTTATCAAAGTGTGACAGCCACTTTGCTGATTGTAAGTTTCTGCCTGTGCGTGTCTGTGTTTTAACTGCCCTAACATGGCTCCACTGTTATTTTCCCACTGAGTTTGAATAGCAATTGCTGTAGTTAATAATGACAGTAAATAATAGTATAATGCACAAGAAATAAAAATGTATAAATTTCATTACATATTTTAAAAACGACCATATATGCAAAAAAACTATATTTTAATTTTATCTATTTATTTAGCTAGTTAGTTATTTGGGATGGCATGTAGAAATCAGAAGACAACTTGTTTTTTTCCTTCAATATTGTTCCTAGGGATGATATCCAGGATGACATGTCTTTGTGGACACTGTCCTTACACAAAGAGTCATCACAGTATGCTCTCTTTTGTTGTCAATAATACTCTTTTTGTCTTTGATCATTTCTATTAAAATTCTCAAGATGCTCAGCATAGGTGTTTCTATAGTCATTCCCAGGATCTTTGGATTACTTAATTAGCAAAACTGTTTTGCTAACTATATTACTAAGTAACAGACAAATCTGTCATATAGCCATTGGCCAAACAGTTTATTTAGCTTCTGTGTGTTTGTTTGGGACCAAAGGGTTGAGGAACCAGGCAGTAGAGAAACATCCATTTACAATAATCAGTTAGATTTATACCAAGTAACATAATTACTGACAGTGATTCTTTTGGTCCTGTATTTATAATGAAAACATTAATATATGAAGAGAAAGATAATTATTGTTTGGTCTTTCAGTATATGCTTTAAATATGAGAAATCATACCCAAATTTTAAATTCTTCCTTTGTTCCTCTAATTTATTCCCCTCTATCAAGGTGATCACTTCTAATAATTTTTTCCAAAATATGTGCAGAGAAAATAAGAGATTGTGTTTAGTTTATTTGTCTAATGGAAATGAAATTGTAGGTAGATATTTACAAATGATATGTCTTTGTATTAATCATCTTTGGGGATCTTTTCTTTTAGTACATATGAATGTACTACTTTCCTAAGTTCTCTGTGGCTTTCAAGAGGCTGGGGTGAATCATAACTCCTTCAACTGCTTCTATTTTGACAGAGCTAAGAACGTTTTTCACATACACTCTTACATAGCCATTAACAAAAATAAGAACAAGTATAAATATTTATCCCATATTAGAGGTCTAAACTCAAACATCTATGTCCTTAGAAATGCATTCTTTATATTTTGACTTGTAGTACTCTAGTGCATTTTCTCCTATTAGTTATCTTTCAGGCAAACTTTAACTCCTGGATAGTGTTGTAGCCTTCATTAAGATTTGATTGCAATTTCTGAATCCTTCTCCAGGCTTTCCACAATAGGCTTTCCAGGCTTTCCACTACTACTTCTGTGTCACCTAACCACTGCTTTTTTTTTCTTATGTCCACTTAATCTGTAATGAATTGGTGTTTATTTTTTCTTATCTGTTCTGCTCCCTGCTGTGTCTTTGAAAATTCAGATCAGTGCCTATTTCTTTATTTCTTCATAATTTCTGTTAAAGTCATAAAAAGGTGAGTAAACAAATGAGCTGTAATTTCACTTATACAAACCATGAATATGTGTACTGGGTTTCCTTCTTGATAGCACAGAGATCTGAAGAATCAAATTACAAAGGTTAAACTTATTCTCTTGAATATGCTTAGGGTTTTAGTGAAGTTTTTGTTTAAAAAAAAAAACAAGAAGAAACAAACAAAAAAAGCATCAAATTCTGGGGAAGGTGAGAAATGCAGTCCTTATTGATGTAAGAAAAGCTTTTAATTGATTAATCCCATTAGGTAGAAAATAAGTAGGGATGTTCTGTAATCATGTGAAAAATTATCCAACCCAGCTTGGGGTAATGTTAAAAGACATATAGTTCCTAAGGGTCTTTTATTTGTGGTCCTAGAGTGGGGAAGGACACCCCTAGTGAACTGAGAAGAAGAGATTTTCAAAGAGAGGCTTTGGGGTCCAGAAAGGAGATGTAAAGAACAAATTCAGATTGTTCAAGTTAATTTGTTCCTGGAGCTTAAAGCAGAAGGGACTTGCTTAGACTGCGTGAATCTGGCATAGTCTTTTTTGTCTGTCAGACATCTGATGTCCCAGAAGAAGAAAAAAAATCAGTCTTGATTGTGATGACAGTGACTCGATTACAGTGTGATCTGCTGGTGCTAGAGAGGAGCTCTGTCAAAACCAAGGAGTTTAAATAGATTTCATCTAAATAATATTCATGAGGTATTTTTTTCTGCTTTTTATTAACAACACATAATGGAATAAGCTAACAGTGCTTCCTACAGCATGCCTGGTGATGTTAAGAGTTCTGTTGACTGTAATTAATATTGTGACATAGAAATTAGTTCCTAGTTCTTACTGGAGTTTGGCCCTGAGAGATTTCCTTCAATTCACCCAAGCACATCCTTCTATTCATCTTTTCTCACGTGCTGTTGAGTCTCCAAACAATATGTCTATGCAGACAGTGATAATTGTTTTTTTCTTAATAACTAAATAGGAAATGGGCATTTAAAACCTGTGTCAAACCATCCGTATTTTCCTAACTGACCTCTACCTAGATCGTACTTCAGAATGGAAGCTTTGGAAATTCAATCCTGAGATGCTAATGTTCTTTTCACAGTTTGCTTTTCATACCTTAACTCCCTAGCCAGAATTTTGAGTTGAAAACTAATCAACTCAAAGATTCTTCAAATAAAAGTAATTCAGGGATTTCAGCACATCCCTCAAATGAAATAAAATTATTGCTTAGAATATAGTAAGGAGAAACAAATGGAATTTGGGTTTGATTCCTGAAGCAAGATTCATGTCATATTGCAAACCTGCAGCAAAATTTAAATTTGTAGAAAAAAATTAAAACTAGTGAGTAAGGGCTAAAGGTGCTGATTAGATAGAACATAATTTTAATCTCTTCTTTCTATTTTCAAACAGAATGCAATTTTCATTAGCATCATTATTTGTAACCAATTATAATGGAAAAATACCTGAGGCAATGATCAGTGGGGCCAGAGGAACAGTTAAGTAAACCGTCAACCTGTATAGTTACAAAACATTTTGAAAAATTAAATGAGTGATAAGCTGTCATACCTTAGACGATGCAGAAATGCTGCAGATTCCAAATGCTTGGGTCGTCACTTGTTGTGAGAGGAAATGCTTATTTTTGCCAACTTCATGCATATTAAACAGATACAAGCCATGCGGAGCCAAAAGAAGAAAATAAAAATGTTTGGAATATAAAAAGTAACATTTTTAAGGCTTCTCCTGTATGTCTGCTTTTCCTTTTAATCTCTGGCATTTTATTGTTGGCAACATTCATTGGACTTAAAAAAAAAAAAAAAAAAAAAAAAGCTTTTCTCTGAATAAGAATGAGTCACTATGTTATTTGCATGTTTACCCAGGGTAGCTAAAATGTTCACATTGTTTTTCTCAGTGGCAGCTTCAAAGGACACTATTTCTTGGGCAGGGGAATATGTTATATTTTATTATAGTTTAGTTAGTTTTGCAGACAAAGAAGTTAATTGGTTGTGCAATCCACTTTACCTATTTTATGACAACTTTAATGCTTTTAGTTAAGAAAAAGTGAAGACTTCTTTTGCATTAGAAGATGCTTATTCATGTCAAATGAAATCTTCACAAATTCTCAATTCGACTCAGTTCTATGTTTTCGAATCTTGAGTCTGTTTTAAGAATTACTTTAGGTTTGACCTAAGACGAATTTGCCTCTAATTGTTTCTTGGTAGTCCTTATGTGAGAATTGAGAATCTCAAACCAAGCAACTTGGAACAGATTTTAGGAAATACTATGAAAATAAGATTTAAATTCATATATTCATATTCAACCATTTGCATATTTAACAGACATTTGCTGAGCACCTACTCTGTGAGTCTCCTTTTATAAAAAGACCGGAAGGAAGAGATCCATGCACAAGCCTTGATCATCATGTATAAGTGTTTCCAGGAAAGACAAGAATCACTATTGAAGAAGGCTGTTTCATATGTGCTAGCTGGTAGATGCATGTGAGGCTCTTAGAGATTCTGAAAGATAAATTACAGTAATAATTGCTTTGTTCAGTCCATGTTTGCCCTAAACATAGTGATAACAATGTTGTACCCAAAGTCATAGTATTCTGTGAATCACAGATAGACACAGAACCTCTTACAATATTTTGCAATTCAATAATGACAAGCTTGTGACAAACAAGGAACAACATACAACTACAGTTGGAAATTCTGCCCACTAGAGTATCAGTTTGACTACCAAAAGTCTTTGACCACAAGTTAATTCAGTTAAAAAAAATTAGGAAGATAAGGCTGAGAATAATCTCAAAATGTCATTTCTTAATTTTCTAAAGGAAGAGAAAAAGAAAGCAAAGAGTGGTGTGGATACGGAGGATCTAGGAGAAGGAGAGGGAGGAGATAAAATAATAAGAATATACTGTATGAAAAAAAAATTTCATTAAACAATCAGGAAACAAAACTCTCAAAGTATCAAATTTGTATTGCCCATCAAATGAACAGCAAGTGAAATAATGTAATTCTTTGCATTATGAAAACATTAACATTAGCATGTTGACACAACCTTAGGAAGATAAGTACATAGGAAAGTATATTCCCAATTCTAAAACAGTTGAAATGAAAGTATTCTTTCTCATAAGAAAATATTTTAAAGACTATGAATAGAAAATCTGTAATGAAGGGACATATGATATGCAAAGTAGTCTGAGATCAAGTCTTGAAAAATTAAATCCTTCTTGTGCTCTATTTCTTATTTCAAGCTTAAGTGGCATATTATAAACAAGAACCAAACTCCTCCCAGTCACTATATCATAGTCATCCCAGTGGCTTCGGGGAGGGAGAAGCAGAGTTTATGAAAAGGTTGGGGAGAAATTGTTTAATTCTCACTGTAGTTGGCTTTCCTAGGAACGATTATACACTCCTTATGAATGTGACATTGAAAATCTGTACTTTTTATAGTACGCAGTGGGAAAAAATGTAAGCTGTAAAATGTTGCTTTAAAAACGTGTTTAAAAACAGTGTTCTGACACTTTATTGCACAATGAGCTCTTACATTAAGCATTTATGGCAGCAACAAATTCACAGCATGGTTTTGATGCAGTAATAAAAAGCACCAAAATGGGTCCAACTGACATTTTACAGCCAGAACAAAGGGTTGAAAGTTTAAAGCTTGTCTACAGCTACTCCATGTTAGGCATTAGCTATGTTATCCATAACAAGACTACATATTTTACCCACCCCTAAATATTTCTAACAAGAAATTTCAAGTGAATTTACTATCTCAACCACTTCAAGGTTAAAGATGGTTCAACCATAGTGGTAAACAGATTTAAAGTAATTTGGAAAGAGTTCGGAGTTTGCTTGTGACCAGTGAGACATGCAGAGCTCATCCAAAATCCATGTTTTCCTGAGGAAGTGGTCCAATTCTTGTTTTACCTTTTCCTGTAGGTCTAGGCAATCCCTACATTTTCTGTACCATCAATGGGAATGAGTCAAGATTCTCTCAGCTGTCTTGCACAGTTCCTCCTTAGCTTTTGGCAAACTATTGGGTATGTATATAGGTGTTACAATTTACCAGCACAACCAAAAAGCATGCATTTTGCTCTGGGAGTCCCTCTGCTGAACTCCCACCACCACCACACAAAAAAACACTGCCTTCCATGGCTATGGCACTTCACCAGTATCAGATCAGTGTGTTGACTGAGTGGCATCTCTCCTAGAGCTTATTCAAAATACATGAGGATTTCTGAAATGCTGTTCTAAAATCTTAAGAGACTGGGTGTTTGAAAACAGGTGTTCTGTTTAATTCTGGAAGCCCATGTACTGTTGTAAACTGTTTCCAAGAAGCTATAGGACTTAAGATTGTGTGGTTAACTAAAGAGGTGTGGTATTAAATAGCAATTTCAATGGAGGGTGGCATAATCTGAGACTTTAGTTGGTTTTTTACTTGATCTATGGAAGAGAGCTAGAATTATTTTCTTAAGCCAATTTTTTTTTTTAGTAAAACTTCTACTGCCAAAAGGCTCATGACTTGGACATTGTGCGGTCCAGTGTCCCTGCATTGCAACTGATGCCAAGATGACTTCTTCCCCATGGTTCTTCCATTTGCTTGAATTTCATGTTTATAATTTCTGATGTTAGATAATGATTTTGGAATTGAGTACATAAAGTTAATTTACAGCCAGCATACTCTCTAAATTCTGGAATCATCAAGTGTATACCATTGATGGTCAAAGTATTTAAAACATATTTTTATATTGGAGATCACATCTAGAATTTTGCACATGCTAAAATATATTCTAGCAATGAGGGATATGCATACCCAGATATTACCTATCACCTATCTGGCATCCTCTATTTATCTCTTACATATATTTTTTATCTAATAGAACACAGTGTTTCACTTAATTTATTTCTTGTTTATTGTTCAAGTATGCATATAAGATGGAAACATACATATGTAGACTTTCTTGAAAAAAATATCTTAAAAGGAAACAATGTAAATACAATTAACATCACCACCTTTAAATTCTTGGAGCAATCCCTAAGTTCTTTTATTTCCTTCTGAGCTGCATTAGAACTCTTTAATTATAAGGACTGTAATGGTGAATTGTATATGTAAAATTGGTTCTAGCCTTAAAAATAGCACAACCATCTCAGCCTTCATCAGAAAAGCTCTTCTTGAAGCAGATAGGTGGTAATTCAGGGACTCATAACCAGTCAAAGTTCAGAGAATAATTATCAGTGCAGTGCTTACAACTTATCCTTACATGAGTGTTATACCCTATCCCATAAGGTTCAGGGAATATCGTGAAACAGGTCACAAAATATCTGTGAGAGGCAGAGGATGGAGATGACTGTGGTGAGTCAGGGTCTTCTGTGCCTGGCAAGGCTGTTCCACTTAGGAATTCACAACAGGCACAACTATCAGCATAAGATCAGTATAAGTTCCAGCTTACAAATGTTCCAGCATCAACTGGGCTGCATGAATTTCCACCCCTAGCAAAGTATCTATAGATGTTTGATGGTTACTGAGGATGGAAGCTGAGGTAGTACATGCTGCAGTGGATGGCCCCAACTCGTGCACATGTGTCCAATACCAAGCGGCCTCACTGACTTCAGAAGACATGGGCATGAAGTTGGAGAAAATTCAGGGTAGCAGGGGATGGGTATGTTCAAATTATATTGTATATGTCTATGAAATTCTTTAAAACTATTTAAAATAATTCAAGAGTAAAAAGAAGAAATAAAATAACATGAGTGGGCATGTGAAGTTGACAATGTAAAGCCTGTGACACTATCTTAATGATGTCTCATTATGTCCTATTCTATATTATTGTTCATTTCATAATCTCTGAAAGGCAAGACAAGCTGCTTATCCTCATGAAAAGTTAAGAATATATATTCAGGAATCATTTACAACTTAGCACAATGGAACAAATGCAGTAACGATAAAAAAAGAGGAAGGCATTTTGCTATTTTGTTACAATTTTCAGTTTTTCTTAATTAGATTGCGTATTATTTCTATTGTTAGATTCATGCCCTGTAGGGGTAGCTGTTCCACATTGAAATTGTTCACCCTGGCTCACATTTACCCCAACTTACTCTTAAATTTATCTTCAATTTTTAAAGATATTTCTAAACTCTTAAGACCATGAACACTCATTGTTATCCATGAGAGTAAGCCTCTTGATTTGTACAATTACTGGAACAACTTACAGCCCAAATTTGGAAAGAACTTCTCTCTTCTCCATTCCAAAGACCATCTTTAAACAAAAACTAATAATTTTTTATTTTATTTTATTTTTTTTTAGACAGGGTTTCTCTGTGGAGCATTGGAGCCTGCTCTAGCATTCACTTTGTAGATCAAGCCTGGCCACAAACTCACATAGATCTGCCTGCCTCTGCCTCCCAAGTGCTGGGATTAGAGGAGTACACCACCTCCAGGCTTCAAAACTAATTTTTAATAGTTTTTGCCATGTCTATTCGTTGTTTGTAAAGTCAGGCTACTACTTGAAGAAGCTATGTTATCATAGTTTTTATCAGTTAATTTTTACTTCACAGTGCTTAGACAGAAGTCATAGCAATACACAAGAAATGACTTTAGCTCATAGTCTCACAGTCTCATAGTCTCATAGAAGGAAGGGGCTTAGGAAAATGGAGTATAAACTTAAATTTACTCAATTGCCAGTTAGACAGATTCCTTTAAACAAGTATCTCTAGAAGTCCAGAAATGTCTGCAAATGTTTTTAAAAATTCCTAAATTATAATTTAAAAAATGTTTCAAGTTCATATTCAATCAATTCAATGTGTGTTTCAGTCCAACAATGCTTCAAGAGATCAATGATAAGGACAGGGTATCACTTATTCAGTCAATTAATTCAAGCTAGAAATAATTGCATATTTATTTTATAATGGTGCAGATAAAATGATATTGGTGGTAAAAGAAAGTATGTAAGATTTAGTTACTTCAGGAAGTCAAAGAGCAACATAAAATAAATATTAATTCTTGATAATAAAAATGATTAAATATTGAAAATTATTAAATATTGATGATTAAATTCAGTAATTTTGTCACTATAATCCTTTCTAAAATCATGGATTTGGACTGTCAAAGACCTCAGAGAGTAAGAGAGCTTGCTGCTAAGCTTGTCAGTCTGGGTTGGCTCTCCACAAGCTTTCCACATACACTGCAGATTATAGGGTGTGCCCACCATTCCAGAAAATAAGCAAATAGATAAAACTTAAAAGTGCTTTAAAGTCATGAATATTTATTGAAGTATTCACTAAAAATGAGAATAACATGCTATTTAATCAGTTACATGAAAAAGGGAAAATATAATTTGAATGGCATTAGTATTCTATACTTCCTTTTTAGAAAATTCCCGAAAATTGTTTAATATATTAATTCCTTATACCACCATGTTACTAGAACTTTTAGTTTAAGGTCTATAGAATCAATCTTTGGGTCACAATAGTGGTCCCCAAAGCATGTGAAATTGCATGAAAAATTTGGTGTCTGAATTGTTGAAGTATACTTATATTTGTTCTGGTGATGTAAAGAAACCCAGGATTTCATTCTGGTCATAAAGTAATCCATGCCCCACCATGTAAGTTCACTACAAGGGGTCCAGACCACAGATGATATAAGCCACCATCATGTTGGTTTATCATGGTTCCACCTTTATAATACAGAAGCTGTCCTAAGCCCAATCCCAGGACACAGGTTTAGGTATCTCTATGATCTAGAGAATTACTGTCTGGAAAGATTAGTCTTATTAAATGATATCAACTCTCTTATCACATATGCATTTTAGACTCATATAAAACACATGATGATGTTTCAGATCCTTGGGAGAAGCTAGGCACTTTCAACAGATAGTGAGTGTGCATACCAGCTACCCTAATTAAACATTTGTGAGTGAAGAATATGTATCCAGCAAATGATAGACACCCCATTATAAAGGGGTCACATTATGGAAAATAAAATCTTCTACTATAAAATTACAGTTGTATGTATTTCTTTGGCTTCCAACATGTGAATGCCAGTATATGTGAGCTGGGACTTATTACTTCAAAATCATAATTGGTTTGCTTTCTTTTAATAAGTAACATAAGAACGACCCATTCAACACAAATCAAGCTTTCTTAGGGAGCCACATGAGCCCTGCTCCTGCCACCACCTTTCCTCCCAACCCTCACCATATCTGAGGATAATTTGGTTAACATGACCTACATAGGAGATGATTTCTACTGCCCTGTCTGTCAGCATGTTTCCTGTATAAAATGTTTCCTGATTGCAACAAGAGAAAATGGAAAATATTGTCCCCTATGTCATACAAGTGTGACTAGCAGAGAAAGAGCATGTCCAGAATGGGTCTTAGACCTTGAAAATATTATGAGAAAGTTTTTGGGTAGCTGCAGGTGCTATTCAAGAGAAGACTATTCTATTGCATGAGATATTACAAATTGTAAGAAGTATTGGGATGAATAAAGTTAGGAGTAGGTTTTCCCCACCGGTCTGGTCCCACTGCCACACCGGCCCCAATTAACACACACACTCTCTGTATTAGATATAATTCTGTTGGCCAGCTACTTGTTTCTTATTGGATAGCTCTCTTAAATATTAACCCATTTCTATTAATCTAAGTACTTCCACGTGGCCTCATCTTACCAGAGAGAAGGGCTGGCATTCTGCTTTCTCCAGTCTCTCCATGCTGACTCCTCCTTACTAATTCTTTGAATCCTACTTTTCTCCTAGTCTGGCCTATCTTGCTTTCCTATTGGCCAACAGTGCTTTGTTCATTGACCAGTATGAGAAATATATTTACAGAATGGCATCTCCCATCAGAATAACATGTTTCTTCTGTCATTCAGACTTTTTATGATTTCTTGAGATTCAGCAAGAAGCAGTAATAAGAGTGAGATATCTGCATCTGATCATATAGGAAGTTACCAAGAGAATATCAAAATATTCAGCTAGATGGGGAAACCCAGTATCAAACTTCTGTCAAAGAGTCTTTTCAATTAAACATCTGATATGTCTAGACATCTCCGCACCTTTGTACCTATAAGTTGCATCATTAAGGGGAAGACAACATGTAGTCATCATTTCAGTAATTTGCTAGGACTATTAATAAAAATAATAATCCTTTCTACAGTATTAGGTTTTTAATTGAAATTTATTAAAAAATAAAAATAAATAAATAAACCAAAAACCCAACCAAACAAATTGATAACATAAAGAAACATAAACAATCTAAGAAACTACACTTTTCTAATGACCTATTATGTTTAATATTTAGAATGTTTGTTTTATTTATTCATTGTCATTGGAAATATATGTGTGTGTCATATCATATATGGGGAGGTCATATGTCAACTTCCAGGAGCCTATTCTCTTCCTCTACCACGTGGGTTTGGGGAATCAGACTCCATTTGTCAAGGTTGGTGACAAGCACCTTTATCTGCTGAGTCATCTCACCAGTCCTATGACCATTCATTCTCTAGGAAAAGTGTGCTTTTATTCACTTTCCATCTAAAACTTCCATTATCTGAGTGTTGGTTAAGTTACATTACAATGAAGAGGAGATAAAGTAGGTGTAATTGTGTCTAATTCTTAGCAATTCAAAAATCTTGACTTCTGCCTCTCTGAGTCTCACAAATAGCTACTGGCCAATTTGAAATCTTTTTTCTCTTTACCTCCACATACAGCATCTCAAATTCTCAGTGACCTTTAGGATAATGGAGTATTTATGAAATGCATGTTTTATATATATATACATATATATGTATATATATATATACAGCTTGATATTTTGTTTGTATTTTTTTGTTGTAATTTTCATTACTTTATACTTACTTGCTTTCACTTTGTGTCACTGATGTTTAATTAAAATAGGGCGACAGGTGTCCTATTATGACAGCATATATGTCTGCATATCCTGGCACCAAACGGGATGAGCTTGATTTTTGTCTCAGACACCCAGAGTCCTGTTTTGAGGAAGGTTTCTATCACTCCTGGAGTACTGGGGTTTTGTTTTGTTTTGTTTCATAAGTTGAATATGAAAACATCCATACCCAGAGATGCTTGTGATGGTAAATGAATGGATGTGTGAAAACTACTGAATAAATAGCATACACTAATATTACATGTTCCAGTTTTTGTTATTATAATTATTTCCATTATCATTAATATCTTCATATGCCATTTATACCCAGGAGCAACTCAGGTGTAATATGTAGACAGCTGAGCCTATGTTTTCTAAATATATAGCAATTCTGGAAACAAAGAAAACTTTGAAGTTATTGATTCCTGTAGCTTTACTTACTGTCATTGTTACTGTTATTTCCTATTGAATTTCAAGATCATAACCTCCCAATACTCAAGTTCTTTAACTCATTACTATAAAGTACTAAAACCCATAGATGTAGCCTAGATGAAAAGACTTAACTGTGAGAGACTTTTATTGCATAGTATGATGAAATCAGTTATTGATCCTCACCAAAGACAATCAATGAGTCAGTCATTCAGTCCTTCCTTTTTCTTTTCCTAATAAAAACTTTATTCTTTACCTAACCTATCTCCATGTTATATATATAGTTATATTGCTTACATATTGCTGCCATAAGCCAAATAAGGTAGTCAGTCAGTTACTAAGTTTTTGATATTACCTAGACTGAACTACCTAGTTCCTGCCTATTTTTATTGCCAGTCAGCTAACAAATATCGGCATGAATGAAGAGTCTGAATAGGAAGTAAATGAGTGCTGGGCTTTGGTGGCACAAGCCTTTAATCACAACAATCTGGAGGCACAAGCCTTTAATCATAGCACTCAGGAGGCAGAGGCAGGCAGATATCTCACTTCGAGTCCAGCCTGGTCTACAGGGCTAGTTCCAGGACAGGCTCCAAAGCAATAGAGAGAATCCCTGTCTCAAAAAAAAAAAAAAAACAAATATTTTCTTTAATTAAAATTGAAATAAGCTTGTTTTATATGTCAATCCCAGTTCCTGCACCCTCCTGTCCTCCCCTGTTCCCCACACTAACCCACATTCCATCCCCTTTCTGCTCCCCAGGGAGGATGAGGCCTTCCATGGGGAGTCTTCAAAGTCTGTCATATCATTTGGAGCAGGACCCAGTCCCTCCCCCGTGTCTAGGCTGAGGGAGAATCCATCTATGTGGAGTGGGCTTCCAAAGTCCATTCGTGTAGTAGGGATAAATACTGATCCACTACCAGAGGCCCCATAGACTTCCCAATCCTCCTAATTGACACCCACATTAAGGGGTTCTGGGTTGGGCCTATGCTGTTTTCCCAGCTATCAGACTGGTGTCCATGAACTCCTCCTTTTTCAGGTCAGCTTTTTCTGTGGGTTTCTCCAGCCTGGTCTGCCAGAGCAAAATATTTTATATTAGAGATTAATTATCTTCCTAATATGAACCTCATGCTGTTGAGCCTAAAAAGCCTACATAAGCAAGAAACGTCTTCAAATCTCTGCCCTGTTCTTTCACTGTCCCAGCACAGATATGGAGAAAGATAAAGCTGGGCTATCATGAAGCTGAGTGTGACAGAGCTGACAGATATTTTATTACCTTAAATAAACCTTCTGAATTTCCTTTTAATCAAACCAAAGTTTTATAAATTATAACTTAAAAATTGTTAGATTTTAAGCTACCAAGTATATTTTAATGCAGAGGAAAATACTTCACTGTTTACTTGCTTCAGTTATGAATAGATTGGGGCTTAAACAGATATTTAACATGCTTTTAGGCTACCTGTTCCCTTGGCATGAACTGTTCTTTTGAAGTCTGTAAGTCCTAGATGAGATCCTGTTTGTAGTTCTGATACTGGTAATTTGTGCCTTCTCCTTATTTTTTCCTGTTACCAGTTTTATTAGACATAAAACAAAGCTAACTTCCCCATTGCTGATTTTCTCTGTGCTATACCTATTTCATAAATTCCTTTCTAAAAACTAGTCTAGCCATATACCATAGTTGCATATCACAGTTGTGATATATTCTTAAGTGTAGTCAGCTTGATTTTCTTTAAACTATCCTTTGTGGTTTCTTCCTTGTCCTGTGGATTATTTCATAGTTACATTGCTTTATTTTCAGATTATTCCTAAGTATTTTAATTAGCTATATTGTGGATTTCTTGTTTAACGATGTTGCCACTTGCCCTTTTCTATGGTCTATGTTCTTTCTGTTTGTAGTAAGCTGTTTCCAGAGCTTAGTCTGCTCATGTCCCATGGGCAAATGAGATGGATGTGCAACCTATTGATGAGAGATGGAGCTTTGCTAGGTTGATAGTGTCATTGTGTCCTCTTTATTCCCACTGACATAACTTCAATCTCTTTCCACCAGTTGTCACGAAAGGAGGGCTAAAAGCCTTAGCATATTTCTCACTGTCACTAAATTCTGGCAATTTCCTTTTCATGTATTTGGAAGTTGCTTAGAATTTTGTTTTTCTTTAGGATTTTCATTTGGTCTTCATTATGACTCATAGTTTAAAATGCTTTTTTGTGATATTCTTTGTCTACAATTGTTATTGAAAGCTCACTAGTGTTTTACACACACACACACACATATACACACATATATACAAAACAGGTATACACTCACACATGTATAATATATATATATATATATATTCAGATTTACACACACACACACACACACACAGACACACACCCTTACTTTCCCCTTTGTTTTACTTAAAATATATCTGCCTTTTTTTCTTTTTCTTTCTTTTTAGTCAGGGTCTTTCCACATATCCTTCCCTGGATTACCTGGAACTCACTATCATCTTCAGAATCACAGAGATTCACCTGCCTCTACCTCCCAAGTCCTGGGCTTAGGGCCATATGCCACCATGCTTGGCTTTGTTTTGGGAGGGGGATTTCTTTGGGAAGGGTTCCTTGAGGAAAAACAGTGAAGTGGAGTTTTAATCAATTTATGTTAGTGTAATTATTTGCTTATGTGGATTTAGACTATCTGGAAACCTGATTTGTCCTTGTCCCATCTACGTGTTCACTGTGCTTCTATTTCTTCTTCTTGATTTAGTTTATTGAGTAGAATGGATTCTTTCATCTAATTCTTGATATCATCCTTGTGCTATCTCATTGTTTCCTCTAGAGATGTGAAAATGTTTGTCATCTTCACTAAAATGTAAATTTTCGTTGCACTGCCAAGAAGTAATGATCTACCAATAGTGTGTTTTTGTTTGTTACCCCCTCCTTTTGTCACTGTAGTTTCCTAGATATTTTTAAACATACATTGTTGATACCATATCACGTTAGCTTTATATTTTAATAGATCATAGACCTTCATACTTTAAAGGCCATATCTATCTATTTCTCCTTTCTGTGTATATAATAATACATTGTAATTGCTCAAATTCTAAGTTTCTTCATCCATGTCTGCTCAATTTTGATTTCACTTCTCATTATATTCTTTCAGGCTAACAATGCTTTTGTTTTTTATATTTTCTGAGAATTTCTTGAAGAATCAGAGTGTTGGAGATAAATTATTCCATATACTATCTAAAATATCTTTAAAAACAGTAATTACAAAATTCAGATTGGAAGTATATTCTTCAGGAGTATGAGATACTTTGTTGGCTTTTCCAGTTCTTTGAAGGTGTCATTTTGTGCTCCTAGCAAGAAATCAACTGTCTTGTTCATTTTATCTATATTGACCTTCTACACCAGGTTGATTCTATCATTTCTGATTATTGTTTACTGTTTAGAAGTTTTATGTGTGGTCCTATATTTGTCTATGTCTCTAATTTGTAAGTTTTATTTGTTGATTCTCTTCCATCAGAAGAATGACTTCCTAATCATCACTGAAATGTGTCTTATTTCTTTCCAGCCCACTCTCTCTCTCTTTCTCTCTCTCTCTCTCTCTTCTGTTATACCATTTACACAAAGACTGTATCATTTGATATTCTCACCCAGATCGTGTGGACTCTGTCCACCTATTTTTTTGTATTGATTAGTCTTTATGTTTCCTTACTATATGTAGTGGTTATTTGTCTTCCTATATTTCCACATCCACTAAAGAAATTCAATTACACCATTATCATTTCCCCTTCCTTTCTTGAACTGTCATTTAATTATTATTTACTGTTTTCAACTCTTCACTGGCATTACACATCTGTTCATGCATGCTATACAGTGCTTCCACTATTTTATCTAAGGTATTCATCGTGATTATTTTTTTAATATTACCACCAAACATTCCAACATATATCCTGTGTCGTGTCTGATTATATAGTCCATTTTCTCTTTGGTTGATGGATCATAATGTCTTCCCTCTTTACATGTGTTGCAATTTTATTGGGAATCATAAACAATGACTAAAGCAAATGACTTGCAGGTCATTTTATTTTTCTTTCTGATAGTTAATATAGAGATTGTTTCGATGGACTCTGTATTTGGCAAAGTCTTAGCTTTTTTGTTTCTCTAGTTCCAACTTTACAATTTCTTCTGATAATATTCATCTTCAGGAGTAGCTACCTTTCCTTGGTTATAGCAGACTTTTGCTCAGTAGTCAGCAAAAGTTCCAGACTGCCTATAGAATTTCCCCAAGATCTTGTTTTACCTGCAGATGTCAACAGTTTCCACAGACCACTGTCTTAGGAATATCTCTCATCTTTTCTGTTCCACACCTAGTTCCATAGCTATAAATGGCTACTGTTTCATATCCATGTAGGGGCAAGAGCTCAGAACAACCCTCATGTTTCCTAAATTCTAGTCAGTCCAATCTGAGTTTAGAAAGTTGTCTGAGCATCTTTCTCTGTAGATGGACAGATGGAAGATGCATTTTCAACTTGTTGGGCCCCCTGCAGTGAAAGCCAGCAGTTACCACATATGTAGTGTGAATACACAGCTTATGCTACATGTTCTCTCTTATCCCTACTTCACCATCAAATATGAGGGAATCTTATGGCGATTCCTTTTCTTCTGTGTCATCTCAAACTTTTGTCCACACTATCTTGTACAAATCTAGGGGCTGAAATATTAGTTCAAATTTCTTTTACAACATAATGTTTAATTTTAGAGATTCTCTCACCAAACATGGTATCTTGTAACCCAAGCTATACTCTAACATGCTCTGCAGCTATGGAAGACCTTGAACTTCTGATATTCCTGCAACTGTCTCCTGAGTGCTGTGATTACATATATGTAACCACACACCAGTAACCTGTATTGGAAATTGCACACATGTGTATTCATACTTTCAAGTTTTTATAAATCCAGTTACTTTTGTTAACATCTATTGAAACCACAACTCTTTCTGGAATTCTGTCAAGAAGGCAATCAGCTTTCCTTGTCTCTTAGAAGGACATGTTTTTGTTTTGTTGTTTTCCCAAGTTCAATTTTGCATTTTGCTTTCTCACAGGGTCTAGTAGACAGTGATCCTTTAGATCCTCTGGTGTGCTACGGCTGAATTAGAGTTGCTTCTTATGGCCTTGATATCCTATGAAACTGCTATATGAGAGTTTTCATATGACTTCACTTTCCTAATTACTTGCCCTCTTAACATGCCTCATAAACTGTAATTAATCATGGCCAGAATGTTTTTTATAATAATAAGATTCATTAGCTTTTTCACATGCCAGGCAGTACCTTAAAGTTTGCAAATCCCTTTATTTCTGTATTCCAAACAGCAACACAATCACTAGATCTTCAGATAGTTTACGCTCCCAAAGGGGAAAGCTGAGTTTCTAGAAGTTTGAGGAAGTTATCTAATGTGCAAGGAGATAATAATGATTGAACAAGACTAAGATAAACAACAATGTATAAAAATAAGAAGAAAAAATTACCGCAGAAAAAAATAAGGAGAAAAAAAGTGATGATGCACAAGAAAGACGGTGAGGAATAGGGTGATAACAAATCGCTGGTAAATATACAAAAGATGTTTAACCATATCATTCATATTATTCTAGAATAATAGTAGATGAGACCTTGCCAACTTGAAGTATTGTCAAAGTGGGTGATGATTATGATTCCCATCCAACTGTAATTTGCAGGTTTATTGAAAAACACTATGGAAATGAGTATAATAGCATCAGTTCGTCAAATAGAATATTTACATATCTTATTCGGTTGGTGCTAGCAGAAATTCTTGCATGGATACAACTGAAACTTTCATTTGAAGAGTTTTTCAAATCTAGTATTTAGATTTAGACATTTAAATCATCTAACTTTTGTGCACAGCTATTAGATCATGCTAAAATAATTTGAAGCTAGACTGTAAATAAGATTTTTCACATTTCCTCACATAAATAAGACACCCTCCACATGAAGTGCTCTGGATATATCCAAAGAGGCCTCAGAGAAACAGAAGTGCAGGGAAGAGATTGGATAGTTGGACACCCTGAGATTGCTAAATAGATACCTGCTTCAGGATTCATGTCACTCTCTACACAACCACAAAGATGTGGCTACCAAAAGAAGGACATCCCTACTATGAGGTAAGATACCAATATTCTCTAACATACTTGTTTAAGATTCTGGTAAGAGAGAATTTTCCATTGTTGCAAGTGTTGGCCATAGAGGCTAATGTAGTCCTTTTGTCTCAAAAACAGATACTACATCCAGATTTTATAAATAATAGCTATTACTTCACCATACCTTAAATATGTGCCAAATTCCAATTAGAATTACTGTAGCATAGGCATTACTCAGTTGTAGCCATTTTCCAGTAGTGGCCTCAATATCTGCAGTTACTGGATCATCCAATGAGAAACAATCTCTTATAACTAATTAAACACACAGTATTTGTTTGTTCAAATTATCCAATTAATGATGCATTCAAAATAGTACATTAAATTATTAGTGTGGGCTGCAGCCATGGCTCGATGGGTAAAATGTGTGCCATGCATGCATCAAGACCACAGTTTGGATGTTCAGACTCCATCAAAGAGCCAGAGGCACTTCAGCATATTTCTAAAATCTTGGTGCCCCTTAGAGACAGAATGTGGATCTCAAGATGCTCCTCAGTGTGCTAGGCAGGCATGTGCAGGAGTAGAAAAGAGATGCTGTCTCAAGCAAGATAGAAACAGAAGATCAATACTCAAGGTTGTTCTCTTAACCCACATGTGGCATGCACACATCCACAATACCCATCATGAACATACATATATACATAACATGCAGACCTCCCAAAAGGTTAAAAACAAAACAAAAGAAATTTGTTCCAACTGATAAATTTATTAAGAGATTACAAAAATTGTCTTAAGCAAGTATCAGCAAATTTACTATAGGAGGGATTTTCACAGAAGTATTATACAGTAATATCCCTGAACTTGGAATTTTTTCAAATACTACTTTTAATTATAAGGTTGAAGCCATAGTCAAAGCATATTAGTTCACTTTTCTATATTCATGTTATTTTCTTTCAAAATGCATAGCAATAGGCTGAAATTCATAACACCAAAAGAAGGCACATGAACTTGATCTTGGTTGTGTATTTATTTTCAGTGGAATTAATTTTTTTAGGCTACTGTCAAATGTCTCCACTATTTTGGGGAAAAAATGGTGTCTATGGTCAAAATTGAATTCAAAAGCAATGCTTGTCTGTGTTGACTGTGTTTGAAAAGTAAACTGGGTGATTGTACCATGTCAGAAGCCCCGTCTCAAAACTGTTGCTGATCTAAACTACCTAAGGAAGATCCACATCTAATGTATGCAGAAAATCATTTGTGCTCTCATCTTCAGCATCCATTCAAAGTAGCTTTTCTGATTCACACCAATAGGCTCATGGTGATGAAAACTGCTCTCTGAATCTCCTGCATAATTTTTTCAAAGTTTTCTTTGCAAAGTGTCAGATTCTGTCATAATCTGCCATTGCCAGACAACAAAGGGAAACTCAATTGACCAGACAAAATAAGATTCTATTAGATTTTTAGGGTCATGATGTTCTGTGCTCTGTTGCACACTGAAGGCAAAAATGCTATTCTTAAATGCATGAATTAAATGGTATAAATGGTAATTAAAGCTAACTGTACTGTGTACCAATCCCACTAAATGCATTCAGAGCACTGCATCTTCCTTGATTTTTCTTTTCCATTTTTACACTCAAACTTCTTGAATCTGCTTTTCTTTTTTTTATAATATTTTTTATTTAAATATGAAATAAGCTTGTTTTACATATCAATTCCACTTCCTTCATCCTCCCATCCTCCCCTGTCCCCTTCCTAACCCCCATCCCATCCCCTTTCTGTTCCCCAGGGAAGGTGTGGCCTTCCATGGGAAATCTTCAAAGTCTGTCATATCATTTGGAGCAGGGCCTAGGCCCTCCCCCATATGTCTAGGCTGAGATAGTATCCCTCTATGTGGAATGGGCTCCCAAAGTCCATTTGTATACTAGAGATAAATACTGATCCATTATCACAGGCCCCGTACACTGCCCAGTCCTACTAACACACACCCATGTTCAAGGGGTCTGTGTCAGTCTTATGCTGGTTTCCCAGCGATCAGTCTAGAGTTCATGAGCTCCCACTTGTTCAGGTCAGCTGTTTCTGTGGGTTTCTCCAGATTGGTCTTGACCCCTTTGCTCATCACTCCTCCCGCTCTGTAACTGGATTTCAGGAGTTCAGCTCAGTGTTTAGCTGTGGGTGTCTGCTTCTGCTTCCATCAGCTACTAAAATGAAGGCTCTAGGATAGCATATAAGGTAGTCACAAATCTCATTATTGGGAAAGGGCATTTAAGGTAGTTTCTACTATTGCTTATATTGAATCTAATTTTCTTAATTTTAAGAGAAGATTTATGCCATTATTTGGTCAAAATGTTATGCTTTTTCACCATCAGGAAAATCAGTTTATCTTCCTTTACCACACAAATACATGACACTTGGGAAACTGGTCCATAACTGCATGAAGGAAATTCTTCACATGGCTACCACACACAGAGATATATTTTTAAATGCCCTTTTTTCTTTACACAGTGATGGGATCAACTGTTTCCCAAGAAGTATAGCACCAAGGCAAATGAAAGTCACTGACTTTCAATATTGTTTTTTCATTTTCTACTTTTCATTGGCTTGGCAATTCATTGAGTCTGCAGAAACACTGCTAGTTTGCAGTTTTCCCTGTTTTGTCAAGCAGGGACTTCACAGTGACTCTTTTCTATTATGGAATCCATTCTGTACTGTGTTTCTTATGTTTTCATTGTTTGAACCCACCATCTTTTTCTTATGGGCATAATAATGAAATGCTTACAAATCATATATATAAATGAATATATATATTTACATATATTCACATATATATATATATATATATATATATATATATATATATGGAACAACATTTGGAAACTGTTTTTTGTTACATATACTTCCATTATGAAATTAATGCTTCTAGTGAGTTCTAAGATATTAAACTGAAATAATATGGGGATATCAGGATACCTCTGAGGACAATGGGTGGAGCCTTTTTATTTTCTTGGAACTGGGCTATTAGAATTCCATGAGCACCAAAGCTGGTTTTTATTTAAAAAATCCTAAGAAGGAAATTCCCAGACATTGGAGGATGAATTTTAGAGATGAAGTTTTATAGGTTCAAAAAATGGATGCTTAAGAGAATGGAAGAGAAAAGGAAAACAAAACAAAAGCTTTTTTGTAACAGGAGGCCTCCCAGAAATGGGGTAAAATCAAGCCATTAGGCTGGGTACTTAACTTATTATGGAAACTAGGAGAGATGTGGAGATGGAGATGATCTGGGCAGCACAATAGGCCTGGCCACGTAGGTGTTGAGGTGTCTCCTATAGTATAAATAATAAAAACCCAGAGTCATATATTGAGGATCAAGCTAAAGATCAGAAAAGCAAAGCAGCCAACCACTAGAGAGTTCTTACCTCTACCAAGGCTGGGGTGATCCAGTCTTCAGCATGGCTACAGACTGAATGCAGCATGAGACCCTGAGCTCTTGTCTTATATACTTTTCTGAGATTAAAGGCATACATCATCACTACCTAGACTCAATAGCTAACTAGTGTGGCTTCTGGGATTAAATGTATGTACCTCCACTGCCTGACCTCTATGGTTGTGGCTGTGGCTAACTTTGCATTCTGAACTTCCGGCAAGTTTTATTAGATCATAAACAATATATCAGCACAGTGTCCTCTTGGTTTCAGTCATATACTCACATATGGCCTGAAGACAATGGTGTTCATCCAGGAGAAAACAATAAACGGGAACCAGGACTCTCTTCTGATATCACTGGCTCTATCAAGGACATCATCAGAATTGTTGCATGGGTGCCCTTTCTTATGCCATCAATTTTTTATCCCTTGTTCACATCAGAAACAGCCTGGTTTCATCACTTTCAGCGATTGAGAGAGGTAATATCAAATATCTTCATATTAGTGTTACAGGGGCATTGAAGGCCTATTACTGGAAATTAATTCATAACTAGACAAATGATTGGATTTTTCTTCTAGATAGAATGCCTTTGTCGTGTCTCTGAATAGTCAGGTTGGGCTGGTGAATAAACTGGACTAAGGACCAACTCTCATAAAGGCAAGTTCACCTTAAGCCACACTATAGAGATAAGAAAAATAACTAGCCATTTAATGAGATGATATACTTCCCCTTCCCATAATTCCCAACATTTGAGGTGTTACCATGGAGTTGATGTCAGCTGAATTTTTAAATCCTTCCTCAGACAGGTCCTGCCTTCCCTCCTGCTCCTTTCCACCTGCCCTCTCCTCCTGCTCCTTCACTTACTGACCAAAGCTGCCTGAGAGTTCATCCCTACTCTTTCTCTGTTGCTCTCTCCACACTATGTCTCTGTTTGTAGTTCCAGCTTGATTCAAATGCTGTAAGTTTTTCTCTTCTATAACTCACTCATTTAGGCAGCTGCTGAGGTTTACAGAGTTTTACTTTTCAACTCTAAAGAATTATTCTTGAGCTTTTATGTAAACTTTTCTCTAAACATTGTTTTTTGTTGTTGTTAACAAAACTATGAACTTCAAAAAGAATTAAATACTTTGCAGGTATTATAAACACCTTAAAATAAAATCCTGCTACTAGGGGCTTGTCATATCACACCCATCTTCCCAAGGGTCAGGAAACCAAATGGAAGATGAAAAGTCCAGGGTGATCAATGAACTCAAGGAAACAGTGTTTTTTAAATACAATAGAGATAATACACATATGAATTTACATTGTTCTATACAAGTTACAGCCAATAAAATCCCAGCACCGAGGTAGGAAGGTGCACATAAAACTCTCCCACTAACTGAAGAGAGTCACTGGAAGATTGACGACACATCAGGCTGGCTATACTCTAATAACAGCCCTGTCTATCACAAACTAGGCTTGATATGTAAATTAAATTTTAAAAAAAATCTCAAAGTTGTGTTGGAACAGATGGGAATTTGGGAAACTTGGGAAGGGGATTAATGTGTTAAAATTTTTGAAAAGGAAACACAATTGTTAAAAATATAAAAGTCTTATCAGTGGGAGTTTTGGTTTTATGGTTATATGAGTTAAACAAATAGCAATGTTTTCATGTAAAATCAAGGAATTATTTAAAATAAACTATATTAGCTATCTAAAAAAAGTCAACATTCCATTTTGTTATTATCTTCAACTTTTCCAAAATAACACAAAAAGATTAATGTGTACATTATAAAAATGACTTCTGATTCAACAAAATTGTCTGATTCAACAAAATTCTAATGAATTCTTGTCCCAATTGTGTTACTAAAATAATCTTCTGAGATGGAATGTGAGCTTTGAGAAGGTCTCTGTCCACCATTCCGTGAATTTAATGTGTCTGTTTAATCACAATGGATGGCAGGTGCCTTCCATGGCCCCATGGATCACTTACCACTGCTATTCTATTAGATACCTTGCCAACTTTTTCAAACTGACCATAAATAGAGTCAGACAGATCATAATTAGAAATTTATGGGAGGTTGCATGAATCTGTTGAATAAAACATATATTTAGAAAAGCAAAAAAGCCATTTTGGCATTGGAAAAAAAAACAACCTTGCAAAATTTTGAATATTTTTCTTTTACTAGAAAGTTTTTGTTTTGAATGAACAGGTACACCTCTCTCTCTCTCTCTCTCTCTCTCTCTCTCTCTCTCTCTCTCTCTCTCTCTCTCTCTCTCTCTCTCTCTCTCAACAGGATTTCTCTGTTTAGCACTGGCTGTCCTCTGGACTCACTCTAGACAAGAGGCTGGCCTCGAACTCAGAGACCAGCCTGCCTCTGCCTATTTAGTGCTGTGATTAAAGGTGTGCACCACCTGGCAGGTAGACACTTCTTCAGGTATTTCTTCAGTTTACATGATCCTTCATTGATTTTATTCTGTTATGCACATCTCTGTAAAATATTTTGACTATTCATTTATATATCCATAAAACCAGAGAAAAGAATAAAAAAGATTTGAAGGAACAGCCTGTCTACAAATAGCAAAATTTGTCCTCAAATATTACTTTGAGTTAAAATATACAATAGAAAGCAAGGCACAGGGGTAATGTTCATTTTGAAGTTCCTCCTTAAGCACCCAAGGAGCACATACTTACACACAAGTATTTGATGTGCTAATTACAAATCATACTTGTCTAGTTTCTTTCCTCCCCTATCAACACTGGAGCTTCATTAGTGGAGTTCTACTGGAGATTCTGATGTTATTATGGTTGCAGAAAACCTAAAGCCTATGTCATGTGTCTTTTTCAAAAGACACATAGCATGCATCACAGTGAATTGCACTCTGCCCAATTTTCTGTGATTTCTAGGATGGATTTTTTATTTATGTTAAGATCAAGGTCAGGGACAAATGATTTTTGCTATATAATCATACTACTGTGCAGAGAAAAGTTTACTATTTTTCATTTTTGCTTTGGTCTTTTTTTGAGAAAAGTATCCTTAAAATTATAGAATATTGATATTTTCCAACTGGAAAGATCCTTAGAGATTATCAAGCCCATCCCTTTTGTCTTAACCAGATTTG
Source organism: Phodopus roborovskii (assembly GCF_943737965.1). Lineage (NCBI taxonomy): Eukaryota > Metazoa > Chordata > Mammalia > Rodentia > Cricetidae > Phodopus > Phodopus roborovskii. Next base: position 40,758,068 of record NW_026126407.1, read on the forward strand.
AACTGTAGGAAATTGAACCTGAGAGAAATTAAGTGCCCTGCAGAAAGCAGCCCATATTATTAAATGTAGACTTCAGAGCAGTCTTTGAATCTTTTACTATAGTCATCTGTCCAGAGTTTTGGTGACTGCTATATAAAGCTATCCTCCTAAACTTATATCCTTACTTTGATTTTATTTCTATTAGTTAAATATTGATACCAGTGCTGTCTAGTAGCTGATCCATTTGTTTACCTCTTGAAAAATCAAACCTATATTGGGAAAAATGCTTATATAAGTTAAAGAATCTCAATCTCATTTAAAATATGCAAATTCACCTTAGCTTCATTGTAATGCTGTATGATAAAATTACCTGAAATCTTTTACATGGAATTTTATTTTTATTAAATGTTATAAAAATATTGTTGTTTTTCATTAGACAAAATGATCTTTTCCTTTGGTTTGGAAAAAAACATGCCATTTATTTCATACTTGTTATATGTTAGGCATAGCTTCACTGGGCCCCCATGCCTTAATATTGTTATTTATAATACTCTAGAACTCAGCAAAGTAGGTTTTTCTCTAACAATTTTCCATAAACGGAACCTCGAGGAAGTCACTCATCTTGTGGAGGGTTACTAAGCTAGTGTGTGTTACTGCAGAGTTGCAAACCAAGGAAATATAACAATTGAGGTCATGCTTAAAATACAATCATTTATAAGCTCTACAGCATTCAGTAAATGACATTTGTTTCCTTGATTTCTTATAGAAGTTACCAGGGCGTTAAAATGCTAAATGGTATGGGTATAGAGTCCAATATTTTGTGGCTTTTTAGACAAATTTCACAAAGGACACAGTCTTGAAAATAATTCTTAAAACTCCTTCTGTTCAAGTTGCACTTCAAAATCATATTACGCCCCACCCACATACCTCCATTTAGCTATTAGTTTCTTATTACAGCAGAGCTGAGAAATTGTACCTATGTTGTCATTTATAATTTGGTCATCAGCACATAAAGACAATTAGATGCTTCCTAAGAAAAATTAATAGTAATATTGCTGATGCTGATGTATGTTGCCCCTGCCTCTCAGAGTACTATGCAGTTCAAAAGCACATTTACAGGTCATTTCTTTGAAGAACAGTAGGGCAGAGCACAGACTGAAGGAGCTCAGAATAATGGAGTATAACATACTAGGATGTTAGTCAAATTGGTCACAGAACTCCATGGAGATGGAATTTAACCTCCCCTGTGTCCTTTTCAACAGTCAGATAAAATACCTCTCATTATTATCTACATGGAATGAGATAAAGGGTGCATTGGCCCACCTGCCTTTGGCTCCAATGCTTTTACTGATTCTGTATGTATGAACACAGGCAATTTTCACAAGCTCTATACTTTACATTCAGAGAAGTCTTCAGAAGAGCCGCAGAAAGAATACCAATGTGAGTTTAGGTGAAGTCCTTTTTACATTGCATCTGTAGAAAGCCAGTCAAAGCAAGCTCAGAACTGGTCACCAAGGAGCAAGGTGAGGTCACCAGGATATGTGGAAGAATACAAGAGAGCTCCATCTGAGGGCAATTCTTCTCCTCACCCCATATTCCAAATGAGAGAAAAACATAACAGACAGGACATGTTGCTGTAATGTTAAAATAGCAGGTAATTTCAATTTGGAGCCTAAATTGCTCACATCAGTTCAAAACTAAGTGCTTGTGTAGCAATATCAATATCACAAGAAAATGAAGATAACCTTATGGACTCATAGGATCATAGCACAAAAGGGGTCACAAATGCCATTTAGTATATATGCCACTATAAGCATTAATTTACAACATATTTAATTATCTTGACATTTAAATATAGTTGATTGTCACTACTATTTTTCACAACAAAGTTTTACCTTTTGGGTTGGCTGTCTGTTCTAGTTGCTTGTACCAGAATTAATTCAAAAAGTCTGTGCCCTCAAATTCTTACTTACGTAAGAGGTTTTTCTCTTACCAATAACTTAGCTAGCAAGCTTTGTGTAGGAAAACAGAACACACTTTGTCCAACAAAATGCTTCAGTGATCTTCAGTATAAATAGGATCTCAAGGTAAAATTAGTTTTCTTTCTTTCTTTTTTTTTTTTTAACTTTATTTTAAGGCTCTGACCTCCATTCAAAACATCTTCATTTGTGTTTTGTTGAGCTTATGAACACCTCACCTGAAATCTCTTCTATAAACATTTTTACAACCTTTCCTTTTGACTCATGCACTTGGAAATTTTGTTTGCATTCCATGACTACCAAATGGAATTGTATCTAACAGAGCATGAACATGCTTCCATGTTTGATAGAGTTTCAATACATACCGCCATTTATAACTCCCTTAACTAGAAAAGTTTATAGAATTAAGTTGGAGTATAATATTCAAGCAATATCTACAATTCTCTCTAACTCCTCTCTCTTATTCTCCATGGTGGATTAACATCCAAAATTTTATATTTATATTCCATTAGTCTTAAAAAGAAATAGTGCCTTCAGAAAAAAGAAAATCACAGGAACATTCTGATTGACTACTTATTCATTTGAAGCCATTCAATCCTGTGGCTCAGTGGGGCTAGGACTTTTACCACAGAGAAGTAGTCAATTTCTTCTTATCTATACAGACTGCCATTGGCAGAATCAATATTCTTTAAAACTAGGTGTTTCTAAAGGAAGGAATGTTGGGACTTCAAAAGTACAATCCTTCTTGCCTCTCTAGTGAGTTGGGGAAGCCTGTACCCCTCTAATTCAGAAGCTCCTAAAAGATAGCAACAGTTCCTTGTTTATGACTTTGTAACTTATCTTTCACAACACCATATAGTCATTATGGATGAAAAAGTGAACTAATCTTCTACTTGAAGATATTACATGAGTACCACTCAGTTCAGTTTATTTATAATGTAAGACAAGCACTTTAAAACTATATATGAAACTAGTCCAGATTGCACGATACAAGATACATCTGTAATAAAGATATTTGCCCAATGGAGAGGAGGGAAAATGTCTTAAGATAAGTAGAATTAATACTTCAAGAAAACTGTTTCAATTTTATTATCAAAATACTTAGTTATGTCTCACAATTCTGCCCCAATTTTGTTATATAAATAAAGTTAGTTCATGAATTAATAAGATTCTATTGTGCTTCATTATCAACATTGAATAGCTAACAAGTCCTCAATGAGATTTACTGCATTTTAAGCATTTCTATGGAAGCAGAAACCCATTAATAGGTAGTCTATGTGTTTTCCTTTGTGTTTGATCTGATCTAGAAAACAAAGTGAAATATTGTTAAGTAAAATGAGTGCAATTGAGTATATACACATTTGGACATTTTCTTACCATCTTAACTGCCATTCATACAGGGAATACAATAATGTTTCATGCTTTAAAAGAAAAATTTCCAAATTGCTGAAACCATTTTACACAATTCATGGTGAATGTAAAAATAACCTACAATAGGGTCTTATGCCAAATTAGGCAGCACTTTACAGAGGCAGGGAATAAAGGCTCCAAGTGAGGGAGAGCCAGGATGGGAGCATTCTCCTCCTTGTCAGAATAATTGGTTCATTAAATGGAAGGAGAGAAGGAGAGGAGATAAAATGAGAGGAGAATCCCCCCAATTAAATATGTACTGCACAAGTTCTCAACTTGCTTTGCTGCATCATGGCTGATGGACACAGACCCAAATAAGCATGAAAGTGAATAGGGAGCTGGACTCCCAATTGTTAAATTCTGTTTTTTTTTTCTTCAGTAATAAAGAGAAGGGTGCACTGTCTTCCCTAATCCCCAGGATCAGGCCCCAAAGCTAAGCAAAAGGAAGAAAGGGCTGATTAAAGTCACAGCAGTCAAGACCTTTGTACTGTTGTGGTATGTGGATGTATATAGACACAGGCCTGAATAAAAAGAGCACATGTGGTCAAGGGAGTGCTGTGAGCTGCCTTCTAGGATGAATAGTGCCATTATAAACATAAGTCATTATTAGGAGCCAGCATAAATAGGTTGGCCTGTCATGGGGTTAAGATCTATGATCTACTGGGACTTGCTACTCTTCAGAGCAAGGGGCTACCACAGCTGTGTGACAGCAAAATCTGTCTTGAGAATACATCCAAGGGCCCACAGAAAGGTGGTCGCTCATGGACATGCTCTTTAATTAAAGTGGTTGTTGTAGAGAGAAGGTCATCAATCTAAGGTGACCCTTAGATCAGGTTTTGATCTCCAACTAACTGTTCAGTTTTATTCAAGGGACAAAGAGTCAGGAGGGGACCAGAGGGAATAATATCAAGGCAGGAGACACATACTCTTGTGATGTGCAAAACCATAAAAGGTTCAAAGTTTGGATTTTGGTTCAAATAAAATCATAAGAGTTCACATGGTTTTGTAAATGCTCTGAACCTCCTGAATGTAAAGAACCAGCTAAAAGAAGTCTCACAAGAGCACAACAGTCCTGGTCCCTGAATGTCTGGTCACTTCACTCACAAATCCAGCCAGAAAAATAACCATTAGCCAAGTTGACATATCCCATCAGGTGACAAAAGAAATACCTTGGATATTATATAAGGTTATTTGTCCAAATTTCAGCATATTGATTGCCCAATGAAAACAAGAAGACAAGCAGAAATATAAATGATATGTATAGGGTTGGAATTAAGTCTAGCGAGAAAATGAAAAACAAAGAATTTTTTCACAAACAGTAGTTGGTAGACATTATAAATCAATGTAAGAATCCCAAAATTTCATCTGCCTGCATTGTCTTTCATAGTGTACCTTACCTTCCAAATTTTCAGGGTTTCCTATGCAAACTATAGATATTTGGAAGGCATTATGCCCAAATATCTTCCACTACAAGAAGTAGATGATTAGCCTTCTATGAAGGGCAAGATGTGCTTTACTTCTATTCCCAATACATCTGGACAAGTTCAGAGCTTGTCCTGAGCAGGGCTTTGGAACAGCTAGAGTTTCTTCTGCCCTCAGTGCTTTCTCTTTGCCATCATGATATGGTGCCTTTCTCTTCTTCCCAGAATACCCAGACAACCAACAATTTTTTAGTCCTCCTTCTTAGTTTCTTATTAACTCATAGTACATTTATCTTTGCAGTTAAGTTTAGCTTCATAGTCTAAATGAATATGATATAGAGACACCTTGCCATTAACATGAGAGAACATCCATATGTATTTTCTTTTCTCAGGAAAATGCATTCTCATAAGAGGCATTTGTTAGCAGTGTGTCAGATTGGTGATGGTAAAGGTTGAGGAATGAGGTATCTTTAAATTCTGTCGTATATATAACTGCACTATACACTGACATATCTACCTGGGTCTTTTAACTCATTCTCCATCTTTGAGATTATGCATGTTTTTGATATCACATCATAGGAAATGCCTCTAAATTTGAAGATCACACTCACCTAAGAATTTTTCTGTGGCCCTAGACTGACTGATACAACATACTCATATGTAAAATCATGACAACTCTAAACAGTGACCGCCTACTGTAGAAGAGCCCTGTCTTTGTTCCAGAATCAGCTGAAGATTCAGAAACAATCACACAGTGACAGCCCTGTCCTGCTTTCCTCACTATCTCCAGGGATCATCCCAGTCACGGGTCTGCATAGAGTTCTGTCTACAAAATGTATTTCAAATAAAACCTCATTTCTTCTTGCGTCAGATCAGCGCCTCCTAAACACCACTCTTCAGTCAAATAGTGCTGCATATAGCTGAACAGCTACTACCTAGCATGAAAAGAGAAAGATGTAACAGGAGGGCTAAAATCAGGCTGCATGAAGAAGAGTGAATAGAGGTCAGAAGGGGCCTTGGCAATTATAGGTGCATAATAATAGGTCTTAGCATAGCAGAGGAAAATCCCCACCTCTGTCAGACAAGCTATCATTCCATTTTCACCTCCAACCTGCAAATTTCAAAATCGATCCTCACTTTTTATTTCTGCTCTCCATGTTGCAGGTACAAAAACATTTCTGAACAAATGTAATCTGATCATTTTCCTATAAATAGAGATCTTAATTATCACATTTATCCATTTTATTTCTTTTGAAAGGTTTTCAGAGGTTGCATATCAATGACATCTATTCCAAAGGATTTGCATTTGAAAGGCTGTTGTTCAGATTTAATTCACATTTGACACAATGTTTTCTCTTGCAGAACATTACCAGGTATCGGAAAATCAGCTTTCTGCACTCTCTACATCTCTCTGATCATTTCCCTTTTTATGATGGGGATATTCTAAGTGAATTCCGTGTGTGTTGGGGAAATAAATAAAAAATCAGACATGTTCATATCCTTTATTCAGTTCCATTTTTGATTTTTGAACGGTACTTCCTGTATTGTCCTCCCCGTGGGGAGTGCTGCCAATAGGAGCCTACAGGAGAGTGTCTCGGGGGTTCCTGTGGCTTCTGGGGCCAGAAGAAGCATTAACCTGATAAGAACACAGTGCCTAGTTGATGGAAAGGTATGATTAATTTCTAGCTCTGATTCTAGCTCCTCTCTGGTGAGAGTAAGTCTGTATGAAATCACTCCACATGCCCCCATGGTTTGTTTTGCATGTCAAGCTCCAGCCAGCCATTCTCAGTGAAAATTCAAGTTACATTCTTCATACCCAGGTTGGAAGGCAGGCACACTGAGAGTGGCAGGGTTTTCTTATTTGCTACTGGCTAATTGTAGTATTTTATGAGGAAAATTTATTGTTGGAGATTGAATGGCGGGTCCTGAGCTAGAGAAGAGCTGTCCGGCAAAAGGATGTGATGGTCCAAATGAGTGATTGAGCATGTTGTTCCTGTATTAGAACATCTTTTGTCCATATAGTTAGATTTTTTTTTCATCCTTACTGGAGAGGCACCAAATCAGATGCAAATGCTGGGTGCAGAGTAAACTGCAGTATGGTGCTGTCATCATTTCATCTCTCGTTTTATAGGTCTTGTCAGTTTCTGAAACTTGTTGGAGGATAATTGGCCTGAGATGTAAAGCCACACTGTGCCATTCCAAGGAACAAAGAAAGACAGCTTTCGCCCACAAGGCCGTACTTTGTGAAACATACCCTTCCTTTTTAATAATGAGTTGATACACAGTGCTTCTTCCAGGGTCTGAAAAATTCGTGATTTTCCCCCTGCAATGTCGTACAAGCCACTTAAACTGATGCCATTTGTAATGCTGTGGTCGGTCTCATTGAATGACGAGAGCCCTGGACTTGTTATCTTAACTAAAGGCGAATCCCTGCTCTGTTCAGCCCAGGCTGTGTGAGACCTGCAATACCCTTCCCTCATATTCACTCTGAGCATGAAGGCATCAGAAACAGAGACAGGGAATAATCAGGACCCTGAGGCTGACTTCTGAGAAGCTACCATGATCTGCTGGGTGGATTTAATGTTTCTGATTTAGAAATGGGCAAATATTTGCTAAGAAATATAAATATTTATATCTAAGCATGTCACAACAGGGAGACAGTATAGCTCAAGAGGTTCAGAAGAATACCCCTCACTACCAGGAAACACTGCCAGTCAGTGTTGGTCATCTTGTCACACCATTGGCAGTGATATTGCCTCAAGGCTGCTATTGTTGAAGTGTGTCTTCTGTTTTTGACTGTCTTGTTTGTACCGATAACCATTCAAATGTTCTTTAGAATCCTGGTCACACTACATACCATTTTCATTATAATGTACCTCCTTCCACAAACTACAATCATGAACAAAATATAAAACATGAAGTGGTAAGATCCATTTTGTTAGCCTTGTTAGGGTTCTCTGATCACTTCCTTAAGTATATAGATTATAGTCACAGCTCTTCACCTCATCATTGACTATAGGCATGGCGTTATGACCTCTTTGTGGCTGATTGGAGCACCCTCCTCCCCTCCTTCTCTCTACCCTCTGCTTCAGGAACACAGATTTGCTTTCTTTTCCTAGGTTGTCTCAGCATTCTCTTTATCATAGTCTTTCTTTAAGTTATTCTCTCCTTACTATTCCCTTTAATTAATTCTTTACTCTGCTTCTCATCACACAGGACAAAGTTGCACTGTTACCAATCAACAGAACTCTCAATCTACCTAATCAACCATAAATGCTCATTACTCTGTTTTCCTATGTCTAAACTTCAAAGTTGTTTCTTATGTGGCAGATACCCCACTCATAAATATCCCATGGATTAGTTATCTTCCTCTTTCCTGTAATCTATAGGCATGTCTTAATACTGAGATGGTTATTTTTTTCCCCTCCCTCCCATTGCCACTCTTATCTACAGAGCCTAGCAGAGAACTTGACACATGGGTGGTTAGAAAATATTTACTGGATCCTATCCAAGTTTTTCCATGGCCGGTTACATTTTAAACCTTGTTTTGTATTTGCTTTCATTTGGTCACCTAAAGACTGAGATTGGGTCAGCATCATGTTCTAACATTGCCTTCAACATTTTTTTCATGAGCTCATGAAGACTCTTTGATGCTCTCCCATTACCTTGTACATTTCCATAACAAAGGGCAAAGTCAAAGTAATATCATTGAGCTTCAGAGAGGGCATCACAGATGGAAAGGAGAGAGAGCATATGATGGAGGGCAGCAGCATGGTTCCGTGTCTTCTCAAAAGGCTGCTGGCAAAGTGAGAGCAGAAACAAGCTAAGCAGATGGTGGGAATCATTTGCTTTTGTAATTCACTTGTTTATGTTTCCTGCCTGCCTGTCTGTCAATTTCGGCTCTTGAGCCCTTTTAGGCAGAGTCTTGTCCCTAGTTCTTATGGAAGTGTAACCTCATGCACACTTGGTATTTTATAAACATTGACTTTTGCAGAGTAAATTTTATTAGATAGTGCAAGTACCTTGAGGAATTACATATGATAAACTTGACTTGAACCAGTGTTTCAAATTAGCTAGGTGACCTTGAACAGAATTGGCCAGACTTTCCCCATGTACATTCTCTCAAACAGCTTTTTCAGTGCTAATTACTCCAGTGATATCAGGTGGACTCACCATCTGAATGTGAAAACCAAGCCATTTTTTTTTTTTTTTGTAGGTGAATAGCATTACATGGCAGCAGTCGGCATTTTTAACATGCAAAGTTCATTTATTCAATTATCATTTATTATAGTGGACATTTCTCTGCTAGTTGTACAGAATACAAGGAAGGATTGTCCTTGCTTTTTTTTCTTATTATACCTACACAAGAATTATGAACAAATTGAAAATTACATAACTATGCAGGACTATAGCACAAACCAATTTACGTATTAAAAAGTGTTTGATATTGCCATTGCATGGTTAATGCTTTTATTAAGACTGCAGTATTTACTAGAATAGGACTTAAGTTGATGACAAAATTGTATTGTTCTTGCTTTTAGGCCAACAAAAAGTTTTTATTTCACAATTCCAGAGTGTCCAAGCAACTTGACAAAAACAAACAAACAAAAAAAATGTTCAAAAATTTATATGGTATTCTTTCTATGTGTTTCATTTTCTATTCAGTATCATCAGAAAATGCATATCTAAACTACTTTTTCCATATTCTGAAACAACCTGTTGTAAGAAAAAAAGTGTAGGACAATACCAAGATTTAGAAATGAAGTGATAAAGCAATGCCCATGATCAGAACATACATTTAATTCTAAGTATTATCATTACCATAGAACTTAGGCATATTTATTTTACAGTCACATTTTAAAATCAACTTTGTGTGCTATCCATGTTGTCTGAAATCTAAATGTTTAGAATCAGTACCTGTGGCTGGAGAGATGGTACAATGATTGAGAAAATGAGCTGACCTCACAGCACCTGTATCAGGTGGCTCACAGACATCTATAATTCCAGCTCTGGGGACACACAAGGCTTTCTGCTGAACTCCACAGGACCTGCACATATATTTGCATGCTCTTGCACGTAATCACTCACATAATTAAGTATCTCTTTAAAAGAAACTAGAAGAACAACAACAGGTATCAAAGTTTAGCTTAGTTTCATACCGAAGTGGCCTATCATACATGTGTAGATAGATACAGGAGCTACATGAAATTTCTAGGTGACACTATTATTACAGACAGTACTACAGGCATATGCAAAACTTCCTGCATGAAACATTTTTTTAATAGGCCCCTCAATATTTTGAGTGATAGAAATGGGCTTGGGTAAATATACTGTGATACATTATAGTGCCATGGCTTAAAAAACCCAAATCAGTTCAAGAAAAGCTAGTTAGCCTATCTTTCCTGGAGTTATTACCGTTGTCATTATTTGGGAAAAACAATAAAGTATCTACCTTCTTGCCCAGAATGTTATCTTTAGATTCAAGGTTATTCTGCATCAACTACTCAAAAAGATAATCTAGGACAAGAGATGTCACAAGATATACACAGAATCCGCGAAGACTAGCCCTGCAGACAATAGCACTCAGTTTGTTTATGTCTTTTTCATTTCTTCTTGTGATGAGAATCAACACCAAATGTCTCTTGTGCTAAGGCACTGACTGCTGTTCTCTCAAGGTGTAGCCTCAGCCCTACCATTCACCATAAAGTAGCCAGGCTAAATGAGTTTTGAGTGTTTAATAAAACATTTTGAACGGTGACTAAAAGCCATAATGTCAGTTTAGTTTTATGGTTTAAATCAAGGCTTTTTTTTTTTTTTTTTTTTTTAACATGGAAACAATATAATTTAATCCCAAGGCTGAGAAGTTTTTCATATTTTAAAAATGAAATCTCTGGTTGTGAAACATGTGAGCATGCTGACATAGGGAGGAAACAACTGTGAATATGATGTTTGTTTGGGAAATTTATAACAAATTTTAATTTCTACCAAGGTGCTTATGTGAGAAAAAAAGTTAATATTTCAGAATAGGTGAAACTGCAGTTCTTCTAGGAACTTTATTATGTCTGAAAGGCTGTCAGATTCATTAGCATGGTTTAACTTCTACCTTCCCTAGCTATTGAAGAGTTTCAATTAATGTGAGCATAGAAATTTTGCCATGAAGATGATTCAAAAAGAGAAGTTCACATGTTGCCAAGGTCAATGAATAGTAACATGCTCTACTTAACTCATTACTAGAATAGAGAAATATGGAGTTTTGTGTTTTTTTTTTTTGTTTGTTTGTTTTTTTGTTTTGTTTTGTTTGTTTGTTTGGAACTTTAAGAACTCAGAGATAACCAGTGTGGAATTTTTAGGCTTAATTTAATTCTCACATTCCAGTCAATGATGGGGTGACTTGGAATAGAGAAAAGAGTGAAGTCAGGATGCTGTATATGCTCTCTACGAACTCATAGCCTAGAGAAAAAAAAATGAGAGAAAGCACAATGGCCCAGCTGTGAGTTCACACTACAATTCCCAGATTGCTTTGCATCAAACAGGAAGAAAAAATGAGAAAAAATACATTAGAATAATTTCATCATCCCTAGAAATACCAAGGTCAATTTCATGATAAATAATGCTACAAATACATGATAAGCCAAACCCACTTTCAGAGGCCGTTGTCTCTGGAACAGAGCAATTGGCTTTATTATTTTATTTTATTCCAGTTTCTTCTTTGAAACAGCATCACAGGCAGTAGTCCAGGTTGGTCCTGGACTTGGTATCCTCTTGCTATTGCCTCCTTCATGCAAGTATTTAAGCTGTGTGTCACAATTTCTCGCTTTGGGAAAATAAACTCTCTTTCCCTCAATGTTTTGTTTCTTACATTTTAAAATTCCCTTGATGATAATTTCTAGTAAGAGTATTGCTATAACTTTTTTAGACAGATGTTGAAACAAAATCAGGTTAACACTAGAGATAGCGTGGCTGTCTTAATTGTGGCAGTATTGCTAGTCATTTTCAAATAAACTGAAAATAATCATAGTAGAACATTTATCCATTGTAGTCATTTTTATATTTGTATCTGTAAAATATTTACATATGTATGAAAGTCTTAAATTGTTGCAATATCTGTGGCTTTTTCATCAGTTTTATTGAAATGTAATTCAGAAATCATGCATTTGCCTATATATTATACATTTTGATATGAAATTGTATGAACCAAATTTGATTGTGTTTAGTGAAACATGTGTGTGAAAGCATGTCACAGTCAATTTGGGGGCATTTTAACATCTCCAGAAGAAACCCTGGGGCTTGGTGCCACTTGCTTTGCATTTTATCCAAACTGCATCCACCCATGTCTAGGAAAACAGGAATGGACATTTTGGCTACAGGGTTACATTTTTTAGTCAATGTGAATAAATGGATGCATATTCTAGAAAACTAGGACTATTCTCTTTATGCTGAGTTAATATTTTCAGGTTTTATATAGATAAAATTGATTTAAGATTTCTTTTGTTTGTATACTTGAGTGAGTGCATATGCATTTAGAGACCAGAGATCTACCTCCAGTATCTTTCCCTGGGCCATCACCTTTTTTTTTTTTTTTTTTTTTTTTTTTCTTTTGAGGTATTTTATCATTGACCTTGAATTCATGGAATCATTTATACCAGCTGGCCACTAAGCCCTAGATATTCACTGGTTTTTGCATTGCCTGCAATGGAACTACAAACATTGACCACACCTGTTTACTTTTTTAAACCTCTCTTTGTCTCACTGTCTCTGTCTGTTTCTCTCTATTCTATCAGTCTATCTCTGTCTTTCAGTCTCTGTCTCTGTCTCTGTTTCTCTCTCTCTCCCTCTCTCTCTCTCTGTGTGTGTGTGTGTGTGTATGTATGTGTATGAATGGCAAGATGGTGGCATCCAAAAGAGTGCATCAGAACCCCTGCAGTTAGAGTTACAGTTTGTTCTCAGCTGCCAAGTATGGCTGCTGAGAGCCTAACTCAAGTCTTTTGCAAAAGCAGTATATGCTCTTAACAACGGAACCATCTACCCAGCCCCACATACTCTTTTTCTGGTGGATTCCCGGAATTAAACTCAGGTCCTTATGCTTCCCTAGCAAGCACTTTACCAGCTGAGCCATCTCCTAGCCCTAGATTTCTTTGTATTAATAAATAATGGCTCGTTTTATGAACAGACCACATCCTCTTTGTCCATCCATCCACTACATAGGTTGCCAGGCATTTGGGCAGCTAGAAGTTTATGTCTGAGACAAGAGACTTTTGTATTGAACACATCTGTGTAATGTTTTTTGTGTGTCTATATATTTTTAATCACTTTGGAGACTTCTACTGAGGAATGGAATAGCTGGGTCATAATGCTGCTACTTGTTTATCATATGGGGTGAAAAACTTAATGGGCTATTTTTCAAAGAGCCTATATTTTATCACCAGCAATTAACACCCCATATGTTTATTCTTTGACCTTCCTTTCTTTGTTTGTTTGTTTTCTGATTTTTTTTAAAGTTTAAATTTGAAACAAGCTTGTTTTACATGTCAATCCTAGTTCTCACATCCTCCCATCCTCACCTATCCAACCCACCAACCCCCATCCCATCCACCTTCTGCTCCTCATAGAGGGTGAGGCCTTCCATGGGGAGTCTTCAAAGTCTGTCATATCATATGGCCCTCCCCTATGTGTCTAGGCTAAGAGAGTATCCCTCTATGGGAATGGGCTACCGAAGTCCATTGTATACTACAGATATACAGTCTATAAATACTGATCCACTACCAGAGGCCCCATAGACTTCCCAGTCCTCCTAACTGATACCCACATTCTGGGGGTCTGGGTTGGTCCTGTGCTGGTTTTCTAGCTATCAGACTGGAGTCCATGAGATCCCCCTTTTTCATGTCAGTAGTTTCTGTGGGTTTCTCCATCCTGGCCTTGACCCCTTTGCTCTTCACTCCTCCCTCTCTGCAACTGGATTCCAGGAGTTTGTATCAGTGTTTAGCTGTGGGTATCTACTTCTGTTTGTATTAGCTACTGGATGAAGGCTCTAGGATGTCATATTAGGTAGTCATCAATCTCATAATCAGGGAAGGGCATTTAAGGAAGCCTCTCCACTATTGTTCAGATTGTTAGTTGGGGTCATCCTTGTGGATCTCTGGACATTTCTCTAAACCTATTATAATGGCTCCCTCTACTATGGTATCTCTTTACTGGCTCTCCTTTATTCTTTCCCTGACTCAATCTTCCTGCTCTCTCATATCCACTTCTCCTCTCTTTTCATAGCTGTCCTGCTATGTGTGAAGTTTTACCTCTTGCTTTCTTGGTTTCAGTCTTCTAATAGATAAGGAAAATGAGTGTCTTCATTTAATGTGATTGTTGGGGGTGTATGAATGTTTTTTTCTAGATAAATGTCCACTCAGATAATTGGACCATTTAAACAATATTTTTTAAAAATTCTACACACATTTTGATCATCCTTTTTTCCCCTCCCCTCTCCTTCAGGATCCTACTCACTTCTCTATCCACCCAACCCCATGTTTTTTTTTTCCCCTCTGAAACAAAACAAAACCAAAACAGACAAGAGAATCAATAAGATAAAAAGGAACTAACAAAATTCAATATCAAATGGAAAGCCTCAAATTCATATATATGGAGTGTGCTTTGTATTGCCCAACTACTTCTAGATGTGGAGCATGGCCGGAAGTGTGGTATGGGGTGTGGCCTAAATGTGATTAATATACCAATGACTGTCCATTGGAGAAACTCATCATTGCTCTTTTCCAGAAGGCATCAATTACAAATAGCTTATTGATGATGGGAGGGACTTTATGTCTACTTCCCCTTCTCAGTGCTAGAACTTTATTTGGTGTATATCATGTGCATGGTGATATAGCCTCTGTGAGTTTATATGTGTGTAACATGACTATTGTGTCTTGAAGATGCTTTTTTCTCAGAGTCATCCACCACCTCTGAATTTTACAATCTTTCTGCATTCTCTTTCATGGGAACCCCTGAGGCTTGAGTGCATGGGTTTGATGAAGATGTCCCATTTGGAACTGAGTGCTCTCAAGTTGTCACCCTCTGCATATTGTCCAGTTCTGTGTCTCTGTGTTAATAAATATACACTGAAAGAAACTTCTCGAGTGAGGTTTGGTATAATAATGTGTCATTAAGATTCCATGCCCAAGCAGACCTGAACAAGAAGGAGCTAATGGGCCCCAAGACTGATAGCTGGGAATCCAGCACTGGACAGACTCAGACCCCTGAATATGGGTCTCAGTTAGATGGCTTGGGCAGTCTAAGAGACCTCTGACAGTAGAACCAGGATGTATCCCTGGTGCACAAAAGGACTTTGGGAGCATATTCCCCATGGAGGAAAACTCCCTTAACCTAGAGGCAGGAGAGAGGGCCAAGTCCCTACTCCAAATGACTTGACAGATTTTGATGACCCCTCCTGGAAGGCATCATCCTACCTGTGGAGTGGGGGGATGGGATGGAAGGGTGGTCAGGGTGCATGAGAGAGTGGGAGAGAGGGAGGGAGAGGGAATTGGGATCAATATGTAAAATAAGAATATTAAAGGCTCAGAAAATTCTGTTAAAAAGTTCCACATAAACAATACCAAAATTAAAAAAAAAAAAAAGATTCCATGTCCATTTTATTGCTATGTTCCTTAGCAAACAATGATATTTGGTTTTCCCCTAGCCCACAGCCTGTCTACTACCACAGCTTGGCCACTTTAGCAATGTCAGATGAGGGGTACATCTCATGTACCAGACCTTATATAAAAATAAACAATAAATTTAAAAAGTTGGGTTGTTTCCAAACATTTGTGCAACACACTATTATATCTTGCAGGTTAGTCAGAGTGTCATACTGAAGACTACATTTCCCTCCAGTATTATGCAGAGTACTTTCTGGCATCATGAACACCAATGGATAGGGGAGGAGACTCTAGGCATGCACCATTCTGTGTCTTTACCTTCAATAACAACTATGTGATATCTTGCAGTCAGGGGGTAGAGAATAACCAATAGCCTTGACATTAGCCTATGATTTAGGGGAAGTTTGTAGGACCCATTTGTCATTCAAGAATTGTATTTAATAAGGCTAGAAAGAATGAATGTCCTTTTCTTCTTCTTAGTGGAGAAGGTTTATTTTCTTTTTCACATGCTGCTGCATGTGGGTTTTTCCATACATAGTTTTTATTTATGCTGAGGTGTACGCTGTACATCCCTAGCTTCTTCAGAGCTTTTATCATAAAGGGGTGTTGAATCTTGTCAAAGGCCTTTGTTGTTTACTGATCTGATCATTTTAGTTCATTTCTTGAGACTGTTTATGCTGTATATTACATCTATTGAGTCATACATGTTGAACAGCTCTTGCATCTCTAAACTGAAGCCAACTTTATCAGTTTGAACAATATTTTTCTTTGTACATGATGCAGATTGTAAGCATTTTAATGACACTTTTTGATTCTGTGTTTATCTCAGATACTGGTGTGGGATTTCCTGTATCGTTGCTGTTGTATGTTCAACTGTTATGTATTTATTTTTTACGTATGTGAATGTTTTAAACATTGGCAAAATATATTTAGAAACATTCCTTCCTTTTTGATTTTATGGAACAATTTAATAAGAATTGATAGTAATTCTTTAAAGTCCTGGGAGAGTTCTGGAGTGAGTTCAAATGAGCATGGATTATTTTGGGTGGGACATTTTATTTTATCCTTGTTGCTGTTAACTCAATGCTTTGGATTGTTCTTCTTAAAGTATTTGTGTCAGTCTGGTCTAAATTTGTTAGGGTATATTTCCAGTTTAATGGATTATGGTTTTGAGGTGTACCCTTGGGTTGTTTTCTATTTCATGGTACCTCTTACAATGTCCCCATCTACAATACAAGAGTATTAATAATAGTATTTTAATTCCCTCTTTTAGACATTTGCTAAAGTTTTTTAGTATGTTTGCTATTTTAAAAACTTATTCTTCATTTCACTGATTTCTTCTATATTTATTTATAAGTTGTGGTGATTGATTACTTGTCTTCATATGGTATATTTTAGTTTCTTTTGTTAATTTTTTTTAATAGGCCTTAAGCTGCATAATTACATTACATTTTTGGGATCACTCTGATTTTTTTTTTTGAAATGTAGTCACTTAGAACTTCTTCCCTCTTCATGCTTTCATTATTGTTCATTCATTTTTTCCAATTCTATGCTTGTTTTTAAAAAATGTACCCCTAGATCTCTTCAGTGACCCATTCATTATTCAATTATATTTAGTTTAATCTTCATGAATTTGTGAAATTTCTGTGGTTAATCTTGATGTTGATTTCCTCTGTTATTACCTTTGATCAGATAGAATACAAGAACTTGTTTAATTTTGCTATACACATTGTCCTGTGTCCTGTGAGAGACATGGACTGAAAAGAAGAATGCATATTCTATGACATTTCCATGAGTTATTTTAAATGTCTGTGAAACACATTGATCTGTGATATCATTTAACTCCAGTATACATTCATTTATTTTTGGTTTAGTTGATATTTCTACTTCAGAGTGTGAGGTATTGCATTCTCCCTCTAGTTCTGTAATAGGCACAGTCTCTAAATTTATATCTAGTAATGTCTGTTTTATTAAATTAGGTGCACTTGTGGTCAGTGTGGAATATGAGTTCTTTTCATAACATTTTTACTTTTCACTTGCTTATTAATTTTACTCTGTTACTTCATTGGTCTTGAAGCTCTTTTAAATTTATATTATATTATATTTCCATTGAGATTATTAATTATTAATGTGCAAAAATAATAAATATGTATATAAGAATCCTATATAATAAATCCTTGTATTAGCACTAAGAGTTTCTGAATGATTTCTTACATGTTTCTAGCTTCACCATAATATCATTGGTAATATCAATATGGTAAGCATAGGTAGTTATAACTCCAAACTAGTTCAAAACTGTATGTTGCCCTGTAGGTTTCTATGGCCTAGTTGCCTAAACTAGAAATGACAGGGCCATTACATAGGCATTATGAAATATACATTGCTCAAGAAATCATTCTTTTATCTTTAACTAAAATCTTTGTCTGAGATTTTTACTAACTTTTTACAAATCGTGTTGAGCATTTCTTTATGATATTACAAAATTATGTTAGTTTTTGCGTGTATTGTAATTATCATGTCGTTTTTGTCATTTATCATACTAATTGTTTTGGTGGGTAGGCTGTCCTTGGTTTTAAAAAAATAAATCACATTAAGTCATGTTGAATAACTATACTTTGGTGATGTTATAATTATTCGGATAGTATTCTATTGAATTATTTTACAGCTGTCTTCTTAAAATATTAGTCTGTGTTTTATCTCTTATGATGTCTGTGTCCTCTTTGTGCAAAGATAATTACTAAGCTTATAGAATAAACGTGGGAGTGTTACTTCTATTTTTTGAACAGTTAATGAATATTGTTATCAACCTTTATTTAAATATTTGATGGAATTCATCAGCAAAGCCATCTGTGTCCTCGATTTTTTGTTTTCAGCTGTTATATGAATCTCTTTTTAAGTTCAGATTTTCTATGCCTACAGTGGATCCATTTCAATAGGTTTTATCTTTCTGGGAAAGTCATCATTTGTACTATAATATACTTATAGAAGTGCTTTTGTGGTGACCCTTTCTTTACTTCTGTATTGTTATTATTATTATTAATTTCAAAGTATTTCCTTTTCATTTTTGTTCAACATAAAATTATTCCAATGTTTTGATCACTTCAAAAGAAATCTTTACATTTTGTAGATATGTCTTATGTTGTTTTTGCTTTTTATTTTTTTAAATTTTTTATTTGAAATTTTATTTCATATGCTCCAAAACATACTTTAAATATTTTTCATTGAAGAACTTTTCTTCATACAATATATTCAGATCATGGTTTTCCTCCCTCAAGTGCCTCCAGATCCTAACTCCTATTTTCTTCTGTTTTTTAATAATCTAATCTCCATTATTATGTATGTCTCCATGTTTTACATCTAGTATGTGCATCTTTTTCTAGTTTCTTTAGGGAGATTATATGCTATTGTATGAAGAGATTTTTTTAAAGATGTAATTGATATTTACACCTATAAATTTCCTTCTGAACACTGATATCACTAAATCCTAAAATAGCAGTATGTTTTCTGCATACTGTAATTCATTATGAAATTTTATATCTTTATTATTTTTTACTTTTTACTTTGGCTTGTGCTATCATATGCTGTTTGAGGTGAACATATGTGAATTTCCCAAATCATTTTCCAATTTTATTTCATAAGGCCAGAAACATGCTTAAATAATTTAATTTATTTTAAATCTATACAGCCATGTTATAGTATATGTATCATCTACTACAGAAAGTTTCATGTGTTTTTCAGACACATCTGAAGATGTGGATTAAATAAAAATTGATTTACAGTAGTAGCCAAATCTCCTGTTTACTTGATGATATTATAATTATTTTGACCACATTTGCAAGTAGAGTGTCACAATGCCCCTCTATTATTAAATACTTTTTGTGCAAGTCTGTTTTATGTTCCAATGATTGAGACAACAATCAAAAATGAATTGTTGTTAAGGATCTTTAGCTTACAAGTTATTATTTATCATATAGGGAAGTCAATCCAAGGATTAAGCAGGTGTTTGAAGCAGACCGGAATTCTGCCCAGTGACTTCTTTAGCTACTTTCCCAATATTGTCCCAACACTCCCACAGTTGCCTAGACACCCCTATAAACTATTAAGAAAATACCCCACATGCATGCCAACAAACCAATCTGAAAGATGCAATTCCTCATTTGCGATTCTCTCTTACCAGGTATTTCTAGGTCTGCTTCAAGCTGGCAAACATTAACCAAGACACTGTCTCTTCCTTCACGTATGTCACTTATTCCTTCATGTGATCTCAGACGTGTTACCAGTTGTAAGTATGTAGTTATATATTTGCAACTGTTAACTCATCTCACTTGAGTAAGCAATTTTTTCATAACTAACCTCCATATTTTGGATGTTTTACAAACTATTTTGGTTAATATTGTACCAACCTATGGCTATTGTTGTTGCTATTTGCATGATTTTTCCAAATTTTTCCTTCAGTTTTTTTCTATCTCTGATAGTACACCACAACCACTATTAATAGTATATGCCAGGTGAAGCATAACTCATGAGAATATAATTCAGATTAAAGTTTTTGAAGGGAATAATAAAAGGACACCCCATATAATACTTAATTTCTTTCCTACTTTATTATATATAGAATATCTATATATTTCCTAACAGCAATAGTATACCTTTTTAAGTATTACTTATTTAATCTTACATCTCATAGATGGTGAGAAAAGAAATCAATTTTGTTTCCATCAGCTACTAGATGAGGGCTCCATGATGGTGGATAAGTTAGTCGTCAATTTCATTATCAGAGAAGGACATTTATGGTAGCCTTTCCACGGTTGCTCAAACTGTTAGTTGGGGGTCAGTCTTGTAGGTCTCTGGACATTTCTCTAGGTTCAGCTTTCTCTTCAAACCTATAACGGCTCCCTCTTTTATGTTCTCTCTCTCTCCTCTCATCTACTCCTCTCCTGACTCAATCTTCCTAGCCCCACATGGTTTCTTCTCCTCCCCTTCTCTTTCTCTGGTTCCCTCTCCACTCACTGCCCCCCGGACTCCCCATGTGCTCTGGAGATCTTGTCCCTTTTCCCTTCTGTGAGGGCCCTTATATGAATCTCTAAGAATCCTCCTTGTATCCTAGTTTCTCTGGCAGCATGAATTACAGGCTAGTGATCCTTTGCTCTATGTCTAAAGTCCATATATGAACATACCATGTTCCTCTTTTTGTGACTGTATTACTTCATTCAGGATTGTCTCTTCAAGTTCCATCACTTGCATGTGAATTTCAAGATTCCATTGTGTGTTTTTTTTCCCTCAGAGTAGTATTCCATTGTGTAAATGTGCTACGTCTTCTTTATCCATTCTTCAGTTGAGGGGCATCTAGGTTGCTTCCAGGTTCTTGCTATTAAAAATAATGCTGCTATGAACATAGTTGAGCACATGTCTTTGTTGCATGGATGTGGATCATTTGGGTATATGACTAAGAGGGGGATTGTTGACTCCTGTGGTAGACTGATTCCCATTTTCCTGAGGAATCACCATACTGATCTCCAAAATGGCTGTACAATTTTTCACTCCCACCAGCAGCAGAGGAGTGTTGCCCTTTATCCACATCTATAGCATAAGTTGGAAACAGAAGATAACAGCCACAACTAAACACTGAGTCGAACTGGAATCCAAATGCAGAGAGGGCGGACAAGACCAGGCTGCAGAAACACATAGAGACAGCTGACCTGAAGAAGGAGGAGCTAATGGGACCCTAGACTGATAGCTGGGAATCCAGCCTGGGACTGACTCAGACCCCCTGAACGTGGGTCTCAGCTAGAAGGCCTGAGCAGTCTAAGGGACCTCAGATAGTGGAATCAGGATGTATTCCTGGTACACAAAAGAACTTTGGGGGACATACCCCATGGAGGGATATTCCCTTAACCTAGAGACAGGAGAGAAGTTCTAGTACCTACTCCAAATGACTTGACAGATTTAGATGACCCCTCCTGGAGGGCATCACCCTACATGTGGAGTAGGGGTGGGTGGGAGGGAAGGGTGGTAATGGGCATTGAGGGTGGGAGAGAGGGAAAGAGGGAGGGAGGAAGACAGAACTGGGATTGATATATAAAGTAAAAATAAAAAAATAAATTAATAAAAAAGAAATACATTTTGTATTTGATTACATAAATATGTGATATTAATTTCATCATCTGACATGCCAAGTAATTCATTTCACGTTGTTACTTTAATAAAGCTTTTTTACACCATCTTCTTGCTATTAATATCAAACATATTTCATTTACATATTATAGCTCAACAATATAGTTATTATTTTTTTAGATGTAAAGCTGTTGGCCTGTTATCAACATTTCTTATTAGCTTGCTATGATTTAAATATTAACCCATTTCTATCAATCTAAGTATTTTCACATGGTCGTAACTTACCAGTGAAAGGGTCTAGACATCTTTTCTCATGTCCGGACATCTTGAATCCTCTCTACTACATCTCCCAGAGTCCTCCTTATCTCCTAGCCATGCCATTCTTGCTTTCCTATGGGCCAACATGGCTTTATTTATTAACCAATAAGAGAAACATATTTACCAAATGACATCTCCCATCATCTTCCCTTTTCTGTCTAAAATAAAAAGAAGGGTTATTTGATAATCATATATATATGATTATCAAATAAAAATTATAGTTAACAGTATTTAGTCCATTGACATTTGGCAAGAATTAAAAAAATATTCCATCTTCTATCCTATCTTTGTGAGTCTAAAATCTTATATGTAACTTATCTTTAATCCTAACTAAGAAAAACCAGTACCATAACTGTCTTCAACTCCATCAAAGACCACAGAAGGATAGTATATATTTCTAGAAATGACTGAGATATATTGTTACCTGATCAATCACCCGAAGTTCTTTGATAATGTTCCATTTTCAGCCTATAGGACATAGTGTGTCTGACAGAGTCCTACACAAAACAGGAAACTTTAAACTGTCCACCTGTATTGGCAGTTTGTCTGTCACTTCTCTTTATATCCTGAAGATTGTCTGGCAGACTCTTCTACAAAGCAGAAACCCTGTAGCAATGTCCATTTTGTATCAGCAGTCACTTTCCTGTGGGTCCTGCATGTCCAGTTAATACAGCATAAAGCCAAACAGTCTAGACAAGGGAAGTATCCTACCCAAATGACTAGTGTTGCCATATTGGAAGCAATCTCTATAACAAGATTTTTTGATGTCTATCTTCCTTTCAGACAGAGGTGGTGTCGCCAGGAGCAGTTGTGCCTCACTGTTAAAAAAAAAAAAATTAAATGCCATATTTTGTAGGTCTTTGGAAGGTTTGAAGAATGCCTATCTATTTGAAATATATATCTCTATATATTTATAAAAACCTAACCAACCTAACTATAAGTTTTGACTATTATAGTTAACTATTTATAGTTTGTACTTAATTATACATTACATTTTTAAATGAGCTATGTAAACACAAATCCTAAACAAGAGGAGAAATATACATATCACAAAATTGAATGAATGTAAATTTGTATCAATAAATGAAATCCATTCCAAAACAAAGCATTTATTTTTATACCATAATTTCCTTTTACCTTTAAAAAGAGATTGGTTGTGATCATTACCCATTTATAACCAACCCCATTTAGATTAAAATAAACATTTATAGACAATATTTGGGAATTTGTCACAGCTGTTTTGAATGTTGGCTCACCTGGGACACTGCTTCAGGGGGTTTTGCTTGATCAAATCATGTTAGTCTGGAAGAAATCTACAGCTTTTCATTTTCTGTAGAAATAAAAATAAAAACTCTTTTCCCCAGTAACCTGTCCTTAGACTTAAATTTTGAAGTCAAATCATTTTTAAAGTATATAAGTTGGATTAATTCAGCATTGATAATCAAGTGTGTTTTACCAATTGTTGTTCCTTCCTTAGCAATTGAGAAATTCAAAGACAACACAGTAGCATACAGTATTCAGACTCTCCATTTATTTCCCATCTTTAGGTGGCTTTTTTATGCTCAATTTGTTTTAACTTTTTTTTTCTTTCTTTCTTTCTTTTTTTTTTTTTTTTTTTTTTTTTTTTTTTTTTTTTCCATTTTTGAGACAGAGTTTCTCTGTGTAACGTTGGCTGCCTGGAATTCACTCTGTACCCAGGCTCACTTTGAAACCACAGAGATTTGCTTTCCTCTGCCTACTGAGTGCTAGAATTAAAGGTGTGTTCCATCATATCCAACTACTCTCTTTCTTTCTTTCTTTCTTTTTTTCTTTTTTTAACCATTTTACCCTGTTTCTTTTTCTTTCCCAAGCCTGTGTATATTTTAAACATAATGTAAATCTTTAGAGGTTTTTCTTTATCTTAATCTGTCTTTACTGTAAATCTTTATCTGTTTCTGGCCAAAGCTTTTATCTGCTAAACATCATTGTTTTCCAATATGGCAGGGGTATGTTTATCACCAGCAGTGAGAGCTGTGCTCACCACCTTGGTTTATGCTGCCATGAAGCATCATGCTGCCGGCTTGGAGATGTGATCACTGCCACTGCCAGCTGCCCATACACACCATTGAATTGTTAGCAGTGCCTCTTGATAGAGCACCCCCCTTCTTTTTTCTGCTCCCTTAAAGGAGTCACACAAGTCTCTGCTTGTCTCTAGCAAAAAAGAGTATACTAGACAAAAATGCTGCTACCAAGAAGCCTTGCTTGTCTCTGTGCTTTTATTTCTAATATCCCTTTTTAAGATATTGTCAAGTTTTAAGTGGAAGTTCCTAGTACCCATGTTGGAGGCACCATTTTGTTATGAACAGTTTCCAAACAGCCTGGTTCCAGAATGTGTCAGTCCCAAATAACACAGAGATGCTGTATTAGATATAAAGCTGGTAGCCTGTTACTAGTGTTTCTTATTGGCTAGTTCTGTCTTAAATATTAACCCATTTCTATCAATCTAAGTGTTTCCATGTGGTCTTATCTTACTGGAGAGAGGTTCCAGACCTCTTATCCTCTCATGTCCCTACGTCTTGATTCTTCCAAAAATATAGTTGTGATGACTTATACAAATGTTTTAAAACTTTATTAAGAAAATCAATCAGAAACAGAAAATACCTCTCAAAATTAAATAATAACATTACTTAAATTCTTCCATTTTCATTTGAATTATTTTACTGCCAACATTTAGTTGCCTTGAACCCAAAGAAAATCCGTTAGTGTTTTGCATTTTTTGTTTGTTTATTTGTCTTTGGAAGTCAGCTCTGCTGTTAATGAGTTCTATCGCTGTTCATCTGTGAATGTTTCCTTTTCACTTAATTTAAAATCCTATGTAGCATATTTGGTCAAACATGTTTATCTTTCAGCATTTGACTTTGTCACCACACTGGCTGTGATCTTCATTGCCTCTGAGGATAGGATAGTTCACTGTTAATCTTAATCAGATTTTCATGGATGTGTTATTTCCTTTTTCAGATTAACTTTTTATCTGCCTTCCACCTTCAGCATGATGCTTCTGTATGTAGATCTCTTAAAACTCATCCATTTGAACTAACTTCTTTATACCTTGATTTTTTTTCCTTTCCTTCTTTAATGGTTTCTTGGATATATGGCAAATTCCTCAAGATTAGTAACGTTTTAGTCATTGTTATTATTACTTCAGTTATTTCTTCTTAGTTATTTGCTCTAGTCTTACTAGGTGTGTACCATAATTATTGTCTCAATTTCAAATCTTTACAACATGCTCTATCTAACTCTGTCAGGTACTCTCTTTGTTCATAGTTGGCATATTTAACAAAGTGTCTTACAACTTTCTGACACTCTATTCTTCTTTGTTCTTTTATTTTTCCTTCACTTTTCACATTACACAATCTTTAACTAACTGCTTTTGGCTTGCAAATTCTCTTTTCTTCCAACTAAAGTATAGCATTTAGCCTAGAGAGATATTCAGTTTTCAACCCAGGCTTTGTATTTTTAAATTTTACTGTCTGATTTTACATACTTTCTAGAATTTCTGCAACTCTCTTATTTTCTAAGAAGAATTTGACATAATACTTGACTCTACTTACTTAAGTCTTGTTCCCCTTGATGGTTCACCTGTACTCTGAAACCTATCAATAGCAGCTTTTATATTTTTTCATTTTCTTTGTCTTTCTCTTTTTAAATCCTATATGTGCTTGTTTTGCTTATATAGTAGGATCTTTTAAAAAGTTATACTTTTTAAGAATCATATTTTGGGAAGTCTTGATGGCAGCCCTTCCTTTGGAGTTTGTATTGGTGGTGATCTTTTTGTCTGTCTGGTCATTTAGTAACATTCCTGGAAGCCTCTGTGTGTACACATGTGTGTGCACCTGTGCATGTGTGAGTGTGTGTGTGTGTGTAGGTATGTATGCATATGTGTGCACAAGTGTGTGTGCATGTATGCATGTATGCATGTGTGTTTGTTTTTTCTCAGAGTGGAAGGAACCTAGAGCTTTGTGCTTGCTAAACAAATGCTCTTCTACAGAACTATATCCTTTTCCCTTATCTCTGTTGACATTCCAAAAATGGTATGATCATGGGCATGGGCACCATCTCTATTGAGTTGACAGTGGCTTTAGGAAGCCCTCTCTATCTTTCTCTGTCTGCTTTCTATTTAGATGCCGGGCTTCGCTAACATCACACTCAGCTTTATTCTCCATTAATTGGCTATGGATTAACATCAGGTTTTTCAGCAAGGCATGGTGGTATGAATTTTTTTTATGTCTGATCCAATTAAAAATAACAATTTTTGTGTCCTTTGAGGCTTGCTCAAATCCCAGGAGACCTCTTCATAGCCATCTATCTCATTCCCTATTCTTTTAAACTTCCATTTTGTGTTGAATTTAGCTTGTTTTCTTAGAACTAGGAATCTCCTCTCACCTGTTGCCTCCAAACTCATCAGTCTTTGTTAGGATACCCATAGAATTAAGTGTTTCAAGACACTGCCGAAAATAAAGTTTAGTGGTTCTCAACATTCCTAAAGCTGTGATCCTTCAATACAGTTCTTCATGTTGTGATGACCCCTCAATCATAAAATTATTTCATTGTCATTTCATAACTAATTTTGCTACTGTTATGAATTGTAATATAAATATTTGATATGCTGGATTTCTGATATGCAGCCAAAGGGGTTGTCACCCATAGGTTGAGAACCACTGCTATAAGGGCTTTTTTGAACTTGTGTGAATTTTTAATCTATTTTTCTCCCAGACAAAATCCCTGCATGTTTCCCAGGTATATTGAAAGAACTTCTTTGTTATGCTGTCTAAAATAAGAACAGTAGTAGAGTCTTACTTGTTCCTAAGTATACAAAACAGTTGTCTTTTTTCCCTCAGCGTGAAAACACACGCTTTGTCATTAGTAGTAATAGTCTTTGCAGCTTGCTTCTCCTGGCATAATATCTCCATTCCACTAATTGTGACAAGTGTGTGTCCCAATACTTCCATCTTACTGTCTGTAGAAGTATGGACCTTGTAACTCTAAAGATAGGGAGTTTAAAAAGCTCTTGTCTTCCCTAGATGTTAATGATAAAAATTGTTTGTACAATAGAGGTCCTGCGAAGCTGAAAAAATGTTGGTGACTTGCTCAAAGGGTACTATAGCCCTAGCCTTGAAGACAAGGTGGGGAATTTCCTGTGTATAGGCTGTCCCTATACTAAGCAAGCCATGAACCAGTCAGAGCTGTGAGGCAAATAAAGTAATTGCCTCAAATGCCACAGATTCTTGCTGTTGGAAAACAATTTTCTACATATTATAGTCAGATATTTTTTATTTGTCTTATGGCTTTAGATAATTCTTGAACTTATATTGTGTTAGTTGTTATGATCTTCATTTTCTGCTTATTTCTTGGGAAGGCATCCACAGAGTTATTTAATACACTTTTTTTTCTGGTGTTTAACCCATTAAATAGATTAAGGCTGTTAGCCATCAAAATTTTGGAAGAAATCAGTTAGCTTTTATCTCATTCATTTCCTTTAATCAGCAATGAATACCTTTATGATACCTCCTATGAAAATAGGAGGCATGTATTTTTATAATTGATTGAAGTTTAAAGTAGGAAACCAAGCTTTCAGTTTGCCTGGGAATAGCTATCAGAGCTTAATGAATGCAACAGGAGGACTGGGATTGGTCTATAGGGCTATTTGTATGAGGGACACTTGACTTTTTCCATAAATGTCTCCTTAATACTACTTCTAGGAAAAGCTCTTCAAGGTAGAATGTCTGTTGTGTCCCATCTTTTGGATTTGTGTTTACTTCAGTTCAATAGTCAAGGAGACCAGAAGGTGCCTTTTTCAATAAAAGAAAAAAAAATGATTAGAATGCTTAGAATACAGGCATTCAAGTTTTGAAGGCTGCCTTGACATAAAATTCTATTTTCAATTTCATTTGAATGAGTTTCCTGTACTGTATTTTCAACTGAATTAGAGAAATAAGAATTTATGACAAGCATTGACTTTTGAACATGTGGGTTAATTACAAGATTTCACTAATGCCAGATTTTATTTTAACATAATTTTTGAAAAGGCTTAGCTAATTTTTAAATGAGAAACCTAGATAAAATATTTATATGTTACATCTTGACCAAAGGTGATTTAGCTTTATTTCTTGATTCTCTGTCCTTACAACAGGGAAATATCCAACAATTCTATAGTCATATTTCCTTGGCACAATGGAAGGGATGTAGTAATATTATATAGCAGATGAAGGTGAGGAATACTAATAAACTTGCTACAGTGCATAGGCAAGACTCTCAACAATAAAACTTTAACATGAGCAAGACAAACAATGTCAATAATGACAAATTAAAGAACCATTTATCTAAGGGCAATCTGTTCCCCTGCCTTGTATCACATTACTCTGAACTTTGTTCTTCAATGTTGAGAACCACTCACCAAGTCCTAATTCTTATAACTCTGACGTACCTCAGAGGCACATTCTCCTGCCATTAATCTGTATAATTCTACTACTGTCCTTTGGTACTTTTCCTTGGTCTTTCTGTAGCATACACATGAGCAATTGTAAGATAATAAACCATCAGCACTTAATATCATCCTGATGTGACAAATCACCAGGATATACCATCACTGTGATGCAAACTACCAGGAGTGACTTCCTCTTGGAAAACCACAGGTGTCATGATCATGGGCTAACAGATATTCAGCAGTTAAGTGCTGCATGTATGTGTGAGTGCATGTTCAACCCTGAGTAATAATCTACTTCCAACTAGACATTAGCATTGTACAGTAGAAGCCAGTTTGCCAGCTAGTCCATAGCTTTATCCTCCTGGCAGGGGCAAAGGGCCACGTACAGCTCCAGGGTCTCACATTTTAGCTAGAACCTCTCCAAACAGAATGTCTCTAGACGTTTTGGTGTTCATTTCAAAAGTGATTGTTCTTCTTCTTGATAATGATAGGACCTCACCATATATTCTGGCTGGCTTGGAACCTGGAATAAATATAAATACATCCTTGAATTCACATAGATTTCTCTTCCTCCCAAATACTGGGAGTAATGGCTACCATGCCTGGCTTCAGCCATTTTTAAAATCGGTTATCTTAGTGATTTTTAAAAATTGTATGTAGGCATATATGTGTATTGGTACAGATGTGCAGAAAGAGTGTAGCATCCTGAAGAAGACAGATGAGAGTGTTGGTTTTCCTGGACATGTAAATACAGTCAGCTGTGAGCCTACTTATGTGGGAGCTAGAGATTGAGCTTTGGTCTTCAACAAGAGCAGTATGCATGCAGTCTGTTAACCAGTAAGTCATTTCTTCTGGACAGCCAGTGATTTTCAGAAGTGAGTTGTCTGTAAGTTGCAAGCAAATGAGCCTGACCTTCGTGTGTACTGTGTCAGCAGGATACCATGTTTATAGTTAAAACTATTGAGCTGTCAATTAACCTTCTATCAATCTAATAAAGTGTTAATGGGCTACTTGTCTATCTCGCCTCAATGTTTCCTCCTGTTTGGGGCCCTCATAAATCTCAATATTATTCAACTTGTCACAATACCCAGGATTTACTTTAGATAAATAAAAACAGATTTAATTTTTCAGTGAACATGTCGTATGGTGGGAGAAAAAAATAGTATCTCTTTGTTATTGGATAAAACAAATAAAATCTGCAGAAATAATGCTTTACTGAGCCAAGTGCAGTTTTTAACAAATGAGTGGATGAATAAACATTGAAATAATTGACTTTTCTCTTAGGTGTTTTTATTAGTTGTTCTCATTGTTATTTGTTATTGTTATTATGTTGTCAGAAGTAAAAGATGATAATTGGATCATCAGAAGACATACAGTATTTTTAATTTCCATACTTAAATTATACTATATTTTAACCATAAAGAATCATGTGGATATTCTGGGTCTTGGCTTCTTTCATCCATATGCTTAGTGAATTGATGGGTCCTTGTTAGTACACTACCGTGGACTGAGATCAGGATTAGAAACAGTGGACATGTCACTATATTCCCTAAGTGTCAGTCAGCCTTATTTTTAAAATGTGAATAATTATGCTTCATTATGTGTTAGTGTAGGAGTTAACTATAATTAAATTAATGCATTCACATTAATAGTAAGAATCTTACACCATGCTGGCCCTCACTTAATACCAAATATAACTATCATCATCAACAACAGTATATACTCTGAGTAATTTCACTTAACTAGATTAATTCCAGATAAAAAGACTTCTCATCTCCAAAACTCCTTAATAGAGACTAGAACTTTGCATAGTGTTCTTTTTTCTCTCTTAAAGGACCTCAATTACAATAAATTTCCAAATTTGCTGGTGTGTACAGCTTGCGTGGCACACCTCAGCTCTGCTGATTGGCTCCACTCTGGGTTAATGTCTTCTCTGCTGACCAGGGGAATTAGTGAAATAGATTTGGTACCTGCTGAATGGTGCTTCAACCTGTGTTCATCAATAACATGTTAGGAGTTTTTCTGTATGTTTTCCATAAAGATTGCTTTTGACTGGTAATTCAAACAATAGTCATTCCCACTCTAATAGTTTCAGTTTGTGACTTAAATTGCCCCCGTGGAAATGTTGGCTTAAGGTATTATGCTCATCTAAACATTGTTAGTCCATTCAGCCTCCCAGAAGAACAAGAGAAACTCATCACAAAATCCTTCTGCCCTGTACTCTCCATCTAATGCTCACCACTGAGATGCAACATTCGACCCTGTCATACATTCAAATACAAGCTGGGTATAAATAAAAACAAAGAAGCAAACATCTCTTTGGTGTCTGGGCAGTTGAAAGGGTTTTAGTGGAGAAAGTCCCAACAGGTGAGTGGGTTCAAGGATAACATTAAAAAGCCATGCCTGGAAAGATGGCTCCATAATCAGAAGGAACAGTCCAAGTGACCAGACACAGACAATTTTCAGCTGAAATTTCCAGTAAAAGTCTTGTTTCTATACTGTAGCAAAAGTCAAAAGGGCAAGAATAACATAGTAGCAAGTTTTCAGATTCAATACAATCTGAAAGTGGGCAGTAAGGAATCAGATTTTTGAACTGAAAAGGCAATGTAATAATGCATATATCCTAATTTTTCCATTAGCAGAAAAATTGCTTAGCTGTAGCATCGTATCCTTCCATAATGCCACAGTGTGTTGGTATTGATATGATGCACACAGCAACATCGTAATGGTTATGGATTTTGAGTATGGGGAAATCTCTCTCCCTTTCTTCCTCCACCCCACACCGTGTGTGTGTGTGTGTGTGTGAGTGTGTGTGTGTGTGTGTGTGTGTGAGTGTGTGTGTGTGTGTCCCTTCTCAGAAAGCTGAAATTTAAGACACAGAAAACAATATGCCTAACTTGCTCTTGACCTTGAGGTTAACGGTTATTGTAGTTTAATACAGTCTTTCTCTAAATGCAAATTCTCCTTGCCTGCTCTGTATGACAGCCTGAAACTAGAATGCCAAATGTCTCCAATTCAATAATACTGGAGAATGCCATACCATCTGAAATTTTTCAAGTGTGCCTCACAAAGCTCTATAGTCCATACCACTTCTGAAACGTATTGCTTTTAGTTACTTCTTATTCCTACTCCATGTGAAAAGTAAGAGCCAACATTCAGGAGTCACCGATTCCTGCACCTGCACTTAGTGCTGTGTGGGAAGTGGACTCTAGGATGATAGCTTTAGTTCTCCACAGCCCACAATCCAACTTCTTGACAAACAACCTGGCTATTGCCTAAAGCCACAATCTGGAAAGTTTCAGACCTCTCTGAAGATTTACTATTCTTAAAAAGCTGACATTTCCAGCCCATGACTTCATGATGCAAACACAATTATCATTTTCTCCAGGAAAACCTTTGTTACTTTGCTCTTTATTTTCTAAGGCAGGAATTCACTACTATGTTGTCTAAGCTGGCCTTGAACACATAGAAATCCACAGTGCTGAGATTAAAGGTGCCTGCTGCCGTGCCTAGCCACTTAATTACATTTCTTAAGAAATACTCAGCTTAAATTCATAGTTTTCACCATAAAGGGAAAAAAAAATCCAAAGCTTTCCTTGTCTTTTTTTACCCCAATGAAATCTTATCTGCTAAGAGATGTTGGGCTAGATCACATTTTTCTCTTTATTCCCTTTGGTATAATTCCCATTGAGCAGGAGAAAACATTGCACTTAAGTTTGGCAGTTGAATGTTCCCACCTGAACACTTCAAGAATTTGCAGAGAAACTTGACTGTTCCTAACAAAAGGTTTGTTTTGTTTTGTTTTGTTTGTTTGTTTCCTTAACTCCTGTTGTTTGTATATTTGTTTTGGTATACGTGAGATAGTACAAGTTTTGTTTTTAATGTTTATTTAGCATTTTTCAATAAAATAAATACTCTTACTATTTCAAAGACATAGGGAGTTTCCTATCAGCTTTATGCAGAAATGAGAGGGTCTCTATAAACTTTAAAAGGGATGTATTTGAGTTGAACTTATTAATTCCTTAAGTTGTCAGAGGAAAAAAAGAATCTGTCAAATTATTTTTGACATTCTATACAGTTTATTTTTATAATTAGTACTGCTGTGTTCTGGCTGCTGAATTCGGTCCATTTCAGAGTATTTTCTTCTTGCAGAACATGAATGATTACAAGTAGAAACTAGCCAGGATGAAGAATTATAATTGGATAAAAATTTTAAAAGAGTGAATTAATTATTGGAAACTATAATTAATCAGGGTTATTCTTCTCAAGGTTAACACTTTAGAGTGTATTTTGCTGGTAATGTAAAATGCATTACTTAGTTAAAGCCCTTTATAATGGTCATAATCCACCTTAGCTCAGAGGAACCAAGCAATCTCTTCCTCAAGCAGACCCTGTTTTGTTTAATTTTGTTACCTTTGCTCTGTCATCAATCCAATGGTCAGGCTGCAGAACAGAAGGCAGGATAATTACTTTTGGAACATTACCATGTATTTCTGGGAACTTGGAGAGCTGTGGTCACAAGCAATGCCATTTTAGGCACATGCAAATTCATAATAGACATCCAGCTACTATCTCTATGGTACACATCAATCTGCCTATACAGCAGTTGTTCAACAAAAATAATTAGCAAAGTGCCCAATTTGTTTTTAAATGAACTTACATTGTGTAAGCTATAATCTCTTTTGTAAATCTATAATGATAAAGAATTACACTTATATAGAAAGTGTAACTGCTGGATTGAGTTAATCTACTTATTCCTCAGGTCCAAAATCATCTCCTTGTATCTGTTTCCAGTCCATCGACATTGTGTGCTTGTTACTATTTTTGTTTTGGGGACAGGTTTTTTTCTATGGAGCTCAGGATGGCCTCTCAGTGACCAACCGTCTGTCTGAGTTCCCCAGTGCTAGTAATACAGGTATGCACCCCAACAATTGATTCAGCCTCTAATATCTTCATCTGAATACATTTTAGATTAATCTACATAATAGTAGATGCTATGTAATTTAACCATTAATTACTCTAGCATGTAACTCTAAGATACTAACCTTCTATCTTATCCAACAATACTATTTTATAGACATAATATATCAAATAAAAAGACAAAATGTTGCTTGACATAGTGTACAGATGAGTATACATACAAATTGAAATTCCTTAATATCATTAAATATTTAAAACACAACCAAAACATTTTTCCCTAAAGGTCAATATCTTTTTTACTTTAAAATTATATTTTAATTATATGTGTGTGTGTGTGTAGTCCTTTTGTGATACCATTTTTGCAGACTTAATTTTATTGCTTTTATCATGTATATGTGTGTGCACTGTATGAATGTATGTTGTGTGAGTGTTTATAGAGGCATCAGATCCCCAGGAACTGGAGTTATTAGCCTTTTGAGTCAGCAGACATGGGTATTGGGAATTGAACTCAGGTCCTCTGGAAGAGCAACATGCACTCTTAACTGGTGAGCTACCACTACAGCTTCTTGTGATACCATTATTACTTGTCTATGTGTCTTGTTATCATGTATTTAGATAGATAGATAGATAGATAGATAGATAGATAGATAGATAGATAGAAAGATAGATAGATAGATGGTAGGAAGAGGGGAAGGGAAGAGTAAAAGAGAATGATAAGCACACACAGAGAGACAGAGACAGAGAGCGACCTGAAAAGGCTCTTATTTAAAATTAATGATACTTCTATCTGAGCAATGGTATTCAAATTCCTTGTTTAGCTAAACCACGTATTTGCACAAATATAACTGTGTTGGGTATGCTCGTGTATTTGGATATTAAGTTGTGTTCTCATGACAAATAGATGTCAATATATCATTTTCTTTCAAATATTAAAGTTGTTTTGTAATTATAAATGGAGTTATATACCATTGATGAATCCAGCACATGTATAATTTGTCATTTAAAAGGTATACTTCACATGACTAGATGTATATTATCAGAAATGTCTAAATTATCCAAAAGTAGCAAACAACTGCAAAAAAAAAAAAATGTCATGACACAGCAATGAGTTGTTTCTTGGCCACATTGCACCTGTTGCAGATGAGAACAGATCAAAACTATTCACTGATGATATTCAGGATCTAAAGTGATAAAGCAACCAGGGTATTGAACATCATTAGTTGCTATCTGAAATGGAAGAGGGGGAAAGAACAACTTTGAATGATCTTTCATAGGTGACCTAATCCTTGCTATAAAGTCATTTAGCGGTTCATACCATAGCTACTCCTAAAACCATAGCTCTTCCCAACAATAGATCCAACCATGAATACCAAATAGATTAGGGTTGGAATGTTTGTCAGTCTTCACTGATGCCTACCCCAGTGATTCAGTAACTTCCTACACATGCTGTACCTAAGCCAAGTACATGATTTTTCTCTTTATATTATTTCACTTTCAAAGTACATCTTTTCTTAAACCTTTGGAGTGGAGAATAAGAAAATTTTGTTTAAAATGACATGTGAAAACATGCTTGCTATTATAAAAATAAAAGTTACATAATTTCATAGAGAATAAAGTTCTAGTTAGAAATAACTGAAGCCAAAGACTCTATGAAATAGGTTATCCTCTCAGGAGTCTCTCAGGCATTGGTTATCATAATATATAACAAGCTCATGTCTACTGTGGCATTATGGTATTGCCTGGAATGGCAGCTGGTTAGTTAAGGTTAAAAGTCTGCCAGCTCCTGCCAAAATAAGTCAAAGAAGCCTGTAGTCATTTCATTAGCAAAGATTTGATGCTTCTTCCCAATCAAAACAAATAATCAAAACTCTCCCAATTTACCAAAATCACAGAAGAATCAGTGATTTCAAGGTTTGTCTCACTCTAATTCACTTTCGTTGTCAGCAATACATAACTCTTTAATACAACTCTTTCAACAGGATTTGCTCCTCATCTCAAGGAATGCCTGCTTATTGTGAAATTAGTTGAAAGATATTAGTAGAAGTATAACTTAATGCAGAAATGCCAGTGTATAATCTCCATCAACCCGAGGCCATGCATCTATATAGATAAACTTTACACAGTGTGTGATGCCTCAATAGATTAATTTTGTCATCTAATATCACATTTCTTGACATATTTAATATACTTTAATTAACTTCATGATGCCACTTTACAATACTTCACAGTGCCTTAAATATGACTTCATGTCATAGTGTTGTACAGACCGTTTTTAGTGCTTGGATTATGCACAGTTTTATTATAGTTACCTTAATCATCTTCACAGTCCTGGGAACGTTATTGGTTCAGAATTTAGCATGTATAAACAGTATTGAATTCAATATCACTGCATATACCTATCATCCTCAAATTTGGGGGATAAGTTTTAGCTGTGTAACTGCTACATCAGAAGTGTGTGTGCGTGTATGTGTGTGTTTTAGACTTCATGTCTCATGTCTATTTATCTTCCAATCTGCATAGCAGCTCATACACCTCAAGAAATGGATGTGGCAACCCCTAACTTTAGAGGCTTTGTGTGTGTCACTGCCAATGAAAAGCTTGAAATTGCAATACTTCTCTCACAGTAACAAAACAATTCAAAGTCAGGCAGTGCAGGGAGACATGGCAGCTGTTTGATTTTGTGATATTTCTGGCCATCTTGTTTTGTTTGTTGTTTGCTTTTTGTTTGTGTTTTTGGTTAGAACATAAATTCTTTTCTGATTTTGTCACACAGCCACAATATAGGTAATGTGGCACCAGTCATCACATATGCATCCATATCATCAAGATGAAAATGAATCTGAAAAACAATAGACAACTGCCCCCCCACCAAGTACTATTTCCTTTGAAGGCTCATTTTAGGAAACCCCACTAAACAGTTACTTACATATTCGTAGCCCCAAATGTGTCTTTTCAGGAAGATGGTAATATAAATTTTACCAGATAAATTTCTGTGTCTGAATAAAATTACTTCTCAAGAAGGAATAGTAATGGAAAACAAGATACTGATGGTTAATAGAAGTTATGATAAAAATAGTGTGTACATACAGATATATATCTTTATTAATATATCAAATTGTGTTATTTTAAAAGTTGTTACTTTTCAATCAAAATTTACTAGTCAAATATAGAGTAACTTAATATAAATATGAATTATAAATTTGTATTTGTAAATATAAGAGTAAACATATACCTAGGTTGTCAAATATACCTTTATTTAAAATGAAGAGTAATTTGACTGTTTAGCACTCAAAAAAATTAAAATGGAAAAGTTTCAAAGTATTTTGAAAAGTCATTCAGAAAAATGAACCAAAAGCCCTACTGAAAATGATAAATGATCTTTCAAATTATTAAGTCACTGGTGGCAGCTTTCCTAATAGTGTCATCTACTCTCCTAGTACCTCTCATTATCCATTTTAATAATAAAACATCCCTGAAGGTAATTATCCTTTCGCTTTCATCTTAGAACCTACCTCTGATAAACTTTCTCCTTGCTGCTGATTTTTACAAATAAGCCATCAAACAAGTGCACTTTGTTTTTTTAACATCTTCAACATAAAGATGTTCATAATGAGAGTCCATGTTCTACTGTATTTCTATGATTTCCAAGTTCATAAGGAACAGAACAAAGTAGCAGCAAGTGCATGAAATGTTCTGAGTTCTAAGGGCGGTCTCAGAGTTCATATCTTGAGTAAATTCCTGGACCTCCTCAGTCTTGGATTCACAAAGAAGGGGAACTATCTGATCCATACATTTGGTTACACAAGGTCACTTAAATTTATAAACATGCTGTGTGACTAGTGAGCATGTTCAAAGAACTTAGGAAACAGAAATTACTAAAAGTAAATTAGATTTATTCAGTTTGAACAAACCAGAGGGAGACCGAGGGATGGGGTTGAAGAGAATTTAATCTCTTTTCTAAAATGTGAAAGAGAAAAGAAGCCACCTTTCTGGGATGTCAGATGTCAATCCATCAGGTCCTTCCAATCTGAGCTGGGCTTCATTCTTTTGATAGATGTAGAGTGTAAGTCTTTTGTATCTTTTCTTTGGATGTCCCCTTCAAGTTTCAGGCTCCTTTATTTGTATTAAACACACTGCTTTTGCAAGCATCGCCAAAGAAAGAGGTGAAGGGGTCTTTCTTCAAGAATATTTACTCACTCACCAAGTTTTCAGCACAGATTGGATGTGAATCATGGATGGTAATAGACACAGAGATTTTACATAACAAAATTCAAACAACTTGCATCATATTAGCAGAACACCTTTGAAAGCATTCACCATGTGCTACTTGTTGGTTGCCCAGAGACAAAGTAGAAAACATCTTTTTTTAAAAATTTATTTTATATAACAAAGTCCAATTAAATAAAAACAAACATTTATACACAATATTTGGGAATTTGGGCGTTGTTCTTTACAAACTACTTCCTGCTGGTAAGGGGCGCTGTCATGGGGGATTCGAAGAAGATTCAGAAATCCTGGCTGTTGTCTGTAAGGCTTCTTTGTCCAGCTGTTTTGAATGTAGAATCAACTTGTACTCTGTTTCAGGCAATCTGGCGTGATCAAACCACATTAGTCTGGAAGGAATCCACATATTTTCATTTTCTGTTGAAACAAAAATAGAAATCCTTTTCCCCAGTAACTTGTCCTTCAACTTAAATTTTGGAGTCAAAGCATTTTTTTTAATTTAATTTAATATTTTACAAGTCGATCCCAGTTCCCTCTCACTCTCTCCCTCCCTCCCTTCTTCCCTCCCTTTTACCCTCTCTGCCCTCTCACCTGCATTCTAACCACCCTCCCCTCCCATCCCCCCACCCCAATTCCATAGGTAGGGGAATGCCATCCAGTTGGGGTCATGTAGATCTGACAGGTCATGTGAAGTAGGGACTAGGGCTTCTCTCCTGTCTCTAGGTTAAGGCAGTTATCCCTCCATGGGGGATGTGTTCGCAATGTCCTTTTGTGCACCAGGGATACATCCTGGCTCCACTGTCTGAGGTCCCTTAGACTGCTCAGTCCTTCTGGCTGAGACCCATATTCAGGGGGGCCTGAGTCAGTCCCATGCTGGCTTCCCAGCTATCAGTCTAGTGGCCTTTAGCTCCTCCTTGTTCAGGTAAGCTGTCTGTATGTGTTTCTGCCTCATGGTCTTGTCCTCTCCATCTGCATCTGGGTTCTAGTTCGACTCATTGTTTATGTGTGGGTGTTTAATCCTGTTTTCAACAGGCATTAGTTGAGGGCTCCATGGAGAAGTTAGTTGTTGATCTCACTCTCCGGGAAGGGCATTTATGATAGCCTTTCCACGGAAGCTCAAATTTGTTAGTTGGAAGCAGTCTTGTAGTTCTCTACACCTTTGTGTTCAATTTTATCTTCAAACCAATATTGGCTCCCTCTTTTATGTTCTCTCTCTCTGTCTCTGTCTCTCTCTCTTTCCTATCTTCTATTCCTAACCAGGCTCAATCTTCCTGGTTGCACATGTTTTTTTTTCCTCCCCCTCATTTTCTCCTACTTCTCTCTCCATTCGCTGCCCCCCAACTTCACCTGAGTTCTGGGGGACTTGTCCCTTCCCAGTTCTGTGAGGGACTTTATATGAATCTCTTAGAATACACCTTGTATCCTAGTTCCTCTGGTGATGTGAATTATAGGCTGGTGATTCTTTGTTCTAGGTCTAAAATCCATATATGAGTGAGTACATACTGTGTTCCTCTTTTTGTGACTGGGTTACCTCATTCAGGATAGTTTCTTCAAGTGCCATCCACTTGCTGCGAATTTCAAGATACCATTATTATTTTCTGCAGAGTAGTATTCCATTGTGTAGATGTGCCACATCTTCATTAACCATTCTTCAATTGAGGGGTTCTAGAGGATCTTAAATTGCATTGCTTATACTGAGATACTGAAATATGAAGAAGCAAATTTGCGAGAATTCCAATAATGGAAGCTTCCAGAACTTTACCATACACTACAGTATGTTTTAACAAAATCCCACAAATATCAAGAATATAAGTTTTGTTAATAAGTAATGGCATGATGCTATAGTTTTC
This sequence comes from Phodopus roborovskii, assembly GCF_943737965.1. Taxonomy (NCBI): domain Eukaryota; kingdom Metazoa; phylum Chordata; class Mammalia; order Rodentia; family Cricetidae; genus Phodopus; species Phodopus roborovskii. The sequence continues at coordinate 40,797,389 of NW_026126407.1, forward strand.
ATATTTTTTAAAAAAACTACGTGTATGTGTGTGTGTGTGTGTGTGTGTGTGTGTGTGTGTGTGTGCACGTGTGCGCATGCGCATGCGCATGCCTGTGTGTATTAAGTCATGCATAGGCAGATACTCTTGGAAGGAAGCAGAGGATGCCACATTCCATAAACTTGAGCTACAGTCACTTAGTTGTGAGTCACTCAATGTGAGGCTGAGAACTTATGTCCTCAGTAAGAGCAGCAACTGCTCATCACTTTCAAGCCACCCTTACATCACCTGGAAAGTAATAGTTTTAAGAAATCATCTCCATAGACTACTTGTTCTCAGCATGTGGTTCAGGACCATTTTGTGAGTTGTGTGTCAGATATTTGCAGTATGATTGACAACAGTACCAAAATTATGGTTAGGGGTAATCACAACATGAGAAACTGTATTACAGGGTTTGCAGTTTGGGAAGGTTGAGAACCTCAGGCCTGGTGTTCATGAATGGGCACAATGAGGCTAGCAGGGAGCAATTGGAAACCAATTGCTACTCAAGAGCCATATTGTCTTAGCAGTTGTGAGTCATGCTTTTGTTTATTGCTGTTAGGCGATCGAGAGTTTTGTTTAACTAGTAGCTATCCTTTACATTCTACACCATCCCCACCCCAATTCCTCAAGTGAAGCAAACTCTGGCACAATGAATTCAGTCTTTTCTAGTGTTAAATTTGGAGAGCAAGTAAGGGTTATCAGTAGCATTTTACAAACATGCAGAGGAAAGAAAAATATTCTGAAAGATTAATTATGTCTACAAGGGTAAAAAGATGATTTTAAAAATCATCAGCAGAATCGAATGAATGAAGATTATTTTAGATTCCAAGGTTTGAAGACCTTTAATGAAGTCATTGAGTAAAAGCAAGTGAGAAATTTGGTGTGAGGCCTCTGAAAGGACCAGTGTGGAAGTAGGGAGGCAAATCGAAGGAGGGCCTCTTATTTCATTCTACAGTGCAAAGTGTCTGCTCTGCTCTGTGTAGGAACTGAGCCTCTTGGGTCCCAGGCATTATTAAATTGGCACAAAATAGAAGCCCCATACATTGTTAGGATTCTGTAGAAGATGCCTGTGTATATTCTTCCATGCATCATCCTTTCATGATGTTTCACAATGATGTTAAATACCAGCAGAAATCTATCCAACTAAGAACCCTCTTTCCTGACATGAAAAAGAAGATAGTCATAGATCAAAGAAAATGATAGTCAATAATGAAAAGTAAAACTTTGCTGAAATCCTCTGACAGTTGTGTCTGTATGTGTCCTTCATTTAAGAACATGTTAGCAATTATAACAAATAAATGATAATGACTAAATGTGAGTAGATGTCATAATTATTAATTATGTTGATTATCTCCTACTGATGTCTCAAAAATACATTTTTCCCCAACTGACATCTCAGGAAAGGAAAACACTCAACTCTATGATGTTACTTAGAAATAACAAACTCCTTAAAATCTTGTATTCTGGAAAAAAAATATCACATGGTTAACAAGCAGCTTTCAAACTTTGGAAAAAAAAACTGAATATAAAGACATTTGAAGCTGGCTCTTGTTGCCACAGTAGAATCTTTTTCAAACTCAGTTTTGCCTTTGGATTGATTTCTAAAGTATACCTGTGATTGACAAGGCTTTCATCTCTGTACCCTAGCACAAATGTACATTAAATGTAAAAGTGAGCAGGCAAACAATAGTTGTAATTTACTTTCAATCAAAGCATTTGCCTGGCTTAAAACCTTCTAGGATTCTTGCCACCTCAAATAAGATCTCTCCGAGGAAGCTTGCCATGTCTAGACAGCAAAGCCTATGACAAACTGCAGTAAATTTGGTTAAATGTTTGGATATAGCATTGTGCAAAAGGCATCACTCCAGAGGTTTAGGTGAACCTTAGCAGACATGACCTTAGAGAGTTACTGACCTTTCCTAAGCAGCAGTTTCTTCACCTGCTAATGAGGAAAACTAATATTGCCTCTGACATGGACTTCCTAAGAAAATTAAGTGGAAAAATATTTATATGTCACTGAAGCATAACGATCATCACTTAGTAGTTTTATTCTTAGCTCTGCCCTTGGTGAAAAGATGATTGTTGAGGTTTGTGAAGCTTTGGGGTTTCTTTGTCCAATATTATTTATCTTATCAAGCATAATTTGGGACTATACAGCTGAGTCAGGAGGTAAGTATTTTGCAGTGCAATGGTGAAGGCCAGAGTTCAGATCTCAGCACCCACATAAGAAGCCAAGCATTCTGCAAATGCTTATTATTCCAGGTCCAAGGAACCTGATGTCACCTTCTGACTTCTATATGCACTTCTCAGGGACACACTACTACACACACACACACATACACACACACACACACTTTATATATTTGACAGAACCATACACAAACATATATACACAAAAATATCCAATAATTGTCTTTCCCACCTAAAACCAATTTGTGATACTTTATTAACTTAATTAAAATGAGTCTGAACAAATACATTTTATGCAATGTTAATTTTCAACACGTTACATATCTGCCCCTGAGAAAAATAAGTGTCAGGTTGCATATACATGTTCCAAGTGAAGAAGTCTTGGTCTAAGTATTATTAGTGCTAATATTCAAAAATAATCACGTGTCAAAAATAATATCAATGCAAGTAATTTTAAAACTTTAGAATTTGAAAGCATTCTATGGAGGTCGTCACTTTTCAAAACCTCTCAACTTTTTTCTGATTTCATCTCCCTTTAGGGAATGCTTATGTAACCAAATCAACATTTTACCTACACAGACTTTTTTTTACTGTGTACCTCTTGCCTTGTTAGCATTTTAAAAGTGCTTATTCATGGGGCTGGAGACATGGCTTAGCTGTTGAGAGCACTGGCTGCTCTTCTAGAAGAACTGGGTTCAGTTCCCAACACCCACCAGAGTGTTTCATAGCCATCTATAATCCCAGTTCTGGGGACTCCCATGCTGTCTAGTGACCTCCGTGTTCACCAGTGATGCTCATAATGCATATACATAATTCAAGCAAAGCATCAATAAAAAATGTATGTATTTTAAAATGCATCCTCATTTTGGCATTCTGATATACACTTTTAATCCCAAAATTAGAAGACAGAGACCAGCCTTAACTCCAAAACAAATTAAAGTCTAGGCTAGGCTGATTTTCACAAGAGATCTGGTTTCAAAAAGCAAATTGGATAAAAATAACACTTATACTCACTACTGTTTTGAATTTTGTTCTTGCAAAAATTAACCCCTTCATGCAACCACCTATGATCTGTGTGTATGTGTCAGCTCCCACCTCTGCATGGAGATGATAAAATAAAAACTCCAGCATGATTGGTCAAGCCTCGGTCAGTCTTTAGATAGGCTGGGACTCACACTACCACCTGAAGTTTGTCTATAAGTATTCCCAAGGTGGTATATTGAATATTTATCTTATAAATATTGATTGTCCACCTGCTGAATTCCTGGCCTTTTCTCAAGCATGAGTAATATAGCTGTGAAGGACTGATGAAATGCCAGTCTTCATACTGCCCAGCATTGGAGAACAGATAAGCAAGTAAATATTTAATTGAATGCCAAGGAAAGACAACTTCTGTGTGGGGAAAAATACATCATTTGACATGGGAGGTCATTTTTATATTGATGGGCATGTAGCCTCTATTTCCTACAACCAAGAGAACTGTAAGCATTTTCCCCCCAGTGAATGTTGCTGTCATGGTCACCAAGGAAAAACAATTCAGTCAAGATCTGCAAAGAAAAACACTGTCATTTAGAGAAGGGACAGAGCTAGATTAGTTTCCTCTGTGAACTTCTGTCTCTCTTGGTCACAACTGTCCTCCCTACAGTTGGTGAAACTGATGGAGCAGAGCCACTTCATACTGCAAAGACACTATTCCATTATCTTCCCAAAAGACAGATAAAGCCGGAGTATAGGCCAGGTGTCATGAGACATGTACATGTAAGTGGAACAGATGAGTTCATATTAAGTCTCACACCAGCAGAGATAATCCTGCAGCGAAGTGAGAGACCAGCACAGTGTGTGAGGAGTCAAATTCCCACCAAGATAAGATTAGAGGCAAAGCCTCATTCTCCCACATCCTAGAAGAGAGGTGCTATGTAAAAAAAAAAAAAAAAAAAAAAAAAAAGACCACTTTCACGAACATGACCTCATTCCATTGGCCCTACACTAGTTTTCTTCTGCTTTGTGAACTGATGATATTTATTCCTTACTCCTTTCTATCTATAGTAGATCCAGAACATCGATCTTACCCTGTCTTGGATTCCAAACACACAGTTTTCATCCTCAGGCTCATTAGGCTATGGTGTCTTCTCCATTGGCATAAAGTTCCCATTTTTTAGCACATCAGTCTTCATACTGGGGCCCAAGAATATTATCCAGGACTTGGATGAGTGTGACAGCTTGAAAACAGTTCATTTTCTTTGCTCTTCTACCTTAAAGAAGGCTATTCAGAAAGTATATTGTCTACCAGTTCTCCACCCCTGTGTACAACGCTTATATTTTACAATGCTTCACCAGCTAAACTCTGGTCCAGTCCAAAATCTAATATCATTAATATATCACATCTGTCTGTAACATCTTGTGGAGAATTTGAGAATAGAGATATTCAGAGACGTAATAAGGCTTCACATGTTATCTTGAATGTAAACTTGGTTTCAGCCTATATGTCTATCAATCAACTGACCTGTTAGCTCTCAATCTAGCCACGCCCCCCATATACAGACATACCTCTTCTTTTACTAAGTATTATATAAGTAGAATTATTAAACACCTTTGGTATGTTTGCTGCTTCTTAAATAAAGCAGTGTACCACAGCCAAAAATAGTGTGTTTCTAAAATTAATCTTTTTCTCTTCTTCATGTGTGAATAAAAGTGTATGCATGTGTTAAGGTTTATGAGTGCAGTTCACGGGACCATCCCCAGTGTCACTCTTTGGCTTCTACACTATTGTATACACCATCCCCTTGTTGTTTGTGACCACATATGATAGTCCCATATGCTTCTGGAGAGTACCCTGAAACCACCTTATATCCTGCAGCAGAAACACTGCCTTTCGGTTACCAGCAACCATGCCTGCCTTGATGTGACTTCAGGTGATTCCAGCTCAACCTTTCATCCTTGCATAGTTAATACTTTATACTCTGAGTTGTCTTGTTAGCCTTTCCAAGATTATAATCTGATGATGAATGATTTCCTTCCTTTCCTTTTTCAAATAAGTTTAAATGAAAGCACAAAAATTAAAATGACTGCCCCAGTTCTCCATGTGACACTTCTTAGAATAAAAGGTAAAGCCTAAAACTCCTCTACTTGAAACATCATTTGACGTGACGTGACATGATGTGATGTGGGTGGGCAGTTTTACAATGAGCAGGGAGTCAGCCCATGGTCATATTAGGAAGGCATGTTCTGGAGTTGAATGAACTAAATCTGAAGCCTGTGAGGTTTATTTTATGGTTTATAAAGTTGTATATTTCAAACACATATGTAATAGATCTCACTGGTAGAGACTGCATAACTTGCATATCTTCACACAATAATAATTTAAAATGTAGATATCAATTTTAAAATGTGAAAAGACATATGCATTTGAAAACTTCTTTTAGAGAATGTGTAATCCAGCTTTCTGAAATTGTCTGTGCTATTTCCAAACATATCAGTTGAGGGGAACTCAAGACACTCTGGCATTTGTTTTCTGCCTACCACATGATAAGTGCACAAACACCCTAATTTTATTTTCTAGATGAATATGGAAAAGGAAGGTAGTAAGGAGTTCTTTTGTTTAAAAATTGCCAATTTTGCTTCTCTGTTACCCTACCTTCATGGTTTAGGATATTCTGCCCCAAAGAAAGCAGGGTTTCTCACTATCCATGCTACTGACATTTAGACCACATGACTCTTCTGTGATGGGCTGTCTTGTTTGTGGTAACATATTTAACAATATTTCTCGTCTCTGCTTACTCAGTACAGGTATCAGCCAATTAAAAATTGCTCCAGATATTTCTTTTTTTTATTAACTATATCCATTTATTCAATACATGTTTGTGAAATGCTGTCTGTACATGCATAATTTTAGAAAAAGATCCCTCTGACCTCATAATGGTTACATATTGACAAGAAGAAGCAGAAAATAACGATACACATAAGTCATAAGCCAGGATATGGTATATTTTGTGGTTATAGAATGAAACCTGGAGAGTGCCTTCAAGAGGTTTAAAGCATGCTGGCAAGGGGTTACATCATCAAAGTGGACTCAGATAAGTTATACTTGAGCTAAACTTCTTCCAGAGGACCAAGGTTCAATTTCCAGCACCCACTGACAGCTTACAACTGTCTATAATTCTAGTTCCAGGGGATCTGACACCTTCACCCCAGTGCATATAAAATAAAAGGCTAAATAAATTATTTAAAAAAAAAAGGAGCTGTAGAGATGGCTCAGCTGTTAAGGGCTCCAGATATTTCTAAATGTCCCATTATGGGCAAAGTCACTTATGCTTGAGTGTAACTGTAGTATTATAACTGAGTCTGTTAGCTTTCTTTTTGGTGTAGTAGCCAGGAATCCCCTCAGACTTATGCCACAAACTCAAGTCTCACCAAACTCATCCTAGGTTTACATGCAGTCAAGGGAATAAAAGCATCCCTTTCAAGCTCTGTTCTCCTGGGGTTGCAGGCAGAATGCCACCATGCTGTGAGACAACTATTTCCTGGGAACTGGTCCTCTGGGAAATTCCCCAGCATTCTCCAACCAGTTAGTTCATTTATTCTTTCCAAGCTGCTTAATTTTACTCAGCATGCAGCTGGCAAACAGATTAGTTGATTGGAATTTAAATCTAAACATTAAGTGTATACAAGCACGGTAAAAAAAAAAAAAAGTAATTACTTAGTTATTACTAACTGCCACATACATAGATGACTATAGATTGATTTAACTACAGAATATTGGTTTTGTAAATGAGAATTTTTTTTCTGGGTGTTGGACAAAATTCTTTGAGTGGAAGAGATTCATATCTATATACTAAATTCTATGACTCAGTTAACAAAACTATAAGAAAGTTAGATATGGACTACCTAAAAGAGAAAATAGATCATGGAAGCAGGGCTTGTGAAGAATTGTCTTCAACCAGTTTGGAGAATCATATTAGAAGTTTGAATTTTGATGAACTGAAAATGATACCAAAGTACGTTTTAACAGGCTTAACAGTGATAGAGATGGATTGAGGGTGCTATCTTCCTCATACATAATTTAAAAATCTAAGAGAAGAGACCACTGAGATCCTAGAGAATCTATGGTTTCATAGTTGTGATAGAATTCTGTCTGAATAAGTCCAGCAGAGAAAGCAATGGGCAGAGGCTTCCTAAAATGTCACTTGTCAGCAGAGAGCAAAGAAACAATAGTGGTTCAAATGAAAAAGAAATAATTCTGATCAACTATCCCCCCATACGTCCCTACTCTTTGCCCTTCATAGCCTTCAGATGTCACTATTTTTGCTTAATATCTTCATGATAACTGATATTATTGCTCTCGCTACAGAAGTCCTGATGCTTCTACTTATCAGTGCCACACAAGTAAGCAGTTATACAGTGATAATCCAATTGACAGTTTTATAGTATAATGCAGTATTCCTTTCATTTTCCTATACATTACTTACTGTGTGCTTTTTCATCACTCAGACAAGAATGCTCTTCAGCTCTCTTTCATCATCCTGTCGTGAATGATGTTGAGGTGCCATACAGGATTTATCAGTTTGTAGTTCAAAAGAACCACCGGGAAAAAGGGAAACTATACAGAGAAGCAATTCAGAAATGCTTGTTTTCAGTTATAAATCCTGTCTAACATAGTAAAAATAATTGATTAAGGAAGACATTGATGACTGGAGCTATAATTCAATCTCTCAGCTTTGATTATAGTATAAACCAATTGGATTTTCTCAGCATAAATATATCACTGAAGTCAATCTTGCCTTATTGGTATCCTTTATACCACATATGCAATTATGCAGCTTAAATAAATGTCAGGTTCTATACATACTGATTTCTCCAATGGATAATCAAGCGGGAAAATTCTCTAGAGAAGCAAAATAGAAATTAATACTTGCTTAGAATACATCTTAGTCAGTGTAAAAATGGTACTGACATATACTCTAAGGAGGATGTTTGCTTTGTAAAGATTGTTATAAAGAATTAGTAAACAAGAGTTCCAGATGCAGTTAAGACTGTGAACTTGAGGAATGGGAATTCTTCTCCATCAGGTCTCAGTCCCACTGGAACAGTTACTCTCCACCCATTCACAACCACTATGAAATAACTACTCTGAGTCTTGATGTCTATTTATAATTGTTTGGCCATTGGCTTAAGCTTCTTACTATCTAGATCTTTCTTAATTATTAAACCATAAATATTAATCTGTGTATCTTCTTGAGGCCTTATCTTACCAGAGAACACCTGGGCATCCTACCTTCCCAATAGCTACATGGTGTTTGTCTATTACTTCTCTCTGTCATTGTTAAGTTTTCCTGCCTGTCTAAATTCTGTCTTTTCATTGTCTGAAACAGTTTTATTCATCAAACAATAAGAGCAACACATGTTTGCAGCCCACATCATGTGGGTGTGAATATTTTAAACATGTTTAGACTTAGGAAATTAAGGGAAGGGAGTAAAATAGAAAGGAGAGAAGGGGAGGAGTAAATAGAAGAAGGAAGAACAAAATTTGGGGGGGGGGGAGAGTGTGAGAAGAAGCAGGGGAAAATATAAAGATAGGATTGAAAAAATGAACAGGAAAGTGAGAGTAAAATGAAGAAAAATGTTGAAACTCCTGCCATGTGATACACAGTCTCAGTATCCTTTATTAAAAATGTTGAGATCACAAGTCTTTCTGGTTTGGGAATCTTTTCATATACATAATGAGAAACTTTAAAGTTGGGAACCACTGTCAGCATAAAATACATGTATGTTTCATCTGCACTACCTACACCTTTCCTGGGGGTAATTCTCCAAATGGTTTCCATCAAGTCTTGAGTTCTGATTGTGACATCTAAAAAAGATCAGGTGTTGAATTGTTTTCTCATGGTAGTATGAAGGCACCAAATTTTTTTGATTTTTGAATCATTTTGTATTTCCAATTTTTAAATGCAAATGAGACTTCCTAAGTAGTTACTCCATTATAGCTCCATCCTGGCAAACACGTGCATGCATGCACACACACACACACACACACACACACACACACAGAGAGAGAGAGAGAGAGAGAGAGAGACAAGATGAAGATGTCCAGTAATACTTTGTTCCTGCTATATTGTCACCACCTTATCTTTATTGTTCACCTATGCAACGAAAGCTTTATATTCCTTTAGCTACAAGTTCAGGGAATGAGGGCACTTCCTTCACTGTCATCCTTCTAGGATTAGCACAGAATAAATTGCTGTGGGTTACTTCCTCATTCTCAACATGTCATTGTGACTCAGAGAATGTCATCCAGTGATGAATGCATCTGCTAGTAGTGGCAATGGGGAGAACTGGTCTCAGACCAACTAACAGGAGTAAAAATTGTGTAGGAAATAGCCACCAAATGATAGTTGGCACTTCTTATGAGAGAAAATGAGAAACAAAGCTAGGTAGTTAAAAAGAAAAGACTCTGCTTAGATGAGTCATATAGTTTTTCAGGGTTTAATCTCTGAGTCTGTAAAGCAGGCATTAATAACAGGGGCTCATGATCCTCCGTATGCTTGCCACTCTGAAGTTTAATGAGATATATCATACATGTACAAATACATGAAAAGAAATGTTGAATTTGAATTACTCTTTTTTGAAGTATAAGGATATATTATGGGGGATTTAAAAATTAAAATTCCATATATAGGTTGAAATGAAATATTCTCTGAAGAGTTTTGTGATTTTATATATATATATATATATATATATATATATATATATATATATGTCAGTAATTATCGGCTTTCTGTTCCCTGAGACATACAGGTTTTATATGATGGCAGAATGTAGCAACTTACTAGAATTTGTCTTGTTTATAATAACTATGGAATATGAATAAATAAGAATGAAATATTGAAATGCAGTGAATTCCCTGGCAGTAAAAAGCAAATGTCTCCCACAGAGTGCAAAGGTTGCCTTTTGTTCTTAGATGACAGCTTAGTGCAATTAAAACATGTATGGTTTGAAGTACCTTTGAGTTTCTATTTAACAATTTGTCATTATTCAGCTCTGAGTGATTGGACAAGTGATAGCCACTATGGCCTTTATTTTCCTGTCTGTGATATAGGGGTGATACATGATTGGTAATAAATTAGTTTGGAAGATAAAATAGGGCACAGAACTCCCCATGTAGTACACAGCCAACAAACACAGATCTTACTTACCTCGATTAGTAGTGTTTGGACCATTGTCTGAGGAATTTGGATAATGAGGAGTTTCCTTGGGACACAAAGATGATGCAAAACTTGAGTTGAGAGGAAGGGGTCAAATGCTTGTTAAATGACCATGAATTATTATAGGAAATTGGGGATATGAATCAATTTGATCAAAGATGCAAAAACAAATTTGATGGTACAGATAAGGAATATTTACAAATTAGAGAATTCAGTTTTTTTTTGTGATATGTTGAGAAACAACATTATGATCTATAAGGTTGATGTTTGCAGTCATACTCAAGCTACTGCAATAAATTTTAGATTTGTAAAGTAAATTTTATTTACTATTAGACCACATTCATGGAAGTCATAATCTCTGTGTACCTACAGGAAGTGCATTAGTCACCATGTAGATATATATAAGTAAAAGATTTTATTAGGGAACTATGGGATCTAGAGAGATATTTATGGAGAAAGCTAGGGGCAGGCTCAACCAGGACCACTGGCTCTATATTCTTTCATTCAGAAATATTGACACATACACCCAAGTATTCACATCCATGGTATGCACACATTGCCCTGGGATTCAGCAAAGAAGGGGAAAGAGATCATGTGGGAGCTGAAGACTGTGTGTGTCAACAGAAAGTAGAGAAACCACTTCTCTGATAATGTGTGTGAATGCCTTCCAAATCTCACGTGAATATCTCTTGTCCAACACTGCCTATTGATCATACAGAATATGAGATTTCAGAAAGATCTTTATGGGTTGGTTGATGTGGTGTGCCTGAGAGTCATCACAGTAAGGGAACACTCCATACCCAAATACCCAATGAGGAAGATCTTCCCATGAGGCCATTTGTAACTCATGTTAAATAAGATAGAACAACAGTTACAAGTGGTGAGCCATGTTCCATAGCACACAAGTACCTCTTACTCCAGTTCCAGGAGCTCCAGTGCCCTCTTCTGATCTTCAAAATATCCAAAGGCATGTAGCTTATACTCACACAGACAAACTCGCATACACAAACATAACAAATAAATAAACAAGATATAAGGTTATACAAATAGCTCTATTTTTTCTTTTACTCAAATTGATCCTTTGTTACTACTCAACAAATTTGCATATTCCCCAATATATAGATGTACATTACACACATATAAATACATATATATTAATGAATACACATATTTTTCTCAAATGTTTGAGACTAAATGGTACATGTACAATTTCGTTATTTCAAAAATACCAATGTCTTCTTCAGTAAGAATAGCTTCCTCTTTCAGAACTCTTATGTTTCTTAAAACTAGAAAGCTGTCTTTCAAACTATATGATTTTCTCCTCTTCAAATTTACTGTCCTGGATAAGAATGCCAAGACTACATTGGAAGCTAAGCAAATCTACTGCATATGTTTACCCTGGTTCTTTCCCTCTTTTTAGTTTTGACAGTCTCCAAACTAGTTTTTCCCTTTCTTGCCATACCCCTTTTGAAGAATACCAATAGACCTCTTTGCTTATTGTCCCTTCATTTCATGGTGCCTATTTGTTTTTTAATCAGACTGACAAACTGAACAAGAAACATGAAATAATGTGTTTTCACTCATGCTATAGGGGATGGCAGGCACTTTCCAGAGTTTGGTATATATGGCTACACTATTTATATACATGTATGTTATGGACATATGTGTTCTATGATTGGCAATGATTCTTCTTGTCCCTTACAGCTGGAAAACTTAATGTAATGATCTGGGAAATGAATAGTTTTGGTTTTGCTGAAGCCAAAAGTCTCTGCTGCAATTACTCAATGTGCTGTACCACACAGCACCTGCAGACAAGATGTGACAAATGCATGTGGCAAAGTTTCAAAAGGACTCTAGACACTGAAATTTGCATGTTCCATAATATTCATGTGTCATGAAACATAACATGTCACCAAGGTGGCATCAAACTGATTTGGTCCTCCTTCTTCCACTTCCCATGTGATAGAATGAGTGTCTGACATCTGATTGTGTATAATGCTGAGGAGCCAAGCCCAGACTTCCTGTGTGCTAAGCAAGCAGTCACAAAGCTAGGATCCATCGGTATCTGATCTTTTGGAACTTTCTTACTATTTAAAAATGAAAAAGCAATGATATGTGCCTGAGTTGTGCCACAACAGGTGGCAGGCTCTATTCTAAACTCTCTAATGCCATGATCCTTTAATATAGTTTCCCATGTTGAGGTGATTTCCCCAACCATTAAATTACATAGTTGCTACTTCATAATTGTAATTTTACTACTTTTATGTATAATACATATCTTCTATACAGGATATCTGACTGTGACCCTTGTGAAAGGATCATGTGACCCCACAAAGGGTCATGACACACAATCTGAAAACAATGTTTCTGCATTGTTATTAGCAATATTTGCATCCTATAGCTATCTCTGTTGGTAAGATGTTTTTCCCCAATCTAAGCTCTAGTCGAGAGGCTACCTTAAAGGATCTTCCTCTATAATGATAATGATGACTACCTAAAATGCCATCCTAAAACCTTCATCTAGTAGCTGATGGAAACACAAGCAGAGATCCACAGCTAAGCACTAAGCCAAACTACTAGAATCTAGTTTCAGAGAGAGAAGAGTGAGGAACACAGGGGTCAAGACCACACTGGGAAAGCCCACAGAAACAGCTGACCTGAGCAACTGGGAACTCATGAACCCCAGTCTGATAGCTGGGGAACCAACATGGGACCAAACTAGGCCCCCAGAATGTGGGTGTCAGCTGGTCTATGGGACCTCTGGCAGTGGAACCAAGATTATCCCTAGTGAACATAGACTGCAGGAGCCCATTTCCCATGGAGGGATGTTCCCTTAGCCTAGAGACTTGGGAGAGGTAGAGGGTGTAGGGCCTAGGCCCCACCCCAAATGACTTGACAGACTTTGATGATCCCTCCAGCATGGAAGGCCCCACCCTTCCTGAGGAGTAGATGGGGGATGGGATAGGGGGGTGAGTGGGGGGTATGGCAGGATGGGAGGGCAAGGGAACTGGGATTGATATGCAAAATAAAAAAATAAAATATATTGGCTGTTAAAAAGAAAAAAAAAAAAAGACATTCTTCCCCTATTATCTTTGCTATTGAGTGTCCTGACATGAGAGGAGGGGAAACAGAGCTGTTTAACTTATATTGTGTAAGCCCCTCTTCTCTATTGCTCTATATTTTCTCTCTGGTTCTTTCTTGTCTGTGGGTATTGTACTTAGAACTAATTGTCATCTATTACACATTATACAATACTATTAGTTTGATTAATTAATGCATAATACATTCTGGAGACTAATTTGTTTATTCCTAGTGGACTCATTAAGGCTTGCAGTATGAATGTGGGATTAGGTTCAGAAAGGAATCACCTCGGAATGATTGACTCACATGTCTGAAAAGAAAGAGAGAAAGAGGAATCCAACAAAGAAAAATAACATGATGTATCCCCTTCTCTTTACACACAGAGACCAAGAAAAGGATTTCTGATGCTATGTGTATAGATGTTGGCTTATGTTGGTGATATTTGAGAGTACCATCAATGATTGATTTTCTAAAATTGATCATACAAAAAGGCAATTAAAGTAGCATGCTAATATTTTCCTCCATAGGTGAACAGAGCAATGAGGTCTTGCATCTGTGCTCTCATTCGGCATGCTGCTGCATATTTTAAGCTCAGTGACTTGCCACCTGTGCTCATGTCATTGTTCCTCATAGAGGACCTTAAGTCAAGACTAATAACACTGCTATTGGTAGGTGAAACCCAGCTAGCAAAATTGGGAAAAGTAAAAATGAATATGGACTTCTTTTTTTATTTTTCTGTGGCACTAAGAACAGTAGGCTGCAGCATTCTGGGGAATCTCTACTACAAAGTCACCTCCTCAGCTCTTTATAAAATTAATTTTATTTAAATTAAAAACTATCTTATTTTACATACCAATACTAGATCTCTCTCTCTCTCTCTCTCTCTCTCTCTCTCTCTCTCTCTCTCTCTCTCTCTCTCTCTCTTCTCTGATTCCACCCAAGCCCCATCCCACCAGCTAGCCACTCCTCAGGGAGATTGAGGCCTCCCATGGAGGATCATCAAAGTGTGTAACATCATTTGGGACAAGACCTAGGCCTTCTCCCATGGGAAATGGAAACAAAAGAACACATTTCTGGATTAGCTCTTTTGCACTGTTTTCAGCCTTTTGATAAGAGTTTATGCACTGTGGTAGCCGAGATGGAAGGGAGACTAAATTGTAATTCTTTTCTCTTTGGTTTCTCTAGCATTGAGACTGAGATCTTAGGCATTCTGACATAGCATCTACTAATATATTCAGAAATATAAAGACTGAGGTACCTTCTATGGTTAGTATTTATCCAAATTCTTATCTTTCCCCCATTCCATTCCTAAGATTGTTGCCTTTCTTAAAAGATCTTAAATATGACCATTGTTGGGAACTTACTGAGCAGATGGGAAAGGCTGAAGGTTATTTTCATAAAAACCAGTCTGGGTATTGAAATTAGAAGTCTTGGTTCCATTAGTATACTACTGAGTTGAATATGGCCAATGCTTCTTTATTGAAAATTCTCTGTGGAATATATTAAGCAGCTGAAAGAAACAAGTGCATTGTGGTTATTTAACTTGTGGAGGAGTTGGAGTGGTTAGATCATCTCAGAACGGAGTGGTACAGTTTATAAATAGTTATCATTATTGGCTAGATTTGGATATTTATTCTTTCAAAAATATAGAGTAAACAATTTGTAATCAATTTTCTCTGGTCCAAGGTTATTGGATCTCCTTCACAAGAGTTATTTCAGTTTGGATAGGATCCCAACTGTAAACCCTATGTGGTTTGGATGCAATCATGTCTGCAGATCTGGGGTTGAAGCAGATAACCTCTGTAGATAGATTGGCCTTGAGCAAAATTGTTAAGTAGGCAGTTCCCAGTTCAATTTGTCATTTCACCGAATGCCCTCAGGTTGTCCCAAGCTTCCCAAGAGTTATTCTACCCCTCACTTTATCAGACCCACTCCAATCATAACACTCCAAATTTACCTGGTTATTTTTCTGCTCCCAAGAGGTCTCTAGACTTGTTGGAAGCAGTATTTTAAACACAATTATTTTAATAACTTTATAAGTGATTATAGTTTGCTCTCTTTTGCCATTATCATCTCATCCCTCACCCTCCATCTTAGAAGAATTCCCCCCAGAACCTCATGCCTTCCTATGAAGGAAGAACTCCAACACAAAATATTCAGTTCTTATGGCAAAGGCATGAGGATAATATTTTGAGAATCTTTTCCTGATTTTAAAAACCATTTCCTAAGGGAAAAAAAAAATCCTGCAAGGAGTCACTGCCTTTCCTTATGGTGTGAACCTTCCTTGACAGAAAGGTTAGTAAGTATTAGCACAGACTTGCAAAATAATTGGTTGGCAGGCCTCCTTGACTCCTTTCAAACCAGTGACCACTAAAGGAGCAGGAGGCATCTAAGAGGGGGGAAAGCACAGAAGCAGCTTGTAACAGAGAAAGTGGGGAGAAAAATGGAGTGACAAGAAATGGGAGGCAGAATGAAAACTTAACTGGATTTCGTAGGGAGAAACTGCTCTCCCAGCCAGAAAGACAAAGAGTGGCAGATGGGATTTGCTGTTCTAATAATTGTTTTATGTGAAACGCTTCCAACAAGCTGTAGACTCAAAGGAAGCTGTAGAACCAAAGAACCTCAGTATTAGGAAAGAAGCTTTTAGTCAGTTTGTCCAAATCAGACACGGTAGAGGTGAGGAATTTTAAAAGTAATATGAAATTGACTCAAACTCAAGATGAAAAGGTATCAAATATAACACAGGGAATGTTAGATTCCTCACTAGATGGGATAATGTGGTAGAATAAAGCTTCACCTTCAATCCCAGCCACTGTAACAGTCCAGTGCAATCATGTGGAGCTCAAAACTAGAAGTGTGATATGTGGAATCTCGTTTCATGAGTTACTTGACCTTGAAGGAAGAATACTATTTGCTAAGCCAAGCTTGGCACCCTCACCTATAAAATCCAGATTAACACATATCAGAGCCAAGTAATCTACCTATCTCAGTGCAATGCCTGGTATAATATGTGCAATCAATATAACTCTTGTTAACAGTGCTATCATTTAAACAGCACTGCTTCCATGGCCTTGGAGAACAAGTCAACTAGCTTTGGAGCAAAGTGAAATTAGAAAAGTTTGACCACATCCTGGTTCCAAGGTCAGAGGTCCCTTAGATTGCCCAGGCCTTCTAACTGAAACCCATGTTCAGGGAGGGAGAGAAAGGGAACAAGGGAACTGGGATCAATAAGTAAAAAAAAAATAATTTATAAAAAAGTAAAAAGAAAAGTTTGGTCACTGTGAAAAATCTTTAGTGAACCCACATATGGATAATGTCTAAAATTTTCTTGATTATAAAATTTAATTTTGAATTTTCTCCATTCTCACATTGTGATGAAGAATTACAGGTAAAAGTTAAAAACAAGGCAAGAACAGATTTAAAAGTGGGAATGCCTCTGGTCATATAATGTTGACTGGCTTAGGGTGGCAATCTTCAATATAGGTATGTGTATTCCCAAGTTTCTAGGAAGATTTTGCAAAATGTCTGTAAGCACGCACGGGGATTTGACTCTGAATCCCTTTCTGACAGTTCCCTCTAAAGGTGACTTAAACAACATCATTCATATGGGCCCCTGAGATGACCCATCAAGTAAGTGTGCTGTATTCCAAAATGACCCAAGTCTGCTCCAGGGTGTGGCAGAGGAAGAAAAGCAACTACCTCAAGTCGTGTTTTGACCCTCCACAAGGGTATCATAGAAGGTGGGCATCCTTCCTTCACACAAATAAATAAATATAGTTAAAACATTTTTAATATCTCATAATTTTCATGCATCATGATGTCTTACCCCAAGTCTTAAGATGATCTTGACATACTCTCACATCTAACTCTCTATGGTGATGTTTACGCAAAACTGAAGTTGGGAACAAATGCAATGCTTGAAATATAATTTCTTTCACAGATTGAATTTAATAGAAAATTATGTCACAGCCTTATTTTTCAGATATCAAATGGTTTTACCTGTTGCCTCTTGATTATTATTATTATAATATATTAATGATAACCATTATGTATCTAAGTGTACCTCCAACTAATCACTAGGCTTATAACCCCAGAAAAAAAAGCATTTAAGTTGATTGAAACATATATTTGTTTTGGATAGATAAAAGAAAAATTGCTAAAGCATTACACAATGAGAGATTACATAGAAAGAGAAGATGATTTTTTTGGAATTTTTATTTAATTTTATATAACAAAGTCCAATTAAATGAAAACAAACATTTATACACAATATTTGGGAATTTGGGCGTCGTTCTTTCCAAACTACTTCCTGCTGGTAAGGGGCGCTGTCATGGGGGATTTGAAGAAGATTCAGATATCCTGGCTGTAGTCTGTAGGGCTGTTTTGTCCAGCTGTTTTGAATGTAGGATCAGCTTGTACTCTGTTTCAGGCGGTCTGGTGTGATCAAACCACATTAGTCTGGAAGGAATCCACATCTTTTCATTTTCTGTGGAAACAAAAATAGAAATCCTTTTCCCCAGTAACTTGTCCTTGAACTTAAATTTTGGAGTCAAAGCATTTTTTTTTATTTTATTTATTTTACATGTCGATCCCAGTTCCCTTTCCCTCCCTCCCTCCCTCCCCCCCAGCTCTCCTTCCCACCTTCCCTCCCTTTTACCCTCTTTGCCCTCTCACATGCACTCTAAACACTCTCCCCTCCCATCCCCCCACCCCAATTCCATATGTAGGGGAATGCCATCCAGTTGAAGAAAAAATATTTTGGATGTTCATTTTGTGCCTTTACATACAAATATGTATGGAAATATGAAGATACATATCAAGGTAACTTGGGATATTTTAGCCTTTGATTGTATTTAGAAGAGTGATGGATAACAAAATCTATGAATTGTCTACAGATGTGTTAGTATATTCTGTCCATTGGAGACTCTGGCCTCCTTCTGTACAAATCATAATCTGGACTCCATCTGCCCAGGCATTGCTACGCTTCTAATATACAAATGAATGTTCACTAAAGCACCCAAAATGGAGAGATATAGTTAAGTTGACAACCAATAATAGCCATCATGGTCAATATGATAAATGTGTTTTTATGTTTTTTTATTTGCATATAATTTTAAAGATTTATTGATTCTAAAAAAGATTTAAAATTAAAGTATAATTACATTTTCTCTGCTCCCATCAACTCTTCCTATACTCCTCCCCTTATCTACTCCCTTTAAAATTCATGGTCTCTTATTCTTTGTTATATATGCAAATAAATGTATGAATGTACAAAAAAGAAGCAAAACAAAAAACAAATGAATGTTCACTGTTCACTTAATCTTCCTTTTAACCAGTTATAACTCCATGTCTCCCAGGTTTCTTCATTAATTAGCTCAGCACAGCAGATCTTTGTAAAGTGTTCACCTTTCCAGCAGTATTTCACAGCTATATGAGAGTCTTGAATTTATCTACTTTAGAAAATTCGTACTTAATAAATAGAATTATTCTAATGTCTATCTTTTTAGTAACCTCAAAGTATATCCTCCAAAACCATTGAAGTTTAGGATGAAAAAAAAAATGGAGATGCCAACTTAAAATTTTACTTTAACAAACTGCTGCATTTTCTTATGCAAAAGAAGCCATCTGAAAAGTAACATATTGAATGATTTATCATGTATGAGATTCTGGAAAAGGCAAAGCTGGAGAGAGAGAGTGAAGAGATTAGTGATTGGCAAAGCTTGGTAAGGAGCTGTAGGAGAGTAAGCACACAACAGGAATTTTTAGCACAGTGACCCTCTTTTGTGTGGCAATAAAATGATGGAAATTTGGCAAAGATTATAGCATACATATCAATAAGCATGTACCTTACTCTGACCTCTGAGCTTTGAATAATACTGTTCCATTTCTGACACAGGAGCAGAACATGACAGAATTGGTTAAATGCTTGTTTTGCAAGCAAGAAGATCTGAATTTAATTCCCACAATCCAGGTTTTTGTTTTTATTTTGTTTCTTAAAGCTTTGAAGGTGCATTTTTTTTGTTTTTTGTTTTTTATATCATAACACTGGGGAGGCAGAAGTAGGTAGATTTGTAGGATCGAGACTAACCTATTTCATGATATTCCTGCTTCAAAAGCAATAATTGGTTGGCCCCTGTGAGACAACACCTGGGTTTGTATTCTTGCTTCCACACATGACAGCACCTTCACATTCACAGACAAAGGCACACATGTGCGCGCACACACACACACACACACACACACACACACACACACACACTAGTAAGTAAGAGAGACAAATATGTCTTTTCCCCACCTACCTCAAAAATCATGGCTGAGACCCATATGTGTGTGTGTGTGTGTGTGTGTGTGTGTGTGTGTGTGTGTATGGAGAGTATGAACATTTGCTTAAATTTGATAGCAACGAGGAGCCATTAGAACTGAAAAACTAAAGAAACTAAATAAATATTTTATCAAATGTTTTAATGTCAGTAACACCCACAGAACATAAAATGTATGTTCTTAATTGTTTTTAAAAGTCAACTGTTATTGATATATTCACATCATTGTGCAGCCATTACTGAATTCTGAAACTGCTCAATGAACACAGTCACACAGTACAATAGAGGAGTCAAAGAATATGGTCATAGGATGATATACTGAGGCAGAATTGGCAAGGACTATATCATTCTCAGATCCTTCTTGGCATCCTGCATGACATTGCCTTTCACCAGGACAGAAAAGTTATGCCATGAAGTTCTTCAGAATATGGAAGTCATCAAAGACAGACCTTCAGGTCATGGCTTTGTGAGAACTAGGGAAACATCCAAATGGCAATCTTATTTTCTGCCTTCTTGAATATAGCAGGCTGTGTTTAGGAAGAGCAGGACCTGAAGACCATTAATAGATTCACTGATTATAAAAATGGCAATACTGGGGCAATACTGAACAGAGTGATTGTTACTCCTTGGAGACAGTAAGAAGCTTTCCCTCTGCTGTGAGTCTAAACCTACGCTAAAAAGTTAGGTTTATTAATGAAAAGTTTAGAAACTGCCAATTAATGATCTCTATGATTTTTACTACTCTAAATACCTATGTCCCTAAATTGCTTTGATTTTTCTTTTGGGAGAACTGTTTTCCCTCCATCCCCATCACCAGAGTCCATTGGATTGGGTCAGTGAAAAGAGTGATCTGTGGCTCACACAACCTGTTGTGGGCCTTGTTATTTGTGGAAACCCCAGTCACAACTGGAGAGAGTAAGCAGACAAAGCTAATACACTCGAGATGCAGTGAATGCTATTTCTGTTCTCTTCCATTCTTAAGCATTTCCCAAGGTATAATTTTTCCTGTGAAACTGCATGCTCTGAGTGTGCAGTGTCCACAGCAGTTCAATACTGCTAATTATGTTGAAGAATTTATTTTGCCCTATCACTGTAAGAAATAATTATACTGAAAGTTGGCCATAAAAATCAAATAAAATGAAAAGTGTAGTGCTGTATTCTTTTTCTGACTTCTGTCTAGTATTTAGTGGCACTGAACACAGCCATGCAAATAGACACTTTTCACACCACCCATCCAAATGGTACCAACACCAACTTCTATTGGAGATTTTTGGTTAATATTTATTTTCTAATTTTCTTTTAGTTGTTGTGCAAATTATATTTTCAATATGCATCTATATTTGCTCATATTTACTCTATGTTACTATCAGTTGGCCATCTTCT
The DNA here is from genome assembly GCF_943737965.1 of Phodopus roborovskii. NCBI lineage: Eukaryota > Metazoa > Chordata > Mammalia > Rodentia > Cricetidae > Phodopus > Phodopus roborovskii. The sequence continues at coordinate 40,818,582 of NW_026126407.1, forward strand.
CCCATTTCCCAAGTCCCTTTATTGTCCACAAGGACTCCAGTCTACATTTCTGTCTAGATCTAGGCCCAGACTCCTATGGACCTACTTCAAATCCAATAGACATCTTACAATAAACATTAGCCTTGTTTTTGAGAAATGCCTTTTAAAAAGCAGCTCTAAGCATACTCTCTTTTCTAGGATATTATTACTTCTAGACATTTCAGTGATTTGACATTCAAAGAGGGACATATAAAGGCATAGAAATGTATTCATTATGGCCAGATAGTCTTAATGCAAAGCTAATATTTAATAAATTTGCTTTATTATTGTTCTCTTTCCTTGAAATATTTTACCTAAAATATTCCTTAAATGTGTGGTTCACTGTGCATAATTATATCAATAGTGCCACTAAAAGTAGAACGTAATTGTGTAGTTGTTTCTATTGAAGAATATATTAAACATACTTTCATTGGTTATCTTGTCTTTAATTTTGGGGTTATTTCTCTTGATTTATTTATGTTTTAACAAATAAAACAATTTTATAGCTCATAGGAGAAGTCTTTTTTAAATATTTAGTGAAAGTTTATTTTCCTTCCATTCCCTATGCTCTTTATACATAAATATTTTTGTTTATTCTTGGTGTTCTTTTGGTGTTTATTTCTCATAATTCAAGAAATTTTATGCCTAGGTATGTTAATTTTTAAAACACTTCTTTTAATATATACGTATACTATCTGTAGATAGAACTAGTCTTCATTCTTGTAGTTAACTGTGCAGATTTCCTTAGAAGTACAATTGTGTGTTAAACGTGGCCCTAAGGCTAAGAATTCCAATGCTCCTGTCCTCCTGCTGTTAGTAATAATTCTGTTATTAATAACCGTGGGCATTGATATTTCATACTTGAGTGATTTCTTTCTCTATTAGGTGGTATCCTCAAAATGAGATTGTCAACATGGGCAATTTTGTAATATTGACATATTTTTCCTCAAAGAGGCCATGCTATCTTATAGTCATTGCAGCCATGTTGAGGAGGGCCAGTCTTTCTATAGTTTTGCCCACAAACAACATTATAAAGGTTTCAGATTTGTCCTAAATAGATTACAACTCCCATTTTAACATTTAGTTTATAATTTCTTAATAAGACTAAGATTAATGATGTTTTTGCATATGCTTAAATTGGCTTTACTAAGTGACTCTATGTAGACTTTTGGAAGGGAAAGGTAGGATTATTTTCATGGCTTTATTAATTTTTATCAACATTTTCCATCATGGTTGGATAGACCATTTTTCTATGGTATTGTTTTAAAAAGTTGCATTCATAATCTGGCAATTAACTTTTAGTCTATCAGTGTTTTGTGTTTTCTTACTTTCAAACTCTGAAGGCTAAAGTATTGATTTCCATTCATTCTTTACAAAGTATTCCATTTATATTTTCAGGTAGTGACCAATAGAAAAATAAGAACCCCTAATTTATTTGGAATTATTCTAGTGTAGAATGTAGCACCTGTATTTGATTTTATCTGCTACAAATTACTACACATTTGTTCCAATAGTATTGAAAAGCATATGTGCTGTGATGAGTACAGGTATCACTAAGACTTACATTTCCTTATGTACTGGCAATGGTGCTGGCTTTTGTGTTCTCGCGGGTTGCTGTGTTATACTTCATACACCATTTATTCCTAATAATATAGTGTCTGATGACTTTGACTTTTATTGGTGTAATCTTGCCTTCCATTGCTCATCTTTTCACATGTTTCTTCTAATTACTCCTGTTTGGTAATTTATTATTGTTGTTGTTTAAAAAGGATATTATTGTAAGCATCTACCTCCCAAGAATAGATTGTTATTTCTGTAGTGATAGTATTATGTTTTATTTGCCTGGAAATTGTCATTTTTATAATAGTAATTTAATATATATAAGACTGGGGATGGACATTTCATTTGTCTTACTCCACTTTGGGTCTTTTCTGAAACCTAACTATATGTTTTACTCATTTTTATCTATTTGGCTGCTGGAAATTTAGTCTTTCTGCTTGATACCCCAAATGGCAGTTTTCTCTGCCACTTTTTTTTCTAACACAATGATTGCAAGGTACAAGAAGCCTACTGGTATTTTGTGTTAATTATATAAATGTTATTTTAATGAACTTTTGTTAGAAATAATATTTTAAGATATATTTTAGGGTTGTTCAGATAAATTATCTGATACTCTGCACATAATTTTATGCATTGTTTTCATGTCTGGTTACATTGACAAATATTAAATGAAAATGTGGATGGTGGACATTTGTGTGATATTTTTGTATTGAGTGTGAAATTGGCAACATCTAATTTAAAGGGGCACTTGTTACCACTTTAAGTTAGATGTTGACTGTGGGATCAGATGTTTATTAATTCACAGTTTCATGTGGTTGGCTGTTCATTGTCTGAAAGATTTAAAAATTCAAACACCTTACAAAGAATATAGATGTAATGATGAAATATCTGTAAATTCCTCTACTCCAAATGATTTGAGCACTTGTTTTTCCTGAGTACAAGGTGGTCATATAGCTTTTTTCCATAGACATACTCACAAAGCCATGAGTGGGTTGGGATAACTGAAGTTGGCTTATTGCTTTGCTTTGCTAGCAAGAGTTTTGTTACTTGGTTTTCTTTCTGATGGTTCTTGGGCATTGTGGGAAAAATAATGTCTTTATTAATTTTTTATTTAAATTAAAAACAATCATATTTTACATACAAATCCCAGTTCCCTCTCCTTCCTGTCCTCCTATTCCCTTCACCATCTCCCCATCCCACCCCCCCATCCACTTCTCAGAGAGGTTGAGACATCCCATGGGGAATCATCAAAGTCTGTCAGATCATTTGGGACAGGACTGAGGCCACACACACACACACACACACGCACGCACGCACACACACACACGCACACCGTATCTAGGCTGAAAGAGTATCCCTCCATAGGAAATGAGCTCCAAAGAGCAAGTTCATGTACTAGGGATAAATACTGATTCCACTGCCAGTAGTTCCAAAGACTGCCCAATTCCCCCAACTGACACCCACATTCAGGGGCCCTGGTTCAGTCCCACACTGTTTCCCAACTGTCAGACTGGGGTCTGTGAGCTATCACATGTTCAGGAGATCAGCTCAGTGCTTAGCTGTGAATCTCTGCTTCTGCTTCCATCAGTTACTGGGTGAATGCTCTATGTTGGCATTTAAGGTAGTCATCAATTTCATCATAGGGGAAAGGCATTTAAGGTAGCTTTTCAGTGTTGATTAGAATCCTAGTTGGGGTCATCCTTATGGATCCCTGGAGATCTCGCTAGCACCAGATTTCTCATTAAGCCCATAATAGCTCCCTCTATTAAGGTACCTCTTTCCTTGCTCTCCTTTTCTGTTCTCCCACACAACCATCCTGATCCCTCATGTTCTTCTCCCCCTCCCCTTCTCCCATGCTCTCTCTCCTCCTACCACAATGCTCCCAATTTACTCAAGAGATTTTGTCCTTTTCCATTCCTTGTGTGTGGGGGTGTATGGTCCACATATGCCTTCTTAGGGTCTTCCTTGTTTCCTGGCTTCTTTAGTGTTGTGGGGTTGTAGGCTGGTATGCTTTACTATACAACTAGTATCCACTTATGAGTGAGTACATACCATGTTTGTCTTTTTGTGATGGGGTTACCTCACTCAGGATGATTTCTTTTAGTTCCACCCATCTGCCTGAGAATTTCAAGATGTCTTTTTGTTTGTTTGTATTTGTTTTTGTTTGTTTGTTTGTTTATTTTTTGCCACTAAATAGAGAAAGGGGAACACTCCTGCATTGCTGGTGGGAGTACAAACTTATACAGCCACTTTGGAAATCAGTATATTAGTTTCTCAGAAATATGAGAATTGATGTATCTCATGACCCAAAAATTCTACTCTTAGGCATATACCCAAAGGATGCACACTCATACCACAAGGATCTGTTCAGCTATGTTCATAGAAGCATTATTTGTAATAGCCGGAACCTGGAAGCAACTTGATACCCCTTCAACTAAAGAATGGATATAAAAAATGTCAGCCTTTAGAGTGTCATTACCTTAATTTTTTTCCTCAAGTAACACATTTTCAAGATTTTTTTGAAATATACATGTATTTTCTAAGAGATGACAACCTTATTTTATTGTCTATGGGTTTAATTCATTGAACTAAGTCATCTAAGTGAATTTGTAAGACTATTAAGATGTTTATCCTTATAAATAATGGAATAGCATTCTTTTTCCATAGGAGTCTCAAATGCCTTTTAATTTTCTTGGAGGTATCTCTTTTATGTTGCAGTTTCTCTCAAAAGTCTATAATAAAATATCCTAGAAATTTTCCCTAAACTTTCTTTGCAGTTACTGCATGAGTATTTACAATGTCAATCCTTTCCCAAAATTCTAAGTAACTTCTCAAAAATACAAGAAAACTTTAAAAGAAATGTAAGTACATTTCAATGTTTAATCCATTTAGAGGGAGGTTAGATTATGGGTGCAATTCAGAGGACAACTTGAAGGAGTTATGTCTCTCTCATTTCATTGTATGTTCCCTGAAATCTCTGGTTGAAAACAGTAGAGACAGTCTCCATGAAAACTTTTTAGTGGTTAGATTAATAACATTATGTTTTCATTTTTAGTAATGGCTGATTTACAACCAATACCATAGATCTTTCTATATGTAACATTACCCATAGTGTAAATAGGATACCTAGTTAACTCTTCTCTTAAATATGTTTCACTAATAGGCACTTGGCTAAAAGTAAAACTTAAAATGTCAAAAATTCATGTACTTCATACAAATTGCCATTGATCATTCTACACATCTTAACTTTTCACTAAAATATCTGTTGCTTCAATCAGTTCAAAAAGTAAGTCAAATAGTTCATATTCCTTTAAACGTATTTTTCCTTAAGTCTGTAGTTCAAATTGCATTTAAATCTCTAGATTTCCAAGTTACATTTCTTAAAATTGTAAAACCAAAAAATAATTATCACTGATGAGTGTTGAAAAAATACTGAAGGAATAGTATTTCCAGTGACAATCTGATTTTTTTTTCTGGAAAAAGCAACAAGAAGTTAACTTCTTATGCCACAGCTTCCAAACATTCATTGGAAGCTAAATAAGAGTAGTCAATCCATGTCCTCCAGGAGAAATAAAATAATCTTGTAACAGGTTTTAAGAGTTTGAAGGGTGTGGGGGTTTTGGAAATCTTCTGAGAACAAAGCCTGTTGTCAATGTCTAATAGAGGACAGAGAATTGAAAGTTGTAAAAAAGAAAAGGCAGAAATAAGGAAAAAGGAATGACATTGCAGTCCTGAGCCCACCCATAAACAACACTGATACCATTCACTATTGTAGCAGGAAGGATGAAAACTAAATATCTGTTAGCTATTAAAAAAAAAATGCATCACATGGGCATACTTTTTTTTTTTTTTTTTTTTTTTTTTTTTTTTTTTGCTTCATTGAATGCACTTTAAGAAAGGGGCTCTCATGTTTTTTGAACCAACGAGGAAACCCACAGGGACAAAGGTAACTTAGTGTGCTGGCTGGTCTTGTATCAACTTAACACAATACAGTTATCTGAATGAAAGGAACCTCTGCTGAGAAAATGTATCTGTAAGAACCAGCTCTAGGCATTTTCATGATTAGTGATTAGTGGGGAGGACCAGCCAATTGTAGGTGCTGTCATCCCTGGGCTGGTGGTCATGAACAAGCAATGGGAAGCAAGCCAGTAAGCAGCATCTCTCCATGGCCTCTGCAGCAGCTCCAGTCTCCAGGTTCCTATCCTGTTTGCATTCCTGTTCTGATGCCCATTGATGATGAACAGCAATGTTGAAGGGTAAGCCAAATAAATCCTTTCCTCTCCAACCTGCTTTTTGGTCATGGCATTTCATTGCAGTAATAGAAACCCTAACAAAGACAGTGACTTACCTTATTCTACAGTATGATTGTTTATTTCTGATTTTGTGGACAAGGACACCATGTCTGTCCTCAAAACAGCATTATGGTTTTCCCATTGTTCTATATAATTTAGCTGTTATTTATAAAAGTTCAGCATGTAAAAGTTTCACTGTGTTCATCTTTGAATCATCTGAAATAAGTTCTCTGCTTTTGTGCTCACCACCCTCCTCAGTAAAATGTACAGGAAATAAATACAGTGTCACAAAGATGGATTTGTCTTTAAGCACATTTGCAGGGTACTGATATTTCCTTGGTGTCGAGCCACCAACTTCCCCTGGGCACTTCCTCCTCTGCAGGAATGATTAAGCTGGACAAAGTAAAAACCGGACTATTGGTAATTTAGTAGAACCTCAAGAGAGTGTCATTGCAGAGGTGAAACTTGAGCAGGTGGAACAGAATAAACCTGAGGCAGCAGCTAAGTCAGCTGTGGAAGTTCCTGAGGTCTTGACTGGAAGAGAACTGACCTGTGGCTTCCCTGAAGCAAGGAGATACATGCAGACTTTGCTCATCCCTCTCAGCTTCTGATGAATCAGAAGGAGCACAAGATCCATGGCTTGTTCTAGAGATCCTAAAATAACAGCAAGGTCTTCATGGCTTTAGGTGCCCATCAATTTTAATGATTAGAATAGCCAGGAGAAATGTGTAAAAATAAGTGTAGTCTTGTATGTGTTTATGTATGAATAAATGAATGAATGAATGAATGAATGCATAATGGAGTGGTTTAATAATACTCAAATCATTTAGACACTAGCCATTGTATTTCCTATGGAGCTGATTTCTAATGGTCCCTAAATGATCTTAAAATGCTTATTACAGATCCCCCTGCAGAAAAATCCAGAAAAGGCTGTTTTTATAAGGCTTATAAATTCCTCACAGTTGTTGATATTCTGCTTCCCTATTAAGAAAATTCTTGTGGGGTCTACTTAGAGAACAAAAGCATGGCCTAGAAATGGGTGAGGGTGGTTGACGATGCTGACATTGCTGAGATGAGTGGGTGGCAGAAGAGAAAGCAGGGGATACATGGCTATGTTGGAAAAGGAAAGAAACTATACATGTGTCTAGTGCTTGGGTGGCATAACAAAAAGGCAGAGTCAGAGAAAACCCTGCAAGCTTTAGGAAGAAGAAACACTTGAGGTGCTAGGCAGTTCTTATGCATATCTGAGTCAAAGAACCTTGGATGGAGCGTGGCATAAGGGAAAATGTTCATGGTGTCAACAAAACTACTTCTCATTTTCCTAAGACCCATCACTCACTACATTTGTGACTGGGGAACAAATAGACCCTTTAACCTTAGATTTTCAGCCTTGAGTTTATAATATTTAAAAGTCTCCTAACTTACAGATTTCTTTCCATTAAGGGAAGCATGACCTGAAGGAGTTGAGGGCTGACACTCGCGTTTTAAAGTCATCATCATTCTAGCTGGTGCTGTATGTAACTCTTGAATTATGCCATTTGGACCACAGATTCAAAAGGTTGTGAATAGCATGCTGGCTGGTAGGAACTGACATCTGTGGCTCTGTCAGTCTTCTCCTCCTCACTGTAAAAAATGCCTGAGTTAACTTGTTCATCAGGAAAAAAGTTTACTTTGGCTCACTGTTTTGGAGGCTTCAGCCCATTAGTATGTGGCTCTTTGCCTTTAGGCCTATGGCATTTGTTCATGATAAAGAATAGCTACACAGCTCATGGCAGCCTAGGAAGCAATAAGAGGCTAAGCAACAATAAGACTAAACCTAAGTACCTCCCACCAATCCTATCTCTTCAAAAACTGTACATCTCAATAGCAAACTCTTGGAGCTAAACTCTTCAAGCATAATCTTTTGGTGTACTTAGCAAAAGAGAACTACCAAAATTTTTAGGCTATCACTTCTCTCTTACTAGTCTAAAAGACAGTGATTACAGAAGGAGAATAGATTCATTGTATGCATATTGTAATAGTTTGTAGGACAGACTACCTACAGAGATTACCTCTGTTTGTAAAGGCAATTCTATTGCTTTGGGAGTAGCAGCATGTTGTTGAATTATTTTTTAGTGCGGATATGACCGATAGATGTGTCTATATTCTTTTCCTTTAAAATCAGATGCTTTCTCTGAAGTTGTCTAGGCTTAATGTATAATGAAAGAATCAAGACAGTTTTTAACTTCCCAGCATATACATTCTAGTTACCTTGGTCCACCAGGTTACATATTTGGGTAATGGTTATATAGTTCCATTAATTCTTCCTATCGTTACATAGGGTTAAGGGACTTTCAGAGGGCACAGATGCCCCAATTGTATTGCTTCCATTATTTAAAAGTAAATAAATAAAAGCAAATTAGTTATTTTGGCAGTGTGGCATTGCACAATTTAGAATTCTATAACCAAAATGTCATGTTCATCAATAACCTCAACAGTTGACCTTTGCTGATAGTGGATCTTTGTGGTTATAATTAGTTAAGATGAAATCATACTGGATGGGATGGACTTTAAATTCATCAACTTATTCCTTTACAAAAGTAAATGAAAGGACAGATAGATAGCCAGAAGACTCAGAATCACAGAGGATGTGGTAGAGTCATAACTCCAATGGGGGCTTGTGGGATTCACCAGAAGCTAATGATATCAAGAAAGAAATTTTCCTTGGAGCCATCAGAGGGAGAATGGAGGTGCAAGAACCTTGATTTTAAAACTTCTGAGTCTCAAACTGAGGAAATGAATGTATTTCAATCTAACACATCCGTGGTATCTTGTTACAGCAGCTCAGGGAAACTAATACCTTAGATCTGCATCTCACAGGTGGGCAGTGAAAGAGAAAAATAATGCGACGTGTTTCTAAACAATAACAATACTAATTAATCATATAATTTAGGTCTCATGATGTCCTGTCTAACTTACTGACTTTCAGATCTATCCAAGGCCTAGTTAATTCCCCTGAGAAATCATAGTGTTCCTTTCGTAAATATTTACTCCATCCTAGTATTTGATTGTTTCTTATATCAGATGATGGCCCTCACTGCTATGTACCTATTTGCATGCTAAAAGACATTTTGGTCATCTTCCTATTTTACACATACAGCTGAAGTTAGTGGAAGAAAAACTTTAGATATTGTGTTCACATTGTAGTAATCCTTTCTGTTTCCCCCAGCTATCTTCTATCAACCTTAATACTCTGATACTTTGTCATTGTGCATCTTTCACAAGGGTAACTTCATAAGGTAACGAATAGTCTTAAAAGACAAGGGCTTCACTCTTGAAAGATATCTCGGCTTCAAAATTCCCTTTGATGACACGAATTCTTAGAACATTTTTCTCTGTCATCTTCTTTTTTTAAGGGCCAAGGTTGGTGGTACTGTCTTTGCAAATTAAGAATAAATTGTTTTTATTATTTGCTCTACTCTGTTATTTGAAGGACAAAATGACAAGTCTGTAAGTAGTAAATAATAAATGTATAAAGAAACGTCAGGATACTTGAACTGTGTTAAGCTGTAAATACGTATTGTGACAGTAATTTAGTAGGACCCTTTCAGAGGGACCCCATAAAGATTTTCTAAGAAATGATACCAGGTTATTTTCTTGATAGGTGCTTGCTTTGGGTTAGCCAGAAAAGACTCTAGGGACACCAATCAGGCTGATTTCATGAGAATGTGTATATTACCTTTGGATATAGTATCTTTGGAACATGTTTTATATTTCCATACTTAGAGGAAGTAATATGGATACATCCAAAGAATAACATTCATATCCACCCTGAAATTTTGGTCTGTCTGATGTGTATTGTTCATAAATTCTCTGAAGAATCAGAAAATACAACATCCATGAATTTTCTGAACTGTTTCATCATGCTATCTGAGATAGGAACCTCATGAGTTCTTACACAGTTCCTATAGCATGACTTAGCACAGGAAGGTTAGGGGTAAAAGACTGAAACAGAAATACAAGTGAGAAAAGCAAAAACACTCCAACCACTTAAACAGACTCTTCTTTGTAATGCTAAGGGAATATTTCTTTTGTCTTTAAGAGCACAAACAGATTTTTCAGGAGATCTGAATGAATGCCAATGAGCCTTGTAGTACTTTCCTACTGCTGCTATTAAAAACCACAAGATACTAAGCGATATATCATAGCAGAAATGTGCAGTTGTCCCATCTATGTGTGGAGGATGTTTGCTGACCTTGTCAGATGCCTGAAGCTACAAATAAAACTGGATGCTACACAGACCTTCTTGCAATTCAAAACAATCCTCCCATACAAGTAAATGTCTTGGTATTTTCGCGGGGAATCCCTCGCTGAAGTTTGCACCATGGTTTGATGTTCTGGGTGGGACACCATACCATCATTGGTATTGTTCATCTCTTCCACCTTATTTAAGCTTTTGCTGTGGTTATAACTTTTACTATTTGATGTGTGATAGCAAAACTAGCACAAGTTTTTGCTTGCTTCTTCATAATGTCATAAATAGAGGATTTATTCTTTTTATGCATTTTAGCAATCTCAGCATAGACTTGCTTTTGTTCTCTTAAGGAAAAAAAAAAGAACATTTCACCTTTTCTTAAATTTTAAGACACTTCATAGCTTTTCTTGGGTATACATAAACACTTTTACTACTTTTATACCTTGGGATTGTTATTAAGAGTTTTTCAAACATGTGTATTTCTGATCCATAGCACTGTTGTACTAAATAACTACTAGTGACAAGTGAGTGAATGATGTGCTTACAGTGTGGATATGCTTGGCAAAAAGATGATTCGTATTCTGGGAGAGAACAAGTTAGATCAGTGGGTGAATTCGTCATGCAATTCAGGTGATTTGGAGTTGAAAACGTATAAATTGTTTCTGAAAATTTCCTTTAATGTTTTCAGATCACAGTTGACTGAAACTAGAAATTAAAAATATAAAAGTAGACTGCAGAATTCCTTCCTAATACTGAAGGTTAGAAGCCCCCATTACGTGATTGATTTCTTCCTCCTGTTTTAAAGGAGAATCATTCCATGTCTTTTCCATGGCCTCTAGTTATTTTCACCCATTCCTGGAATACAGTGAAAGATAAAGCACTCAAACCATTGGCTCCACCATCTAATAGCCTTCTTTATCTCCAGGTCTAAAGTCCCTCTCTCCTTTCACTTGTATAATAATTGTATAAGCACTATTCTTTGAATATGAGATATCTTCAAATTCAGAATATTCTCATTTTGATGCCTTTAGTTATATCCATAATGTCTGTGACACTAGGGAATACTGAACTCAAAAGTATAGGCAGTTAGGACTCTAACACACACACACACACACACACACACACACATACACACACACCAAGTCCAAAAAAAAACTAGTGGACATACTCTAGGTTTGAGTTAGTATATTCTAATCTATTATATTGTGAGGAGGTCATTTCTATTAATCATGCAATATGAACTGTTGGGCTTGCTGGTCTCATGATGTCATTTGTAGTTGGGTACAACACAATAAATGAAATTTAAGATACTTTGTTTACTTTGGGGTATTATAACTTTAGGAGCCAAAAGTGTGTAACTTTTAAAGCATTCCATATTAAAGCTGGACATCTGTACTTATATACTTATCACTGTACCAAATGGAATATGTGAATTGTAACTTAAATGGGCTGAAGTGTTTATATATTCTCTCATTCAAAAATTTACCTGGGCCTCCAACTGGAATTTAAACCTTCTCCTGCCTAGAGACCTCTGACAGATAATAATATTTAGACCCTCAGCTGTTCATCCTGCTAGTCGTTAAAAATAAATGGCTCTTGTAAAGAATATTAATTATAATAAACTTTTCTGTTTAATAAAATCCAACCTTTTGGAATGGGACTGTGGCTGAACTCAGTGGCAGAGGTGAAGGTCAAAACAGAGTGAGCAGTCTGTACCTCCAATGCTTCACTGAGAGCAGATGGTATTCAGATTCCGTCCACTTGTGATTATTCCATAATAAAGATTAAAGTTGCATGTCCCCTTACAGAGGTGGGTTCGGCTGGCTGCCAATGTTCTGAAGCTGCTTCTTGGCTCATGTTTTTCCATATGAAATTTCCCCTCTATCCATTTGTTTAAATCATTTCATAATTCTAATAATAAATGTATTCATTACAAAGTTAAGATATAAGAGAAAATACTGGCTTTATCATTATCTTTCTGTTATAGGAACCCATTAAAAGTGATTGAACATTTTTATTGTTCCAAATCTTAATCCTACAATAATATTTTGAATAATACATATGTGTGAGCTAGTATCAGTTTTCAAGGTGTGTGAAATTGATAATTAGACAATGAATATAGCTGTCTTTGAAAGTTAAAAAAAAAAAGTGGGTGAATAGCAAGGCAGTGGCTATAACTGAAATCCTCACACACAGCAGGGAATCTATCCAGCCTGTTCTTTCTTCTCCTGAGCTGGCAGGAAGCCATTATTTCCAGAGAATAAACTGTGTCCCAATGCATAGCCACTTGTGAGTTTCCATAGACATCCCACACAAGACCTTCAAATGATTGAAAACAATGACTAAGGGTTGTTTTTTATCCACATTGTATAAGCATATACTCTTGAAAGCATATAGGTGACTATAAAATTGAAAGCCTATATTTTGAGGAATTGCTTCCCACCATTTATGCACCATATGCTGTTCTGTTTGTCTAATAGTATCTTTTTCTTCATATAGGGACTGAAGTTGGATGATGAACATGTACTAATCAAAAGTTCCTTTATTTTGTGCTATCATTTCTCCTAATATTCACTAATTTACACTTTAAAACTTTTTTGTTAAAGTTTTATATACATATAGAAAACATCACAGAAATATCAGCATAGTACATCTTGAAGACTTTTAACAAACAAATCTACACAACAGGATATGAAACATGTTCACAAATCCACAAGTCACTTTTCTGTTCACTAATCTTCTTACATAGCTCTTTTGGCAACTACCATCATATACAGTTATTTACTTTGTAATAAATGGATTGTGATTATCAACTCTTTTACTCCTGCAGTCAAGGATTTCCAGAGATTGGGAGAAAAAAGAAAAAAAAAATAGAAATCATGGAAAAGAGTTGGAGTGATTCTCCTTTAGAATGTGAAGAAGAAATCAACCACTTTTCATTCTGTTCAGAAGATATATTTTTCCTGTGAGGTTCTAAGTTGCTAACTTTCATTGGCAAGTGTTAACCATCTTATTTATAAAATAATACTATAGTTAGGTGATTTTTACTTTGAAGCAGTTATGAATAGAATCTCCTAGATTCCCAACCATTCCTAATGCTGAGACCCTTTAAAAATTAAAGTTCCTCATTTGTGATAATTCCAAACCATAAAATTATTTTCGTTGCTACTTCATAACCACAATTTTGCTACTGTTGTGAATTAATGTAAACACTTGATAGACAGGATATCCAATATGTGACCCCCCACAGAGTGATAATGATCTACAGGTTGAGAACTGTCATCTTAGAACATTCCAGTATACGTATGGTATCTGTTTATATATGATTATGTTGAATATCCATAGTCTGTCATAGATTTTCCTAAATTTCTATATAATTTCTTCAGAACTTGAGCATAGTATTTGTTGTTCTTGTTTTGTTTGCTTATATGTTTGTTTTTTGTTTGTTCATTTTGTTTCTTGAGACAAGGTTTCTCTGTGGCTTGGGAGCCTGTCCTGGAACTTGATTTTGTAGAGCCAGCTGGTCTCAAATTCAGAGAGTTCTGCCTGCCTCTGCCTCCTGAGTACTGTCATTAAAGTTGTGCACCACCACTACCTGGTGAGCACAGTTTTAATATGGTTTCTTCTTCTATCTTTACTTATGTGTAGTAGTGGTGTTTCTACATGTCAATGCCAACACTTACTCAGAGAGAAAGAGAGAGAGCTAATATTTTCAATCATGAGACATAAAATTGCTATTTGCAACGATGATTGCCTCAAGAGTTGAGGTGATAGGTTTTGATATTTCCATGCAGTAATGATTATTGCTGTCATGATTATTCACTCGCTCCTTAATGTCTTTCAAGCCTTTTTTTCTGTTATCCCATTCCATGTCTTTAGTTCACACTCTTCTCTCTTACAACACAGATTAGCTACTTAAATGTTTCATGTTTTTCATCACTGTCAATCAAATTAGTCTTAAATATTTCCACCTATGCTGGTTTCCCAGCTATCAGACTGGAGTCCATGAGTTCCCCCTTGTTCAGGTCAGCAGTTTCTGAGGGTTTATCCAGCCTGGTCTTGACCCCTTTGCTTATCACTCCTCCCTCTCTGTAACTGGATTCCAGTTCAGTTCAGTGTTTAGCTGTGGATGTCTGCTCCTGCTTTCATCAGCTACTGGATGAAGGCTCTAGGATGGCATATAAGGTAGTCATCATCTAATTATCAGGGAAGGGCATTTAAGGTAGCCTCTCCACTATCGCTTAGAATGTGGTGTTAGTTGGGTGGTATGTGCAGTCTACAGTTCCACTGGTAATGGATCAGTATTTATCCCCAGTATATGAATGGAATTTGGGAGTCCATTCCACTTAGAGGTACACTCTCTCAGCCTAGACACATGGGGGAGGGCCTGGGCCCTATTCCAAATGATATGACAGACTTTGCAGATGCCACATAGAAGGCCTCATCCTCCCTGGGAAGCAGAAAGGAGATGGGATGGGGGTTGGTGAGGGTAACAGGGGAGAACAGGAGGGTGCAGAAACTGGGATTGACATGTAAAGCAAACGTGTTTCAAATTTAAATATAAAAAAAGAAAAGAAATATTTCCACCATGAGCTAGGCAGTCAACACTAAATAACTAAAACTGCTTCCATTAAGAGATACAGAGCTTGAATCAATATTGATGTCCATGGGCTGTGCTACTGTTGGGATCATGTAGATGTAAGTGGCCTGAGCAGCTACCTGAAGCCATAATGGTGTTTGCATCTGAGCTACTGCTTAGTGCCAGGACTGGGTCTGTGGCCCTGCTGTAGCTGGGGTCTGTGTTGGTGTCCATGGCCCATGTAGCTACCATAGACAATGCTGATGTCAATGGTCTCTGAAGCCATCTAAAGCCATGTTGATATCTTTGGGCCATGTAGGCACAGACACCAAATTTCTCTGTGTCCATTGAGACCACTTAGGCCATTGTAGTGATCTGTCTGATACTCTAGACCTTAGCCAAAACTTGCTGTGTACCAACCTTGCTGTGAGACTTTGGGTGACTTCCAGGTTGCCTGCTGTTTCTGTCCTTGCTGCACCATTTAGGAATTGCCCACCCACACTTCCTGCCTACCCTAGTATCGTTATCTTCCTTCTCGGGGCTTTGATGAGGTTGAAGATTAAACTATCACAATTATTATTCTCTCTTCCTAGCTAGATATATTAGTTACTAGACTTAAGCTTTCCATCTTAGAACAACTCTATTGTAAACTCCATTATGCTTTCACCCTTACATACCCTTTCACTTACAACAGAGACAGATGAACAGTAGCATGTTCCTGGTCCCAAGGATGCCTCCAGATGCTCTCTGTCCCAGTCCTGCAAACAAGAGAGCACTCTGGGGGCCCCTTCCCCCAGGTCACATCTGCCCCTGTCCCCACCACCAATGGGCGTGGTCAGTGCCACAGGTATGGACATGGTGTTGCCTATGCCTGAGATGACTCTGAGGGACATTTTGGGATTCATAGTCCTACTGTTGCTAGGGTCTGTATTGAAGACCATGTTACCACCGAGATCCACGCAGATGTCCATGGTCTATGGTGTAGCCTGAAGTCACATGGCTAGGCATGATCCTTCTGTCATCTGAGGGCCTTGAGGGTATGAGGCCCTACTGCAACCAGGAGCCCTGTTCATGGTCTGTGCTGTTACCAGAAATGTTGTGGAGGCCCATAACCCATGCTCCCTCTAAGCATAAAAACCAAAGAAGCTACTTTGGCAATGATAGTGACGGTGCAGATGCATAGTTGAAAAAGGACATGGAAGACTTCTGTGTTCAAAAAAAGTAACAGCCTAAACAGGAAGCCATTGAAGAGACTTCTTAAAACCTGTGATAGGATTAAAATCATGTGCCACTGGGCAGATGAATTTATCAGTTTGAGGCCAGTCTGGTCTCTGGCAGCCAGGGCTTATCCAGAGTAACCCTGTCTAAAAAAGCAAAACAGAACAAAAGTAAACAAGAAAAGGACGCTGAAGTGTCTCTTTCCACACTTGATGGCTTCTGACAGCAGTAGGGAAGGACTCAGTTCTATTTAAGGGACAGGCCACTAGAGAGTTTGACCATGCTCCAGAGAGTGTACACCCAACACAAATCCGAATTCTTGTCTTTTTTTTTTTCCTTTGTGGAGAGATCAAAAGGGCAGGGGAAGGAGACGGGAAAGGACTGGGATGTGAATATAATAGGGGTGTATGATGTGAAATCCTCAAAGAGTTAATAAAAAATATTATTTGGGGGAAAATGAGAGGGATCAGGATCTAGTTCAGTTACATATGGATGTTGAGCACAGGCAAGGTTTAGAATTTGATCCCCTACCCAGTGGAGAGATGAGAAGGAAGTGATTTAAAAAGAAATAAAACTGTTTATTTTCCACTTCAAAAATAAATAAATAAAACTAAAAGCTTTGCCTTGCTCAAATTAGACGTGTCAATTTTAAAATTCATTTTATGCCACCTAACTTTGGAAACCCATATACATTGAACAAATATCCTACTGTTGAGCTATACCCCCTAATCCTTTAAAATTTCATGTTGGGATGAGATCATGCTTAAGGAGCCTAGGGAATATTCCAGATTGGGATGTTCTATCCTCACTCAGCCTCCCAAGTAGCTGGGTTAGTTTTCCAATCCAAGCAAATATTTCTTGCAAAGACAAACAGAGGACTGGTAATATGAAGTTATCCCCCTAAATTTCAAGACTCACGATACAAAGATGTCAAGAGTCAAATAAGAGATGCCACCATGTTATGACACAAAAAATGTTAAGTGCCTTTGTTCTCTGGGTAGTCCAGGGTTTTGTCAAAGCCATTTGACCTTTGTCTGGGAACTTGTAAAGTTTCTCTAGCCAAGACTACAAGTCACATGCCCCTTGAAGTTCATAAAACAAGGTCTCTTGTCACATATTTTCAACTGGATTGTTCTTCCTTGGAAATTTACAATCTCCTCTACCAAGTAAAGAATGATAAATAGTGAAAATGTCCAAGCCTAAATCATTATATAAACTACTAGTGAAGTATGAATTCTGCAGAACTTCATTGATGGCTTAGAGTTAGATTACAGGTGTGTGCAACTACACCCACTTGCAACATAATTTTACTGCTTGAAAATGCGACTTCTCATCAGGCCTTTTCCCACAAAAATGTTCTTTCTTATGAGGTCTACTATCAGCTGGTGTGCCCTGCTTTTAGCATAGTTAGCCACACTTGCCCATCTGTAGCATTTTTCTTTCCTTTTTAAAACTTTATTCATAATTTTGATGTTTTGAGATATGGTTTTTATCTGCATAGCCTTAGATATACTGGAACTTGCTCTCTAGACCTTGAATCCAAGAGATTCACCTGCCTCTGCCTCTTTAGTTAAAGGATTAAATTAAGGGCTTAAAGGCATGGGCTATCAGTGCCCATCTTCTCTCTTGTTTTTAGTAGTACTCCCATTCCAAAGGACCTAAGTACTATAGGTACTCACGATATTCGTTGCCTGTGCTACCAGGTATTAAGTATGCTGTACTTTTGCTCTTGAAGCCAAGTAAGCTGGAAATAACAGCCTTGCCTGTAGAATAAGGCATTATCCAGCTTTTCAGAGGTCACAAAGTTATGTTTATACAATATTCTAATCCTCTGCCTGTCACAATTTGGCCAAGGTAAGAAATACCAGCTTTGTATTACTGATCTAAATCTTTACAAAAATGCAAGGTCTTTCTTCTACAAGCTGGTCAGTGACCTCACCTCCCTCTAGGCATATTGCCAATGCATAGCACATGCTGACTCTGCAGAGAAGCCTCTAGAATGCTCATGTAGCTGCAGGATAAGTCATGTTTCCCTTCTACATGTGCATTTTCAAAATGGTTAACATCTAATCTTATGTCGTGTTCCCTTCATTCAGTTTTCTTTTGACTTTCTAGAAAGAGGGTGGCACATGGGTATCAAATGTGCTAAATTGATGATTTTACTTGCTGCTGTAAAGGACCTGGCATGATTATCTCAGCAAGCCCCAGAGCCTGAATATACTTTACAGAATTGCAAGTGCTGTTGTATCTACAAAGTATTGGTCTTAAACTTGAGAAAATCTGAACTCCTGTTTTTCTATGTAGCTATCAATCCTAAATTATAACTCCAGTGTTGTGACACTGGGAAGGGGCTATTATAAAATACAGTTGTTGTACAGGTTTTATCCTTCCTACAATGAAAAGGAAAAACATGTGTAGGAACCTTCGATAAACATTAAGAAGATTATATTGAAGGCTCTCTGGACTGGAAGAAAATTGTCAAAAGTATTGCTGATTCTACAAACTACGGGAGTGAAGTAATATGGCTGCCTCACTGTGTGGGTTAGTTTTCCAATCCAAGCAAATATTTCTTGCAAAGACAAACAGAGGACTGGTAATATGAAGTTATCCCCCTAAATTTCAAGACTCACGATACAAAGATGTCAAGAGTCAAATAAGAGATGCCACCATGTTATGACACAAAAAATGTTAAGTGCCTTTGTTCTCTGGGTAGTCCAGGGTTTTGTCAAAGCCATTTGACCTTTGTCTGGGAACTTGTAAAGTTTCTCTAGCCAAGACTACAAGTCACATGCCCCTTGAAGTTCATAAAACAAGGTCTCTTGTCACATATTTTCAACTGGATTGTTCTTCCTTGGAAATTTACAATCTCCTCTACCAAGTAAAGAATGATAAATAGTGAAAATGTCCAAGCCTAAAACATTATATAAACTACTAGTGAAGTATGAATTCTGCAGAACTTCATTGATGGCTTAGAGTTAGATTACCAAGCCACACCAGGTCTTGGGCAGAACAGCTACTGTCTGCTCTGTGGAAGTGAACTGCTACCTGAAAAGTCTAGGACATTTTTTAGTCTAACTTTGGCCCATAACAACCATCTGCTCAACACCTCTAGAATTTTTATTCACATGGATTTTTGGATTTTTAAAAGTGGTAAAAAACAAACAAAGAAAAAACCATTGGGAGTAAAATGTAAAAAACAAAAAATCTGAAAAAAGAAAAAAATCATTATTTTTATAAAATAATAGCAAGCATTCCACTTCAGAAAAACTAATCATTTCTGGCACTGGCCAGATCTAGTTGAATAAAACCTATAATGAGAAACACTACTTAAAAAGTATCATCAGAAAAGATGGTTCCAGAATGCAAAAAAGGAACTTTTCTCTCTGAGATATAGTGATATCATTATTGAAGTGTCAGTTAAATACTCCTAGGATCTTTTTCCTTTTAAAAATATATTGAAAACATAATTTCCATTGTCATACTGTAGTAAAAATGATATATATTCCAAAGTGGGCATAATTAATTTCATGTACCCTTTGACAGTTTTATCATATTTCTGATTGTTACAGGTGTTCTTTTCCCCAAGGAAATTTTAATGAGCATAGTCTCCTCCATCCACAATCTGCTTATGTTTGTGGAACATAAAAACCTAACTAATATGCAGACTTATTATTACAACTCAGGAAGGGGTTGAATAAAGATATTTCTTCCTGCTTTATGACTTTTCCACTTTGGAGAAACACCATCAGGGGAATGAGAGTACTGATACTTACAAATTCAAATTTTTAGAGATGTTTTTACATGATTTTGATATGGTTGAACAATAAGTAGTTGTTTGACATAGGTGTCTTAGTTTTTAAACATTCCAGTTCATTGCTTCCCTTTTAATTAAAATCTACTCACCATCTTTTGGAACATAATATATAATTTAGATTTAGGGAAAAGAAGAAGGGGGTAGAGGGAGAAGGATAATGAGAGAGGGAGCATGGAAGGGGACAGAGACAAAGACGGTGATTTTCTGCTTCAGTCACCTGCTTCTAAAGTGTCAATAGTTTAGTATATTGCATTCCTGGGTCTAGTAATGTCTTTATCTTCATATTTGTTACCACTTGTATTTTAAATACTCTAACTTACTAGGTTCTACTGGCTAGATTGAAAATTATCAATTCAAATTATTTGTCATGAAACAGATAAAGAAAATAACATTCATAAAGATCTAATGCTTGCTCAAGATCACCAAAGTAATTCTTGACATGATATTAGAAAGTAGCACAGTTAAGCCCAGCTTTTCCTACTTACTTCCAATAGAACAAGGCTGTTCATGGTATTCTACATATGTGAAACTAGGATGGGCTTTCATGCCTGTTAAAATTGGCTTCAGTTATTAATTTAACACACTGGGAACAAGGGATGCAACTAAAGTACTATCTCTATTTAATTTGCCTGTGAGAGTAAGGGGATACTTTCTGATTGTTAATTGTTAATTGATATGTAAGAATCTAGACTCTGTTGGTGGGAAAATTCCTAGGCAAGCATTACTGGATGATAAAAAAAAAAAAAAAAAAAAAAAAAAAAAAAAAGCTAGCTAGCTAAATATAAGACTGAAATCAAGCCAGCAAACAACATTCCTCTGTAACTCTATAACACAAATAATAAAAACCATGAGACAGATATTGGTGTTCAAGCTAAAGAACAAAGAAGCAAAGCAGCCAAGCTACCAGAGAGATCTCACCCCTATCAATGATTAGAGTAAGGGGGTCATCCACCAAAGCTCAGATTATATCTCCAGACTGCACTGCTCCTCACCAAATGTCAGACTGCTCCTGAGACTGCACTAAGCTCCTTATATTCTCTCTAATGCTGGGATTAAGGTATGAGCTCTGTTTATCTTTTAGACTGACTCACTTTCATGTAGCCCAGGGTGGCCTTGAACTCAAAGAGATCTATCCGCCTCTTTCTCTTGAGTCCTGGGATTAAAGTTGTGTGCCACCACTGCCCAGCTTCTATGGTTGTGGCTAGATTTCCATCCTAATCTCCAAGCAAGCTTTATTAGATCATAAACAACATATCACCACATTCCTCCATGATCTTGTTTTTAGTTCCTGCTTCCATGTCCCTCCCTTTTATAAAGGACTGCACAACCTATAAGCTAAACAAAGAAGCAAAACAAAACAAAACAAGACAAAAAACCTTCCTGTCCCCATGTTGTTTTTGATCTATGTGTTATCACAGCAACAGAGAAGCAAACTAGAAAAATGCATCCCTTACTGGATATAGACTCATGACTTTCAAAGTCACCAGGAAAGCACTAAATATAGCTAAATATAGCCTTTTTTTTTTTTATGAACCATGGTCTTCATTGTTAGTCTACCATCTTTTAATCCCTTTATTATGGTAACTTCTACAAAGACAAGTATATTCTGTTGCATGAGCTCTAATTGGTCTTAATAATAAAAACCCAGAGTCAGATATAGGAGTAAATGCTGAAAGATCAAAGAGCCAACACAGTGAGCCACAGCCACACCTTACCTCACCAACTTCCAAGTTGAAAGGAGAGCAAATATCTCAGACTCCCCCCTGCCATATCACTTCCTGACAGACGTTCAGACCTCTATGGTTAACTAGGTCAAGATCCACCCTATTATCTTCAAGCTAGCCTTATTTGTTAGAATGCAAGCAAGATATCACTACATTTCCCACTTTTGTATAAATAAAAAGAAGTTATAACTGATAAAAGAAAAATTATATACAATAAGTACAATAACTATATTCAATATATACAGGCAGAAAAACATCAATAATGTCTAGCAATAGACAACATTAGCAATTGACAAATTGAGAGAAAATACTCCATTATCTATCCTATCTTCATACATCCAAGAGGCTGTACCTAATTCTCTTTCTATTCTAACTAGCATTACCAAAACTATCTCTTTATGTCTCTCAAATTTACACACTTTATATTTCATTAATGAATTTCTTTTCTGAGTCTGGTAACAAGGAAAACTATAACTATTCAACTGCATCTGAGAGCCAAGAAGGAAGTAATATTATCTGAGTAAACAAAAATTGCAAGCAAGTGACTTCCTAAAAATGTAAGAAATGACCAATAGCTAGCTGCCTGAAAAGTCACCCAAGATTCTTCTGCAACACTGGGACATCCATCCTTGTTCAACAGGTCTATCATATCTGACAGACTTTTCTGTGAAGCGGGTTATTCTGAAAAGCTATCCTGCATTGATTTTGCAAAGTTTGGCAGTCCCTGTTTTGTGTGCCCTACTTGTCCAATTTAGACAGCATACTGTCAGCAGTAAAAAAAAGAACACTTTCTTCACCTTTTTGCTCAGTGGTTAACTTTTGTCACAAAGCAAGTAGACTGCATCTGGTGTTTCTTTGATAACCATCATCTTCTCTAAAGTAGGTTGGTACTTTTAGAAGCAGACATGTTTCATTGTCATAAAAAAAAAAAGAAAGGAACCTATGTTATCAAAACATCATAAATGCCATATTCTGTGGATTTCTGAAGTGTTCAAACATGACTGGTCTATCTGAAATATATCTCCATTTGACCTTGAAAACATATCTAACATGACTACACATTTGATTATATAATAGGTGGCTAATTGGTAACCTGCATTTCCTTTTTATCCTAAATTGTTGACAATAATATTTTCAAGGGTTAAAAATTTGCATTACATTTTTAATTGAGTTGCATAGGTACCATACCTTGAACATGATTAGAAATGTATGTACAGTATGTTGAAACAAAAATAATCTCAATTTTGTAACAATATACAAAGAAAAATCCAAACTGATTGAAAATGTTTAAAACTAGTAGTAGGGCTTTTTTTGTTTGTTTGTTTTAAAGTAGATTCAATAATCTACCTTTTTATCCTATTTCTATACCCCCTTTTTTTCTTCTCAGAGTAGATTCAATAATCTACCATTATATATAATCATATGTATATCTCTATTTTTCTTCTTTTTCAAAACAAGAGCTTTGAATCTAATCTCCTCTTTTCAACTATTATTATGAATATTATCAATAACAACTTGTAAACAAACTCCACAAACAATGACAGATATCCATAACACATTGAACTGTATCATTTATTATCCAATCTTTCTATAATGGGGAAGTGCAGGGCTTGGCTCAAGTCCTGCTTAGAGTAGTCTATGAGGCTGGAACATCTCAGCTAGTCACCACAAAATTGTCCTGAGCAGTTTGTAGACATTCCAAAGTTGATCATTAGGTCGTGTTTTTCAGCTTAGTGGTGTTATCATAGTCCTTTGAAAATGTCACTGTGGGGCTCTGTCATTCTTTTGGAGACTTAAGATTTGCTGTTAGATGAGATAATGGTTCAACTGCAGAAACTTTAAACACTTAAATGTCATATTTATGTTATGCGTACTCTTTCCTACCAGCTGCCTGGGTCCCACTGCCACTTCAGCCCCCAAATAACACATGAGACACTATATTATTATAAGCTATTAGTCAGTGACTAGAATATTTTATAAACTAGTTTCTACAAGGTCTTACCTTACCAAGAAAGCCAACTCATGTGTCTACTCCTTAGAACACATTGCAACTCCATCCTACATTTCCCAGACTCCTCCACCTCTCCTGGTTCCACCTATCTTGCTTCCCTATTGACAACAGTGCTTTATTCATTAACCAATAAGAGAAACATATTTACAGAATAACATCTTCCATTAGTCATATGCAGCAGATCTCAAAGAGGATGAAGGATCAATATGTGTTATTTGCATCCTGAGTACATTCTATTTCTAGTTACCTAAGAGGACTCAAACCTGAAATCAGGAACAGGAAGATAGATGAAGACTTTTCTAGAATTAATTGGTACTGTATATGACCATTAATATCATGGCCAATAGTTTAAAATAGATACATATTAATCTTATAAATTTTGAGATAATATTTATACTTTATTAAAATTTATAGAGTCAAAATAAAACCAAAGGATTATGAGATTCATGGTAATACAATAGTCCCATTAATTTTTTTTCTGTCCCATATCAGGTGGCTCTTCTGGCATGAAACAAAGATTTCAGATTTAATGTAAAAAACATGTTTGGATTCAGAGAAGGAGAGAACCACTCTCAAACTCAAAATTAAGATTTAATTTTTAATTGGACTTGGACTACAAAAATTTTCAGTATATGTGTGTAGAGAAAAGCATAAACAAACATTTGGGAAGATTTATGAAATTTTACCTGTTAAAAATGTGATATACTTATAGGCCAAATTACTCTTTTTCTTGGGACTTTTTTTCTGAATGATTTTTCTCTTTCTTTTCCTGTCTTAATTGTCCAGTGACCTTCAGATTCCTTAGCTGGGTGCCTTCATTGTCCTGAAAAGACAAACCCTTTCCCCAAACCTAATTTTGAGAGCTTTCCTTATGGCAAGTTATATCTGATCAAATGAAAAGCATTTGTTAGTTTTAAAATTAATTTAGATTGAATGGGCATGCTGTTTAATGAACTCTCACCTATTCTAATTAAGAATTCTCCCTTGTTCAAATCTAATCTTTATCCATTTTAATGGTATCCATAGTTTTTCTTCTCCTGTGGAAACAAAAACAAAATCCTTCTCCATCTTAGTAGATAACCTGCTTTCCATTCTGAGTTCAGCACACATTTAAAGTATATAGACTGATTTAATTCCATAGTTTTTTTTTTTTTTTTTCGATTATCCAGTGTCTCTAAGCAGCTGCTGTTCTCTTTTCATTGGCACCTAGAAAATACAAAGTTAATAAAGCATATAAAGCATCATGCAATCTATTTTGGAGGTCTTTATTGCCCCTTTTTGTTTAGTTAGCATATACTTTATAGTTTGATTTGATCTTTCAATAACTGCTTGCCCTGTAGGAATGTGTAGTATACCTGTAATATACTTTATATTGTAATACGCAAAAATCTATTTCATTTTAATAGAGACATATGCTGGATCATTGTCAGTATTTTTGTACAGATATTCCCATGATGGCCATAAACAAATGTGTGATTACAGAATAAGCCTTTTCAGAACTCAGAGCAGTTGCTCATTTAATTTGTGAATAGGTATCAATGATATGGTGTATATATTTTAATTTCCAAATTCTACAAAATGAAATATATCCATCTGCCATATTTCATTGATTTGAGTACCTTTTAGGTTATTTCCTGCATAAAGAACAAGAAGGATATTTCCTTATAATATTCTTGGCTTGTTGTCAAGTGATGGAAAAAATAAGTTTCAAACCTTTACTATTAACATGATGTGTTTTATGGAATTTGGAGACCTACAGTACATTCCCTGTCATAAGTTGAACAATTTCTTTATTACCTTGTGTTAGAGGGCTTGAGGACATGTATGGAATTGGCTGTGTGTTATATATAAGGGATGATTCTTATTCCTGATTATTTCTTGTAAGCTAATAAATAACAAAGTTCATTCTGACTCATCAGGAATAAAATCAGCAGTTTCAATGTATAAAACAACTCTCTCTGAGAATTGTGAATCAGTAACTATGTTGAGAGGTTCTTTATGATCCCTTAACACCATGAGAATAGCATATAAAGAATTTGATCTACTGTACTTAAATTTCCTGATTTGCATCCTGCCTTTCCTGATGTATTTGCATCAGTATAGAACACCAGATATTCCTTTTCTGTGTACAATGTGAGAAAGCATCCAGTTAATTATTATTATTATAAATTGAATTCTCTTGCTTTAGAGATATTTATTGTTAATCTTTCCCCAAAAAAATTATTGTAATCTCTTTGTCAGGGTTTACTTTCTGCCCATAATTTTGTCAATTTCATCATTAGTAGACAGTATTACAGTTTCTCCTGGATCTATTTATGCTAATAGACAAAGTCTCAATTTCCCTTTTAGAATCAACTCAGAGATCTTTTACACATAAGTCTGTAGTATTTTACTCTGATTATGTGCTAAGAGACCTATTCTAAGATATTGTCTTTCATCTATTAATATTCCTGTAGGAGTTTGCGTAGAGAGTAAAATAACCAAAATTCAACCAACCTTTGAATCTACATGATCCATATGTGCATCCTATAATTTCTTTTCCACCACAGTAATTCACTCTCAGCTTTCACCTAATAATTCTTCTTTTTTATTTTTTTTATAACCAAGTCAATTTAAATGAAAACAAACATTTATAGACAATATTTGGGAATTTGGGCATTGTTCTTTTCAAACTACTTCCTGCTGGTAAGGGGCACTGTCATGGGGAATTCTAAGAAGATGCAGAAATCCTGGCTGTAGTCTGCAAGGCTGTTTTATCCAGCTGTTTTGAATGTAGGATCACCTGCTACTCTGTTTCAGGTGGTCTGGCTTGATCAAACCACATTAGTCTGGAAGGAATCCACCGCTTTTTATTTTTTGTGGAAACAAAAATAGAAGTCCTTTTCCCCAGTAACTTGTCCTTGAACTTAAATTTTGAAGTCAAAGCATTTTTTAATTTATTTTTTTATTTATTCTTAATTTATTATTTTACATGTTGATCCCAGTTCCCTCTCCCTCCCTTCCTCCCTCTCTCCCTCTCTCCCTCACTTTTACCCTCGCTGCCCTCTCACATACACCCTAACCACCCTTCCATCTCATCCCCCACCCCAATTCCATATGTAGAGGAATGCCATCCAGTTGGGGTCATGTAGATCTGACAGGTCATGTGAAGTAGGGACTAGGGCTTCTCTCCTGTCTCTAGGTTAAGGCAGTTATCCCTCCATGGGAGATGTGTTCTCAAGGTCCTTTTGTACACCAGGAATACATCCTGGCTCCACCGTCTGAGGTCCCTTAGTCCTTCTAGCTGAGCCCCATATTCAGGGGGGCCTGAGTCACTCCCATGCTGGCTTCCCAGCTATCAGTCTGGGGGGCCTGTTAGCTCCTCCTTGTTTAGGTAAGCTATCTCTATGTGTTTCTGCAGCCTGGTCTTGTCCTCAGTCTTCATCTAGGTTCTAGTTCGACTCAGTGTTTATGTATGAATGTTTGTTCCTGTTTCCAACAGGTATTAGATGAAAGCTCCATGGATAAGTTAGTT
Organism: Phodopus roborovskii; assembly: GCF_943737965.1. Taxonomy (NCBI): domain Eukaryota; kingdom Metazoa; phylum Chordata; class Mammalia; order Rodentia; family Cricetidae; genus Phodopus; species Phodopus roborovskii. Next base: position 40,845,546 of record NW_026126407.1, read on the forward strand.
GTTGATCTCACTATCCCGGAAGGGCATTTACGGTAGCCTTTCCACAGATGCTCAAATTGTTAGTTGGCAGCAGTCTTGTAGTTCTCTAGACCTTTCTTTTTGTTCAATTTTATCTTCAAACCAATATTGGCTCCCTCTTTTATGCTCTCTCTCTCTCTCTCTCTCTCTCTCTCTCTCTCTCTCTCTCTCTCTCTCTCTCTCTCTCCTGTCTTCTATTCCTATCTGGGTTCAATCTTCCTAGTCACACGTGTTTTCCTTTTCTCCCCCTCATTTTCTCCTACTTCTCTCTCCATTCACTGTACCCCCCCCACTTCCCCTTGTGCTCTGCGGGACTTGTCCCTTCCCAGTTCTGTGAGGGACTTTATATGAATCTCTTAGAATACACCTTGTATCCTAGTTCCTCTGGTGGTGTGAATTAAGCCTGGTGATCCTTTGCTCTAGGTCAAAAATCCATATATGAGTGAGGAACATACTGTGTTCCTCTTTTTGTGACTGGGTTACCTCATTCAGGATGGTTTCTTCAAGTGCCATCCACTTGCCTGCGAATTTCAAGATACCATTATTTTTTTTTCTGCAGAGTAATATTCCATTGTGTAGATGTGCCACATCATCATTATCCATTCTTCAATTGAGGGGCATCTAGGTTGCTTCCAGGTTCTTGCTATTACAAATAGTGCTGCTATGAATATAGTTGAACAGATGTCTTTGTTGCATGGATGTGAATCCTTTGGGTATATTCCTAAGAGGGGGGTTGCCGGGTCCTGTGGTAAACTAATTCCCATATTCCTGAGGAACCGCCATACTGATCTCCAAATCGGCTGTATGAGTTTGCACTCCCACCAGCAGTGGAGGAGTGTTCCCATTTCTCCACATCCTCTCCAACATGAGTCATCTTGGTGTTTCTAATTTTAGCCATTCGGGCAGGAGGAAGATGGTATCTCAAAGTTTTGATTTGCATTTCCCTGATAGCTAAGGATGTGGAGCATTTTCTTAAGTGTCTTTCAGCCTTTTTGATTTCCTCTATTGAAAATTCTTTCTTCAATTCTGTACCCCATGTTTTAATAGGGTTATTTGGTGTTTTGTTGACTAGTTTCTTGAGTTCTTTTTATATTTTGGTTATCAGCCCTTTGTCGAATATAGGATTGGTGAAAATCTTTTCCCAGTCTGTGGGCTGCTGTTTGGTCATTTCCACTGTGTCCTTTGCCTTACAAAAGCTTCTAAGTTTGAAGAGGTCCTATTTATTAATTGTTTCTCTCAGTGTCTGTGCCCCTGGAGTTATGTTCAGGAAGCTGTCTCCTATACCAATTTGTTCAAGGGTATCTCCTACTTTTTCTTCTAAGAGGTTCAATGTGGCTGGATTGATGTTGAGGTCTTTGATCCATTTGGACTTGAGTTTTGTGCAGGGAGACATACATGGGTCTATCTGCGGTCTTCTACACACCCTCATCCAGTTGTGCCAGCACCATTTGTTGAAGATGCTGTCCTCATCCCATTGTATAATTTTAGCTGTTTTGTCGAAAATCAGGTGTTCATAGGTGTGTGGGTTATTATCAGGATTTTCCATTCGATTCCATTGGTCTACCTGTCTATTTTTGTGCCAATAACAGGCTGTTTCAGCTAATAATTCTTTTGGACTATTTAAGGTCTTGTCACTATCTAAAGTATTGAACAAAATACTTGGTTCATTTCTGTGTACCTCAATAGTGGGCCATATAGGAAATGTCTCCTAGCAATCTTTTTAAAACCTTAAGAATCAGCAATGGATTTTACTAATTTGTACCATTTGGGGTCTAATTTTCGGATGATCTACTTTATATCCTGAGTAATTAATAGAGTCTCATCTTTGTATGTTTTTAGGAAAAATTTGTAATCTCAACAAAGCAGGGTTTTCTTTATTTCTTCAAACATTCTTTCTAAAGCATTTGATCAGCTACTAAGATGCAATAAATGTAATATTAAACTGTATATTGAGGAAATTATTTCTGTATCAATTCCAACAGCTGTCATACAAAATATTGGCCTATAGTAAGACTATTTAACATTCCCCAGGGAGAATCTCCTTTTGATATCTCTTAACAGACTAAGAATTATTATAAATAGGCACTGAAAAGGCAATTTTTTTCTGTCTTTTTATTGTGAAGGTATAGGGAAGAAACAATCTATTAAATCAGTAACTATAAGAGGCTGTACTGAGGCCTGCAGTTTCTTTGTTTTTAAAGGCCATTGCTTAACTCAATTAGGATTGTCTGTCAACCATTTTAAAAGTGGTGATATTGGTGTGCCACTTTCTTGTACAACCTGAATGGTCAGTGACTATTCTTTACAATAATTTCTAGCTTTTTTTTCCCAAGAAGTATACAATAATTAATAGTTTTTATAAAATTGGAGGTATTTTGATCTGAGTATTCCATTTCTGTAACAAATCACATCTCCATAAATTCATTACTACGTTAGCCACATATGACTTTAGTGTTCCCCTCTGTCCTTATGGCCTTATACATTCGACTCATCTGTTGCTCTGTTTTGCCTGAGATAAAGTTCACTTATAGAATTGTGAAAAAAAATTTGCTTTATGGTTTCTCCTGAAATTTTTCTCTATTTTATAGATTTTCTATCATCCAGAGTAGTATGGTTTCTTATAATAAGGATAAGGTCCTTTAATTGCTCTGGATTGGAGTTTCCTCCCTGGTAACTAGAAATATTGAACCATTTGGCATGGGGAACTGAGAGAGGACCCTCAAGGCATTTATGGATGGCAAAGAGTTACCTTAACTGTCTCTTGTTGGCCTACTTTTATTATTCATATATATATGTATATATATATATATATATATATGTATATATGCCACATCTTCTAAATAATCCAGAAGGTAGGGGTATTCTGTTTGAATTATGCTTAGGAACACCCTGTTTTCAGTTCATTTTTAGGTGACCTTGTTTTCCACAATTAAAAACTTGACATTTTGATTTTTCTTCAAACCTCTTGAAATCACCTCTCCTAACCAAGCATCATAATGGTCATGTGATTTAATATTGATTGTAACTTGAACCCATTCCTTTAAGGATGTCCATCTTGCCTTTAATGGCCTTTGCATTGTGTATTAGCGTTTCCAAAAGCCAGAGATTCAATAATTATTTGTCTAGATTCTGAATTTGATATCATCCTATTGACTGCTGAAATCAGTCTTTGTAAGACATCTATGAAGGCTATCTTTGGGCCCTGTATAACGTTAGTAAATGACTCAATTTTCTTTCCTACTTCAACAATTCTGTTCCAAGCATTCAAAGCTGCTATGTGACATAGATCCAGGGTATGGTAATCATATAGAGAATGTTTTTCTATATCAGCCTAATCTCCCTCTCCAAAATGTTGGTGGTGGGAGATTTCCATACCTCTAGCTCTTCTTCATTGTTCAATGGTCTTAGCCTAATCTTTCCACCTAGTCCTTTATTGTAATTGAGACCCAGGCTCAAAAACTTCTGTAACCAAGTCAATCTAGTCTTTAGGGATAATTCCATTACAAATTGACCACAAATTTAACATCTGCTTCACAAAAGGTGAATACATGCCATATGAGTCTATCACTTCCTTGAATCTCTTAAATCTAACATTGGCACAGGAGTCCATTCAACTCTTCTACAGCCTTGGGGATATGTATCGTTTGGCAGTTGTTCCTGTAAGGTAACTGGATAAATTAAATTTGGTTCCTTGAAAACCTTAGGCTGTTCCTCTCTAACCTTATAATGCAATGCTGAAATTGATTAATTGGTTCTCCATTAAATTCCTCTATCTGATTCTTTATATCTCTACAATCTGTTTTATTAAGTTTTTCTAAAACTTGTATCTTAGCTTTCATATTAACCCTCATTTTTAGTCATAAAATGAAAATGATAAAACTGATAATGTTTATAATTACATTATATTAATCCCATCTAAATTAGTTATTCTCTCATTGAAATATTCCATTTTAAAACTATAAATTGTATTTTCATACAGAGCTCTAATCCTGCCATTGTAATAGTGTTTTCCATTTTTAATGTGGGGAAAAACTCTTTTTAATCTATTTCTTTTTCATCTAATTCCCCTCTTTAAGAATTCCCAAATATCTTACCAAATCTAATGATGATGAACCCTGCATAGTATATGTTATTGCAGAATACAGGTGGTGTAAAGCCTGGCTGAGGACAGCTGCAGCTTCTAGTATGTAGCTATGAGCTGAGAGTGGCAGCCTGAGGAGATGAAGTCTAGGGAAAGCCTGCAACCCACAGAGGAGATAAAAGACAGTTGTCTGAAAAAAATGTACATGGGTGTAGCTGGAAGCTTTTATTCATACCACCCAATCCCAGCTGCTTATAAAATAATCACTCTGAGGCTTAATGTTAATTATGTTTGGCCAATGGCTCAGGCATATTACTAAGTAGCTTTTACATTTAAATTAAACCATTTCTATTAAACTATGTACAGTCATGTGGCTTTGGCTTACCAGTAATGCTCTGTCATCTTATTCATCTGGAAGCTATATGGCATCTCCCAGACTCTGCCTTCTTTCTCCCCAAATCTCTGCTTAGATTTCTCTCTTGGCTCTATTCTGCCTTGTTATTTGCCAAATAAGCTTCTTTATTAACCAAGGTTAACAATACATATTCACAGCATACAGGGGGGCATCCCACACCACGCAGAATTACGCAGAAGAAGCACATGTGGCTGGAGCTGCCTGAAGGCAGAGCCAGTCAGGCTAGAGTGGGTAAGTCTGGATTGAGAATTTGGATCCCATGTGACCCTGGAGTCTGGGGCCTGTGGAGTTTGTTGCAGAGAGTCTGCAACAGTACTTAATGGCTTCTGGAAAAAAAAGAGAAGAACCTAGCTGGCTGGATAGTGACTCCAGCAAGAGCCCCGCTTGCAGTTCCAGAATGTGTCAGTGGCTGCAAAAACCACATGGAAGTGGGTTTTTCATGAATTCATGCCTTAAATTTGGGTGCCAAAAGTTGCAAGAGTTCTAATTAGTCTTAAAAATAAAAACCCAGAGTCAGATATGTGGGCAAATGCTGAAAAATCAGAGAGACAAAGGAGCAAGCCACAGTCCTGCCCTACCTCACCAACTTCCCATCCAAAAAGAGAGCAAGCTCCTATCTCCTTCCACTTTATAGCCCCCCTGTCTGCCCAGTCATATCACTTTCTGTCTGTCTCTTCAGACCTGCAGACCTCCATGATTACCTAGTGGCTAGCTCTGCCCGCTGATATTCAGGCTAGCTTTATTTGTTAGAGTACAAATAAGATATCGCCACAATGTTCCTTAAAATGAATGGTGCTTCCATCCTCTGATTGGCATCCTCTCTTTTTTTTGTATATGCCTCTGAACAGCAAGTGATAACAATGCTTCTTTATTATGGATAGCACTTTGAAATTTGCAAATATATATGTGTGACTGTACTAATTGCACAGAGTATATAAAATAACTACCATTTCCTCTGTTATTTTAGGTAAGGTGTCTGATCTCAGATAAGTTCAAGAATATCTAAAGATGACTATGTTGCAAACAACTGTAGATAAAAGATTTGGCTCCTTGGAGCAGAGGTTCTCAAAGCTGAGAAAGGAGCCCCCCAATGCAACATCGGTAATATCTAGACACCATTAAGACTGTTGGAACCATGGCTGCCCTGCTACTCCCAAATCTACTCAATAGAGACCACAGAAACTCTCTGGTGTCCTATACATCACATGGCAGTTGACCACCACAAAGAATGATCTACTAAAATGTCCATGCTCCTTAGATGGAAAAACCCTGCCTTAAAGCACAGCCTGTCAGTGTTCACTCTCTTTTCTCTGAATGTACTAAGAATATAATACTGAATTAAAATAGCTCATTGAACAATTCAATCTAGTCAAACATAATATGGAAAATATAAGATTAGCAAAAAAAAAAAAAAAAAAAAAAAACAGGCATTCACGTTTTTGAAGTTAGGAAGAGCTGATTATTAGCCCTCATACCACTGCTTAATATTTATTTCAATAATAACTTCCCTTTAGGCACATTAACGTTAAGATTTTTGTAACCTCCTTTTGCCTTAGTTTATAAAACATAGATAGGCATTCCTACATTATGGGGCTAGGATTTCTGCTTAGTGTGTATCATCTCTCTTTTTAAGTTTCTCTCTCATTTCTATCTTCAGTAGGAAGCAGTCTATAAGGAATTTGTAGGTACCTCATTTTGTTGACCAATGGATTTGAAAGATTCTCTGGAGTTCAGCATTGTGAACATCATCTGCCTTTGAAAATTATTTTTCTGGTTGATACACTCAAAAGAGGCTGCATCTTTCAGTCAATACTAAGTTTTCAAACTTCACAAGGATTCCCCTGGATGAGTAGCATAATTGACAGAAATTATGATTTATTGATTCCCTTCACCCTTATTTGTCTTCCTCAGAATGAAAATGAGCTCAGGGTATGGGATATAGTCTCTTGCAAGGACCCAGAGGAAAGAGCAAAACCATGTTGAGGAGAAGAGACCTTGTAATTAGTTAGACTCAGGTTTGATCCCATTTGTGTCTTTTTAGCTGTTTATTTCTATGCCTTCCCTAATGCTTTTGAATCCCTGTTCCCTTTCCTATAAACTAGTGGTGTCCTCAGAATTAAGATAAACAATACATATAAAGTACTCCTATTTGCATGCTTAACAAGTAGTAGCCAATGTCTGAAATTTCTAAGCATGTCTGAAAGGAATATATATCTCAAGACTCACCAACAGAGCTAGGTAGTATAGACAGATTGAAGCAAGCAATGTGAGAGATGCACTTTGCCTTGTCCTATATATAGTAGAGCTACCTAAGATAAAGGTGGATTTATAAGTTAAATTTTTTAAGAGATTTACGGCAGCTAGTAATAAGAATAAACCATGCATACATAAAAACATATAGTGCTATATAGCTATGAACCTGTTGTATACAATAAGCAGCATCATTATCCATACATTTGATGATACATTTGAGTAAATGGTAGAATACTTGAGGAAACACACTGATGACAAGAGTAATGAATCTCACTGTGCATGAGTTGATCCAGAATTCATGAGTAAGTAGCAGCCACAGCATGAATATGTGAAAGAAAGAAGTTTTTTTTTTTGGGGGGGGGTGCTTGTTTGTTTTGTTTTGTTTGTATCTTTAGCAGGATGAAGAATAGAATTAAGGAGTTCAAGTGTCCAAGTTTGTTGTGGTACTTAGAGTGGAGCTCAATTTAAAATTGTGAGTTAGTTCTAGGAAATTCTAATTACTATTTTTAGACCAAAGTGTACAGCGTTTCTTGAAACCCTAGAAATCAAAACCTTAGACGTGATTGGGTGTGAGGGGTATGTGTGTTACTTTATCATAGGAAAGAATCAGGCTTCAATCAGTCATTCTAATTTAAAATTCAGTCATGAGTTCTAAATGACATTCAGTAAACATTAAACTCTTATAGCAGCATTATTTATAATAGCCAGAACCTGGAAGCAACTTATATGCCCCTCAACTGAAGAATGAATAAAGAAAATGTGGTACATTTACACAATAGAATACTACTCAGCAGGGAAAAAAAGAAACAAAACAAGCAAACAAACAAATAAAAAAAAAAAACCAATGGAATCTTGAAATTCATAGGCAAATGGGTGGAACTAGAAGAAACCATCATGAGTGAGGTAACCCAGCCACAAAAAGACAAACATAATATGTACTCACTCATATATATTGAGTTTAGAGCAAAGGATCACCAGCCTGCAACCCATTCTCCAGAGAAGCTAGGAAATAAAGAGGACCCAAAGAGAGACATACATGGTCCCCTGGAGAAGGGGAAAGGGACAAGATCTCCTGAGAAAACTGGAAGCACAGGGGAGGGGAGAGAGAGTTAGGAGAAAGAGAAGGAGAGAAGAGATGCCTGGAAGAAGGCATGAGGGAACAGGAAGACTGAGTCAGGGGCAAATAAGAGGAGAGCAATAAAAAAGATACCTAAATAGAGGGAGCCGTTATAGGTTTAAAGAGAAATCTGGAACTAGAGAAATGTTCAGAGATCTACAAGAATGACCCCAACTAAGAATCTAAGCAATAATGGAGAGACTAGCTTAAATACCCTTCCCCTATAATGAGATTGATGACTAATTTAAATGCCCTCCTAGAGCCTTCATCCAGTAGCTGATGGAAGCAGAGGCAGATACCCAGGGCTAAACATTGAGCTGAACTCCTGGAATTCAGTAATAGAAAGGGAGAAGCAATGAGCAAACGGGTTAAGACCAGGCTAGAGAAAGCCACAGAAACAGCTGACCTGAACAAGGAGAAGCTCATGGCTCCCAGATTGAAAGCTGGGAAAGCAGCATAGGATGGAACCAGGCCCCCTAAATATGGGTGTCAGGTAGGAGGCCTGGACAGTCTATGGGGATTCTGGTAGTGGAACAGTATTTATCCCTAGTGTACGAATGGACTATGGGAGCCCATTCCCCACACATCTGGGAGGGCCTAGGCCCTGCCCCAAATGATGTGACAGACTTGACATTCCCCTATGGAAGGTCTCAGCCTCCCTGGGGAGCAGAAGGGGGATGGGATTGGGGGTTGGTGGGGGTCATGGGAGGATGGGAGCCACAGGGAACTAGGATTCATATGTAAAATAAGACTTTATAATTTATAAAAAAGAGTAATAATTAAAAAAGAAGCCTTATGAGCAGAATTTCCACAGTATGGTTTTGTTTGTACTTCTTACTGTAGATACAAGCTCCCTTTTCCTAACCCCTCTCCCCCCAAATTACATGATATTACTGTTTCATACAGTATGTTTTTTATTATTATTTTCAATAAATGTTTAGACCATATTAATCTGTTTCAATTTAAAACTCAGTGTTTTACTTTCATTTTAGGACAAGATTTTGCATTTTGGTTGCTCTTTGTAATCTTGAAGTAATAAATATAGGTAGGTTTTTTAATGGGACCATTAGAGAAAGAAAGGTAAAAAAGAGAAAAAACCATGAGTCATTTTAAAAGAGAAAGGCATTCTGATGCCATTTTAGACATTCCTGGTAGGTACAATTCCTCTTGATTTCAACAAGGTCTCATATGAACAAGTGTGGGAAAAATAAAATAATTTCTATGATCCTTATCTTTCTATTTTACAGATTTATTTATTTTTATGTGCATGTGGATTTTGACTGCATATATGTCTGTGCACCACATGTATGCCTGGTTCTTTTGGATGTCAACAGACATCCTCATGTCATCTGAAACTGAAAGTTATGGATAGTTGTGAGCCACCATGTTCATGTTGGGAATCGAACATTGTTCCTCTGCAAAATTAACTAGTGTTCATAACTGCTAAGCCATTGCTCTGGCTTTGTGATTTTCCTGTACTGTAACCCAGTAGTTTTTCTTATAGCACCTAGTTTTTCCTTGAATCCTGGAGTTATTTTTGAGCAACAACAGCGCTGACTGTAGCAGGCAGAAGTCTGGGGACAGTGCAGAGGCATGGTAGCTTCACATCCTCTTCTCTGATTTCTGTCTGATCTCTATGGAATCCCATTGGGCAGTCACAGACCTTCTCCCCCCCACCCCCATTTGAAAAGGAAGGACAGTGGAAGGAAGAAAAAAAAGGTGAGCTGAGTCCTTATCAATCCCTTTCATGAAGGTCCCTAAAGACCAAACACAATGAAGAGGGAAAATCAAATTGGGCTCATCATTAAAGAAGAGCGAGAGACAATCTGCTTTGAGTTCATAATTTATTTCAGACTCCCTTTTATCCCGGGAAATGCTGATATACATCATAATGCATTCTGTTTTCTTTTAGAAAATGACTCTACTGTCAAAATTCCAAATTTCAGTATAGCTGATTTTCTAGAACTGTGCAGTATTTTCCCTCCCTGGCTTGCTGTCCTCTGAACCCCACACTGAACCTCCTCACAGTTATTTTCAGAAGGCTATGTCTAGGATTCAGGCACATACAAATATTTTTGCTAGACACTGAATAGTTTGAAGAAAATAGCTGCAAGAAAATACAATGGGGGTGAGGCAGGGGAGGGCAACGGGGCCTAAGAAGATATTTACGGAATAAAGGCAGGCATTAGTAAAAATGCAAATATGGGGAAGGGCTAATGACTTCAAAATAAACTTAAAGTCTATACTAGGCTTTTTTCCACCTTTCAGATATTTCTAGGTGTTTCCCTCAACTGCTGAAATGCACACGTTGAAAATACTATCAACAACGGTTATTTTTCATTGTTTTTGATTGTTGTAGGAGAATACACAAGCCTGGAGCAGAGATTCATTGAAAACCTCACTTTCCTTCCTCAGGGAGCTGTTATTTCAATAAAAAACAATGGAATCAGTTAGCATAGGTAATAAAATAATTATAGTAATTTATTTTGGCTATTAAATGTTGCATCCCCTTAGCTAATCATCCACTTCAAGCTATTATTCAAAGTGTTCTACTCTTTTTGCCTTTAAGTTAAACATCATGATTTTCTATGCACTGATAAATCCAAATCTAATAAACTCCTGATGTGTTTCCTTGCTCTGTGACTACTGACAACTCTCCCTATCTTGTTAATTCAGTGTTACTCAACACTAGTAAAAGATGTTTTCCTGTATCATGTAAAAGCAAATGATTACTTGTTTCCTAACTTTGTACCAAGTTACAAGTATATTTAGCCTTCATTACTGTATAACCACAGAACACTCTGTGTTTATAAACAAAGGCAGTATTTGAGAGGATTTAATCACTAGCCCTTAGAAAGCTGTACTTTGTGAAGCGACCCCAATCATGTCTTGCCAACATGCCATCCATGAAAGGATACCTTTCAGGATTCAGAACGCCTCGTGTGTGTTTCACCATAGGATGAAGCCGGGTTTCTAATTATTTTCTGTTCTATTCGGTTTCACATCCGTTTCACTTTGATAAGGTCTAAGCCAGGCGTATCAAATCATCAGTAAAGCCCAGAGTTGTTTTCCTATTCTGCAGGTATGTTACGTGATTTTGCTCTGAGACAAACCATACACACATTCCTGACTCATTTTCAGATGCCAGATCATTAAACAAAAGAAGTAGCAGAAATAACTTCAAATGCTCCCCACGGAGGCTACATACGCAGAGACTAAAACTCAATTCATCTTTGTGCTAATATGAGTATATTTAGGAAAACATTCATTTTTTTTAACCTCTACTCTTACCTTTCTAAACACAACATATAAATAAGTAAAGGTTTGACATAAATTTTAGGGGGGGGATGCATCTGCTGGCAAACTGTACTCTATATACAGAAACATTCTCAGGTGTGATTAATAATTAGCAAGTGGATAATCTTACACAAGCCACTTTAACTTCTAGTCATACTTTTGTTGCCAGTAAGGGTCTGAATGTCATTAAGCAAACAGACCTTTAAACAGTTTTTCAGTTGAAATAGTACTTGAGTCCTAACTGAATTGTTACAATAAGTTTGTATTTCAAATGAATAAATTTTCATTATTAAGTTACAGGAAAAATATAAAGCTATAGAAAAACATCTAACTGAAAATGTAATTGAATACTTGAAAGTAGAAAAGTGTATATTAGTTTGAATTCCAGTAAAAATCTCAGTTTTATCTCATCTGTCAGAACTATAGCTAAGAGAAATAGACACCTCTATTGGGAGGCAGGATTTTTCAAACAAGTTTGTCAGAGTGTCCTAGAATAAATGGGACTTCCAAGGAAACATAGTCACATCACATACTCATTGAAATGAATGATTCTACTTCCTTGACTGTATTGCTGTTCGAGGACATTAGACAATAGTACCTTTGGTATTATTCATTGCGGCAGGAAGGGAATGTCTTGAAGGCTTTGGATAATTGTTCTTGTTTCAGGAAAACGGACTACAGAGTTGGTACTCTGCCTCCTCAGATTACATGCTTTTCTTTAAGATGATCAATCTGCAACAACTTGAAGAATGTGGATAGACATTTCTGTAGGTCTCTCTGAAAGTTCTACTCATATGGTTTCATTCTAAACTATATTTCATAACATTCTTTCTCCAAAATAGAAGAACTTGGCTTGGGGAACAGCATAATGAGATGGTGACTTTTGCAGTCTCACAAATGTGCAAAAAAGAACTCAGTGCATGATCAGAAAGGCTGCAGACACAAGGGGGGAGATGAAGATTCTTATGCAGGCTATGGTGGGATATGGGACCTTGATAAAAGGACAATAGGTTATATGTATATCTCTGTCTACTAGACACTATAATCACACTTCAAGTTCAACACAAGAGTGAGTGAAAACTGCCAGGTTATACTACTAAGCTCATGTCCCTCCAGTATCCTTTGCTTCATGTCTCTTAGCCCCTCTATCTATTTGTGACTAATGTTGATAATAGATATGATGGCGCAATAACAGTGTGTTTAATGAATGGTTTTCCCACCCTGAGAATTCTCTTCCCCTCCCAGAGTCTTTTATGTGTCTTTTATTTTATTTTTTTATTTTATTTTTTTTTTTTTAGCTTTTATGACCTCAGTTGCTGAATTAGAGTTGGCTTATTGGAAAAGCCATATAAATTAGTTTCTTTTGTTTAAAAAGTTATGTGTTGAATAGCTTGGAGAGAGGAAGTGAGTTCACAAAGGAAATATAAATGTATTGTGAGGAATTTAAGTAGTACAAAGAACACAAAAGCTTTGCATGTAAATGGACTTTATAAATTAGACACCATAATCTAGTAATAGAACACAGTAATGCTATGGATGAATTCCAGTCAACATAAAATTCAAACTCTTTGAAGATACAGCCAAATCTTCTGTCTTAGAAGTAATAGAAATTCTCTGCCAGTGACAGACTTAACAAGTGGATAACCTTTTCATTAGACAATTATCTGTTTCAGTCGACATAAGACATTCAGCATATATATTTGTTGTACTTTTTTTAGATGTCGGCGAGCACATTTCATAAAGTTTAAGTCACACTGAGGTTCTTTAAACATCCAAAGAAAATTGATAGATGAAACACTGAAGAGTATTACATGTCCACTGAATATATATGTTTTCATTCTCTCTTCAAAAGAAAACACATTGTCCAGACTATCTAACCATTTAAAAAAAAAAAGAAAGAAAGAAAAATCTGAGTGATAATTACACCTGCTTGGATGTTTCAGAAGAGTGATTGTGTGTCTTTGTAGCATTTGAAGTTCTAATCTACTTGGTGCAATACCCTAGGAAAAGAGGTGGGGATTGTAAAGCCATCCTAATCCATTGAGCAATGTTAAAAGACAAGAGAACTATTATTATAAGTCAGGCTTTATTATGACCACAGTCAGTAGAAACCAGTCTGTAGTGACATTAATTAAAAATAAAATAGTGTGGAATTAATGTATAATTCAATTGCAATCTCAAGTTATTTTATTTGGGCTATTAGGAAGTTAATATATAGGCTTTAGAGAGAAAATCAAGTAGATTTTGTCTGAGTCTGGTTTAAGATATATTTGAGTGGTCAAACAGTTAAGTCTTGCTTTTGAGAGCCAATCCCAGACTACTAAGTATAAGTTGGATGGATCATGAATTTAATTGGGAAGTTAAGGAATAAGCCCGAGTCAAAGTAAAGTGAGCACCTTTAGACATAAGCAAGGACAGGTGCAGTGACATCCATATCACCTCCTTAGTAGGAATTCTATAGAACACAGGGGTGAGGTGTGAGCCAGGGGAATCAAGGCTGTTTAAATCATAAATTGTTATCTGATGTCTGTTTCTCTGGTGCCTATACTGCACTGAGAGTTCTCAGACATGTTGTGTTACCAGAATTTTCTTATGTCAGTTGGGGAAGTTATAAATGGACACTGTAATTTTCATCTGTAACTTAAAATCATGCCATATACCTCTTCTATTTCTACAGAGGGAGAACACAAAAGGAAACCAGTTAGAGATTTCTTGGCACACAACCATCCATCCCTTATCCTCTGAGCCATTGCTCTACTCCCTGCTTGCTCTCACATCTCCTTCGCCCCTTTCTTCTTCCACTGTGTGTTCATTACCCTCTTCCTGTCCATTTCCATCTCTATCTCTGCTTTTTGAGTTAACTCAATCCAGGTTGTTTTTATGCAGCTCAGGCTAGTCTCAATTCAGAAATCCTGCTCCAAGACCCTGAGAACCAGTATAATGTGTACTACCATATCCTCCCCATATCTCATTCTTATGCTCAGAAAATTTACAGCAGCAGACAGGAAGAGGGTTTGTTAGAAATGTTCAAGAATTTGCCTCTGATCTGGCTCTGAGTCTTAGAATTAGGGGTAGCAACTTTTAAGTGCCACCGTGTAACCTTGTAATCAAAGAAAGCCATACCAAAGTATTTTGATTCAATGACTGTGGGAATGTCTATTTCAATCAGTTTACTGATGACACATTCCAACACTGAAGATGCAATTTGAACACTCAATACAAAAAAAAGATAAACTACTACAAAAGGCATTAGAGGGTGAGAGTCAGTCCTCTCTAGCACCTCTGAGACCGAGCTCTTGGGAAGGAGAAAGGTGATCAGTCTGAGTGATCCAAAAAGATCCCTTTTCATGGACAATACTGGTTTGAGGAAAGCAGAGCTGGCAGACTTCCTTGGTCTCCAAGGCACTTCAGTTGCCTCTTCTCCAAAGTTCACCTTTTCTCACTATTAGGAGATGGACACACATACACTGAGTATTTGGTGGTATACTATTTTAACTTTAGATTTTATTTTACTTAGCGAGTGCAGAGCACTTTAAAACTTGGGAACTGCCTAATAGTCAAACACTAGAAAACACAGGATATGGAATACCTCTGATGAAACTAGATAACAGGATTTCTATAGCACTCTAGGGAACTGACTGCTGACAGGACCACATGGCTTCCCTCAATTTTTTTTTTAACCCCAATCTTATTCATGGGTCTAAGAGGTCAGTTGGGACTGATCTTGGTTTCTGCTTTTGTCTAGTGGATGGGTGTGCCTTGCTGGAGCCTATACCAGTGTCTGCAGGAACTCCAGACCAATTCCCTACTAAATTCATGTGCTTTTCTGACAGAGGGCAGAGGGATGCTGGGCAGGAAAAGCAACTAACAAATAAACAGGAAAGAAAATAAAAACAAGAACACTTGTCTACCAGTAGGAGCAGAAAAATAGGCTTTCAACATTCATTCCACAATTATTGATTGAGTGTCGGCAGAGTGCCTCACGCTCTGCTCACATTAAAGCAAGCTTTTCTTTCACACAGCTGCCTGTCAAAGACGGCTGCATTATGAAAAGAGACCCTTAGCTTTTAATGGTCATTCTACATTAAGACTAAATATGCTCTGTCTATGTTCACAATGCTTTTTTCTGACAGTTGAAGAGTTTTTTCTCTTTCATTGGAAATGTCTCTTTTAAAATAGGTTTTTATTTATAGATGATTGTAAATCACAGGAGGCAGAAGGCTTTCATTTCAGCCACAGCCTAAGCTTGAATTCACAGTGGCCATTGTAAAGAGGGTGGTTATATCTCCTGTGTGTGTAATGATGGCGTCTTAGCAGATGATAAAGTGTGTGCAAGTCAATGTATTCTGAGGTTAGTCACTATCCTTTATTTGTTAATAAAAAAACATATACAAAGAGAGGTTAGATTGTGGTGCTAGGAAAAAACTCATCAAATTATGAATAAGCATGAATAATTTTAGAAGCCTGCAGTAGTTTCTCATGGCAGTTAAGGTCAATATGAGTCTCATGATGGAAAAACAGGGGTTGGGAGAAAAATAAAATCACCATTATGTGATATCCATATGGAATACTTGTTAGAAAATAAACTCAGATATCATAATGACTTGCAACATTTGTTTCACCCTTGAACTGTATATTTTATCACCCACTATACCTTGTATACATAAATGTGTGTGCATGCGATCGATCTAATTTTAAAATTAAGCCATTTGTAAAGAAATATAGATCACGACTCAGAATTATTTTAAAGTTGAAACTCCCCAAAGTAGTAACTTCACAGCTTTTCCAGAATAGTATAGATTGTATACAAGGCATTTTTGAGTAAGCAGGAAGAGAGACTGAGGAAGTCACCCTTGAAATCAACAGTCCATGATATGTTAAATGCAAGACACCTGCTTTGGTGGTGGATTGGAGGGTGGGGAAAAGGAGGAGATGGACACAAATGATCTGAGGGTGAATCTGGATAGTTGTCAACATTGTTTAACTGAAAAAAGAACACAGCTTTTATATGCTACAGTTGTATATAGGATTAAATAGGAGACAAAGGGCATGTGATCTTGGGTGTGGCTTGAGATCAGATATTGAGAAAGCTAGCCTTGACCTTGACAAGTTAATAGGCACAGTCATATGTTAATGGAAGGCTAAAGTTCCTCTTGCCAGAGATAAGAAAATCTCCCCTTTTAACAAGCAGGAACTTCCTCCAGCCACCTAGGGAATGGAAACCATTATCCAGACGCCTGACCTTGGGAAAAGGACTTATTAGTCTTATTCCATGAGCCTGTTCCTCTCATAATGCTGCAAAAATAAATAAATAAATAAAAAAAAAAAAAAAAAAAAACAGATCCTGATGTTTTACCTTTTCCCATTGTACCACACCATTCAGATTTCTCTATATTTATTAACTGAACCCTTGACTTTAATGGCCTCAGGCTGACTGGGGATCTGAATTGTAGGTATTTCATGATTGAGATCAGGCGTGTTTAGTAAATCTCTAACTGTCCTGTTTATGGTCTAACTGGGAGAGCACAATGGAATTCCTAGTTCCATAGAGGCAGGGATTTTTTTTTCCCAAAGCCTGCACAAAATATTCCAAAGAGAAAAGCATTAATATTGAGAATCATTAAAAATTAAAACGGAAAAGGTGCTAGAGAAGTGTGCTCTACAATGTTGAAATGCTGGAACATCGTTGAGCAGCAATGGTCATCATTTGGTCCATGCCAATTAAGTAATGCCAATGAACTTGCTACATGTGAAGTGAATAATTGTGATTGGTGTGCTCAAGTTCTGTACTTTCCCAGTGACAGAAGTAACTATTTCATTGCTTAGTAATTCAGGGCTGCATACCCAGTCCTAAACTATTACTGGGTTTGAAATGTAATACATTTTAGTTGGAGTATTGTGGATTTCATCATGACATTTTCACAAATACTTGGTTCTTTTTGAAACTTCCTTCTCAATCCAATCTCCCATTGCCTTCTCCACCCCTGCTTGCCTTCCTCTTCACCTCCAACATCCCCCTTTGAATTCTATGTCCCATGGGATTCCAGTACTCTTTCCCTCTTTCCTCTGGTCATCCTACTATTCTCCAGTGCTGTGACCCTATATCTAAAGAGAAATGATCATACAAATATTATAAAGCTTTATTATAGAAATTTGCAAAAAATTATACACCAAAGTTAGCCAGAGCCAAAGTCTATATAACATAATGAGCTTATATAAACTCAGAGCTGGCATTCAAAATGGAAGCTATGAAGCTTCTTTAAATTTTATATTTTCAATATCAAATATGTTTTATGCACTTACCTTTCACAACTCCCCCACAAAAAAAAAAGACCCATGGTAGAATTATAAGTAGAAAAAACAATTTGCTTTATATTACTTTTTGTAACTCCTGTCTATTATCTTCATTCACTCTTCTTCATCCCCTTATATTTAGATTTTCTTTTTCTCTTTACAGTGACTATGTATACATTTGTTTACCTATATACATATATCACATACTAGATTCTTAATATGAGGTAGAACATGTGATTTCATTTTTCTGAAATGGTGTGTCCTCACTTAATATTATAGATTCTATTTACAATTTTGGCTCGAAGTTTTAACTTCATTTTTCTTCAGAACTGGGTAGTATTCCATTTTAACTTTGCTATCTATTCATCTATTAATAGACAGTGAGGTTACTCTTAATTCTTTGCTATTCTTTGAATAAAACAGCAGAAAATATAATCTTGAATCTACATATAAGAGAACTATGCAATCTTTTCCTGAGTTTAGCCAGCTATTGACTTTTTAGAATGCTTTCCTGTGACCTCAGATTTTTTTTTCCATAAATGTTGATTTCTTCCTTCCTTCCTTCCTTCCTTCCTTCCTTCCTCCTTCCTTCCTTCCTTCCTACTTTCCTTCCTTCCTTTTCCTATTTCACTATTCATGTATCTGATTCTGGACATCTATTTAGGCTTGTTTTGGTTCTTAGCTAGTATGTATGCTACAGAGGTTAAAAAAAAAAAATGAATAGGCAAGTATTTCTGGAGCATGTTTCCTTAGAGTTCTTCAGTGTATATGCAGGAAATCTATTTTAGGTTTTTGAGTAGTGTCCATGTTGATTTCTACAGTAGTTGAACTATATACATTCCCACCTGAAGGAACTGTTCCTTTTTCTCTAGATTTTTACCCTTCTTTGTTGTCACTTGTCCTCTTTGCTTGTGTTTCTTATGTTAGTCATTCTGATTGGGTGAGATGAAATTCATTTCATTTGTATTTTGTTGATCACTAAGGGTGTTACACTGACTTTAAAGGAGCCTGTAGAAGGTCTTATAGCTAAAACATCTATTAGCTTTGCTTTATACAAGCTTTTCCATATATAAAATTACTTCTTAAGAAACAATAGTCTGTAAATCAATGTTTCTCTCCCATCAACCTATTTCCAAATAACTGACTCAGAGGCTGAATATGAATTATAAATACTCAGCTGATAGCTCAGCCTGTTAGTAACTAACTTTTACACTTAAAATAAACTCTTATTTCTATTTATGCTTTGCCTCCTGGCTTGTTACTTCATTTTTAACATGTCCTGCTTGCTCAGCAGCTGACTGGCTGGCGTCTGTTGTGACTCCCATGACTCTGCCCTTCCTCCTTCCACCATTCTCTATGCAACAGGCTGTTTTGCTCAGGCTCTTCTTGCCATGATATTGACCAATTAGTTTTTTATTAACAATTAGCATGATTCACAGTGTTTCACCTTTTAAGGAAAGGTTTTAAACTTAGCATAATAAAAGTACATATAACAAAAACATTTATTAAGAATTTCAGTTACAATATTTAGTCTAATTGTATTTGAAAAAACTAGAGAAAATACTATCTATCTTTGTGAGTTTAAAGTTTTTGCACCTAATTTACCTTTTATTATAACTAAGGGAAAATATAATTATCTAGTCTTCAACTCAATCAAAGATCCCAGAACAATAAAATGTTATTTAATGACAGTGACATCAGGCTGCCTGGGCAGTCACCCAAGTTTTCTCTGTAACATTGCTACATCCAACTCTGACCTACAGGTCTAGCAAATCTGACAGACTTTCCTGTGAATCAGGAATTCAGAATGACTGTCTTACCTTATCTTGGTAAGTTTTGGCAACCATCATTTTTGTGTGCTATTAGTCCAGTTTGAACAGTATATTGTCAGCAATAGATGCAAGGGAGGTTTCTTTGCTCACAGGATAGCTTTTACCAAAAAGAAAACAAACTCAATAACAGAATTTCTTTGATGTCCATCATCTTCTGTAAAGTAGATTGATGTTGCAAGAAACACACGTTTCACTATCATTAGTAAATTTATGTTATTAAAAAATCATGTATGCCATATTCTGTAGCTATTTGAAGTATTTGAAGATTACCTGTCTATCTGAAATATATCTGTTTAACCTTGAAAACATAACTAATATTACTGTAAGTTTTACTATTATATATGACTATTTACCTGTATTTCTTATTATTTAGGATTGTTGTTTTATATTTTTTTTTATTTTACATATATATTCTAGTTCACTCTCCCTCCTTCCCTCTCATGTCCCCTGATCCCAGTCCCATCCCATTGTCCCAGAATTCTTTTCTAAGCTTTGTCTGTTTTTATGTGGAAATTTAGCTCCTTGTTGGGTACCATATACAAAAAGATATTTCTTTCCTGCTCACTTCTTTCCAAGTAACTGACTCAGAGACTGAATATAAATTACAAATGCTTGGCTGATAGCTCAGGCTTGTTACTAGCTGACTCTTACATTTAAATTAATCCATATTTCTATTTATGCTTTGCCATGTGACTCATGGCTTGCTACATCATCTTTTATATGTCCTGCTTGCTTGGCAGTTAACTGGCTGGAATTTCTCATGACTCCCCTGACTCTGCCCTTCCTGCTCCTTCTCTTTCTGTCAGACTGGCTCGTTCAATCTCTTCTTACCTGCTATCAGCCAATCGGTATTTTTATTAGCAATGAGCATAATCTATAGCACCAGCCACTTAGGACAATACTTATTTATAGTCTGGTAGACTATGTGACCACTAGAAGTGACATTGTTCATAGGTTGTTAGATAGCTTTCCCCATTAAGGTCAGCATCTAAATTTAAAGCCTTATATTCATGCATCCCTATTTCTTTGGTGTATGGAATCATCTACTCTGTTCTTTATGTCATCCATACTATTTATTTCTATTTACTCCCTGCCTGCTCTTAGTTTTACATTTAGTGTGCTGCCTTCTAATACATAAGAGAACACCGACCAAAGTAGAGGTGTTCCCTCTGCACTCACCTCTGCTCTGTACAATATCCTCTATTAATCTACTGAGCATACCTCATGCCTTATCATCATTTCAGATATTATTTCCAAAAAAATCAGTACATACAGTGATAATTATGAAAAAGACCTTGTTCTCATTTGTTGTTTAAAGAGGCCTTGTGGGATTAGTTATACTGGTCCCATCTGCCAGATAAAGAAACTGAACCTTTAAAACTATAAAAATTTGACTGTGGCCTCACAGTTAACAAATGCAGTAACAGAACACTTTTCTGAGTCCTTCAGAATCCAAACCCATGCTCATAAGCACTGCATAATAATTGTTGTGCTCTTCTGTGCATGTGTCTTTCCATCCCTCTAGGTTATCAGCCCTCAAATGGAAGGATCACTGTGAGTTCATTCTTGTGTATACCCTGTCTAATAAAGTAGCATCCAGGCATCTGGTAAACATGCTTAGAATAAAATCAGTTAAAGCTCTGCCACTTCAGTGTGTTGAGGGGACTGTGCCTCCATCGGAATCATTTCTCTATAACCTCAAGTCCCTGAATTTCTTGTGACCCACCTGTCACTTTCTCCATGTATCTCATTATGATGCATCTGTCACCTAAGTTGCTCTTAGCAGCGGCACCTAATGCAACATGACTAGCACAACATGAGCACATAAACCCGGGAAGACTGCAGAGCCATGAGGCTGTTTTCTCCACACTGTGGATTAAAGGAATTTATAAAAATATATGTTAAAGTTTAGCAGTGACCCTCTGAGTTAAGAGCCTTGACATAGAAGGGCTCTATCCTTCTTCAAAGTGCACTGAATTCCCATGGAAATTGAGTTGAATGAGTCAAGCAAGCAGTCCGATTTATTTTTCCAAGAAAATTGCCTTATTAATGTGCATTATGAAAATAATGTTCCACATTCGAACTAACAAGAAGAATTGGGACTGCAGGAGCCCAAAGAAATCACCCCCTGTGCTTTCATTCCAATGGATCCCAAGACAATTTCTGAAACTCATTTTCCAGCTCTGACTGCTTTTTCAATAGTCCCTTCCTCTGAGAACAGTCCCCTCTGCAATGACCTCCCTCAACAACACCCAAAAAGGCAGGCAAATGTGGCAACCAGCTCAGCAGTTCAGTGACCCCAGATAAATGTTTTATAGGTTCTAAGTCTCCAGGCCAGGAAGAAATCAACCCAAACTAAAAACAATGTCAGGTAGAGTACAGTGGTTAGTTTTTATCACATGGATTGTGAATCCAGGGGACCTATGCTTACTCTCTCCATTAATAACTGTTACTGTGAAATTAAATAAAATAACATTTGTAAATTGACTTATAACATGTATGTCTAACACCGAATCAATAGCTAGAATAGCAGGAAACAGCAGTCATGGGGTTTTGAACTAGTTAGTGGTGCTTGTACATTGTCACCTTTGAAAATGTACAGCATGGGAAATGAGAACGATCCAGACAAGTGAATGTTAGGATTTCATATGTGCAGGGCACTGTTTCAAGGGGTAGATGGTTTTCCAACATTATGGTGTAGTGCTTTCATACCATGGATACCTACTAGCCTGCAGAATATTCTTTTTTCTTACGTTTTTGGTTTCTAAGGCTACAAAAGTTCAGAATTAAAGACAGCTTTAATGCTGAAACTGAAGGAAACACTTTCTTAACACAGTTCTCTATTTTTGGTCTCCTTGGGGCAGGCTTACAGAAGCATCTTGTAAGTTTCAAAATCCAGACGTGATGGATTTTACTTTCTTCCTTGACAACTCTTCTTTACCTATCTCCCATATGGAAAGAAGAAAGTCATTAATCACACTTTTATTTAAAAGGCACTATCATAAGCATCTTTTAAATACCCCCCAAGGCTCAATTTTGTATACCTGCAAGCATATACCTCCCAGATAGTCTAGGTTCTGGTTGTCTCCTTGTTGCTGTTTTACAGATTTACTCTGAATTCTCAGGCTGTCATAATTTTCAAATAATGGTGATTTGTCATCCTATAATAATATCCTACATCATTTCATTTAAATATATATGGCAGGAGATGAATCACACAGTGTAACTTAAAAAATCCTTAAACTGCTAAATATGGCTTTACTCTAATGAATCAACTTTCTATCTGTTTAATGGTATGAAAACAAAACAAAACAAAAAAAGACAAACTAGCTCAGTAAACATAATATCATGCAGATGGCATAACTGGAAAAGAGAAAACAATTGGGGATGGGGACAAATATTGAATAGATATAAAGAGATAAACTGCATTAAAATGTACTGAAGATTGGGGAAAAGATGACTGACTTATCAAATTGCCATCTGAGTTCCTGGTGCATTGCAGGAAAAAAGCCTTTATGTTCTTGGGGGCAAGGTTCTTCAGCCCCCTTTCCAGTGCTGATGGAGTGACTCTAACAAAATAAGGATGCTTTGGCGCTATTGATTGGTGCAAGTGTGCCTTAGTAGCAGAGTCATTACTTTTTTAATCCTGAAACTGCCAGCTCCTACTCTTCTCAATGGAACTTGAGCTTGTTCGATTGCAGTCTGCCATTTCTAATTGTTTTTAAATTTTGTGACACATCTCTACCTGAGGAAGTTTTGTTCTGGTTTTTTTTTTTTTTTTTTTTTTTCTAAGTCCTAGTTTTTAGAACTTTATATGCCAAGGTTTCTGGGTCTCTTGCTTGGAATGCCTTAATTTTGAAATAGGGAAGGGAGATCTTGGTTGATTAGAAATATCTGAACTCCTTGACTCTTGGCTGAAAATATAATTTGGGTCAGCATCCCCATTTACTCAATAGCATTAGAACGATGCTCTGTGTTGGGTTTTCAGGGGTTGGTATCCCTGTCTGTCCTACAGTTCCTTACCAGAATTGAGCAGAAAAGGTCAAATGGGGGGGAGGTGATATGTCAAAAGGCTGTAATTAAGATTTAGAAAGATTAATACCGATGGTATTTAATGAAATTGGCTTTTAGAGGAATGCTCATCTATTACTTTGATATTTAACATTTTTTTTCTTATTAAAATGTTAGTGCTGAATGGCAGCACAAAGTCAGAAATATGACTTCATACAGCCATTCACAGAGGGGTCACAGCTAATAAACAATGAGATTATTCCTGTGGTGTTATGGTAAAGTTATCTCACATTTCCACTTAAGACATATTTACCCACCCAGGATTTATATTTTTCCTCCTTTGTAGTGAGTAGAAAATTGGCCTAGCTGTGTCAATTTATTGCACCAATGCAGATTTTTTTAAATTAGTCATTTCAGCTGTTTATAATAATCTCAAATAACCAGAGGAAGCATCTATCCTATTTTTGAAAGAGAGGTGTAAGGTTTTTTTTTTTTTTTTTTTTTTTTTTTTTTCTTCTGAAGGGAATACTATAGTTAAATCCTCCATATCACACTGGGGGGAAAAAAAGAAAGAAAAGAAAAGGAAAAAAAAAAAACTAGTCTAAAGTAGATGCTGATGCCTTTTGGTGTTTTGAAGAAGGAGCTATTTCAAATTGAAAGGAAATTTCCATTTCAAAAATAGCAACTGAACTATCACAATGGCTGCTTTGCATATATTTTTGGTCACAAAAATACCATTGTTATTTTTTACTATGGCTATGCAAATGAGATGTTGATAGGATTAAGTCCTGTCACCTTCTCAGACAGTCTTATGCTTGCACTATTGAAGTTTTTCTTTGCCTCCCACTATTTCCTTTACATTTAATTAAAGTCATCAAACTCATTCCGATTCCTATTCTGCAGAAGGGTTTCCTTTCTCTGCACTTTGCCTTTTTCTCTGTGATTTTTTTTTCCCCCTTAAATGTTAGTTGCTATTCTTTTTTGCTGCAGTTTCTGACTTACTTCAGTCTATGGTATCATGTGTCTTCAATGAAGAGCATTTCACTTTCCTGCCTTCTATTTAAAACACAAGAAAAACTCAATCATTTGTTCTCCTAGGCTCATTTTGACACACCTCTATTACATTTTCTAGGGGCATGGAGTTCAAGTATATAGTCCTGAAATTAGAGTATGGGGGAGTTTACGATATAAAAAAAAAAAAGTTTTCTGAAACTAGGATGGTTGGTAGAATTAAGAAACTATGTAACAATTTCAAAATTATTTCTGTTTGGACACACACACACATTTCAAATATACTGCACAATGTATTTAGTTCTTTTTTATATTAATTTATTTTTATTTTATATATCTATCCCAGTTCCCTCTCCCTCCCTCTTTCCCTCTCTCCCACCCTTTCATGCCTCCCGACCACCCTCCCCTCCCATTTCCCCCCACTCCACATGTAGCGTGATGCCCTCCAGGAGTGGTCATCTAAATCTGTCAAGTCATTTGGTGTATGAACTAGGACTTCTCTCCTGTCTCTAGGTTAAGGGAGTATCCCTCCATGGGGTATGTGCCCACAAGGTCCTTTTGTGCTGTCTGAGGTCCCTTAAACTGCTCAGTCCTTCTAGCTGAGATCCATGTTCAGGGAGTCTGGGTCAGTCCCATGCTGGATTCCCAGCTATCAGTCTGGGGGCCTACTAGCTCCTCCTTGTTCAGGTCAGCTGTCTCTATGTGTTTGTGCAGCCTGGTCTTGTCCTCCCTCTCTGCATCTGGATTCCAGTTCGGCTCAGTGTTTAGTTGTAGGTGTTTGCTTCTGTTTCCATCAGTTACTAGATGAGGGCTCCATAATGGTGGATAAGTTAGTCTTCGATCTCATTATCAGGGAAGGGCATTTATGGAAGCCTTTCCACTGTAGCTCAGTTTTGTAGCTCTCTGGACATTTCTCTAGGTTCAATTTTCTTCAAACCTATTCATTTCTTATAAACTGTTACTGCCTATGTTCATATTGAAGGCTTGAGTATTCCACATTTTATAGCAAAAGAGATGTTAACCCATTGTGTGTGTTTGTGTGTGTGTGTGTTTGTTAGTGTATGTGTGTATGTATGACCATAGACTAGGACAAGTAAGTTTATGCCATCATCCGTTTCATCTAGTTTTTGTAAATATGACAAAAATGGACTTTATACTGATCTTTTCCTTATCCAAATTAGTAGGAGAAATGGATTATGAAAATGACTCTTAAAATTCACATATTATTTGAACACGTGTGAAATTGTGTTTAAATGACTTAAGTTTGACTGTTGCTCTCACATTGGTTTGGACACATTAAATTTCCATGCTCCTTCATTGGAAGTGGATGTAGTTAATAATTTTAAAATTAATTTGCTTGGAAAGTTCTATTTTTCTCTAAAAAAAATTGGAACTTATCGGTAAATTATCATTTTAATTAAAGCACCCATATGTATTACTTAAACATTAAAATATCCATGACTAATTAGGAAATTGTGGCCAGTGCACTTAAATTTTCTTGACACAAAGAAAGAATAAGGATGCTTGTAAAGGCCAACCAATTCAAAGCAATATTCAGTCTGGAAATTAAGAAATTATGAATGCTCACTCTCAATTAACATTTTTCCAATTTTGAATATGCATGGACTGTCAGATGATCTTCTCCTTATGCAAAGCAGGGTTCATCAGGGTGACAAAGGTATTGTTAATACCCCATATTTTTAGCTTCCAGGTACAGAGGGTGCTTTGTATGAGATCTACATCTTCTAAGAATTTTCTACTTCACTATTCAATAGCTTCACTATCCTCCTTCTGTTTTTTTAACTTTTGAGGAAAACAAAAGGAAGTTTCTCTCTTTTCATTTTATTCACTTCAGGTATCTGTAAAGTAAGTTACAGAAAGGGTCTTATTTCAAAACATTTTTCTATGGAGTAAGAAAATGTTTTAAAAATAGAATTTGGTCAAGGAAGCTGTTTTGGAGACTCATACATTTTAATAAACATGTTTATAGTTCACATAAAATTTTCTGTTCTCCTCCCATTCCTCCCATCCTCATCCCTATGCTGTTTATAAATGTAGGTAAGAAGGACAAGCATCCTCCAAGAAGAGTGTAGACCTCATACAGAGCACCCACTCTATCTAGATGCTAAAAATATGAGATATTAACAATATCATTATATTACTTAAAAGTGTTACAAGGATGTTCCTTATTTAAATTGAACTTATAAAGTAATTATTATTATATATTCATATGGAAGCTCAGATCACAAATTAAATAGCATGGGCAGCAGAATCCCCTTTTATTACAAAATACATTTGACCCTATAGAGTATGTCTGTATATAGACATTTGCACACACACACACACACACACACACACACACACACACACGTGTGTGTGTGTCCATAAAAGATTGAAAGGAAAGAGATCACGAAAACAAATTACATAAATTCTCTATGGTTTTATTGCTGATGACGTTTTCTTCTATAAGGGTTTGTATTCTTAAGTATGAATGACTGTGGGACAGGGGTTCTTCATTTGTTGTAGTTTTTTAGTTCAATGAGTGACTTTGGCTAATATGAAAGAAAAATCTTTAGAACCATGATCTGTTTATTCAGGGAGATGGTGTGCAGGTAGATTTAGGGGACAATTATCCAAAGTGGCCACATCAAATTTTCTTCTAGCAATGTATATGTGGTCTTTTCCCTTTAGTGCTATTTCTATTTAGCCATATACTAGCTCTATATTATACATAGTTTGTTTAATTTGTATTTCTTCTGCTGATCTGCCTCTGATTTTTTTTCTCACTTTAAGTACTGATTTCCCAGATTTCAACCCAAAGAATTATGAGCTTTCAGGATTATAGTGGGTCTTGAACCTCAATATATTTCAAAACCCATCAAAGAGATGCTAGTGTCCATTTAGACATCTGAATTATAGGTGGAAGATAAAAGATGTCAGGAGCAGGAAAGAAGTAGATTGCCTTGTAGTTGATTATTGTTTATTTGTTTTTTGTTTTCAAAATGTTTCCCTTGGTATGTGAATATAAGCATCAAATGTCAATGAGGAAGCATGTAAAATTGTGAGGTTCATAAATCTACTCTACTAGGATATATATCTGAGGTCTGTATTCAATGTAACCCACATATTTAAATATTAAGTTAAATAAAAACATGGAATTATATCTGAACAGAATAGGACACTTTGCAATTTTAAACCGAAGGTCATAATTAGGATGGTTACTACCAGACCTCACAGTCCTGACTTCCATGTAATCATTAATGATATACCAATGAAGTTCATGGAAAAAGGGAAATAGGTATATGCACAAGCTCTCTGCAGCTTGTAGGGTATTTGTAGACCAATAACTAATGAAAGGGTTGTCATTAGCTGAGAAAATGCTGAAGTCAAATATTAGAATGTCAGATACTTGGTTCAAGAACTCAAGGTGTGGGCCTCATAACTTCATGGTATTTCATCTAATAAAGGACAAATTTTGAAGCTCATTCAGTTTGAGAGAGAGGTGGGCTGTTTTCAGCTCTCTTTTGTGTCAGTATGTAATATGGACTGAATAACATCAGTATGCTTTATTGGGGATATTTACCTCAAAATTATCCAGGGCATTAAATATGTATATTTCTTCTATTAAAGCCCAACATGTTAGTGTGAATGTAATGAAACAGCAGAGTGTGGCACCATCCATCTTTTGTTATGGATTGCTGAACTGATGCTGGAGAGTGTATTTATAGGTAATGCATACTAGTACTGCCAAATATTGACTGTGTTTGCTAACACCGTCACATAAAACTTCTGAATGCAACCTAAGTAAAGTTCAGTTGAAGTTAAAATATTGCAAAATAAATGCCAAAAATGGAAACCATTTTTCAAAACACTAAATTAGGAAGTTAAGGAATCAAGGCAATTAATCAATATTTCAAAATGATGAATACATTTTATAAAACACCAGTTAAAAAAGAAAAGCTCAAAAGGGAGGTTTTCTGTATGCTTAAAACATGGTGTTTATTTTAGGGTTCTGTGGCAGATTTCAGATTAGGCTTTAGAAAAACACTTGACCTTAAGTGCTTGCTACAATTATGGTCTTCGTCTCAACATGGAAATCAATCAGGATTTGATGCTAATAATTATACTTGTCATTTGTAGAAAGCTGTGTCCTGGATGCTGTACTTAAATTTATTCAATCCTCTTCACAAGCCTATGGCATCATTACGCAAATTTTAGAAAACAAGGCAAGGTGAAAAGAATATCCAAGTGTTGTAACATTTCAGGAACTATTTGTATTCCTGTATTGTAGGTATTACCGAATTTAATAGATAAGTCAGATTTTCTATACTCAAAGGTTTCCATTACTGTGTGGTAGCTAAGGTAGAAAGAAAAAAGTAATGAGCAAAGAATTAAAGAAGGAAGAAAGGGTGTTTGAAGAATAAACACACAGAGAGGAATTTATGCCTAGTAGATGGTCAGGGACAAAGAGAGAAGAGTGGGGAAGGACTGTAGAGATCTCAGGTTCCACTGACCCTAAAAAATTTATACCAATTAATTATTTAGGAAAATATTTTACTTTCTTCAACAAATAATTAAGTACTGGGGACTGGGGGAGATGGCCCTGTTGCTAATGTGTTTGCAGCTAATGAATAAGGCCTTGAATTTAATCTCTAGCATTTATGTATCTGACCATAGTGGCTCATGAACACAATTCCAGCACTGAAGACATAGAAACAAGCATTGGGCTTATTTCATGGACTCACTGGTCAGCCACTCTAGCATAATTGGAGAATGCTATGTTCTACTGGGAGACCTTGTCTCTAAAAACAAAACAAACAAAAACAACATCAACAAAAGCTAGGGGACCATTCCTGAGCACCAATACATGAGATTAGCCTCTTGCTTTCACATATATTGCACACATGCTGATATGTATCTGCATGCATGTTAACTTGCACATACATACAAAACCAAACAACAATAATAAGTAGTCTGTAGACACAACACTGAGATCATATTAGTAAATCTTCAAATTCTTGTCTTCAGAGAGCTTGCTTCTTGTGCAGAAAATAGAGTTGAAAAGACAGAGAAATGAACAGACAGACTCTCTCTATCTAAATATCAAACATAATGCCAGTTAGTGATGAGTATTATAGAAGAGAAATGAGAGGAAGATATATAGTAGGCATCTCATTATCCCAGGACAGTAAATACTCTCAGAGAGTTACTGTGCACCTAGGGAAGGCTTCCTGAATAAGGATTCTTGATTCAAGTGAAAAAGGAAATTGAAACACTATTAGTGATCTGATGAAGAGCTAAGTTACTTTCAAACTAAAGTATCATACACTAAGCTAAACATAAGCCATCCCATGTTATCATTGTTTATGCTTTATACTACTTCAAGCTGGTCTTAGCTACCTCCACCACTGCACATGCAGTTTTGGAATACATATCAAGGAAAAGTGACATCCCAAAGCATCAGCTTATGATTTCACTCAACTTTTTAATTGCCCAGAAGTAGGTAGTTAAAACAACCACTAATTTAGATATTAAACCCACCAGCACCATTTCAGCCTCTGCTTTCCAATAATCATATATTTTAAAATGATAATTAACAAACCTATATTACTTAGCTTTTTGTAATTACAAAATAGCTTGCAGTCATCATTTAGTGATTCCTAACTATGTTCCATGGAGTTAATGGAAGTCTGCGTTTAGTATGCTGCTGTGTAGCTGGGTCTCGTGATGTATTCCTAGCACTGTTAAAGGTAAAGACTGACTTGTGAGACCCTGGAAGCTTAGAAAGTTCCAGGATTTGGGAAGCATGTCCTCAAAATTATATAAGTAGTAAAGAGTTACCAGGAGAGAAAAGACACTTTTGTAGAATTGTCTGTGGGGTGTGTGGGATCCATGGATGCAGTTTCCATGAGTCACCCTATGGGCTCTTCAAGGAAGTAGCTTCTTCTGAGTCACCCATGTTCCTGTGTGTAATCCTAACAGGCTTGTTGGTTTACCACACTTAGGCTCCAGTGGAATTTTTTCCCCTGCCTTGTTGTCAGGACACTGCCTGGATACAGTCTTTGCCAGGAAAAGTCATACAACAAATGCTGAGATAATACTACATTCCTATGATATTCTTTTTTGTTTATTTTCAAATAATTTATTTAATTATATTTCCATTCCTGTGCCTCATATTCAAGATTTATCTTACTTGAATGTCAAATACATCAAATTATTCTAAAAATAAGTCTGTAATTTGAACTCTGATTAAAAATTTTAAAAATTGAAAGAATTCTTGGTGTAATTCAACATTTAGATAAGAGTATAATTAGACATGCTCATTTTATAGCACAAAATTTTTATGGAAAGATGAATAGCACATCCCTATTGCTTTAATTTTGTTTTGATTACCAGTTATACATTCCATATCTCATGAGATACCACAACTCAACTAAAATAAAATAATAAAATATAAAAAAAAAAAAACCCCTAGGCTAAAAATGAATTCAACCAATATACTTAATGTTCAGAAATAGTAAGCATAATTGAAAATTAGATTAGAATAACTTGGGACTTGATCAGATTTGTTTGTTTGGTGTTACCTTGAAATTGTGACTAATCAAATAAGTTGCGATTTGGAATCAGTTTATTTGACTAATTCATACTCACTGCCCTGAATCAGTGTCTTCTACGATCTTCAGTGTTATCCCTAGCAAAATGGGATTCACTCAAGCCCGCCATGGAGAGGTTCCTGCCTAGTAAATAGCGTGCCTGTTATGCTTCAAGGAGTAAAGAAAGGGAAATACTTTCTCTAATATTGCTTACCTTTGTAAAACATGTCTTAGCCACCATGCTCATGATGAGGCATTATCTGAAGAAATGAACTGATAATGAACAGACTATGAGAATAGTCAGCCTCTGAGCAAGTCAGCCTCTGAAAGCAAATACCGACTTCTCTGTGTCAATGACCATAGTTGGGCAAGGCTTTAGTACAGAAATCTCCCAGTTCATTGAATCAGTGACATCTTTATTGTCTCCTTAGGCCCTTAAGGCTCTTTGTAATCAGCTATGTCTCTCTTTCAGCAACCCCTTTCTGTGTGTTGGCAGCCACCCCATGTAAATGGGCCTATCTAGGGATGGCAAGAAAGGGAGCCACCCAAAGCTTCCCCCCCCTTTTTTTTTTTTTTTTTTTTTGCCTTTTCCTTTGCCTTTGCAAACTGATGGTTTCCAAGCAGTTTTCGGTGTTTGGAAACACTGTGTAGTAACTGGGGGAAGAGGCAGCTGTGCTTTGGCCCACACGAGGTAATTTGCAGACACATTTTAATTGCCTTTTAGGGAGCATGAAGGAGCTCCAAATAGCCTAATGAGTTCCAGCAAACACCTGTGAAATGCTTTAGACGGCCATGTAATACTGAAATTAAGAATGTAATGCTGCAATTGGAGGCAGGGAATTTTTTTTCCCCTCCACTGAAAACGATAGAGTGAGAGATTTTTATACTCCTTGCCTCTAGTAGTTCTTTCATCTACCGAATAAGACTTTATCTTTGAATGTTTGATCTCATATCATGTATTTCATGTATTTCACAAAACTAGATAGAATCTTTTCTTCCAACTTTATGTTAAAACAAAACAAAAACAGAGACTCTTGATCATCCGTATTGAAAGGAAAAGGATTTCAGAATGTACTAAAGCCAGAGTTGTATTCTCGTTTGTCAATGCAGAACATTAAAGAGATCTGAAATACATCTGAAATACAGCAAAAGGATAATACTCCAGTGATTGGTGATGTAGTAAGAGATGCACTATATTTTCTTGCCCCCTCTACTATTCTGCTCCCCTCCCTCCTTCCTTCCCTACCTCCTTTCCTCTCTCTCTTCTTTCTTCCTCTCTCTCTCTCCCTTCTCTTCCCTTTTTCCTTTTTCTTCCAGCAGATTATTTTGAATTCAGTTGATGATGTTCTAAAAGGATGAAGAATGTTTTTTCTAGTATTTTTTCTACCCTTGAAGAAAAATAGTCTCCAACAAAGAGAAAATTAATATAGTTTACAGATGAAAAAAAGGATAAAGTTCAGTATTTGCACCCTTCTTCCATCATTTCTTGGCCTTTTTACTAAGATGAAGTGAGAAACTATCCTTTTTTCAGCTTCCGACTTATTTGCCTATTTTATACATGTGTTTGTTTGAACCCCATCATCTGAAGGCAACATCATAGCATCTAAGAAGTAATAACTATCCATAAATCAGTATTAACAATTCTAATTTAATCAATATGCACTTGCACATGCCTTCAACAAAATTATAAGCTCAACAAATAAAATCATACAGCATCATTCTTCTGTAGGACTTTTTCCTTTGTATAGTTGTAAGATGTATTGATGATAATATGTGAATCAAAGATCTATGACTATCAAGGCTTTCTGTTAGTCACTGTGAGAATAGTTGCAATTTTTTTGTTGAAGACATGTAGGTTGTTTCACCCTTTCACTAATAAATAATGCCTTTATCTTATGAACTCTGAAATATTTCCTTAGCTTATTTAGAATTCAGTTTTCTGGATGACAAATTATAATAATCTTCAATTTGACTGTGTTTGTTGTATTTCTCTCTAAATACCAATTTACTTTCCTACCAGTATGGGTAAGGAATTCCCTGGCCCTAATATTTCCAGTTCTGTGCATTTTATGAATAGAGTTGTTTTGCTTTTTAGGTAGGAATTACAATTATTTTCCATTACCTGTAGACTAATATGTTCCTGCATATCCTTACATATGTACTGACACTTCATACAAATTCTTCTGTGAATAGCTCTGTTTATAAACCTTTCCCATTTGAATTTTCTGCAATTTATTTAATAGGTTCTTAAAATATTAATCTATTTGAGAACTAATAGAATTAAATTGAAGTTACCAACAAGCTTTACAAGTAACAGATCTGTACAAATTTTCATTTTGTTTATATTTACTTTTGATACCAACAAAATTTAAATGTAATCTTTAAGGATTTTCTATGTATTATTTTAGGAGGCATTTTCTACTCAGAAAATACTATTCTCACACTTTCTGAATTGTATGAGAATCAATAGTTTTATATATAGATATGATTTCTTTTCAGTAGATAGTTTTTTATCAAAATCTGAAAATTTTATGTTACTTATTTTCCAGAATTTTATTTTAATTATAAATCACTGATAGATTCAATCAATCTAGAGATGGAGCAGTACTAGTAGAATGCTTCACTAGTACCTTTGAGGCCCTACATGTGGTCCCTGCAACTTCAGAGAAAGAGAGTTAACATGTTTAAGTATTTTTGTTAGAATTTTTGTGTTTTGTCACTTGTAAGCTAATAGCACATGTTCTATACTGGAATACTTTGTGACCTCCTGTAATGTTCCCAATTTGATCACTATTATATTTTTCTAACATTTTTTCAAACTTTATTCTATACTGAAAACACAAAGGCTTTGTAGTTATTCTTTAATCAAGCCATAAGTTTTTATTTTTTAATTCTCCCTCTTAATAGCTATGCTAAATTGGTTGTATTGTGACCAGTGATGTGGTTTAGTGGGTACCTTCCACCAGTCATAATGAGTAGACTTTGAGTCCCAAGAGCAACATGGTCAAGGAAGAAATACTACTCCTTAAGTTAGATGTATCTGTTTCCTAAAATATCATGTTGTCGCCTTTTAACTTCAGCTCTGCTGGCAGTCATTCCTAATATTTATTTTGCAATTTAGATTATTTGTTAATTTAATAGTATTTTTAAAGTTGAATTTTGTTATGAATAGCAATACTTTCTTTAGTTGATTATTTCTATCCTTCTTTTACCTTTTATATATTATTAATTTTTTAAAATAATTGTTTTTTATTATTATTTGCTTTGGATTCATTCTGATGTTTGTTTGCCAACTTCTAGTATTAGATAAAAGCTTAGATTATCTTTCAACCCTATTTTTTTTTTTTCATCAATGAACATTAAGTCTCTGGCCTGTAATTTCTATTTGACTTCATTACCATTCTTTATTTCTGAATACTCTACACTTTTGTTTTGATTTTCCACATTACCATGATATATTTTGCAAAGTATACTGAAACTTCCAAACATGTCAGGAAACTCTTCTTGATTTCATATAATTACACACTTATAGAATGTCTGTGATGTAATTTTATGCCCATAATATAAGAAATATACTTTCTTCTGTGGATAGGAGCATATATATGTATTTTATTCCCTTAGTACACTTTCCAAAACATAAACGTTCCTTGGTAAATAGGTGGCTCAAATTGTTCTCGTCCTAGTTTGTCTTATTGTTTTCTTTTTCAATGCTCTAATGAAGAAATGGATTGATAATAGAAATTTATTTAAATATCCTACTATGACTGTGGATTTGTCAACTTGATTTTCTGTTAGTATATTGAGGTTATTACTAGATTTATACAAGCTCTATTTTTTAATCATTTTATGAATTGGCTTATTTAAAAAATACATTTGTAAGAATGTTTTAGCCATAATATTTATTGATGTAATATAGCTAAAGTTTAATTTGAATAACATTTATATAGTAAATCTTTACATATTTCATATGGTTGTTCCATGTTTCTATTTATCTTATATAATTCATTACTACATAGAGTTAATGTTTGTATTGGCTCAATTTGACTTTCTCTGTATTTTAACAGCTGATTTAAATCCCATTCATACTTATTGTGATTACTTTTAAAAGATTGGTTAATTGGTACAATCACACTTTATGCTGTTGCCTTCACAATTTATTATTTTTTTCTTTTTTCCTTTAAATAACTAACCCTATACACTGAACACACTTTAAGAAGTCAGAGATGTTGGTAGATGCCTGTGATTATGGCTACTCAGGGGCATGAGGCAAGAGAACCACAAGTTGAAAGTATGCCTGGTTTGCAGAGCACGTCTAGTGTCATCCTGGGATGTTTAGTGGGAATCTATCTCAAATAAATGAAAAAAATATTATTAAAAGTAAGCAGAAAATGAGCCTAATATTCAGTTCATGCCAAACGCACTTGCTAGGAATACTTAATGACCAAAGCACAGTACTTCCTTCAGAGATCTTCCTTCAGGATGCTATTAGAAAGAAGTTGTATGAAGAATGACAACACAGTTTTTGTCAAAAGGGAAAGGCTAGGGAGAAATTAGAGCATAATATTAACTAATTAAAGAGATACTGTGGCTACCTAATTCAAGATCTCCAGGACAGTGGTTCATTGCAGTAAACATGGGCAGTTTGTGCTAGTGCTCAGGTGTGGAAAAGACACTAGTTCTACCTCCATTTCTCCCAATCTTCCTCTAATTTATGGCCCTCTGATCAAGTGCATTTATTTAGTCCTACTGTTTTAGCATTTCATGTGGAGGAAAGATAGCTGCCTCTGACCTCACTCTGTACATCACTATGTATCCTTCATAACTTCAGAATGTATGAGTCAGATTTCACAATATAATGCTAGTAAAATTACACTGATATGTGTGGACTCAATTTTGGATGTTTTTACTTGGGAATTTCACGCAGGAAAACTGCATTCTAGATATAGCAGCAAATGTTTAAATCTATTGTGTAGTGAAGATATTCTATATATTATAGGTTTCTCTTTATTCTTTTCAAATTTTATTTTGTTTTCCTTTTTTATTTAAATTTGAAACAAGGTTGTTTTACATGTCAATCCCAGTTCCCTCACCCTCCTGTCCTCCCCTATCACCCCCATCAACCCCAGCCCAACCCCTTTCTGCTCCGCAGGGAGGGTGAGGCCATCCAAGGGGAGTCTTTAATGTCTGTCATATCATTTGGGTTTATTCTTTTAAAAATGTCAGTGATACAGGTTTTAATTTTGCTTGTGCAATGTGACTTTATCTACAGCAAGGATCCAGAAATATTGCTTGTTATAGGTTATAAAAAACTAATATATGCACTACACATACAGAGAATAGTATGATTTTAACAGACAGAAGTATAAGTTTGACTTTTCATATTTTGTCACTTGATCTTGCCAGATTGATTTATCATAGACAATAAAGTTGTCAAAGGCCTTTTGTTGTTGGCAGTGTTTTAGTTTTCAAATTATGAAAATGTAAAGTTTTTCTGTACAGAGAAAAGAAGGTAGTTCTTTGATTGATATGAGTGAATGACAGTTACTCTCAAGAATAAAGCTTGGTGCTGTGAAACTGGAATGCCACTCTTCTGCTTAGCAATGCAAATCCCATTAAAATCACCTCTATCACACATTCATATATAATGTATAGTCAGTTTCACTACCAGGAGCAAAGCTGTTTAGAAAATGGAGAAATGAGGGAAAGATTAGTTCAACATAATTTCTGTATAATAAAACATATTTGCCCTTGGAAAGGGCTGATTTAAACTCTTATGTTTCCCTAGACTTTTGAGCCTGGTAACATTATTTTAGTATATATCAATGTTTCTAACACTTAAAAACTTATTTTGTTTTCAAGCTGGGCAGACATTTTCTAGCCTTGTTGATGAATAATGAATGAATGAATAATAGTATTATACAAAACTCCTTTTGCTAGTGATTTTTTTCATTTAATCCAGAATTTGCATATCCAAGAAGGTTAGTGATCTATCCAGACATCTAGAATAATCAAGGTGAGTTTTTGTACCTAGTAGAAGTAATAGCTACTTATTAGATTATTTTAAACTATGGAGCATCAGGCATGACATTAATAGCATTTTTTTATCATGTATTACAGTAAAATTGTGTACCTCCCAATCTGGAGCAACATTAAAGTAATCCTACCTAGGGGGGATGGGAGGGGAGGGTGTTTAGAGTGCATGTGAGAGGGCAGAGAAGGTAAAAGGGCAGGAAGGAGGGAGGGAGGCCTGGAGGGAGGGAGGGAGAGGGAACTGGGATCGACATGTAAAATAATAAATTAAATAAAAAAAAAAAAAAAAGCCATGACTAGGAAGGTTAAAGATAGATTTCATTTTGGTTTTGCATGTGATCATTATAGTAAGACGGGTAGTGATGATGAAGGAACCCGGTTCAGCTACTCAGAGTAAGCTCTTTAGTGACAACTATGACACTAAGATAAGGGAAATTAAGAATATCAGTTCTTGCCTCCTAACTGATTCTTCTCAGTTATTCCATGGTATGCTTGTAAATTTCTCCTTATGATTTTCAAAATGGTCGAAACTTGCAACCTTACAGCAAAACTATCCTTTGGGCTTTATTTTTTTCTTACGAACAGACTGTATTTTAAGAAATCTCAATTACTAGTGCTTTTTCTTAGTCACCTTTCCAAGCCCTTGAGATAGTAACGGCATCCTGAGGTTGTTTAGGTACTGTTATTTTGGAAGTATAAAAATGTACTAACATGCTCTACTGGTACAGAAAATTCACCCCAGACACCAAAGTTAATATCGCATCTATACTCAGAACAAAAACAATTCAGTTGATGACATTTATGCCTCATATATTGGAACACAAACAAATCACATAGTTCAATGAAGTTTTATGGTGATCTGTCTGTGTCATTCAGTTATTCCTTTCAAAAGGAATTCCTTCTTAGTTCATTAGTATTGAACATAATAACCAATAGTTTATTAATTTATTGGGATTGAAACATTTTTATTATTTGTTTTCTGTTTTCAGACATTTCTCCTGTATCACCTTCCCATCTTGTCTTTAAAAAAATTAATCACATTATTTTTCTTAATTTTACATTAACTTTTACCTAGCAACAGGAGCATAAATGTACTTACCAACATCTACTTTTTATGTAGTACCTTGAAATTTCTCTCTATTGTATGTGTGTGTTTGTGTGTCTTTTGAGACAATTTGTATGTATTTGCTGCATTTATATGCAACATGTTCGTGCAATGCTGATAGGCCAGAAGAAGGTATCCAATCTCCTGGAATTGGAGTTATGGATAGAGTGAACCATCTTAGGGGTTCTAGGAACCAAACTGAAGTCTTTTCTATACACAGTATATGCTCTTAACCACTGAGACATCTCTCTAGCTATGATTGTATATTCTAATTAGTAGGCAAAGTAATGTGTTGTCACATGACATTTTCAAACATACTTAGTTTTGATTGATGCTTCTAGTATTCTTCTATCTCCTCTCTATCTCCTGCTTCCACACCACTTGTACCATCTCATCCCCAGTATTGCCTTTGCCATCTCCATGCCATGGGTACTTATACTCCATTCCCTCTGCCTTAAGACATTGTTTCTTCTGCTTATGGGTCTTTATACGGTTTTATGACCTATACTCTCACTCTCCCCATAACTACAAATACATAAAAACTAGAGGTCAGAAACCACATGTGAAAGAGAACATGTAGTATTTGTTCATGTGAGCCTGGGATCCTCAGTAAAGTAAATATCGTCTTTTCTAGGTCTATCCATTTACTTGCATGTTTCTTAAATTCTTTTGGATTTATGATTAAATGAAATTTCATTGTGCTTATGAACATCATGTATTTGTACGATACAGATTTTTGAGAGCATATAGGCTTATTTCATTTTCTAGCTATTGTGAATAGAACATCAATAAATATATATATATATATATATATATATATATATATCATATGGGTTTAGGATAAATGTATATATCCAATATATATCCAGGAGTGAAGGAGTGATACAGTAGTGTCTCTTTTCACATCCTCTCAATCATTTGGTGTCATGTGCCTTCTTGATGAACAAGGATAAACACTTCAATAAATACTTTTGCCTATTTTTACTTAGAAAACTATTTTTCAGTTCATTGGATTATTTACTGGTTACCAATTTTGACTTCATGATGTTTAAAATTTGAAATTATTTATATAGTCTACACTATATATTTATATAATTTATATAATTTATATAATTATTTATATAGTCTACATTGTACTCTATTAATATAGATGGCAGTATTTTTTTCCCATTAAGGTAGGCTGTCAGTTACGTTCAGCCGTAGTTACCTTTGCTATGCAGAAGTTTTAAATTTTTATATAACTTCACTTGTTAATTCGTAGGGCAATTGCCTATGCTATTGGGGTTCTAGTAAAAACATTCTTACCTATACTTATATCTTGAAGTGTTTCCTGTGTTTATATCTAGCACTTTCATCACTTCAGGTTTTGAATTCAATTTTTTTTTATATACTTTGAATTGATTTTTGTGCTAGATGAGGGACATAGATCTAATTTTCTTTGTCAAGTGTTGTATTCTATTTCTCTCCCCCCCACCCCCCCACCCCCCCACCCCCCGTGTTTGAAAGCTTTCACCACAGAGGTTTTACCTCCTTGCTTAGGTTTATTCCTGAATGTATTTATAAGCTATTGTGACAGATTTTTTTTCTATTATCTCTCTGATCAAGTTTATTATTGGTATTGAAAAAAGCTTCCTATTTTTGTTAGATTCATACACTGCTAAATCACTGAAAGATCTGAAAGTTTTCTGGTAGTGTCTATTGAGTCTTTGAAGCAGAGAATCATGTTATCACTTAATAGG
Source organism: Phodopus roborovskii (assembly GCF_943737965.1). Taxonomy (NCBI): domain Eukaryota; kingdom Metazoa; phylum Chordata; class Mammalia; order Rodentia; family Cricetidae; genus Phodopus; species Phodopus roborovskii. The sequence continues at coordinate 40,885,342 of NW_026126407.1, forward strand.
TATGTTATTATTTCTTCTTTTCTTTTTCTTTTTCTTTTTTTCTTTTGTTTTGTTTCGTTTTTTTTTTTTTTTTTTTTTTTTTTTTTTTTTTTTTGAGACAGGGTTTCTCTGTGTAGCCCTAGATGTCCTGGAATTCGCTCTGTAGAACAGGCAGGCCTCCAACTCAGAGATCTGACTAGCTCTGCCTCCTGAGTGCTGGGATTAAAGGTGTGCACCACCAACGCCCAGCTCCACCTCTTCCTTCCTTATTTGTAATTCTTTTCTATTCCTTGATCTTGGTGTGTTATCAAAGACTTTGAGTATACCTTTGAAATCATATAGGATACATGTTCATCTCATTCCAGATTTTAGAGAAAATGCTGGTAGTTTCCCCCTATTTTCTATAGCATTGTCTATTGGGTTTGTCATATTTAGCCTTTATTATGTTGAGATGTAGTCTTTCTATACTCGGCTTCTTCAGGATTTAAACTGTAAAGGTGTGTTGAACTTTTCAAGTGTCTTTTCTTTATTAGCATGATCATGTGATTTCTTTCTTAATTCTATTTACCTGGTTTATTACTTTTTGTTTGAACCTGTTTAACATTACATTCCTGAGGTGAGGTCATCTTTGTCATGATCCTCTTGATGTGTTCCTGAATTTTATTTGCAACTGTCTGGTTTAGAATGTTCATGTCCATGTTCATCAGGGAAATGAGTCTGTAATTTTCTTTTCTTATTGATTTGTTCCTTTCTCATTTTTCTGTTTTAGTAAAACTCCTTCCTCAAATGAGTTTTCTTTCTTTCTTTCTTTCTTTTTTTGAACAGTTTTAGACATATTTCTGATAGATCTATGTTGAAGTTTTGTGGAATTCAGTAGTGATCCATCTAGTTCTGGGCTTTTCATTGTAGGACAATTAGATTACTGCTTCAGTCTAACTTTTATAGATCTGTTAAAATTCTTATTGTCATCTTACTTGCATTTCAGGAATTCATATGCACTTAGAAATTTATTCATCTCATCCAGGATTCTCAATCTTTTTTATTATTCATTTTATAAGTATTCTCTAATGCACTTCTGGATTTTGTGAGAACCTGTTATAACTGCTCAATTTCCAGTTTGATCCCCTTTTTTGGTTTTCCTTTCTTTAGTCTGTGTGAGTTTTATTAATCATATCACTCTTCTCAAACAATTCCTTCACTAATAAATTTTACGTTATTTCAGTCTCAATTTCATGTACTTTTTGTTGTTATTGTTTTTGTTGTTGTTGTGTTGTTTTGTGCAATATTTATTGTTTTTTTTTCCTTTCTACTGTTTGGGACCTGTCTTAGTGTTCCCTTTTTAACTTCTTTATGATATTCCATTAGTTTTTTTCATCACTCTGATTTTGTAGAATGGATGCTTGCAAAATACCCTCTTAGGATTTCCCTAGATGCATCCCAGCAGTTCAGGTATTTTGCTTTGTAATATTCAATTTATTGGATGATTTTTAAATTTCATTCTGAATTTCCCCAGAGAGTCCCTGTTGATTCCAAAGCATATATTTGATCTCCCAGTCTAGGAGTGACTTCTTAGACTAATTCTGTTGCTGATTCCAGTTCTTTTTTTTTTTTTCTTTTCTCTTTTTATTTTATTTAATTTTATATAACAAAGTCCAATTAAATGAAAACAAACATTTATACACAATATTTGGGAATTTGGGCGTCGTTCTTTCCAAACTACTTCCTGCTGGAAAGGGGCGCTGTCTTGGGAGGATTCGAAGAAGATTCAGATATCCTGGCTGTAGTCTGTAGGGCTGTTTTGTCCAGCTGTTTTGAATGTAGGATCAGCTTGTACTCTGTTTCAGGGGGTCTGGCCTGATCAAACCACATTAGTCTGGAAGGAATCCACATCTTTTCATTTTCTGTGGAAATAAAAATAGAAATCCTTTTCCTCAGTAACTTGTCATTGAACTTAAATTTTGGAGTCAAAGCATTATTTTTAAATTTAATTTATTATTTTACATGTCGATCCCAGTTCCCTCTCCCTCCCTCCCTCGCTCCCTCCCTTCCTCTCTCCCTCCTTCCTTCCCTTTTATCCTCTCTGCCCTCTCACATGCACTCTAAACACCCTCCCATTTCCCCACCCCAATTCCATGTGTAGGGGAATGCCATCCAGTTGGGGTCATGTAGATCTCACAGGTCCTGTGAAGTAGGGACAAGGGCTTCTCTCCTGTCTCTAGATTAAGGCAGTTATCCCTCCATGGGGGATATGTTCGCAAAGTCCTTTTGTGCACCAGGGATACATCCTGGCTCTACTGTCTGAGGTCTCTTAGACTGCTCAGTCCTTCTGGCTGAGACCCATATTCAGGGGGGCCTGAGTCAGTCCCATGCTGGCTTCCCAGCTATCAGTCTAGTGGCCATTAGCTCCTCCTTGTTCAGGTAAGCTGTCTGTATGTGTTTCTGCCTCATGGTCTTGTCCTCTCCATCTTCTTCTGGGTTCTAGTTCGACTCAGTGTTTATGTATGGGTGTTTGCTCCTATTTTCAACAGGCATTAATTGAGGGCTCCACGGAGAAGTTAGTTGTTGATCTCACTATCCCTGAAGGGCATTTATGGTAGCCTTTCCACAGATGCTCAAATTGTTAGTTGGGAGCAGTCTTGTAGTTCTCTCGACCTTTCTTTGTGTTCAATTTTATCTTCAAACCAATATTGGCTCCCTCTTTTATGTTCTCTCTCTCTCTCTGTCTCTGTCTCTCTCTCTTTCCTATCTTCTATTCCTAACCAGGCTCAATCTTGCTGGTTGCACATGTTTTCCTTTCCTGCCCCTCATTTTCTCCTACTCCTCTCTCCATTCGCTGTCCTCCCCCACTTCACCTGAGCTCTGGGGGACTTGTCCCTTCCGAGTTCTGTGAGGGACTTTATATGAATCTCTTAGAATACACCTTGTATCCTAGTTCCTCTGGTTATGTGAATTATAGGCTGGTGATCATTTGATCTAGGTCTAAAATCCATATATGAGTGAGTACATACTGTGTTTCTCTTTTTGTGACTGGGTTACCTCATTCAGGATGGTTTCTTCAAGTGCCATTCACTTGCCTGCGAATTTCAAGATACCATTATTTTTTTCTGCAGAGTAGTATTCCATTGTGTAGATGTGCCACATCTTCATTAACCATTCTTCAATTTAGGGGCATCTAGGTTGCTTCCAGGTTCTTACTATTACAAATAGTGCTGCTATGAATATAGTTGAACAGATGTCTTTGTTGCATGGATGTGAATCCTTTGGGTATATGCCTAAGAGGGGTATTGCCAGGTCCTGTGATAAACTAATTCCCATTTTCCTGAGGAACCGCCATACTGATCTCCAAAATGGCTGTATGAGTTTGCACTCCCACCAGCAGTGGAGGAGTGTTCCACTTTCTCTACATCCTCTCCAACATCACTGGTGTTTCTAATTTTAGCCATTCTGGCAGGAGTAAGATGGTATCTCAAAGTTGTTTTGATTTGCATTTCTCTGATAGCTAAGGATGTGGAGCATTTTCTTAAGTGTCTTTCAGCCTTTTTGATTTCCTCCATTGAAAATTCTTTCTTCAGTTCTGTACCCCGTTTTTTTTTAAATAGGGTTATTTGGTGTTTTGTTGACTAGTTTCTTGAGTTCTTTGTGTATTTTGGAGATCAGCCCTTTGTTGGATATAGGATTAGTGAAAATCTTTTCCCAGTCTGTGGGCTGCCGTTTGGTCTTGTCGAGTGTGTCCTTTGCCTTACAGAAGCTTCTAAGTTTGAAGAGGACCCATTTATTAATTGTTTCTTTCAGTGTCTGAGCCCCTGGAGTTATGTTCAAGAAGCGGTCTCCTATACCAATTTGTTCAAGGGTACCTCCTACTTTCTCTTCTAAGAGGTTCAATGTGGCTGGATTGATGTTGAGGTCTTTGATCCATTTGGACTTGAGTTTTGTGCATGGCGACAGACATGGGTCTATCTGCAGTCTTCTACACACCCTCATCCAATTGTGCCAGCACCATTTGTTGAAGATGCTGTCTTTGCCCCATTATATAATTTTAGCTGTTTTGTCAAAAATCAGGTGTTCATAGGTGCATGGATTAATATCAGGATTTTCAATTCGATTCCATTGGTCTACCTGTCTATTTTTATGCCAATACCAGACTGTTTTCAGAACTATAGCTCTGTAGTAGAGCTTAAAGTCAGGAATGGTGATGCCTCCTGAAGTTCTTTTATTGTATAGGGTTGTTTTGGCTATCCTGGGTCTTTTGTTTTTCCATATAAAGTTGATTATTATCCTTTCAAGGTCGGTGAAGAATTGTGGTGGGATTTTAATGGGGATTGCATTGAATCTGTAGATTGCTTTTGGTAAGATTGCCATTTTTACTATGTTAATCCTACCTAACCAAAAGCATGGGAGATCATTCCATTTTCTGGTATCTTCTTTAATTTCTTTGTTTAGAGTCACAAAGTTCTTATTATATAGGTCTTTTACTTGTTTGGTAAGTGTTACACCAAGGTACTTTATGTTGCTTGTGGCTATCATAAAGGGTGATGTTTCTCTGATTTCTTTCTCTGCCTCTTTGTCGACTGAAAAAAGTAGGACTACTGATTTTTTTTTTTTTTTTTTTTTTTTTTGAGTTTATCTTGTATCCTGCTAGTTTGCTGAAGGTGTTTATCAGCTGTAGGAGTTCCCTGGTAGAGTTTATTGGGTCGCTTATGTAAACTGTCATATCCTCTGCAAATAGAGACAGTTTGACTTCTTCCTTTCCAATTTGGATCCCCTTGATCTCCTTTTGTTGTCTTATAACATTAGCTAGAACTTCTAGTACGATATTGAAGAGATATGGAGAGAGAGGACAGCCTTGTCTTATTTCTGATTTTAGAGGAATAATTGGCTTAATTTTTTCTCCATTCTGTTTGATGTAGGCTGTTGGTTTGGTGTATATTGCTCTTACTATGTTTAGGTATGTTCCTATTATCCCTGACCCCTCTAAGACCTTTATCATGAAAGGGTGTTGAATTTTGTCAAAGGCTTTTTCAGTATCTAGGGAGATAATCATATGGTTTTTCTTTTTCAGTTTGTTTATATGGTAGATCACGTTGACAGATTTTCATATGTTAAACTATCCCTGCAATCCAGGGATGAAGCCTACTTGGTCATGGTGGATGATTTCTCTGATGTATTCTTGAATTCGGTTTGCCAGTATTTTATTGAGTATTTTTGCATCGATGTTCATCAGGGATATTGGTCTGTAGTTTTCTTTCTTAGTTGTGTCTTTGTGAGGTTTGGGTACCAAAGTTATTGTGGCCTCATAAAAAGAGTTTGGCAATGAACCTTCTGTTTCTATCTTGTGGTAAAGTTTTAGGAGTAGTGGTATTAGTTCTTCCTTGAATGTCTGGTAGAATTCTGCGCTGAATCCATCTGGCCCTGGACTTTTTTTGGTTGAAAGGCTTTCGATGACTGCTTCTATGTCATTGCGGGTTATAGGTCTATTTAAGTTGTTTGTCTGTTCTTGATTTCATTTTGGTAAGTGATAGTTATCCAGAAACTAGTCCATTTCCTTTGAATTTTCAATTTTTGTGGAATACAGATTTTCAAAGTATGACCTGAAAATTGTCTGGATTTCCTCTGTGTCTGTTGTTATGTTCCCCATTTCGTTTCTGATTTTGTTAATTTGCATGTTCTGTCTCTGCTTTTTCATTAATTTGTATAAAGGTTTGTCTATCTTGTTGATTTTCTCAAAAAACGAACTCTTTGTTGCATTGATATTTTGTATTGTTTTCCTGGTTTCTATTTTGTTGATTTCAGCCTTCAAGTTGATTATTTCCTGGCATCTACTCCTGCGGGGTGAATTCGCTTCTCTCTGTTCTAAGGTTTTCAGTTGGGCTGTTAATTCTCTTATGTGACTATCCTCTGTTTTCTTCATATGGGCACTTAGTGCAATGAACTTCCCTAGTAGCACTGCTTTCAAGGTGTCCCATAAGTTCTGGTATGTTGTATCCTCATTCTCGTTGAATATTAGAAAGTCTTTAATTTCTTTCTTTATTTCTTCTTTGACCCAGGAGTGGTGCAATTGCACATTGTTCAGTTTCCATGACTTTGCAGGTTTTCTGCTATTTGTATTGTTGTTGAATTCCAATTTTAAAGCATGGTGGTCCGATAAGATACAGGGGACTATTCCTATTCTCTTGTATCTGTTGAGGTTTGTTATGTCACCTAGTATGTGGTCAATTTTAGAGAAGGTTCCATGTGGAGCAGAGAAGAAGGTATATTCTTTTGTCTTTGGATGGAATGTTCTATAGATGTCTGTTAACCCCAGTTGAGACATAACTTCTGTTAATTCTTTAGTTTCTTTGTTGAGTTTCTGATTTGTGATCCTGTCTTGTGTTGAGAGTGGTGTATTGAAGTCTCCCACTATAAGTGTGTGAGGTTTTATATGAGCTTTGAATTTTAGTAGTGTTTCTTTTACGAATGTGGGTGACTTTGTATTAGTTCAGTTCAGTTCAGAACTGAGACTTTGTGTTGATGGATTTCTCCTGAGATGAATATGAAATGACCGTCTTCATCTCTTTTGACTAATTTTGGTTTGAAGTCTAACTTGTTAGATATTAGGATAGCTACGCCTGCTTGCTTCTTATTTCCATTTGAGTGGAAAATGTTTTCCCAACCCTTTACCCTGAGGTAATGTCTATCTTTGGAGCTAAGATGTGTTTCTTGTATGCAGCAGAAGGATGGATTCTGTCTTCGTATCCATTCTGTTAGCCTGTGTCTTTTTATAGGTGAGTTAAGACCATTAATATTGAGGGTGAGTAAGGACCATTGATTGTTGATGCTTGTTTGATTTAGGTTTGTTGTTAGCAGTGGTATTGTGAATATATTAGTTCTGCTTCACCCTTGGTTTCTGGTGTAGTTGGATTATCTGTTGCCTACATTTTTGTGGGTGTAGTTACCTTCCTTGGGTTGTAGTTTTCCTTCCAATACTTTTTGTATGGCTGGATTTGTAGATACGTATTGGGAAAATCTGGTTTTGTCATTAAATATCTTGTTCTCTCCATCTATATTGATTGAGAGTTTTGCTGGATATAGTAGCCTAGGCTGGCATCTGTGTTCTCTTAATACTTTTAGAACATCTATCCAGGACCTTCTGGCCTTGAGGGTTTCCATGGAGAAGTCAGGTGTAATTTTGATAGGTCTGCCTTTATGTGTTGCCTGTCCTTTTTCCTTCGCTTCTCTTAATATTCTTTCTTTATTCTGTATGCTAGGTTTTTTGATTATTATATGTTGAGGGGTCTTTTTCCTTTGGTCCAGCCTATTTGGGGTTTGGTATGCTTCTTGTACTTTCATGGGCATGTCCTTCTTCAGATTTGGAAAGTTTTCCTCGATGATTTTGTTGAATATGTTTTCGGCACCTTTGAGCTGGGCTTCCTCACCTTCATCTATGCCTATTATTCTTAGATTTGGCCTTTTCATGGTGTCCCACATTTCCTGGATATTTTGTGTTAAGGATTTGTTGGATTTATGATTTTCTTTGGTCGATGAATCTATTTCTTCTAGTTTATCTTCTGCGCCTGAGATTCTCTCTTCCATCTCTTGAATTCTATTGGTTATGCTTGTGTCCGTAGTTGCTTAATTTTTTGCCCAGCTTTTCAATTTCCAGCATTCCTTCTGTTTGTGTTGCCTTTATTTTCTCAATTTCAGTTTTCAAGTCTTGAACCATTTCCTTCACCTGGTTAATTGTTTTTTCTTGGCTTTCTGTACTTTCCTTAAGGAATTTGTTCATTTCTTCCACTTTTTTGTTTGTTTTTTCCTCCATTTCTTTAAGGGATTTTTCTCACATCTTCTTTGAAGGCCTCTATCATTTTTATGATGGTAATTTTTAAGTCGTACCCTTCTGCTTGCTCTGCTTTGTTGTTGTGTTCCATTCTGGTTGGTGTAGATTCCCTAGATTCTGGTGGTGTCATGTTTGTCTTTCTGTTGTTAGGTGTTCTCTTGTATTGCCTTCTTCCCATAGTTTCTTCCAGTGGGTGTTGGAGGTGTCTCCCCCCTCTCTCTATGGTACTTCCCTGATGGGCTTATGTGGGTCTGAGATTCAATATTTGTAGCTCTGTGTGGTCCAAGATCTCTAGGAGGTTTCTCCTCAGACAGGGATCCAGGGATGGGGTCAAGGATGAGGATCCAGAAGAAGATGCCAGCAGGTACTCACAGTGGCCCTCTGGCCAATAGCTCTGGCCAATAGCTCTGGCCAATAGCTGGCAGAAGAGGATGAGGGCTGAGCTGGAACTTGAGAAGGTTTTGCAGGGTAGTGGGATCTCACAGGAAACTGGCGCTCTCCAGCTGAGACCTCGTTCTTTGGCAGAGACCAGGATTTGGGGGTCAGGTATCTTGCCTGCAGGAACTGTGAGTGGACCCGCAGAGATAGGTAGATCTCTGGGAGGGGCCCGGGACTCCAGCAGAGGACTGGAGGCAGGGTCAGAAACCAAGCCGGTGGAAATTACAGGTGGTCCAGTGTGGATAGTCATGTCTCCTTTGTTCAGAGTTGCTCCAAGAAGTCTCCGAAGTAGGGTGGACTGTTGGCTCCACCCTCTGTCCCAGTGCTCAACCAGAGTGGCAGGACCGTGGGTGGGGTAGGGCACAGGGTAGGGGGGGTAGGCTGGCAGTGGGGATGGGTGGGGGTGTATCAGAGCTCCAAGGGTGCTCTCGATGGGGACAGGAGACAGGAGCAGCAGGCTGATTCCAGTTCTTTATTCTATTTAGATTTGATAGAATTCTTGGACACAACAGATATTTGTATACTATTTACTAATCGATTCAACTAGTTTCCATATTTTAATTGGTGAATTATGGTATTTGCATTGAAGAGTGTTGTTGTTGAAAGGGTCTTTCCATTACCAATGATTTTTGTAGATGTTTTTATAATTGGCAGTTCTTCCTATCCTTTTCATGTATTATTAGAGGTTTGTGGTTTTCTGGTACATGATGGATTTCTTTCTGACTTCCTTCTGTTCATAAATTCCTCTCAAGAAATATATTCTTTCTTGCACATGTATTAACGTAACTGTCTTTTTTTTTCTTTTGTATATAGATTTCTTTTAATAGGTGTAGGTGGGTCTTTCTTTGGCCTGTCAAGTCCCAAATAATGGCACTGAGACTTGTTATTAAGCCTTAGTTGAGAAGTGTTTCTAATTGATTTAAAACTTAGAAGCACCATCCTACCTCAATTTGACATGCCATGCTATGTTCAAGCTCAAGGGAACTCTGCCCCTTTCTGAGAGGAGAAGTGGTTGGACTAGGAGGGGAGTAGATAGGAGTCAGAAGGGGCAGGAAAGACAGAGGAGGGAGTAGAAACTGTGGCTGGTATGTAAAAATAAAGGAAAAAATGTTATTAAAAATGAACCTGTTTAATCTATGTTCTGTTTCGTAGCTCCTTTGGTACAGTAAGTACCATTTTTTCCTTGTCTGGCTGGCAAATTCCTCAGATTCTTCCCCTGAGTTCCTCTCTCTTCTTGGGAGTATGGAAAAGATGCTTGTATAATTCCCTGCATATCTGTAACTCTATTAGGTTCAAAGAAAGGGGCACTAGGGTAGTTCTTAGAGAAAACATAGTTTATATGGCATTGAGGGAGGGAATGATAAGAATATGAATATTTAAGAAGTGAAATAATGAAGGTATGATAATCTACAAATGAGAAGGAAAGTACACAGTTAGAGGTATGAAATGGCCTATATGTAATGCTATGTCTTAGATTTAGAAAATCAAAGGACAGCAATAAAAGCCTTTTCTAATAAATTACAAGTTATAACCCAGCAACTAAACACTTAAAATACAACAGTATATATAATATGTGCATATATCTATACAAAATAATTGAAATGACTATTACAATGAAAATATAAGTGAATAAAATAAATATGAATACTAAAACGAATCATGAAGATTGAAAAGCAAAAGATCAAAACAATACAAACATAAGCAAGCAGCACAGTTCATGGTTTGCCCAACTTTGGGAAGACCTACATACTATGATTGTTCTGACAGGCACAGAACAAATTCTATACAGATTTGTGACCCATTATAGCTTCTTGATGTGGCTGGAGTGGAGAATGTCGAAGATCTCTCAGTTCAGACTTCCTTATTGTCATTTGTTGCAGCCTCCACACTCTGCTGCTTGGCCTCTATTGGTCCCATCAGGATGCTTCATCATGCCCCATGTTCCACTGAGCTCTTCCCAAGGTTCCAATCCACCCTCCTCTTGCAGTGTCAGAGCATTGCACTGTGCCCTACTTTCCTCTCATGGCACACTAAATTCAGCTTCCTGCACATTCACTTTCTCCAGTACCCTGTATATAATCCCAGTTTTTTTACTCCTCTGCAGTCTGATGGGGAGGAAGTGATTTGCATTGCTAATTTTCTACTGCAGATTTCTTTTACCCTTTGCTGCTTCTGCTTCTTCTTCTTCTTCTTCTTCTTCTTCTTCTTCTTCTTCTTCTTCTTCTTCTTCTTCTTCTTCTTGGTGCAGCATCTGTGTCTTCTTGTGTTCTACTTTCCTCTTCAGCCACAGAGTTCAGGCTCAGATTTGTGTTCCCAGCAGTATGAAACTCCTCCGTCAAATCTCATCATAGCTTTTGGTATTCCACTCCATAAAAATACTACCCTAGGCTGGGCGTCGGTGGTGCACACCTTTAATCCCAGCACTCCAGATGCAGATGCAGGCAGATCTCTGTGAGTTAGAGACCAGCCTGGTCTACAGAGCTAGTCCAAGGACAGGCTCCAAAGCAATACAGAGCAACCCTGTCTCGAAAAATCAAACACAAAACAAAACAAAACAAAAATACTACCCCGGTGCTGGGCAGTGGTGATGCATGCCTTTAGTCCCAGCACTTTGGGAGGCACAGGCAGGCGAATCTCTGTGAGTTCAAGGCCAGCCTGGTCTATCTACAGAGCTAGTTCTAGGACAGGCTCCAAAACAATAAAGAGAAACACTGTCTCGGAAAAAAAAAAAAAAAAAAAAGAAAAGAAAAGGAAAAAATAAAAAATACTACAGTGTACTACAGTGGCAAGACCCAGCTCAGTTCTGGCCACTCTACATGGGGGAGCTATCTGGGTATTTTATGGAGAGATTTTCACTTAGTCTTCCTTTTGTTTCTGTAGCTCTTACTCTTGTTTCTCAGCTAGTGTCTTTTTATCTTGACTTCCATGTGAACTCCCCATCTTATAGATATTGGCTCTGATCTTCTGTCTTCCTATTTTTTAGAGCCTTAAGCTTTACTCCACAACCCCCTTTCCTTCTGGACTATTTTTATCATGCATTTTAATTCTCCGTACTTTTAAAATTCACTAGAAATTTGGGGCTTGCATGGGTCTGGACCAGGACATTTGTGTATATGTTATGTTTGTTAGCTTAGTGTTTTCTGGGGAGTAACAGTAGGAGCAGATGTGTCTCTTGACTCCTATTTTTTTTTCCCTGCCCTTGGGATTCTTTTACTCCTTTTGGCTAGTCTTGTCCAGCCTCCATTCGAACGCTTTTGTCTTGTCCTATTGTACCTACTTTTGTCACATTTGGCTGTTATTTCTTGGAGGCCTATTTTCTGAGGATAAAATAGAGGGAGAATGGATTTGGGGGAGAGAGAAGATGGTGGGGAGCTGGGAGGAGTGAAGGGAGGGGGAAATGGCTGTGGTGTGTTTTATGAGAGAAGAATCTATTTTCAGTAAACATTTTAAAAAATTAAATAAGAAAAGTTAGTTTTTACATTAAACCAAATTAATTCTGTTTTAATCTTCCTCATTTCTTCTTGCATTCACTTGTTTCTTTCTGAGATCATGTTTCTTTTATTACTATAAATATCAGTGTGTGTGTGTGTGTATGTGTGTGTGTGTGTGTGTTAGAGAGAGACACTGTGACACTGTTGGTCACAAGATTTCAGACCTATTTGTTTGAAAATGTTTCTATGTTATCATAATTATGGAACAATATTTTTGTTTGATAGGTAGTAGTAACTTGACATATAAATAATGTCATTTAGTATTTATACTAGTCATAACATAGCCACACAATGTGCACTATTTTTCATAAATATGGGAATGGAGAGAAGGTTCTATAGTAAAGAAACCTTGCTGTTCTTCCAGATGACCCAGCATCCATGTAGTTGGCTCATTACCACCTGTAGTTCCAGCTTCAGGAAAATGGATGCTATCTTCCATGGGAGCCTATACACATATGGCATACTCACACATAAATGCAAACACACACACACACACACACACACAAATTTAAGTAAACTTCATAACACGTTTCTTTGATGTGCATCTTCCTTTCTGACGAAAGGAGCATTTATGTCTCACTGTCATGAAAAACCCTAAACCATTTTAAATGTCATGTAGGTCTTTGAAAGGTTTGAAGAATGCCTATCTATCTCAAATACATCTCTCTGTATATTGAAAAACCTAACTAACTTAACTCTAAGCTTTGACTATCATAGGTAATTATCTATAATATGTACTACATTATACATTACTTTTCTAAATGAGCTATATAAATACAATACCTAAACAAGAGGAGAAATATACTTAATCACAAAATTGACCTTAAATTGTATCAATAAAAGAAAATCCATTCCAACACAAAGTATTCATATCTATACCATAATTCCCTTTTTACCTTTAAAATTATTGGTTGAGATCATTAACCATTTATAACCAAGTCCATTTAAATGAAAACAAACATTTATAAACAATATTTGGGAATTTGGGCATCGTTCTTTCCAAACTGTTTCTTGCTGATAGGAGATGCTGTCATGGGGATCCTAAGAAGACCCAGATATCTTGGCTGTAAGGCTGCTATGTCCCAACTGTTTTGAATGTTGAATCACCTGCGACTCTTTTAGGGGGTCTGTCTTGATCAAACCACATTAGTCTGGAAGAAATCCACAGCTTTTCATTTTTTGTGGAAACAAAAATAGAAATCTTTTTCCCCAGTAACATATCCTTAGACTTAAATTTTAGAATCAAAGTATTTTTAAAATATATAAATTGAATTAATCCAGCAGCGTTTTTTTTTTTTTAAATCAGTTGTTATTATTTCCTCAGCAATCAAACAATTTGAAGATAACAGAATAGTGTATAGTATCTACAGGTTTTTTTTTTTTTTCTTGTGCTTTCTATCTTTACTCTTTACATGGCTTTTTTGTTACTCGGTTTCTTTTACTTTTTATTTTTTCATTTTTTTTTTTTTTTTTGAGACAGGGTTTCTCTGTGTAACTTTTATCTGTCCTGGAATTTGCTCTGCATACAAGGTTTACTTTGAAATCACAGAGATCTGCTTGCCTCTGTCTCCCAAGTGCTGGGATTTAAGGCCTGTGCCACCACAGGCCCAGCTCCTCTCTGTCTTTTTAAAACTATTTTATTTATTTTTCTTTTCTTTTCCCAAGCCTACATATATTTTAAAACACACTGTAACCTTTAGAGGTTTTCTTAATGTGAATCTGTCTTTACTGTAAATCTTTATCTTTTTGTAGCGATGAGTCTTTTATCTGGTAAACAACAAGATTGCTAAAATGAAAGCTACAGTTGTTTCATCAGAGGTCTTTCAAAGATGGCGGTGGGTACCTTTACCACCAAAATTGAGAGCTTTGGGTTGGTTTTAGATACTTAGGGTTGAATATGGAAGGTGATGCTTAGACTCAGGTTTATCTTTTAGACAGGAATAGGGCATGGTTGGGAAAGGTATGGTTTAGATGGGATATAGGTAGATTAGCCTATCTCCTTATGAATTATTTAGTAAGAGTGAGATAATAGTATTATACAGCTTACATTGTTATATATTCTTTTTTGTGGTAAGCTATGTAAAATTAAGTTTATATTCCCTTCCCAGAAGAATTGTATATTTTGTCATGTTGTGTAAAATCTTTCCACTTATGAGGTTTTAGGCACATTATTTTTACCATATTCTATGTATGTACACTATTACTTATGTTCAAGACATGTTGTATATTGATACAACTTATGCACATTTATTCTTGCCATATTCTATGTATGTATACTTTTTTTTGTATTCAAGATATTTTGTGTATTGATACAATTTGGGATATTTATCATGCTGCCTTTTATAGTTCTATCTCTTATCTAGACATTTCTACTCTACCTCAATTTTAGGGATTTACATATATATATATATATATATATATGTACATATATGTACATAGTTATATTGTTTAGGTATTTATCCCTGCTTTACTCAAGACAGTTTTAATCAGTTTTTTAGCTAAGTTCCTGAGTATTACAGATTATCTTCACCCATGTTCCCTTTACCCATGAGATTAGTCAGACATAGATGCTTAATTTTCAATCACTTCATAGACATGTAGAACATGGCATTTAAATGTTTTAATATTAGTACTCCGTTGACATGAGACACTGTTGCTCCTGACAGCACCATGCACTTTCCTGAACATTTGTTGGACACTGTTGTTGCTCCTTATGGAGTTCTTCCTCCTTTCAGCTAATGGCTTCTTGGGCAAAGAACTTCCCCCACCTCGACCATTGATTTGGACATGCTGTCCTATGTGTTTGCAGGAGACAAATATAGAAGACTACTAAACCTTGACAAGTCAGGGTGAGATAGCCTTTCTACCTCCCTGCTGTTGTTGTGGTCAGTTAGATACTCTATGCTTTATCCAAAACTGGCTGTACCAATGTTACTGTGAGACCTTGGGTGACTGTTCAAGTAGCCTGCTGTTTCTGTTCTTGCTGCACCTTTTGGAAGTTGCCCATCCGCACTTCCTGCCTACCCTAGTATTATTATTTTTCTTCTCAGGTCTTTGATGAGGTTGAAGATTAAATTATCACAACTATTATTCTCTCTTCCTAGTTAGATATATTAGGTACTAGACTTAAGCTTTCCAGCTTAAGACAACTCTATTTTAAACCCCCGTTTCAACTTCACCCTAGGACTAGATAGTTAGGTCTTAAGTTTGTATGTTCTCAATTTTCCTTTTCTTAGAGCACACTCGTTGTTCACTATTTGTATACAGTTTGTATATCTAGCCCAACTCTTTTCTTTAGACTAACAGAAAAATTGTAGTGAGATGTTCACCTTGTCTGCACCTATGGCATAGACCATGCCCATGGGGGGGTGACACAGGGCTGGACATGACCTGGGGGAACTAGATCTGAGGAAGGGGCTCAGAGAGCTCTCTTGCTTGCAGCACCTGGACAAGAGCACTTCCAGAGGCATCCTTGGGACCAGAAACCTGCCGGTGTTCATCTGTCTATGTTGTGAGTTATTTCTCCCTGAATAAACATCTGTTCGGCCTAATTGTTTATCCTGATCCTTATTAAACCCCAAATAATTAATGGTTTAAATTTTGTTTTGTTTTTCTGTTAGTTTGAAGAATTTTTCTTTTCTTCCTTTGGATGTTAATGAATGTTTCAAACGATTGTGTTACATATATTTAATTTTGTAAATCTTTAGCTAGTATGTATATTTATCCAAGAATAAGCAACCAGGAATAATTTGTTTAAGAAAATGTATTAAGAAGAATGCTAATAAGAGAAAAATGCTAAGGATCCAGAAGACAGTGAATGAACCTTCAACCCACAATTAATCTCTAAGGAAAAATTTGAGGTGGTGAGATGGCAAACTGCAATTAAGGATTAGGAAAGATGACCAGGCTGGAGAAATGGCTGAGCCATTAAAGACTAGGCTCATAAGCAAAAATATAGGAAAAATGATCAAATCTGTTGGTCTGTTCTTGGTTCAGTGCCACCTACAGGAGAACTTTCTCCTGTGGAAGTATGACCTACTTGAAATTCATGCTGACTTACATTGCAATCTGTTCCATAGCGATTGTTGTCTTTGAACCAAGATGGTGATGAACCCCATGAAGTATATACAGTCACACCCTGCACAGGGAGACATATTCTAATGATCACCTTGGTATCACTGTGTCTATTGTTTAAGTTTTAATCTTTCTGGGGTGGGTAGTTTGTAAGTTATTTCTCACTGTTTTCTTCTTAACAGTCATGATATCACATAATTTTATCATGGTTCATTATGATGGTCTCCTAAGGATTGCAATTATGATTTTCAGTTGACTATGCTATGCTGTTGGACATTTTTACCTTTACACTATCTCATACTTGGGTGTTATTATCTTCCTCTTCTCCTCATGTTCTCTACTTGCCCTCTTTTTGTATGATTCTTAAAGAAACCAGCTGCCATGATATGGGCTGTCCATGAAATGATCTATGTAGCAAAGAGCTGAGCAAGGCTTCTGGTCAATAACCAGAAAGTTAATAGAATTATTTAGTTGGAAAGTCTATGAGAAATGGAATCCTGCCAATACCCTTGCAAATGAATTTGGAAACATAGCCTCCACAGATAACACTGAACCTGTCAGATGAAAGAAAATGTATTAGAGACCTTGAAATATAAGCACTCAAGTGATCCTCATGCAGTTTGATTCATAGAAACTATGACATAATAAGTAATTGTCACATTAAATTAGCCAGTGCTACAGTAATTTGCTACATAGAAATACATGATCGATTTACTTGCTTTTCTTTTGTGTTTTCCATAAACACATTGAATAGGTATTTTACATGTGTCATTTGTTCCTTCTTCTTTAAGTTATTGTCAAATAATTTCCCACACATTTAATTGTGAATAGTTTTCTTCCATATATCAGTTTATACTTTAACTCTTATTCTATATGTAATTTATTGTTAAATTATTCCATGTAGAGTTCTATAATTTCTATTTAATCTCTTTATATTGATTCTACTAAGCCAAAATTTTACTACTTATTCTAATTATTAGTCATATTAGTCCTAGTAATTTTAATTACACATCTAATTACTCCAGTTTGAGGACAATGAAGTTGTACTTTTTTTAAAAATAGTCTCAATCAAACTTGATCACTTGGTTTTGGTGATTTTATAAATAGAATTCTGATTATCCATGGATAAAATGCTTTTCAAACTGTCATTATACATGTTCTTAAACATAGCATAAGCGTGAGCCCCTCTGATGCCGGCAATACCCACAGTCTTGCGACAGCTGGTCATCTTTCAAATCACTAGACTCATGCTTTCTGTAGATTGATATATACATATTAATCACAGGTACAGTTATTGAATCAAATGTCTTCACCCTAATACATAAGCTGTAGGGTTCAACTGATAATTATGAACATTATTATCAACATTTATTTATTATTCATAATATAATTATATATGTATGTATAAAATAATTCAAATATTTTCTTGAAAAAAAACTTCCAGTGTAAATACCTGTTATATACAGGACTACCCTCCACCTTCAAGACAATCACTGGAGCTGCTCAAAAATGAACTTCACAGCTGGGCTTGTTGACTTTATCTTCCCTCAAAGATGGAGGGGGACACAGGGTCATAGGACCTTCAGCTGAGTATCTAGTCAAGTCGTCCAACAAATTGTAAAACATTCTTCACTAATTGCAAGATATATTGGGGCAGAGGATAGAGGATATAGTGGAAAATGTTCAATGGAGGGAGTTGGAGTTATATAGACATTTTTCTTGATGGTACAGTACTACAGTTTGGCCACTTGAAGATCACTTGTATTCCTACCCATAACTTCTCACCTACTGTTTTGTAAGTAAGCCCAATTAATGTATTGGTTCCCCTGATGGACTTTGGAAGACTACTATCAATGTTTGTCACTGGAATCTTAGGAGGAGGGGTAGACATTGTTTATGTCTCTCTCTGGGAAGGAATTTTATGAAGAATGCCAAACACATTAAGATCTTAATGTGTCACACTTTCTAACATTGTTTTTTTTTTCTATTCTAATATGGAAGGATATAAGAACATATAGAATATAAGAATATATTGAAAAAACATGACATGCTTTCTATTTGCTTTTCAGTCTATGATATTATGTGCTTTCATGTAAGTCTTTCAAACATTTATAAACTACCTTTAAAAGAGAAAATGTGATAAAATGGTTTATTGGAGTTGAATGAAGCAGAGAGTGTAAGACCAATGGTATCTAAATAGAAAGATCCACTATGGGCTTAGGGAGAAGACTGGTGATAGGGTAACTCCCAAGAAACTACAAGCATGACCCCAGCTAAGACTCCTAGCAATAGTAGAGAGGATGCTTGAACTGGCCTACCCCTGTAATCAGATTGATGAATATTCAAACTAACATCATAGAGCCCTCATCCAGTAATTGACAGACACAGAGATCTGCAACCAAGAACCAGGCCAAGTTCCCAGAATCCAGTCAAAGAGAAAGAGGAGGCAATATATGGGGAAATGAGGTCAAGATCATGATGGAAAAATCCACAGAGACAGTTGAACAAAGCTAATGGATACTCATAAACTCAAGAGTTACAACTGTGGAGACTCCAGGGAATCAAACTAGGCCTTCTGTACGTGGAAGACATCTGTGAAGCTTGGAATAGCTGAGTGGCACCTAGAAGTAGGACCACGATACAAACCTGGTACATGAACTAGCTTATTTGAGCCCATTCCTTAGGGTGTTATGCCATGCTCAGTGGCAGTAGGAGCACAATATTATCCTGGTACATGAGCTAGATTTTTGAAGCTCACTTCCCATGGTGAGATGCCATGCTCAGTCTTAATACATGGGAGAGGGAATGGGCCCTGCCCTAACTTAGTGTACCAGACTATGTTGACTCATTATGGGAGCCCTCACTTGTGAGGAAGAATGGATCAGGGAGTGGGCTAGTGGAGGTAAGAGGGGTAGTGTGAGGCAAGGGGGTGGTAGGATGATGGAAGGGAGAACTGTGGTTGCAATGTAAGTCTAAGAAGATAAGGGTCTTGAGTTCTTGGTTTTCCTCTAGTCTCAACTTTCTAGGTGCCAAGATCACATGTATATATCATCATGCCTAGCTTTTCAGTAGCTTTTGAACTTTACTTTGTTCACATATTGCATTGGGGCCTTGGCCAGTTATTAGAGTCATAAGTGCTTTCAATTTAAAATGTTTAGAATGAAAATAATAAGGATATCTGTCTGTGAGGAGCTAGCAGCTAATGAGATAATTCATGCTAATTAAATAAGAATGCCTGAAACATCAAACAACTCATTAATTTTAAAGAATACTGCTATTATTATTATCAACACTATTATTAATATTACTGTGTGCTTAAGCATTTCTTAGACCAAGAAAACTATTGAATATATGTAATTAATTTTAAGAAAAGATTTTCTAAGATGGCAGTAGAGGAATGTAAATCTCTACCTCTATATTTTTCATTGATTTCATCATTCTAAAACTGACCTTGACCAGGCTGTGATAAAAGGGTAATTGAAAAGCTATGCTAAACATTCTCATTATACCATAACTATACACATGCCTACATCTTAATCATTCTATCCCAAGACAATGTGTTCTGTAATGGTTAACAATAACTATAGGTTCAAGCCAAGAAAACTCTTGTGGATGAATGCTGACTTGTCTGTCATCTATACATATATGCTCTATTTTCAGGTTGAGATGTCCACAATAGCACAGTACCCACCATTGATTACCTAATTACACAATCATCCCATCAGTAGATCAGTGCAACATCTGTGACCCTGTGTGTCACCATCACAACCCCCTCTGTCGATTCCCCTAGAGCTTCACTGAGGCGGTTCTACTGACATAATATATTCATTATCCATTAGATCTGGCACACGCTCTGCGGTGCTCAATTACGATACAATCGAGCGAAGGGTCTGGTGTCGGCCAACGTAATGACTTTCTGATTATCTGTCTTTAAATGATGAATGAAATGAAAATGTACTGCTCAAACCAAATATAAGATTGTTAGGATGCCAAATGAAAATTGTACATAGCCTCCTTCATGGCAGGATGGCAGACGACTGATTTTATTCAGCCATCGATATCTAAAGACAGTTTCCAAATCATCCCTACCTTTTACTTATAAGATTATTGTGAGACTATAGAAACTAAGTTATAAATTGACATTTTTTAGGTCATTAGAAAACCCTTTAAGTGAGGGTTTAATTCATAAGGTTGTATAATACTTTCATGTTAGCTTAATATTTCCACTCTACTTGGTCAAATAAACTGACCTCCTGGTAATAGATTTATTGCTTTTTGTTTGACACCTGGATCAAATTATTTTTTAGCTGTTTTTGTCTCATAGAGAGCTGTAAAATAATTAAGCAGATTGATACATAGACAAGAATTTTTTAAAAAATGCCAGGATTATAAATAAGTGGGAGATTCAAAAACATTTTGTTGTTCAAATAATTATGAAGCAGGTGTTTGATAGTACAGTCATTTCTGTTTCTGTTTACATCTTTAGTTATTATTCTGTTAATTATAATTGAAAATCCAATAGAGCTTCATATTGAAGCACTCAGAACTCTGACTGAAATTACAGCTTCTCGGCTTATTCCCTTAAATAGCACACATTGGACTTTTGATTATGAAATAAATTTAAAAATCTAATCCCTTCCCAGCTCTTTAAACTCTGTGTAATAATTGAACATTTTGGAAGACACAGAAAAGGAAGAAATTCAGGAGTATTAATTTTTACTTTTAGTATTTGGGGAATTCCTAAAGGAGTCTCATTCTGCTATACCTATCAGGAATGTTCCAGTAAGCCCTCCCCTAATATAAGTAAGTTAGGGAAAATATGTTTTCTGAAGTTTGTCTTACTACATTAAGTTTTTTATTCTTGTTTTGCTCTTCCTATTTGAGACACTATCACATGTTTGATCTTCAGATAAAATGAAGTTGGTTTGAACCAAGCAATAGAGTACTTGATGACTCCAGTCATGATGGATTGACAGCCCTATGCCTGAGAAAAAAAATGGAAAACTGATGCCTTCAATATATGTGTGTTTTCAACAGAATTGAATCTCCTCTAGGTGAAGAACTAAGGATACCTGTGTTCCCATCACATCACTAGCACAATAACCACCTTCTTATAGTGTTCTGTGATAATGACTGCATTAAAGTATTGCTTAAATGTCTTGAGACCTTTTAAGTAAAGTAAAAACAAAAATAGAGAAAAAATGTCTTCAAGGCCATAGCTGAATGAGACCACTACTTAATGGAGGGGACCCAACATTCCTGATCTGAAAACTCTACAAGAAATTTATGAGCCTGTACTTTATAAAACCAGATAGGGTAGACATGTGTTATTTTTATTTTTTTTTCCAGTCAGATTAGGAAACATCTAAGTATGGATTTATTGGAAGCAGTAGAGAGATGTGGATTCATTTGAAGGTCATTGTTTTATTTTTATTTCAGATCTGTTTATTTCAAACTGAATATTAATTTAGAGGGCATATTGATTTTCTTTGTATAAAATGTAGTAGCAAGAAGGTTAATGATTTCTTTAACTTCATAAAGACATAATTTCTTAAAGTATTTTAAAAGGGTCTAAGTTTTAATATAGCATTCTTGTCACTACCCCTCCATCAGCCTGCTGTTGGCTAAAAAATGCAAACAAAATGTTTCAAAATAAAATCCTGATTATTGTTTTCTGTAATATCAGTATATTAGTGGGAGATAATTTAACAAAATCAAGAAAATATCTTGAGGTCATGTGTACTAGAGCCTTATATCTCTAGGCTGAACTCTATCCAATTATTTCAGAAAGTTATCTGTTTACTGTGGAGAAATGTCCCATTGACCTCTGTGTACTTTGGTAGGAGGCAAAGAGTACTGCGTCAGAGAAAAGTAATGTTTCATTCTCATAATAAGTAGGACATGAGCCTCTCTAAAGCCAGTTAGGACAGCCTCAAGGCTCAGTACTGTCACAGGACTAATGCTTGTATGGGTGTGTGACAGAGTAGTGACCCTACTGTTAAGAGTCCTATACTTTATAAAAATAGAAAATAGGTATGCTTAAGTTTGCTCGAAAGGGGAGAGACTATCTCTGTCTTCTAAGATTTAAAGACTTCTGCTTTTTTGTTTTAGCATTAAAAGAAGTAAGTCCTTTGTATGATTCCCTTGCTGTTTTCTGATCAAATGACCTTGAAGGGACAGTTCAAACCAAAAGTGCTTCCACACAGGTGACAATGTGGAACAGCCACCAATAATTGTCTGTATTGTTTTCCAGAAAAATAATTCAATTGCCTTTCACCATTTTAGGAGTTCACAGGTATTTGTTTAGATCACACCTTTGCATGATTTCATTCTGGTATCTTTAATTAAAATGATTTTGCATATTTATGAGGCATGTGGTTTTTAATTCATGTATTCTCCCATACAATAATCAAATCAAAGCAGTTACTATTTCCCTCTAAATCATTTAGGCCTAGGAAGAGACCTCATCCCTTCTCTTGACACAGGATTTTCTGTTCAACTCTTAGGTATGTAGCCTCTCTTTGTCCTACTTCAGTTCGGACATTGTCCTTCACTTGCATCCATTGGCTTCAACTGACAGGATGTCCTTCCTTCGTTTTATTAATGTGTTTGTCTGTCTACATCTTCTTTTCTTTTAATCAGGTCATGCTGTATAGAGAAATTCTATATCTTGGCTATTAGGATTACTGAAATAACCATGAGATGCAGTTATCTCTTTGATAAGTTTATATGATTTTCTCTGTGCCCAAATCTCAAATGGTCTAACTAAATTCTTCAGTCCATGCAGTTTAGTTTTGAAGAACACATGTGGTGCACTCCTAAATTGGTGTGCTTGTTACATTTCCATGTGCACCATGGGGTATACTAGCCAGCATTTGTTATTTTGGGCTTGTTTGATAGTAGCCACTTGAACTGGTACGAAGTGTGATTTTGATTTACACTTCCCAATGGTATGTGTTGTTGAACAGTGTTTATTTTTCAAACTGAAACTAAATGTTTCAGAAACATTTATTCAAATAATTTCACCAATTTAGTTGGTTTTTCTTATTTATGTGATATTTGATTTTTTTCAAAAGTCTTTACAGATTCTTGATATGAATCTTATGCCAATTAAATAGTTTATAAATGATTCCTTCAGTTTTATAAGTTGCTTCTTTAATGTGTCCACTTTTGATTATGGCTACATGATGCTTCTAGTTTTACATCATTCCATTTCTCTGTTTTACCTTTAAGATCTAGCCACAGGAAAAAGTAATATCAAATATAGATGCTGAAAGTTCCTGAAGTGTTCTTCCCATTTCCAACAAGTGTTTTCATACTATCAGAATTTGTATTTATGTCTTTGCCACATTTTCAGCTAATTTTTGTACATGGTAAGGGATAGTTACTAAGTTTCATCCTAATACATGAGAATACCCAGATTGCCCTACATGGGATGTTCAATAGACCTCCCTCTATCTAAACTGTGTTTCTATGACTTTGTCAATCAATTAGCATAGCTAGGTTTCTGGCTTTTCCAGTGCATTTTTTAAATTTTTATTCCCACACCCTATGACTTGGTCTCTGTGCCTCCTAATATCTCTTGAGATTAGGTGCACTGAGGCCACCAGCTTTGTTCTATTTAGTTCTTTGCCTGTTTGGAATGGTGTATGCTTTGATTTCCATACTCAAATCAGTTTTGCCTGCTTTGTTTCTGTTGTTCTTTTTTTCTTCCTTCCTTCCTGCCTCCCTCCTTTCCTCCCTCCCTCCCTCCTCTCTCTCTCTCTCTCTCTCTCTCTCTCTCTCTCTGTCTCTCTCTCTCTCTCTCTCTCAGAAGAGTCCCATTGATATCTTCCTAACATTACCCTGAATCTATATATTCCTTTCGATAGTAAGAATATTTAAATAATATTTCCTCTTTTCTTTTCTCTCTTTTAAATTTAAATCTGACAAGTTCTGGCTATACAGCCCAGAACTTTCATCTTCAGTGTGTCATAATTGTGTTCCTACAATGGTATGTGACATTAAGTTCACAATTAATGCTTGCAATTCATGACTTTAAGGGGTCTATTTTTATGACTTTTTAGATTTTTAAATTTAAATTAGAAACAAGCAATTTTGCATGTCAATCCCAGTTCCTTCTCCATCCCCTCCTCCCCTGCCTCCCACAAACATCCTATCCCATCTCATTTCTGCTCCCCAGGAAGGTTGAGGCCTTCCATAGGGAGTCTTCAAAGTCTGTCATATCATTTGGAGCAGGGCCTACACCCTCCCCCATATGTCTAGGCTGAAAGAGTATCCCTCTATGTAGAATGGGAACCCAAAGTCCATTTGTATAATAGGGATAAATTATACCCATTGACTGCCCAGTCCTCCCAACTAACACCAACATTTAGGGGGTCTGGGTCGGTCCTATGCTGGTTTCCTAGCTATCAGTCTGGGGTCCATGAGCTCCCCCTTGTTCAGGTCAGCTGTTTCTGTGGGTTTCTTCAGCCTGGTCTTGACCCCTTTGCTTATCACTCCTCCCTCTCTGCAACTGGATTCCAGGAGTTCAGCTCAGTGTTTAGCTGTGGGTGTCTGCTTCTGCTTCCATGAGCTACTGGATGTTTTGTAACTTTTTATTCCCAGGATCTTTCTCTTTGTCTAAATTTGTATGCATTTCATGTATTGTTTCCAAAGCTGTTGTCAATATGATTTTTTCTTAATTTCATTCTTGGAATATTTGTTACTGCATGTACTAAAGAAGAAAAAGGATTAAAAAAAAAAACCCAAATTGATAAAAATAGTAACACTATATCTAGGCATACATATTCCAAGTAAGAATGTATGAAAAAAATCACTATGAAAATTATTAACAGATTAGTAAAATTAATGATAAAAATAAAACCTTAAAATACCTATAGACTAAAGCCATGGTATACATGGAAAAATGTCAGCCAAATGAAAATGGAATGATGGTTTTCTAGGCAGGGCCATTATGGAGCATAGGCTGGCAGTAAACCCCTGCTTGCTGCCTGCCTTTCTCCCTCTCCATGCTTCACTATCTATAGGTGTATACTATCAGGTCCACCTCTGGAAACCATCTTAAAGTGCTAGGGACCTTGAATTCACAACATATTGAAAGAACTTCAAAAGTGAAGGTGAAATAAAGATATTTACAAATAAAGTTATTTTTTTTCTTTCATACTCATTTAGGCTGAATGAAAAATATGTATACCTAGGAATGAAGAGTGAAATAAGGCTGGGATGTCACTCAGTGGTAGAGTCCTTCTTTAACATCTACAGGGTCTTCAATTCAATCCCCCAGCAATGTAAAACAAACATACAAAAGTATGAAATAATAAACTTGCAAATCAATATAAGAGTCTGTGTTGATCTTTTAAAAAGGTTTTTTTTAACATTAGTTTGTTATACATAATAATATATAGTAAATTGTAATATGTTAAAAAGCTCTCACTGTAATTCTTAGAGGAACCACTAAAAGTTAAAGTTTTGGGTTATAGCTAAAATGACAATAGAAGGGATAAAATGGAATGCTACATTTCTTTAAAGTGGCTTCCAACTCTCTCTTTTGTGCAGCAATGGGGATAAAACAAGGAGATCAATGTAGATCTTTAAAAGATCTGGGCCTTCTTGCTCTCTGTAGAACTCTGTTGTTTCTCTTTTAATGCAAATGCAAATCACAATGTTTCAATTTTACAGGAATTTTACTTATTTCTTTGTCTAACTCTAAATAGTTTTGATTTTCTGTGGGATATATTTTGCACAACTAATCTTGTCACAATCTTGGAATATACTATTAATAATGAAAGAATCAGGTAGTGAAGGAATGGAGATTTTTATGACAAAAAGGCTTTATTTGTTCTTTTTAAATTGTGATCACAGGTTTCAATTTTCCATGACCCTTGTGCTAAACAGACTCTTAATTTAAAATTTTTCTAACAAGTAACACTACATATTTTGTTTCTTTAGATGATTAATGTGACCAGATGTCTCAAACACTTGTTTGTTTAATTGAAGGCTAGGATATTGCCTCCTACCAAAAAATAATTTTTCCATGAGTCACTCATGTCTGTGTTTACTTGCCTATAATTCCCCAGATGTGAAAATTGGCTATCTTTGCCGTTTATTTACTGATCTGTAATATCATTTCTTGTTATTTTTAAA
This sequence comes from Phodopus roborovskii, assembly GCF_943737965.1. Classification (NCBI taxonomy): domain Eukaryota; kingdom Metazoa; phylum Chordata; class Mammalia; order Rodentia; family Cricetidae; genus Phodopus; species Phodopus roborovskii. Next base: position 40,911,283 of record NW_026126407.1, read on the forward strand.
TTATTCTTTATATTAGAGTTCACTTACATTGCAACCACCAATCCACAATATTAGGTAATGGAGTTGAAGAAATAAGAGCAGGGACAATGCAAAGGCAGTCTTGGAAGAAGAGACTGGCCAAGTGGTATCATTGTAGGAGATACCTCTATTGACATATGTTTAACCCACTCCCCCAATGTGGTAATTGCTTATTAATCCATACAGTCATAGGAAAAAAAAATTCAGGAGAGATAATAGACCATAGGAAAGAATCCCCATAATTGTTTTCTGGTTATAAACAGAGGATTCTATGCAGTTGTGCAGCCAGAACCATTGATGAAATACTAAGGGACAAACTGCTAAAACTTCAGGGTTTTCCTAATTGGGTAATCACCCTATTCATGTAGAGGTTGAATTACATGGTTGCACAGTGAGGCTTGACATTTCAAGGCCGTTCGAACAAGAGAGAAGGGTGGGCAATGAGAAGTAGTCACCAGGAAAATATTGCCTGGCCAAATGCTGCCTCCTAAGGGAAGCCATGGAGTCATCCCCATCTGTGGACAGCTCTGCAGTCTTAATTGTGGCTCGTAAATTTGTGAACAGATCATTAAAATAAAATGCCTCTTTACTTAATGAACTTCAGAAGAGTTAGCTTAAAACTTCTAAAGAATTGTGTAATATAAAGGACCTCTCTCTCTCTCTCTCTCTCTCTCTCTCTCTCTTACACACACACACACACACACACACACACACACACATACACACACACACACACACACACACACACACTTTAGATGGGTATCCTGCATCTGCCTCAATTAAGCCTCTTAATTGTCCTGAATATAATTGATGGTGCTAAGATAATTAGCACTCTTTGCACTATAGGAAATGAGCCCATGTGTTCTCTCCTTTCTTCTTTCTGTCTTCCTAAAGGTGCTCTCTCCTGACTCCCTCACTCTGCCAGTGAGTTGAAACAAGATATCATGTGTTGGTCTTGGAGTTTGGGGGTCAGATTTGGTTTTGGGGGCACTTCATTTTTAAAAATATTTCTTTAACCTTTTTACTCCATAAACAATTTTATACCACATTATATAAAATTTACTTTAATCATTTGAATTTTCAAAGAGAATATCATGGACCTTAAAAGTACAGTTGGATTATTAGTCACCAAGAGATAGTTCCATTTAAAAGAACATGTACTTTCCTTTTGAAGTAAATTCTGAAACACAACTCCTTTCTATTTATTTTCACAACCAGTAAAACTCTAAATTAGAATTAGAGTCAGTTATCAGTGAATGATGCCTGCATGATACATAATTATCCTTCTGTGCTTTATGAAAAGAAATGTGTTTTTCATGCCCATGATTTTGTAATCAGTACACAATTACGTGAGCAAAGCCTACATTATTTTGTGGGGGGCTATCACTTTCTTGGCCTTGTTATAATAAACTTTGAGTCATTAACTTGTGAATATTAGCAGTAACCAGCAAAATTTTCTGAGCCCCACACCCTAAAATCATCACAGGAATTTTAAGTAAGAGGTATTTGTTGAACATCAGGATCAGATCCAACTGGCTTAAACAATAAGATGTTTGTGACTTCTACCTGTGGAAGGAAAGAGGACATACTGCTTCTGACCAGAGTGTCTCGTGTGTCAAGTGTTCTCTGCTGCGGTGCTCTTAGCCGTGTTCTCTGAATGATAGTATTGTCTTAGGTCATTCTATAATGTCGGTATCAGAGCTATTAATCTCTTTCAGACATGACATTGCCTAGAGGGCTAGGAAAATGATCATTTTCCCCCTACTTCTCTTTCTTAGCAGCAAAAGGCCACATTTGTTCCCAGTTTCTTATAGGACTGAAGTTCATGTCTTGTTGGGTAAAATTAGGTCACATGCCCAGACCTAAATCCTTTAGTATAGAAAAGGAGGGGTTAGCATATAGACCTGGTTACACAGAGATTTAACCCTGGGACCAATGTGAGGATAATCTTTTTCAGGCTGTCATGGAGAAAGGACAGCTGTTGTAAAACTTCCTTTTGTTTTTACAGTGATAGAGAAACAAGAGAGAGAGAGAGAGGAGGAAGACAGAGAAGAGGGAGAGAGAACAAGTGAGAGAGAGGAAAAAAGAGAGGGAGAGAGATCATTTGAGTTCTGAATATAGGCAGATCTGAAGGGCATTTTTTATTTATATTAATTCTTTGAAATTTTCATAAATATATACTATGACACTATGTATTTTGGTCATATTGATCATTGACATCCAGCTCCAGTTATTCATGGATTTCCCCTGTCATGGTCCATTCTAACTTCATTTTTTCATTATGTTATGACACAATGGGTACAATGAATGTTGCCTATGTGCACATGGATGTAGGGCTATCCACTGAAGCACAGAAAACCTATGAGGTATCACAACCCTGAAGGAAACTGAGTAAGTTTTAAATCTATCCTTCTAGATCCACAAAGCACAGATGATCTTTTATATTTGGCCTCTATGATGAAGATGAATTGCAATTATTTATTATGCATATAAGATTTAAACATGAAAGAAATTATAATGTCCTCTAAACTGGCTCCTAGTCCTTGATTTTAGGTTCATTTATAACATGAATCAGTCATGATATAGTTTCAGGGCTTGCTGTAATATTGAGAATCCAGTTAAAACTGCCCAGTCCTAGCATAGAAACAAGATCTTTGTACCACTGTACATGCTGAGATTTTGAGCAACAAAAAATGTGCAACCTATTCATTTGCAAATAATTAATTTGCAAAATAAATTGAAAAAAAAGATGCTGATCTTCAGTTAGAAAGAGAAATAAAACTTGGCAGGACCCTCTAGTCATAGTTCATCTCCATCGATTAAAGGGTATAATAGTAATTGAACCAAATTTAAAACCTCTGTAAAAATCACAAGCCAGAGTTCTAGTGCTTCCCTGTTAGGACCTTAGAGGAGTGAATGTGAATTGTGAATTGTGAGTGTGAATATACTAAGAACACTTGAGGCACCTGGAAACATGAGCATTGGAAGTTGTCAGTTGTAATATCTGAGTTTGGTTTAAGAAAACTGAATTTGCAAAATCATTTAGGATTAATTTTATTCTTAAGAGACTATAAATAGATGTTCTGAAGCCAGATCAACAACTAACTTATCTACCATCATGGAGCCCTCATCTAGTACCTGTTAGAAACAGAAGCAAACACCCATAACTAAACACTGACTCGAACTAGAATCCAGATGCAGAGGGAGAGGACAAGACCAGGTTGCAGAAACACATAGAGACAGCTGACCTGAAAAAGGAGGAGCTGACAGGCCCCCAGACAGATAGCTGGGAATCCAGCATGGGGCTGACTAAGGCCCCCTGGATATGGGTCTCAGCTAGAAGGACTGAGCAGTCTAAAGGACCTTAGACAGTGGAACCAGGATCTATCCCTGGTACACAAAAGGACCTTGTGGACACATCCCCCATGGAGGGATAACTGCCTTAACCTAGAGACAGGAGAGAACTCCTAGTCTCTACTTCAAATGACTTGACAGATTTACATGACCCCACCTGGATGGCATTGCCCTATATGTGGAATTGAGGTGGAGGGATGAGAGGGGAGGGTGGTCAGGGTGCATGTGAGGGGAGAGAGAGGGTAAGAGGGAGAGAGGGAGGGAGGAAGGGAAAGGGAACTGGGATCAACATGTAAAAAAAAAAAAAGACTATAAACAGAGAATCAAATTAGGAGAGTTAAATTATTACAACCAAGAATGACTCACACACCAAGGCAAGAAGATCCAAAGTCATAAGGGTTAATTTTACAAAATGCATTGTACCGAATGGTAAATGCATCTAATGATTGCCACATGATTTTGATTTCCTTCTCGTTCTGGCAGAGACTGTATGGTCATGGTCAAATCACACAGTTTTAAAACATCAATTAAGCTACCACATTTATTAATTCTTTAATTGGATTCTCCCTGCCTTTTATGGTCTTCTAATTAGACAATACTTACTGTATTTCCTACACAGGAAAACATAGCAAGTAAGTAAAATATGACATCACAATCCACTTCCATCAACATTAGAAGAGCTGGGGGGAAAATGGAGCTGTTTAATGTTAGGGAGAAAAATGCAAATACTCAGAAAGTTTCACTGTGCTAAGAATAAATGCATCTAAAATAAAACACTTAATAGAAAATATACCATTAAATGAATTCAATAGCACTACCATATTAGTTTTCATCTGTCAAATCTGCAACCAGATGTATTCCACAGAAGCCAATGTGATACAGCTCTATGGAGATTGTTCTTTTTAAAAATATTTATTGTTTTCTGATTTGTCTTCAAATGTGAAGTGCATATGCTGACAGAATGCAACCATGTGAAAAGTAATTGAGTAAAAGTATGAGGCATGTGCCTTTTCTTGGCTTCCCATGAACTATAACTTGTCACCTGATTTCAAGAAACTCACCAGCAATCAAATATGTGATGGCAGAAGCCAGGCTTTACACAGAAGATGGGAACTCTATCTTGTAAGACAGTCTTTATAAAAGATATAAAGAATTGTAGAGTCATTATCTTTTTGCTCTATGTCTAATATCCACTTATAAATGAGTAACTACCATGTTTTTCTTTCTATTTCTGGGTTACCTCACTCAGGATGGTTTCTTTTAGTTCCATCCATTTGTCTGCAAATTTCCATTGCTCCCCCACCCCCACTGAGTAGTACTCCATTGTGTAAATGTACCACATTTTTTTAAAAATACATTCTTCAGTTCAGGGGCATCTAGGTTGCTTCCAGGTTCTGCCTATAATGCTTCTTTGAACATAGTTGAACAGATGTCCTTGTGGTATGAATGTGCATCTTTGCGGTATATGCTTAAGAGTAGAATTGCTGGATCGTGAGGTAGACCGACTCCCATTTTCCTGCGAAACCACCATACAGATTCCCAAAGTGACAGTAAAAGTTTGCATCCCCACCATCAATGGAGGAATGTTCCCTCTTCTCCACATCCTCTACAGCATAAACTGTCCTTGGTATTTTTGATTTTAGCCGTTCTGACAAATGTAAGATGGTATCTCAGAGTTGTTTTGATTTGCATTTCCCTGATGGCTAAGGATTTGAGCAATTTTTTAAGTGCCTTCTGGCCATTTGAGATTCCTCTATTGACAATTCTCTAGTTCTGTACCATACTTTTTAATTGGATTATTTGGTGTTTTGGTGATTAGCTTCTTGAGTTCTTTGTATACTTTGAAGATGAGCCCTCTGTCAGACTGGGTTGGTGAATATTTTTTCCCAATCTGTAGGTTGCCCAATCTGTAGGCTGCCTTTTTGTCTTGTTGACTATATCCTTTGCCTTGCAGAAGCTTCTCAGTTTCAGGAGGTCCATTTATTAATTGTCCATCTCAGCATCTGTGCTACTGGTGTTATGTTCAGGAAGTGATCTCCTGTGTCAATGTGTTCAAGGGTACTTCCCATTTTCTCTTCTAAGAGGCTCAGTGTGGCTGAATTTATGTTGAGGTCTTTGGTCCATTAAAAATTACATGAACAAATTAGAGAGCATATTAGCTTGGCATGATGGTTTACTCCTTTAATACTGGAATTTGGGTGGGAGGCACAAAAAGGTGGAACCTTGAATTCAAGGCCAGCTTGCTCTATGCCGTGAGTCTCAAGTCAGCTGCTAGAGCTGTATATTGAGTCCCTACCTCAGTAAAACCCAGAATGTGTTAGCTGAATGATAATGAACATTGTACATTATAAGTTATAGAAGGAAAAAATAAAGTAGTATGTAAGGGAAAATATATAACATTAAACCTGTATGCTAGATGAGAAAAGATTTTTAATATCCATGATCTAATTTTTCACATGGAGAAGTTAAAAGAAAAAGAGCAGAATACATCAAAAATATGTAGAATTCTTAAATTCACATATGATAAGAGCAGATATAAATGGTATTCTTTACTGTGTATATCTTACTGAAATTACTAACAATGTTACGGTGATAAATTACCACTTTTTTCTATTTTTACATTGAAAACTAGCATCACTCTACAAATAGTTTTTTACATGAAATCTTTCCCTTTGTTCTTGTAAACTTGAAGACTTCTCTTTCTGGTTTGTCTTCATGACTCATTCATTTACTGATATGAAGAGTGTGTGTTTACATCCTGTATCCATCACTTTCATTGCCACCCTGGGGGAGAACAAGAGAAAGACTCTCTGCTACTTGCCACAAGTCTCTGCCATGTTCTCAGATTTTATTTCAGTTCAATATTTCTCCTACTTTATAGAACTAACTGGTGTCAATAGTTATTTGAATTTGAAATATCCTAATCCCAGTAATACACTAAAAGGAATCCCTAGCAGACAAATTATTAACAAAATAAAATTGTTAGTCTTATGTGTTTGTGAATGTGTGTTTGATGTGTATATTTGTGTATATGTGTACTTGTATGATATATGTAAGGGTTTTATAAAGCATATGCATTCTTGTGAATATTCATGTGAATGCCAGAAGTCAATGTTGGGTATTTTTCTCTGTCACTCTCTATTTTATTATTTAAATATTTATTGCGTGTGTGTGTGTGTGTGTGTGCGCGCGCACACACACACACACGTGCGCACGAGCGAGTGCGCCCACGCATGTATGCGTGTGCATGTGCACATTTTCTGATGTGCATGTAAAGATTAAAAGGCAAGTTTTCAGAAGTCGATCCTTTCTTTCCACCATTTTGGTTCTTGAGGTTGAACTTAGGTTGCCTTATATATGCATATATGCATATGCCTTTACCTGCTTAACTGTTATATCAGCCATCTCTTACTTCCCTGGGTAAGATCTCTTACTGAAACTGGAACTGACTAATGGAGCTAACTGAATAGTCAGTGGGCTCCAGTGGTCTGCCTTCTTGGTCTCTGCATCCTAACATGTGTTACAAATGTGAACCACTGCATGCCACTTTCCAAGGATCAAATTTCATGTGCCAATGCTTGCATGGAAAGTACTTTACAAACGTAGCATTTTTTTTTCCAGTTCCTATCTTTTTATTTATTCATACATAACTACTTGTCTTCTGGTTTGTTGAAGCAGTAAGTCAGACAACACTTGCCATAGTAATGTATGTCAAAATGGATAGCTATGAAAACTCCAAAACCACATTCATCAGATGGACACTCTGGACCACCTTATAGTACTTCAGTATGGCCAACTTAACCTTCTTGCTCTTATTCTGCTTGGGAGTGGTGTAAGACTTCTTCCTTTTCTCAGTACCACTGCAAAGTCTCAACACAGGATGAAGGGTGGACTCTTTTTAAATGTAGTATCCAAACAAAATATGGCCATTTTCTAGTTGCTTACCAGCAAAGATCAGCCTCTGTTAATGAGGAGAAATTCCTTCCTTATCCGGATTTTAAAGGAAGTGGCTATTGTCCAGTTTTACCCTTTTGTCTCCTGGTGTAAGCCATCCATTTGAATGCATCTTATAAGTTCATGTGCATATGGATATATGCATGTTTGCATATGTGTATTTATGAATATTATAAATGTGCATGTATATAAAGCTTCTTGTTTTGTCTTTGATATTCATGACTTGGCACTGCAATAAATGCTAAGAATAAGATAGATTAAAACAATGAAATTCTTTTGCCTTTCAATTTGGAGGCTAGAAGGAGCAACTGAGCTATTATCAATGCCTAAGTAATGTTGATGACTCTACTGGAAAATGCTTATTGCTCTTTCTATCTTCTGGAGCAGGCTGGGAATCTGTGTTCTTTAGCTTAAGGATACATCATCATATAGCAGCTGTTTTCTTCCTTTGTGTCTTTAAAACACTTTCCTTCTCTGTGCACCAATCTAAATTTCCCCTATTATGATAACACCATATTGAATTAAAGTTCATAGTTGTGACCTTTCCTTAACTAGCCAGATCTGTAAAAACCTTATGTCCAAGTTAGGTCATACTCTGAGTTCCTGGAAATGAAGATTCTCACCTGGCTTTATGTGACACAATTGAACCCATAACATCACCTACCTTTTTGAGCTCTCATTCCCCTTAACTCTTTTTCTGGTTTTCTATAGTCGTTTTCATGGTTATAGTCAAAAGCCCTTTCTCTGTTTACTCCACATCTAGAGAGAAGTTACCCAAGAATTTAACTTATTTCAGCATGTACAAGCTTCTAGGCCCAATGTTCAAGCCAAACACAAAAGTAGATTATTTATGTTTAAACAGTGGTCCCCTTGCTGGGTATAACAAGCTGCATTGTGTTCTAAACTACAAAAATAAGGATACTGCCATGTACTTGATGGGGTTTACCTCATGGAGATAGAAAAGAACGTGTTAGTGTCCCTGTGCAGTGAGTATAAAAGCAAACAATTTCTGTGGCTATAATCATGGCCAACAGTAAGAAAATTTACTGTGTGCCACTTTACTTCCAGTACTGTTTACTTTACCCTGTTTTCAGATTTCATTGTTATTCACCTGCAATTTATAGTGAAGTTGTCTCCTTCCCTCCAATCTCTCCACATTCTAATCCAGTCGGCAGACATTGCCCAGATTAATCATCCTGTACCCTAGCTCTGCTCATTCTCCAGGGCACCATCCTTCACTGACTCCCTATTGTCTACAAAATAAAAGTAAAACTTCTTAGATTGAAATAAAAGGCCCTCTGGTCCCAAACCTCCTTTCCAACCTCATTTTCCACAACTCACCTTCATATATCAAATGCTTCAATGAAACAGGGCTGCTTGACATTCTTTACACGTGCTGCATATTTTGGCACCTGTGTGCTCTTGTTTATGCGACTCCCCTGCCTCCAACCCAATCTCATTCAAATCTTGCCTAGCCTTTCAGGCCCAGGTGAAATGCTGTCTGCTGCAAAGAGCCCTCCTTAATCATGCCAGCAATAAGGAGTCCCGCTCTGTTTCAAATCTGAGTAAATTCAGGAGTATCTCTTATCCATACATTCATCTCCAGAATACTTATTGGATGACAATTATATAAAGTGGCAGTGAAGTAGGGACTCAGAAACGGTGACTATGAAAATGGTATGTAGCTCTAGGCAATATAGCACGTATAATTCTAAAGATATATCAAATTAATTTGGAAAATTCCTATAATTTTATTCTGTGGAGCACTTTCACAGACCTACTCATGAAGTATCTTTTTATTGTATTGATTGTTTTATTTATCTTGCATCTTCATGAAAGAATGTTCAATTGATAATAAGCCATCTACACTGATAGTATTTAGATCACAGAAGACACCAAGCACGTATGTGTGTTTGTGAAGGAACAAATAAAACAATATTTTATTTTATCAATAGCCTTATCTTTTAATCATTTCTCCCAAATTGAAGTTTTTGTTTCTCTTGAATTTAAATCATTAAGTCCCAAAGGCTATGTAATCTTCTGATGCATCTTAATGATTGTAAGTATAGGATAAAAACAAGTTCCAATAGAATTGCACAAGTAGTAGGAGAATTCGGCACATTGTTCTAAAATAATAAGTTGAAAGAATTCTTTGGAACTCTGTCATGAGCTGGTTTGACACTTATCATAGGTTGACTACAAATTATATATTTTATTTCAGATGAAACAAAATGACCTAGAAATAGAATTTAAGATTGTAAAGTAACATCATCCATCTTTAATTAGTTGAGACAGAAATGCCTTTTGAAACAAGGAGAAAGAGGCATGAGCATAGTCTAGAGGTAATGATTCTTTACTGGTCTCCAGATGTGCTTGGAGATAAGTAGGGGATTTTGACCCATTTTCTTACACTATTCTGAGTATGCAGACTCCCAGTTCACCATCCTATCTGGGGTGTGTCTCATAAATGCACCTTTAAGAGGAAGATGGGGTATGATGGCTGCCTAGGCTGAGATTCCATGACTAAATCTGTATTAACAATTGTGTAAAAAATAAAATAATTGCATTAGGTAAGGGACAGTTCCCCAAATAGAAGCAGAGAATGTTCTTCAGCATGAGGAATGGAGAACCTTGCTGTCAAATTCAGTGGATATCTACATCTACTCACCTTCATATATCAAATAACTCAGCAAGATAAAATTCCTGGCATTCCTTACATGTTCTTCATATTGTGGTACCTCTGTGCTCTTCTATATGTCATTATGCTTCAAATATACTTGACTTCTTTCTTTAGAGTTTATTGCAGTTAAATAAGGATCAGGATAAACAAATAGATGTTTATTCAGGGAGAAATAACTTACAACCTAGACAGATTAACACCAGCAGGCTCCACCGATGCTCTCCTCTCCGTGACCGCCAGCAAGAGAGCATTCCATGTCTCCTCCTCAGACTTCCTTCCACAGGTCACTTCCGCCCCTGGCACCACCCACCAATGGGCGTGGTCAGTGCCACAGAAGGAGACAAAGTGAATACCCTACTACAAGAGTGGAGTTAAAGTTTTTGTAAAGTAATCAAGGTGTGATACAGGAACAATGTAATTATCTAGATAAATTAACTGAGTCATTAAGATGCTAGAAGTACACCCAAGAGCAGTGGCTGCAAATTATCTTCAATACTTTGTTGTGAGGAGTAATAAGTCATTTCTTAGATGTAAAGACTTGCAGGTAGAGACCGTAAGAGAAGCACAGGACTTCTTAGAATATAAGTCAGTGAAAACCTGGGGGCCCAGCCAAGGCATGAGTTCTGAGAAGAAACTTCTTAGGACATTTAGCTTTACTGCCTATAAGCCAGAGGTTTACGAAGTTAAAGTTGGACAAACAACTTGAGAAATTCCACTATGGTTACTCAGATCTCCAACTAGGTTATATATGACATAGGCACTACAAAGTTTTGCATCAAAAAATCGAGCAAAGACAGAAATCTCCTCAGGTATAGAATGTTGAGAAGCAGAAGAAATTGAGTGTCAGCTGCGAATGACCATTGTGGTAGTTTGAAAAAATGCCCCCCCCAAAGAAGTGGTACTATTAGGAGCCATGCCCTTGTTGGAGGAAGTGTGTCTTTGTGGGGGTGGGCTTGGCAGTCTCTTTTTCTCAAGTTGCCCTCATCAAACTTCCTGTTGCCTGCAAAATGTAGAACTTGCTGTTCCAGCATCACATCTATCTGCATGTCACCATGCTCCCCATCATGATCAGGATGGACTGAACCTCTAAAACTGTAAGCCAGTTATCCTCAATTAAATATTTTCCTTATAAGAGTTGCCATGGTCATGCTGTCAGCCCACAGCAATAATAAACCCTAACTAATACAAGCATCAACATATTTAACACCCAAATCAAATGAAATCTACTTAAAATAGCAACAAATTCTAGATTTCTACAAAAGTTGTAGGCAAATATCATTTCCTTAAATACAGTTAACAAAATTTTGTGTGTGCTATATTGGATATATTGAGCTTACTATGTAAGAGGGTATATCCCAAATCCAATTTAACTTTTATCTCCCCTCTCCATAGGTACACAATAAATATCACACAAAAGAGAAGTTATAGTACAGGTAAATAAGTGAAAATATGAGTAAAGTTTCTTCTAAACAGAAGAGAAACCTTCAATAGAAACAGACCCAGGAAGGGCCCAGATAGTAAGCTAACTACATAATAGTTTTACAGTAGCTGTATTTATGATCGAAAATAATCTAATAATTATGAATACATAGAAGGATTTGCAAACAATGTGAACACCAATTTCAATGGCAAATAAGAAGTTTCAACAAAGAGTGCAATACTGTAATGAAGATAATTGACACGAATAAAGACAGTGAGAAAAAGTATTCTACATCTGATTTAGGACATCAACATAAGATTTCACCTTGTGAGAATGACTGAGACAGATAAAGTCAGTCATAACATAGTCTATCTGTTAAGAGAAAAAAAGGATAGAGGAGAAATTTGTAAAGTATCTGTAAGCTAGAAGGTACAGGTAGGTAAGAGGCTAAGGTGTATTACGTGAAGGGAAGCATTTGTAAGAGTGACTGGGGATGGTCACATATATATATATATATATATATATATGTACATATTAATATATATATATTTATATATATATATATTATAAAACCAAGTCCATTTAAATGAAAACAAACATTTATAGACAATATTTGGGAATTTGGGCATCGTTCTTTCCAAAGGCTGTTTGTGGGCGCTGTCATGGGGGATTCTAAGAAGATGCAGAAATGCTGGCTGTAGTCTGTAAGGCTGCTTTGTCCAGCTGTTTTGAATGTAGGATCACCTGGTACTCTGTTTCAGGCGGTCTGGCTTGATCAAACCACATCAGTCTGGAAGGAATACACAGCTTTTCATTTTCTGAGAGGATGTGGAGAAAAGGGAACACTCCTCCACTGCTGGTGGGAGTGCAAATTCATACAGCCATTTTGGAGATCAGTATGGCATTTCCTCAGGAAAATGGGAATTAGTTTAACACAGGACCTGGCAATCCCCCTCTTAGGCATATACCCAAAGAATCCACATCCATGCAACAAAGACATCTGTTCAACTATATTCATAGCAGTACTATTTGTAATAGCAAGAACCTGGAAGCAACCTAGATGCCCCTCAATTGAAGAGTGGTTAATGAAGATGTGGCACATCTACACAATGGAATACTACTCTGCAGAAAAACTTAATGGTATCTTGAAATTCACAGGCAAGTGGATGGCACTTGAAGAAACCATCCTGAATGAGGTAATCCAGTCACAAAAAGAGGAACATAGTATGTACTCACTCATATATGGATTTTAGACCTAGAGCAAAGGATCACCAGCCTATAATTCACATCACCAGAGGAACTAGGATACAAGGTGTATTCTAAGTGATTCATATAAAGTCCCTCACAGAACTCGGAAGGGACAAGTCCCCCAGAGCTCAAGTGAAGTGGGGGGGGCAGCGAATGGAGAGAGGAGTAGGAGAAAATGAGGGGAAGGAAACAAAAACATGTGTGACCAGGAAGATTGAGCCTGGTTAGGAATAGAAGACAGGAAAGAGAGGGAGAGAGGCAGAGACAGAGAGAGAGAACATAAAAGAGGGAGCCAATATTGGTTTGAAGATAAAATTGAACACAAAGAAAGGTATAGAGAACTACAAGACTGCTGCCAACTAACAATTTGAGCATCTGTGGAAAGGCTACCATAAATGCCCTTCCGGGATAGTGAGATCAACAACTAACTTATCCGTGGAGCCCTCAACTAATGTCTGTTGGAAACAAGAACAAACACCCATACATAAACACTGAGTTGAAGTAGAACCCAGATGCACATGGAGAGGACAAGACCAGGCGGCAGAAACACATAGAGACAACCTACCTGAACAAGGAGGAGCTAATGGGCCACCAGACTGATAGCTGGGAAGCCAGCATGGGACTGACTCAGACCCCCTGAATATGGGTCTCATCCAGAAGGACTGAGCAGTCTAAGGGACCTCAGACAAAGTCACTTCTTATCAGAAGCAGGAGACCAGCAGACAGGCAGTTTTGTCACTAAGTGGAAAAACATGAATATAAATTACTAAAACTGTAACGAGTACGGTTTTTCCGCCTGCTGCCGCTGGTCTTGTCCGGCTGCCACGCCAGCCCCAAATAATACACAGAGACTTTGTATTAGATATTATACTGTTGGCCAGTTACTACTTTCTTATCGGCTAGCTCTGCCTTAATTATTAACCCATTTCTGCTGATCTATGTATTTCTCTTACCGGGGAGCCGGCGGCATACTGCTTTCTTCAGACTCTCCATCTTGACTCCTCCTTACTACTTCCTATTTCCTCCTTGTCTCCTAGTCCCTCCTATCTTCCTTTCCTATTGGCCAACAGTGCTTTATTATTAACCAGTATGAGAAACGTATATACATAATGGCATCTCCCATCATCTCCTCTTTTCTGTTTAAATAAAAACATAGCAAAATATATCACATAACAGTTATCAAATAAGAATCACAGTTAACACTATTTAGTCCATTAACATTTAGCAAGATTTGAAGAAAATATTCCATCATCTATCCTATCTTTGTGTGTCTAAAGTAACTTATCTTTAATACTAAGGAAAACTATAACTATAACTATCTGTCTTCAACTCCTTCAAAGACCACAGAAGGATAATATATAAGCTCTAGAAATGACAGAGACATCTTGCCTTTTCAGTCACCCGAAGTTCTTCTGTAATCTTCCATCTTCAGCCCATAGGCCATAGTGTGTCTAGCAGACTCTTCAGCAACGCAGGAAACTTTAAACTGTCTTCTTGTATTGGCAGTTTATCAGTCACTTTTCTCTGTGTCCTGCATACTGTCTCCCAGACTCTTCCATGAAGCAGGAACTCTGTAGCAATGTCCATCTTGAATCAGAAGTCACTTTCCTGTGGGTCCTGCATGTCCAGTTTATACATCACAAGTCAAACAGTCCAGACAAGAGCAGTATCTTGTCCACATGGCAAACTCCATAACGAGTTTCTTCAATGTTCATCTTCCTTTCTGTTGCAGGTGGTATTGCCAAGAGCAATTATGTCTCACTGTCACGAAAACCCTAAACCATTTTAAATGCCATATTCTGTAGGCCTTTGAAATGTTTGAAGAATGCCTATTCATCTCAAATACATCTCTGTATATCTAGAAAACTTAACTAACTTAACTATATCTGACTATCATAGATACTATCTATAATCTGTATTGAATTATACATTACATTTCTAAACAATACTTAAACAAGAGGAGAAATATATATATCACAAAATTGACCTTAAATTGTATCAATAAATGAAAATCCATTCCAAAACAAAGTATTCATATCTATACCATAATTCCCTTTTACCTTTAAAAAGAACTGGCTGTGATCATTAACCATTTAAAACCAAGTCCATTTAAATGAAAACAAACATTTATAAACAATATTTGGGAATTTGGGCGTCGTTTTTTCCAAACTACTTCCTGCTGATAGGGGGCGCTGTCATGGGAATCTTGGCTGTAGTCTGCAAGGCTGCTTTGTCCAAGCTGTTTTGAATGTTGGATCGCCAGGAACTCTGTTTCAGGGGGCCTGGCTTGATCAAACCACATTAGTCTGGAAGGAATCCATAGCTTTTTATTTTCTGTGGAAACAAAAATAGAAATCCTTTTTCCCAGTAACTTGTCCTTGAACTTAAATGTTGGAGTCAAAGCATTTTTAAAATATATAAATTGAATTAATCCAGCAGCATTTCCTTCATCAGTTGTTATTTTCTCAGCAGTCAAACAATGCAGAGACAACACTATAGCATACAGTAACCAGATTCTCTCTGAGCTTTTCATCTTTACGTGGCTTTATTATTACTCTGTTTATTTTACTTTTATTTTTTATTTCTTGACATAGGGTTTCACTGTGTAACTCTTATCTGTCCTGGAATTTGCTCTGCATACCAGGTTTACTTTGCAAATCACAGAGATCTGCTTGCCTCTGTCTCCTGAGTGCTGGGATTAAAGGCGTGTGCTACAACACCCAGTTCCTCTTTGTCTATTTAAAACCATTTTATTTTTCTCTCCCAAGCCTATGTATTTTTTTTTTAAAACACACTGTAAACTTTTAGCACCTTTTCTTAATGTGAATCTGTCTCTACTGTAAATCTTTATCTTTTTCTGGCCATGAGTCTTTATCTGTTAAACAACAACATTGTTAAGATGAAAGTCTTTGTTTCTGCCGCGGTTTACCAAAGATGGTGGCGGGTACTTTTACCGGCCAGCATGGAAAGCTGTGCTCACCGCCTTGGTCTGCGCTGCCACCCAGAAAGCATGCTGCCGGCTTGGAGATGTGGTCACTGCCATTGCCATCTCTCATACACAACAATAAATTGTTAGCAGAGTTATTTAAAAGCTGTGCGGTTTTTTGCCGCTTAAGCTGAGTCAGGAATCTTCCCTTAAAGGAGCCGAACAATCTGCGTGTCTCTAGCAAGTCAGAGTCCAACTGAGAAAAATGCTGCTACCAAGAAACCTTGCTTATCTCTGTTCTTTTGTTTCTAAAACCCATTTTTAACCTTTTGTTAAATTTTAAGTGGAAGTTCTTACTAGCCACGTGGGCGCCATTTGTAACGAGTATTGTTTTTTCGCCTGCCGCTGTTGGTCTTGTTCTGCTGCCGCACCAGCCCCAAATAATGTACAGAGACTCTGTATTTGATACAATGTTGTTGGCCCTGTTACTTGTTTCTTATCGGCTAGCTCTGCCTTAATTATTAACCCATTTCTGATGATCTATGTATTTCTCTTACCGGGGAGCCGGCAGCATACTGCTTTCTCCAGACTCTCCATCCTGACTCCTCCTTCCTACTTCCTATTTCCTCCTTGTCTCCTAGTCCCTCCTATTTTCCTTTCCTATTGGCCAACAGTGCTTTATTATTAACCAGTATGAGAAACATATATACATAATGGCATCTCCCATCATCTCCTCTTTTCTGTTTAAATAAAAAGAAGGGTTTTAACCTTAACATAGCAAAATATATTATATAACAGTTAACAAGTAAGAATCACATTTAACAGTATTTAGTCCATTAACATTTAGTAAGATTTGAAGAAAATATTTTATCATCTATTTTATCTTTGTGTGTCTAAAGTCTAAGTAACTTATCTTTAATCCTAATTAATGAAAACTATAACCATAACCATCTGTCTTTAACTTCTTTAAAGACCATAGAAGGAAAATATATAAGCTCTAGAAATGACAGAGACAACTCATTGTGTGGTCACCCGAAGTTTTTTTGTAATCTTTTATCTTTAGCCCATAGGCCATAGTGTGTCTGGCAGACTCTTTAGCAATGTAGGAAACTTTAAACTGTCTTTTTGTATTCGCAGTTTGTCAGTTACTTTTTTCTGTGTCTTGTATACTGTCTCGCAGACTCTTTCATGAAGTAGGAACTCTGTAGCAATGTCCATCTTGAATCAGCAGTCACTTTTCTGTGGGTCCTGCATGTCCAGTATATACAGCATAAAGTCAAACAGTCCAGACAAGAGTAGTATCTTGTTTAAATGGCTAGTCTTGTCATATTGGAAGCAAACTTCATAATGTATTTTTTTGATGTCCATCTTTCTTTTTGGTGTGGGTGGTATTACCAGGAGCAATTATGTCTCATTGTCATAAAAACCCTAAACCATTTTAAATGTCATATTCTGTAGGTCTTTGAAAGGTTTGAAGAATTTTTATCTATTTTAAATACATCTTTGTGTATTTTGAAAAACCTAACTAACTTAACTTTAAGCTTTGACTATCATAGGTAATTATCTATAATCTGTACTACATTATATTTTTATATAAACATAATACCTAAACAAGAGGAGAAATACATATCTCACAAAATTGACATTAAATTGTATCAATAAATGAAAATCCATTTCAAAACAAAATAATCATATCAATATCATAATTTTTTTTTTACCCTCAAAAATAATCGGCTGTGTTTATTACCCATCCATAACCAAGTCCATCCAAATGAAAACAAACATTTACAAACAATATTTGGGAATTTGGGCGTCGTTTTTTTTAAACTACTTTTTGTTTGTAGGGGGCGCTGTCATGGGGGATCCTAAGAAGACGCAGTAATGCTGGCTGTAGTCTGCAAGACTGCCTTGTCCAAGCTGTTTTGAATGTTGGATCATCAGGAACTCTGTTTCAGGGGGTCTGGCTTGCTCAAACCATATAAGTCTGGAAGGAATTCATAGCTTTTTATTTTTTGTGGAAACAAAAATAGAAATTCTTTTTTTCAGTAACTTGTCCTTGAACTTAAATGTTTGAGTCAAAGCATTTTTAAAATATATAAATTGAATTAATTTAGCAGTATTTCCTTTATTAGTTGTTATTTTTTTAGCAGTTAAACAATGTAGAGACAACATAATAGTATATAGTAACCAGATTTTCTCTGAGCTTTTTATTTTTATGTGGCTTTATTATTACTTTGTTTTTTTTATTTTTTATTTTTTGAGACAGGGTTTTTCTGTGTAACTCTTATCTGTCCTGGAATTTACTCTGCATACCAGGTTTACTTTGTAATCATAGAGATCTGCTTGCCTTTGTCTTCTGAGTGTTGGGATTAAAGGCGTGTGCTACAACACCCAGTTTTTCTTTGTCTCTTTAAAACCATTTTTTTTTATGTCTACGTATATTTTAAAACACATTGTAAACCTTTAGAGGTTTTTTTTAATATGAATCTGTCTTTACTGTAAATCTTTATCTTTTTTTTTTGTCATGAGTCTTTATCTGTTAAACAACAACATTGCTAAAATGAAAGTCATAGCTGTATCAGCCATGGTTTACCAAAGTCTCACATATACAAATAATTCTTCAAAAATGAATTTGAAATCAAGGGAAGGGCTTGTCTCTAGAAATACACATTTCAAATAAATGTTTACATTTTTAAGGTGGAGACAAATGATAGCAAATGATAGCATGAGCTCAGAGCCCTGAGTGGAGAAATCATATTGGTGGTGACGAAAACACCCTTCAAAGAATAGAGTTGTTTCCAGCTTTTGAAGAAATAAACCAATAGGTAGCTACCTAGCCTCGAGGAGGCTAATGTATCTCCAAAGCTTATCCATCCTGGTTTCTACAAGCAAAATTTTAATGCAGACTATTGTAATATTGACTCTTCTTCAAGAGAATATCCTCTTGTGAATTAATCAAAAAGAAGAGTTGTTTATTTGTAACTTCTTTATTCCTCATTACTTTTGTTAAACATTTAATTTCTGATATCTACTTTCTCAGTTTCCCATGCTGAATCTTATACCATATAACCATAAATAGTTTGTTAAAATGCATATACAAATAAATGTACATTCTCTGAGTGGAAGTCAAACAGTATACAAAATTCACTGGTCAGTGCAAATTTGAGAGAAATCATAGGAGTAACAGCCACAGCACTAAGAGGACAGAATTTGAACAGACAGTTTAGTACAGAAGTCTCCTGTGGAAGTGTTAAATTTCTTAGGATCATTTGTGTCTCACAGCGGCACAGACTTGGGATAGGCTTGGTGTTAGCAGAGGCCTCCTCTTCCTCTTTTTTTACACAGGGCACTGACTATCAAACACCCTCTGTTGTGTTGTTTGACCTACCATCCAATTCCCCTGCAGTCAATCTCCAGTAAAACTGAAAGGCTATGTTAAAAGAGCACCAACCTTCAAAGTTGCATGTGGAAAATATTCATTTTCGCACTCTGTGATTGAAGTCAGAGATGTCTTACTGTCAGAATTCTCAAATGTCACTCCTTCTCTGAGGGAGTAGAGGGCATGGGATGCGTGTGAAACTTTCCTTTTAAAAGAACTCCAAGTGAATACTTAGTGGCAACAGAAGGTGCCAGGTTGAGAAATGAAAGCAACGGGGCCCTATGAAAGCGCAGAACTCCAGGATCGCACGCAGCTGGGTTCGTTCTCATAATGATTATACGGCTGCATAATGTGGCATTCAGCTCCACATTCCCCTTACCAAATTGGAGGTTAAAATGATGACCTGGCTCAAGGGTCAGTGTTGAGAGACCTGATGTGGGAAGCACTATCAATTAGAGATGAAAAGTCGCAGGGCTGTCAGGAGGCTTTACTCCGCTCACAAAGGGGCTCTGTGCCCGGAGGAATTTTACATCTCTGAGGTTTTACTGCCTGTTACAAAATGAAGGAGTAAGAATGATAAGGACCTAGACTCTTTTCAACACTGGAATTCTAGGAGCACATTGTCTATTCCTCTTAAAATAGATTTACTTTTCCATGATAAGTTTTGCACAAAGCAAACATACATACATACATACATACATACATACATACATACATATATATGTATGTATATATAGTGTGTGACTCATGGGCCAACATTAACCTTAACCCAGGCTGCTTTCATGTAATTTAAATAGTTCAAGTACTTTATTCAATATCTATGGGAGCCTTAGTTGACATATTTAGCTTGTTCATAACAACTTCATAATATGGAAATACTAATCATTATACAATTAGCCCTAAAATGTACTGATAATCAATTAACTGATTTTTGCATAACTCAGTGACTTTGGAGTACAAAAATAATTTTTATAGGTTAATTTTATTAGACTTAATACTCAACTCACAAGTAAAAAGTTTACAAACCTAGTTCATCCTTAAGGATTTTAATTCAACATCTAAACATTATTATTCTATTTGTAAGTTTAACAAATTCAAGTGATTACCTTTAAGGAAGCCTTTAATTATTGTTTAATCTCATGTAAAACTTTAGTTAAATAAAATCAGACTTTCAAATTATATGTATACATTTAATACATCTCATTTCTGTTTAATTACTTCAATTGTTGGATGAACCCTAACAAGAAGTTAAATAATGAATACATGCTTTATTAATGCAATTTGTAAATATGATTATGTTTAAGTTTTAATCCCTAGACTGTATATAATATTTCAATTTTAAGCAGACATCTAAATTAATTCTTTGGTTTTACATTGCATATATTGTCAATGATAGAATCAACTCAGTTTCTTTGACACAAAATATTAATACCATAAATTTATCCTCTTAAATATTGTCTGCAATTCATTGTCCACGGACATGATCAAAGGCAAAAAATACTCACTAAGAGATTAACAATGTTGACTAGTGGATTCTCTGCAGCATATCCTTATGTAGTTGGAACTAAATAAGTAAAAAGTTATTGACCTTGAAAGAATGTTAGCTGTTCAGATAGACGTTCATCTATGTCATCCTCCAGTTGAGTGGGCAGGCATCCTGAACTATAGACAACCTTACCTCCCCTGCCCCCAATTCTGATTTCAATCAATCATTTATTGTATTATAGCAATATTGTACCAAGGAGAACAGAGCCTCTTATACAACAATGTACTTTTAACAGTGTCATTTTGTAAAGATGTATAAGCATTCTATTTCCTTCAGATTCAGATGTTTTCAGACCAATGTATTATTCTGCTTAGGAAATGATGGCTTTTGTTTTATTATTCTCTCTAAAAGCAGGGAACTTGTTTCAATGGTACCATTCCCATGGTCTCTTTCAGCCAATGATCAGCCTCTCCACAAAGTGCTGTGGGGACCATTAGCTTCCAGATGATCAGTCTTGTAAGGCCATGATGAATAAAGAACATTATAGATGCTACCAAAGGGCATGGAAGCAACTTGGTAATATATGATGAAAAGAGTGCAGCAGCCACCCTGTCTCCTCCACTTTTGTTTGTTTGTTTGTTTGTTTGTTTAAAATGAAGCTCCTCTTTCTTCTTTCATGTTGTACATCTAGAAAGGTGTTTGGATTCTATTATCTTTTGTTAGTAGTAGTTAATTGCTCTTTGAGAGTTTTATATGTGAGTGTTTCGTTTACATCATTTCCACCACAAATTCTTCTAAATCTGATTCCTCCTGTGTTCAGCCCACCCCAGCCCTGTTCCTTCTCAAGTGCATGATCTCTTCTTAAAGACTTCTGTTACATACATGTATTATTGTGATGAATTTACAAGTAAAATATCATGCAGCTAGATTGAGGTAGCCACTTGCCAAGTCCCAAACTCGATCTATCTCTATGGACACCTATTTAATTAGAATGTCCACTCTGAAGCTGTGGGGCTTCACTTATAGTTTTACACTCTCAGTATCAATTAAATTTTGATGCACTTATCTACCACAAATAAAGAGAAAATAATTTCCATCGTTATATCCTTTAAAAAATCATTTCAGTGTAGTTGTGTGATAATTTAGCAAATATACACAGCCATTGAGTCATTTCCACTACCCAGTCAAGCACACTGTTAGAATTCATTTCAACCAATCCATCCAGTACACTGAAGATGTAACTGTAGTCTATCCTCTTTGACCTAACATTATGTAACTATTTCTAGGTGAATTTGTGTTTAATACCTTTAGAATACCTTCCTACATAAAATTCCCAGGAGTTTAGCAAGATAAAGTATGCACCTTCTACAATTCCTTCTGTGTATAAGCCCTCAACTTCATTTGCATGATCCAGGACCTAGATCTGAAGGGAAGGAACTCTAGTTTTGAGTACAAGGTGATGGATGAGTGGAGATGAGGGCAGGTCATCAAATGCATGCATTTTCTTGCTAAGTCACTGCCTTATTAGACTCATTGTTGGTTCTCAGAGCCAGGGACCATAGTTTGCTATTCCTTAGGGAATAAGGTTGCCTTCCTTCAGAAAAGGTTTAGAAGGGGTTTGGATTTATTGTTCTACTTAACCTGCAATTACTCAGAGATCCTCATTCTAATTTTTGGAACTGTATTCCCTATTAACCAAGAGATGTTGTCAGAAGAGACACTCTGAAGCTGTAAAGGGAACTTACACTATAATTCTACAACACAGTAGTTCATACCTGTGATCTGATTTCTCAAGGGGTACAGCTCTATGAAGAGATACTCTTTAGGTAGCACCACAGATACTCTCTGCTTATAGTTTGAGGTGATCAACACCTTCACAATTAACCATTAAAAGTTGAGTCATCTCAGACAATAGAGGGATAACTTCAGTCACAATTCAGTTACTGCATGACATGTACTAGTACACCAGATTTTCCTGGCAATAGAATCATGACTGTATTTAGATCCAACAAGATTAAATACCAAGTCCAGATACATTTGATTCTGGAGTGACTTGGCACAGTATTGGTATACTTTAGTAATTTTATTAATTGACATCAGTATCCCAAAAGTTGTAAAAATATGGGACTTTTCACCTAAGGATCTAGAGGTATTGAGGATCCATAAAAGAGGAAGAAACAAAGAAAAATGTTTGGAGAAGGACAGGGTTGCTATTACTATTTAACTAGTGAGAAGCTTCTCCACATTTGGCTGAGTCCCTGCAGCTGATAATTGCTGTTAACATGGTAGAGATGAACTATTTTGTTTTTAAAGTTACATGGTTTGCATTAACATAGCCTGAATGCCATGGCATTGCTGCATGGACTATGTATGCTATTACCTGTAGTCACATTCTTTGGTTATTGCTTCCATTGTTGCTATGAGAGGTATTGAAATAAGCATAAAAATGAATAGACTTTTTTACTTTTGTCCCTAAACCTCCAACGGGCATGTCTGTTGCATTAACCCAAAAGGAAGCCAATTGGTAAGAGGGCATGAGAACAGAGTATTTAGGAAGAATAAATGGGAAGCAGCATATGGCAAGCATATCTATCCTGACAAGGAATCTTAAGCAGCCACGTAGGCTTTGACTAACTGCCTCAGATTTGAGAACAACCTGTATTGTGTCACATGTGTAACTATTACTGGATTTAGTTGTCCCAGTATTTATGCTTTCCACGGGATATTATCAGTGAGTTTTGTTTTATATGTGAGAACTAAACCTTTAACATTTTGTTCTTGTGGTAACTGAAGCAATGGATTCATTATACATACTCTAGTTGGCTTTGTGGAACGCATTTTCCTATTGTAGCCAATCACTACAACTCTTCAAATGACATACTTTCACCATTTCTATCCCTTGAGTCATTTATTATGACTGAAAATGAATAAATTGCTTAAGGCCCAATCCTGCTGGTGAAATGTGAGTCAACTAGTGAATGTAAATCCTTGAATATTGACTTAGAAAACATAGAAAGAAATGGATCCTGTTTTCCTTCAGCTCTCTGCATTGTTAATCAGATCTAATTAAACTGTCAGGTCTTAAAAACAAAAGCACAAAACTGGCCTATTATAATAGAATATGGAGCCAACTATAGATTATTTAAATGTGTGTGGCCCTAGGATATACTCTTGTTCTAATATGATATTCTCAATCAACTCTTATGTCATTATGTGCCTACTATGTGCAAAGGAATTGCTATTTTCTATAGAACTATACACTATACAGAGTATACGCTCTTACTCAACAAATCTGTAATTAGTATCAGAAGACAAAAATATATCAAAATAGATACAAAATTGTAAAGTGTGTGCACGTGTGTATACACACAGAGGGAGAGAGAGAGAGATGTAAGAGTACGGTTTTTCTGCCTGCCGTAAGCCCCAAATAATGCACAGAGACTCTGTATTTCATACAATGCTATTGGCCAGGTGCTAGTTTCTTATCGGCTAGCTCTGTCTTAATTATTAACCCATTTCTATGTATTTCCACATGGTCTAACCGAGAGCTGAGGAATGGCAGTTCTGTTCTCTCCAGGCTCTCCATCCTGACTCCTCCTTACTACTTCCTATTTCCTCCTTGTCTCCTAGTCCCTCCTATTTCCTTTCCTATTGGCCAACAGTGCTTTATTATTAACCAGTATGAGAAACATATATACATAATGGCATCTCCCATCAGAGAGAGAGAGGAAGTAGAAGACAGATACAAAAATCTTGTAGGGAAAGTCTTATTTTACATTAATACAGAGGAAGATCATATTTTGAGGAATACCAGGGGAAGAATAGCATGTGTTTAACAGAATATCCAAAGAAGGTATGCAAAATACTTTTATTCTCTCCACCTAGACACACAGGGGAGGGCCTAGGCCCTGCCCCAAATGATGTGGCAGACTTTGATGACCCCATAGAAGGCCTCACCCTTTCTATGGAGCAGAAGAGGAATGGGATGGGCATTCGTGGATGTACGGGATAATGAAAGGGAGAGGGAATTGGGATTGATATATAAAATAAGATTGTTTCTAATTTAAATAAAAATACTTTTAATTCATATTGTTTTATCTTCATTAACCCACCAAATTAGTTTGTTTAGATTTCTCTGGCAAAATTCCAGGTGTTGAGTGGCTGTGGACTTGAATTTTCTTCCACAGGCTTGGTGATTAGAAGCTAGAATGAAGATGCTGACAGGCTATGTTCCCTTTGATGACTCAATGAAGCATCCTTCTTTGTTGCTTGGAACTTCTGTGTTTTATTACAATTCTAAAGCTCTGTTTATTTATGATCACCTCACTCTAATTACTGACCATGTCCTCCCTGATGTCTTTTTATGCCACTCTTCCTTTTAGCAAGGATATTCAAATTTTTGTCTTTGTATCTTCAATTTTGTATCCTCACGTTTCCTTTGTTTGCATATCAATGTTTGATTTCAGCTAACCTTCATGACCTAAGTTTGATTGAGTTATGTCTTCAAATGAGGTTACATCCCCAAGTACTGGGAAATAATGATTCAATTTGTCATTTGGTTTTGGATGAATTGAGTCCATAATAGCTACATGAGAAAAAAAATCAGGGATATAACTTTTCCATTGTCTTTGCCATATGAATTTATATATCTGCAAGTAGGCAGAGAACAGTCTATATTTCTCTGCATTTGTAGTTTCTCAACATTTGTTTTAGTACTGAGATGTCCCTGCCCCAAGACCAAAACGTATTTATAATAAAAAAGTTGTTAACTAAATCACTTGTAACAAATAAAAGGAGCAAAGACTATACTTTTGCTGTTATTGGTGTATTTTCAGTATAAAAGAGTTTTTCAAACTTTAAGTATAATATTGATGTTAAAAAATATTTTTTATCAGATGGTGACCATCATTCAATTGTTTTAAAATATTTGTATTTAACTAATGTAGAGCAAGCATTATTAATCACTGTAGACAGAACACAAAACAAATGAAGAATATAAACACATTAATTTTTTTCTATTTCCCAAGTTAGATAATTTGTTAAGCTTACCCAAATTCAGATCATGATTTTTGTACCCAATTTCATCTGTAACATAAACTGTTATAGAAGTTAAATAGCAAGGGAGTCAAAATAACAGACTGACCACGTTTTCTAACTTTACTGTCTACCTCAGATATAGCATAAGAAGCCTCACCAACTTCTAATCTACAGTCCCTTCCACAGAATAATGGAATAATCAAGAGAAGTGGAGAAAATAAATTTATATATTTAAAGCAATTGGTTCATTGAAGAAACTACATCATAGTCTATAATCACAACATAGGGTCTCACATTTCATTTAAATTTTCTCAGTTGGAATACATAGTTTCTGGCTTTCCTTTACAAACTTAGGCTGGCACCATGCCATTGGAGCTTATTTTTAATGAATAAAATACCCATGGCCATACAAAGTTATTAGACACAATCGTCATCCAATTATTAAACCTTATATCCTATTAAAGGAATAAAGACAACATATTGTATAAGAGCAAATCTTTCTCCCTCTACTCCATGTTAAGGCATTTGTGGATATAAAAGCCTTTATTGATGGATGTTGAAGAGAGTAGAGGAGAAAAAAAAATGAACACTAGAAATGTCTTATTTTGTTATCAGATTTTTGTGGTAGCTCCTATTCTTTAGTTCTGGCATAAGTTTAGGATGTTTCTTTTTTGTTTGTTTGTTTGTTTTTCCATATGAATTATTGGGTATGTTCTTTGCCTCTCTGACATGAAGTTCTTTTGTTTTTTAGAAATATGGACCTAGTGCTGAATATCCAGGTTGCCACACATAGCTGTTTCTCCAATGTTTGGAAATGTGTGATTCCTAGGAGTGGTATTGTCAGTTGCCCAGCACTTGCCCCTCTTGCTGCCCCTAGTACAATGCATCCTGATACTCACACTGGTTTTCCTATATATTTGCATTTCCTCTGTTTAACTGAATGTACTACTCAGGCTTTAACTTCAACAGACTGAGGGTATTTTTTTTCTTTTCTGTCCACTGTTTCACAGCAGTAATTCTCATTTTTCAATAAAACAGTGGGTCATGGCCAACTCAGACCCCATTTAGTATAACTGCAAATCACAGGGATCTCTATCATGTTTCCTAACATTGTCTTATTGAGACATCTCTCCACCAAACTTGAAGTGAAAGTCACTCCACATACTTTCTCAATGATGATGTGCATCAAAGACCAATGCTATTGAAAAGCTCAAGTCAGAAATATTTCTACCATATTAAGATCCTGTTGACCTGTAAATAATAAAAATACTTTTATTGTTATTTTATTGGGTGTGGGTAATCGTCTACCTTCCAACAGTCTTTTAACACAGAAAGAGAAACTGTTAGCAGAAAGCTGAGGTAGGATTTTTCTATTAGTTGGAATATTTGCACTATGTGTATGATTAATTCTATTTCAACATATTTTTAAATTTTATTTTATATGTTTGAGTATTTTGCTTTTGTGTATATATGAAAACAATGCATGTGCCTAATGTCATCCCTCTGGATTTCAGAAGAGAGTATCAGATAGTCTGGAACTGGAGTTAAAAATGATTGTGAGTCATCATGTGGGTGCTGAGGAGTGAACCAAGATCCTCTGTGAGGGTGACAGGTGCTTTTAACCACTAATACATATTTCTAAACTCCCAATCCATTTTCATCATGATGTAAACTCATTTTATTTACTGTTCTTTTTTCATGCATTGTCTGTGCACGTGCACACACACACACACACACACACACACACACACACATACACACACACACACACATACACACACACACACACACACACACTATCAAAATAGCTGGTATCAGAAGGGAATAGTAGGAAACATCCTTAAATAATAGAACAAAGGGTCTGTTTTATTTTACTTTTAATATGTTAGCAACACTAAATAAAGCTGTATGAAACACATTGTGTCCTCCAAAGAATATGCTGAGGACCAAATTTTCAAAACTGGACAATGTAAATGTTCCATAATATTTGTTTAACTGTGAAAAGATATGTTGCATTTGTGCAACTATGCAAAGATATGTTGCATTGATTCAATTATGTAAAGATGTGTTGCTGGGTTTCCTTGTCTGGCTGATAAGTCTTAATAAAAAGCTGTTAGCCAGTAGCAACAGAGGAGATATAGGCAGGACTTCTGTGCAAGCAGAGTAGGTAGGAAGGGAAATTTAGGCTGCAAAAAAGGAAATAAGAAATAAAAGGAGACAACAGGGAGATGACAGGGGCCAGATAACCAGACACAACACAGATGAAGTGAGACATACATAATGAAGGAAAGGTAAAAAGGCCCACGGCAAAACATAGATTAATAGAAACAAGTTAAATTAAGTTAAGAGCTAGTGGGACAGGACTAAGCTAAGGCCAAGCATTCATAATTAATAAGTCTTTCCGTCATTATTTGGGAGCTGATTAGTGACACAAAGAAAATTCCAACTTCATGTAACACTTTTTAGAAATTAGAATATTATGTATATGATTAGTTAAGATAACTTAATACTGAAATATGGTAGAATGAAAATCCAATGTACAAGGCTTAAATTAAAGAAGTATTAAGACACAGGAAGAAAGTCTCATGAAGATGGTGGCCAAGGTTAAGTTAACATATCTGCAAGCCATGAAACTCAAATAAAAACCTGAGCATTTAAAGTTGCTAGCCTTGTCTTCAACAGCATGATTTCAGACGTTCAACCTCCAGAACTGGGGAGGATAGATTTCACTGCTTCAGAAAAATCTTTTCTGGGGTACAGTTTTTACAGCAGCCTTAGAAAAGTGAATACAAATGTCAGTGTTAACACTTCTTTCTGACTTGAAGACTCCACAAACCACAACCACGCTATAAATACCTGTAGCTTATCTTGTCCAGTTTCTCCTCTATGCTATTGTGTCATTCAGTTTTCTATTATTGTATAAGAAATACTTATGGCAGTCTATAAGAGAGAAGTTTTATATTTTTCAGTGTGTGGTTTTTGGTCCTTGCATGTAGCAAGACAGCATGTGTGGAGGGAAATGTGTGCTGACAGAAAACTCATCTGCTTATGAGCTCATCTATGGCATAGCTAGGAAATAAAGCAACAAACTCAGTTACATAACTCCTTCTCAGACACAACTGTGATGAGCAACCATCCTCCTGTGAAGCCCCAGCTCTTTCAGCTTTTCTATGACATCTGAAAATCATCATTAGCTGGGAATAAGCCTTGAATACATGGACCTTTGCAGAACATGGCAGTTCCAAATTTTGGCAAAATAATCCACATTTCTACTATCTCTCTTAAGTCCAAATACCACCTCCAGGAAGTGGATAAAAATTGGGTTTTTTAAATTTAATTTTATTTTGCATTGCTACTTTCATGACACACAGTATGGGGTCTGTCTGGAATATCATAGAGTCACGTTATAACATTGTACAATGTCAGACCATGTCTTCACTTGCAAGAGAGAAATGATTTTTCACATTTCAAAATGGCTTATTTACAAAATTAAGTGTATAAGATGTTTGTTTTTAATGAAGAAGGAAATATAACTCCACAAATACTTTTTTTTTTTTAGGGGCTGTCTCCTATTTTGGTGTTCAGTATTGACCAGCAAATACCACTTGCCCCATATTTTTCTTCACACTTCAAATACCTAGAATTGCTATTATGCATTCCTGGCCTGTCAGCTTTGGCTGAATTACAGAGTGCTCAATTATACACTAATCGAATAGCTGCCCAATGCAGGCCACGTAATGACTTCCTGATTATCTGCCTTTAAATGATGAATGAAATGAATATGTAACATTCTGTTCAAATATAGCATACTTAGCATGCCAAATGAAAACTCATTTTGTGCTCCTCTCTCTGAAAAACGTATATTTTATTGTAATTTAGTTCAATGGCTGTTTGGTCGCTTGTTTTCTAGCCATCAAGTTAAACATTGAATGAGCTATCTAGGAGAACATTAGTCTTCATTTTTGCTTCCCAACAGATGCTAAAGGTGTTAACTATTGTTTAGATTATCTGAATTCTTTTCCTTACATCATCTCATCAGGAAAAGGGGGAAGGACCGTGTTTTACTCTTAACATTTGTTGCAAAGATTCCAGTTATCGGGGAAAGAAAATTTTCCCTTAAACCAAAGAACAGAAGCACACTGTCATGTGTGTTGCAAAGACAATACTAAGATAAGGAAAAAGTATTTCTTGTTTCAAGTGCTTTTGATAAAAATAATATTTTACAAGAGCATTAAAAAAAGAGAGGCCTCTAATTTTAAAGGTGATTGTGTTATGATTTATATTAATAGTATCCATAGACATTAGAGATTGTTCTTTTACCTTGAGTTACCAATATAATAACTTAGTAACAAAAATATAACAACTTAAATGAAATCTCAAGATATTACATATTGAAATTCATTATATGTAATATTCATACTCACTAGAGAGAAAATAGGCAGCAAGCAAAGAACTACAGAAGGCAGGAGGATGCTGCTACATATAAAATATATGTATGTATATATGTGTGTATACATACACACACACACACACACACACATATATATATATATGTCTGATTTTCAAAATTAAATGAAGACACTATAACAAAGAAGGAAATATAAATTAATAAATGCTTAGTTTTTAATTACTGTCTTTTATTCAGGTGGCCAATAGTAAGTATCAAACACCACTTGCCTACTAATTTTCTTCACATTTCAAATGCCTAGGATGACTATTATGAAAACATAAATACGAATATATGCATACACACACACACACACATATATATATATATATATATATCATTCATATATATATATATATACACACACACACACACATATATATATATATCATTCATATATACATATATATATGAATGATTGGCTTTTAATGCTGCACTAGATATAAAGGATAATATCCTGAAATTTTCTGTTGATTTTCTGTTAATTTTTCCCTTTCCAAAAGGGATGTTTAAAAATATGTTTTTTTCAAGAAGTTTATTGTTTTATACTTTCCTTACAATCACATTTTAACCTTTCTTCAAATGTCTGTGCTCTCTCCCCTCTTCCTTCTCGTCCTTCTTGCTGGACTTCTCCTTCTACTATTTTCCAGGGTGTTTTATTGTATTTATTTGTTTTGTTTTATTTGTTTGTTTGTTTTTGCTTTCCTCTTCTTTTACTTACTTATTTAGTGCTGTGAATATGAACTGGACCTCTGATTAATAAATCCAGCACACACATACACACACACACACACACACACACAAATTTAGAGTCATTAAGTTAGTTGTAACTACATGGATCTTTAGTTTATTTCTCAAACCATATGCACTGCTTATGCGTAATGCATTTACATATATTTACTAATATATATATATATATATATATGCATATATATATATATATATAATTTGTACTTTAATATAATTTTACTTTGATTACTAGACTATCTCCTATATGGTTTCTACATTTTGTTTGTTTCATGATAGTATGACAAGTTTTCTCCAGTGGTACAAGAAAATAGAAAATTCAGAAATCTCATATCTAATAACTTATAACACAGCAATGCACCTTCATGATAAGTAGGTATTTATATTCAAAATGGAACCAAAATAATGTGACTGAGTTAACTGATGCTATGCTTTAGTAGTAGCATTGATGTCGAATGTCTAAGTGTACAATCATTACCATAAATAACAGAAAGATAATTTAAATACATCACAAAGTTCAAGATTATTCCATAACCTTCTTGGTATGCCAAGCCTCTTCTATGCTTGCTTCATTTGTGGAGTTGAGGTGGTGTTTTCTCCTTTGCTGTCATTGAATTTATAGACATTTGCCATGTCAATAAGGCCAATGAGGTTCATGTTGGCCCAAAGGAAGCCATTCTTACTTCCCTTCAGATTCCACAGACTAAAAGTCAGCTTCCACACAAGAACCCAGGCTCTCAGTTCTTGAGCTCTATTACCTTCCAAAACAATCTCTGTAACTCAGTGAGTGCCGGTTGTGAAATGTGTCTTTTACTCATAGATATATCTTGCTTCAGTATGTAAGAAACATATCCCGTGGCTCTAAACTTGTCTTTTGAAAAGGGCACATATTCATCCCATCTAATGAAACTAAATGGAAGGGAAAGTGAAAGAAAACTCTTCAAAGCAATAACCAGCTGGATACTTGTGGCTAAGACTTTAAACTCCTATAAGATAAAAAAGTATTACCTTAAATGGAGGTGTTTCTTGAACAGGCAGTAATCACATGAAAAAAATCTTGGTTTCTACTTGCCATCTCACATACAAATTTCTTGACTCCACCAAAGACAGATGTTTAATTCCCGCTATGCGAATGGCTCTCTTTAATCCTGTTTCTTACCTTTGCCCCTGGAAGTTAGGTTTGCTGCTTGTAAGAGTCCATCTGCTGACAGAGTGACAGCTACTGCCACACCAAGCTCCTTAGCATGTCATCATTGTTGTTACAAAGATCCACAGCCTCCAGGCCCTCCCACCTTCCAGTCTTCATACCCATCAGTCTGAGGATGCTGTTTTCTTTAGTGTTAATGGATCCACTGGGCATTTAGTTGTGCCTTTTGGGAATAATTGTAGATGGTGTTTAGTGACACTTCTTATGATTCTTTAAGTCAATGAAGTTGCATCCAGATTAGGATGAACTGGTAAATTAAGATTACCAAATGAGATGTTTATTAAACTCTTGCTTTCATTGAAAGAGCATTCAGAAAAGATTTATAATCCACCATGACAGTGGCAATCCTATTTTGAACTCCATGCCTTACAAAGCACTTTGTGTGTTATTTGTGGCCTGACATTATTATTATGCTCTCTATGAATGTTACTTTCATAATACAGGTATTAAAAATTGTACATGGAGATATATTATTCTGATATATCACTTCTTGCACCATTATCTGAACTTCATTTTTAGTAAACACTGGATAATGTCTGTTCAGAATGGTTGGAAGGTAGGAAATACCACACGCAGTTTAACTGTGATAACTATGATCTTGTTATTAATGTTTTCTGTAATGTACTCTTATTCAGTAAATGAAGAACTTAACCTCCACATAAATCAACTTGTTTAAAATTTCCAGCTAAGATAACACTTATTCACAAATGGATAAAAAAAAAAAAAAAGACAAGAAAAAGAAAACATGTGGTATATGGACACAGTGGAATTGTGTTCCTCTGTAAAGAAACCAAAAACAGAAACGCATGGCATTTGAGGAAGAATAGGTTGACCTAGAAGTCAATGTGTTGTGTGAAAGAACCCAGATTTTGGAAAAGCCCCATGTTTCTTCTCCTATGCCTAATCTAGATTTAAAATTGTGTGTTGTATGTGGTGTTTGGGATAATGAAAGCAGAGGCACAGAAGCAGAAGGGGGAGTAGAGGGAGGGAAAGCGGGGAGATAGAGTAGGCAGATGGTCTGGGGTAGAAGGAAGTGGGGGAATGGGAGAAATTAGAGAGCATATTATCAGATACAGGCATATATGAAAAATAATGAAATTGGTTACTTTGCAAGGTAACTTTAAACATTAATAGTTTAAAAAAATCAGTTAATACAACAGGCCTGGAGTTTGAATCAAGAGCTTAATCCATGGTTTACCAAACCATTTTCTGTCCATGTTTCCTTGGGCGAACTGAATTGTAAGGTGACCTGTGGCCCCCACCTCTTTTATCAAGTTCCTTGATTTATCACTATTGTACTTCTTTCCTGTTTTCATCCACCTCCCACCTGTCTCTTCTCAGCACCCGTTCTAAGTGGTACACTTTGCTTCTCTCTTCACTGCCTCCTAGGCTTGGAGGTGAGGTTCAGGTAAAGCCTAGGCACCTTTGCCAGTGCTGAGGTAGCTGGGATGTAGTTCCCCTCCTTTCTGTGATTGTGAGCAGCCCCAACATCTCCAAGGGGGTCTCTTCAAATTTGAATCCTGGGAGCTTGCTTGCTTTGCTCTGGTCCAGATATCGGAAGGAATACCCAGGGTTTTCCCTACATTCAGAGGTTTTTATTTTCTTTTTTTCCTTCTGTCATCCTCAGATTCTAGAGAATTCTTTGTTACTTTGCCTTAATAAATGGGCTTTACCTTGTGGCCCTGTTGGAATTCTCTGTGGCATGATAACAAGTTTAAAATCAGACAATGTTCTGGTAGAGGCCAGGTGTTCAAAGTATAGTAAACAGCTCCCTAAAGATTAGAAAATGAATATTTAACTAGACGACTACATTTGATTTCCTTCATTCATTTTTTATTATTTCAGTGAAAACCTTTTTGATGGAAATCACATTGACAGAGTTTTAATATCTTGGGGTAAATGAAAGCTGTCACTCCAGTGGGGTTAGTATTTCTTTGCAGTGACATTTGGTAAACTCTAGTGGCCAGTAATTTTTTTCATAGTTACAACTTAGGCAAGTCTGTGCAGACTGTATATCCAGGAAAACAATTTGTCCTAAGAGGTTGATAATTATAATGAAACTGGTTATATTAATTAGGTTCTGTTCATAATGAGCTTGATTATTGTTTTTTAAGAAGAGAGAGAGGGGGGAAAAAAGCCTAGTCTGTGGAAGCTGTAAATGCATAACTATATTTCTTATATTATAAGTGGCTGAAGCAACCTGTGTCCATAAAAGCAGAATTCCATGCAGTTTATTTTAGGACCTTTCTTTAAAAAATTAGATTAACATGCAAAACTCTGCTGGATTGATAGTTATTAAAAATTAGTGGTTAGAAGCCAAGCACTGGGCTTAGCTCCTGGAGTTCAGTTAAAAAGGAGGAGGAGATTATATGAGCAAGGGGGTCAAGATCATGATGGAGAAAACCACAGAGAGAGCCGACCCATGATAGCACTAGCTCATGACACCTGGGGAACCTGCATGCAACAAAATGAATATGGGTGAAGTTTATGGGCTTGATCTCTTTGTGGGGAGTGCTGGCAGTCAGACCAGGACTTATCACAGGTACATGAAGTGGCTTTTTGGAGCCCATTACCTATGATGGGATATCTTGTCCAGCCTGATTCAGAGGGGAGGGGCTTGGTCCTACTTCGACTTGGTATCCCAGACTTTAGTATCTTGCCATGGGAGGCCTTGTCCTTTCTGAGGAGTAGATGGGGGTGGGGAGGGTTGGGGGAAGGTTTGGAGGAAGGAGAAGGGGATGGAGGGTGAACTGGGGTTGGAATGTAAAACTAGAAAATAATAAAAAAATTAATTAATTAATTAAAAAATAGTGGTTGGTACAGGTATCTTGGAAATAGAGGCTTTAACAGCGTCCTTCACATTTCTGATGTGTGGCACCAGAAACACTAATGTGAATCAAGTGAGAAGCATTTGGGAGTACTGACATCAGAATTTCCTAAGCAAATGTCTTCCAATTATCACAATTGACAGTTTGTTTTGATTACCTGCTAGAACTGCATGAACAGTCCCAGAGCACTGTGCAGGAAGGTGAAAAAATCATTGAGTTGTTCTACACATGATCTAATTCCTTACCAGTGCTTTGTCACCTCTGCTGTGTCCCCATTACTTGGAGAAGAACCACATGTATTTCATCTTGTTCCTTTAGACTTGTGTTGTCAGGATCCAAGCAAATCCACAAGTGCAAAAACATGTGCTGTATGTTGCAAATTCTCTAAGACTACCACACAAGTTTGAATCCAATGGAAAGGTGTACTTGAGAAAAATAAACAGAGTATGTGGTGTCTCACATGGTGGACTCCTTCTGGTGTTCTGGTGGGGTTCAGTTAACACACTTAAGACAAAATGAATTCTCGCACTCTCTCTGAACAATGGAATGGAGTCAAAATTTATACCCCACACAAAGACAAGTCAATAGCTTGAGCAAAACTGTGGAAGCAGTTCTTGAATGTTTTAGCTTTTGTTTTGTTTCTGAAGGTTTTATCTTCGTTGCCTTGCCATGCTTTTTAAAGGCTCTGGTGAGAAGCATTGCATTACAGGAGCAGCAGCTGAGACTGAAGGAGAATTGCCTCTGTTGGGTTAATCCAGGATTTCCAAACTGGGCTTAGGTAAAAAAAAAAAGAAACCCAAGTTTGCCCAGTGAATGGGGCTTTGGGCTTATTCATATAAAGCTCTTCTGTCACCCACTCTAGCATGCTGCTTCTGATATGCAGAAACCTGTCACTTCTGAGATAAACCCACTAATCCAGCCCTGTCCTTGGCATTCTGTGCTCTGTGAGCAGATCTTTCCAGTGTGTGGATATTTCCTATCACTTATGCTCAGCTCTACCTTTGTATCTTAAGCTGGTAGCTTTACTTGATGCTTTTTCTGTCTTGCAGATTCAAGGATGGCATCCAGACTGCTCTGTGTGATGTTCTGAGTGCAGCCCCAAGTGAAGTACTTCTGTAGGTAATGTCTGCTGATGACAGCCCATGTGTCATAAACCTCAAGAGTTGTTATCCTGTTCCCCCATCTTCACAGCACCTAACTGCATATGCAGATTAACAGTAGCCATTATAAGCCCTTTTTCTTGATCTTAAGAGACTGACCTTTCTTGGGACTCACTTGGAAAAACCAAACAACTCTTCCTCCTCCCTTTTGTTCTAGATTAGTGATCTGAATCGCTGATGACTCAATAATTTTCTTCACTCATTGACTTTATCTCTGTGTTGGAAGTTCCTGTTGACAATAGAGCATCCTATTCTCATATGTAAATTGCATCCTCCACTTGCCTGACAATCTGTTGCTTAAAGAATGTTACTTTAATGAATGAATTAATCTCATGAACTAATCATAACATAGACTTAGAAAACTAACCAATTATATTGGCATATACAAAAAAAATGGATATAGATTATTTTATGAATGACTGGATGACTTCTAGTCTACCTTTCATGTAATTTACATTCTTACAATCATATTCTTTGGGGTTTGTGTGTGTGTGTGTGTGTGTGTGTGTGTTTGTGTGTGTGTGTTTTATTTTTCTTTTTGTTTTGTCTTTTCCTGAGCAGCACACATGACTAATGCCCTGGGTATTATGAGTAAGGAACCCATTGTACTGTCCTTGTCCCTCTGCTTTATATCAGGACTGAGACCTGATGCATTGTATTGAGGCTGACTGTCTCAGAGCTCACAGCCCTCACACCAAGGGTTCTTCCTGTCACTTAGTGTGCTTTATCCTAAGTGTTAACCAGTTGGGGAATTGGATATTGGAAGAGTTCCAAACTATAACTAATTATCTGTTTTTTTGAGACTTGACAGTCTTCACCGTTTTCACAGATGTCTTTTCTCTGTTTAATAAACTCTGTTTTGTTTTTACATCTACGACCTTGTATACAGTTTTCAATAATGTAGCATCAAGGCAGATCATAACCTGTGTTCAATGTTTTAAAAAGGCAATACAACAACATGAAAAATAATGTGTCATATCTATTTTTTAAAATTGCTAATAACTTAACTTTTAGTAAACCCAGGGTAATATATTTTAGGTGTGTGGCATAAAACATTTCAGCCTCTTCAGTGGGGGATTCATGAGTATTTAAATTAGTTCTATTTTATTTTCCATCTAAAATTGATTGTTTTGTGTCAGTGCAGCTTCTAAATACCTCCCCCCTTCACGTGTGTGTGTATGTGTGTGTGTGTGTGTGTGTGTGTGTTTGTGTGTGTGTGTGTATGTGTGTGTGTGTGTATGTGTTAACTAATGCATTTGTATGTGTGCTCCAATATATTATCCCTTTCGTATTGCTTCTGTGTGCTTTTCCCTACAGAGAATAAACTTTAGATAATCCTGGCACTTCAACTTTAAAGATGACAAGTCCATGGGATTTTTAGGGATGAGAGTAGATGGGCAGGAAAAAGAACAAGCTGAGAAGAAGCTAAATAGTTCCCAAAGAGCATTTTACTTACTGAAATATAATCCCCAAGGAAGCTGATCTAATGTGGAAAGACTTATGATGGAGATCTTGATATTAGATCTAGGTAAGGTATGGTCAGAGGACCTAAGAAACTGATGAGTTGCAAGTATTGACCGGTGTGTTTGAAGGCAGCCCAGGAGTGAATTCTGAAATGGAGCCCTCTGTTGCATAGCTGCTTTGGAAGTTTTAGTGTTATTGATCTATTGAAGACAAAGAGGAAACTGTTCTGATCGGTATGCTAAGAAGTTTGCTTCCTAGGGAAGGCAGTCTTATGCTTCCTAACGTTCATTGAGGTTGTGAAGCACACCTAGGAAGACAGAGGTTTGAATTATTAAAGAAACCACATTTTCCAACCTTGAAGCAGAATATTTTCAATATCCTAAAATTTTTACAGCATCTTGTTTGGAAGTACACATTTCCTTGTCTTTTTGTGATAGAAAAAAGTGAGAGTGAGAGAGAATGTTTCCATGAATGAGAAATGAGAAAAGTAGCCGTAACACGAAAATTTCATGGAATATATTAAGATATATCTTGGGGTTTACACAAGTATAATGAATTGGTATTTTAGAATTTGAATGGCTGCCTTGCTCTTTGATGTTATGTCAATACCAAAATAATCAGTATAGGAAATATATGTGGTAAACATTTTAAATATATTTGCTAGTTAAGCTGGTATAATGATAATTAATGTTCAACTCATACAAGTAGTCTTTTTAATAAAGTATCCTATTTTTTTGTTGTTGTTGTGACATGAATTGAACCTTTTTAAAATACAATACTAGAGCATGTAATATAATAAAGAAGAGTGAGTGCTTTGGTGTCATGAAAGACACTCTTGCTGCACACGATGGGGAAGACGTTGCAATAATACAAATTTTAGTTCTTTGTTATGAGTAGGTTTTTCTGCCAACCTGGTCCCAGAACCATGCCAGCCCCAAATAACATGCAAAGATGCTGTACTAGATATAATTCTGTTGGCCTGTTTCTAACGTTTCTTATTGGCTACCTCTGTCTTAAATATTAACCCATTTCTATTAATCTAAATACTTCCACGTGGTCTCATCTTACCAGAGAGAGAGCCCAGACCTCTGTTATCTCCAGTCTCTATATCTTGACTCCTCCCCAATACTTCCTCAAATGCTTCTTGTCTCCTAGTCCCACCTATCTTGCTTTCCAATTGGCCAACAGTGCTTTATTCATTAACCAATACGAGAAACATATTTACAGAATGACAACTCCCATCAGTTCTCTCCTGCCTTGATAATTTTTTTCACTTATAAACTTTTGGTAAGGTTAGATAACATCTTCAAGCTATGGTTTCCCAACCTGTAAAGTGGGTATTAAGTTAGAACTCATTTGATGACTTTCTTATAAAAATTAACAGCAAAGGAGTAATAAGCACATAAATGTGCCTGTTGAGGGTATGTATTATTGGAATAATGCTATATAACAAATACAGTAGAAAATAGCAATGCATTGAATGCAAATGCTACAGGACATGGCTCTGTTGACAAGCTGTATCTTACACGGATTTTGTTTTTCTGGTGGCAAGACTCTTTAATGGATATGATCCTACTTTTCTTTAGAGGGTTAGTCAAAACCAACAGCATATCTATTGCAAGAGATAGTGTGACAAGTCTTTTTTCTATTTTAACTGGAGTTCTCACTTGTGATTGCTAAAGAGAAATAGTCTATGTCATAAAACAAAGCTCAGACTGAAGGCAGCCCCAGGTAAGAAGTAGAAGAGTTCAAAGGATAAGATTAAAAAAAGAAAATAGTGGTCAGGGTCAAATCCTGGCCACAGATAGAGAAGAAGAATGTAAATTGTCACAGCAGATATGAATTTGCAGTTGTTTATAGAAGCTAACTGACAAATCAGCATCATTGTTTCCTGTAGTGGTACAGCAAAAGAACAAATAAGCTGAGTCATCAACATTTTTACTTTAGTAATAGAATCCATTGCATTCAAAGAAATATGGCCATATGACATGTAAAAATTAGTCTGACAGCATGGGAAAGAAAACTAAGTTTAAGGTTTAAATTGTCATTTAAATGTAGGTTTTGTTTGAAAATAGATGTTATGTAATCTGCTCACAAATGATATAGGATTTGCTATTCACAAATGTCTCAGTTCATATTTGGGATTGGCTAATTTATTTCTTACTTATTTGCTCATTCATTCACTTTCTATTTTTGCTTAGATAAAATTATTATCATGTGCTTTTATTCTGTCATTTTCCATATTAACACCTTGGTCTGCTGACATATTTGCTCCATTCCATTGTTTGTTCTTTCACAGTCAATTCAGAGATGCTTTCTTTATTCAAGAGAATCATCTACTGATGTTGTATCTGTATTCACATGTTAAGGCTTGATCAAAGCCAACTCATTTTTTTTTTTTTTTTTTTTTTTTTTTTTTGTCAATCATTCAGGAAGACCTGTGCTAAGCATTTATCAAAAAAAAATGTGTCTTTCTCCCCAGCTCCAAATTTTTCCTTCATTCTTCCTTGGTGAAAGAAAGAAAAAGAAAGAAAGAAAAAAGAAAGAAAGAAGGGAGGGAGGGAAGAAGGAATGGAAGGAGGGAGGAAGGAAGGAAGGAAGGAAGGAAACAAGGAAATAAAGGAAGAGCACTGAATCTCTTTACACAGTATGTCCTTGCTGTTGTCTGACTCTCCAGCACTATGATAAAATGCTCTCACAGTTACTAACCACTGCCTATCCAGCATAAGCCTCTTTTTCTCCATAGGATATTCTAGTCCTTACCTTAACTTAGTATCTCTGGATCTGAATTCATTACTGGTGATTCCCAAATTGAATTTGCATTCATCCTTTGTCTATATCTCAACTCACATATGGCCCAATTTGAAACAGCTTTTCTGGCTCATAAATATTCCTCTACCATCTCTCTATTTTTATTGTCTAGAACACCATTTCTCACTACATGCTATTTATGTTTATTGACTTCATTGTTGTAATATGGCCTCTTTTAAGCTGAATAGTATATAAATTGATATGATTAGTGACTGTCTCTTGGGCTACCTCCAAGATATATGAAAAGTGTTGGCCATTGGAAGGTGCTCAATATGAACCTTGTGATGATTCTTGCATGTCTCCTTCTTTGAGCTAGACTGTGTAGAATGAATACTCAGCATGGGAAAGAACATAAATTCCCCATAATGGGGTCTACAGATGTACTGTTTCCCCCCATGTGTGGAGCCATTTATCCATGTGTAAGCAGCTATTCACCATCCAATTTAGGGATGTCATGGGCCTGGCATGTCTATAAGCTGAGAAGATAAACATTTCCAAAATGCTTTTATGTGCTGCCTTATAAGACCCTTTTATATGTCATGCTGCTTTCAGCCAGAGTATTTGCTCACTCTCACAACTTGCCACCTCCCCTTCTTACAGAGCTCCCTTGAAGATGGCCATCTTTTAGCTTTCCTTAATAACCTCTCCTTCTTCTAATCTTCAGACTCTGGCTCCATCTGCCCCTTCTGAAACTACACTAATTCTACTACTATATTCTCTTAATGACCTCCCATCCTCACTCCAGTTTCCCCTTCATAGCATGTGGTCTTATCGCCACTGTACATGCACCCATGTCTTCAGATGATTTATGTCCATATGTCTAAATTGAAGCCTCAAAAAAGGACATTTTCACCTCTACTCTCAACGGCCCCTTTCCAGTATCAGCTATTTGAGATCATAACATTTCTTTTTGAGATTCCCTGTTCATTTTTTATTACCTTCTTCCTGAAGTTTGAATGTAACCTTCTAACATTATTCCCAATGATGGAGACACATTCTCAGTGTGGAGGTTCTGTATTATTATACAGACATGATGGTTTCTCCAATATTAAAACATTTTAATCTACTATAATAAAGGATTATGGAAGAAGTAAACAGTTAAACTGATAAATAGGTATTATTATGTACACATAACAATAAGTGAGACTTTAGTAAGCCCAGGAAGCTTCTAGCTGTTATTAGAAACCAGTATAGCTGCATTGGCTGAAACAAAGCAGCAACAACAAAAAACAAACAAAACAACTCAATTCTATTATTTCTAGCATACAAGAAGGATGTGACAGTACTATATCATGAGTAGAGTTATTTACGGGCTTTTATTAGTGTTGGTAGTATCTGTTGGGTGCATCACTCAAGTAATTTGACTTACAAAATTCACTATGAATTTTAATTTATTTTTTAAATTATGTCATGGATATTCACAGTTAAAACAGTCCCTATATGGATAGACAGACATAATAAATAGATTTTTTCCAGTTATGATTACATGTGTCTTCTTTTCCTCAAATTCTTTTAGATACATTTTAAAAGTTCCTGTATTGATTGAGTGATTTGCTTTACTTAGCTGATTTTTCTCTGCATGTTTTAAAAATAGACTCCAAAAGCTCTTTCCCTCCTTTTAAAAGTGAATATGTGAATATGAACAAGCTACTTACACTTCTAGAGCCAGCTACTTATATTTATAACCTTGAGGTTACCTTTGATCCTAAATCAGCTTTTAATTACCATTGTAGTTACATTGGGTGAAAAAAAATGATTCTATTATTTCCAGAACACAGCAAGGATGTGACCAGTCCTATCTCATGAGTACAGTTATTTTAAGGCTTTTATTACTAATTACAGTTGGTTTATTATAATTCATTGTTCACTGGCCTTCTAGGCTATTTACTTAAGGTTCTATTCAGCATTGCAGCTGCTTCTGCAGCTGCTATTCCTCTGAGATCCCATGCCTTCATGAGAGTAACAGGGATTCTGTTTGGAAGAGGGTATAATTGGGCTCAAGGCAGGCACTTAACTTGGTGTCCCCTGGAAGGTGGTATGAGTATACATTATTCCCAACTCTAAAAGGTTAAGATTGTAAATACATAAGTAGATGAACATTTTGAGCAATATAAAAGGACATCACAAGAGTGAAGCCATCTATATATCTTCTTCTCACAGAGCTGTCTCTCCATACTCACTTTCCCCTTTATATTAGATTCCTTCATTATAATTATAATTTCCTGATTGCTCAGTTCCAAGTCAAATTTTGCTTCCTTTATAGTCAATGAGAAATAATGTATCTTGGGGGGTTTTCCTATGTTTATTTATTTCATAAGAGTTACTGATCATCTACTATGTGCCTTGAACAAATTTTCCTCTATAATGGAGTAATTATTCTCCAGGGATAGAGAAAGAAAGTATTCAGGATATTTTTGTAAGCTCAAGGGCATCCATATCTCTTCAAGAAGTACCTGAAAGAAATTATGTCAAAGTACTCTGATGCATGAGTAACAAATTTAAGATGGAGAGTTTGAAAGGGCATAAGAATGGCAATAGCATAGCATAGACTG
This sequence comes from Phodopus roborovskii, assembly GCF_943737965.1. Lineage (NCBI taxonomy): Eukaryota > Metazoa > Chordata > Mammalia > Rodentia > Cricetidae > Phodopus > Phodopus roborovskii. The sequence goes on from NW_026126407.1 coordinate 40,954,001, forward strand.
AAGATAGAACTCCAAATGCCTTACAGTCCTAGGGCTATCATATATGTTGTCTAATTTACGTAATTCAATTGTTATGACAAAACACCATTAACAAGAGAGCTTACAAATGAGAGCATTTAATTTGGAGCTCACAGTTCCAGAAGGTTTCATGACTATCATAGTGGAATGCAGGGGCTCAGTCTTAGCACAGGTTCATGTCCTGAGACAGGCAAGGGATGTCAGTGGAAAGAAAACTGACCACCAAGCGAATTGCACTCAAGTGGCCCCAAATAGCTCAGGTCTGACCAGGATTGAATGAACAGCTTTATCATTGGCTTCTATTTTTGACTTTAAGAAATCCATCATGGAGAGGGGGAAAAAGTAAATACATCACAGTTTAAGAAATATATCATGATCATTATGAAAGCTACAATTGTTCCCCCTGTATAACCTTATTCTAAACACAGAGATCAGCATTTTTGCAGGATTATTGACATATAGAGCAAGGCACATCCTGCTCTTGCAGTTCCTAGGCCAGCTGGCAGCTACTTGAGGTTACAAACTTAACAAGTAAAAGACATGGGCACAATGCTTTAAGGACAATATTAAAATCCAAATAGTATTTTCATGTCTGCAAGATATATATTTATACAGTTCCTTTTTCTACAAAAGGGTCTCATGTCTCAATCTCTGTACTAGAGGCAAATTTTGACAAAGCACACTTTTCCCATCCCATTACATCATATATATATATATATATATATATATATATATATGTATGTATATATATTATAGATATAAATATATATTCATATTTAAATTTGAAACAAGCTTGTTTTACATGTCAATCCCAGTTCCTGCACCTTCCTGTCCTCCCTAGTTCCCTCACCAACCCCTATCCCATCCCCTTTCTGGGAGTCTTCAAAGTTAAGTCATATCATTTGGAGCAGGGCCCAGGCCCTCCCCCATGTATCTAGGCTGAGAAAGTATACCTTTATGTATAATGGGCTCCCAAAGTCCATTTGTATATTAGGGATAAATACGGATCCATTACTAGAGGCTCCATAGACTGCCCTGTTCTCCCAACTAACACCAAATTCAGGGAATCTGGGTCTGTCCTATGCTCTAATATATAATAATAGCATATAGCTCTAATAATAGCATATAAGGTAGTCATCAATTTCATTATTGGGGAAGGGCATTTAAGGTAGCCTCTCCACTATTGCTTAGATTGTTAGTTGGGGTGCACAAATATAAGCTCCTATGAATGGTAAAGATGGATCTATCCATCCCATATTTTAAGTTGTATTATTCCCATGAGAATATACTAGATCTTGGTATTGATTTTATGTGATTGGTGCCAAGGGAACTTATTTTCAACAGTTGGCACTATGTATATTGCTGAGGTCTTTTCCCCTTGTCTGTGTATGTAGGCCCTACTCTCCTTCCCAGAACTGTGAGGCATGGTTAATGTTCCAAGTGTGTTTTCTCATATGTACCTAACTCTCTCTCCAAGGATTAGGAGTTGTAGTTAGTAATTCCAGATAAGATACTTGAGAAACATTGGCCCTCTGTTGAATCTTAGGGGAAAATATTTGAAAAGGAACAGAGCTTCCAGGGGAAATTTCAGCTGTTGCATATGTACCTGTCAAAGTAAAACTAAAAACCGCTGAATGAAAAACCAATATAATGAGAGGGAAAAGAACCTGAAAGCTGCACGAATTTTGCAAATTCCAAGCTGTCCCAGGGAGTACTGGTCCTTGCCAATCAAGAGTCCATTTCTATAGGTGTCTTGCCCTGTGGAAACCTATTAGACGGGTAACCATATGCTGGAACACAGCCACAGACAGGCAGACGACATTGTGCTGAAGCAGTAGCTGCAATCTTATATATCATGATCTATAAGCAAAACACCCACTGGGAATGTTATGGGATTTTGTAACCAACAGGCTATGCCTCCTAATTCTTCTCAAGTAGCTCTACCAACAGGAATTAAGTATTCAGACATATGAGTCTACATTTTCATTCAAATCACTCAGGAACACTATTATTTGATAACTTTTTAAATTTAAATTGGAAACAAGCTTGTTTTATATGCTAGTCTCAGTTCCTGCACCCTCCCATCCTCCCCTGCCTCCCCCACTGACCCCCATCCCATCCTATTTCTGCTCTCTAGGGAGGGTGAGGCCTTCCATGAGGAGTCTTCAACATCTGCTATATCATTTGAAGCAGGGCCTAGGCCCTCCCCCCTGTGTCTAGACTGAGAGAGTATCCCTCAGTGTGGGATGGGCTCCCAAAGTCCATTCGTATACTAGGGATAACTACTGATCAGAAAGACTATTTAGTCTGCTCCCAGTATTCCTTAGTTGCCTGTAGTTTGTGTGTGTGTGTGTGTGTGTGTGTGTGTGTGTGTGTGTGTGTGTGTGTGTGTGCCTGTTCTGTGGGGAATGATGTTGAGGCCTAAACTTTCTAACAAGACTTAGGAAAGTATATTGAAAATAGTTGTATTCAACATCTGATAGTCTCTGATTGATTCCATTAAATGCTAGCTAACTAACATTTAGATTATCCATTTTTTATTGGACTAGATCATGAACAAATGTCCCTTTCAAGCATGCATTTGGGTGCCCAGATCATTATATCTGTCTATCCTGAAGCATGTGAAACTAAATTATGACTAATATTAAAAGACAACTAAAATCTCATCCTCTGCCTGAGTACCTAGTGAACTAGAGTCATAATGTCATAATGTTTCCTCAGGGATCCAGCAGGTGATCAGCCAAGTTATTATACGGATGGAGATCTTGGAAAACACAGTAAAACAACACATACCTATCCAGATGATGTCAAAGAATACAAGTAGCATCAGCTCACCAGAACCAAACGTCATAATTTTGTCCTCCTTGCTTCTAAGCATAAAAACAGAATCAGAGACCCAGAATTGCATCACATCGACAAACATAGCATTGTCTGACTAACAGAAGAAGCCTTCACTTCAGGATCTTGTATTTGAGTTTTACTTACTGACAAAGAAAAGTGAATAACTAAGAAGAGTAAAACTGATCTAAAATGAGTTTGTTTTTCTACTTAAGAGCTTATTTTACTGAGATATTGCTAGATTTTTCTGGGAAAATAGGAGAGGAGATAGAGAAAAAGCTAGATTCTAAGCCTAATTTGATTAAGCAATGAGTTTACTGAGCTTACTTACAGAGGCATGGGTGATTCACAGCCAACTCCAGCCCCCAGGAAATCCTGTCTCAGTTAGTTGGTGACTAAATCTTAGGAATGATGATATCATGAGACTTCATGAGAAGTATCTTGAGTATTATGTGTGTCACGTTCTCTCCTTTCCATTTACAGGGAATGTTAGTAAACTAGAGAATTAAAGGGTTTTATCATTTGTCAATTTTAGATGTACAGGTAGTTCAGTAGCAAAAATACTCTTATGTCATTATATAATACTTACCAGCATCTAACTTCAGAATTTTTTCTTATCTTCCACAACTGCAGCTGCATATCCATTAGACTAATGAAGACCAAAGTCCTTGGTGGCCACCCTTCTACCTACATCTATAGTAGTGACTTACAATTTACTTAATGTAGGTAGAATCACACAACATTGTGTAACCTGTGAAGGATTTATTTCACTTAGAAAAAATGTTTTTTTTTTTTTTTTTTTTTTTCAGGTTCGTCAATGTAATGTCAAGTCAGAATTCTCTTCCTTACGAGGGATTTATGTCATTCTGTAGCACATTGTAATCTATGTCATGTTTTTATTTTCCACCTGTCTGTTGATGGAGAGATGCTTATATAAAGAGTTTCTGTGTTTTAGTTATTAGGGATAGTGGTCCTGTAGACAGTGTATAAATTGTTTTTGTCTCTGCTTTAAATACTGTTGGGTACATATTCAAAAGTATAAATTCTGCAATGTACAATAACTTAAGTTTAATGGTTTAAAAAACAATGGTACCTTTTACACATCAACTTTTCATAGTAATTCTCTCTTCCCACCAGCAATGCCCAAAGGTTTCATCTTCTCCACGTATTTCTCGAGACGTATTACTCCCCACTCAATTTCCCCTTTCATTTCTATCTCTCTCTGCCTTTTCAAATCTATATTTCCTTCCCAACTGCCTGCCATCCTATTGTTATATCATGGTAATTTTTATTAGCTTTACCCTGATGGTTATAGACACTGAACACTTTTTTATAATTTTTGTCCATTAATATACCTTCTTTGGGGAAATATCAATTCCATATTTTTATTCTAGTTTCATTAAGTTTATTTTGTGTTGTTGTGTTGTGTTGAGTTGTCAATGTATACAGTGTATAAACCCTTAATATAGTCAAAAAATTTCTTGTTACATATATGATTTTCCAAAATTATTGTCTATTTTGGGGAAGGAATTTTGACTCTGTTGGCCCTGTCATTTTCTGTACTTATGTGAGTTATATATTTTGGAGAGGGGGTTACTATTGATTGATCATATTATTATTGAACAGGATAATGATCAGGAGACATTGATAAGTAAGGTCAGTAGTGGGGGTTATTTCACTAGTTAATAGTTTTAGATAAAATCCATTTAAGAACCCAAGAAGCTAGGACTGTGTGCTGATCTTGTCTTTTATACTGATTGTGAGAAGCAAACATAAACCTCAGTGACATTAAACATTGAGCACATAGTAGTTGGCAATCAGCTCTACAGGTTGACAGAGAATGTCAGGGGCTACATTTCCACTCATTCTCTCAGTGAATTTGTTTCCATTCATCCTCTTAATTTTTTCCAGATCACAAGAATGTGGTCCTTAGCCTTCTGGTTTCAGGGAATGAGTGACATATGGATCAGAGTCACCAAAACTCATTCAGCCACAGTCATATCCCAACAACTTTTAGAGGTGCCTAAAATTGTGGCCTAGAGTTGCCAGGGATTCCATGTCCAACTCTTGCTTGTGATTAATGGAAGCCTCATGACCAGACCAATAACTGTGGGGAAAATGATTTCTGTCATTTTACTGGAAGAATAGAAAGTTGCATGGCAGAGAAAGTGGAAGGAAGTCACCTACACCAAGGCACCTTGCAGCTTTAAAGTCAAAGTTATTTTCTCATCTTACTATTTTTATTTTGCTTATGACTTTTCTTTATGAGAAAATGAAGACTAAACTCTAACCTGTTTCATGTGTTAGAAAGTGAAGCGTTTTTCCTTTTTAAAGATGTGATATTCTCTCTCTTGGTAAATTACTAGATTCATTTTAATTACTCTCCAGTTGTTGCTGTTTTCCAAGAAACATGTGCCAGGTTTCTTGACTAATTGTGAGCTATCTGTGATTCTATACAATGCCTTACCATAAAATTACTATCACAACTAGTAAAGAGGTTTCATGAGGCATACCTCAGCCCTAAAATGGCACAAAAATGGCAGTTAGCCACATAACAGTCTGAAGTAAGTAACAGTCTTCATTTCAAAGAAGAAAAAACGTAACTGGACAAAGTCACAAAGCTGGTGTTCCTGGGAGGCAGCATTGAATCACAGATGCATGAATGAAGTGTCTGTCACTCAGTATAAACTAAGCATGATGAAAGGAATGGAGCAAGATACCTGTCAATGTACTCAGAACAATTTTAGAAAGGAGGATGAAACATTTACTAAAATATGGTACTATTAAAGAGGGCTGTAAAAAAAGTGAAATAGGTAACTGAAATAATTCAATTTGTCCTTTAACATCAGAAGTATAAAAAGTATCTCTTCATATCAAAGTGAAATAGTTTATAGTCTCCCCAAGACAGAACTGCCATGCTAGTAAGTAATCCCAGTATACCAAACTCTTACATTTTCCCTTTAATTATATTTAGGATTTGTTTATTTTCTTGATCTTTTTTTCTCCTAAAGCTTTGAGTGCTTAGTAAATCTGGAGTTAATATGTACGTGCAGTGTATAACTTAAGTGACTAAGAAATTTCCTTATTAAAATGAAAAAAACATGACTTATGAGCTAAAGTCCTTACATTGTTTTTCATTAAGATGTATATAATTGCCTTTTCTTCTGTTGTAATTGAACATGAAGCATTTTTAAAATGTAAAGATGACTCTTTGGTCATTTTGGGCATAGCTTATAGTTATTAGAATTCAAAATAAGATACAAGAGTTTAACATTTATTATGAACATAATGTGATGAAATAGAAGAGCATGATTTGAATGGTTAATTTCATATGGTCAGAACATGATGCAAATGTAAAAGACATTAATGCTTTCATTTTTTTCATCGTCAATATTTGCATTTCTTAATAGTGAAAATCTGTTGTAAAAATCAAATGAATTAAGATCCCAGGGCCATTAGCAACCGAGGACTGTAAAAGAGAATTCCAGGTTTAGAGACAAATGTCTTAGTCAAGGTCAGATTCATGGACACTGGGATATGGAAGGTCTCGCCCAGCTGTCCACATTTTCCAACAAGTTTGGGTATTAACAGTCATCACCCAAGGAACCAATAAGACCTTGATTGTGCATTATTTAGAATGGTTTCTGGTCTGTAGAAGAATAGCATCCTTCATAGGCTTTTAATAGGGTTATTTATTTATTTGCTTTGGTGGGCATTACTTATTTCTTACATAACAATGCTTCCTGAATTGGTATCTTTCTACCTTATCTAAAGACACATATATCTGCTTTAACAAACTAACTATATAGAAGTCTATCTATACATACAAATGCCTATCAAAAAACATCAATACTGTGGTTTGATTATAAGAGTCTTTATGAGACTACAATTTCCTATTACAAAGGAGCAAAGCAGAGAAGTTGACCTATGCTCTAGGTAGAGGGGAAAAGTTAAAGCTACCACCACTTAATATTTTTCTGTATCTCAAAACTAAATTACAAAATTATTGGAGAATGAAAGGCAAAATTTTAACTCAATTTTCTTTGAACCATGAGAGGGTTGATTCCTCACTCTTTTATCTGATCCTTTATCCCATATAAGTACAGAGCCTTTGAAAATGATGTCACTTCATTTTACAGAAATGATGGGATGCATCTAGCGTCCCATATCTAGAAGCATAGAAGTATAAAATGTTATTAAAATTTTGTGTAAAACAAGGAGGGACCAATAGCAGGCATGATACTTGTTTCACCTTGTTTATGTGGTTGTTCTTTCTTTCCTATCTCTTGCTCTATTATAAATAGCAGTTGATAGGTATGGGAGTAGTTATTTTAGCACATTTAGCAGGGAAGCCACACATACTAGGCACTGAGACAATATGATTTATAATTTAGTGGATACTGAGAGCCCAGTTTTGAGCAATCTAATTGAAAACTATATAAAACCCAGTTGCCCCATTCAAGTGTTCATCATTTCCTTCCCTTTAACATTCTAAGACTTTCTCATTGAGTCTTAACCAAAGTATCAGGACTACCCTCCATCTCTTCCTATCTCCACACTTGAGTAAGCGTGGCTGATTTAGAACTAATCTATATGCAGTTAGTGCTTGTTTTTCTAATTTCAGATAATTATATTTATATTTCAAGAATGTTGCTTTTTGTGATAATCTTTTTTAAAAATCTTCAATACTTTTCATTGGCACAAAAATGAAATTCCCTACAAGATCATCTTTTAATAAACCACAAGGCTCCTGGCTTGTTTTTTCACAGTTTCCATGTCTGATATCACCTCTGAAGCATTCCCCTGATGCCCTAGGAGAGTTCATCATTTTCTATCTTTGATTCTGATAATGAGTGTTGATCTGTCATAGATTACAACTCTGATGATGTGAATGGTTGCCTGTCATAGATTATATCTCTGATGTTATGAGTATTTATTTACCTTTCATCAATTATGTATTTCTATAACAAATTTAATTTTCATGTTAGATAATGCAATTACTTTATTTTTTCTTATTTTACATGTAAATCCCAGTTTGCTCTTCCTCCCATCCTCCCATGAAACCACAGACCCCCACATACCATCCCCATACACTGCCCAGGGAGGGTGAGGCCTTATATGAGGGATCATCTAAGTCTGTCAAGTCATTTGGGATGGAGCATAGGACCTCTACTGTCTCTCTAGGCTAAAGAAATATCCCTCCATGAGGAATGGGCTTCTGAAGTCCGTTCATGCACTAGGGATATATCCTGGTCCCATTGTCAGAGGTACCATCAACTTTCCAGGCCTCCTACTTTCAGGGGGACTGGGTCAGTCTTATGCTGGTTTCCCAGGTTTCAGTCTGGGGTCCATGAGCTCCCCTTTCTTCAGGTCAGCTGTTTCTTTGGGTTTCACCAGCCTGGTCTTGCCCCCTTTGCTCATCACTCTTCCTCTCTGTGACTGGATTCCAGATTGGCTCAGTATTTAGATGTGGTTGTCTGCTTCTGCTTCTGCTTGCATTAGCTACTGTATGAGGATTCTAGGATGACATATAAGGTAGTCATCAATCTCATAATCAGGGAAGAGTATTTAAGGTAACCTTTCCATGGTTGTAAAGATTGTTAGTTGTAGGTCTCTGGACCTTTCCCTAGTGCCAGATTTCTCTTTAAGCCTATAATGGCTCCCTCTTTTATGGTATCGCTTTTCTTGTTTTCCTCTGTTCTCTCTCCATTCTCTTCTCCCCTTTTCCTTCTCTTAATACCTTCTCCCCTCCCCCATGCTCCCAATATGCTCAGGAAATCTTGTCCATTTACCCTTCTGTGAGGGACTATGGATGTCTCTCTGAGGGTCCTCCTTGGTTCTTAGCTTCTCTAATGGTGTGGATTGTAGGCTGGTGATCCTTTGCTCTATGTCTAAAATCCATATATGAGTGAGTACATACCATGTTCCTCTTTTTGTGACTGGGTTACCTCATTCAGGATGGTTTCTTCTAGTTCTATCCATTTGCCTGAGAATTTCAAGATTCCATTGTTTTGTTTTGTTTTCTACTGAGTGGTACTTCATTGTGTAAATATACCACATTTTCTTCAGTTAAGGGGCATCAAGTTGCTTCCAGGTTCTTGCTATTACAAATAATGCTGCTATGAACATAGTTGAACAGATGTGCTTGTGTTGATCTCAGTGTCTGTGCTACTGATGTTATGTTCAGGAAGCAGTCTCCTGTACAAATTCATTTAAGGGTACCTCCCACATTATCTTCTAAGTGATTCAAGGTGGTTGGATTTATGTTGACCAATTTGGCCTTTGACCAATTTGTACTTAAGTTTTGTGCATGGCAATAGATATAAATCAATCACCAGTCTTCTACAAGCCAGCATCCAGGGTGCTACCACCATTTGTTGAAGATGCTTTCTTTTTACCATTGTATAATTTTAGCTGCTTTGTTAAAAATCAGATGTTCATAGGTGTGTGTGTGTGTGTGTGTGTGTGTGTGTGTGTGTGTGTGTTAGTATCAGGGTTTTCAGTTTGATTCCATTGGTCTACCTGTCTATTTTTGTGCCAATACCCAGCTGATTTCAGGACTATAGCTTTATAGTAGAGCTTGAAGTCAGGGATGATGATGCCTCCAGAAGTTGCTTTATTGTACAGGGTTGTTTTGGCTACCCTGGGTCCTTTGTTTTCCCATATAAAGTTGAGTATTGTCCTTTCATGGTCAGTGGAGAATTGTGCTGGGATTTTGATGGAGATGCAATGATTCTTTAGATTGCTTTTGGCAAGAGTACCAGTTTTCTATGTTGATTCTACCATGGGAAATCATATCAAAGTAAATCTTTCAAGTTTTAAGGTATGCATTAGGGAAAGGCAACAATAAGCATTAAAATGTATATGAGGAAATTAGGATTTCAGAGAGAAAATTGCATATAAGTGAATGAGTCCCCAGATTTTGTTTTCTTCTGCCTTACACCAATTGGCTTCTTGATATAAGGCAGAAACTGTGAATTTAATCTTAACAACATGTTTGAATTTAGAGAAGGAAAGCCAAATCCAACTCCAAAACCAGCATTGGTTTACATGAACTTGGCCTACAGGAATACTAAATAGTAAAGAGAAATAGATTTCTGTATAGAAATAGTTCACTAGAATTAAATATTTTTACCATAAATCAGATTCTTCTTCATTAAGTGATTCTTTCTGGAGAACTGTCTTCTCTTCTGTAGGTACCTAATGTTCAGTGTCTTTTTGGCTGTTTGAAGATAGGTGTTCTCTGTTTTCCTTTAAGGACAAGAACAGAACACTTCCCCTACCTTTGAGAGGTCTCTGCACATCTCATGGGACCAACTTTGTTGGATGACTTGTCATTTTTCTTCATTAAGATGTTTCTCTTGTTCAACTTGGATCTTGATTAACTTAGATGGTATCCATAGTTTTTCTTCTCCTATAGATACAAATGTTATCTTATTTAATTTCTTTCTTGAAATCCTCAAATTTCTTGCTAAACAGGTTTTTCACTTGTTTGGTTACCATTACTACAAGATAGTTTATGTTGTTTGAGGCTATTGTAAAGGGTGATGTTTCTCTGATTTCTTTCTCAGCCTCTTTATTTTCTGTATATAGTAAGGCTACTGATTTCTTTGAGTTATTCCTTTTTGTTTGTTTGTTTGTTTGTTTTGTTTTGCTTTTCCAGACAGGGTTTCTCTGTATTGCTTTGGAGTCTGTCCTGGAACTAGCTCTGTAGATCAGGCTGGCCTGAAACTCACAGAGATCCTCAAGCCTCTAACTCCCATGTGCTGAGATTAAAGGTGTACACCACCAATGCCTAGCCTTTGAGTTAATTTTATATCCTGCCACTTTGCTGAATGTATTTATCAGCTATAACAGTTCCTTTGTAGAGTTTTTGAGGTCACTTATGTAAACTATCATATCATCTGTAAATAGTGAAAGGTTGACATTTTCTTTTCCAATTTGTATCTCCTTGATCTCCATTTGTTGCCTTATTATTCTAGCTAGAACTTCAAGAACAATATTGAAGATATATGGAAAGACTTGACTACCTTTTCTTGTTCCTTATTTTAGAGGAATCATTTTGAGTTTCTCTCCATTTAGTTTGATGTTGGCTGTTGGCTTACTGTATATTGCTTTTATTATGTTTAATATGTCCCTGTTATCCTTGATCTCTCCAAGACCTTTATCATGCAGGGGTGTTGGATTTTGTGAAAGGCTTTTTCAGTATCTAGTGAGATAGTCATATGGTTTTTCTTTTCCAAGTTGATTATATGGTGGGTTACATTGATAGATTTTCATATGTTTAACTAACCATCCCTGTATCACTGGGATGAAGCCTACTTGGTCATGGTGGATGATTTCTCTAATGTGTTCTTGGATTCTATTAGCCAATATTTTATTGAGGATTTTTTCATCAATGTTCATGAGGGATATTGGTCTGTGATGCTCTTTCTTAGTTGTATCTTTGTGTGGCTTGGGTACCAAGGTATTGTAGCCTCATAAAAAGAGTTTGTCAATGAACATTCTGCTTCTATTGTGTGAAACAATTTGAGGCATATTGGTGTTAGATCTTCTTAGAATTTCTGGTAGAATTCTGCATTGAAGCCATGTCTCCCTGAGATTTTTTTTGGGGGGGATTTTTGATGATTGCTTCTATTTCATTACAGGTTATAGGCCAATTTAAACTGTTTATCTGTCCTTGATTTAATTTTGGTAAGTGATATCTATCCAAAAATTTGTCCATTTCCTTTGAATTTTTGAATTTTGTGGAATACAGGTTTTCAAAGTATGACTTGACGAGTCTCTGGATTTCCTCAGTGTCCATTGTTATGTCCCCTTTATCATATTTGATTTTGCTAATTTAGTTTGTATAAAGGTTTGTCTAGCTGATTTTCTGGAAGAACCAACCCTTTGTTACATTGATTGTTTATATTGTTTTCTTTGTTTCTACTTTATTAATTCCAGCCCTCAATTTCCGGGAGTTTGCTTCATTTTATTGTAGAGCTTTCAGTTGTGCTGTTAATTCCTAATGTGACTATCCTTCATTTTCTTCATGTGAGCACTTAGTGCAATGAACTCTCCTCATAGCACTGCTTTCAAAGTGTCCCATGAGATCAGGTATGTTGTGTCTTCATTCTCGTTGAATTCTAGGAAATCTTTAATTTCTTTCGTTATTTCTTCCTTGACCCAGGAATGGTGCAATTGAACATCGTTCAGTTTCCATGAGTTTGTTGTATTTCTGCAATTTGAGCTATTGTTGAATTCTAACTTTATAACATGGTGGTCTGATAAGATACAAAGGCTTTTCCAATGTTTTTGTATCTGTTGAGGTTAGCTTATATTGCCTAGTATGTGGACGATTTTAGAGAAGATTCCATGTGGATCTAAGAAGAAGGTATATTCTTTTGTGCTTGGATAGAATATTTTATAGATGACTGTTAAATCCAATTGGGTGATAACCTCTGTTAGTTCTTTTGTTCCTTTTTAAGTTACTGCTGGTGGTTCTATGAAGTGGTGAGAATGGGGGTTGAAGTCTCCCAATATAGTGTGAAAAGTTTATGTGAGATTTGAGTTTTAGTAATGTTTCTTTTAGGAATGTGGGTACCTTTGTATTTCGGGCATAGATGTTTAGAATTGAGACTTCATCCTGAAGGATTTCCCCTGTGATGAATATAAAATGACCTTCTTCATTGCTTTTATTGGTTTTATTTTGCAGTCTAATTTGTTATATATTAGGATAGCTACATCAGCTTGTTTCTTGGGTCCATTTGAGTGGAACATCTTTTCCCAACACTTTAGTCTGAGGTAGTGTCTATCTTCAAAGGTAAGGTGTGTTTCTTGTATACAGCAGAAGGATGGATTCTGTCTTTGTACCCATTTTGTTAACCTGTGTCTTTTTATAGGCAATTTAAGACCATTAATATTGAGGGAAATTAAGGAACATTGATTGTTAAGTCTTGGTTGTTTTGGATTTGTTGGTGGTGGTGTTATTGTGAGTAGATTTACTCCTCTTTTTTTTTTTTTTTTTTTTTTTTTGGCTTTGAGTAAAGTGGTGTTATCTATGTTTTTGTGAGTGTAGTTAACTTCCTTTTACTGGAGTTTTCCTTTCAGAACTTTCTGTAGGGCTGGATTTGTGGATATGTACTGTGTAAATCTGGTTTTGTCATGGAATGTCTTGTTTTCTCCATCTATAGAGATTGAGAGTTTTTCTGGGTATAGTAATCTGGGCTGGCATCTGTGGTCTCTTAGTGTTTGTAGAATATCTGTCCAGGACCTTCTGGCTTTTAGAGTTTCCATGGAGAAGTAAGGTATAATTTTGCTAGGCCTGCCTTTATATGTTAGCTGGCCTTTTCCCTTTGCTGCTCTTAATAATCTTCCTTTATTGTGTACTTTTGGTTTTTTTGATTATTATGTGGCTAGGGAACTTTTTTTTTTTGGTCTAGTCTATTTGGTGATCAGTATGCTTCTTGTAATTTCATTGGTATGTCCTTCTTCAGGTTGGGAAAGTTTTCTTCTATGATTTTGTTGAATATATTTTCTGCACTTTGAGCTAGGATTCTTTCTTCTTCTATTCCTGTTATTCTTAAGTTTGATCTTTTCACTGTGCCCCACATTTCTGGATATTTTCTGTTAAAGATTTGTTGGATTTAAGATTTTCTTTGGTAAATTAATCTATTTCCTATTGTTTATATTCAGAGCCTGAGATTCTCTTTTCTATCTCTTGTAGTCTGTTGGTTATGCTTGCATCTGTAGTTCCTAATCATTTACTCTGATTGAATTTTTTCCTTCATCTGTTTGATTGGTTTTTTGTTTGTTTGTTTGTTTGGGTTTTTGTTTTGTTTTGTTTGTTTGTTTGGCTTTCTTTGCTTTAAGAGATTTGTAGATTTGTTGCAATTTTTTAAATTCATATTTTCCTCCATTTCTTCTAATTTTTTGTTTGCTTTTCCTTCCATTTCTTTAAGGGATTTTCTCATATCCTCTTTGAGGGCCTCTATCATTTTCATGAAGTTGTTTTTAAGGTCATTCTTTTCTGTTTCATTTGTATTGGTATGTTGAGGTCTTGTTGGTGTAGAGTCCCTAGATCCTGGTGATGTCATATTAGTCTTTCTATCATTGATTGTGTTCTTGTATTGCCATCTTCCCATACCTTCTTTCTGTAGGTGCAGGTGTGTTATGAGTAGGTTTTCCCCTTGCTGGTCCCACAGCCACCCCAGCACCAAATAACACACAGAGATGCTATATTAGATATAAAGCTGTTGGCCTGGTTCTAATGTTTCTTATTGGCTGGCTCTGTCTTAAACCCATTTCTATTAATCTAAGTATTTCTTTGTGGTCTCATCATGGAGAGAGGGGCTGGCATTCTTCTCTCTGTCCTCCAATGTGAGTCTCCTGCCCACTACTTCCTCTCTCTTCCTTGTTTCCTAACCCTGCCTATCTTGCTTTCCTATTGGCCAACAGTGCTTTATTTATTAACCAATAAGAAAAACATTTACAGAATGGGTCAGGACTTCGATGACAGTAACTCTGGATGGTCCAAGCTCTCTTGGCAGTCTCAAGCAGAGGGCATATCGGGTCCAAGATTGAGATGAGGGCAGGCTCCTGATTGTCCAAAATGGTGGGACATGTCCACTATGTGCAGAGCTGACCCAAGAAGTTCCAAGTAGAGGGTGAGGGGTGTTGGACCTGAGCTGGTCAAACACTCACCTCAAGCAGAGGGCTTTGGAGGGCCAAGGCTGAGAGGAGGGCAGTGTCCAGATTGATAATGCATTTCTTAAAGCTTCGGCTAATTAATACTCACTTTTATTTTTTCCTGACTAGCCCTAAAGACAAAACTATGCTCAATAGAATTAGTTCATAATACATATTTATTGAGAGAATGCCATTAGATATTAGACTTTATTTTCATGATATTTTTTCAAACATTTATATTAACAGAGGTGATACTCTACATATATTTTGTTTACTAATGTGAGTTATGCCTTACATTGTATCCTAAATATAGTTGGCCTGCAAAGAATTTTTAATAAATAAGCAGATAAACTGGTCATTGGCAAAATAATAACAATATTAGTTTCAGAACATTAAAAGAGTTTCTGGATATAAGATGCCAATTCAAAACAATAGAAGTTTTTATAACAATTTGGCATCACAGTGATGATACTTTTATGATTCAGCTCTCATATTTGAAATTTAGCTTTTTGACTTTAGGTATCTCACTTGTTCTCAATTTACTTGACTCTGAAAACATTTTAATAATAAGAAAATCTGAGATTTGATTGAATTCGTTTTTACTGCTGTGTAACCAATAGTCATGAATTTAGCAATTTAACCAAAAATCAGATGCCTAAAAGATTCACTAGTTAGTTGGCTGATGGGTCCATTCAACCAGATTTCTTTCACTAGGACATGATAAAAATGTGGACTTGGGTTGTGCCTTCTCTTCTTAGTCTTGCATTCCCCCTTGTGAAGCTCATGATGTTGGTGACAAGATTTATTTTCTTAAAGAATAAATTCTGTCATCCTGTTTTCCAGGACAACAGAATATCTCTTACCTTTTCAGGCCCCTTCCTTCAAGACACTTATGTAAATGGTCTACTTGTATAGGACAGGCCTATTACAGATAATCTCATTTTTTGTTAGTTTCCTTAATATACTTTCAGGCTAGTTCATTAGACTGAAAACACATCAGAACATTCTTGACTCATACACTTATTGTTATTGCCTTTCATGTTCCCATACACAAGGAAAAGCTTAGTCCAATCATGAACACTGTTAAGCCATTTAAGAAAAATTAATTCTTGAATATTCAATACCAGGAACAGCAATTTTTTTGATTTCTCATTTAATCAGTAAATTATTTTATTTCCACTATATACAAGTCTTTGCATTTAAAAACAAAGGCTATAGATTCCCTCGCATTAGCCATTGTCATAGAAGATATATGAAACTTCAGTAAAACACTGTAATGTCAGGTAGAAATGAAAGAAAACTTGTTAAGAAATTTCCAAAAGGAAAACAGAGTCTAAAACTTTAAGATACTTTTATATTAATATATTTGATAAAAGACCACATTTTCTTCCCAGTTATCTAAAAATGTAACCTCATATTGAATAAGAGGAGAAATAAGACAAGTAATTAAAGAGAAAAAGAAAGGAAAAGATTAAAGATGAATTTATAAAGAATCCAGTGTCTGGAATATGTTTCTCACACATTTAAAAGAAATGAATTCACTCTACCAAGTAATTAAAATAGAAACATTAAAACTTTTTTCAAATATCTTGTGCTTTATGTCATTTTATTATTTGCCTCAAGAGACTTCAAATTTTGGGGACATGGACTGCCACCCACTCACATTGTTACCACCAAGGCTTGAGAGCTCGTGCATGTGCTGAGTTGGCAATGGGTTTGGATCAAGCTGTGAATACCCCTCAATCAAGCACAAATCCATATTTCATCTGTCACTGCCACCAAACAGAGGCCAGTGGCCATGAGAAAACCATACATATTATCCTGTGACTGTAGTTTGGCCTCACAGACTCCCTAAAATGCTCATAAATGGATGTAAATTCCCCTAACCCAGAGAGTATTTTGATCAGCCATTTTCACTGTGATTCATGAACCATTCTTAATGTGCTGGAATTACATTACACTTCAGAGTTTTGGTTGAAGCGTTAATGCTTTAGGTCTTCTCTTTTAATGTGCTCAATATCTGCCAAGGCTCTTTTGTCTTTAACATCAAGGCATTGCTTACAAAGAAATATTTATCCTTAGCACCTTAAGACTTTTTTTCCACATGAGCTCACATTTAGTGTTCATATTCAATAATAACTTCCTTGGTTATTGGATAAGGATATATTCATTTAATATTATAAAACCACTTTTCAGAGCTGGCTATCTGCATTTGCCATGTAGTGTCATTATTGCCTGGAAATTTCCAGCAATGTCTTTGCTTTCCATGATCAATTGACATTTCACTCAGCACATTGATAATATTTTTCTTTAAAAGATCTCAAAGAATTTAATGAATTTGTCTCCATTTCTATTTTATTAATGTGGTTGATTAGATTTATGGATTTGTAGGCTCATAATTTGGGCTCATGAAAGATTTGTTCCTGTTGAGGCAGAAAGCCTGTGAGATTAATTAAACCCTCTATCTTTACTGTTCCTTCATGTTCCACCTCTATTAAGAAAAATAAGCATGGAATATAAAACAAAAGGAGGAATTGCTGTTGTTACTAATTGATTGTTTTTCAGCAATGATGCATAGTATGTTAAAGTCCATAATCTTATATAAAATATAAAAGGAAGTATAAACTTTATCCAAAAGGTAATTTAAATATTATGTAAGCTTCTGAGTCTACTCAGGTACCTCCACCAACAACCTTGAAGTACTTGAGTCAGACCCTTTATCTCCTGCGCAACAGTTCTGTAAGATGACTAAAAATAAATTGTTTACTCATTTCTCTTTGACAGAGATTTGATTCTCTATTTGTGCAACTTTCTTAGTGATGTTGCATCTATTTCCACTTCTCTGTTTATTAACAGAAAGGGAGTTCAAGGGACTCTGTCCTTCAGATAATTCAAAATACATGTTGCAGTTGCAAAAGTTCAGCCTCAAATGAATAGCATGCACTCAGTGTGCAGTGATATTTAATTGAGATGTTTAGTAGTATAGATTATTGGTTCTTGGGGTTATACCTTGGCCAGTAATGAGTACAAAACTGACATATGACTGATGTTATTGTTTGAAAATTATTGTACTGCTTGTGAAGGTAACTATTAAAGACAATCAAATACAGCCAGGCTGTATATTGAAATCATTACTCTCTGCAAATATCTTGTGATTTATTCAAAAGCTTCTACATTATAGAGGGCCAACAAATTTGAGGACGTACCTACTAAAATGCAAGGAGGTTGTGACCTCACAGATTGAGTGAAATGATGAGTTTCTGTTGTCACCATGGCATTGCCTAGAAAATACAGACTTGGCTATTCCAAGGTCAGTTTGATGGAATTAAAGCAATGGCTAGATTTACATAACATTCGAAGAACTTGTGTATTATTTTCTTTGTCAAGTAAAATATTGACTTCTTTCAGATTGATTTGCTGGTGAAAATATTCATTCCTAATGTATGATAAAATTCTGGAAAACTTTCCCCCTAATAATGGCTCTTATTCTTCAAATATTATAAAGAGCAGTTTCTATTTGTCTAGGCTAAAGTTCTATCTACTTCTGGGATTCTAGTGCATGGGGACTGCTTATCATAATGTTGTCTTACATGCCCCCCCTTTTCCTCTCCCAGACACTGCCCCCAAGCAACAACTTACCAGGAGTGGCTATAGGCAACTTTACCAATGCTCTCAGATTTTCAAATGCCCATTACTGCTATAATTGAGCTGTTTGCTAGTGTTCATCAAGGCTGAGTAGGTTGACTCATCAAAACAGTAAATAAATAAATACCTCCAATTCTCCTGTCAGCATTTCATGAGAAGGATTAATGGCATATTTAAATTTTCAGCTTTCCAGCCGTGCTCTTTCATTGTTCTCCATCCTACCACAGTGCTGAGTTTGTGTTTAAATGTTTCATTTTGTGCGTTTCAAACTGTCAGGCTGAAGAAATACCAATAAGTGTGTTAGGTTTAGATAATCGAAAATTCCCTTTACTCAGCTTCTTCATCTATATTTATCTGTCTGGCTGTGAAATCTATTCCAAGAGTATTCATCTACCACCCAAATCTATTCACTGAGCATCAAGACTCATCAGTGAGATGGAATAATGCCATTTAATTAGTCTTTGATATACAGCTTAATTAGGTCTTAATAAGGGGTAGTGCATCCTAAAATCAATTATCTTGCTCTTTTTAATAAGAGCAACTAATTAGTAGGAAAATCACCACAGTTCTCTTTTTATCCTGAAGCTTTCCATGGTGTGATGAAGGTTATGAAAAAGGAAAAAAATATTCTCCAAAATATTTGAAAGAAATGTCATATTGGACCTAACAAGATGTATTCAAATAGTTGCAATAGGTTAGAAATATTGTAGAGAAAATCAACACTACCAATTCTGCATCTGTGAATATTTTATATATTTTTTTAGTTTAGGCAAAAGGGAAACATCTAAGTGTCCCTCTCTGTGTATCTTTTGCTTTGCATTGGAATGTCTTAGACACAGGTCCATTGTGACTACTACTACTTCGACAATGATCAGAGGGCCACATTTCCTACCCACCTTTGTTAATGGAAAACATGTCCTCCTCTCAATAAAGAAGGGCACCATAAACATGAATGCAGTTACTACATGCTGCATACACATTCCTGATCTCAGTTGTTTTTATTTTAGTCTCCTTGCTCTAATACACTAGATTGCATTTAGCCATGGCATTATGGTAGAGTGTAACTGCATGTGCAGGAGGGGAGTGTTAGTAAGGAGATATGGCTTTGATGCAAACATAGAGGGAAAACATCTTCTGAAGATGTGCATTTCAGCTGAAACTAGAGGGAGAAAAGGAAAAGGTATGCTAAAATAACAAAAATAACATCCCTTGGTCATGGAAAAGATGCACATGTTTGGAGAATATGAGAATTGCTATGTGGACACCAGCAATAGAGGAAAAGAAGGACAAGAAGTGATGGTTATGTGGTAGATAGATATTGAATTCCCAGTAGGATATAGCAAAGAATGTGGCTAGCTTTTGGACTATGGTAAGATGTGCCTCTGGCTGTGGTGAAATTCATCTAATTTGACTTTTTAATGGTATTTTTACAGTATTAGTTGTAGAATACAGGTAGTGGATATGTAGATTTTTACTGTATAATCATTTCTGTTTGAGTGTATGTGTAAGGAGTAAAGTTTTCTGCACCCGCTGCTTGTCTTGTCCCGCCACTGCGCCAGCCCCAAATAATGTACAGAGACTCTGCATTTGCTATTATGCTGTTGGCCAGTTACTTGTTTCTTATCAGCTAGCTCTGTCTTAAGTATTAACCCATTTTTATGTATTTCCACGTGGTCTTACCAGGGAGAGGTGGCTGGCGGTTCTGCCTTCTCCAGACTCTCTATCTTGACTCCTCCTTCCTACTTCCTCCAATCCTCCTTGTCTCCTAGTCCTGCCTATCTTGCATATTTACATATTTACAGAATCACATCTCCCATCATGTATGTGTGAAAATATTTAGAGCTGGGGATGTAGCTCAGTTGGTAGAATGATTGATTAGCATGCACAAAGTTCAGTGCAGTCCCTAGACCTCATAAATCTGACATTAGGTCTGTGCCTATAATTCCAGAACTCAGGCAATGGAATCAGCAGGATAAGAATTTCAAGGTCATTCTTGCTTGTGTAGCAAGTTGAAGATGAGTTGAGGATATTTGAGATATAAACTCTGTACTGTGCTTGCATGCTTACATGTGTATATGTGTGACATATAATAAATTATCTGAAGGACTTCTACCATTGAACTCCTTTCACATTAATACACAGAGAAACAGAGTTGGTTGTAATGTCACGAAGAAAGGTTGCACAAATAGAGAGCATATCTCTATCAAAGGAAAATGCGCAAACGATTTATTTTTAGCTATCTTTGCAGAACTTATAAGCAGGCGATAAGGGGTGTGGTTCAAGTATTCCATGGTTTTCAGCGTGTGTAGTTAGGAATAGTATTTATATTTATATCATACAAATAATGACAGGGGGAAATTATCAAAATGGCAGCAATAGAAACCATGTGTGTAGGAGTAAATGATGGCAGTTTAAATTAGGACTTTAATGAGATAAATGTTAAGAGGATTTTTCTCCTCCAAAATAGGAGAATGTTTTCAAAATTTAAGCCAAATTTTGTTGCACATCCTCCACACACACACACACACACACACACACACACACACACACACACACTCACACAGTATTTCATTGAACCTAAGAGTAAAAGAAAAAGTTTTGTTTTAGGCCACCTAGTGAAATGTTTCGTCATGAATCAGCACACAGCTGACTATGAAGCACTACAGCATGAGATTATTTTGTGGAGTAGAGGGGTCTGTGCAATGTTCTTTACTTAGAAATGAAGTAGGCTGCTGTGTCTTCTCAGCTATTTGTGACTCATTTTAATTTCAGGCATTCTTAAGGATAGAGGAAGGAATGAGGAAGTCGGGTTAGTGCTTAGCTTTGTTCCCACTGGGACAGTTATTCACCTCAGCAGGTGACTGGCTTCCAGGAAAATCCTTCAAAGAGTAGATTAATAGCAGCTGCTTGATGCTAACTATTTCCTGGGAACAGATACTTCATAGCAGGGACAACAAATGAGGAACCTTTTTGAAGAGCCTAGTAATGAGGCTCAAGAAGGTAGAGGTCGTGGACTCTGTGCTTGGCCCCAGACACAACCATGTATAATTGGTACTTAGTAAAAACAACTGTGTGATGATAAGAGCACCTGTACCAGAGAGCTAGCACATTTAGAAGTTTCTTTGGCACTAAAGGCTCTAAGCATTGTCTCCCCTTTGCTTACCTCAGCAGTATACAATTAAAAATGCACTCATACACACATGGCTTAAGCATACATTAGAATTTAGCTGTTGCTGTCCTCATGTAAGTCCTTCAATGAATATATCTGTATTCCTTTAATACATGCATATTAATATATAGAGATATTCATTTCATATATATATTATATATATATATATATAGAGAGAGAGAGAGGGAGAGAGAGATTCCTTTAATGTGTGTGTGTGTGTGTGTGTGTGTGTGTGTGTGTGTGTGTGTGTCTTGAACCCTTTAAGATACCATAACCATTTCTCTTAAAGGACTCATTTGTTCTTGTCTAGAAGATTTTAGACAACAAAACAAAAAGCACCTCTGGATTTAATTCCTCATTCAGAGTCCAAGAGACTATAATAAAGATGAGCAGCTATGTACCTGTTCCAGCTCCCTGTACTTGATACCACATCTATATATCTGGCTTTCCCCTAATAGTCATTGCTCATAGCACATCACTGCTATTTAACAAATTGAACCTTCATGTTTTCCCCTTCAATGTGTTAGTCATGGTTCTTCAAGAAAAGCATAATTCTGAAAGCCAGTTCCCCTCATGGGGCCTGGTAAGTGGTTGCCTTTCTTTGATGGCTAATCCTGATCAAATGGCTAATCCTGACAGTTCAGGTCTCAGTTTAACATGCTCCTGAGCAGTAACTGCTAGATCAGAAAAGCAATAGTAACTAGTTTAAGGATGCCACAGATATCAAATGTTTTCCCTTATTTAATCCAAACCAAATGAGATTTGGGGAGGAGAAAGGAAAAGGCTTAGAAGGGAGGAGTCAAGGATATGTAATTGAAAGAAATAGGCAACCAGTTCTACATCTTAGAAAATTATTGTATTGAACATGAAATTTATTCTTTTAGAAGAAGCTAGATATTGAACCTATGCACAAGCCAATGACTTGGAGTATTTGTTGTAGTTTTGAAGTTGGAATATTGATAAAATGATATGTACAGCTAACAAGTTTAGGTTTATTTCAAACAAATCAGCATATGTACGTAAACCATCTCAAAGCTCAGAACCCAAATGCAGAGTTCTGCACACAATGCTTGGTGGATGAATGGATGGGTAGTAGATGAATGGATTAATGCAGGAGTAAAAGGAAATGTTTAGGATAGAATGAATAAATATAAGTTTGACCCTACACACTAAATTAGTACTTTCTAAAAAGGCAAGTCAGAATTCCATTTTATTTTCAAGACCATATGTAGGAATCAAAGATTTAAAGCTGAAATCTTCACCACCTCATCTCTTCAAAGAAAATTTGGTGAAGTGTCACATTTGCTTTGTTCAGAAGAATCCAAAGAGCTGGTAATACTGGAAACTAACAAACAAGCAAACAAAAAATCAACACATGGCAGTAGCCTGGAGAAACTTGTTTCTACTGGACAGCTTGAGGAGCTCTTGGTTGAGTGAGGTCTAAAATGTTGGCTCTGGCTAAGCCTTCTTCTGTTTCAAGCCCTGCTGAGCATCCTCTGTTTTTTCCTAGGTTGTGTCAATAGTCATGAACAACTAAGCTTTCATACATATCAGCTTGTTTTTCTATCTGAGCATATTACATTTGATATGATGTAGAGAAGTTCCAATTAAGCATGCAGAATGAGCTCCTTTCTCTCTCTCTCTCTCTCTCTCTCTCTCTCTCTCTCTCTCTCTCTCTATGTCTCTCTCTCTCTGTCTTTCTCCCTTCCTTCCTTTCTTTCTCTTCCTTCCACTCTTTCTCCTCTCTCTATTTTCTCATCACTTTCTCTACTCCTATTATTTTAGACTTATGACCCTGAGAAAAGAAGTTAAATTCTCCAGCCTCAGTTCTTCAAGAACAGTACTAGGGAACAAAACGATTTCCAGAACCCTTTTTTATAATAACACTTGGCAACAGAAAGCCCTAAGATGGTTAGGATCCTTATTTTAAGATTTTAAAGAGTAGTTTCCCTCTCTTTGTGTTATTGTATTGTAGCCAAGCAGAATGTTAAGGGTTTAGAAACCATGGCCCCTTCTCCATTTCTTATGAAAAGCATTATTTCCACTTCTTGTTATCATCCTTTATAAAATGTACTCTTCTGATAATTTTTCAGTGTTCAAACACAAATCTTGAAAATTAATACATGGCAATTGTACTTTCATTGAAAACTTCCCTTCCCACCTCCTATCATGTGATTATAGCTAACAGCATTGACATTCAGCATGTTAGCACACTTCAATGACATTGTGTCCAAGGAACTTTGCCATTGTGACTAATAATTGTACAGTTTTATGTGTCCATCTGTGCCTTTCTGTCTTCAAAAATACAATATGATTTCATGCAAGACTAAACTAATGTTGACTGCAATGATTATGAAAACATAAGAATGCCCCTTCCATGGTTTAATTAACTTCCTTATAGACATACGTGTGTTAGAAGCAAAGGGAAACATTTCTCTGTCTATGGCTTGATTCTACATAGTTCATGTAGCCATTTATGGCTTCTTTCACTATTCTCTTTAATTGATTCCTTATTCAGTGAATAGAACCAAGATACAATTAACCTTGCGAATCATTCTTTAGGGGGGACATATTTAGATTTGATTGGGTCTCAGTTGGGTCACTCTCATTGACCTGAAGGTCAACAAAAGAGCATGCTGGCTGCTTTTGGGTAAGTAATATTGAATTAAATCTCTTCAGAGACTAGTTTAAAGCCTGGGAAAGTCTTTTGGCTTAAACAGTGAGAGATAATTGGAGTGTCTTGTGGTATCAAGTGTTTGAGTGCAAATTAATATTTTGGTGTGATTGCTTGCTGTATGTTTTGAAAGGATTCCCATTGAAAGTCCGTTTACACTTGAGCCTCCCAGTTATCTACTGAGAACAGTTGCAAGTAACAGTTACAACACTAATTACTGGATGCCCATTCTTTCAGGAAGTAGAAACCAGGTTATGCTCACTTGACACTTTAAACAAGTGTTACATGCATCGGGGTGTTCCAAAATTTAAATGCCTCTGAAGACATATTTAATTATAACTCTACCCTGGAGTATATCCATTTTTCTCTTATTTTGGGTAAAGATTTCCTTCATGTGACTGAAAAATGAGTCACGAAATTAAGAATTGAAAGAGCAGACAGGCAGACAAGAGAGATCTTTGGAAAGTTTAGACACTGAGATGGCTGTGAAGTGTCCACTTCAGGATCATTTTCTGTGTAGACTATCAGTCCCCCCCACCCTTTTTGTCTGTGCTCTGAGTTTCCTAATTTGATTAAAGGTTTCAGTTTTATAAATGAAAGATTCTCTGGTCATTTTCTTGACCCTACATATATTTTAAATTTAAAATCATTCTTTTCCTCAAGGTAATAGTCTAAGGCAAGAAGGACCTTTTCTAAATCCATTTATGCTCTCACATATTGTATTAAAACTCAGAGTCTATAGTTTTTACATAGTTTTTAAAGTGGAAATTTTTATCTACAGTTATAAGCTTATGACCTATGACCTTATTAAATACTTCAGAAATGCCAAAGACATTAAAGCCTCTCAAAATAAAAGGGAAAACAAGGCTGAAATGGTGCATACCAGATTTAAGGTCTGTGTCTTGCCATACCATCTCCCTTAGTCTCGTTAAGTGACATCAAGCTTTTCTGACATTTCAAAATAATACTTGGTAGCTTCTTTTTTATAATAGTTTTGAGAGTGGGCAGTGGGAGTTTAGAAGTCTCAGACAACCACAGATTAGTTAGTAATGCATAGCCAGCTGAAGTTCAAAGTTAATATTACATCCAGTAACTCTTTGCTATTTAATATTCTTTTCATGGCCTAGCATGGGGACATGTTCCCACTTTCAATATATCAGAAATCACCGCCAGAGTGGCACCTGAGGATCTGTTCATGTAGGAAAGATTGCAAGTGACCCTTGTTAGTCCTTGGCAAACAGAAACATTCTCTACTTGTCTCTTAATATAAACTATTTGCATTAAGGATTAAAAATTAGAAGTTTTTTGTTTTGTTTTGTTTTTGGTTTTGTTTTTTTGGTAGGGTTTTACTCCATCTTAGGATGACCCATAACTCATGCTATAGCCCTAAAACTTATAGTGATACTTCCTTTTTTTAATATAGCAAAACAATATATAATACTCTAAATCAAAAACTAGTACATTGAAGTTGAACAAGACAAACCAACAGAAGGAAAGGAACCCAAGAGAAAGGGCAAGAATCAGAAACCCACTCAGAATTCACACTATTTCTGCCTCACCTTCCACAGTGTTCACTGATCCCTGACAGGAGGGATTTGTTTATAATCCTAGAACTCTTAAGTGAGATGGAGGTGAAGGCAGCCAAATCCCTTAGAAACTCATGAGCCTGAATTACTCATCAGAGAGGCAAACAATGAGAGACCCTGCATCAAAAATAAGTTAGTAGGCAAAGGTCACTATCCAAATGTGTTCTCTGACCTTCATATATACATACTTATACATAAATATACTTCCATATATATATATGTATGTATATATATATATATATATATATATATATATATATATATTATAACCCCCCCACACAAAATAATAAATATAATATGTGATCAAGGAACATAGATTTTAATGATTTTTCTTTTGGTTTTATTATTTAATATTGGCTTATGAGTAGAGATTTTAGTCAATTCTGAAAATTAAAGAAGGTCACCACTACCATGGTTTTACCCAATATTTGATATATAGGCAAGCACTAATAGAATAATTGAGGATATGTTTAAAAGTAAACTCAAGAGATATTTCTTCCTGCCTCACTCCTTTCCCAAGTGGACCAAAGTCAGTGTAGTTAAGGACTAATAATCTATGTTTTTGACAAATTCTTAAGTACCTCTTACAAGTTTAAAGCTTTTAGAATCCATTGAGGCATCTAATACTCATATGTCAGAGAAGCTTCCCTTCATTGTGAGTAAAAGAATATTTAGCATTGTGCAATTGAAACATCAGATTTGATTTTTCTGCTGTGAGCTGTTGACATGACTCAAAAAGATCCTGGTTTCTGTCTCCCTGTTACTCATTCTTCTCAATACCCATTGTTTCTACTCTTAACAAAGCTCTTCCCTTGTGAGGGTTCTCTTCTCCACAATAATCATAATACCATGTTAAGTGAAGAAGTGAAAGTATAACAAAGTGACCCAATAAAAGGTATTTGAGTCAAGGGGAAGTTTTAAATTATCTAACACAAGCTATCTGGAGAGGTGTATTTATTTACACATGAAGACCATGTCAAAGAGTAGAGTACTTCAAATAGATATTCTGACCTCTTAAAAAGATAATTAAGTGTCTGAAGATGGGGAAAATTATTCATGTACATATATACAGAAATATTTATATGTGTGTGTATACACACACACATATATGTGAACAAATAAACAAATAGTGTGTAGAGAGATTGAAAGCTAGACATAGAAAGAAAGCTAGAAAAAGGAAAAGTACAGGTTTTGAGGCTCATTAAAGAGATCTATGTTAACTTTTTCCTCTAAAGAGAACCATCTACCTCTTGTCAGGAAACAAAGCTCCCAAATAACCTAGGCTGTTGATAAGATTATAGCTTGCTCTCTACAAATGGACTGCAAGGCCTCATTGCTGAAGACAACACCTGTACAACTCATTGAACTTGGAGACATCAAACTCTTGCCTACATGGAGCCTTCACCCCTATGTTTGAGTGTCTTTCGGTACTAAATACTAACTCACCCACTAACCCTTTGTTCTACAATGGGGTACTGTTTAGAAGATATGCTAGGCCAATGGTGGCACAAAGCTTGTGGGTGTAACCGACCAATAACTGATTTGACTTAAGGCCCACCGCACAAGATGGAACCCATTACCAACTCTGCTTGGTTGAGAACCACATACTACATGATCCAGGAACTTAGGGGAAAACCAAATACTAATGGTCTAAAAAGAACAATGACAACAACAATAGCAATGAATTGACTACTAATGATATTCTGCTATGCACATAGATCAGTGCCTTCTTCAGCATCATTACATGAGCTTCCTCCTGTAGAAAGTGCTGCTAACAAATATAGACACACACAGCCAGACATTGCACAGATAAAAAGATACTTTTGAACACAGAGTCCTAAATGGTAATTCTCCATCAACTCCTTCTCTTCATAGCTCATGGAACCTCACATAAGAGGAGTTGGAAAGAATATAAGAGCCAGAGGAAATAGAGGATACCAAGGAGACAAGGTCTTCTAAATAAACAGGAGCAAAGCTCATATGAACTCACAGAGACTGAGTCAGCATGAACAGAGCCTAGAAAGGTCTAAAATAGGCCCTCTGTATATAATACTTTATCTTACAGTTTAGTGTTTTGTTTTGTTTTGTTTTGTTTTTTTTCTTTCTGGGTTTTCTCACTTAGTATGATATTTTTTTTTATTTATTTTATATAACCAAGTCCATTTAAATGAAAACAAACATTTATAGACAATATTTGGCAATTTGGGTGCCATTCTTTCCAAACTACTTCCTGCTGAGAGGGGGCACTGTCATGGGGATCCTAAGAAGATGCAGAAATCCTGGCTGTAGTCTGCAAGGCTTGCCTTATTCCAGCTGTTTTGAATGTAGGATCGCCTGGTACTCTGTTTCAGGTGGTCTGGCTTGATCAAACCACATTAGTCTGGAAGGAATCTACAGGTTTTCATTTTCTGAGGAAACAAAAATAGAAATAGTTTTCCCCAGTAACTTGTCCTTCAACTTAAATTTTGGAGTCAAAGCATTTTTTTTTATTTAATTTATTATTTTACATGTCGATCCCAGTTCCCTCTCCCTTCCTCCCCCTATTCCTCCCTCCCTCCCTCCTTACCTCCCTCCCTCACTTTTACCCTCTCTTCCCTCTCACATGCACCCTAGACACCCTCCCCTCCCTTCCCCCCATCCCAATTCCATATGCAGGGGAATGCCATCCAGTTGGGGTCATGTAGCTCTGACAGGTCATGTGAAGTAGGGACTAGGGCTTCTCTCCTGTCTCTAGGTTAAGGCAGTTATCCCTCCATGGGAGATGTGTTCTCAAGGTCCTTTTGTGCACCAGGGATACATCCTGGCTCCACTGTCTGAGGTCCCTTAGAC
Source organism: Phodopus roborovskii (assembly GCF_943737965.1). Lineage (NCBI taxonomy): Eukaryota > Metazoa > Chordata > Mammalia > Rodentia > Cricetidae > Phodopus > Phodopus roborovskii. Next base: position 40,982,430 of record NW_026126407.1, read on the forward strand.
TGCTCAGTCCTTCTAGCTGAGACCCATATTCAGGGGGCCCTGAGTCAGTCCCATGCTGGCTTCCCAGCTATCAGTCTGGGGGCCCATAAGCTCCTCCTTGTTCAGGTAAGCTGTCTATGTGTTTCTGCTGCCTGGTTTTGTCCTCTCCATCTCAGTTTAGTGTTTTTATGGTATACTTGAGTGTAGAAATGAGTGAGTCTCTGATTCTTGCCCTTTCTCTTGGGCTCCTCTTCTTCTGTTTGTTTTGTTCAAATTGGATGTATTAGTTTTTGTTTTATCTCATTGTATTTTTTATCTCTTAAAAGCCTATTTCTTTTCTATCCATTTTTTTCTTTTATTGAGACGGGGCCTTATGTATTCCACAATGGTCTCAAATTATTTTAAAGTTTTTTTTTTTGTTCATTTTACATGCCAACCATAGTTCCCCTCCCTTCCCTCCTGCTGCTCCCAGCTTCTTTAGCCACCCCATATCCACTTCCCAGAGATGATAAGGCCTCCAATGGGGAGGTAACAATGTCTGGCATATCAAGTTAAGGCAGGATGAAGTCACCCACCCCCTGCCCTGCATTAAGGTTGAGCAAGGTATCATACCATAGGGAATAGGCTTAAAAAGCCAGTTTATGCACCAGTTGTGGGTCCCATTGCCAGGAGTCCCACAACACACCAATCCACATAATTGTCACCCACATTCAAAGGGCCAAAGTTGGTTTCATGCAGGTTCCTTAGCTGTCAGTCCACAATTCCTAAACTCCCACTAGCTCTGGTTAGTTGTCTCTGTGATTTTCCCCATCATGCTCTTGACCCCCTTGCTCATATTATCCCTCCTCACTCCCTTTCTTCAACCGAACTCCAAGAGCTCAGCCAAGTGCTTAGCTATGGGTTGCTGCATCTGCTCCATCAGTTACTGCATATAGATTCTATGATGACAAATAGGGTAGTCACTAATCTGATCAAAGAGGAAGGCCCTTTCAGACCCCCTCTCCACTATTGCTAAGAGTCTTAGCTGGGGTCATCCTTGTAGATTCCTCAGCATTTCTCTTGCACCGGATTTTCTTCTAACCTCATCAAGGTATCTCTGTTGGGGCTCATGAGCTGGCTCAACAGTTGGGAGCATTGGCTGCTCATCTAAAGAACTAGAGTTCAATTCCCTGCAACCACATGGCAGTTCACAGCTGTCTGTAACTCCAAATTCAGGGGATCTGTTACCTTCACACAGACATACATGCATGTAAACATCAATGCACATAAAATAAAATAAATTATAAAAACGATAAATCCGTTATTGCTCTGCCCTGCCTTCCCTCCCCAACCTGGTCTTCTTGATCCCTCATGTTCCCATGGCCCCATCCCCTCCCTTTGACCCCCTCCTACCAGTTTATCCAGGAGATCTTAACTATTTTCCCTTTCTGGGGCTCTTCACGTGTATCCCTCTTAGGTTTTTCTTTTTTACCTAGCTTCTCCAGGGTTGTGAATAGTAGCCTGGTTATCCTTGCTTTATATCTAATATCCATTTGTGAGTGAGTACATACCATGTTTTCTTTCTGAGTTCGGGTTACCTCACTAAGGATGTTTATTTTTCTAGTTCCACCCATTTGCCTGCAAATTTCAAGATGTCATGTTTTTTTTTTTAAATTTAATTTTATATATTTATTTTTACTGCTGAATAATACACCATGTGTAAATATACCACATTTATTTTCTTCTGTTGAGGGACGTCTAGGTTGTTTCCAGGTTCTAGCTATTATAAATAATGCTGCTATGAACATGGTTGAGCAAGTATCCTTCTGGTAAGATTGTGTATCCTTTGGGTATATGACCAAGAGTGGTATTCCTTGAACTAATATGTGTTCATCTGATTAGCAAATCCTTTTCAAATAGTAGAGCTGTTGATGCCAGTGGCCTTGGCCACCTCCTCTGTCCCTGTTTTGGTCCAGGACTCATGCTGCCTCTGGGGCCATACCAATCAGGGTGGCCTTTGCTGCCACCTGGGACTATAGTGACAATCCAGCCTAGGCTGCTGCCAAGGATCATGTCTGGGTCCATGGTCCTACCACAGCAAAGGTCTATGTTAATGTCATGTACCGTGAAGCGATGAAAGGCCACATAAAGCCTCGGGTCTGGAATGCAACCTATGGCCTCATTGGTGTTCAAAGACTTCCTGATCCAAGTTTCTGGGGCTACTATTTGGAGTTAGGATGTTGACTAGGCTGAGCTGCTGCCTGGAGCCATGGTTGGGTCCATGGCCCAGCTGCAGCCAGGACCAATACAGAGGCCCAGGATCTGGGCCAGAGACTGTGACTTGGTTGGAGTCGGAGGGCCACTTACCTCAGGGGCCATACAAATATGGCGATACAAATAATGGTGTAATCTAGGCCCAGGGCTGCTACAGAGTCCTGCAACTGTAGCATTATAGCACCAGGGTCTGGATTGCCTTAAGGTGCTTCTGGTACCACCAAGTGCCATGAGGATACCCAGGGTCAGGCCAATCACTTGAGTCCAGGTTGCTGTCCCAGGATCAGGGTAATTCCACTGGGGGTCCAGTGATGGTGGTGTACCAGAAGCCAGAAGCCTTGGCAACAGACCACTGACTCATTGATGGGGCAGAGAGGTATACTATATAACACACTGAAGCCTCCATTGCCACCAGGACCAATGAAGAGGTGTTGGAGAAGCAGGAAAGAAGGAGAAGCAAAAAAGATTTTTCTGTGTTTGTGGTTTTTGTTTTGAATTTGTTTTAGTGAATTTAGTGAATTGTTTTGTATTTGTTTTAGTGAATTTAGTGAATGTTTTGCCTTGCTTTTGTTTGCTAGCTTACTCTGATTTGTTTCCTTACGTGAGGGGTGTGGCAGGGAAGAGGGGAGGACAAAGGGACTGGAGTATGAACAGGTTTGGGGTGCATGATGTGAAACTCCCAAAAAGTCATTAAAGAAGTTGTTTAAAAATTATCAGAGTTGTAATTGATTGTTTGTTTAATGAGGAGGAGAAGATAGAGTAGAGTGGCTGGAGCTGGTTATAATATTGCCTGCACTCTGGAATCTGAGGCAAGAAGACCTTCAGTATAAGAACAGACTGGATTACATAGAAAAACCCTATTTAAATATGGAAAACAATAAGAGAGGAAGAAAGGAGGGAAGGAAGGAAGGATGGCATTGATAATGGAAATGGAAAGGGAGCTCCTGAATAAAATTCAGTGTAATCGCTAGTGAGAGAGATACAAAGGGATTTCCATACGAGTTCACAGCTAGTGATTTTATTGATTTAAAATTTTCATTAATGCATATCTGCAATATTATCTATGTCCAAAGAATTGAAGAATTAAACTTGGATAACTTGGATATACATATATGTGTGTATACATACATACACACTATATATATATATATATGTATACGTGTGTGTGTTTGTGTGTCCACTATTTAATAGTTAGTAGCTGGGAAGAAAAGTCAAAATATGTTCAATGAATAATGCATACTTGTTCAATGTTGTACTATGTATTTGGACTTCCTGTGTACAGGAAAAATGACCTGTGACTTTTAAGGTTAATTTCAGACTGCCTGGTGGGCATGGCAGCTTTCCACTTCTGATTGAGCACTGGGTATTGTTCATGTAATCATTCCTTTTTAGTCATTTCTCTCCATACCACAGAGAGTCTCTCTGCCTTTATACATGGATCATTGCTCTGCCAAGTACTTGAGTGGGGCTTTCTCCAGACTCATGGGGATTTCTTTCTTTTGCCATCTCTGACATCCTTAATCGCCTTGTGCTTTTGGAAAAGCAAACCTCCATAACTCAGGGCACAAATTTGGCTTGGCCTGGTTCCCCTCCTTAAGGTTTAGCCTACCAACTCTTAAAAGGTCCTGAATCTGATGACTTATAAAGACTTAGTTTACTTGACAAACCACATCACTGCATCTCCTGAAATTCAGTTACTACACCTGTCTACCACTCTCCATACAAATGATAATTCTGGTCTCAATCCCTGCATCTTGGCTGGAAGGGGAAACTTCCTGAGGGAAATCTTTGAAAGTTTTAAAGCAAGTTTTCTCAGGATCTGCCAGTGTGTAGCCTTGTAGTTCACATTTTTGAAGACAAAGCATATCCTAGTTCTAATGAGAGATGGCTTACAAAGGAAAACCCTATCTTTAAGATAGAATGAAGGAGAAAGCCACAACACAAAGATTGGGAACTTGCATGAAATTGCTTCTTACCAGAAATAGCTGACATTTTTGGGAATGTCAGGCAAAGCTTAGTTTGCACAGTGCCTTTCTGGGTGCTTGGTTTGGTTTCTTCTTGCTCTACCTCTCTTGTGGTCCATTCATAATGTATCTAAAGGACAGTTTGTTTTAGTGTAGTATTGCCCTTCATGAGCTGTCAGGGAAGTAAAAGAGTAAAAGCATCTTTGCTTTTACCAGGAGATGAAATTTTGATAGAATTGGATAGGTCTCACTGATTGTTGAAAATTAAGAGACTAGCCATTAACATCATTCATGATTTTTATTTTTAAAATTTTACGAGATAGTTACTTTTATTAAAATCTTGCAATAAATTATTGACTTTAACTGAGAGCATTTAGAATTAAATTGAACATGTTTTCCCCCATATACCTTGTATATATGTATAGCTTATTGAAATACCAAAATATATTTATAAAATTTGAAATATTAAATATCTCCATACTGTGTGTCTACACTCCTACCTAAAATTGTGTATTTTGGATGATACAATTTGTTTCACAGTAGCCTTATTGATGGTATGAATGCCTCCAATTTTTCTCACCTGTGCTTAATGGATTAAAACACATCCTTCTCATATATCTTTGCAACACTGCATAACTATTTCTATTGAATATTTTTATAAACTAGAAATATGAAAGACATAGAATAAGTACAGTTTTCTCTTCTAATTGACAGGTTTCTTTTTCCAAGTAATTGTAGTGTCCTGAATTATAGGTTATATCTTAAATCACATAAAATTATAATAATGGAAAATAATATGATACTTGCTTCTTGGCTCTGTCACAGCTAGTCTGAAAGTATTTACATGATATGAAGTTAAAATTCACAGCATAACCCAATATGAATTTTAGTTATTTATTATTACTAGTAAATATATAATAATAAAGTATCAATTACTAACTTAGAACTATTTAACCAAACTGGCAATTTAATAATAACTGTTCTTTATAAATTTGTAATTATATACAATTAATCTAATATAAAGTAGATGAATGGATCTCTCAAGAGACCTAATGACAATATTTATGCTCAAAGGTTATAAACTAGTGTTTAGTAAACATCACATTACTTCCAATTTTATGCTGAAAGCTAACATCATGGATAATTCCTTCCATTGTTGAGATACTAGTATGTGGGTTTCTACATACACCCCTTTACATATTTGTATCAGGAAAAATGGAGTAAAATAAAATTGTTCTGTATACTCTTGAGAAAGGAAGCTTGTCGAACTGGTGTGAACACTTTTGTACAGATGAGAAGAATATAAGTCATATGACTTATCTGTTTGAGTGCAGGGAATCAACTTGACTGACCATAAAGATAAAGTATACCACAAAGAATTCATAACAGTATTGCATGCCCTTCTGGGGTTGTAACTTAGGAAGCTTTTTCATTAATGTTAGTGAGTTTCTCTACTGTGTGGACTGCATATGCCCTCAAGGACTGTGTCTTTCTTTGCATCTGTTGCTTGGACTACTGATCAAGGAAATAGTAAATTGAGAAAGATGAAAATAGACTCATTAGCTGTTAGTGCTTGAGAGTGTTAGCCATAATGATATGGTTGATAATCTTAGGAAGATGGGGTTGTGATAATTTACAGAACATGTTGCAGTGTGGCTTCCTATGGGTGTGGGGTGAAAGAAAATAACAGCCTGCATCGTAAATATTCAGTTTTGCTAGTAATGGCAGATTGAGCAAATGGATCCTATTCCCTTACAGGGAGCATATTTCATTTCCATTCTTCTACACCATCTATACCCTTTGTGAGCCACACTATATTGTGTGTGTGTGTGTGTGTGTATATATATATATATATATATAAATTTCTATGTGTGTTTGTTTAAACTTTTCTAAGTGTTACTTGGTAGAAACTACTTACACTATAATCAGAATGATATTTTGTTTAGATGACATAAGGTACATTAAGCCTTAGCCAAATTAATTGGAACAGGAAGTTTAGCAAAGGTGTCATTAGTTTTGATAAGTCATCCCTGGCTTCCACTGTGGAATAACTTGTTAAACAGAGATTGTGTTAGCAGAAGGCTACCTCAATGTTAACTTTACTCTCTCTCTTCACTGAATGAATCAGTTATGTGTAGTATTGTTTTCCTCATTTCATTAGAGAATTTTGTGCCATTAAATCTTCGCCTGGGCACTTTCATATATTAGTGGAATCATATGAAGGGTTTGATTTTCCATAGTCTAAGATGTTTCTTAGAATTAGTACAAGGAAGATTTCCAGGTGCTTCCTATGTATCAGTCATGATAAACAATCTCCAAGGAGTCAGAGCCACTATGACAGAAACCGTAAGTGCTGGGAAAGGAGTACATTTTAGCTTGAGAATGGAAAGTTTGCTCACCAGACCAAAAGTTGATCAGCAATTTGAATGACAATGTTCTGAAATTATCTTAATCCCAAAAAGTATATAAAATACTTTTGGAAATATTCATCAAGCCTTGGCACCAACATATCCAAATAAGGGTGTTCGAGCACAGATTCACTCCCTAACTATCTCCAGCAGACCTTTGCTACGAAAATATTAACAGAACTTCATGTTTATTTAAAACACTATAAATTTGATTTAGAGAAACATGCTTTTGTTTTTTTTTTTTTTCATGAATTATCCAATTTATATTTGATGGCTTGTTTTCTTTTGAGGAATATCAATTGATAGCAAGTAGAGTATTGGATCTTATGATACTGGATTTCTAGTTCAAAAGAAACTAATATACAACCTTGCTTCTGTAGAATTGCTGATTGACTTTTGCTCATACTGGATGACATCATTCATAATACTACAGAGTTTTCAAATACATTTTCAGTTTGGGTTGTAAGTCAGTCTTAAATTTCACCCTTAGATGCCTTGCAAATATCTTTCACAGGACCAGACCTCCTATTTCTTTTGCAAATGAACAATGAAAGCCCACAGAAGCATGAATTTCAGACATCCAGAGGATGCTGTCTGTTGCTCAAGTGCCATTTTGCTTTTCTCTCCATACAGTAATCTCTTTTGCCTAATTCTCATTTGTGATGGTAAGTAGCTATCCAGAATAATTTTTGACCTACCAAGACGTGTCTTTGCAATATGCTGATGTTTCTATGAATATAAAAAGACATTCTTCTGCAGGCAGTTGTATTGGCTTTAGAGTGCTAGAACTATCCATTTTGAATGTAATTATGCAAAATAAATGAAAGAAATCTGCCCTGCTGATATTTATGTAACAACTTCTAGAATAATTCTTCTGATTTACAAATATACTGGGACCATTAGTGAGAAGCCACACCACATCATTATTTCACAGAACTTTAGGCAATTGTGATGACTTTTTTATATCAGCATTATTTTGCAAACTAAAATATAACACAGAAAACCAATTGACTTTTTCTACAGCATTTTTGAAGAAGAAATAAAGCTACTTAAAAAGCAATACATGCTTCGCATATGTGGGGTTTGTTTTATTTTTTGGGTTTTTTTGAAGCTGTGACCCTTGTACAATTCACCCTCTTTTTTTTGTTGTTGTTTTTTGTTTTTGTTTTTGTTTTTTGTTTTTTTTTTATCACCTTGATACTCATGAACTACATTTAACTTCCATGGAAAAATGTAAAGACTGGTTTTAGACTTCTAACTCTATTACCTATGGCCTCACTAACAGTAGCTGTTCCATAGTGCTAGCAAATGCCTTGCTGTACAGATATAAAAGCAAAGAGAAACTAAGATTTTATTTTCTTCCTGCTTATATTTACATAGTATTGATCTTGAAAGGAAAATTGGAGTACTTCAGGAAACTTAATGATGGGGAGGCAGGGGCCTTTTATCCAGAGAAATATGGTCAGTATTCACTAGACATTCAGCCACAAACATCTTACAATCTCTTGTCTCGGAAGCATTTGGAGGTTTTACTCATTGCAGCTACGCATCCTGTACCCTGACCCCTTTACACAGTAAGCCACTTTGCTATTTGGGAATATTATTTCTATTACAGATGCTTAATATTTTCATGTATCAAACAGTGATCTTCCTTCTTCAATTAGTGGATTGATCACTAGAAATTTTTAATGAAAGCAATGTCTTGCCTGGAAATAATGATCCCAATGTTGTAAATCACAAATGTAAATAATTGATAAGAATTCCACATCGGTGAAACACTTTGTAAACACTCTGTCTCTCATGGGTGAAGGTGTCCATAGACCATGAGTTGATAGCTGCAGAGGATAAGAGAAACATTAGAGGTAGGTAAAAGAGATACATTTTTATAACCAAGAGTGTCAGGTGAATAGAGTGAATTTTTTATTAATTTTTTTTAAATCTGCTCTTGATCAGCTGTAGAATTGATGTTCCTGTTTTCACCTGAGTAGAAGACCTAAGTAACAGGGACTCAGGCAGGAAGGAAAGCTTGTGGAACATTTTTATCATTAATCAAAGACCACTTATTTGGTTTTGGAATTTTGAGACAGGATTTGACTTTATATCCCAGGCTAGCCTGACATTTACTGTGTTGTCTGAGCTGGACTCAAACTCATAGCAAGATTCTTGCCTTAGTTTCATGAGTTCTGGAATTATAAATTTGATCTACCATGTCTTGCTTTGAGGGGATAATTTGAAATAATGTGTTTTATACTTAAGGCAAATCATTTATATAGTATATTACTAAAGGAATGACAGTATAGTAAAGTTGCCTAACATCTCATTTCCTTTTTCTTATAAAATATGGTTCCCATTTTAAAATTATGAGTGTATATAAGAGTTTAATGAATCAGTGTTTGGCGTCCTTAAGATAAATTAAGAGTCCTTTCATAGAGATTAATGCAAAATTACTTATGAATAATAAAAATTGACTAGCCCTTATTATTGTTGTTTTTAATCTTTTTTTAAAATTTTCCCTTCCAACACAATGTGGAAGCCAGTGTGAGTTGTTTTTTATTCCCTCCGTAGCTGAATAGATTTGATTTCAGCCACAATATTTCATTCACTCAATGATTATTACTTCAGGCAAGGGTAAGATCTGCTTCTTAGTCATGAAAGTATATGAAGAGCTCAGGCAGGAATTTTAATTCATATATTAAATAAGTATATGAACAAAATGCAATGCAAGTTCTAAATTGAATTGTATTTTGTTACATTTTTATCAAGACCCAGATTTACTCCGTCTTCTGCAGGTGATTCACGGCCACTGATTGTATCGCCAAGTATTCCTGGGGTGTCTTGACAAATTATCTCCATATTTGTCCCATTGTATTAAAGCAAACAAACAGAAATCAACTACTTTTCCCGCTAGTAAAGCTACTTAGTACTGAATGTTCCTAGGGCTCCTTCAGACACTTGTGGGAGGTTGACTCCACCTAATTTGTTCCCTGTAGCACCAGCTGAGTCTTTATCACAAGCATTGCATGCTTTTGCATAAAACTAGCTGTTTACACTTAGTGTTCAAGGCTCATGTGTTGTATTACTGGATGTGCTTGCTTGAGGGAATCTGTGGGTCAAGGATTCATGGCAGCACTAGCTCTTTGCTTTGTGGGGTCCAGAAACATAATTAGGAGACCATAGTAAAGACTGAGTGATATCCATGAAGAAGAAAATACTGCTACATGGCAAGACAAATGATACCAAATAACAGAATAACTCTGGTTATACTTTTAAGGACTCAAAGAAGAAAACAGCTCAGATATTACACAACTTTTTGCTAAAATGATTGTGAACACATAATATACTAAACTTTGTTAGATGCAGTAAAAGGGAAGTGGGATACAAAAGATGCAATGTAACTTTGTACCTCACAGTACTAGAAAAATGACACACACACAAAAAAAAAAACAAAGTGAGCAGAAAGATAGAAATGATAAATATTAGAGAAAAGATAAATAAAATGGAGATTAGAAAAAAAACAATTAGAAATTGTGCCATTTGGTGGGGGGGGAAATGGGCTTCCAAAAAGAGTACTGAAATAAATAAAAGTATTTTTTAAAAATCTTTTCTTGAAATAAGTAATATTTGTTAAATGTATACATACAAGATTCTACTTTTGTGTTTTTAATAAAATATATAGCTCGGTTCATATAATGAAGCATATAGATAGGTACACCAAATTTTAATCCTTAAAATTCCTTTCAAAAACAACAGTATGTGTATGTAATAGAAAGAAGAATTTGTTACAGCTGTGTGTTCTTCTTAATAATAATAAAGAAAAATATGAAAATGATAGTGACTATCTAAAACAATGAATTCTATAGGTTAGTACAGACACTTTGAAATTGGGCACTTATTCCCTGTGTCATTGGCTGGTGGTTACATGTCCTTATTATGTACCAGTTACATTTTGAGTAGTTCATAGTAATCTGTTAGATGCTTCCTGAAACAAACCTCAGGAAAATCTTCATGAAATAGAAACCATTACTATTTTCTTTTTGCAGAGGAACAGATACTCAGAGAGTTTAGTTGCTTTATTCAAGGTCATGCAACTGGAAAATAGTGGAACTAGGATTCCAATTCCAGCAGTCTGGATTCAGAGTCCTACCTTTGCTCCATCACACCATGTCATCTGATAACATAGCTGAGTGCTTCATTCTTGAACTTCAGCATGCCCATGAAGAACAGCCCAGAATTCTGAGAAGAGTTTGTCTCAGATAATTAAAATGATACCTCAATGACTTCAACAGGCTTGCTGAAAAAAATGTACAGATTCTGGTGCAGGAGAATTTTTTTATTATGTTAAACTAGATCAAAAAAAAAAAAAAAAAAAAAACAGCTAGAAGCTGTTCAGAACTTTGCTCTATTGAAAACCGTCAGTGTCTTAGTCCTTATTCTCAAAGTGAGAGATAAGCCAGTCTGGTATCTGATTCACCAATCATTGATTAGTCCCTAAAAATAACCAAAGCAATGTTCAATAGTAACATTTACTTCTGTACATTTATATAATCAATGATAACTCAAGGAAGAAATTTTGAAATTGTCACAGTACTTTAGAGAAGAAGACAAAACCTGCCATGTAAATAAAATGTGCTTTGGGAAGAGATCATCACTTTAAATTAGTATATGCAGTTCCCTTCCCAGTATAAAATACTGCTTTTATTATGAAAACATATAATAATATCCAGTAATATATCTATGTATTTTTGTGTATCTCCTTGGTTAGAATAAATATAGTTTCCCATCTCATAGTTGAAAAGTTGTACAGCTTTTGCTAAGTGCTTGTTCAAGACATTGATTTGTATATGATGAAAATGGTGACCACATTTCCTCCATCAGAAGCTCTCTGTTTTCTTCAATGAGGTTCTAAACACTGTATGTGATTTGTGATTCAGTGGACCATCCCTAAAATTTCATTGCAAACCCCACTTTATTCTTCCATTCGATGTGCATAGAAACTCACTCATTCATTCAGACACATAGTGAACATTGTGTCTTGCCTGGTCAATATCAGTCACATTCAAAATACAGAAGAAAACAAGGACCCTCCATTTAGCCACTCTGGCTACAAGGCTTCACTTATTAAAATTAAAATGCCACATTCCCTACTCCATCCTAATCTATATATTATCCTTCTCACTTCAGTGATTACTACCACTGATCTTCTGAGGTACAAAACTTCCAGGCCTGTAGATTGTAATGGTCCTTGATAATTTTAAAGTACTGTCCAGCACTCAAATGTAGAACAAATATTTACAGAGTACTCTTACCTAAAAGAATCTCTACATACTTTCATTGCCCATTTAGTGTCCTAAAAATCTTCCAGATACCCAGAGAAATACTTTGTGATGTAGTAGTATGAGATTTTTGACAAAATTATTAACATGGAGAAAAGCTGTCCTTTATACATTGCAAGATACATCTCCTCTAAAAAGATTAAACTGGTTTCTGTCTGCTTTTCATTTCTCTTCTTCTAGTAGCTATCATGGAAAAAAGGAAAGGTATATGAAAAAGTTACATAAAATAAACTCAAAACACAAATATTAATGGATTCAGAAACAGTTAGTACTGGCAAATTGGTGAGAATGTGTCAGGTAATATGGTTTTGTTTTCAATTTATTCCACTAAAAAGTAATGTTATCTCTAATGTGAAGAAAAAAGAAGGAAACCCACACACCATAAAACTACATTGCTGCGTATGGGTTGGCATTTGAGAAGCAAATGAGAGCAAGTTGCCCTTTTCTCTATTTCTTAAACAGTGTGTAAAGTTGTTAGATTATACTGTAACATTTTAAGCAATCCATTGTGGTAGAAGCAAATTGCCTTCAAGAGCCTGGTGATGTGAACCAAATGTAAAGCAAGTGAGTGAGAGCTCAAATGGCAGCAAAAGAAGAAGACCTGGGCTGCCTTCAGAGACTAGAAGAATCTGGTCTCAAATCAGTGTGTGGACCCGGGGCCCCAAACACCCTGAGCAAGCAAAAGAAGAATATTAAATCTTCTGTTACATCAATGAAATCTTCAAGTATGCGCATTGAATCAACTATGTATAATTCTGACATTTAAAACTTGCTGAATATAAATCTCTCAAACAAAAATGTTTATCTTTAGTTTTAGGTTTTTGGCAATGTTTCACTGTGTAACACAAGCTAGCTTTCAATCCTAATGCTTCTGCCTCAGTTCCTCTACTACTGAGGTTATATAGCATATATAACAAGCCTAACATTCTACTAAAAAAGTGAATGCATTGCACTTAGAGATGAGTTTGTGTCAGTACATGGTGCACAGTATTTGGGAGGTGTAGTGGGATCTTCACTTTGTCTCCTTCTGTGGCACTAACCACGCCCATTGAGGGGTGGAGCCAGGGGCGGAAGTGACCTGTGAAGGAGGTCTGAGGAGGAGCCAGGAATGCTCTCTTGCTGGCAGGACAAGGAGAGGACAGCATCTGGTGGTACTTGTTGGTGTTCATCTGTCTAGGTTGTAACTCATTTCTCCCTGAATAAACATCTATTCAGCCTATTTGTTTATCCTGTTCCATATTTAACCGCAACAGAGAGCATTATATTTGATAGTTTTAGAGGGATATGGAGGTTTTAAACTGTTATGTACTTAATTATCTTAAATAGTTTTCTTAATTCCTTGACCCTATATTTTTGCCAGAATATGAAAAGAAAAAGAAAAAGACATTGTGTACATTTCTTGCCAGGTGGAGACATCTTGTCTCCTGTGTAGGTTTGTGTGTAGAGTTAAAGCTCAGTGTATGGTATTCACAGTGTGTCCTGGCTTTCTGTGGCAAAAGAAGAGCAAATGAATAAGTGAACATCAAGTTATCACAGGGCCATATTACTTAAATCACTGGTTCTCAACCTGTGGAGCAAGACTCCTTTGGGGGGATCAAATGACCCTTTCATGGGTGTTACATATCAAATATCCTGCATATCAAATATTTACATTATAATTCATGAAAACTGTTATAGTTATGAAGTAGCAACAAAATTAATTTTATGTTTGGGGGTCACCACAATATGAGGAACTGTATTAAAGGGTTGTGGCATTAGGAAGGTTGAGAACCACTGCCTTAAATGATAATGGGAATGTGGTTAGACCCAACCCCATAAGCAAATTCTAAAACACAATGCATGGGTATATCTACTATTCCTTTTTTTTAGAGCTCATGGAATTTCATGGTTAATGTTTATAGTATTTCTGAGCCCTATGGTGAATGTGGATTCCTCATGTCCATTGCCTGTGAGCAACAACTCATTGCTGAATGACTGTGTTTAAGGAACACCCAAAGTCATCCCAGGAATGAATTTTATATACTCAAACTTGCCCAAGACATTTGTTCAAATGGTGGGTCATCTTCTCTTTTTCCACCTGACCTTATATGGTCTTTTTTCAGGCAGCTTTCTAAAGATTTATCTTCAGGTTTAAAAAATGTTAACTTTCTAAGTTGATTTGCATGTGTCCAAATATATATATATCTGAATAGTAATTGCAGAAACTTCGTGATTGCATGGTCGGGACTCCTGTTGAACACTGATCGTGCATATTCTCTGTATGAATTGTATCTGAGGGTTTCTTTGGTCCCTTTATTTATTAATATCCTTTGACTTATGATTTTATAAAGTAAAAATGAATTCTCACCTCAATATGCTGCTTAGATTTCTAATGTGTGTTTTGTGTTATCCATTTCAGTTTAGTTAAAGGTCCTAATTGATACTGTTTCTATATATTAGAAAATAAGGCCTGGGTAGTCTAAGGGACCTCTGACAGTAGAACAAGGATGTATCCCTGCACAAAAGAACTTTGGAAGCACACTCCTCATGGAGGGATACTCCTTTAACCTAGAGGCAGGAGGGAGGACCTAGTCCCTACTCCAAATGACTGCACAAATTTTGTTGATCCCTCCTGGAAGGCATTACCCTACCTGTGCAGTAGGGGAGAGATGGGAGAGGACGGATGGAGGGAGAGGAAACTAGGTTCTATATGTAAAATTAGAAAAAAATATAATTAAAAAAAGAAAGAAAATAAGAATTTAAAGACCAGTCATATTTACATGGTTAAAAGTGTGTGTGTGTGTGTGGGGGGGTCTTTGAAGTAGCCTGAAAATTTTTAAAGCCCAAACCATCACCAAAATATTTTGTTCTAAGTTTTGAATACCCAATGTGTGATAGGAACCTGTGGCTTTATCTGTGTTGGTTCAAATTTCTGTTTCACTCACATTCCACTTCTTAATCCTACTTCAGGAATCTCTCCATGTTTTATGTTTTACAGATATCAAGATTATACATATATGTAGAAGCCTTAGCATATTATTTTATGAAATTTGGTTATTTATAGCATTCAGAAATCTTTAAACTTTCAAATCATGCTTATATATTTTTGCAATGTTCTCATTTCTTCTCACTGGCCACTTGTCACAACTTTCAGATAAATGAGAAACCTGCCCTCAGCCATTCCTTCAGTCAGTACGCCTTCTCCCCTCTGTTCCTTTCAGCTTTTTCTAGGTGTTTTATCTTTTCAAAGGCATTTCTTCAATTTCTGGACTCCTCTGACCTGCCATTACAGGAAACATTTGTTTCCATGTGTTTCTTTTTTTGGCATTTGAGTGAGATATTTATCTTGCCTTATTCAGCTTTAAAAAAAAAAATCTTTCTGAAGCTTTCTGTTACTCATTTTCTTTGTACACTTCAGTCATGTGTTCTCATTTATGTCTCAGCTGATAAGCACACATTGTTAATTTTTTCAGCATCACCCTGAATCTTTTCATCTCTGTCAAGGTTTTTAACCATTTAAAGGCTCTACCCTTCTATCATTTGCCTTTTCAGAATTTCATATTATCCGTTTGCCATGTTTCAATTTCATGCTACACTGAAGTTGTGGCTCCTCTCAGTTCCCCTTTCTTCCTGTCATTATTTACTCTCCTTTATCTATTCCTATTCTATTTTCTGCTTTTCATTTTATACCATTCCAAAACTGCACGGACATTTTCACCATTGTACAAGTTTTTGTTACCTTTTTTTTTTTAATTCACACTCTTTCTCATTTTGTCCTTGAAAGAGTTGAACTGTTAATTTGCTGACTATGTAACCCAAAACAGTATTAAAATTAAACTTAGTTTTATATGTGCTAACCATAGCTTCACTTGCTTGCATTTTAATTTTACATGGATATCTTCAAATCAAATTTTATCTCTTTGTATTTTATTTCTATCCTATTTTTCTGTGTCATATTCTCTTTCCATTTTTCTAAGTCTTTTGAACTAATTTTCTTATCTTGAAATTTTCCATTTTATTTACTTTATAAAATATGTAATTTTGAGTCCTGATTTTAATCTTGTTCAAAATCCTTCTGTTGTGATACTATGTACATCAATCTTCAAATAATTTAGTACACTCCTAAGAATAAGTATATTTTAGGTTTAAATTTACCTACACCATTTATATGCACAATATTGAATCATTTTTGCTGTCAGCATCACTGAAAATATCCCGGAGAGACAGCTTACTTGTGTCATGTGTCATTCCAAATTGTATCTATGGCTATGTCTTTTGTTAGCTTCGCTCAGAAAATAGCAGTTTATAATCTAGTAACTATTTAGCATTCTGTTGCATAATAGTAAAAAAAATCTGCTGAATCTGAGTGAGTGGTATGATGTATTTATGTCAGTCATCCTGGTAAATACTGGCTTTGTTTTAGTAAAAACACTTCACAATTATATATTCCATGTCAGGATATTGTTTTTTTTTTTTTTTTTTTTTTTTTTTTTTTTTTTTTCTAAAGAAGGAATCAAAGTTTCAAGGCATTCATTTGGTTTCACAGTACTCTCTCAAGTCTTAACTGTGTGATCTTCTTTTTGTAAAATAAATAACTGTCCTCAATGGTCCTTTGCTTTCACTGATAACTCTGCCTTGTAGTTGTCCATAATTCAAATATTTGGTTGTTAATGATTAATTTATAATTTTACAAGATACCATGCTGAATGTATTTTCTTCCTTGTTATCTTTTCCTCTAATTCTATGCCTAAGATCCAGTTTCATCCATTTACCTATCAAAGATGATTTGTCTTTCCAATACATATACATTTGATATTCCACTGATTTATTTCATTAAAATATATTTTATAGGAGTTGTATTGTTAAGTTGAATGGGTAAATTGCAAGGAGTGTGCTATGTATTGAAGATTTCATCTTCAGAAATTGAGCTGGAATTCCAGCTCATTCTAGACAATATATTTCTGCTCTACATTACCATGAGCTTATAACCTGTCTAGCATTTTTTTTTCTGGGTAGTTCCAAAGTCTTTACTTTGAGAATTAGAAGAGTACATGCGATGTCATGTTATGCATAGGGTCAGAAGGGCTCTGACAGTGTTCAGGTCTCTCCATAGTTTCTGACTGTGAGAACTATGACTTTCATATGTGGCTAATGAAATAGGAAATCTTGGACCAGTATCAAAAGTAAAATAGACTGCGGCATCTTTGCTGGTAACGCTCTCCATAGATCTAGTTTGGAAAGTTCCAGTTTGGTTCAATTGGAAACCATTGCATGTGACATGCTTTTGCAGAATTTAGGATCCTCAATAAATTTTTTCATCAGAAAATTATTTTTTGCAATGTAATCACAAAATTATCATTTTGAACTTTTAAATATGTTTTCTCAATTTTCCTTCATTCTTGTAACATTTAGTTATTTTTAAATTGCAGTTATGAGCATCTTTCCTCAGATTCCAAAGCATTTTATTGTTCTTATTTTTATTATTATGCCTGATATAATTTTTTTTGTCTTTAGTCTTTTAAATATAATCTCAAGGTCAAGATAAATTCTGTGAGAAAGGAGATTCACAGAAGTTGAAAGATACTAATTATTATTTTATCTTATTAAAAGTCTCTTAAGCATAAAAAATTGTTGACATGGCAATTACCTCAAACTTCCTCATATGAGGATAAACAAAAATCTAAGAATTTGATCTTTTGCTTCAAATATGTGACTGACCACTTCCTTTATTTAAGATAGATATGAAAGAAAACCATGGTGACTTTATCATTTATTATTTTCATTTTGGACAATACATCTCAAGCCACACAAAAAACATGGAGTAACAAATGAAAAATCAATAGATGTTCCAGATGTAGCCTTCTTCAGGACAATCAATATAGCTGTTGTGGTCCTTCCTTTTAATGTCATATCTTTGAGCCAGACTTAATTAATCTGGAGAGGAATACAAGCACAGATAAACATTATTTTCCAGTGATCTTTGGAACTAGGGGACCAATACAGTTATGTTTGAGTGGTATGTATCTATATTGCATATATATCACATTACTGATTTTGACTTTCAATTTTAATTTTAGCTACCCTTCTTGCAACAACAAAAAGACAGGAATATATAAGATATCAATTTGGGGGGGGGGCAAGTGAAGAATGCTCAATTGACTAAAGAGTAAAGAAATGTATTAACTAAGTACACTATAGGTCAGGATTGATACATTAATTCCACAACTCAGCTTTAATTTATTTTTGTAATTTATTTTCTTGTCTGTTCTCTGCCTTCTACAGAATCAACTTCTCCCAAGTAAACTCCCTTCTTTGTCAAAGATGGAATAAATCATATGCCCCTTAATTTGGAAGTCAAGGCATCATCACACACATAGTCCATTGTTGCTTGACTCACCCTCATCACCTTCTCAGCTGCAGGAAAGCCTGTCATCTCATGAGCTTAAGTACCCACGAGATGCCTTTGTGATCTTGAACAGCAGGGATTGTAGTGAAACAAGCTGTCATGATTCTCATTTATTTCTACCAAGAGAGAAAGCTATTTTATAATTTAAAGGTAGAATCACATTATATACTTAATTTACATTTTGCCATTGCTGTACTCATACCAGGAACCAAAACAGCAGCTAGGGAATTATTTATTTATTGACTGAGACCTGATCAGTATAGTATTTTTTTTTATTTAGCAATATTTAATTTTATTTTACATACCAACCCCAGTTGTCCCTCCCCCCCCTTCTCCTCTCCCCTTTTCCCACCCTTCCCACCCCCATCCACTCCTCAGAGTGGGTAAGGCCTCCTTGGGGAGTCAACAGAATCTGGCATACAAAGTTGAGGGAGGACCAAGCCACTCACTCCTGTTTCAGAGATGAACAAGGTATCCCACCTTAGGATATGGGTTCCAAAAAGCCAGATCATACACTTGGGATAGGTCATGGTGCCACTTCCAACCTATCCCCCAAAAAGATCAAGCCACATAACTGATACCTACATTTAGAGGGTCTAGTTCAGTTTGGTTCCATGCAGGTTCCCCAGCTGTCAATCCATAGTCAATAAGGTCCCACTAGCTTGGATAAGGTATATATATATATTTGCTGTTATTTGATTTTTTTTGTGTTTTTTTTTTCCATCATTGTCTTGACCTGTCTTGTTCAAATGATCCGTCCTCCCTCCCTTTCTTCAATTGAACTCCAGGAGCTCAGCCCAGTGCTTGCCTGTAGTTTACTGCATCTGCTTTCCTCAGTTACTACATGTAGGTCTATGATGACAATTAGAGTCACTAATCTGATCAAAGGGGAAGAACCATTCAGACACCCTCTCTGCTATTGCTAGGAGTCTTAGCTGGGATCATCCTTGTGGATTCCTGAAAATTTCTCTAACATCATTTTTTCCCTAACCACCTAATAGCTTCCACTATCAAGATATTTCTTTTATTGCTCTGCCCCTCCTCCCCCTTTCTCAGTTTTTTTTAATCCCTCATGTTCCAATGTCCAATTCCCTCCCTTCTAATCCCTTCAAGTTTACCTGGGGCCCTCCATTCTTAGGGTCCATTCCCCTTTTAACCTAGTTTCTCTGAGGTATTATAGTCTGGTTATCTTTTGTTTGACATCTAATATCCACATATAAGTGCAAACATACTGTTTGTATTTCTTGGTCTGAGTTACCTCACTAGGCATTTTTTCCTAATTCCATCCATTTGCCTGCAAATTTTAAGCTGTCATTCTTTTTTCTGCTGATCAATACCCCATTATTTAAATGTATCACATTTTCTTCATTAATTCTTCAGTTGAGAGATATCTAGGTTGTTTTCAGGTTCCAGCTATTGCAAATAATGCTGCTATGAACATATTTGAGCAAATGCCCTTGTGGTATAATTGTGAATCTTTTGGGTATATGCCCAAGAGTGGTATTGCTGGGTCTTAAGCTAGATTAATTTCCAATTTTCTGAGAAACCATCACGCTGTACTATAGAGCTACAGTAATAAAAACAGCTTGTTATTGGCATAAAAACAGACTTGTGAATTAATGGAATCAAATTGAAGTTCCTGATATTAATTCACACACCTATGAACACCTGATTTTTGACAAAGTCAAAACTATACAATAGAAGGAAAAAAAGCTTCTTCAACTAATCGTACTTGCAGAACTGGATGTCTACCTGTAGAGGAATGCAAACTAGAGCCATATCTATCCCCATGTACAGAAATCAAGTCCAAGTGGATCAAAGAACTCAATATAATTCCAGTTACACTGAACCTGATAGAAAAGTGGGAAGTAGTCTTGAATGCATTGGCACTGGAGACCATAGACATTGAAAGGAACAAACAATAAATGGGACCTCCTGAAACTGAAGAGCTTCTGTAAGACAAAGGACATGTTAAATAAGACAACATGGCAGCCCCCAGAATGTGAAAAGATCTTCACTAACCCTACATCTGATGGAGGACTGATCTCCAAAATATACAAAGAACTCAAGAAAATAGACATCAAAATACAAAATAACCCAATTTAAAAATGGGGTACAAATCTATATAGGGAATTTACAACAGAAGAAACTCAAATGGCTGAAAGACATTTAAGGAGTTGCTCAACATCCTTAGCCATCATGGAAATGCAAATCAAAATGACTCTGAGATACCATCTAACACCTGTCAGAATGGCCAAAATCTGATGGCAGCTTATGCTGGAGAGGATGTGTAGTAAAGGATACATCTTTCATTGCTGGTGGGAGTGCAAACTTGTACAGTCACTTTGGACATCAGTATGGTGCTATTATTTTTACACTAAAGCTGTATGCACATGGCAAAATATACAAAATATGATGAACTGTGAACAACAAAAGTATTCTCCCCACAGCTGCAGATGCAATCAAACCTGAAAATGCCATTACTGCTACACATTTGAGAAGGTTAACTAAGACATAGTCAAAGCAAGCTTACCACTATATGGTATTCCCACACCATATACTGGTAAGTTCATCTTCCATGGTAGTATTTCATCTAACATTGGACTTATTTGTGTGTGGCTTCTGGACAGAAGTAGGTAGATATTAACTGCTGTCTCTGCTTTACTTAAAAACACATATCCATATTACTCAAGGGTTAGAAACTCTTTTCCAGAGGTGATTTTATGACCAGAGTATAAATCAACTGCTGATTGTAATAAAAAGTTGACATTTTGGGGAATGGTAAAAAATACAGTAGCTACCATTACTCCATGTTCTAGACAATAAATAATTCATGTGGTATTGCCCTACGATTTTCTTAATTTGTGATGCTGGCTCAAGAAATGGAGATCTGGGGGCTGAAAAGTTGGATTGATGATTAAAAGCAATTGTTCCTGTAAAGGATTTGAGTTTGAGTTTCACAACCTACAAAGAGGCTCACTCACGACTATGGCTAACTCCAGTTCTAGGAGACCCAACACCCACTTCTGATCTTCTGTTGCATCAGGGACAATGCAGGCAAAACAACTGATACACATAAATGAATACATCTGAAAAGGTGTAAATAACAGAAAAAAGAAATTAAAGTTTAAGAAGCACCCAATTTGATAAAATGGGTATTAGATTTCAGGTTCATAGGAAAAATCTATAAACAATCTATAAACATAGGAACATTCTATCAAACACAATGTATACCTGGTGCTAACCTCACATTATGAGGGAAGTGAGGTGAACTAAACCATATGCACAGCACATTGTGCTTTTAAGAAAAGTATTTTTTATTTTTGATACTATAATAAAATTACATCTCTTCCCTCTTCCTATCTCCTTTCAAATCTTCACATAAAATCCTTCTTACTCTTTTCAGGTGCATGCCTCTTCTTTCATTGATTGTTTTTACATCCATATAATCATCTTAGTTTGTATAATATTACTTGTGTGTATTTGTTTGGCTGACAATTTGGTATGGGATAAACAATTGATGAGATCTTTTCTGGGTGAGACTAGTTTCCTCATTCTCAGCCTCCATAAGTTGCTTGTAATTTTTGGGGTAGGGTTGAACTAATGGGCTTTCCCAAGTATATTTTACCATGCCTACTTTTGTCTTTGTTCAGCTCATTTTGCAGTCAGTTATTTTGTTGAGACTTCATGCATGAAGCTTCTGACATTACTAGGAGACAAAGAGTCTCACAGCAAACTCCCTGATTCTCTGGCTTTTACAGTTTTTCTGCCCCTCTTCCACCACAGTGGAGAGCGGTGAGGACAATAATTGCCTATGGATACATGAAGAAATATTTAGAATGTAGTTAGGGATTATGGTGGCTCATTAAATTTGTGACGTAGGTTCTTTTCCAAGATCCATGACTTCACTAGAACTGGGTAGCTCTCAAACTTTCCAGTACTAGGCATAGTTTCTCTCTTGAGCAGGTCTTAACTCAATTAGAGATCTGTTGTTTATTACTGTAACTTAGTACAGCTGATATTACTGTACACTTAGAATTATCAGGGATGTCATAGCTGGATAGAACTTTTGGTTGCTTCTTTCCTTTGGAAACTTTTGTGGTACAAGATTCTAAATCCCTGATTTAGGGAGATTTCTTACATGGTTTTGGCAATATAAATATAAATATATATATATATATATAAATAAATATATATATATATGTACACACACATATATAGCATACTTTTTACTTCTTTCATTATTATTTCATATTTTTCATATTTTGTTTTGTTTTGTAGGTAGTTAATAGTATGACTTCTTATGATTTGCCTTTTTCAGATATCTTTTCTGTTAAGACCCCACAAGAGAACTTAAGAATATTGATAGTGTCCTTTAGGTAAAACAGGACTTTTGTACTCACAAACTTACAATAGCTTCTACTTCCTGCTAGAGACATGTACAACAATTTAAAGTTCTAACAGAGATAAAGGAATTGCGCAGGAGGCCACACCCCTTATTGATTAGCTAGAGGCAATTGATGGCTGCTGGGGTTGAACAGTCATTTTTCTTTCTTCTGGAATGTGGTACCTGGTATGTTGCCCATGCTGTACTGGATAGCCACACACCCATGTGCATGTTAGAAGGACTAACTGGACATATTAGGTTGAAAATAAGGACACGAAGTTGTGAAGGAGATCATAGGGTGGCATCCAGCAGTAGAGATGAGAAGGCTTCATCTTATCAGACTGCATTGAGTACATCTATGAAATCCTCCACAGATAAACAAATATTACTTAGGAATTTGTGTCTATGATTTTCATGTAACTTTCAAAAAAGTGTGCATGAATATTATTTATATTGATTCTTAGCACACAAACATTTCTAACACTTCTAAAAGGTGGCATGACATTGACCTTTAATTAAGAAAGGAGAGTACAGTGGGTCCGAGACAGGAGATAGGCAGAAGGTTTTGTGTATTAGTCATTGCTTTCTTGAAGGAAGTTGATGGGAGCTTGTGCATGACCTTGTAATGCTCTGCTCATTTATTTTGATTGGAAAAACCTTTGGAATTCTTGAAACACTCCATGTAGGTAGTGCTTTTGAAGATCGGATAATAGCACATGAAATTTAACCTAGAATCATAAAAAATAATGGATCCTGGCAAAAATAACCTTGAAAACCTTCCTTACCATTACGGCTCTGGTCTGGAAAGTTCCTTTCAAGAGAAATGTTAAGGAGTCATCCTGTCTATCGTGGGTTCTTTTGTACTTTGTGCCCAGTTCATGTCAGCATTTAAAGCCAGAAATGGGCTAGAGGTACATTAAGAAAGGGAGAGGAAATACTTAAAATATTATAAATTAATGACATGATCAAACAGTGGCAAACTAAAGAATCTGGAGTCCACTACCACATTTTGGTCATTTCAGCTTATACTTGACTAAAATGTACATTTAGTGTTTGTAAGACCCAAATTCATATTTTGAAGGATTTTCCTCAGTTATTACAGCTTGGTAAAGCACCATATATGACTCATATTCTCGTGGCTTTTTAAAATGAGGGTACTGTTTCTAACAAAAGACCCATATGCATACATTAAAGTTAGATTTACAATTTCTGATGCTTTGATTTCTCTACTCAGTTATTTGGAGTTTACACATAAAAGAACTCATTTGCTTGCAACCCCACTTCTCCTTTGAACCAAAATAGTTGTTAGAGTTATTGCTCCCATATTACTGAATATGGAATAATGAAACTTTTCTTTTTAAAGTTTTTTGGACTGGTATTTTTTCCTCTTATTCTTTTGCTATCTAAAGTATTTCAGCCACCATTTGTTTGAATAGTTTCTGACTCTTTACATTTTCCATGTGTGAATGTGTCCATAAACATAGCCTTCAATAAAACAGACTGAAATTTAAATTAGAATTACATATTTTTAAGAGTCATTTAAAGGGTCAAAGATTTGGATTTAACATTGAACACTTTTTAGGTTTCAGATGCCTGGCTAAATGGTATGAAGACATCACAGTGAAATGGTGAAAGTTTGGCTGGATACCAGATGCTTGGTTCCACATGGCATTTGATGACTGTGCTGACTCTCTGACTTTATCTACATGCTTGGCCTTGAGTGTTCACAGCCTGTCTCTCTCATATAAATAAAATAAGTCTGCCATTAGCAAGTGTCAATCTGGAGCCTCTAGTGAACAATAAATTGTATAATTGTAGAGGTCAACAGGATAAATTGTTACTTTATTTTTAACACGGTTATAACTCTAAAACCACTAATGAGACATGTAATCCTGCAAGCTGGTATAGAGCTGACCATAGTAAGTCTTATGTTCATTGCAGAATATAGTTACAGTGTCCTAGGGTATGTCTTTGCTTCCATGTATAGCTACTATGGCAACAGGAAACTAAAAATACCCAACTATATAATGGCCCTGTATTGAAGAGTTAGATTTTTTTTTCAGTCCACTGAGTTTTCAAACTTCTTAATGGATCCTGTCATAGACTGAAAAATATCAGAGTTACTGGCTATAGCCACATATATACCTGGAAAACAGACATCTAAGAATTCTCAAGTTTGGTAAGCTTGTGGATTTACATGTTATCCACCTTGGATTGTTACCCAAATCCCAAAGCTCATAGCCAGAAATTAGTCAAAAGGAAAACAAAAACAAAAAACAAACAAACGAACAAAAACCTCTGGTGTACATGCCACAGGGCTTTCCACTCCATTCAGATTTCTTGCTCTTCAGAATATGCTTCATTCTTCTAATGATGGAAGGAGGGTCATACTCTACTAATAAAAATACAATGAACAACAAAACAAGGGGTTTTCACTTACTAGGCACTTCCTTTGTCCGCATGTTTTCTGCAAGAAAACAAAAAGTCATATAACCTAGTGATTAAGGGTACTACTGATTAGTTCTATGACCTAATGATTGTCAGTAAGTATGTTTCTCTGCACTACAAAATGATGGCACTGCCAGTACACAAGGTTGTGAATTTGTTAGAAAAAAGATTGGCACATACTCAGTGCTTAGTAGATATAATTGGCATGTGATGTTACAATTTCAAAATTCCTCAGTGACAGTGTAGGTAGATATTATTATAGGTGAAGATCGGGTGGGCTAAATAGAACCAGAGCTGGCTTATAACTCATTCTGTCCTTGGCAGATATCTGAGAACACCTGTTGTTCTTAGATCACATGAAAACACAGACAAGAGAATAATCTTGTCTTATTGTCTTTTGAGCCCCTCTGTTTCTCTAAACTGCTGTGTGTTAACCCTATGTTAAAATATCTTTATTAAACTCAAACTTTGCTTCATAAGCAAAAGGCAAGGAAATATGAGCCCACATCATAATTCCATAGAAAAGCATGTAGGAACTTAATAGAAAAAAATAGCTGTTTATTAATTCAAAGTTCCCTTGATTTCTTTCTGTACATAAATATTTCATGCTAATATTTAGCATAAATATTTATGCTAATAAAAGTTAATAGTTGAGTGAAAAAACTGGTAATGGGCTGGGCATTTTTCTAAAAGTTTGTGTATATTAGTTACTAAATCTTTGTCATAGAGTGTCTAGGTAAATTGTCCATAATTACAGAGGATGAAAAGAACAGGCTTTTCAGTTGCCACAATTCCATTTTAAGTAACTGAAGAGAATTAAGTTCTTATATGTGATTATGCAATAGGAAAAGGAATCTTCAGTTTACATGAGTCCCAATCAATATGTCAGCCCAGTTGCTAAAGCAGTAAGCCTAGACAATGTGGCTTTAACATTTATCAAAGGTAGAAATGTTTAAGAGTAAAAGGCATTTAAACAAACAAACAAACGAACAAAAGGCCATTCTCTTGTCATAACCAATAGTGAATATGAAAATGCAGTAACAAACTGTACAGTCCTGGCCTGAGCATAGACCAACAGACAACAGTGACTGAATAAAGTGCTCAGAAGGAATCTTGTGTGGTTATGACTACTATGTGATCAAGTTAGCATTATAAGTGACTTTGTCTTACATGTGAAAGGCATGGTAAAAACTCCTCAATGCAAAGCCTTGGGTAAACAGCATCATACTAACAGTGTTTTCTCAATTAATTACTCAAGAACTAAAAAAAAAAAATCAAACATAAATTTACAAAGCCATAAAAGGTTGGGATTTTTTAAAATTTTTAAATAAAATGTTATATAATTATAGATGCTATTAAGGAAAGCCATGAATTTTGTGGGGTGTGTGTGTGTGTGTTTATTTATGACCAAGTATCCTTTTAGAATACTTGAACGGGGTTTGATTTGGACTTTTAGATATTCACTATGCTGACTGCTTTTATATTTATCCTGTTTATCTGAATACAATTGTACTCACAGTAATAAATAACAGAATAATAGCATTGTTAGCTATATAATATAGATGTTATTAATCTTTATTATAAACTAGAATAAACAGTATAATGATCTTATATCTAACATAGGGTCTTTGAACTTCCACTGGGGAGGAAATTTTCTAGACCCACAATAGGTAAGATGAAATCATAACTGTTTAGTCCAATCATATTTCCAGACAATTTCTTGTTGTGGTTTGAAGTGATTGTTTAGTAATCTTCCTATTCAGCCCAAGGAGAACTAGATAGCATTTCATAGATGGTGGTACACTTGCAAAGACACCCTTCATCTAGCCCTCATTTTGTGAAAGATGTAAGTGGGATATTGTACTCTCAGCAGACAACTTCTTTTCCAATTAGCACTTTCAAAGTGTTGGATCATCATTCCCTGACCTCCACGGTTAGCAAAATATCCACTGTCCATCTTACTGAAGCTCCATTGTAGAGAAGTTACTTCTTACTGCTTTCAAGAATCTATGTCTCTAGACATTTTTTACTATTTGTAATCTGCCCAAAATATTTGTCTTTGCACTTTTACTTTTAGAAGCATATTGAAATTAAATATGTACTAACTCTGTAATGCTCATTTTTTGTCATTAGTTTTCCAACAATTTTTTTGAATTTGACTCTCTCTTCCCTTTTTGGAATTCATATTTTATATACATTTAATGGAATCCCATAGGTCTCTTAAGTTCTACTAGGTTTAGCTTATTTGTTTTCTTCTTGAGGTTGAATGATTTCTGTTACTCATCAGAGTAAGAGTTCTTTGCTTGTTTGGTTGGTTTTGTGTTTGTTTCATATATGTATATCTAACTGGTCAAATTTGATTTAGAAAATATCTTGTGAATTTTAGTACTGGTTATTATTATTTGCAGACCTAGATTTTTCTGTTAAAATACTGATTTAAAATATATTATTTTTGATTAAAATGCATTAAATTAATCACTCACAATAATCTGCCTCAGTATAACACTTGAAACAAGCATAGTGAACACGGATCAAATTCGATCTCTGCTTTTCGTCTCTGTATACTCCCATACACACTGTTTCACACTCTGGCAAGTCCACTTTTTTACTAACATGAAAGAGTATGTGTGGTACTTGTCTTTCTAAATATGAGTTAGTATGATATCCTCTATTTTCTCTAATTTTAATAAGTGATGGGATTTCACAACTCTTTATGGATAATTAACATCCTTGCATAGTTATACACATGTATGTGTGTATGTATGTTTGTATGTATATGCCACATTTTTGTTACTTGTGTGTTCACTAACATCTAGGCTATCTTCTCAGTGTTTGTCAGTAATGTTGTATCAATTATTAGAACACAAGTATCTATTTTGATTTGTTTGGCTAAATAACCATGGTAGGATTTCTGAATCATATAATAATTCCTGTTAGTTTCCTGAGGAATCCCCATGCTACTTTCCATAGTGGTTTTACTGATTTAACATTTTTTGGAACAGTAAGTGATGGGTCCTTTTTTTTTTTTTTCATATTCCTGTCAAGCTTGTTGTAATTATTGTTATTACTGTCATTTTAATTGGGTAAGATTGCTTTCATTTCCTTAATCCTAAGATCCTGATCACTCATTTCCATATTTACCATAGAAACTTTTCATTTGTTATATAAAATGTGTCTATTTTTGTGTTCACTTCCTATGTTTTTGGAGTCATGTCCAAAAGGTTATTATTGTCTATATTAACGTTGTGAATTGTTTCATTTTGTACCTTTCACGTATTCCTTGCATTCTGTTTGTGTGAGTTTTAGAAATGCTGAAGCATGAGATGCTAGCCTCAGTTGGCTATTCATGGTTACCCAGTTTTCCCAGCACCATGTACAGAAGGGCTGTCTCCTAGTGTATGGTTATGGTGCTTTTGCTGGCAACTAAATGACTGCAGCTGTGTGAGTTTTTCCTGGGATCCCTGTCCTATTTGTGGGGTTGATTTCAATGTTTTTACACTGGTGCTTGCCATTTGGGTTTGTTTTTTTTCATAATCATTAGCTTCTTGCTCATTTTCTGCCTGGTACTCTCCATGTATGAGTACATCTTCTTCCTGTTCCTCTGGGTCTGACTGTGGCCCTCTTAGCTTCATCATGTCTCTTTGAGGTACTTAATTTAGAATTTTACTAACTTTAGGATATTCTCCTTCTCAAGGAAATTTTTATTCATTTCGTCTGTGAATTAAGCACAGTTTTTTGGAAACTGTCTATTTTGGATATTAAATAATTTAGTTAGAAACATTTTTCCTCTTAAGTGTAATCTTTTTTCTATAGCTCTGTGATGTAGCTGTTTGTGTTAAGTGACTTTTCTAGAATGTTTTGAACCATATCTCTTATTGGTTTGAAATCTTTGATAATATAGCTTATGGCAAATCATTTTTTACAAAAAGGACTAAGATTTTTCAGTCAAAATAAATATTTTGATTTAGATAGAAAAATTATTTGAGATAAAAATACTTTAAAAATTCTATTGAAAGTTTTTCAGAAGTTAAAATGTGACTCACCCTCTAAAGTGTGTATGTTCAGAGACAATATTTCTTTTCTCTCTACATGGTTAATCAACATTGAATAAATAAAATCACAATATGTATGCCAATGGTTTGCTCCTGCCCATTTAAGTTATTGTAGATATCATCCTGGTAATTTTGCAAACATGCTTCAAACTATACCTACAATAAATAATGAAAACTATACATGAATAATTCTACACTAAGAGTTTTCCATAAGATTACACTTTTTTTCAAACACATATTTCTCATAAGCACTTGGGCATGTAGTACAGTTTTACATGTTTTAGGTAATAGAATTGGGATCCAGATAAAGTATTTTTTCTTTTGTCTAAGTTTGTCTATTCAATCTTTCATTTGAGGTTACCCAGTTTTCCCAGCATTACATCTGGAAGGGTAGGTCCCCTCTCCGTTGTATGGCTGTAGTGCCTTCCTTGGTGTAATTGAATGTAGCTGTGTTAGATTTTCCTGGGATCCCTGTCTTATTTGTACCATTAATTTTTTGATTTTGTGCTGGTACCTGCCATTTTGGTTAGTGTAAGCCATGGGATTCTGTTTAGCTTCATCTAATAATTGTTAGTACTTTGTTCATTTTCTTCTTGATGTTCTCATGCATGTATGTGCACATCACCTTACTGTTCCTCTGAGTCTGCCTATATCACCCTTTGATTCATTGCATGTATTTGAGATAACTTCATTTGAGATAGATTGATTTACATAAGCTGTCCCAGAACTGGGTCCATAGTATCAATATACAGATGTCAATTGCTATCATTTAATTACTCAAATCTATATAGACTTGGGATGATGGATTAAAAATAAAACATATGAAGTTGAAAGCAGGTTCAGAAAACCCAAGCAAACAAATACTGTTCTCATAAATTGAAAGCAGTTTTCTTACAACAGTTACATATCAGGGGGTTTAAGTTCGACAACTCTAAGATCCTTTGAGGACCTATTGAAGGTTGGGAGATTAATAAACTCAGCAAATATTACACTAAGACCTTGTAATATCAGACAAAAAACACCTTATTTTTTTCTTATAATCACTAGACTGACAGCTAGAGTGATTTCCCTTTGGGGATTCATAGAGACTAGATAGAAGAATGAAAACTGTGTGCTGTGGATTATAACTTTAGAGAGATAAAGGTTGCCGAGTAAATCTGTGCAGTATTATGAAGAGAAAGTCATGCACTTCTGTCATGTGTACATTAGCTCAGGGGACACACACAAGTCTGTACACACACACATGCACACTCACACACAATGTATTTTACAAAAAATGTTTGGAAGAATAAAAATATGTAGGGAGAGAATTAAATCAAAGAGGGTCAGATATCAAATGAAACTCTTAGGGTATTTGGCCTAAACCCCACAGAGGATCTCTGAAATATACATTGATGTCACCCAGTGCTATCTCTACCAGGAATATAGGAAGGCTTCTCTCTATTACTGGACTGGCTACTCCTGGGTTGAAACAAACATTGTGCTTAAAATTGGTCTGGGTTAAGAATGCAAAGGCAGATTGTAAATGTGCAACTGTTTTCACTTCTTTCCTTTCTTGGCTTCTTTTTGTTCGATTTTATTTCATAAGGACCAATATGCGAAAGGTTAGAGATTCCACCTTGACCAAAGACTGGAAGTGAGAGATTTTAGAAAGTAAGACCATGTGACATGCCTTCTAATCTAGGAAAAAAAAATTGAAGATAAAAAAGAAAACTACTCAAAAATACAGCAGAACAGATCAAAGCTGAGATCACTCTCTGCAAATAAGTATTTGTCTAAAAATTAAAGTGTACATGCACATGAAATTGGTATTAAATGCTCAAAAACTCAGAATGTAAATACAGCTAACTTTTTCAGTTTTCTCCATTCAATTCTGATTTATTATTTTTTAAAGAGTTATTTTCAGAAAGAGATGTATATACCAGAAAAGAGGAGCAAGAGCATAGCATGAGTATGAAATACAGTGATTATTAGAATCAGAAAATGGCAGAGAAAAAAATGAACAGTGTGTCTACAAGTCCATTTCACTACTTTTTTTATTTCAAAAGGAAAATGAATGAAATATATAGTGATTTATAAAATGTGATACTAACTATATAAATTACAAAACATATATATATATATATATATGCTTTGTATCTAATTATCTGTTTATATGAGAAGACTTTTTAATTATTTGTATCATATATTACACCCTGACTGCAGTTTCCTCTCCCTCTCCCTTACCCCCCCCCCACCAGATGCACTCCTCCTCTGCTTCTCCTTAGATAATGGCAGCCCCTCAGGGACATAAACCAAACATGGCACACCAGGTTACAATAAGGCAAGGCATCTCCTCTCCTATTAAGGCTGGACGAAGCAACCTAGTAGGGGGGAAATGGCCCCCCAAGCAGAGAAACGTCAGAGACAGTCTCTAGTCCCATTGTTTGGAACCCCCAAAGAAACTAAATTATACAAATACAATGTATATGCCAAAACCTAGATCAGAACCATGTAGATTCCCTTATTTTCAGTTCAGTCTCTGTGAGACCATATGAGCCCAGGAGTTGATTTGGTGATTTTTCTTGTGGTGTCCTTGAACTCTCTGACTCTTACAATTCTTCCTATCCATCTAGCACAGGATTTCTAGTGGTTTCTTGCATATGCTATCTGATGGTGATTGGGCTAGGCACTGGTCTACAAGTGCCACAGAGTATCTATCATTAGTAAGTTATTTATTCATTTTGCTAGTCCTATTTAGTTCTATCCTAGGTCTCTAAATATAGCCTCTGGTTACTGGCCTTCCGGGCAGTATCAGTGTTGGGTCTAAAACTGGACTAGTATTGGTTCACCACTCCAAAAAGTTCTGCCACCTTTATCCCAGTACATCTTACAGACAGGGCAAATTATAGGTTGAAGTTTGTTGACTGGGTTGTTGGTGTCTTGAAGAAGGCTTCCCCTGGAAGCCTGGTTATAGAAGATGGCTAGATTAGGAATGTAACCCTAGCTAACACTCCTAGTAATGATGGATACATGAGATGTTCTTGACAAAGCTAAATATAATCACTTCTACATGGGTTCTTGAATGACCTGCTACCCAACAGCATACCCTCATACCATACCCATGCCAATGCCCAAGTACAGAAGTAGGCAGAAATATTTGTTAACTATCCTATAAGTGAGTGAATAGTATAGTTAATCTGCCAAAATGTAATAACTCTGTGAGAGTCATTAACTACATATTGTGCAATAAAACTTTCTCTTCATTCAACTTGTCAGATGAAATTTGGGTGTCTTCAGCTAAGACTTCTAGCAATAGTGGAGAGGGTGCCTGAACTGGCCATCCAGTATAATCAGATTGGTGACTATCCCATTTATTATCAGAGATACTCTGTCCAGTAACTCATGGAATCAGATGCAGAGATCCTTAGCCAAGCACTGGGTTGAGATACAGGGATCTTGTTGAAGAAACAAAGGAGCCAGGGAGATTATGACATGAGAAACCCAGGACACAGTTTTCCTGATTTAGTAGGAGTTCATGGACTCTAGACCAATAGTTAAGGAGCCAGTGTTGGACTGACCTAGACTCTCTGCATGTGTATGACAGTTGTGTAGCTTGGGCTCTTTGTAAAGTTCTTGGCAGTGAGAGCAGGATTTCTCTCTGGAGCTTAGCTGGCTGCTGCTAACGTGTTTCCCATTCTGGATTACTAAGGCCCACCTCTACATAAGGGGAGGAGCCCAATCCAGTTTCAACTTGATGTGCCATTGGAGGCCTGTCCATTTCTGAATGGAAATGGAACCAGGGGGACAGGGAATGGGAAGGGAAGAGGGAGTGGAAACTAAAGTCAGTATGTAAAAATACATTTTAAAAAAAGTTATTTTAATAAAATAAAAAAATAAAAACAAAAGATCTTGTAGGTCCTAGGATTTTACCCATCCCCAAGCCCAATCTCAACATTCTTCTCTTCAAAACTTCTCTTTGTCTTCTACTTCAGGGAGCTTAACCTTTGCCATACCAGCAGAGTTTACTGTTTGCCCCTGCCCCTGCCCCTCACACCCTTTTCATCCATACCTGGATAATCAATTCTTGGAAAAGCTGTCTTCCACTGCCTTAAGGACATTGTGGATTTGTTTTATTTACCTACTTTTAAGAATTTACTCTAAACATTCAGAATTTGCTTTTCTCATTACCTCATGGTGACAGTCCAACAGAAAGATTATGGGAGAAGCTTCCTCTGATCATCATATACAGAGGTATCATATGTTACACACTACACATTCTATTTCCACAAATGTATGCAATCATTCAGCTGGTTATTTGCTTTGTTTTCTTGATGGGTATTTATCACCATCAGGCCTGCTTTATGTTTATAAGCATAATTTTGCACTGACATTTTTATTCACTAGTTGTAAGTATCATGAGAACAAGGGTGGTAATAAACCTTGTTCCTGCTGTGTCTCCAGAACATTTCAAGTGTCACTAGCATGTAGTAGTGAGACATTGTGAATAATGGCTTAATTGACTCTGTCTGAATGTGTATGAAACATTTTATGGAGTTAAATTGGTAGGGTACACATACACATGAAGAAATATAATAGTGTATGAAACATGGCTATAACGATGTTTTGAAGTTGTGCATAGGATACAGGGCAGCAGAGTGTAAAGCAAGACAAGTGAGATGAGTTCTGAAGAATTGCTTTGCCATCTCTGTTTTTTAAGAGCTCAGAAAGTAGGAAACCTCTGGGATGTTCAAAAGCAGTATCAGCATGTACAAAGGCCCTAGAATATGGATTCAGTAGAAGGTTATTCAGGCTAAATGAGAATTATATAAGACGTTAGGAAATGGTATCACAGTTAGGTTATAAAGTCTTTGAGGCAGGAAATACATCCAGAGGAATCATGAGCAAGTAAGTGATGAGGACAGAGATATGTGTGACAAAGAGAATTATAAGGTATGTTCAGTTCTCAACAAAATTTTGTAGTGGCTGCCGTGTTGACAAGAGACACCTGGCATCATAGAAAGAAAATTTGGATGAAAAATGATGAATGGAGCATTTAATTCCAATTTTGTGGAATTGGGATGGTTTTTGACCTGCAGAAAGAGATGGACAATGGATAATAATAAATGTGGGCATACCTAAGTTCAATGTAACAGTGACTGGATTTGACGTAATAAGGCATGCCGTGAGAAATTCAGGCAAAGGGGTGAAACTGAAACGACTTGAAGTTTTACCCACAAGAAGGTAAGAATCACAAAGGCTTACCATCAACTGACAATTGCTAAACTATTGAAAGGGGATCTCATCTATTTTCAGTCTTGAAGGGGTGTGCTAAAAATAACAAAAAAAAAAAAAACTTCAGAGCATTTGATATTAGTCATTTGCATATTATTTAAGAATATGATACATAGAAAAGTATTGCAAATTGAACAGCCTGAAACAATAGCAGGCATTAATTATCTCACAATGTCTGGGGTCATAGTCAGTTGAAGCTTAGCTGAATGGCTTTGCCTTGTTATCTCTGACAAACCTGCAGACAAGTTGTAAGGTAAGACTCTCATTGTCTGAAGGTTTGACTAAGAAGGAATGGCCCACTTCCAAAGTGGTCAGTTCCTGTGATTGGCACACAGCTACTGGTTACTAAAGGAGGCTGTGCTGTTTCTCCAGATTTGGTTCCCAAAATAGGACCATCACTGTGGGGCTTTTAAGAGCATTAACATCAAAGGATCTGGCTTTTCCCAAGAAGGCATGATTCAGGACAAAACATGGGGATAAACTATGTCTGGAAAGTCACACATTCTCACTTCTCTGTGTCCCCTTAGCTATATAGGCAAGTCCTACCTAGTGTCTGCAACCAAAGACTCCCATTTTATGCAAGAACATGGATAGTAGGTGAAGATTATTCCTGAAGCACCTCTTGGATGCTGGCTCTCATGGGATACTTGTCACAGGGCAGAGAAGGCTGGTACATGAAATGCTAAATGTCCAGTCACTAGAGGTATGAAAACAAAGTGTAGATTAAAACTGAGGAATGAGGAAGGGGGAATACTAGTACATGGGATGAGACTAGGCAAGCTTCCACCAATTGTCATAGTTCCCTTATGAGGATTTAAGCTGACTCTGAAAAAATATGACAAAGAGAGAAAGTTAGTGAGTTGAAAATACCAAAACAGTTTTCATTTACGTAGTAAAAATATTTGATAAGTTGTTAGAGGGTTACATTTATTAATTGAGCCTGGAGGTGAGGGCAAACCGGAGCAATCCCCCAAGATGAAATGATTGGCAGCATGCCCTGGAGAAGGAGCAAGAATTTAAACACTGAGAATTGTTTAATTAGTCTAACTTCATTCAAGACCTCTCAGCCTAATTTTCATTGTTTGTATTACATACCATAACATCTTGCAGTATCAGCCCATCTTTTTGCAGCATCAAGCCCCAAGACTCCAAAACACTGTTTTAAGATAACCTACTAGGCATTTCATTCTCTAAAGAAACCAATTATATATGAAATTAATAATTAAAAATTATAAATAGAAAGAACAAGAAAACATGCATACTCCATGTCCTGCGGGTAGATTTTTTGCATGGTGTGTAGGGAATTAGGTGCAAAAATAAAATCCATTTATGTTAATGGGCATTGCATGTCTAATTTCTCATGTTCCACACTGCTAGCTTCCCCCTTGTGTCTTTGTCAGAACATGGGACTATTGGAGAGGGGAAGAAAAGTGAATGATTTATTTGATGGTCTGTCAATCATAACGGCAATCAGGGATATTCCAAAGCTGTTTTTAACCTCTATAGAAAAAGTTAGTCGGACCATATGCTTTTTCTCCCTGCCAGATGCTGCTATTCGTCAATTTCCTGTTAAGAAAATGGGATTCTGCAAAAGCCACCAAGGTTTTTTTCCCCCTTTCTCTGTCTTCCTTTTCCTTTTTCTCATTTGTAATAGATAGTCTGCAAAAAATCAGATTGAAAACATATTTTGCTGCTTCCACAGAATAACTCCTGGCACCTGGTAATCTCCATATTAATTTTCCCTGACCTCTGTTGCTATCTTTTGTGTGAGGCCAGTACATCATTGGGAAATACTGTTGTAGAATTGTCTTTTCTGGACTTTAAGTCTCAAAGTTAAAGGTATTTGTTTTTGATGATGTGATCTTTAGAAAACGTGGAAATGAAATAACTCTTTAAAGATATCAGGGATCTAATGAATTTACCCCTATGTAAGGAAAGAGATAATTTAGGCTTTGCCGATTAAAGTAAACAGCATGGACTGAATGTTGATTACCTGAAGATTAAAAAAAAAAAAAAAAAAACCCCAAACATGTGTTGTTCCCTCTATCAATTAGAAGGATGATTTTGTTTAAGTGGAAGAAATACTTAATTGCTGTAAAATCCTCCTTGTATCTGTCCGCTTGTCTGTTTATTGACAAGGATGAAAACACCCAGAAAACCCAAAAGCTCCTTGTGTTGGGGACAATGAGATCCGTTCATCCAATGTAGCAGCAGAATTTCTTTGGGGTTTGGCTCAAAGCTCTAACAGAACTCCTATTTTGATTTTATAATGTGAACACTCTAGGTAGCCGGAATACATTGACACTTGCCACCATTCAATGCACATTTTCTTGAGGTATGTTTTCAATAACACCCCTGCTTCAAATGTTTGCTTTACGTTCTGTATCTATGTAGCTAACCATGTAACATGGTAACCTGAGGAGAGAGAAAAAATATTTGCATGACTTTAGACAGGCAACATTTTGTATCAACTTTTTAATAGAACAAGTCCCAACAATTCCAGCAAACAGCTTATGAAAGGAATGTTCTGAAACCTGGGACAAGTTTCCTGTAATAGCTAAGCACCAATCAAAATTTTGAACCTTCCCTGGCTGTCAGCCAGCAGGCAACATGCAGGGTGTGCTTATTGTTTAAGATTTTGGAATGCTACTCAGGGAAAAAAAAATCTCTAACTTTAGAGCTGTCAGACTTTCTTGTATCCACTCCAGTTCAACATTCTCAAGTCTAATTTTTTTTCTTAAAGGTCACCAATGAGCTATAATATAGTTTTTAACATTTTAATTTTCCCTTTTCTTTCCCTGATGTTTTTTTTTTTTTCCTTCCCCTGCTGGGACTGCTCCACTCATGAAGGTCAGGGAAATGATAATGCTGAGATAGCTCTGCCTTTTTATTCATAGACCAGGTAGAGAGTGCATATGGCCATAAACGTGTGCCTACATCACAGGGCCAGGCTATTGACCCCTGCCCCGAACTGAAGATTGTACCTTCTCCCAGGGATAACAAATGACTCACTTTGCAGGTACGCAGAACCTGGAAGAATGCTCAGCCAGACTCTGCCATTTCCCCTGAATGATATTGTGATTGGTTTTCTTATATGAATAGAGTATTTGTAAGGGCACTGCTGAAGTCTGTTTACTCAGGAATTTGTTTTTGACCATAGTCATCCTAGAGTGAGATGGTTAGTTCTTTATCTGCTAATGCAGAGTTTGCTTTATCTGTTAGCTAGAAACACATTTTCATTCTGGGAAAATATTGCTGTTGTTTTTTGGGTGGGGCACAAAAACAAATTTCTGATATTTGATCAAGTTCAGACATTATTAAAAACAAAACCCCCCAAATCCAGAATGAAGGTCGCTGTGGATTGATTTCTAAATGGCTCACTAAAGTTCCAGCTCTATGAGGTGACCCAGAAAGAAGGGCACAGTTTACTAAGTCTAGGTCTCTGTCAAGTTTCCTCCTTCCTCAAATCCAGCTTCATTTAGAGCCTTGTTAAAATGAGGACACAAATGAGCACAAAGCGGTCCAGCTGATGATTATGAGCTCAGGAGAGGCTTCAGGAAACAATCCTTTACAAGGTCCACTGTGGATGTGGGAAGGTGCAACTGGTCATTTACAATAGAGTTCTTCACTCTGGAGCCAACATTCTTTAAAGACTGTGTTTACACATGGTGTTATCTTCAAATACAGCTGCAAAAATTCATGGTCTATTAAATAAAATGTGAAAAGCAATTACCCCTTAAAGTAGGACTTTACAATCTCCTTAAGCACGCTTATGTACGTTAAATATTCCTACCTTCCAGAGACTTCTGAAAAACCACTGTATCTAAAGTGTTCTCAAAAGACACGATTTAAAGGATTGGTTCCCTGCTCAGTGCAATTGGGAGATGGTGGGAATGTTTATGAGATGACGCATAGCTGGAAGTTTTAGAGACAGACCCTCACAGGGAGTTATGAGACCTTGGTCTCTTACTTTACTTCTCCTCATTTCAACCTTGGTTTTGACATGAATGAGCCTGATTCCCTAGTCACTACCCCTCATACAGTTCTTCATGTACCAGCATGAGCCCAAAGTAGTGGAGCAGGTCAGTCATGCTTGAACCTCCAAGTTCAAGAATGGCGCCTTTTCCTTGTTCCACCCTACGTTTTGTCTGAATTATTTTTCTGAAGGCTCCAAACTATGGAGTAACTTTTAATCCTCAACTCAGAATCTTCCACTTATGTCACATTGGCTATGATTTTACCTAGTCTTTGTCACCAGATATATGTTACCAATCATTTCTTTATTTAAATGTGCATTTGGTTTTCCCTATAATGAATCACTGCTGTCCACTTCTACTGCAGTGTCCAAGTCCTCGGAGCTTTTCACCTGAAGTAACTTCAACAAAGGACCGTGTTTATTCTTAGCTGTATCCAAGATAGGCTCTGTCCATACCCTGAGGTATTCCCTCAAATGCCAGCACTGTTGTTTCATTGTCCAAAACTGTGTGGGAGAATTTTTTTTTTTTAAGAAAAATCCATCATTTTGTTACTTCTGATGTTAGACATCTGAAACCAAGTATAACAAAAGCCACTCTGAAGGCACAAGGGAAGAATCCTTGTTTGCCTGCACTAGCCTCTCAGTAATTATGGACACTCTGAGGTGCAGTCATTCTTCAAATTATCATGTTTTCTTAGGTGTGTCTTTGCCTGGTGTGTGTCTAAATCACTTGTATTTTCTTTCTTCAAATAAATAACACACGCCATTGGATACACAACACATAATAATCCAGCATTATTTCATCTTAACTAGGAGACCTTCAAAGATCCTACTTCAAATTCAAAAGTAGCCTTGTAGGTGTCTCAGTAGGTTTGAACTTTAGGTGGACACTGAAAGTTTCTATAGTATTTTAATGTCTCTTTTCCTTAGACACATGATGATTACCAGTGTAAATGAGAAGGACAGGGGGATGCATGCCTGGCCTTTCACAATTACTGTTATTTTGATGACATAGTTGTAGAAACTACAGAAAAAGCACATGGAGCAAGTAATATGAAAATAAGACAGAGACCCACCATGAAAAGTAGTCGCTGAATTTCACTTTGTACAGTACTTATATTTTCCCAACCGAATACTTGTCTATAGTATATATGTGCATCCAGCATAAATACGAACTTCCTTGTGACTTAGCAAAGAGAAATTTGTCAAACAGGGCCTGGAGGCTACTGTAAAAGTAAGATGCATTAGTTATGTCTGATTCAGATAATACTAACATAGGTACCGTTTTGTGAGGCAGCATTTAACATGGATTGAAAACAGGAACTTGTGAATGATAAGTGTTTTACCACTGAATTCCATGTCCACCCATAAACATGAAAGCTTATGAACTGTCTTTCAGTTTTAATTTTCCAATAAAAGAATCGTGGAATTCATAAATATCTATTGATTCTTTTCTGGCACCAGGATGATTTCATCGGGAGAGTTTCTATCCATTTCATATGATCACAAACACATTAGTCTCAGCATGCTTTCCATGTAGTAAAATTATAATATGGGCTTCTCAGATGAATAAACTACTGTAAGAAGTTGCTCTGATTCTTCCAACAGTTAACAGTTTCTGAACTCCTCAGTTTTTGTAGTTTTGTCACCCTTTCTTGATAGCTAAGACTATTTTATGCTCATCTGTCCACCAATCCCCCTGACCTTCTGCTACTCTACTGTTCAAACAAAAAGAATGAGGCACTTTAAATGTGAAGAAACCCTTTCTCCAGAGAACGTGAACCCACTACATACAAAACACAATCTACCAGCGGCAATGACTTTAATGCACCATTTGGTAAAATTGATTTTTATCATTTCCTCATTGGTCCTCAGACTTAATTTGTCCCCTTTACAAAGTGTTTATCATAAAAATAAACTAGACACAGTGGCTTTGCTAGTGAGTCTTCATCAGTATCACCCCCTGTCATTCACCTTTTCTTTCTTATATTTAATCTGTGGATAGTGTTTCTTCCTAATCTTGCAAAGCAGAAACCTGAAAATTTCCAGACCATCTCATTTACCTCATTTGATAGTTTATAGTTCTTTTGCTATTGGAATAATTTTTATGCTTGATTATTGCAACTTACAGCAACTTACAACATTTCCTTCTCCTGGCTTTTTCCTCTATACTAACCTAAGACAAATCAACAAATACTAGCTGCAGGTTCATCCCTGCATGCATTCTTACTGATGGAACAGCTTTGGAGTGCAGTGGCTACAACATTACATAGGTTGTATGTATTTGTTCTAGATCAATGTGGAGATAGGTGGTTTGAGAAGTTGCAGTAAGATCATTTTGGATCCTAGGTGACTGAATACTCCATTGCCTCCTTGACTGTCATCTGTAGAGTGAGACCGTGTCTTCTTTTCAGCCTTTTGGATGGAGAGAAAAAAGAATGAGGATGTACAAATTACTTTTAAAACTTGAAGTAGAAGGTTCCATGAACTCATGTTAGTAGCCAAGATATTTGAGTTACCCTACATTTAAGGGAAAATTCTATCTCTCTGAGACTCATTTTTAAATAGAGAAGGGAGAGGTAGTATCCAGGAAACAGGCGCCATGACTGCCTGTTCCTTGCCCTTTGGGACAATGCCAATCTCATCTCAATGCATCAGGGTCTTCCCTGATGACATCAGCAATTATATAACCCTTCATTTGTTCCTTACTGTACAGCTCATTTAATTATCAATTAAAATGTATATCTTAATACTTAATTCTTAAAGGCAATTTTAAAACTAGCCATTTCATACACTTTGCAGAAATTAACACACAGTAGGCACTCAAATGCTTTGTGGTTCAAAAATGTGTTGAAATAGAATTGAGGCTATTTAACATACTTGATAGCTTTTCCTAGCACTTACCCTAATGTGTTTAAAGCTTGAGCTTCTTCATTAATATTCAAGACAGAGAACTATTATCTTAGAGCAAACTAAACTTTGCTAGCTTCAAAAGCAGAGATAATAAACTACAGAGCCCACTAAGGGTGAGCGTCTTTGAAGTGATATGTAGGAATGGGGAATTAATCACCAGCATTAACTGTTTCTTGGAGGCTGAGACAGCTCTGTATTTTCAGAAAAGAATCATTTACTTACTGGAATGATAGAAAGACTGGGTGAGAGAACCACACAGGTCAGTGGCTCATATAGCCATATCTGGATACTGTGATGTAGGAGGGTGTGCCCCCGAAGAATAGCAGGCTGGGGAATTGAAAAACCACTGCACAGGAAATAAAGAACAGGAGTCTGGAGGTTATAGGTCTTCACAGGCTTGAACAATGAGAGTAAGGTCAAGTAATTAGAGTCTTTTATTTCAGCTAATTCATTTTTATTGTCTCTCACTTGGGGTCTTTCTGAGTCAGCTGGCTCAACTTTATGGTTATACAGATGGAACACTATGCTTTCTAGTCTTAAGAGTGTAGTGTTTGTAGCTGATATCAAAACCTACC
The DNA here is from genome assembly GCF_943737965.1 of Phodopus roborovskii. NCBI lineage: Eukaryota > Metazoa > Chordata > Mammalia > Rodentia > Cricetidae > Phodopus > Phodopus roborovskii. The sequence goes on from NW_026126407.1 coordinate 41,024,377, forward strand.
CCCTGTCTCTAATAAGAAGCTTCTGTGGGACAAGATTGCACCAAGAAAACATACTATAGGTGAAATTATTTTCATTTACTCATTGACCACTTCATGGAGATGATGTCCTAATAGTATAGAAAGTATATGTCATTTATTTCATAGATACTGTTTCTGCTGCTGCCACATCTTTCTCTGGGGCATTTGTGGTGGTTCTTGGCAGAAAAGTGATTCATCCTGACTAGTGAAAATGGTTATTTTTTCCTATTCTACATATAAGAGACAAGATGGAAGAATAAGGATTATGGAATCATACCAGTGAGGTTCTGACCACTGCTGCCAACTACTTAGTTATGAGACTCTGGGTAAGCCACTGCCCATTTTGGCTTCAATTGCAAAATTAGAATAATAATAATAGAATCTACTTTGAAAGTATTATAAAATCAGTTATTACCATTTCATAAGAATGTATGAATTTGTACTTATTCTCATAGCTTACATTTTTATGGGGCTTATTTTATTATTTAGAGATTAGCATCTGGCTGTTTATGGGCCCACACAGGACAGAAAGGGGCTTTGATCTGGAGTCACTGGACACTTGTGGGCTTCCCACAGTCAGTGCTCAACGCTGAACCCAGATCATCTGAAATAGCAGCAAGTACTCCTAACTACTAAATCATCTCTCTAGTTCCCCATCTTTAATTTCATCAGTGTTTAAATCTGCCTTGTAGCCCCATTAAGGTGCTAAAACATCTCTGAAATAGCATATTTCATTGTGTCATTCATGAACACTGGATTTCTCTGATGTTTTTCTACTTGCTATTTAGAATAAATTCTGAATCCCCATCTAGTTCTATTCAGGAAGATCTGCTGTGAGAATCTCCTCTTCTTCTAAGACCCAGCTCCATGTCTGCACTGAATTGCCTATGATACTCCAAACATTGTTTTCACAAGATTGCTTTGTCTACATCCCCCTGTTCTCCTTCTCCCATGGCTGGCTTCTTAAAACTATTTGACTTGTGCACCCATATTGCCACAAACATGATTTTTTTTCCTCAAACCATCCTTCAGGTCTGTTACCTTCTTTAATTTCTCTCATTTTGCTTATTTTAAGTTATCTTCTCAACTTGTCTATGTGTTTTTTTTTTTTAATTTTTGTTTGTCTCCTTCACCTGGCAGGGATGCAAAGCCCTTGTTTGCATGCTTGGGAAGGTTAATTAGAGCATAGTAGCTACCTGGGATTGATTCAGGGAAGGATTGGGCAGTGGAATAGATAAACATTTCATGAGCTTGTACAACAATTTAACTTAAAAGCGTTTGCAGTGGTGACAGACACAGGCAAGTACCCAACACATGCTGGTGACTTTTGTTGTTCTAAATAATCAGTACAGTTACTCCTACCTAGCACGCATCCCAGGCTCTTTCCATCAGTCTCCATAGCTCCTTATGATCTTCTTGACAGCAATCATTCTCTGATCTTAAGAACTTAAGTAATTAAATTCAGTTTAAAGTATTTCAATGCATGGGCATTAAGTAGTACTTGTACTTAACCACTGCTTATTAAATCAGTGGTGGTAGAGGAGAAGTGATACCTGTGACAATAGCTACTATGGGGTGAAATATGGTGAGGTAGTTGAGGGTGCCACCTTGAAGTAAGTTGGAATACATTCTAATCCTGATTGTTTCTATATTCTCTGTATTTATTACTAAATATGGGTTCTAGAAACAACATCAGTTTTCCGAATGACCCCCTTGGGTTTGAGTGAAAGGATTAACTTCCAATCACTATTGGTGAAACAGCATCACAACACTCAGTTGGAGTTCATTATGTGTGGCAAGTGCTAATGGTAAGTAGTGATATTAATCTGTTTAACTAAATGTGCACATTTTGTGGCATAGATATTATCTGTCCCCCCTCCTTTTCCTGCTAACAGTAATAGACAAGGAACAAAGAACTTAGAACAAGGTTAATTTTTATTTGGTGGAAAATTTCTGCAGAAGCAGTCTGTAAAAGAAGCCCACTGTTCACATTCAGGCTGGGGCACTTATAGAAGAGAAAGGGAAGGAGGACGAAAAGTTTCCCTTTGGCCCCAGACCAGATGTTTCTAGGTGAGCCTGTTTAATTATAAAGAGTGAGTAAAAGAATGTCAGGTGACAGATACTTATCTCTTAGAGCCAGCCATTATCAAGGGGTCTGAAATGTCATAAAGGAGATAGCAGGAAGCTGTGCAAACATGCTACTTTATTTACTCCTGGAATGTTGATTACTGTGGTTTGTGGAAAATCCTGGAACTTTTCAAATTGGCACTTTTCTGAATGGTGTGGCTGTGGCTACCATCTCTCCCCAGAACATGTTTAGGGTAAAGCTTGATGAAACCCACTGTTCCTTAATCAAAGGATGATGCCCATCTGGTAAAGAATCCTTTATCCCAAAAGGGAGTTGGCACAATACAGCATTATGCCTGACCAGATTTCTAAAAGGTAGTAAATAATGATGCTGCTGGTTTCAGTAGAGAATTATGCCCCTGACTTTGCAGACAGGATAATAATTGAGCAAATGCATACAATGCAACAACCATGCAACAACCATTCCACACATCTCTATCTTAGTAAGGTTTTACTCTTTGTGGTAAAATGTACTGAAGGGAATCAGAAACTGTTTTGTTTTGTTTTGTTTTGTTTTCTTACTCACTATGTACCATTCTATGGTCATACCTAGAAGCAACTGGCCTTGGGCCAAAAGCAAAACTATATATGTTTATATTGTGGAGGATATAGACTGATTTTAAACAGGATTTTTCTTCAGGACTAAGGATATGTTGATACTAGACCTATACTGCAGGATATGCTGAATTCTGTCCAATATTTATACCATCTGAGTTTTATTATAGGTGCATATGCCATCTGAGGAGACTGAGATTTTAAGTCACTGTGTCTTAGACACTTGAGGACAACATTCTATGGTAGAGTGACCATTTATCATGTTATGGCAGTGATTATTGGTATGAGAAAGAGGTGAACAGGAATGGGGAACTCAGCCAATGCTAGTAACAATGATTGAGAAAAGAAAATTAATAAATACTAATTTCACTAAAATCAACCAAAAGACATACTTTGTAAGTATTGCCAGAGTTACTCACATAATAAATTGTGAGAATTGAGGGCAATCACACAGTGTTTGGTAGTGGTGAGAAACAATCTGTCCAAAGAACAAGCACAGGCCCAGTTGAAGGTTCAGTAGGTGAAATTATTTGCTGCAAGTCCTGAGTTTGAGCCCCAGGACATATATGATGGAAAGAGAATCCACTCAGGCAGGTTATCCTCTGACTTCTAACAGCTGTAATGCACACAGGCACACCTCCTCCAACACGCACACACACAGACACACACACACAGACACACACATACAGAGAGAGAGAGAGAGAGAGAGAGAGAGAGAGAGAGAGAGAGAGAGAGAGAGAGAGAGAGACAGGAGAATGGATGTCATATAAATTTTGAGAGAAAAAAAAGTGTCTTCATCTGAAGAAGAATGAATGATGACTAGGTCTAAACAGGAAAACCAGCCTCCTACATGTTCTCTTCAGTCCTACTCTTTTGCATAAGAAAGGGAAAACCTATCCTAAGGTAATTATTTTTTTTCTCTAGATGCCAAAAGTTGATGAGCTTTTTTCTTTCCTTTTTTTCTTGAAAACTCATGGTTAATACAATTAGACACTGTTATATTTTTAAAAGATATTCCTATTCAATATCACCTACATTTCTAAGTATTCTCCAGCTATTCAATTTTAAATTTATCCCCCCCTTTTTTTCAGTTGAATCTTTTCTTAGATAGGTAATTAAGGAATGGTGCAGAAGTGTCATTTGAAACCCACTGTGTTATTTTTTTTCTTGAAATTCCTATTCATCATCCCCTCAACAAATGCATGAGCAGAATTTAAATTTTAAAAAATGGTCTAGCTGTTTGTACATTACACAAGATCAGGTAGGAACTGGAGTTCTGAATGGCAGCACACCATGTCAACAAATGCTCTTCTCCTTTCTGGATGGCATTGCTTACATCATGCAAGTATGTTATGCAAAATAAGCTGCAAACTGATATTATAACTTGTCTTGGGCACACACTATAGTCATTGAAAGTTTTACAAAAAGTAAATTCATTTAGTATAAAATCCAAGTGCTTTCCTTTCATTGTGTGTGCATGCATGTGCATAGGTGGGTTTCTGGCACTCACAGCTAATATGAAAATTTCCATGTGAAAACTTCAAATTCCAGCTGTTTTTTTTTTTTTTTTTTTTTTTTTTGGTCTTGGTCAAGTCCTTAATGTCTATAAAATTCATTTCTCTATTATTTAAATTATATTATTAATGCCAGTTACTTCAAAGGGGTTGTTTTTAAAAGATGAAATAAAAATAATGTTGGATGATAAAAGTGGACTTAAAGATGAGAAATTGTTGCAAAACAGTTAAAGAAAAATAGGCCATGATTTTTGAGAAGGAGCAAGGAAGGCTTCTAGTGGGGGAGGTTGGTAAGTAAGTGGGCGAGTTGATTATCTGTTGATTTTTAAAATATTTTATTTAAAACAATAAAAAATCTGAGAAATTCCTAACTAATTCAATTATCATGAATCAACTTGTCCAGGAGGATCTGGTAAACATATTTATATTATGATTGAAGACAAATTGTAGAAAGTTTGGGCCCCTGTATTAGAGACTGGAAAGCAGTCATGTGACTAGGCAAGAGACATGGTTTAATCTTTTCATTTTCACATGATAAAGTGCATTTCCTAAAATTTCTGCAAAGTTTGGGTTATTTTTTCTTTATAATTTATATGACAAGCATGCAGCAAGGCTCCCAATTCTTCCCTAATTTTAATATTGGAGACTTGTAAGATTTATATTTCTGATGTCGCAATTATATGGATTAGAAAGCATTACATGACTGTGCGACTTCTTATGTAAGCAAGTTTTTATATGAATTTTCATTGTGTACTTTATCTTATAATCCTGTGCTCCAAAATTACATCAGATGCTTCATCTTTGGGAAAGAGATTTTATATTATTAATCTCTCATGTAAATTATGAAATGAACCATTTTTTTTCATTTTCTATTAAAGCTGCTTTGCTCATTGACTTTTATATTTTGCAAGTTAGCTTCTATACTTTTTTTTTCTTGCATTTGATGAAATCTCATTTTTGCTCAAAGTCTCATTGAATGACATTAAATTACCAACCCACTGGGAACTGATATAGACCCTATAAATTCTTTTCTAGTGTCTGATTTCTTCCTAAGGGGCTATTCTGCCTTTTGGCAATTACACATGATTTAGGCTGAAAGCAAGTTTGTCATAAAGTAAGCAACATTACTAATAAACTATTCTTTATTTGCATCAATATTTGTGTCAATTGATGAATAATCTAATACACACATGTAGCAATAAGTTTCTTGTTTATTATATTTATAGCATGATAATGTAAATTAAACTCTGGATGAGAATGGAAGAAGGGATTGCATTGGTAAAATTAAAAGTTTTATAATTCTGTCTGAATTTATGTTGCTTCTTTGTTGTTGTTTTTAACCAACCCATGAAATTTCCTTTCTTGAAGACTGCACTTATGTATGTATTTATTTACATCATTAATCGCTACTCATTTACACATGATTTAACAGTTGTATGAATCGTGGCTAAAGGAAAGGCGGTAATCCTTATGCCCCAGGTACCAGACTACCTAATTGAAATGCACTACAAGGAAAAGTCAAGTTTATTACCCTTGCCTACAACTTGCACTGTGACATTTTGCTTTATAGCATTCAGAGTCTTTCGCCTCCCAAGAACAATGAACTTCAACAGCATAATACAAGTGGGAAAATTGCCTCAAAATGTAATTTTAGAAACGATTCTTTGAAAACACTGTTAAATAAGAAAGTTTGGTGAAAAGATGAAACTAATATTTCATTCATCTTCTATTGATTCATATTTAAGCCCAATGTAAAGTTCAGATGTTTAGGGGAAAGAAAAAATATAAATTGATTGAAAGAAATAAGTCAAAATGGCTTCTGAAAGTTAAGCTCAGATATTGTCATTTGGTCTTTGGTAAGAAACATACTGCATTTCCCCTTTACTTTTTGTTGTTGCTTTTTCTTATTCTCTCCCCAAGTATAACAAATTTTCCAAGAAAATCCATAATTTCTATAGCCATCTTCACTTGCTTCTCATGTGGTGTGTTTTATTCAAACACATGGTATTAGACTAAATTATTTTTAAATAGGTCATTAAATCCATGGAACAGAGCAGTGATCTGTGGGCCACACATGGATCCATCTTCATAACACAATGATCAAAGTGGATACTAGGGAGTTAATGTCTATAGCAAATATGTTATTTTGTACACACTCAATAAGTTTATCTTTTGGGGTGTAACTAACTATCCTTTTCTTCTGCCCACAGTGATACTATGTCTTATACTGTGACTGTGCTTTGGATCTTTGCATGAGTTCTTTCTAGAAGATCTATGAGTATATACCCCAAATAAACTTAGGCTAACCCCCTCTCAAATAAACATGTAACCCAAGTAAAGAACCAGCTTGTTCTCTATACAGGCACTATTTTAAAACTCCCACACTCCTTGTGGCTCCCACCTACCTCAGTTTCCTCCAACATTCAATCAGATCTCTTCGAAATCTTTTCCAATATTCACATTATAGAGTCAGAACTAAAGTTAAGTCAGCTAATGTTTTTATTTCTAAGGCAACTCTACGTTCCATATCTTCCACAGGGTCAGTTTCTAATTTTTTTTTTTTTCCTGTAACAAATGGAATTTTTTTTCTTCTTAGTTGAGAATAAAAGAGAGGAATCAAAATTCTGAAACCTATTCCAATGATGACAACAGTGCACCCAGACTGTAGCACCAGGTCAAAGTTCTAAAGAAGATGGTGTTTTGGGAATTGCTGCCCTCTAACTCTAAAGTTCCAAACTAGTTCCATGTATTAAGTAGTATTTATAAACAAACAGAAAACAAATGCTCTAGAAACCTGCCAGCTTACTTCAGAAGATGCTATTTTCTCTTCTCACATCATTTTATTTCTGTTTGTGAAACTGAAAAGTAAAGCAAGTTCTGAAAATGCCCAAAGCAAATGTTCAGTGGGCTCAATGCACAGAGACCACCCCTCCGTCCATACTGTACAAGGACATAGCTAATGATACCATTACTTCTTAGAAGACCTTCTTAAAAGTTTCATGAGACCCAAGACAAGTAAAATGCTATAAATAAATCAAAGAACCAGGCTGAATAATCTCACTAATTTTATTGTTTCTAACCTCAAAGCATAAAGTTTAAGTCACTAGTAAGCTCACAAGTCAGTTAATGAATTATAGGAAACCCATCCAGAGTTTGATTTATAATCTTACACTAGTAGCTTAAGAAAGGACTACCTATAATTATCATATAATTAATTGAGATTTGCCATTTCTATTGGGAAAAAAAAAACGCCAGTTATATAACTTTAAATAAGTTTACTGGGTTTCTAAAAAACTCAGCAAAAAGAATAGCAAAACCTAAAAAGAAAAATCTAAAAATCATTTACGAAAATTAAACTTCGAGAAGAAGGCCTTGTGCAGTTAAGAACTGACATATATAAACCTATGAAATGTTCAAAGGGAAAAAACAACGTTCCATGTGGGTCACAGTTCACCTCGAAGCCTTGCTTGCCAATACTAAAGCTCCTTTCTTAGGTAACAAACACTCAAGAAGTCAGCAGGTAAATTCTCTTGGGAAATTTAAAAAGCTAGAGCACTTTTCTTAGCACAGAGGCCATAAAAATATGCTTAGAGACAAACACTTATCTATATAAACAAATGTCTCACACCAGCAGCTCACTGTTTCAAGCAGCAGATGCCACCTTGCAAAAAACAATATGTCTGATGCCCACTGCTTCAGGTCTGCACCCAACTTGGAGTAGTATATCCTCCAGGAAAGGATTTGTTCTGTTTTGAAAACTATGGAATTCTGGAAAAGTATGTACTGTGTATAATTAGATGACATGCCAACTACATCCATGCCACTGATTCAGGCCCTTCTCTTTGAGGTCACAAAACAATGGCACAAAGGCACAGTGAAGGAATGGTAATTCATATAGGAAACAAACACTATAAAGAAATTTTTAGTCATGGATCAGCTAGAAATACAGTGGTAGCTTTCTGAGAATGGACATTTCAACTCAGATCTGAATGATAGGATAGAGGCAGGGAGAGATCCAGGGAAAGCTTGCCAGACAGAGAGATCTGCAGAAAAAAAATTATATGTATACATACATGTATTATATATCAGAAAACATTCATTTAGAAATGGTAAATAGGTACACTTCTGTCCTGGCCAACCCTTGTCTTTGACTAATTATTAAATTAGCATTCATATCAGGGGTATTATGATAAGAAAAATCTGATTCCAATGTGTCCTAGAAGTGATTGGCTTTCATTCCTTTAAAAACATGGGTTGACAATGATAATGCCCTCCTCAACTTTCCCTAGAGGGGACACTATAATTCAAACGACAGAATATCAATAAAGCCAGGGTGTACAGGAATGTAAACAAGCTTTAAAAAAATAGTTCAAGTGTTTGTTAAATAGACCACAACAGGACAGGTCCATTATCATGGCAGAAAGCTCTGTACTTAGTATGTCCAATTATCTAAATAGCTCAAAACATAATCAATCCATCAGTAGTATTCAGCTTTCCTGCTCTGATATCTGATTGTGAATTCTCTGTGTTTATTCATATTTCTGCCAAATGTCGATCCAGAAATGTATTAGCATCTGCCTGAGATGAATAAACTGAAGACTGTGTTCCTCCTGCAAGTCTTAGTGGAAAGCATGAACCAAGGGCTCATTCAGTCTATACCCTGTGGTTGTTTCTGCACATCACAGAACTGTGGGGTTTTTTTTTCTGTAATAGAGTCAGCATAGTCAAGAATAATTCTAACCTGGAATCCTGCCTTTAGCAGCATCCCAGCTCCTTTTTTTCTCCCTCAGCCTACACGGAGTTATGCATTTTAAAAGACCAGCCATGGTTGCTTTCTTGTCCTTCATTTTCTTTCTTAAAAGACAAATACTTGTGGGGTTCCAGAGATATTGGTTCTGAAAACCTCTGTGGGTTGAGAGCACCCAGCAGTGCCTGGGCAAAGAGAAGCATGAAGGGTGAGGCTGCCGGATACCCAGCAGCCCCGGGCTTCTGACTGTGAACATGATCAACAGCTCTGAGAGTCTTTCATAGCTTGTGTGACATGCAGTGTTGTATGCTGAATGCCTGTTAATTAGTCTCTTCTGTATATCTATTGCAGGATCCAATTGTTCTTCTGACCATGCAGTGAGAGACAGAAAACTTTGGTAAAGATGAAAATGTTGCTGTGTGGATGTGCCAATGTCATTTATTTTGTAGAAACTGTTTGCATGGTGAATAGCAGTAACTTCCCACAGGCCCCCAGTTCCTGCTATTTGCTCTGATAAAGGGAGCTACACCCTGACCCCTCAGCATTACTGCTTCTATAGTGTATGTTGTAGTCCAGATGAAAGTATGCCTGAGAGCAGAAAACACAATTTCTATCTACTGGCATTTTCTAGTCTGTGCAGACAAAAGGATTCTCAAAAATTTACATCCAAATATGTGCTTCAAAGGATACCTAGGTCCATGACTAAATAATGACACTCTAGTCAATAGGGAAAGACCTAATATCCAGATTAAGGAATTGTTTATAGAATTTCTTCTTGCATTTAAGTGTATTTGGAAGGAAAGCACACACACATGTGCCTGTGTGGGTACGTGTGTGTGTGTGTGTGTGTGTGTGTGATGTTTGGAGAAGATACTTGAGCCTTGCCATTGTCGTCATTTATCCTGTCAGCATCTATCAAACTGAGTGACCTGCCTCACTTACTGAAAGAGTTAGGCATGTTCCTCTAATCATAGTGAAGACTTGCGTCTCCCAGCATACTAGGTTCTGATATTCTCTCTAGATTATCCCTTCACCAAGCAACGGATTTGCTTTCGAAGAACAAGATCAATATGTGTTTATAAAACATCTTCCAGATCCCTGAAGTTGGCAGTGTTTTCCTTGGGATCTCTAACAACTTTTATACATATTACCGAATCATTTAATGGTCAACTGTTTATATATTTCACTTATTGATTGAGCATCAGTTCCAAAGTCAGATTTTTTTAAAGGCCATGATGGAACATTCTAAATTGTTACATATTTTTTTTTAACACAGGAAATTTATAAATCATTTAAATCACTTTCTGGTCCATTGCCCTTCCATGTCTCCAAGTTCTAAGACTGCATCATTATATGCTCATGTCTTCTAAACCTAGAAACAGATAGCACACTGTTCAGTAGTATTTGTTCAAGGAATGAATACATGGCTGCCACTCTTCTGTTGAAAAGAGCATGACAGCACTATATTGCATGCTGGGAAATATCAAGGGTTTTTACTCCTTAAAATCATAAATTAAACCAGAAATGTGCTAACCTGGGAATGAAAATACTATGTGTAGTTTTGCTATTTATGAGACAATGTCTACCCTTTTTCTAAAATACAGCTCAGAGTGTCTCTGTGTATCCTCACTGGATATTTGAAGGTTAATAGGTTTTAGAGTACCTTGTTCTCTCTCCTTATAATCCATCCAATGTTCCTTATTCGTAGGACTTCTCATACTATGTCACAAGTATGTGAAGACAAAATATTCTCAGCTGAAGCAGTGACTTTCAACCAGGATCAATCCCTTCACTTACTGCAGCATCTTCAGTTACTGTAACTGTATGAGGGGGAGGGGATGTGTTCTAGTAGAATCTTAAACATGTTCCTAGGACAGACCCTTCACAACTAGTAATGAGCCATGTACAATAAGACTAATAGTACTGAAGTAGAAAATCAAACTATGAACTTTTTCAAGTCAGGCACTGTCTTAGTTCACTGTTAAATTTCTTTTTAAATTTAATACAGGTCTGTCCCACATCTACAATCAGATGCTCATTAAAATAACTGCTTATTTTTATTTTATGTTTATGAGTGTTTTGCCTGTGTGTGTGTTTATGTGCACAGTGTGCATTCACTTCCAAAAGAGACCTTAAGAAGGCATCAAATCTCCTGCACCTGGAGTTACAGACAGTTGTGAACCTGTGCATGCTAGGAGCCGAACCCTGGAACTGAACCCAGGTCCAGGGGAAAATTAACAAGTGCACTTAAGTGGTGGGACATCTCTTCAGCCTCAGATAATGTTGAATAAGTGAAGAGTTGAGTAAAGAAGAAATATAGGGCCATTGGATATGTGGGTTGATGCCTGACTTGAGCAGATGGATAAAGCCAAGAACTAATCATTCTGAGAAGTTTTCCAGCCCTTCCTGTTCTTGGCAGTATTTTCTTTGCAAGTCAGAATTGCTATTTATTATTTGAATTACAGTCCAATCAAGACACCAACAAAGATGTTGACCTGGGCAGCTCTCACTTCAAGCATGTGCTTGACCAGCTAGCTGAAGATATCTTAGAAATGACTAGCCCTTTGCTGGTTCTTGGGTAACAGGGTTATTTGTATTCTGCCCCATTGTGCTGAGCACATGCAGCTGTTTTATCATCCATCTTGTTGCCTTAATGCTTCTTCTAACTTCATTATTCCCTGAGGCTACTGAAGAACCTGATGTGGTTCTCACTTTAAAAACTCTCCAAAGGTTTTGGTCTCCTGATTGGTTAAAGACAGCAGAACTTCTGCTCTGGGAGGTGAAAAGCAGCTGCACTTTCTGGTGGTCAGCCTCACTGCCTTGGTTTTCAGTCAGCTGCCACTTGTTTTGTGTTGTGATTTTTTTTTCAAAATATTAAAAATCCCCCAAACAAAACATCCATGTGCTAGGAAGTCTTTATTGCTCCTTCACTTGTATTAATCCTGTGCTTGCAAGTGGCCTCTGAATTCTAGTAAAGGAATATGTGAGTTGCATGTGATTTTCCTGTCAGGTTTCTGAAGTGGTTCCCATCTGTGCACAGCCTCACTGAATTATGAGATATATCTGGCCAATGAACACCAGCAGCAGCGGCGGTGGCAACCTCAGCACCACCACCTCCAGCAGTAACATCCTCTGCTTGGACCATGATCCATTGTTCATCCTGGAGGGAATAGTTAAAACAACAACAATGAAAAAACTATTTGAAAAAAGTTAAACCTAAAGGAAAGCTAATATTAACCGTGCTTCAAATTTATCTCATGAACAAATAAATCTCCAGAAATACATTGAATTACTTAGAAGGTGCCCTGTCCTATAAAAATACTGGGGGAAATTCCAAGGGAACAGATGCCTCATTTGAGAAAACATGAACTAATTACATTGGTAATTCATTTTTTGAAATTATATTAGTAAAATATTGGTGCTAAAATATAGTGGCTAGTTTATATACTTTAAATATGAAATGACAGGCTCTCCCCAAATTCTTCAATTTGACATACAGTATACATATTTTTATATGAAAGTTTTATGTGTGTTATTTAAAGGACAAAATGATATCATCTTGTACCTACTACAAGTATGAAAAGTTGAGCATTATCATATATGAGACAGTTCCATGTGTCTTTTCTAGATTTTATCTCTCTCTCCTCCCTGGTTTCCTCAATTAACAACCATTCTGAACTTTATGTCATACAATCCTTGGATTTCATTTTTAACTTTCCCTCAATGTTTCCTTCCTTAACTACACACTTCAGTCTGTCAATAAGAAAAACTTAAAAGTGGCATTTCTCCTGTTCCTTAGTTTGTTGTTTCAACAGTCTTTGCTGACTTCTCCATGTTGTGATGTGTAGCTGTGGGTCACTTATCTCATTATGTAAATATACTACATGGTGCTACTAGGTATTGCAACTGATGAAAATTTTGGTTGTTTCTATTTTTCACTGATGTTTCTTGCAAACAGTGGTACTATCAACAGTTTAAAATACACATCCTGCCTTAAAAGTTTTTCATAGTTATGTGTTTAGTAAAACCTGTGGCATGTACATATGTCAGGAATATTAAATAAATAACTAGATGTCTTTAACTGCAATGGATACCCAACACATAGAGAGAGGTCTCACCATTACCTATGCATGTATGCTTACTAAAATGTTATCTTCTAAGTAGTATAGTTTTTCCTTTCATGTTTTGGCTGTTGAATTGATTTGATACTGAGCTGTGTATTCATGATCCAAATTTTTAAAATTTTTCCATATGTTTCCTAACAGTCTGCTAAAAAGTTATGGGAATATTCCTTGTTTCACCAGTGTATGACATGACATTAGGCATCTGTTCCATTCTGTCAGGCTAATTGCTAATTTTTTCCCATACTACCCCATACTGTCTTTATTAATGGAGAGAATATAGAGTGTGAAATGAAAATGAGGAACTCCTATCACAAAATGGATAACAGAGGATTGGCCAATGGTCAAGAATGTTCAAACTGGGCTGACTGGATATTCAGGTCAGCCATTCAGGATGCTCCTCCACCTAGCTGTTTAAATACATCTTGCTGGACACAAGAAAATCACCCCTTTCAATTTCTGTCTTATTTGGCCTCAAAATTGCATCCATTACATAAGAATCTACATTTATTCAATGTACAGATTTTATCCCCTAAAATCCTGTCTCACTCTGGTGGTATCCTCTTTCAGACGTATATATGACTTTTGGTCATTGTGATTAAAATTTCTACCTAGACAATTTAATACTGGAAACACTTATCGTGGCTCATGATTCCAGAGATATCTATCAGTCTATCGTGGAAGGGAAGGGCATGATAGAACACAGCAGTTCGCATAATGGTGGAAAGGAAGAAAAGAAAATAACACTAAAGCTCAGATAACTTTCTCTTTTCTCCTTGTCTTCCCACCCCATTAGAGGGTGTTGTCCATATTCAGGGAAAATCTTGCCTCCTATGTTAATCCATGCTGGGAAAGTCTTTCACAGGCACAAGCACAGATGTGTGTCATCATCTCATAAATCTAAATGTCATCAAGTTGACAATGAAAACAAACTGTTATAAGTTATATCAAAAACCTTGTATTTCAGATTTAGAGAACTTTTCATCCCATACAAGTGTAGGTTGTTCCCTTTACTGGCATTATCCCCTTCTCACCCTTATAACTATCACACTACAGTTGCCTCATAGTTGACAGCTTCTAAGATTCTAAGTTGACAGCTACTAAGAGACACCATGCAGTATGTTTCTTTCTACATCTGAATTTTTTTCACCTACATATATGTCCTTTACAGAAGAAGATACTGCTGTTTGTGACATGGCAGGTGAACATGGAAGATGTGCTATGTGTGGCTTCCTTCTTTAAAAGATAAAGTCCAAGGAAGCTAACTCTAGATTGAGAAATGATAGCCATCAGATCACTTCCATCCTTAGGATGGGACTTGTGGAGAGATTGTCATGTTTGTGAAGCAATCAAAGGACACCTCGGTGAACATTTCTGTTCTTAGTTATGGTCCAGCTAAGTCTAATCAGTACATACAATTCTGTTTATCATTTACTTTGTGTGGATGTGTCTTTCTTAGAATTCCCTTCAGGTATTTTGTTGGCTTGTTTTTTAATGTGTGGTATGAGCAAAATGGTTGGATATTTAACCTTTTTACAAGTAAATATGGTGGCACTATATAATTATATTATATACTATATACTTACTGAACAACTTTGAATTCCATCTGAGAAGGGATGGTGTGATGGTTATCTTCGCAGATTCTTGAGATAAACTGCCTGAATCTATAGACATGCTGAACTGTTTTAAACACTGTCATTGCCTTAGGGCTCAGTTTCCCTGAAGCTTATAATGAGAATTATAATAATAGTGATTTCTAGTGCCTACCATATCGTACTTTGTGAGTATGGGCTATCCTTGAATATGGTTATATACATACTTTGTTTAACAATAATGGGCATATAAATTTTATACAATAACAGGTATAATCTCTGCATCAATTTGAGAAAAAAATGACTTGTTAGTGTATTTGTTCTGTAGTTATTTGTTGAATGCCTCATCAGTTTGGGGTGTTTTCCTTGTACTTTTTCTACCCTCTAATCCTAGAAGTCAGCACATAGTATGTGTTCAGCTATAAATGATAAAAACAATGTCTCTGCCACGAGAGCTTTTGGTGTAATGGGAGAAAAGAGGCATTGCAGTAAATATGCAATGCAAATTCCCCAGCTGAAGCAGACTATAGAAAGTAAGTGGAGGGAGAATGTAGTTTAGATGGGAAGGTATTTTAGAATGCATCTTTATTGGATGCATTGCTGACTAGATGAGACTGGAGGAGAGACCTGAATGGTCTAACTACCTTCCAAGCACCAGAGATAAAGTGCAAAAGTCTGATGTGGGAATGTGCTCAGTAAGTTTGGGAAATAGAAGTGGCCATTAAGTTAGTAAGATAAAGAGCTCCTTCCATTTGAAGTGTCTGCTAATGCCAGATCCCATTATATACGGTACACATAAAGGGAGCACAGTGTACAGCAGAGGAGTGCATAGAGGAGAGAAAGAATTTGTCACATTTGAAATGGTCAGTGAGAAGAGAACCTTGTCAAGCAGGAAGGGTCTCAGGTGAAGAAGAGTCCACTGATATCCTTCAGCATTTGTCAGGAAAACAGTGTCACTAGCTTCACAGACATACAAACTCTTGGGTTGTGTATCACCTTGCCTCTTACAGGTGGAACGCCAGACATTTGGGGTAATTTTCACATCTTCTCAACATTGCTTGTTGGACTTTAACAGTCATGTGCCCCAGGGACCAACTAAATGCAGGTTCTCATCTGTAGGTCTCAAACAGGTCATGAGGTTTTGCATTTCTGAAATGCTCCCAATACATTAGACACTGTCCACTTACAAACTGCACACTAGGCCCTTGTAGAGGTCAGTCGACCTCTTCTCCAAAGGGCCATATACTCCTTACAGTCCTTACTTTGACATTGTAGTGTGAAGGAGCCATGTATATAAATGAATGACCATATTTTTGTAAAACTTTATTTCTGGACACTGGAATTAGAATTTCATAAAAATTTTAAGTATCTTGAAATATTATTCTTCTTTTGATTTTTTCCAACCATTTAGATATATAAAAGCTATTTTTAACATATAGGCCATAGTTGGCTAAGCCTAGTTTAAAACAATGCTGTAGGGTATAGATTGCCTCCATGTCCTTGCTCCATAACCAGGATTTATATAAAAGAAAGTTAAAAATATAATTTTCTCTAAAAGAAAATACTAAAGCAGTCTTAAAGAAAATATATTCTTGATATTAATAGCATATAATGAATCAGTATGTGTCATTATTTATTAAAACACATATTACTATATTTATCAAAATACAATGCAGGCTGTATGTTCATGCATAAAATATAGTTTATAGTCTATATATATTAAAATGGTTGAAGAGAGAAAAATGAAGATAAAGATGAAAATGAGCACCAATTTTGAATATGTTAGCTTGTGAGCACAATGGCTGTGTTGTTTGCTTTTCTAATGAAGACAAAATCAGTCTCAGGCTGCAGAAATGAGGGAATCAGATCTCGATGATCCTGAGATAGAGCTTTCCTGGAAGCAGAAATTGTTATCCAGACACCTGGTTTCCCTTGGAGGTCAGTTTCCCACTCGTGAGCATTGTATGAAGATCTTGATTTTAACAAGCATGGTAAAAGTATTCTGAGGGCCAGTTACATGTTTAAAATTCCTCTTGACTTCTTCTCTTTTACAGTCTACCCAGTCATACCTTTGTTAAGTTCATGTGTTCATTCTGCTTCAAGTTTTAAGAACTTGCTAACTGGCTTTTCTGTCTGAATTCTATCAACTTGTTCCAATCTCATTATCCAGTGTCAAAAGAAACCCTTTGCAATCACAGCTCTTATTGTGTCAATTTCTTGACCCCCCCCCCCAAACATTCATGGTTCATTTAACCATTCAGAGTTTCTTCCTCAGCATTCTAACCTTTTTATAACCCTGCTAAGCTCCACATTCTCTAAATTCTGTTAATTGAGTTTTGATACACCACACTTTGGTTACAGAGGAACCTCCGACAGCTAACTCATCTTCTTCTGCATGGGTTCCTTTACCAGGCATGAATGTGGTCCCCTCCCACCTATATTTACTACTACATTTACTCTGCCTAAATTTAGCATTTTCTTTCAAAACCCATTGTAATTATCACTTCTTTTGTGAAGGTGGCTATACACACACACACACACACACACACACACACACACACACACACACACACTGCTCCATAGTATTTTAAACTAGCCTCACAACTTTTTCACAATTATCAGTTTTCTGAGCTACATTACATTTTTGTTTTTCACCAAATTAAAAAAAAAAAAAAAAAAAAAGCATCCCTAGTGGCTCTAGAAGTCAGTCAGAGACTGGCTTCTTTCAGGTTTTCTCAGGTTATGTAGCCATTGTCTCAAGCATGTCGGCGCATTGATCTCTATACTCTACATCTAGTAGTCTATTAAACCATTCTATTACAGGGTAAGTGTTCAAAATCCTTTCCCAATTCAAGCTTATGAAAGAACATTCATTAACTGTCATGGTTACTTGATTTATTCACAATTCAACAAGTGAGAATGTCTCTTTAACAGTTTAACCTTGTGGGTCTAGTAAATTTCAAGACTTTCCTGAGATTTACGAGTTGCTTATTACTTGGGTTCTATCAAGCCTCCCTTTAGAACTTCCTGAAGGTTAACAAACTTTCTTTAGAGATTAAATATTTCAATTAAGAGGAATTTGTTACAGATTCTCTTTTATACCCTTGAAGTCCTCTCTTCCCCAAAGACTATTCCTAAAGTCTACATAGACTTTCATGCATAGAGGTTCATCACTTAGATATTGGTTCATTCACATTCTATCCTCCTTGATTTCCTCACATTCTACTAGGCCTCTGTTTTATTTTGTTTTCTTGGAAGCATTCATGACTCACTGACATTTGTTTATGGTCATCTCTGTTGCAATACTATTATATTGACCATTTATAATTGCCTTTATTAAGTAAATCCAACAAAGGAGACTGAAGTGTTAGGAGCATTGTAGACACTGAATGAAATAGCTTAGAATAGGTATGCTTTAAGAGAAGATATATGATCTGCTTTATATTCTCTTTCCATTCACACCTAGGCTTTAGTGGTTGAGAGAGCCCTATGTAGCTACTTCAGTGTCACAAAAGACTCTACTACATGAGATGTCACCATCAGAGTTCATCTATCAAAGCAATGAGAATCAATGATAAGGACTCACACATCAGTTGAGGTGAAATAGATTCAGTAAGAAAGGCTCATGGAACAATAAAACAAGATGTGTATCTTGGTATAAGAGGACATTGGTTTGAATGTGTATGTGTGTGAGCATGTGAGATTATGCATGCTCAAGTGTGTGTGTGTGGTGGGGGAGGCTTGTTGTCCTGTTTGGTTTTGCAAAAGTAATAAAAGTCTAAACTTTAGCCATAATAAAAATGTATATGTCAAGTTATTTTAGCAAAGACAGGACTCACAAAATAATACAAGATGAGAAATGCAGAAAAAAATAAGTTAAGAAAAGACACATTCTAATAAATGAAAGACTTTTGAGTGGCACATAAGAAAAAAATTAGAGTTTCCATAATACAAGGACAAAGGTCAGGGGGTGTGAAGGCTAGAGGTTAACATAAATCTAACATTAGGAGAATAGGTCTAATCAAGAGACTGTGTAGCAGGCTTGATTTTTTCCAATACTCATCTGATTTGAAGTTTTCCCAATAATATATCAGTGATACTAGGGAAGAAATTACATGGCTGGACATCTGCTTCTGCTGAGCTTAACTGCCTTGGCAGGAGGAATAGCTCTCCTGATGTGCCTTCTGAAAAGTTATGATGAAAGTCATGGCTAGAGAATAAATAAGGAGAGCTAGCCGGCTGGTTTCAAGAGTCTCTTTCCTGATTAGTCTGGCAATTTTAAGTATAGAGAGGGAGTTTCAGAAAAGACAGAAATACTTACAGGAGAAAAAAGCTGTATTTAAAATATAATAGAGACTCCTCCTTGCCGATCTCCATTACAAGTCATCTGAAGCCATGGGCCATTGCCAAAATGTTAAGGGCTCTCGAACTTGAGAGGCAAACACAATGTCCACATCAGTTCCTATGGCAAGCATATCAAGTACTCTCATCTAAGGCCCAGTGGATGGCACAAGCCTGGAAAACAAGGAGTCATCTACATTATCTCTAATTGCATACCATGTGCTTTGAAAAACACCCACAAAAATATCACACTGGAATTACAAAGGAACTATCCTCATTATCCTTATTATCTTCTTCTTATGGAATTAAAGAAATAACAGTGTGCACAGTAATTTACAATTTTTCTTAGCATTATAAACACATCAAAAACAAGCTTTGTTGAATCAAGGCGAGTTCAAGAAACAAAGGCAGTAGACAAACCCGCAGGTACTTGATTTTATCTCTGCTTTAATATAGTACTGTGTAGTTGAAAGTAGATGCCTTGCAGCTAGGCAATGTGGTAGAGTACATACGTGCCATGCACTAGGTCCAGGGTTTAACCCTAGCACCATGCTTTTTAAAAACAAACAAACAAACATACAAACAAAAAACACACTAAATCATGGTCTGGGGACATAGCTCAGGGGACAATGTACTTGCTACTCAAATATGAAGACCTGAGTTCAGATCACCAGAATCAATGGAAAAAAAAAGAAAAAGTTTGCTATAACCTGAGCTTGTAGTATATTCAAGTAAATACATTCCAGGGGGTTGCTGGCCAGTTAGCCTGTTAGCCTAGGGGCAAAAAAAAAAAAAAAGTAAGCTTCTATTTAATGGGTGATCTTGTCTTAAAACAAAACAAAAAGATCTAGAAGTGATTGAAAAAACTTCTGAACATCAAAATCTGACCTAGACATTGAATGCACATGCATGTGTATGTGTGCGCACGCACACACACACACACACACACACACACACACACACACATCCAGCACGCATACATGCATGCACACATTGGGTGGCAGATGTTCTAGACATATAGAACCTGTTTGAAAAGTATGTGTTATAAAGCAGGAATATTCACGTTGTTTTAATCTTAGATAGCTCATTATAAAATATGAACAATACAGTACACATCAGTGAAGTGTTGTTAGGAATATTGTGAAAGACTGTGCATAAACTCTTCACAAATGCTAAACCCATGATCAGCAATAGATGTTAGCTGTCCTCATTGTTTCCTCATTGTGCACAACAGCACTCAACTATGTCTTTGTTGAGCAGGCTGGAGAGTTAATGCCTTTCAGGAAGGCTGAAATGTGTGTGCCAGGCAGTCTCATTTATGCCAAAGGTATATTCTTGAAAATGTCTCATAACTCAAAACTGACATAATTTGAGATTAATTTTGCCATTGTAACAAACAAAAAGTAATTGGAATGAATTCTCAATGTGCTTAAATTTGTAATAGCTATAGCTTGGGGAGTTGATTCTGTGGCCGTGTCACCTCCATTTTCTCCAGTTTATTTGAGTTGTCATATAAGACAAGGCTGCAAACTGAAAGTGTAGCTGGATTAGGGATGCTTTTATTCCCTCAGAATCATCTTCAGTAACTCACAGATTACCCTGTCATTAATAGTAACATTCCTTGGTAATTGTTTAGCATCAGCAGCATCCATCAAGCTTAAATTTTTTTCCACCTTATTACTTTCTACCTGGAACACTGCCATCCCAAGAAAGTTACTTCTTTACTTCCTTAAAATAAAAGTAAAGTTATAGCAAAAGTAAATGCTGAAGTAGTGGTTGTCTGAATCATTCACAACTTCTGCTATTTATAAATGGCAGGCATGAGTACTTCATGTTGATAAGGATAGTAGGTTCAGCCCAAGCCAGCAATAAAATAATTTATAGCCCACTCTACAGTTTCAAAGTTATATAGTGACTGACAAATTTTAAAAATCTTATAGGAATTATTTTGGATTTTACATGTTGTATTTGATTTAAAATATATTAAAATTTATTTAAATATACCATTCAGTACTTTTAATTTATTAAATGTTTTATTTGATTTGTACATGCCTATAATATGTTTAGGTCCAATCTACCTCCCATTGTCTCCCCTCCCATCACAGACATAACTTGTCTCACTTTCCCTACCACCTTTATATCTCCCTCTCTTTTTGTTATTTAAACAAAAAGAGTCTATTTAGGGCTCTCTATGTGCATTAGTGTGGGACCATCTACTGCATCACGGGTAGCCTTGGGCCAAATCTCTAACGCTAAATAACTTCCCTCTCCCAGAAGGCAATGGGGATGGGAGAGGGACTCAGGAAGTCTTAATCAATATTTTTTAAACAATAAGCTGGTATATTAGTCAAATTCTTGCAACTACAATGAAACAGCTAAGGTTTTTTGGTTGTTGTTTGGAAAGAGTCTTTCCCAGATCAAGAAAGACCTCCATTGCTTCAGACCTCTATTGAGAGAAACAAATGGCAATCTTGGGAAGTTTTACCCCAAAGCTAACATCACATCCAAGAAAGAGAGATGGCCGGGGAGATACTAGATGGGGTACTACAGTTTCCTTTGCTGGTATACCTTCAGTGACATAATGATTTCCCACAGGTTCTGACCAAGTAAAAACTCATAGTGCTTACATATGGTGCCTTCCTGAGGACCAAAACTTGAATATATGGACCTTTGAATATAACTCATTCAAACCCAGCAGCAACCACTTTCTAATAGACTTGACACAAGCTAGAGTCATCAGGGAGGGAGGAGCCTCAGCTGAGGAAATGCCTCCGTGAGATATTAGTGATCAGTAGGGAATGGTTCAGCCCATGTTGGGTGGTGCCATCCCTGGAGTGGTAGTCATGGATTCCAGAAGAAAGCAGACTGTATGAGCCAGGGGACAAGTCAGTAAGTAGCTCCTGCCTTAGGAATCTTGTTCTGTACCAGTTCCTGTCCTGATTTCCTTCAGTGATGGATATCAGTGTTGAAGTGTAAGCCTAATAAACCCCTTCCTCCACAGCTTGCTTTTTGGTCATGGTGTTTCATGACAGCAATAGGAACCCTAATACAAATTCATAGACCTGATCATGTTTGGGAGAGGTTTGCGGAAGGATTTTGGAGCTTTGGGCTGGAGGAGCCATTGAGTATTAGGAGCTTTGTGTAATATTCTTTAGAAGCTTGGAACATAAGCATTTTGAGCATGGTACAAAAGATGGAGTCCTGGCCTGTGACGTTTCAGAAGGAAGTTTAAAGGATATCAGGGACATTTGCTAGTTTAAGAGTCAGTCATTCTGGTCAGCTGGGGCTGAAATCAGCAGTGACTAACAAGATACCAGAACCATTGAACTGAAACCCTTGCATTACTGGAACAATTGATGCTGGTTAACTAGATCTAAGAAATTAGCTAGGCTTGAGAAGCATTGTTGAGGTAAAATCTTCTGGGAAGTATTTCCTAAGAGTCAGCACAGAGAAGATCTGTTCCAGAACTGGCCGAGGTTGTATGTAGTACTGGGAGCTGGACTTGGTGATGTGTACTAGTCACCAAGTTATTGGTTTTGAAGGCATAAAGTAGTCATGGATAGTGGTGGAGGCTTGTCACTGAGAGACACAAGGAGAAGGCATTAATAAAGGTGCAGCCTCCGTGATGGTTGAAGAGCCAGGAGTGAAGGGGTCATGCAGAGAAGCTAAGGTTTAATACCACGAGAACAGGCTGTGAGAGGCTATTGGTGAAAGTGCAGCCCAGTTGTAGCAGAAGACCCAGGCATTTTGGAGATGCCAGTACCATGAGAAGACCACCAAGAACAGCAGCAGCAGTGGAGTGGAGCCAGCTGGAGTCTAGAAGACAGCTGTGTGTGCTGCAGAGTGCATGGCTGGGGAAGTGACTCAAACTCCTTGAGTCAGAAGATATTGAGTGGATCCCAGACATTGAACTGTTGGAATTTGGTTTTGCTTTGATTTGATTGTGACTGGCCATGAATTTTTCCTTTAAAGTATTTCCTTTATTTTTGGCTTTTTATAGTAGCCCACATATGAAAGACTTTGATGCCTTAAAAGAGATTTTGGAGGTTTGGAAAGATTGGCTATTTTAAAGAGACTGAAATTTTAATGTGTTTAACTCTGTAAAGACTATAGGACATTTAAATTATTTACATTTTAATGTGAGATCTTAGGGATGAATAAGAAAGGGAGGTTTCTAACATAATATTGATGTGTTTGTGTGTCAAGTTGATAAGGGGTCGTTTGTAATGTCTGGTTTTGTGTCAGCTTGACACAAAACCAGAGGTTCATCAGAGAGGAAGTAGCCTCAGCTGAAGAGACCTCCATGAGATCAAGCTTTTCCATTTAGTGATCAGTAGAAGGGAGAGGGTTTCTAGCCCATGGTAGTTGGTACCATCCTTGGACTTGTGGTCGTGGGTTCTATAAGAAAATAGGCTATGCAAGTAAGGGGAGCAAGCTAGTAAGCACTCTCTTCCATGACCTCTGCATCTTTTCCTGCCTCTGGGATCTTGCCCTGTTTGAATTGCTATACTAATTTCATTCCATGATAAACAGCAATGTAGAAGTATAAGCCAAATAAACCCTTTCCTTCTCAACTTGCTTTTTGGTCATGATGTTTAGTCACAGCAATAGAAACCCTATTTAAGACAGTTCATATGATCTTATTTGGCTGCAATTGTAATAATAATATTACAAAATATAGCCTTATTATGTTGATAAAGTTACACGAACTCCAAAGGATTATTTTATATTTATGAATGTGACTATTGTCATGGCTATGTTCTGAAGAGAGTTCTTACTATGCAAGGGTTATCTGTGAATCTTCATGGAGGCAAAATAGTTGAAAGTCTCTGCTTTGTGATTGATGTTCTTGTATGTCAGTGAGATGACTTCTATTGCTATTGTTACTTGTACAGGAAGGGGTAAGGGATTTTGCTAAATATGCTTTTCACACTTTGGGGTGATAGAATTTACCATAATGAGTCATCTTATTGCTTCAAATTCTTCAAATTGTGTTATCTTTAAGAAGCAGTGGTTAATCATTAGAGATGCTTTCTTCTGCAACAGATTTGAACAAAAACAGAAACCCACATTATTAATAGAGAGAGAGAGAGACCTTCTAATGTCCAGGTCTAAATCAATGTCTCTATCAAATACCACCCCTAAGCACTTAGGGAACTCCATGAAAAAGAAGAATGAAAGTTTAGAGCCAGAGAGAATGGAGGACACCAAGAAAAAAAAGACCATCCAAATCAATGTGATCAAAGCTCAAATGAATTCACAAGGAATGAAACAGAATGAACATAGCTTGCATTGGTTGATCTCGGGTCCTTTGCATATATATTTATGACTTCCAATTGTTTTATGGGATATATTAAGTTATTATTTTACATGTCAATCCCAGTTCCCTCTCCCTCCCTCCCTCCTTCCCTGCCTCCCTGCCTCTTTCCCTCACTTTTACCCTCTCTGACCCCTCACATGCACCCTGGTCACCCTCCCCTCCCATCCCCCCACCCCAATTCCACATGTAGGGCAATGCCATCCAGGTGGGGTCATGTAGATCTGTAAGTTCATTCGAAATAGGGACTAGGACTTCTCTACTGTCTCTAGGTTAAAGCAGTATCCCTCCATGGGGGATGTGTCCACAAGGTCCTTTTGTGTACCAGGAATACATTCTGGTTTCACTCTCTGAGGTCCCTTAGAATGCTCAGTCCTTCTAGCTGAAACCCATATTCAGGAGGTCTGAGTCAGTCCCATGCTGGATTCCCAGCTATCAGTCTGGGGGCCCGTCATCTCCTCCTTGTTCAGGTCAGCTGTCTCTGTGTGTTTCTGCAACCTGGTCTTGTCCTCTCCATCTGCATCTGGGTTCTAGTTTGACTCAGTGTTTAGTTATGGGTGTTTGCTTCTGTGTCCAACAGGTATTAGAAGAGGGCTCCATGGATAAGTTAGTTGTTGATCTCACTATCCGGAAAAGGGCATTTGCGGTAGTCTTTCCATGGTTGCTCAAATTGTTAGTTGGCGGTAGTCTTATAGGTCTCTAGACCTTTCTTTATGTTCAGTTTTTTCTTCAAACTAATATTGGCTCCCTCTTTTATGTTCTCTCTCTCTCTCTCTCTCTCTCTCTCTCTCTCTCCTGTCTTTTATTCCTACCCTGACTCAATCTTCTAAGTCGCATGTGTTTTCCTCTCCTACCCCCTCTCTTTCTCCTACCTCTCTCTCCATTTACTGTCCCCCCCTCTTCCCCTGTGTTCTGGGGGACTTGTCCCTTCCCCCTTCTGTGAGGGACTTTATATGAATCTCTTAGAATACACCTTGTATCCTAGTTCCTCTGGTGGTGTGAATTATAGGTTGGTGATCCTTTGCTCTAGGTCTAAAATCCATATATGAGTGAGTACATACCATGTTCCTCTTTTTGTGACTGGGTTACCTCATTCAGGATGGTTTCTTCAAGTGCCATCCACTTGCCTGCGAATTTCAAGATTCCATTATTTTTTTCTGCTGAGTAGTATTCCATTGTGTAGATGTGCCACATCTTCTTTATCCATTCTTCAATTGAGGGGCATCTAGGTTGCTTCCAAGTTCTTGCTATTGCGAATAATGCTACTATGAATATAGTTGAACAGATGTCTTTGTTGCATGGATATGGATATTTAGGTATATGCCTAAGAGGGGGATTGCTGGGTCCTGTGGTAAACTAATTCCCATTATCCTGAGGAACCTCCATACTGATCTCCAAAATGGCTGTTCGAGTTTTCACTCCCACCAGAGTGGAGTGTTCCCCTTTTTCCACATCCTCTCCAACATGAGTTGTCATTGATGTTTCTAATTTTTATGGGATTTTTGTGCATGTAAATGAATGGATCTCTGATTCTTGTCCCTTTTCTTGGGCCCTTTCCTTTGTTCATTTTGTCCAACTCTGATGTTTTAGTTTATTATGTTTTATTTTGTTAAATTTTATTATCATTACTTTGAAGCCTAATCTTTTCTAAGGAGAGAAAGGGAATGGATATGAATGGGAGGCGAGGTATGGGAGAAAATGGAGAAGGATGAAGAAACCATAATCAGGATATAATATATGAGAAAAGAATATATTTTCAATAAAGGGGGGGTATTAACAGCTAGATTGAGCTGGAAATGAGATGAAATTTCACATATTTAGTCACAGTCCATACTAAACATACTAAACATGGAGGAGAGATCATGTTTTAACCTGACCAGAAACACTTTAGTGTAGTTGGTTGTCTTTTCTTTTACTTTTACTATTTGGGGGTGGGGGGTGGGGTGGGAGGTACCACTCAGCTCCCATATAATTCACACACAGAGTCTTATCAGAGTCTTATTATTACTTATAAATGCCTGGCTTTAGCTTGGCTTGTTTCTATTTTCTTAAATTAAATTATTATGCCATCTATGGATTGCTTCTGGGCTTTTTTTTTTTTACTTCCTTTTTATTCCACGTCTGGCTAATGACTGGACCCTTCTGTTCTTGCTCCTTGATACCTTACTTTTTCCTCTTCCCAGATTTCTCCTATTTATCCTCTCTGCCTGCGAGCTCCCACTATCCTTTCTCATGCCTCACTACTATTGGCCTTTATTCAGCTCTTTGTTAGACCATCAGGTGTTTTAGATAGGAAAATAATCACAACTTCACAGAGTTAAACAAATACAACATAAAAGAATGCAATTCATCTTTGCATAATTAAAACAAATGTTATACAGTATAAACAAATGTAATAAATCTTAAAATAACATTCCAAAATACTCTAGAACTGATTATTATTAAGTCTCTTTCTTTAGTGATACTATGTAAAGCTTAAATTTGAGCAAATTTCAAATGTCCCTGAGTATGGAATTCCTTCTCTTTCCCTTTTTCTGCTTAGAAATGATGTCTCTTTGAGTTTCTTGCTAGCCATCTTCTCTCAGTGGATGACTTATGGCCTACAAAATACCTATTGGCTCTCCCCAATTTAATTCAAAGTGAGCATTTCTACAGATATCTTTGCCCTTTCTGAGTTTTAATTTCTGTCATTCCCAGTTGTTGGTAAACTATTTATTTTGATAAGAGGGAATTTCCTATAGTTTATTCCCTAGAACACAAACTTTACAAAGATATTATGTTAAAATGAAAAGACCTCAAAAGTTTCTATTGTGTCATTAATATAAAAATTATTGATGCTACCAGTCTCTGGAACTAAGAACTAACATTGTCATATGGAAAGTTCTGCATGTTCTGGGAGGCTTGCTAACTTTGCTCATCTGATTATTTACCAGAATTTACCCTTGCTACTATCCATTCCTACCACTTAGAGACACTAACAAGTGTCTTTCCTAAGATTCTGGGAACCAAAATAATGCATGCCATAATAAGTAATTCATAAATGTCATTATCTTCAACCCCAAATTAACAATCATCAATCAGTGAAGTTGCTGGTTTGAGTGTTTGTGTCCACACCTATACTTATATAGGACAGGTACCTCATCACATCCTTTGCACCCTAGGCTTTTTTTTTTTTTTTTTTTTTTTTTTTTTTTTTTTTTTTTCTTCTTTTGTAATTGCCTGGTCAGTCTTAAGGGACCATCTCAGGAGCTGCTAAATTACAAATGTTCATCTTTATTTTTCATACTTCATATTATGCCTCTTATTTTACTTTTGTTATATTAATGGTCTAAAGATGGCTATGTACTTTTTTTACTGGCTGCTTGCCAGAAATCTGAGATGTGAATGTTTTGATTTTTATTGTTTTATTATCCACATGCAGAAAACACTCACCAAAAAGAGCTCCTTCTAAAGTTGGTTTTGTTTTGCGTTTCAAGAACAGGTTCTAGTTGAGTGAATCAGCAACGTTTATTTCTCCTGGGCCTGCCTTTCAGCTTACTATCTGGGAGAGCCCTCATCTCTTCATATCCAAACATAAACTGCTCCCTAGCAAATTAGAACACAAACCACATTTCCCCCACAGTATCACACAGTGATTTCAGAAATCTGTGCTTTTACATTTCAGAAATGATGGCAGGACTCCCCAAGTTTGAATGATGGTAAAATCTGCATGATGATCTTAATTCTTTTATGCCTCATTTTCCATTTCTCAACTTGTTCTTCATTCTTGCACACATTCTCAACCTTTCTTAATAAACACACACATGCACACACACACACACACACACACACACACACACACACACAAACACACAGCCAAGTCATACAGAGGCCAAGGGGGAAAAAGTGAAAGGTCATCTTCACAATGTGCTTTCCAGGATTATTTAGATGTAATGAATAAAATTGCAAATTCTATTGAGGCTTTTAGAACTAATGAAAATTATCAATGTGTTACACAGCTGCATCTCAGTTTTGTTTGTCTGAGCCTGGAACAGAATAGATTTTATAAATAGAACTTAAATGTGACCACAGAGCATGCATACTAATCAGTTCATTTTAAGACATTGTTTTGCAGTACTTTTAAGATACGCACATGCTGGGAAAATTCCTTGTCAGAGCAACAATGTGGAGCAATTTCTTCCCAAAATTGCTAATGGAAATACTTTTTTCTTTCTCTTCCCCCTCCCCTGTTTTCTGTTTTCTTTTAAAGACAAAACACCTCTCATCGGCCAGTTTTTCTTTTAGTGGAATGTTAAAGTGTGAAGGGCTTACAGTGGGGGAAGCTTGTCATCCTCAAATGTGTGTAGAAAATGGGGCTCACTTGTGAGAAAGCTCCCATTAATCTGGAGAGGTCAAAATGAAAGCAATCAGAATACTTCGGTTACTGCATGCTGAGGTATGTCTACTGGACATGCACTTTCTGCTCATGTAAGCCTGTGGGCAAGTTCCCTGGGCTCTAACGAGGCTGGAAGAAGGTGGGATGGAGTGGTAAATGGTCCCCCACTGAAAAGAATTCTCTATGAGCCATTAATTTTCTCTGAGTAGGCAACCCTATCTGAATAGTTGGCATATGTGGGTAAGTCCACTCTTCTTTGACAGCAGCCCCCCTGTGAGAAAGCATTGTTTCACTTGTTTGAAGGTGGAAATCCTAGGGTTGGGTTTTGATGTGGGATGAAGCGCTCAGCCCCTAGCTTCCCTGAAAGGTGAAATCCACATACTCTTTTAGAAGAGGAAAGAGAACTAAATTGAAAGGCTCACTTCCCCAGTCATTAGCAGGGATGAATGTGAAATCTTTAACACTCAAAGGTATTGTAAAAGGCCAAGTATGGCCTGTGCTACAGTGAGTTTCAGTCACTTTCTGTGAGGCCTTGTGGAGGCCTCTTCCAAAGAGGGGCATCAATGACAAAAAGAATCCCCCAAAATCTTGAAAAATATTTCATATGGAGGGAAAGTGTCTAGAAATGACCTGGAAAATTAAAACACTTGGAAACCTGAACCATCACAGCGTTATCCAGTCACTACCAATTCACTAAACCATCATTAAAGGAGAAAAAAAAATCAACTATCAAATTTCTGTCCAGATCAGTCAACCAAGGAATTATCTCATATTTACAACACTGTACTATAAACAAAGTACCATGTGTTTACCAGGCTCTACTTGGAAGCCACTGTATTGTCTCTGGGAGTAAAGTTAAAACCAGGCCTTTTCTATGGTTTTATAACACAGTATAGTTTTCATTTTTTTATTATTATACTGTTTTAGAGGAGACTCAGGAAGACAATGTGATCAGAGGGAGGAATAAAAAGGAAACAGAAGCAGACACCCAGAGCTAAACATCGAGCTAAACTGGAATCCAGATGCAGAGAGAGAGGACAAGACCTGGCTACAGAAACCCAGAGATAGCTGACCTGAACAAGGAGGAGCTAATGGGCCCCCAGTCTGATAGCTAGGAATCCAGCATTGGACCGACTTAGACCCCTGAACATGGGTCTCAGTTAAAAGGCCTGGGTAGTCTAAGGGACCTCTGACAGTAGAACAAGGATGTATCCCTGCACAAAAGAACTTTGGAAGCACACTCCTCATGGAGGGTTACTCCCTTAACCTAGAGGCAGGAGGTAGGACCTAGTCCCTACTCCAAATGACTTGACAGATTTTGATGACCCCTCCTGGAAAGCACCACCCTCCCTGTGGAGGTGGGGGGATGGGATGGGAGGGTGGTCTGGGGCATGGGAGAGAGGGAGAGACGGAGGGAGGGAGAGGGAACTGGGATCAATATGTAAAATAAGAAAAGAAATTAAAACATAAAAAAAGAAAGGAAATGAGGATAAGAAAGGAAAAGAAAGACACATTGCCACCCCCCCTTTCTGCCTAGTCTTTGACCAAAATATACTACCACTTTACTATAAACAACTAGAACCAGCCTGGAAAAGCACAATGTCCATAAATAATGCTCCCAGGCATTCTCACAAACAAGAATTTAGAGTCCAAGGCAGCAATGTGTGACTGTCTTCTTCCTAGGCTTGTCCTTTGGGGGAATGAAAGGGACCTGGATCTCATTACCACTCCTGGGATTAGATGATCTCTAGATCCCTTTACCCTCAACAGGCAGCACCCCATCAAGAGGGGGTAAACTGGTTGTTAGTATGCCTGGAAGGATGGCTTTTATTGTAATGAGATAGCAAACCAAACACATTGTTTCCCACATTTGATTACTTGAAATGAGGCTAATGTATTAAGGATATAGTAATACAAACTCTAGTGGTTATCTTGTGTCACAGTAAAGGACTATTAGGAACTGTGAATGAATACTATCTACTAAGAAGATTCTCAATCTCCTGAGGTTTTCATTGCAATGGATAGATTAAGATCCCTCTTACATCTTCAAGCAAAATAAGAAAAGAACATATTCTGGCTTTGCTCAATTACTAAGCAGCATATACTCCATATGTTATAATCCAAACATTTCCAATGCTAATCTTGGGTGTCGATTTGACATATAGGAGCCCCACCTGAGAAATGGCCTCCCTCCGACATGGACATGGTTGTGGGACATTCTCTTGATGGCTAGTTGATGAAGGAGGACCCAGCCCAGTTTGAATGTTGTCATACATGAGGATATTGCCATGGGTTGTATAAGAAGTTCTTTTAGCAACCCATGGAAGCAAGCTATAAGCCATACTCTGGCATGGCCTCTGCTTCAGTTTTGATCTCCAGGCTTTGAGAATCTTTCTACTTCATTTGTCTCAACTTTGGAATGTAACCTGTAAGCCAAACAAGCTCTATCCTTCTGCAACATGATTTTGGTCAGTGTCCTATCACAGCCACAAAGAAGCAAATGGAGACAAATACAAATTAAACACAATATGGAAAATGAAAATGCTACTAATCACTTTGACTATATTATGCACCATTCTTAATTTACCATATAGCTTTGCAATTCTAATTATCCAGGTACAAAACAATATACTTTGTGGCTATTATATCTATCTTATGACTTTTTTTAAAGTGTCTATTATTTCTGACCTATGAATTACTATTAGTCCTAGCATCAGGTTCAGATATTTGAAAAGTAAAAGGGATGTTGCCTGAAATACTAATTGCAGTCCATCTGAGTGAATAGTGAGATATAGGGTGCACACTAGTGAGGCAGTTATTTACTACACACAGACACAGAAAAGGTTGTGGTGCTCAATGATGGCTAGTGAATGGCTCATGTGGTTCTTTCCTAGATTCCTCACTTTTGTCCAAACTTCAAAATAACCTCTGAGTTTAATATAAGTGCTGACATCTTGCAGACCATGGAGATGGTAAAATATACCATCTCTTCTAGAGCCTTCTTTCTCTGCTTTATTTCCTCTCACTTTTTTTGCCTAATTTTATGTCAACTTGACAAAAGCTAGACTCATTTGAAAGGAGGAAACCTAAATTTAAAAAAGTGCCTCAAAAAATCCAGTTGTAAGGCATTTTCTAAATTAGTGATTGATGTGCTATCCCTGGGTTAGCGATGCTGAAATTTGTAAGAATGCAGTCTCTGCCAAGCCATGAAGAGCAAGCCAATAAGTAGCACCCTCTGTTGCCTCCTGCATCAGCTCCTGCCTCCAGGATCCTTCCCTGTTTAAGTGCATGTCCTGACTTATTTCAGTGATGAAGGGTGGTGAAGAAGTATATAATGAATAAACCCTTTCTTCTTCTTCTTCTTCTTCTTCTTCTTCTTCTTCTTCTTCTTCTTCTTCTTCTTCTTCTTCTTCTTCCTCTTCCTCTTCCTCTTCCTCTTCCTCTTCTTCCTCTTCTTTTCCTTTTTTGTTATAGTGTTTCATCACTGTAGTAGTAACCCTAACTAAGACAAACTTCCTATTCAAAGTTTCGAAATCTTGATCCATTTTGAGGCATGGAAGATAACCCTCCTCACTGCAAGGTCCTCCCACTCTTCCTAGTATCTTTTTTAATGAAAAGTCAACTTGATGCACAATTAGTGCTGAGCTACATCCTTAACCCTGTTAAAGGTTTCTCACTTGAGCTCCTTCCTCTTGCAGTCTTTATGGTTCCTTTTCTGGCGGTGTTTCTGTAGTGTGCTAGGCATGCCTCCCTTAAAGCATGGATCCTCCTGTGTTTTAATTTGAAGGCTTACTTATCTGCCTTTCTCACAAGGCTGTGTGCTCTTAAATGTATGACTATAACTTCCTCTGTGCAATATTGCTCAAATTTAGCACAGCTTTGGCACCAAGAAGATTAGCAATAATTGTTGGTTTTGATAAATGATCCCTTTTGCATGGCAGTTTAAAGAGGCAATAGGATGGGATGTAGCCTGCCCTGCAATCAAAACCATGCTGTTTATGAAGCTGCCATGAATACTATCTCAGGTAAACCTTACAGCCACCTGTATATGCTAATGCTTTTAGAGGTGGGTGTCATGGTTAATTCAAGTTGACAAAGTAGTGAAGAGCAGATCTGTGCTTTTGTCTCTGGTTAGTAGGACTGCATTCTTCATGTGCTGCTGCTCCAGGCAAACTCTATAGGCAATTCATTCTCTGTCAGCCATTGAATGCTGCCATGGCTTGAACACAGCTCTTCAAGATTCAGATATTGCCCATGTTAAATTATTGAGAAATGAAACCTTTAAGAGGCAATTAAGCACTAGTGGCTCCTCCCTTGTTAATAAGTTTAGGGAGTTTTTAGGAGGCTCCATATGGTATCCAATATAATTGCTCTTCTATCCTCCCCACATATGAGGACACAATGCTCCCCTCCTCCATAGACTGCAGACTTTACCTGCCTATAAGCAAACCTGACTACAAGCAGACCTTCAGACAACTTGACTTTGGACCTTGCTACTTCTGTGCTGTGAGAAATAACATTATTTCCTTTATAAATTATTTGTTCTGTTATATTCGGCTATAGTAGAACAAAGAAGACCAAGGAAATCACTGAGTTTTAACGCCTTCGAACAGCCTAAAATAACATGTAGTATAGCCATACCTGTGAAACAAAGAGTGTTAACTCCAAACAGTTCCAGTGTTGTACTTTGTGGGGCAGATCTTTGGATGAAATTGGGAATACTGTCTGTCAGCTCAGCAAGTCCCCAAATAATAGAACACATCTCATTCAGAGGAGAGTCAAGTAACCAGCTGTCACTTCAAAGTTGCCACCAGCTTAAAGGTGAGATGGGTTGGCTATAAAACATTATTATTGGTAAGTCTTTCGGGTGTCCTTAGCTTTGTGTTGCTATAATATAATATCTGGGACTGCTAACTTACAAAGAAAACAGGTTTATTCTTCTCAAATGTGGTTGTAGAAAGCATGTGATGCTGGTATTGTTTCTAAGCGTCATCCTATCATGTTAGAAAGTAATGGTGGGCCTTTGGGGAAGGAAGCAAATGATTGTTTTAAACCAGAACCACAGACATCAGACTATTATCGAACCCTTCTTGAAAGAACAACCTTCAGAGAAAGCACACATATCCCAAAGACCTCTCACTGGTCTGAATCCTCCATAGTTTCAACAACACCTCCCAATAATAGCACCCTGAACATCAAGACCCTAATTACCATATCCACAAGGGACAATCTGTACAAACTGTAGTAGATCTACAGGTAAAGAAAATACTTTTTTTTTTTCAGTTTTATTCTAATTGAAATCAAAATAAATCTTTATTATTAGAGGACTGATACTATTTTAGTTACTAAAATCTCCACTCAGACTCAGACTGTTAAAAGCAATTGATTCACCTCCAGCTCCTACATTTAGATGTGGGACTGTAGTCTTTTGAGATCCTTCTGGAAGGTTTTATCCTGGGGATTACATTATGGCCAGGTCTTGCCAAACCAGTTTCCCCAGTTTCAGGTCTACTCACTTTTAGAGCATTTCCTTTCTTTTTAACTTTTGAAACTTGCTTATTTATCTGTGTGCATGCATATGTGTTTCTATATGTGAACACTGACTGGTGTGGGGGGTGCGCGTGGATTTAACCATGCAGATGGAAACTGAAGGTTGAGGTCTGGTGTCTTCCTTAATTGCTTCTCATGTTGTTATTGTTGCTTTTGTCATAACTACTAGAGGTAATAATAGTGTCTAAGGAAGTTTCCATTTTCATAGGGTTATGGTCAGTCATTTTTAATAGTTGTAGTTATGATGACTAATCACATGAGGTAGTTCAGGAATTCCCACCTTCCTCCTGACAACCCACAAAAGAAAAGTTGAGGGGAGAAGTGAAAAGGAAAGAATAAATTGAAGTTGTGTTTTTTGGCATGCTTTACATGTATGTATGTATATAGAGCTTGGATCAGGAACATGAAACATCATCCAATCAGTATCTTTGAGCTCAGGTGGTCAAGTGGGGGTATGGGTTGGGGTTGTATCAATCCTGCTGGTATTCACAACAAAATAAAATATAATTCATAAGTAAATTTCTAAAAGTTGGAACTGGGCATAAAATGATAATTGGTTCAGATTTAACTTTTCATCAATGTAAGTTTTTCCACTTCTGCTGTGAGACCATAATAGTTATTAATCTCAATATTTCTAATTTTTTTTTTATTCTTGGCTACTTTTCTGACATATTAGTTCTTTGCAAGAAAAAAAAATGGCTTAGTAATAGTAGACATGAACGCCACTATCTTTCACAGCTCACTAGGTTCCGTAATAGATAATGGCATAATTACTTTTTTGAGTTTAAAAAAAAATCCAATTGGAATGCCTGCAGGTGTATGTACATTTATTTGGTTTGGATCTTATTTTTTAGCATAATTCGTTTACTATATTTGGTATGACGGGTCCAAATGAAACCAAGCATCCAGAGGAAATTATTTTTTAATACAGACTCATAACCCAGGTATTAAGAATGCCTCTCTTTCTCTCACCCACAGGCAGCAAGGCAGTTTTTCTTCTCAAACACATTAACTTCTTCTACAAGAGATATTTATTCTCTTTCACCTAAGATTTACTCAGTTTCTATGGTAGTGTTCTGTGCCTTGAAACACTGCAGAAGAAGGCTCAGGCTGTCCGTACTGGTCATACATCAGTCACTGAAAACACCCAGTTCTTAGTTGATATGACGCAATGAATAGAGGCAAGTTTACTTCTCTTTCCCTGTGGTAACTGTCATTCTAGTGACATTGCAAAAGCAAAAATGCACATGGTCTTTCTCATATTGTGATTAATGGGACTCATCTCTGTGGCTAGATCTTTGCTGACTACCCTGGCTAAAATACACTGTATTATTTCATATGTGTTATTTAAGAATGGTGCAGGAGTGAGAAGCCAAGAATCTGTCAGAGGCAGAAGTATGTTTTTACCTTTTCCTTTCCTTTTCTTTCAACCCCCAACCCTGTCCATCAAGTGAAATACCAAATAGATAAGGACATGATATTGTAGTAGTTCTCAGAATTCTACCCTCAGGGCAACACAATGCACTCCAGACAGTATCTGCATGTGTAATGGATTGCATCATGAGAGAATACCATCACCTCTGTGAGTTCATATGTATATTGACTCTGCTGTGTTGAGATGATACTGTTTCCTCAGAGTCATCTACCACACTCACACAATCTTTTCACTCTATCTTCTCCATAGACCCCTTAGTCTTGGGGAAAGAAGTTTGGTGGCAAAATCCCATTGGAGATTATATGCTCAAAAAATCCCCCACTCTGCACATTGTCCAGATGTGGGTCTCTTTGTTAAGTGTCACCCACTGCAAAACGAAGCTTCTCTGGATGTGGACCAATTGAGACACTAATGTATAGGTATAGGAGAATGCAAAACTTACACATGTTCAAGCCAGAGTGGGTTACAGCACTGAGAAAGGGAAGTAGACACAAGTACCTACCACTGAGAATCTATCTTGAATTGATACCTGTTGGAAAAGTGAAGATCAGTTTTCTCCAATGGAGTGTCACTTGGTATAGCATAACACAAATGCCATAACACAACTGACTTTAATGGTATTTTGTGGACATTTGTTTCACTTTGCTTTTATATGACATTTTTTTGTCTTACCGATCTTTTAACCTTTTCTGATTTTTCATTTTGTGGGATTTTTTGTTTGCTTTTGTTGCTGTTTCTTTTTGTTGTTGTTGTTTTTGTTTTGTTGTGTTTTATTTTTTGAAAGAGTGAAACAGACATAAAGAGCAAAAAGTTGGGTGGGTAGGATAGATCTCAGAGAAGTTGTGGGAGGGAAAATATGATCAAATATATTGTATGAAAATAATTTAAAACAGAGATTACTAGAGGGGCCATCAGCATTGGACTTGGTGGTTAATGGGGTGCAGTTCTTAAATTATGATGAATTTACCCCTCAATCCCAAACCTTTTCTCAATGGACTGACAGGACAGCCACTGATGCTGAAACTTAAGTAGAGAATGGAATAAAAGGGGCTACCCAGTCTCTGTAGATAACTACATGAGCATGCAGCTTGCAAATACAAAAGAATACATTGATGATGCTTTGCCTGAAATTCTAACAAGGTGTAATAATGGCCTTTATATCAGGGGCACTAAAGAGGAGGAGAAAGGTGAGGAAATGAAAGAATAGAATATTTTAGAATATTTGGGGGAAATATTTATATATTTATATTATACACACACACACACACACACACACACACACACGATTCTTTAAAATAATAAAACAGGTGGGATTACCATCAATTTAGGAAGCTTTGGTTTGTGTAGGAGTTGCTTGTAGCTTGTAGCTCTGACCCGCTTGCCCTGAAATACACAATATATGTGAATCTAAGTCTTATGTTTACATCACTATAAAAGATGCCTAAGGTTGCTAATATAGACAGAAAAAATGTTAGATGTAGCATATACTTTGAGCTTTTTTTTCATGATTAGTTGGCCTAAGCTGTTGGATCGGTGAGGACTTAATACATTATGATGGATATGCCTAGTGCAGTGCAGCTGCTCACCTCATCCCAGGAAAGCAAGGAGTAATAGAGAAGATGACATCCCATGATGCCCTCTGAGTGCCTGATGAAGTAACCTAGAGACTCCCTTATACTCCATGTATTCTTTTTTTTAAATATAATATGTTTATCCTTTTAAAATGTAATATATTTTCATCATAGTTACCCAGTCTTCTCCTCTAACTCCTTCCAGATTCATGCCCACCTCCTTACCCTCCCTTTTCATAAAATAATACACCCTGTCTAGTTTGGGTTACTAACATACCCCTAGATGTGATGCTCTTCACTGGAGGATGATTGACTTATGCACAACAACACCATTAAGGGAAACAGACTGCCCCTTCCCTAGAGGCCACCAACTGGCTATAACTCCTCAGTTAGGGTGGGAAACATGTAATGTCTCCCTCCTCTATCACAGAACACTGACCAGCTTGATCTTGTTCAAGTCTTGTGCAGGCAACAATGGAAGTGAATTTGTAAGTCTAGAGGTTCTCTAATGCCCACAAGACACCATAGTAGTGTATGGTGTCTTTTCCTACCTCTTGTAGTCTTTCTAATCACTATTCTATAATAGCTCCCAAGCCTGAGGAGGGAGTGTTATACAGATAAACCATTGTGGCTGAGCACCCAATAGATACTCATTCTCTGTACTTTAGCCAATTATGATTTTCTATGTTGGCCACCATTTACTGTAGTAAGAAACATCTCTAGTGAGATCTGTGTGCTTCTTCTGATTTCACTTCTTAAGGTTTTCATCTTTCCCCACCTAAGGACTAATCTTTTCCAAGATGGCCCTTACAAACACATTGGACATGAAAACCTGAGTGTCTTCACTATCTGTGAAGAAAACATCTTTACTGAAATATATCTTGCCACTATAAAACTGTTTTGTAGAAACCACTTACCAGCCTCATTCTTTGTAATATATTCAGCTTATACAAACATTCTTTAAACTATGCCTGGGACATGTGAGCCAATATTTATTAATGTGTATGAATGAATGAATTCATGTTCCAGTAGTGTGAGTCTTCAATTACAATAGTAAGAGGGATGTTGTTTCAGTTAGCCGCGGTTAGCTGCAGTGGTGTTGGCACAGAGCAGAAACAATAATGGGATATATATATATATATATATATATATATATATATATATATATATATATCTTTTATTGGTTGATGACCAAAACACTGATTGGCAGGAAGTATAAGCAGTGCTATGAGGAGAGAATTCTGGGAAACATAGGCAGACAGAGTCTCCTTGTGGAGCCCAGGAGGGCAGGACATGCCAGCTGTTCTCCAGTAAGATAAAGCCATGTAGAAATATATAGATTGGTAGAAATGAGTTAACAATTAAGACAGAGCTAGCCAGTAAGAAGCCTAAACCACCAGCCAACACTTTTTATAACTAATATAGCATCTGTTTGTTTATTTGGGGCCAAACAGTTGTGGGAACAGGCTGGCAGGAAAGAATATCTGCAACAAAACTCAGTAACTATTGATTGAGTATTTGGATGAGGTTAGCTTTGAATAAGATGATCATGAAGTGGTCATGATTTTACCCATATTTTTCTGAAGATAGTAATTTGCATACTGAGTGCACAATACTCCAGAGACATCCTGGTTACCCTACATAACACATCTGTTCAAAGTATATTTTGGGTTAAAATGAATTTTTTAAAACTTGAATATCTAGAAAATATTGCTTTCCAAATCCATGGCATAGTTTCCTAACTATGTTTTTGGGTATTACTTGCTGTGATGATAAATGTCATAATTATAAAATGCTCAAATGTAACAATACAATTCAATCAGAAAAACTAAAATACATGAAGTATTAACTGAAGATGTACAAGGTACATTGACTTTTCAAACAAGAGAATCCTATAAGGAAACAATAAAATCAAAAGCAATAATAAACAACTGAAAACAAATGACCTGCTAACCAACTTTCCCCAGATGTATCTCTTTTAATCTATTTTATGCTTACTAACATCTTATAGAATGTAGCCATGGGACAATGTACTTTAAAAATGTAATTAACTTTTACTGTCCTAGATTCTCATGATGGGTTTCTACTTTCATGGAAAAATCCTGAGTTTAGAAGCTTGCACTTCTCCAATGGTCTTGCATTAGAAAATAGTCTTCACAAGAGTATTGTAGGAATTAGAGAGGTTTTTATCAAAGCCATCCCTGGGGACCCACAAGGGTATGATATCCCTAGAAAGAATAAATCGAAGAAGTTACAGCATACCTGTAGAACTGAGGACCCCAGGGACAAGACTCCTGTACAACTAGACAGTATTGGCAGTTGGTACTGGCTTTTTACACAAACCTGGAAGTTTCCTTAAAAGATTCATTTTAAGATTCTAGTGGATAATTTTATGCTAACTTTATATAAGGTGATGTCATCTGAGAGGAAGGAAACTCAGTTGAGGAAATGCTTTCATGAGATCAGGCTGTAGACAATAGTGTAGGCTATATCTTAATTGGTGATTTATTTGGGGAGGGCAGGCTTGTGGTAGGTGGTGCCATTACTGGGAAGGTGATCAAGGATTCCATTAGAAAATGGACTGAGAAAATCATAGAGAGGAAGTCAGTAAGCAACACTTCTCCATGTCCTCTGTCACAGCTCCTATCTCCATGTTCCTGCCCTACTTGAGTTCCTGTCCTGACTTCTTTCAATGGTGAACAGTGATATGGAAGTATAACCATAACATAATGCAGAAGTGGATTCAGTCCAACTTCAAAAGTTCCCGTAATCTATAACAGTCTCAAACTTGTACAGTACACAAGGTTATAGAATCAATATCAGTGCCTCTTTAGAAGTCCAATATTCAAAGTCTCTCCTGAGAGTCATGCAATCTCTTACACTTAAAACCTTTTAAAATCACAATCAAAGAGCAGATCACATAGTTCTAACATACATGGCACCAAATATACATTACCATTCCAAAGTGGAGAAAAGGGTGCATAGCAAGGAAATACTGAACCAAAGTAAAACTAAAACCAGCTTGGCAAACTCCAAACTCTGCATCTCCATGTCTGATCCCAAAGCTGTCTTCAGATCTCTAATTTCTTTCAGTTTTGTTGACTGCAACACACTTCTTTCTCTTGGGCCGGTTCCACTGCATTCACAGTTTTCTCTAGCATGTATGCCACAGCCTTGGCATCTCCATCATCTTGGGGTCTCCAAGGCAATTCAGGCTTCACCTTCAGAGCTTCACAAAATTGCCTCCCTTGGACTCCATGCAGAGACACCCCCAATATATTCCTGGCTTCAGTAGCTTTCCTTGGTCACAGAGGGAGATTCCATAACCCCTTACTTCTATCCTTCACTTGAAAGCCAAAACCATGTGGCCAAGTTGCCAAGTTCTGTGGATTGCTGAGAAAGGAACATGCCCCCCTCATTCAATTATACCTTCATCAGCTTTCTCTTTTTCATGGCTTGGCTGTCCTTGAACTTGTTCTGTAGACCAAGCTGGTCTTAAATTCAGAAATCTGCATTATTCTGTCTCCTGAGGACTGTTATTAGCAGCATATATCACCACTCCTAGACCTAGAATGTTCTTTAATTACTTTTCACAAGTTGGAAACTCAGCTGGGTGTAATATTGCCCTGGAGTTACCACTCCTCTAATTCCATTTTACTTCAGGCTTTTCTTTGATTTGTTTATCTTCTTGAACACAGACTTGTTGTATTCTACTTCCTGGTGCCAGTTTTCTCCTCAAATTGTACATTTTGTGTTTTTACTCTTTTGGCCAGTTCCTTTTCATTATAAATCTTCATTAGAATTAACACTAATAACCACATAGCACAATCTATACTAGGTTGTTTTGAGATTTTTCTCTGCTGAAACTCTTTGCTTTATCCTCAGCCAGACTTTTTGGATAAGGGCAAAAAACAGCCATATTTTCCATCAAAATCTCACAGGAATAGTCTTTAGATCACATACTAACATTCTTTTCCACTGAACCTCTTGAGCTAGACCCCCATAGCTCAAATCACCCTCAATCCTATTGTATTCCATGTTTCTAGTAGTGTAACTCACTAATCAGTACTTAAAGCATTTCACTGCTTTCCTAATCCAAAATCTCCAAATCCACATTCCTCCAAATAAATTATGCTCAGGCCTATCACAGGAAAAACCCAACTCCTGCTACCAACTTCTGTCTTAGTTAGGATTTCTATTGCTGTGAATAGACACTGTGACCACAGCAACTCATGAAGAAAACCATTTAATTGGGACTTGCTCATAGTTTTCAGAGGTATAATCTATTTTTCTCATGGAAGGGTACAGGTAGACATGGTTCTGGGAAAGATCCCAAGAGTTCTACACCTTGATCCACAGGCAGAAGAAGAAACTATGTACTGGGCATAGCTTGAGCATACACGAGCCCTCAAAGCCTGACCCCACAGTGAAATACTTCCTCCAAGGCTACTCCTCCTAATAGTGCCACTCCCTAACATCCAAACATTTGAATCCATGAATCTATGGAGGACATACCTAGTAAAACCACACAATGGGTGATTATGTTAGGTTAGGCATCCTTGGGACTTCCCTTTCTGTTAATACCTAGAAGGTTTATCAGCCAAGAAAGAAGGCAAAGGGCTTTAAAAGGAGATGAGCATGAATAGTACACGTCCTGAAAAAAGAATCAATGTTGGTGTTTCCACATTTTTAAATTAATTGACACAATGCCCCATCTTGTAATCATAGATGCCACTTCTGAAAAGCAACTCTTTCCATCAACTGCTTCCAAGAGTAGTCGGAGTGGAGTAGAGGCATTTTCAGCAGCGTGGACATTTTAGAGGTAGAAAGACCCAGGTACCATTGCCAATGTTTTTTTTTTTTTTTTCCCTATCTTATAAATTGCTGGTAATACACACTTCCTAAAAACTAAATGCCTAATTTCTAGAGCCTCTTAAACCCTAACTTCCCTGCTATTCTTTATAATTTAGAAGTACTCTTTATGATTTAGAAACTTGACTAAGGACATGCTCAGGGCTGGTAGCAGGGCAAGGATTTCCCTTGCTAAGTAGGAATCACATTTATAAATAGCCACCTGCATTTGCTCACGAAATTACCCAATGGTTTCAGAGGAAGAGTCCAAGCTGATGGCAGCATGTGCTAGCAGGGTGAGCACCTGGACCCATGCCAGCCCTTCCATCTAGCAGGCCAGTGTGAAATAAAAGCAACTCGTGTTGACAGCTCTGACAGAAGGTGGCACATACAAATTAGAGTTAGTTCAGAAATTAACTGCTAGATTATTAATTTGAAAGGAGCATTCACTGAGCAGCTTCTCCTTTCACAGTTTTGGGCTGAGCTTTCTTGTCTGTTGATACTGATCTCTCTGCTTCCACTGACTCCTCAACACAACCCCAGAGACTCTGCAAGTCCTTGCTTGGAGAGATTCAGAAGGCAGACACAACCAAGCAGAGTTTTGCTATTTTGAGTTTCTAATGTGACTTAGCTATTTCTCTGCTGTCTGAATAGTTAACTTGTCAATCATTGGATCTTAGATGATTGCTTTGTAAGTCAATGGCTGAAGAAAATTGTAAAGACTAGATTAGGTGTGCTAATATACTAGAATCTTAATAACATAGTCTTTTGTGTTAAAACAAATTAGTAAATAAATTAAACATTCAAGCATATATTTTACTACAAAAGGTCCTATGGCTCTATTTCACTCAGAAGTTATATGTTAATATTTTGTTTGATAATTATTATAATTGGACTTATTATTTATATTCTGTGTTTATGTCTAACTTATATATGCTGTTCTGAAATCTTTTTTAGCCCCCTAGTTAGTAAATTTTCATATCAATAACATAGATGTAGATCTTTCTTTTTAGTGTCTGTATAGTATTCCGTTGGGTTGTTACATTATTATTTATTCACATACTGTTTTATCAGTATTTATTTGTATTATTATTAATTACTCACTTTTAGAAAAAGAGCTATAGTAAATGCCTTTCTAGTCACATCTTTCTAGCCTTATCATTGTATTTCTTCCAGATAAATTCTTTGAAAAAGAAATTTCTGAGCCAAAGGCCCAGGATCTTTTTCAACATCTACTTAAGATGCAGGGTCACCTAGGCAACAACCTCAAACCAGATCTTGTCTTGGAGTGAGAATTTCTTCTGTCTGTGATGGTCTGAAAATTAGGGAATTTCCAGAACTGCACTTCTGATGGGTCTCTTTGCTTCTTATCCAACAGGCAGGTCTAAAATGACCCCTTTCTTGCTCATTTTTATGGGTGATAATGTGTACCTCCCACCCAGAACTTCTTTTTATTTCACTACAGCTATAACAAGCACTTATGAGAACAGCAAATCTAGGTTACCTGAAAACCTTTTCCTTGTTAACTTGGCTCAGAAAAGTAAGAGTAGGAACAGAATTGGACAGCAGACATTCAATCCTGGTTATATAAAGCTGTGCTTGGGCATATTGTTAATGTTCATTCTTGGGTTTACTGTTCAAAAATTGTGATGCAGCGCATTTGTAAGATTTCTGAGGACAGCTCATCAGCCTTGTTAGGATGAACACATTTCATCGCCCTCCCTTTACACAAATGTGCTTCAGTGTACTTTACCAAAGTATTCCATCACTTGGATGCTTAGTCATAATGAACAAGTATCTTAATACTCTGTGATTAGACTCAGTAGGGAGGGACAAGGGTTTAGGCAGTCCTGTTTCTGTCAAAAATCCATTTTATCAGACGTGGAAATGGCCTAAATTATTTGATATGCATTATCTCCACAAAAGACCTCGTACAGCACTAGATATTACAGCCTGTGACCCTTGCAAGCTGGAGCAGCAATTAGGCAAGCTATCTCATCCATTCTAAACCAAAAAGGGAAAGATTCAATGCCAGCAACACAAAGAACAGTACTTTCAAATTCAAGCTACTTTCCTTTCAGTATTGATTCCTATGATGTCCCACCAGCCCTAAGCCCCCTCTGCCTGCTATTACCCTCCAACTTGCTGGTGTCTCTTAAAGACCCTGCAGGGTGCCCTATGGTGTTCAACAATCAACCAGCATGGTTCAGTTAGAATCTCAGCCTACCTTGCCTGAGAAATGAAGGCTTGGGAACAGCAGGTTTTCTTAAGTGTGCCCTAGATAATTTGAATACACTTTAAAACCTCCAAATTCTTCTACCATGTGCCTGAGATAGTTACAAGTTCAGGGTCTATGCAGGCAAGTTAGAAGTTTTATTCCTAATTCAGAAGATTGAGACTGGGGCCTGATACCAAGAGGTCACTCTGGCTTTTAGGTCACATGCTG
Organism: Phodopus roborovskii; assembly: GCF_943737965.1. Taxonomy (NCBI): domain Eukaryota; kingdom Metazoa; phylum Chordata; class Mammalia; order Rodentia; family Cricetidae; genus Phodopus; species Phodopus roborovskii. The sequence goes on from NW_026126407.1 coordinate 41,068,937, forward strand.
AGCAATGAAGCATTATTGGCAACCAGAGGGCATAGCTGTTTCACAAACCAGGGTCACCTTAGAGTATCATATGGGACTTAAGTCTAGGGTAGGGTTATTGACTGAACAAATAAACCAATGATGAAGATGGGATGATGCATACTCCAGGCATCACTGGGAAATTCTATGATGTTCAAGACAGATCCACTGATATGATGTGAGGGACATAGAGAAAACTTCAGTTCAAGGTTTCCAGCCACCATGTAATTAAATCTCTTAACTCTGTGGTCAGCCATATCCTATTGAAAGTAGGTGCTTTAATCTCATGATGTTTGCAAGGTGCATTTGGACTACTGGCAAGAATGGCAGCTGTTCTGTGCTTCTGTGTGGCTTCATGACCTTATTATATAGGAGTGTATTTTCTACAAAGTGTCAATAAGTATATACAAAGGCAGTTAGTAGCTCACATCTAAAAATAAGAAAGGTATGAAGCCAAGCAGACTCACATAAGCAGACAGTAGGAAGTATTTGGGTTCAGATACACCAGCAGCTTCTGTCTGTGTGCATTTAAAATAAACTGACTCCTCCAAAGTTATACAGCAAACATGGGTAGTGTTAATTGAAATGTACACCTGTGCAGTACCCTTTCTCTGGGTAGTCAATCCACTTCACAGAAAGTAAATGATTTGCAAAATATGTAAAATTTGCATTTAGAACATTTTCCCGGGACATTTCAAATTTGCTCAGGCATAAGCAAGAAGGGATAAGAGCTGCCTGTGGCCAAATTATACCAATTATATGTCTTCCCATGACTGGAGATTTATTATGAGGCTAGCAACCATAAAAGTGAAAGAGACAAGATACTGAGGTAGTGATTTGGGCTCTGCCTTGGCCTACTCCTTCCAGCCAATAAGGATTTATTAAATATCTTCTGTAATGGAAACTTTCATTGGAAAGGCAAATATTGGTATCCTGTCAGTCTTTTGTATCGGTATATTCTAAGGAAGTGATCAATAAAATGGTGTTATAGTGTCTAGAATATACAAGATTTTATGTGTGTGTGTGCATGTGCCTATAATAAACAAAACCTTAGGTAGTGAAATACAAGAGAGGTGTTGCTAACCTGCTTTATTAAATTCCTTGTATTACAGATGCATCTTTCTGATTCAGCTCTGGCTGACAAGTGAAGTGATCCTTAAGACCCCATACCCCAAGGTAAGAACTTGCAAAATTGCTTTCAATTCTGTTTGAAAACAAAAACAAAGATCCTATGCGTCTATAAGCTCTTTTGAGGTTTCAAATGGTGAGTAGGTATCTAGGGACAGTGACCAAATGCTCCTCAATTTAGAAGCCTTGTTTAACCTAGTGGTTGGAAGGTAGGTCTTGTGAGGAGGTTTCCCTCCTTTCTGTAGATTCAGATGTGTGAATGACGCACAGAGAAAGCCAGAACGGAGTGCTAAGCTAAAGTCACAGCACAACTGAATGCTTGGCTTCCCCGAGTTTCCTAAGCTCCACAGAATTTAGAGGAATGGGGGAAGTGAATGTGTTATGATCTTCAAAGTATGAACAAGGGGCTAGAGAGACGGGTCAGCAGTTAAAAGCATGTATTGCTCTAGTGGAATGCTCATTTCCCAGCATGCACACAGTGGTTTACAACTGTTTGTTACTCCAGTTCCAAAGGAACTGATGTCCTTTTCTGATCTTTGAGAGAATGAGAAACACATATGTTATATGTGTGCATATACTCAGGCCAACACTCATGTATATAAAATAAAAATAAATAGATAAAATTGGATAAAAATTGGCATCAAAACATGCAAGGCTGAACTTGAATGCAATTCAAATGTAATACATGGTAGGTGTGAAGGAGTATGGGAACAAAGGGAGATACTGCTGCTTCCTGTGCTTCTTCAAAATGGGTTTCTAATTTCTTAATTAAATTCTGGCACTGTGTAATTTAGGCCATTCTTATTGCGTTAGCCAGATGAGGGAGGCCAGAAGTGGTATCATAGACAATGGAGTAGTGTCTTTAGGGATGTAAGTCAAGTTCTTCAACAGTGACTGGATTTTATTATTTCTGCAAATGACCTAAGTTGTACAAATGTAAGTCATCCAGAGCATTCTGGTCCCTGTCACAGATACTTCACTGACCTGGTGTGGCACAAACCCAGGCACAAACTACATTAAACAAATGGATGTCTAAATAATGTTCAACATTGGAAAACAGATGTGAGGTTGTGGTTCCTTGATCCATGGCGATGAAGTTCACGTATCTTTGATTTACTTTACCTGTAACAAAATGCCCTTCCTAATAGACTTGTCTCTTCTGAGTATTAATGGTTAATAGTATTCCTTTATTCCCATTTATGTAGACTATACTATTTTAGGTATGAGGTGACAGGGGAACAGCTTGAAAAGGGACACAAAGAAGGCTATGTAACAACAAGCTTGTTCTCTGGAGAGGCTTATGTTTCTTTAGTTAGCTTAGGCACATGGATATAGAAAATAGGCAAGAAGAGGTAGTAAGTTCAATATAAAGCATCCAGGTATATGTTAGAAACAACCATGTCTCTTGGTGTGCCCTGTGGCCTCAAGGTGTTTATGGATCAATCAAAATTCTCCTAGATAGAATAAGTAGCACATGGACTAGAGAACTTCCCCATTCATCTCTGAAATACAGTGCCTTGGCAGAGACTCAATACTTCATCTTCTTACATGCAAAGTCAATCATCACTAAGGATCCTGTAAAAATGCAGAATTGGATCCTGTAGGACAAAGGACAGTTTCTGCATTGACAGCTGTCATTGCTGCTGCTTTGATACAGCCCATACTCTAAGCATCAAGGCTAAAAATGTTTGGTGACTATATAAATCCCATCTGTATTAAAAGAGGAAGTTAGCATCTCAAACAGCAGGTGCTTCCTGCAAGATGAATTTCAAGGGGTAAATGATGAAAGCCCTTTTGCCTAAGTGCTTAATATGTCTTTTCAGCTTTCCTCCCACCTCCCTCTCTCCTGTCTCTCTCTCTCTCTCTCTCTCTCTCATATATATATATATATATATATATATATATATATATACATATATATATATAATCTATCTATCATGTCTATCTATCCGTCTATCTATAATATTTCTATACCCCTATCTGTCTATCTTGGCTAATTATGACTCATTTTTAAAATGTGAAGCTGTTATAAAAATACAGCTGAGTTATCTGAGTTAATACTTACTATACTGAAGATGGATATAAAATTATCAGGGCTAAAAGTAAATGAGATGAAGTAGAAGAAATTTTAGTGAAGAGATAAAGGGTCACAAACATTTAAGTTGTAACCAGAAGCTGCCCATGGCAATATGAGGATAGATTAAAATTGTGAGTGAAGAGGGGTGGGGTAGGTATATGGGAGGGAGGAATGGAAAGGGAAAAATGTTGTAATTAAAATACAGTCTCAAAAACAAACAAAAAATATATGAGAATTTTTGCATACAAAGGACTCCAGAAAGTCACGAATGGAAAGACAGTTGGAGAAGGTATACAGATAAAAAATGTCTAGGGGGAAAGTTGCTAAGAAAGATGCAAGAATTTGATCCAGGTCACAGCTGGGGGTATCTGAGGAGCCACAGAATTCTCTGTTTCTCATTTTTTGGGGCTCCTGTTCCTGGAGAGTTTAGACCAGTGAACATAGTGGTTCACCAAGAGTGTCACTCTGCTCCTGAGGACAACAATCAAGCCCTCTACTTTTTCTATGAACTGAATCTGAAGCAGATATATCACAAGGTAAAAGAGGAAGCTGGGAATTTCGACACTTCAAAAAGCCCCTGTTCAGATTCCATAAAATCCCCTTACTTTATGTATTAAAGACTCTAACACTAGGAAATTGGCTCATCTACCTTTAGTGATACTTCAAATTGTAGCCTCTACTTCCAAGCTGATGACCTTGCATCACTCAGTTGAGGCAGTGCTATTAGAACCTTCATGTATGGTCTAGGACTTGTCATAGCTAGTTATGATTTGATTTTTCAATACAATACAGATGTTGAAAATATTGGCAGAAAGTAAGATTCATGTTTTTTTTAATTAATAATCCTCTTTCATATATTTTCTTAAGTTCACCGGAATTATTGATTGCATGGTCTCAATAAAGGTTTGATGAATTAACTGTGAATATATATAGTCTACTAAAAATCAAACTATTCCTCATAACTCTCTGGCACAGGGCTCAGCAAACGGAACCTCATCCAGGCCAACTCCATAAGATACTGTATGTTATTAAGGCTTTATTGGGAATGAGATAATATTATTTCTCTTCTATTCACTGCTTTTGTGGAATATACTTTCTTAAAGCATTGTGGCAGAGGCTACATAATGTTCTAAGTCTAAAATATTTACTCTCTGATCCTTTCTAGAAAGAAAAAGAGAACACTTTAGTCACTGTAGTATTATGTATAAAATAGATGTTTTAATTTGGGGAATGAGATGAATGATTAATCAATTAAAAGTATGTACTAATTTCTGTATTTATGTTGTACATACTACATAATATAAATTGCAGCTGGGTGGTCCAGTTTTTAAAATTGCATTCCTGGGTAGTATAAGGGTAAGCTTTCATTATAAATTCTGATTTTCCTTCCTTTCAGTGAGTGTATGTCTGTGTAATAACTGTCTGTGGCTTTCTCTTGCTGGATATTGTATATATTCTGTAGAGGGCTGAGGATATATTAGAAAGGTAGTTTTGTAGGATTACCATTTTAAGGTATATTCTTAAACAGGTTATAAAATATTCATTGCTTTGAAATCTAATAAAATTTTGCTAGTATTAGTTTTAGATAATAACTTCAAAATATATTTGGTTTTTTAATTATAATTTCTTAGGAAGTTCTATTTTAGAAGCTGCAGAGATACATACATTGTAAAATTGCTAATAAATTGTAGAGGTGCTGCAAAGCATATTTTTCTTGCTAATTTTAAGGAGGAGTTTTCAACATTATTGTGAATCATAATTATATCATTATATGTTATAAATATATTACATGTATTTACACTACATAATTAGACCTAATTCTAATTATGTAGATTCATGGTAATCAGCTGAAATTTGTTTTAAAAAACTACGATAATTCCTCTAACAGATGCTACCTTAATAGAATATTAAGTTTGGGAAAAATCCCATGAAAATAAGAAAATTAATAAGTAATGATTGTACCTTAACTTCCTAATAGAATATCATATCATGTCGCCAATTCTCTCAAAGTGTCATGATAAGAAAAAAGTGTTTATCGTGAGACAGACTTGAAAATTTTGTAAATACTGTTTTCAAGAAAATACCTCTTAAATTTGAGAAGAAAGCAATTCAATAAAGAGACCACAAAGTTTTAAAGATTTGTTTTGGTTATTGCATAAATACTCTCTTTTCAAGGCTGTTCTACAGAAACCATTTTAAAAGAAACATTCTAGTAACAAAGAGGTAAATAAAAACACTATTTCCCACTGGAATCTTGCTCTCTGGATGTTAAACTCAGCATAGTTGCTGTAAATTGCTAGTTGTAGTCTTTGATTGACATGTTTACCCAGATAATGTAACAGTTTTTGTGAAAGAAATCTACTTAGTGTCTGGATGACATGAAACATGTTTCTCGTGGAAGGAAAAGCCCCAAAGTGTTCTTTCAAACCCGAGTCTTTCCTCTCCAAATCTCTCAAGCTGGTAAGAATCCTGTGATTTATTTTACTCTCTCATTTACCCAACATTAGTTGTTCAAATTGCAGTGTGCCTCTCAATATGCTTTAACAGCCCCCTCCCCCGCCCAAGGTGACTCTATCCTGGACTTTATATCAGCTTTCCTTTCAGTTCAGTGATATAGGAAGCCCCAATGTCTACTATGACATTTGGCCAGGGAACCCAGGTGTGGCATCTGTAGCACTCTGTCTTTTCCATTGTATTTAAATGTTAGGTTTGTTGGGTAAATATACATGCACAGTGCTACAACATCTTCATTCATTGTTTCTGTTCATGTCTCCAATAAATGCAACTTATTTTCTTTCTCACTTCTCTCTCTCTCTCTCTCTCTCTCTCTCTCTCTCTCTCTCTCACACACACACACACACACACACACACACACAATCTTCCCTTTGAAGCGTTCACAGATGTATTCAATTAAGATGGAAATGGAAAATGTGTTCAAAGCACCTTGACCTTGAACTGGTAAACTTGAGCCTTGAAAATATAACAGCATAAGTGATTACAATTCTACCAGCAAAGGGGAAAAATCCCCTTTTCTTAGAAAACTGGTCAGAGGTAGTAAAGAGCAGTGTGAATGGTAGTTGGCTCAGATGGTAGAGTAAGGTTCACTGACCTGTATGCAAATATCCAGCAACAAATTTGTCTTGAAGTGATCAACCAATGAATGATTTGTTTAAAATGGTCAGTGAGTTCTCTGTGAGTTTCCCTGCCCATGACCTCTAGAAAGCATCACATCACTTTAGGCCATCTTCCCATGGGTCTGTTATTATCTTTTTATATCCACATGCTAGTCAATTCCCAAGCTTTAATCTTCTCTGAGTTAATATCCCTTTGACGATCTGAAAGCCACAATCCACAAATCCTAATCCTTGCATTGGCATGGGTTTTCCTTTCCTTGAAAGGGAACAGAAATTTACCTGCAAGTTCCCTTTGTCTCTGTCATCATTTTGCATTTACCAAAAAATAAATTCTGAAACAAAGAAAAGTTTTATATCAACCTTATTCACAGGATATTCATATGCAGCTCTTAAATTTGGGGTTGTGATGCAAATGTAGATTTTGTGCTGGCCTGCTGTTACCTGAGTACTGAGGGAGCCTGGAACTCTTATTTCAATAGAGCTTATATTGATTCCTACCTGTGCTGTTCCTAGCAATTAAACAAATGTTAGCAGGCTCCTGTCCCCCACCTGCTAGTGTGTTTGTAACTATTAGTTACAAGACACCTATTAATCCTAACCCAGTTAGCCTGAAAGGAGTTTTTTTTAAAAGGGATAGTTTGGAAATTGGGAAGCATTCTGTAAATGATTATAATTGTTATGGTCATATCTGAATTTTGTGAAAGAAATCACAATGCAATATTATTTGTTGGGGACCTCCAAAAAGGTCTTTGATTCCTCTTGCACAAGATTGGCTTCTCCAATCACATCTTTCAGCTATCTTACCTACTACTGTTTTCAGTATTAGAGAAGTGAAGGTTGTCTGGTCAACACTTCTTTATGAAGTGGTATTAGTTCATACTGTAGATTAAATGCAAGGTAAAGTTGGCATATTTGATTTTGCTGCCTCAGATATTCAAGCAAATCTGGAGAATGCAGAATATCTGGGCATACAAGTTTCATGAGACTGTGTATGTTTGTAAAGTCAAGGTTTCATGCCTCCTTATTTGGTTGTTTTTGTTTTTTGTTTTTAACTAAGTGCCTTGTTTCTGTTGCATGGAAGGCAGATCACTAGAAGACAGTTTGGTACAAGTATGTTCAAAAAGCCCATAGTGATGCCTACAGAGGAGACGATTCTTAGTCAGTATTTAGGAATGACTTTTATTTAATTTTATTTCTTTGTGTATTTACATGTAAAATACAAATAAATCATATTATCATGTCAATATGTATTTAAAATACTCTAGACGTCAAGTCATTGAAATGACTAGGAATTAATGGACCAATATGTGAAATCTGTCCCATCCTTCCCTTTAGCCATGTCTAGGTAGACATCATTAATCCATCACAGCTCGCTTTCCTGCTGTGCCTGGATGCAACATCTGAATCATTCTCCATACAGGATTTCCACCAGCCACTACCACTCAGCTGGAGTTGGCAGCTTTTTTATTAACCACTTGCCATTGTTGGACAAGACTGTGTCTCTCTAGAACTTTTAACAGAAGGTTGCAGCTTACTGTCCTCACCATTAGTTGTTTTTGTCAAAACACTACTGTGAGCATTTTTAACTCAGTGTTTTGTATAGTCAATTAAGCTCATGAATTTCAAATGCTGGCCTAGATAAAGATGATTTTTTTTTTTGTGGCTAAAATATATGTCAAGGTGACTTCTCAGACTTCAGGTTTATAATACTAATTTCATTATTCTGTTTCTATGCTTTACAGTGAGAGAGTGAGACAGAGATTTTATTGGATAATTATTTGAGATTTCTCATTATTAAGAGTGTAGAGGATCTCTTTTGAGGTGATTTTATCCTCATGGGGAAATTTAGCAATGTCTGTAGACATTTTCAGTTGTCAAAAACGTTGGGGAGAAGGTGCTACTAGGTAGAGGACAGTATTACCACTAAAATGTTCAAGACAGAGCCTAGGGACAATCACAGAGCTGTCAAAGTTGGCTCTAATCTAAGTTATTAAAATAAAGAATTTTATGTAGATCCTAGGAAAGATAATGTTGAAATTAGATTGTGTGTGGTATTAATTTGATTTATAATGGACACGCAATATTTTTTTAAGTATAATCACATTCATGTTGAAAATTTATCTTGGGGCCAGTGTCACATCTTGATGGATAAGATGCCTCCCAGAGGGTGCAAGGGCCCCTGGGGACCCCAGTTGAAGCTCCATGCCATACTTTCCCATCCTCAGTGAATGGCCAGAGAATGAGATCCTTAGACTTTCACAGTATATTGAATCTCAAACTGAGAAACCGCTCTTGTAATACAAGATGGATTTCAAGGGTTCTCCATTTTTTTTTTTTTTAAGTGTTAAGTTTAGTCTGGCAAGAGTTTTTCTCCCCTTTAAAAAAAAAAGGGGGAGGTTCTGTCTACCCAGCAGACAAGCTGCTCGTTTATGAAATATTTCTGTTAGCAGATGTGGTTACGTGTTGCTGAAATGATGGGAGTGAAAAGGTTTTTTACTGAGCCCTGCCTCACTGAGACCTTTGCTTGGGAGGATTAAACCCACCACTTTCCCCCCTCCCATCACTAAGCAGAGACAGCAAGTGCCTTTTAAACTGAAAGATACTTGAGACACACTGGCTGAGAACATTTCATATTAACTCAAATATATAAGCCTTAATAAGCCAATTTCCCATTCAGTTTAATCTATTTTCAGCAGATCAAAATAATTAAAAATGCTAACAGTTATGGTAATTTTCAATACTCTGTGAGAGAAGCAATTTAGATAGCACCTTCCCGACGAATCTATATTTGTATAAATGCTGATCAAGAATATTTGTTCAATTTTATACAAATCAAACATGAATAATTTCTTCCATATTACTCCTTCCATTGTTGTGTTTCCCTTCTATCTCGTTATCCATTTGCCGTTGGCATGCTGCTGGAGGAAGATTTGATTAAAATCAATAAGTTATTGGGAAGATGGCAATTAGCAGTCTTTCACCTATAATAGCATTGTCTGTTAAGTTTCCTTTGTGTTAATCACAATATTTTAGCATGGTTCTCCTACCCAGCCAGGCAGTTTAATGAAATGAAAGGTTTAAAAAGCATCCTTAATTTGGGGCACTGGAAATATACTCCTGCTTTTCACCATTTTGATAGGACTATGAGCATTTCTGCAGTACATCCAAATCCTCTGAGAATTTCACAATTTTAAGAACTCAAAATATCCACACAGACATCTATTCTGCATAAACTCCAAGTCTACCCAATATAGCATATCAATGTACGTATTTGTTGAACTATTTCAAAAGGACTTGATAGTTTTGCTTGTAATAAATAATTGACTGGCAGAAGCTATTCATTTGGACTATATGATTTTGAGTGGCAAATGCCTGGATAAACACAGAGCTTGAATAATGCAACTGTCCATGAAGGAATAATTCTTTAAATCATTAAACAGAATGAGGCCCCGGTGTCTTTCTGTCTTTCTTTTCACAAGCATTATCACTTGTTTATTTCTTCTGAAGACTCAATTCATTTTAGTTTCTGACTCTGGAGAAGATATGCACATGAACAGACCTATATAATAAAGTTCTTATTGTTAAGTAATAGATTACAAAGGACAACTGTGGAGCCAGTGAGATGGCTCAGTGGACAAAGGTGCCTGGCACCAGGTCATGTGACATAGATTTGATCCCTAGAACCCACATGGCAAATGAACCAAACCAACTATAACTAGTGTCCTTTGGCTTCACATGCATTTTCTCTCTCTCTCTCTCTCTTTCTCTCTCTCTGTCTCTCACGCACACACAAATAAATAAATGAGTGTAATAAATTGAAGAACCATTTTTCTACAAAATTTTTACATAATGACAAATGCTATAAAAGTTGACACTAAAATTAACAAATGAGTAATTTTTGTTTTAGACTTTTAACTAAGATCCTAATTTGAAAATTAACTAATAATTGTTACATGGAGAATTTACATTTAAAGGCATTAATTTATAAATAGATTTGTGGGGGCATTCATAGACATGTTGATTTCTTATGTATTGGCTGTGAAATTTTAATCCTATGAAATATGGTACTTTTTCAGTTCTTCCTCTTAAGATACATATTTCAAACTAGGAAGCATAAAAGTAACTTAAGAGAAATATGGAAAGGGATCTTGTCATCAAAGTATTGCTAGTGTGAAGAACCAAGTGTATAAAGATAATAAAAAAATCATTTGGAACAAAACTCATTATTTTTAGGAATAGAAAAATGATATTCTAATTACTCAGCTCTGGTCATCTACAGCATCCGAATTCTCTGATTGGAAAATACTCCACTGCAGTTGCCTCCTAGACACATCTTATAATAAATGAAACAACCACAGATATTCAAGTCTCTCCACTTCTTATGCTTTTTATATAGTGATTTTTATCTTTAAGCCAGGGAGATTTTTTGCACTTGATGTCATTTTATGCACCTAATAAGTTTAGATGACTATTTTTTAATAATAATAATGGGTTCCTTGTTAGACTCAAAAGAGTTGGAAGGTCTTCCCCCCCCCAGCTCATATCTGAAATTCTATTGTAAAAATCTTCTTGCAGCAGTTTCAGGCTGTAATAAGCATTTCTTAGATGCCAACATCACCTGCAAGATAACACACAGATTTTAATGGAAACAATGAATTCATTTTGCCCCTTAATAATTTGGAATATGGAAGTTCTCTGAAATATATGCTAAGGAAATATGCTGGGGGATTGACAAGACCACGTGTCTTTTAGTAGATTATTTATTATAAATTTACAATTTAGGTATCTAGTGATTTTCAGGATTGCAACAAAGGAATTGCTGGGATTTTTAAAGAGTTTTTTTTTTTAATTTGTAAAGTGTGTGTGTGTGTGTGTGTGTGTGTGTGTGTGTGTGTGTGTGTGTGAGCATTCATGAGTATTCATGGGTGTAGTACCTCAGAGACCAGAAGTCTGCATTTTATCCCTTAGAGTTGGAGTTATATGTGGTTGTGAGCTATCTAGTGTGGGGTGTTGTTTTTGAGAACTCTACTCAGTTCCTCTGCAAGAGCACTTAAAAATCATCTCTCTAGTTCCAACATGATGTTTTGATGACAGTGAGCAGAAGAATCAAAAAGAACTAGTATGCCTCCAACTCCACACTCAACACATTTAGGTTTATTTCTTTATTTATTCATATGAAAGTTCTATTGTTTTCTACTTTTTCTAGTATTTGACCTCAAACCTATTTACTCTTACCCATCCAAGATTTAGAAGTAAACATTACAGTGGAACATTTTATCATTACCCATGTGTTTCTCACTGTTGAGATACACTTAAAATACATGTGTTCTTACAATAGTTGTGAAACAAAAGACTGTAATACAAAAAAAAAAAAAATTAGTGGGAGGAACTGGCCATGCACATACGTTTATGGTCCATAGGGGGACACTGTAGTGGTGATATCAGATAGCAGTAGAGACTGAATGACTAGAGGTGGCCTACAACTGAGCACATCTGCCCAGTGAAATGTGAAAAGACACCAAATAAAATAAAATGTTGACACAATTAGCAAATTAGCATCTCACCATGAGCCCCTTTGGTGCTTTGGGGTGGGGGAAAAAAAAACAAAGAAAACAAAAAAAAAAAAAAATACACAAGATCAGATTCCTCTAGAAGATGATCATGATCATGATTCATGATTCGAGCTGAAGAAAGCATATTTTAAAAAATATCTTGATTGATTCACATGTGTGTGATTCTGTAAGCACAGAGCTTAACAAATTGTAGCTTAGGGGACATGAACATCCCTGCCTTCCTCATTCCACTCACATCGCAGGTAAACATCACCTGTTGAACATTATATTGGCTCAGAAAAGACTGGAATTCTCAGTGCATCTTGGTGTAATTTTCTTGGTCCACTGGAATTCTTGAACCTAGGGTATTTTGGGTATGTATTTGAGGGTGATCAGCGAGAAATTGGATAAAGATGCAGGCTGCATGGAAGTTGTTCAGCTCTCTTCTCTGTAAAGTTAAAAAAGGTGCAAGTGGAGGCATAGTAGGAGTGGAGTATATGTAGTTTTCAGGGCCTCCCTCTGAGATGAATAATGTAGTAACTGCTTGTGGGGGGGGGGGGTGGCCTACACGAAGGGCCTATGAGGTCTTCCAAGGCAATGTGATTTACTGTGGCAGAACATCAATAGCAACCCAGAAAGGCGAAACTGCTTAGCTGAGGCTTTAGTTCATTGGATCTACAAGAGAGCTGAGCCTTTGGGAGAAAGAGAAGGTTCTTCATATTTATAACAATACAGCACTTTCCAGAGCACTTAGAGTTCTCAGGGAATAATACATAATAAAACAGTTTTAGTTTCAATCATTTTTCACATTATAGAATGTAGGCATTTAAATAGTTTCTTCTATAAAATCAAAACAAAATATTCTATTTTATGTGTATGGGTGTTTTGCCTGCATGTATGTCAGCATAGCACATGCATGCTGTGTCTGAATAGGCCACAAGAGTGTGATGGATGGCCTGGAACTGGAGTTACAGATGGTTGTGAGCTGCCATGTGGGTGCTGGGAATCCAACTAGGTTCTCTGAAAAAGCAGCTCTTAATCTCTGAATCATCTCTCCAGAACCCCCCAAAAGCTTCTTGTTTTTCAGTGTTCAAAGTCAAGTTGGAAAATTGAAATATGCAATGGCAGATATATTGTTTTAAACTCAATGTGGAAATCTGTGTTTGTAGTGTGGTACATCTCAGAAGTTTTCAATTGTAATATGTGAGCAGATTAGAACATAGAAGTTTGACATGAGAAAACCAGGCATTCTTAGAAGTGAGAACACTTGCAAAAGCAATGTGGGAGACACAAAGAATGTTCAAGGAATGGTAATGTGTAAATGGAAGCTTTTGTCTGTCTAGCAGGGTCCCACTTGACTGGTTTATCTCTGCCCACTGGGCCCCTACAGCTACTTATAAGATAATATGTATTTATAATTATTTTGGCCAATAGCTTAGGATTATTACTGGCTAGCTCTCTCTCTTATAAATGAACCCATTTCTATTAATTTGTATATTTGCCCGTGGTTATAGCATACTGTTGATGCCCTGGCATCTTGCCTCCCATGTGGCTACATGGAATCTTCTCAACTCTTCCTTTTTTTATCTGCCCCTTTGTTCAGATTTCCCACCTAGCTATCCCATCCATTGGCTGAAATATCTTTATCAACCAATAAAAGCAACACATATTTGAAGCATACTGAAGGACATCACACATCATCTCCCCTTTTCTGTCTAAATAAACATAATAAACTGCATATAACAAAACAGTTATCAAGTAAGAATAACATTGCTCCATTTATTTGGAAAATTTTAAAGAAAATGTTTATCACTTATCCTATCTTTGTGATTTTAAAGTTTTTTTTTAACTTACTTTTCTTATTTTACATATCAATCCCAGTTCCCTCTTCCTCCCTCCTACCCTCCCTCCCTCTCTCTCACCCTCCCATGCCCCCTGACCACCCTCCCATTCCATCCCCCCCACTCTACACTGCTGGTAGGAGTGCAAATTTATACAGCCACTTTGGAGATCAGTATGGCAATTCCTTAGGAAAATGGGAATCAGTCTACCTCAGGACCTGGCAATCCCACTCTTAGGCATATAACCAAATGATCCACATCCATGCAATGAAGACATATGTTCAACTATGTTCGTAACAGCACTATTTGTAATAGCAAGAACCTGGAAGCAGCCTAGATGCCCCTCAACTGAAGAATGGAAAAAGAAGATGTAGCACATTTACATAATGGAATAGTACTCTGCAGAAAAAAAAAATAATGGAATTTTGAAATTCACAAGCAAATAGATAGAACTTGAAGAAATCATCCTGAATGAGGTAACCCAGTCACAAAAAGAACGTGGTATATACTCACTCATATATGGATTTTAGACATAGAGCAAAGGATCACCAGCCTATGATACACACTGCCAAAGAAACTAGGATAGGATACAAGGTGGATCCTAAGAGATTCATACAAAATCCCTCACAAAGGGGAAAGGAACAAGATCTCCTGAGCATATTGGGAGTTGGGGGGCAGTGAGTGGAGAAGGGGCTAGGAGAAATAGAAGGGGAGGAGAAGAAAGCACATGGGACTAGGAAAATTGAGTCAGGGGAGGAATAGATGAGAGAAGTGAGTGAGAGAGAGAGAGAGAGAGAGAGAGAGAGAGAGAGAGAGAGAGAATACCACAAAAAGGGAGAAAACTGATTCTAGACAAATGTCCAGAGACCTACAAGACTGATCCCAAGTAACAATTTTAGCAACAGTGGAAAGGCTACCATAAATGCCCTTCCCTGATAATGAGATTGATGACTAACTTGTCCACCATCATAGAGCCCACATCTAGTAGCTGACAGAAACAGAAGCAGACACCACAGCTAAACACTGAGCCGAACTGGAGTCCAGATGCAGAGGTGGAGGACAAGACCAGGCTCCAGAAACCCACAGAGATAGCTGACCTGAACAAGGAGGAGCTAATGGGCCCCCAGACTGATAACTGGGAATCTAGCATTGGACCGATTCAGACCCTCTGAATGTGGGCCTGGGCAATCTAAGGGAGCTCTGACAGTGGATTCAGGATTTAACTCTGGTGCACAATAGGACTTTGGGAGCACATTCCCCATGGAGGGATACTCACTTAACCTAGAGGTAGGAGGAAGGGCCTAGCTCCTACTCCAAATGACTTGACATATTTAGGTGATTTTAAAGTTTTATATCTAATTTATCTTGTATTATAAATAAGGAAACTAATTAAAACTATTTGTCTTCAACTTAGTTAAAAACCTCAGAAGGATATAATATTCCCTAAATAAACAGGAAGTACATTGTAAGCAACTTCCAAAACTCTAGAATTGAGAGAGACATCTCACTGCCTGGACAGTCATGCAAAGTTTTGTAAATTTGGGTAATTCATCTTCAGCCCATAGGCCCAGAGTGTCTGGCAGACTTTTCAGTGAAGCAGGAAATTTGAAGATCTGTTTTGCCTTATACTGGCAAAGTTTGTCAGTTGCTATCTTGTGTCATGCAGGACATCTGGCAGTTTATTCTGAAGGACCATCCAGTCTTGGCAAGTTTAAAAGTTACTTTCCTGTGAGTTCTGTACGTCCAGTTCATAGAGCACACCATCAAGCAGCCCAGACAAGAGGAGTTCCTTGCCCAAATGGCTCACCCTGCCACAGTGAAGGCAAACTCCATAAGGAGGGTCTTCAATGCCCATCATCCTCTCTGATATAATTGGTACTGACAGAAGCAGATGTTCCTCATTGTCATGAAAATCCCTAAGTTAACAAACCATTTTATTTTAGTTTTTGATAATTTTTTATTTATATTTGAAACAAGCTTGTTTACACATCTACCCCAGTTCCCAGCCCCCACAATGAGATGTCTCTCTACTTGGTTAATTAACAGTCAAAAAATTAAAAGAAAAAAAACCAATAATGATAATAGAGACTCTTTGGGTATTTTTTATCTTTACATGGCCCCTTATGATTCTTTATTTTTTCCTTTAGGAGCCTCAATTTATTACTATTAAATTATTATTTCTATTCGTATCTCTATCTCTTTGAAGCTCATGTACATTTATTAAACTGTGGCCAGTGTAGATACCTTTTCTTTTTTATTTAATCTGAATCTGTCCTACTGACCTGACCAGGATATTTTCCTAAAATGCTAAGCCATCATGGCTAGAACTAATATTGCAGATTTGCCCATTGGCTCCACCCATTCCAACATTGCAGATGCATGTTCACTGCCTACTCTGAAAGCCAGGCTCACCACCCCAGCTCCAGGGACTCAGCAGGTCCCACACTGCCATTAAGCAACTTGCAGCACACTCCTCACAAACCTCTTTTAAGTGCTCTGTAGCAGGACCTCCCAAAAGAGCCAGAGCATTTTGGGTGTTTTCTGAGACAGTGAGGGACTTACTAAGAAGCTGAATAATAGCTAAGGAAGTTCTAACCTTTCTATTAAGCACTGAGATTTTGTTGTCTAGGTCTAAAAAGAACAATAAAAATCAGCATCATAGCAAGGTTGTCAGTCAAATGTTACTAAAATTGAAATAATCTGATCTTCAGTGCTTAGAAACATTTAAGGTATTTCTACCTAGACATCAAAATAGTTGTTTTGACATGAAAGTTTCTTCTGAAGCTATGTGGAAAATGAAGTGAAAGTAGCAATACAATTGGAGAAAAGTTAAAGACAAAAGACAGGAAATTATGAGTTGTTAATTTGATAAATAATGAGAAGAATAGAAAGAAAATGGAGAAATTAAATGGAGAGAAAACATCACGACTGATGTGCAAGGAGAAGCAAGGGAGAAAACAGCTATGATAACAGCCAAGTTAGAAGCTGTCAAAGTGTCCCATAAGTTAAGAAGATATGGAATTACCTTTTTATGTACATTTTTTAAAAAAATTAAATAAAAAACAATCTTGTTTTACATGTCAATCCCAGTTTCCTATCCCTCCTCTTCTCCCCTGCCCCCATAAGCCACTATCCCATCCCCTTTCTGCTCCCCAGGGAGGGTGAGGCCTTCATTGGGGGATCTTGAAAGTGTCATATCATTTGGAGCAGGACATAGGCCCTTCCCAGTGTCTCTAGTCTGAGATAGTATCCCTCTATGTGGAATGGGCTCCCAAAGTCTGTTTGTACACTGGGGATAAATACTGATCCACTACCAGAGGCCTCATAGACTGCCCAGTCCTCTTAACTGATGCCCACATTCAGGGGGTCTAGGTCAGTCCCATGCTGGTTTCCCAGCTATCAGTTTGGGGTCCATGAGCTCCCCTTTGTTCAGGTTAGCATTTTCCTTGGGTTTCTCCAGCCTGGTCCTGACCCCTTTGCTCATCACTCCTCCCTCACTGTAACTGGATTCCAGGAGTTCAGCTCAGTGTTTAGCTGTGGGTGTCTGCTCTGTTTCCATCAGCTACTGGATGAAGGCTCTAGGATGTCATATAAGGTAGTTATCATTCTCGTTTTATCAGGGAAGGGAATTTAAGGTAGCCTCTGCACTATTGCTCAAATTCTTACATGCTGTTATCGTTGTAGATCTCTGGACATTTACTTAGTCCCACATTACTCTTTAAACCTATAATGGCTCCCTCTATTATGCTACCTCTTTTCTTGTTCCCCTGTTTTTTTCCCAGACTCAATCTTCCTGCTCCCTCCTGCCTTCCTTTTCCCTCCTTTTCTCCCTTTCTTTTTATCTTAATTTCCTCTCCCCTCCCCCTATGCTCCCAAATACCTCAGGAGAGCTTTTCCATTTCCCCTTTTCCAGGGGAGAATTTATGTCTGTCTTCGGGTCCTCCTTGCTTTCTAGCTTCTTCAGTGGTATGGATTGTAGGCTGGCGATTCTTTGCTCTATGTCTAAAATCCATATATCAGTGAATACATACCATGTTCCTCTTTTTGTGACTGGGTTACCTCACTCAGGATGGTTTCTTCTAGTTCCATCCACTTGCCTGTGAATTTCAAGATTCCATTTTTATTGTTTTGTTTTGTTTATTTATTTTGTTTTGTCTTATTTTCACTGAATAGTACGCAGGTGTGTAAATGTACCACATTTTATTTATCCACTCCTCAATTGAGGGGTATGTAGGTTGCTTCCAGGTTCTGGCTATTATTACAAATAATACTGTGTTTAACGGAATTGAACAGATGTTCTTGTTGTATGAATGTGCATCCTTTGGGTATGTGCCTAAAAGTGGAATTGCTGGGTCTTGAGGTAGAGCAATTCCCATTTGCCTGAGGAATTTCTATACTAATTTCCAAAGTAGCTGTCTGAGTTTGAACTCTCACCAGCAGTGGAGGAGTGTTCCCCTTGTTCCACACCCTCTCCAGTATAAACTGTCCTTGCAGTTTTTGATTTCAGCAATTCTGACAAGAGTAAGATGATATCTCAGAGTTGTTTTTATTTGCATTTCCCTGATGGCTAAGAATGTTGAGCACTTTTTAAAGTGTTTTTCAGCCATTGTAGATTACTCTATTAAGAATTCTCTATTTAGTTCTGCAATTCACCTTTTCACTGGATTATTTAGTGTTTTGGTGACTACATTCTTGAGTTCTTTGCATATTTTGGAAATCTCTGTCAGATATGAAGCTGGTTTAAAAAGATAGCCCCATTCTGTGAGCTGCTGTTTTGTGTTGTTGACTGTGTCCTTTGTCTTATAGAAATGTCTCAGTTTTAGAAGGTCCCATTTGTTAATTGTTGATCTCATTAGCTGTGCTACTGGTGTTATGTTCCAGAAGCAGTCTCCTGTACAGATTCATTCAAGGGTACCTCCCACATTATCTTTTAAGTGATTCAGTGTGGTTGGATTTATATTGAAGCCTTTGATCAATTTGGACTTAAGTTTTGTGCATGGTGATAGATATAAATCAATCTCCAGTCTTCTACAAGCCAGCATCCAGCTATGTCAGCTCCATTTGTTGAAGATGCTTTCTTTTTTCATTGTATGATTTTAGATTCTTTGTCAAAAATCAGGTTTTCACCAGTGTTTGGGTTAATATCAGGGTTTTCAATTCAATTCCAATGATCTACCTGTCTATTTTTGTGTCAACATCAAGCTGTTTTCAGGACTATAGCTCTATAGTAGAGCTTGAAGTCAGGGATGATGATGCCTCCAGAAGTTCCATTATTGTACACGGTTGTTTTGTTCTACAGGGTTGTTTTGGCTATACTGGGTCTTTTGTTTTTCCATATTAAGTTGAGTATTATTTTTTCAAGGTCTTTGAAGAATTTTGCTGGTATTTGATGGGGATTGCATTAAATCTGTAGATTGCTTTTGGCAAGATTGCCATTTTTACTATGTTGATCATACCTATCCAAGAGCATGGGAGATCTTTCCATTTTCTGGTATCTTCTTTAATTTCTTTCTTTAAGGACTCAATGTGCTTATTATATAGATCGTTCACTTGTTTAGTTAGTGTTTCCCAAAGATATTTTATATTGTTTGTGGCTATTGTAAAGGGTGATGTTTCTCTGATTTCTTTCTTAGCCCATTTATCATCTGTATATGGTAGGTCTACTGTTCTTTTTGTTTGTTTGTTTGTTTGAGTTAATTTTGTAACCTGCTGCTTTGCTGAAGGTGTTTATCAGCTGTAGGAATTCCCTTGTAGAGTTTTTCTGGTCACTTATATAAACTATCATCTACCAATAGTGAAAGTTTGACTTCTTCCTTCCTAATTTATATCCCCTTTTGTTGTTTTATTGCTCTAGCTTGAATTTCAAGTACAATGTTGAAGAAATATGGAGAGAGTAGATATCTATAGAACATTCCATCCAAACACAAAATAATATAACTTATTTTCAGCACCACATAGAATTACTTTTAATCGACAGTGTAGATTTTGTGTAAAGTAAGGTAGTATTATTTCTTTTAAGTATGATAAATTGAGTAAATACCCCTAATCTTAACCAGGCCTGCAGTCATGCAGTAAACAGATTCATCTGACAAATGCTGAACATTCAACTTTAACTTTTAAAACATTTCTCATCTTTATTTGTTGTAATTTTCCCATAAAGTTATTACTGAGGGAACATATGTGGTAATATACAGCTATCAGTTTTTCTTCTGGATCATCAAAGCACATTCTCTGATAGTCTAGAGAAACCTAACTAGTATTCCATTGCCCAGGCTCCTTTCACCAGGGAAAAGCACAGTTCAGTCTCCAAGGGTAGCTTTCTAGGTAAAAGTTGTTTTCCAAAGTAAACACCAACCCAAGGAGGTGATCATAAAAGAGGTGAAGTATGATCCAAAAGGGTCCAAAGGGGATGGAACAGCATCTTGCTCTACATGCCTTCTCTACAGTATTCTTGATCTCCTTTTACTCTGAACTTTTATCCATAGAACCCTTCTTATTTCTGTTGAATTTGCTATCATACTTTGAAACACACATCCACCCTCATCCAAATTACATATTTCATGAAGTCAGGGTTGCCTTGGTTATAATGCAGAGCTCTGGATTTGCCAGAAAAGCTGGTGTGTGTGTGTGTGTGTGTGTGTGTGTGTGTGTGTGTGTGTGTGTAGTGTTAGGGGGTTTTCTGTAGGTATTTGTCTTTCAATATGGGAACTGTTAAGAAAGTTAGGTAGGGAGGTGTTCTACATATCTGATGCTGAAGCTTATGGTTTCTAGATTAAATAGTGTAGAGGGAAAATGTTTATCAGATAGATACTGGGACTCATGTAAGAGGGAATCACACAAGAATTGGAGTCCATGACAGTTGTTGTTTCCCATGATGGTGGTGGTGTGAATATTCTGGAGTCAGGATGATGTTTTTTCTGTCTGGCCTGTAAATCAGGGAAGATAAACTTAAATGCCAAGTGAAAGGGAAGCTAGCAGCAAGGAGCTTAAAAGCTCATTAACATTAAACAGCATCTTCAAAATACATTTCAGCTTGGTTTAGAGTTCTGAATCTCCCACAAGAAGTACCCTAATGTAACCAGAAATATCTATGGAAGGAGATTCTGGGAATGTAGTTTAACCCTAGTATGTGATCTATTTATTACAGATTCCCCACACAGTAGGCACTTCACTAGCATTTACTGAAAGGATAAGTAGATGAAGACGATGGTTAGATGAAATAAATTTAAAAAGAAAAGATGAGCTAATTGTTAAGTAATCACTTTTGTCTCACAAGATAACATGCTAAGCCTAATTAGGAAATATACAGCTGTGTGCCTTCTCTGTCTCCCTCTCAAGGAACCTCTCTTACATAGGTACACACACAGGAAGCACATACACTGAACAGTTCTTTTACTCTTTAAGATGTGTGAAGTGTATGTAATAAATTACTTGGAACAGCACTGTCCTAGTTTCCAAGCGATAAACTCGCTCCTGTAATAACTACAAAGCCTTTACAGTAATGGCATACGAGTTGGAATTTGTAAGATGAAATTTTTGGCAGTTCATTAGTAAATTTGGGCTTTGCCTCAGCCTTAGGGAACAGAAGGGATCCCAGAAGGTACAGCAATCAGCAGATGAACTAACCCTCCTCTCGGTAATGTGAAATGCTATTTGAGCAGAATTAAACAATGAGAAATAAAGCCTGGGAAATGAAATAATAGCTCATTAAAAATAATCTTTTTGAGTTATGTGGGATGGGAGAGAATATGTTCTAATCACCACTACAATTCAAATGAGTAATGTAGTTGTTTCAAGGGAGTTTTGCTGTTTACTCCCCAAAAGTCCTGTAACATTTTGCAGCTAAATATTAGGAAGACCACATCACACTTCAGTTCATCTTTGTGTCCCTAGTACCTGTAAGGCTAGCATGTCTCCGACTTCAAAAATAGTTGTTGGAAGAATAAATAAGAAAATGAATTAAGAGCATTTTAGACAAGGCATAGGGACTATATACTCCATCCACCTGATATGGTGTGGATGGTTAAGTGATGATTAGCTTGACATGATACAACTAAGGACATAACAAAATGGGCACTTGCTGAATGTACAGTAGAGATAAGTAAAGTACTTCCACCAGCAACCTGGACCCCAAAGACACTTAAAAAATCTAGAGAAAAGCATAGACTGAGAACTGAACAAGAAGATGGATCTATGAGGAGTCTACAGTCAGATTTACTTATCAGTGGCTTCGTCTGTGCAATATTTAGATGACAAGGAAGCAGAGAACACACATTCTTTTTTTTTTCTATTGTCCTCCCTGCTCCCATCTCCCTCCCTAGCCTAGAACTCTCTAGGCAGGGGTGGGCTAAAAGAAAGCCGTATATTGGTGCTAGTTAATAAAAGTTAACATCCAGCTTGGCAGCTGTGCATTCTTCCATTCAGGCAGCACCTATGAAGAATTAGAAATCCAGAACCCTCCTTCCTGTTAGTACATCTGTATCACAAGAGGTTAATGGTGATCTCAAGATGCAAGGGCATGCTGGTGTACTTACTCCTGTGTGAGTACCATGTCTTTATGAGTTCCTCTCTCTCTCTCTCAAAAAAATTTCTTAGTGGGTTGTAAATATGTAGACAGTGAGCTTGGCAATATGTTTATTATTTCCTGTACTCTCTACATATGATCTTTCCCTTTAAACTCCTTTTGATTACTTGAAGTAATACCAACTAGTGCCTGAAGTTCTTCTGCTACTATTCTAGAGAGAGGAACAAGTACTGAAAATAACCAGTGCTGGAAGAAAAATTTCTACAAAATATACCTTGTACTGGTCACAGATTTTTTTAAAGAGAGGAGGAATTCAAAATTGATGTGATAATTTATTAGAGTACAAAAGATGATGTTTAATTCCCTTTTATTAAAGAGGATATGAGACATATTAACAAAGAAAAGGAAATCATAAAAAGGACCAGTTAGAAACACGGCAATAAAAAATGATGAGAGAAAGACCTGATTTTTGAATCAAACCACAAGGCACATGGTTTGAGACAGAGAACACTGTGAGGTATATCCTGGCCAAAGACAGCCAAACCTGAAAAAAGCTAAAAAAACAAAGAAAGAGTTCCAATGATTATATTTTGGAAAAGAAAAACACCCCCATCTAGTAGAAGAAATACAAACAGGAAACAAGAAGAAATCCCCAAACCAGGAAAATTCAAACATATGGCATAGACAACTTTCAGAATTATGAATACAGTGTTGGAAGTGGATCAATTAAAGGCGATAAATGGAGGACTACAAAGAAAGGAGACACCACTGGATAAGGTGAAATTTAGAAAAAGAATAAACAAATAAGAGAACAAATTCTGTATAAAAACTAGAACAAGATTGATACTTTTTTAGCAACACTGCAAAAGATTAAAGAAATAGTTTCTTATGATACACACACACACACACACACAAATAACCCAACATGTACATCAAGTCAAAATATCAATGAAACTTGAGGATTGCAGCAAAGCATTGTGAGGCTAGACATCTGGTCAGATGAGAGCAGACACTAGAAATGCACAAAAAAGTGTATATATAAAATTGAACCAAATATGACTAGGAAGCAATTTTAGGAATACTAGAATAGGAGAAATGAATAATTTGATTAAGAGCTTTGAGAAAATAAAAGAAGAGCTTGAGAACCCAAAAAGAAAAAAGATAAAAGGATATTCAAACAACACTCAGAATATTCCAGAATTTAAAATATAAGCAATAAATGAGATAAATAAAGTTGGAAAATTATTAAATGTGATTAGATCTTAGGTCTTATCCTAAAAGATGACAGTGTGAATGGGGTGTGTCATATTGTTTTTACATATGAAAAAAAAAACTTGTTTATGAAGTTTAAAATGAAGCAGAAAAAGATGGAGAAAAGAAAAGTAAAATTAAAATGTAAAATAAAATAGGAATCCCAAAGTATATCAATATTAAAATAATTATGACAAATACCAAAGCATTACAGATTATATTTAACAACATAAAAATGTTTAAAATAAACACATTGTACAAATAAGTTACAACAAAATTATATAGAAATATTAAAACTAAAAAGCAGAAAATATAGATGAGGTAAATATAAGCCAAAACTAAGATGAGATAGTATTCTAAGAATCTGTCAAAATATAATGTGAAGAAAAATATGGTGTAGTGATGAGCAGATTTGTTCAAGATTTCACTTTGGGTTACCTAGAAAATGAGCCAGCATGAGTCAGTGCCAAGAACCTTTTTTCTGCCAGGAGAAGAAACTGCATGGCAGCTCATCTTCCTGTGGTACCACAGCACCTCCCCTACCATCAAGGACATCTGATAGTAGATAACTACTATAAAGAGTGATAGCATCATTCCAAAATGCCGGGAACCACATGGTCTGCGTCTTCTCTCATTCATAAATCTACTGCACAATTCCCCGTGGAAAAGCTCAATGAGGGACTCAGCTCATCTTCCAGGAAGATAGACTCCCACTCAGGTCAGGACCCTTGCAACCTTTCTATAAAAGGGGATCTTGTTCTCTCTTATTGCCTCTTTCTTCAGATGTGCCTTGGTGTGTACTATGAACCAGACGGTTTTATGAAATATACTCACTCATAGCACTGATGCTATGGGGATGGGTTTGGGAGGCTATTCATAGATCTAGCTTACCTGAAAGGGGAAAGGGAACCAAAAGGATGCTATATACTTAAAGGAAGAGCATTGCCAGCACAGGATAATATTAAGAATCTATGATTCTGATATAGTGAAGAAGAATAAGTAAGTTGACTCCTGTAAATGATTTGTTTTTTTTTTTTAATTATTATTAGTGGTAGTATTGTTTTATTGTTTTGCTTTTGGCAGTAGAGGAAGAGGAGATGGGGTAAGGGTAGATTTGTAGATAAACTACATTTTAAAAAGAGAAAAAATAGCTACACTAAAAATACAAGTTTTTTAAAATTATGTTGATATAAATAACTGTTATAAACTACATATATAAGATAGTTAATTTGTCATAAATATATAATGTAGCAAAATTCATAATAAGTTAAATAAAAGAGTGAATATATTACTTGAATTTGTTCTCTCTTCATCAGTTATCACCCTCTCTGGGCTTTAAAGTTATAGATAACACACTTCATGATATTTTTCATCCCAAATACATAGAGGATAAAAATTATCCAACTTAATATATATAAAATATATGATTATGTATTTCTAAAGCAACATAGCCAGATGAAGCCAAAATAACATCCACAATATCAATGAATGACTGCTGAGATATATCAAAATTATTCCATGTCAGATTGCTGTCATCAGATGTAAGCTGCCCTCTCAAGTGTGGCTCCCAATGCAGAGGGATGACTTATTAGCATGCAAGTAAGTGGTTCCTGTTTCCAGATATCCAATTCTACAGGGCTAGGATGGAAGCAGGAGAATTTGTTTTAAGTTCACAGAAATTTGTGATGCTTCTCATATAGGAAATCTATTAAGATTGGTTCTTTGTTTTGGCTGGGTCCCACCATACGTGAGCCCCCAAATAAACACACATATGCTATATTAATTCTGAAACTGTTGATTGATGACTAGGGCTTCTTATTGGCTAGATTTTAACCCATTTCTATTAATCTATGTATTTCCATGTGGTCTTATCTTACCAGAGAAGGGTCTGGACTTCTTCTTCTGCTACTTGGAGACTGACCTCTGCCTCCACTTTCCAGAATTCTCCTCACTTCATTGTAAGGAGTAAGGTTTTTTTCTCCCGCCGCCAGTCTTGTCCCACCACCTCGCCAGCCCCAAATAACGCACAGAGACTATGTATTTGATATAATTCTGTGGCCAGGTACTTGTTTCTTATCGGCTAGCTCTCTCTTAAGTATTAACCCATTTCTATGTATTTCCATGTGGTCTTACCAGCGAGAGGCAGCTGGTGGTTTTGCCTTCTCCAGACTCTCCATGTTGACTCCTCCTTACTACTTCCTCTTTCTTCCGTTTCTCCTAGTCCCTCCTATTTCCTTTCCTATAGGCCAACAGTGCTTTATTCATTAACCAGTATGAGAAACATATATTCATAATGGCATCTCCTATCATTTCCTGTTTTTTGTCTAAATAAAAAGAAGGGTTTTAACCTTAACATAGCAAAATATATCACACAACAGTTATCAAATAAGAATCACAGTTAACAATATTTAGTTCAATAACATTTATCAAGATTTAAGAAAATATTTCATCATCTATTCTATCTTTGTGAGTCTAAAGTCCTATATGTAACTTATCCTTAATCCTAACTAAGAAAAACTGTAACCATAACTATCTGTCTTCAACTCCTTTAAAGACCACACAAGGATAGTATATAAACTCTAGAAATGACAGAGACAACTCACTGCCTGGTCACCTGAAGTTCTTTTGTAATCTTCCATCTTCAGCCCATAGACCATAGTGTGTCTGGCAGACTCTTCAGTAAAGGAGGACACTTTAAACTGTCTTCTTGTATTGACAGTGTGTCAGTCACTTTTCTCTGTGTACTGCAGACTGTCTGGCAGACTCTTCCATGAAGCAGGAACTCTGTAGCAATGTCCATCTTGAATCAGCAGTCACTTTTTTGTGGGTCCTGCATGCCCAGTTTATACAGCATAATGTCAAAGAGTCCAGACAAGAGCAGTTATCTTGTCCAAATGGCTAGTCTTGCTATAGTGGAAGTAAACTCCATAACGAGTTTCTTCAATGTCCATCTTCATTTCTTTTCTGACTCAGGTGGTGTTGCCAGGAGCATTTATGTCTCACTGTCAAGAAAAACCCTAAACCATTTTAAATGTCATATTCTGTAGGTCTTTGAAAGGTTTTAAGAATGTCTATTCATCTCAAATACATCTCTGTATATCTTGAAATCCTAACTAACTTAACTCTAAGCTTTGACTATCATAGGTAATTATCTATAATCTGTTCTACATTATACATTATATTTTTAAATTAGCTATATAAACACAATATCTATACAAAGGGAGAAATATACATATCACAAAATTGACCTTAAATTGTATCAATAAATGAAAATCCATTCCAAAACAAAGTAGTCAAAAATATTTAATTCTTGTAAACTATTTCTATACAGAAATCTATTCCTCTCTACTATCTAGTATTCCTGAATTCCCAATTCATGTAAACCAATGCTGGCTTTGGAGTTGGATTTAGCTTTCATTCTCTAAATACAAGCATGTTGTTAAGATTAAATTCATGGTTTCTGCCTTAAATCAAGAAGCCAATTGGTGTAAGGCAGAAGAAAACAAAATCTGGGGACTCATTTCTTATATGCAATTTTCTCTCTAAAATCCTAATTTTCTCACATACATTTTAATGCTTATTTTTGCCTTTCCCTTATGCATACCTTAAAACTTGAAAATTTTACTTTAATATTGATGTTTAAGTTTTCCACAAGGAATAATAACAATTCCTAACAGCAATCCTTGAACTCCCCGAAAAGAAGATCGTGCTCCATGTTGGGCACCTTATGAAAAGAGTAAGGTTTCTTTCTCCAGCTGGTGTCTTGTCCCACTGCAGCGCCAGCCCCAAGTAAAGCACAGAGACTATGTATTTGATATAATTCTGTGGCCAGGTACTTGTTTCTTATCGGCTAGCTCTCTCTTAAGTATTAACCCATTTCTATGTATTTCCATGTGGTCTTACCAGCGAGAGGCAGCCTGGGGCTTTGCCTTCTCCAGACTCTCCATGTTGACTCCTCCTTACTACTTCCTCTTTCTTCCTTTTCTCCTAGTCCCTCCTATCTCCTTTCCTGTTGGCCAACAGTACTTTATTCATTAACCAGTATGAAAAACATATGTACATAATGGCATCTCCCATCACCTCATAGCCCCACCTGTCTTCCTGCCTGGCCAATCAGTGTTTTAATCAAAAACCAATGAAAGAAACATATACAGAATAACATCTCCAATCATCAGATGGAGGCTGGCCTCTCCTAATGCCTTGTAACTCAAATTCATCTCCCAAAGCAGAGGGATGACTTGTTAGCATGCATATAAGTGATTCCTGTTTCCAGATGTCCAACTCAACAGGGCTGGGATGGAAACAGGGAATCTGTTTTTTTATTTAAGTTCACAGAAGACTGATGCTTCCCATATAGGGAATCTCTCTTGTGAACCTAAGTTAACTATTGTTGCCAACATTGTGTCTATCACAATGTTTTTCAGTCCTGTCTTAGACACTATGTCAGTCACTCCAGGCATTATTAGTCTTTACAATAACCTTCATTTACTCCATTTAGGAATTTGAAACCTTGACATATAAATGTTTGTTGAGGCACAACTTTTCAATGACAAGTATGAGATCTCAGTGTAGGGTCTCCCCACTTAAGAGCCTATACTATTGGCTATCATAATGTATTGTCATTCTTCCATTCATTACAGAAGAAGAGATCACATTGACTCTGACTACTAATAAACTATAAAGATGGAGAATACTCCATCATAATTCCTCTTCCCCAGAAATCAATCTGAAGGCTGTACCTGACTATAGCATTCCTAGGATAGGCTTCAAGGTCATCCCTGCTTATGGACTTAAAGAGTAGTACAGCACCAAGGATATTGGTGATGCCACTGTGTAACTTGTACTCTACTGTAAAACATCTTTTTCATGTTAAAAATTATGTATGAATGCAGTAAATAGTTTTCTTAGCAGTTGAGCCTTAAGTGGTTTCCCTTTAAAGCTGTAAATAAAGGAATCGTGTCTGGTTTCTCTTCCAATAAGAACATAGAAGACCTAGTCAGTACTAATAGAAGAGACAAATAATTATTTACTATTTGAATTATCAATAAACAGACCATAGACAAAATGCTAAAGCTTGAAAGGGCATTCAATGAGTTACTTAGATGAAAAAAAAAATATTTTATCACCACAATCAACTTAGTAGGAAACCAAATAAATGAGCCTCCATTCAAAATAGATCTGGGAATCAGAAATTTTTTAGGCATGAACATAACCAAAGCTATCCATGTCAGTCATGGATGACATTTTAAATACTAATAAAGCACAGGAAGAAATAAATATAGCATTCCTTAGTTGATTAAAAATAACAGAGTCAATAATGCACATATTATTTAGGTCAGGGCAATCTCCTTAAAGTTGTCAGTGGAGTATTTGAGAAACTTGATGAACTTAACAACTTAATATGGAAATATTAAAAGGCCATATGTATCCAAATTAATAATGAAAAGGATGGCTAAGGAAAAGGAGCCTGCCATTACAAATGTGCAAAGATTCTTCAGAGATGCATCAGCAAAGACATTATTGATGGCCTTAAAACATGAACATAGATTAGTTAGTAAAGTAAGAAAATTATGGGGTTGAAATCATACTCTTGCTTAAAATAAATATGGAGAGTAGAATAGGTGAGAATGTGTGGATTGGGTCAAGAAACTGCCAGAATTGAAGCATATAGAAAGGGAATTTGGGATGGATTAAGAATTTAAGTCATGAATTTAAATAAATCAAAACACAGACCTACTATAAGAACATAATAAATACATTTAGTAGATGAAAAACCAAGAGAAGATATTTGCCAAATATAATCATGGCAAGGGATTGAGTCCTAAAATACACAAGGAACTTCAAGAAGTCAAAACATCATAATTCTCAAGAAAAACAGAAATGGGGTCAGATTGTGATATATATGTTTATATATTTCATAAATGTATGACTACCAGTCAGTCAACCTACCTATCTCTATCTATCATCTTTATTATAATTATTTTCCTGAGATTACATTATTAGGGTTTCCTCGCACAGGTGTCAAAGGACATTTAGAATGGTGCTAATCACAATACTACTCATGAATATTAGAAAGAAAATATCTATACCAATCTAAGTATGTGTAACTGAGACCCCAGTAATTCTGAGCTGTAGGAATTTAAAGTAATGGGAGTGGACTGCCCACAGGCAGTGCTGTGTGATATTTCTTCCAAGACTCATAAATTAATGGAACTTATTAAACTAAAGAACCTCTGAAAATTATTAGATACACAAGTACATTTCCAAAATTATATAAGTAATAAGAATTTGAGGAAATATATGTTCTCAAACCTGCCAAAGCTATCTGAAAACAAGAAGCTACAGGGATGCAGTTTCATGAGTCATTTATGCTGGTTTGAGCCCTTAGGTGACTCAGCTACATTTATTACATTTATGTTATCCATGATCCTGTAAGTTATGCCTATAAAGTTACTGGTTTACCAAGTTAGAGTTCAGTGGGATTGTTTCTTTCATCTGTTGTGGGCGCCTTATTTAGGGTTAGTGGATTCTTGCTTATTTGTGTTTCCCAAGGAAAAGTAACACACAATAGACAAACAGAGAGACATACTGATTGAAATTTAAACAAGAATGGTCAGGAGAAGTATAAGATTGAAACAGACAAAGAAGTAAAGACAAGAGGGAGAAAGAAAGGGAGGGAGAAGAAAGAAAGGGAGGGAGAGGAGAGACAGAGAACACAAGCATATTATCTGTTAGTTATGAAACTATATGAAGATAATACCTGCAGACATGAAACACTGATTGATTAAACCAAACTATGATTCTATCATTCCCAGATTTAGCAAATATCAATCCTACTTGATGAGTCAAATTCAAATTTCAAACAGCATATAACTTTTGGCACAAGTATACATTATGTATCTAGTACAAGAACATTCCACACAAAATATGAAGCATACTGAAGAATCATCCATGTGTGATAGCGGTAGGTTTTATTCTAACTCTGTATTTTATGTCCCAACCTGACACCAAACAAAAGATAACAATTTTAGAGTGGGTTACCGTTTGAGAGAAGGAAAAAGGCCCATGAGCATAAATAGAATGGATGAGACTAGGCAGACAAACTAAGAAATCAAAGCAAAGCAGGGCCACACATGACCAGTAATGATAAAAGCTCTGTGGTGAGCACAATTGATAGTTCTTTTTAAGGGTAACAAGGAAAAAGTGTAGGGTAATCCTTGAGCACAAAAGATTCTGCTACCAATAAATAGAATCTTTGTGGCTATTGTTATATGAAACATTGCTGGCAGTAAAATTTTTAGTAAATTAAAAAATGATATTTTCACAATGCCAAATAGCTAATTGTTTTCAGATAAGCAAATACATCATTTTCATTCTAAAATGTTCACTGGTAATAAGTTAAAAATATTCAACAAACAGTTCAGATATATAGTTTAATTTAAAAAAAAATCATACTGTTTTAACATATAAGGTAAGATGGTCCTAAAAAAACATATGAGAAGTAGAGAGATGGTTCTTCAGAGTCAATGTCCTGTAGTCATCACTTAGAGAAAAATTCCCCAGCCTAAATAAACAAAGTTCTTGAGTGATGAAATCTTTCCCACACCACTAAACCCTCTCATAGGATCACAGTCAGCCTCATCATCAATTTGATCACAAACACAGTTTATTTAGGTCCAACATGACAATTAAACATCATTAGTAAGTTGCAAGTGTTGGCTTCATTCTCTCTTAGAAGTAGATTAATTCAACTACATTAATTCATTCACAGGGAGAGCCAACTAAACAAGTTGAAGAAATCCTGGTGATATGTTTGCCTCTTTTGCTTAATTAAAGTAGTACCTGGATCCCGGGGTGCAGTCTGGTGGTAGAGTACTTGCCTGCCATGCACAAGACCCAAAATGCAATGCTCAGCAATACAAGAGCAAAACACAACAGAACTGGGTTTTATTAGGAAGCATCTTTGTACATTTGTTATGAACTGAAATGTCGGTCTTAATGAGAAATGAGAGGAAAAGCCAATATTAAAACCACAGTCTCTTAAATCAGTCACATCATACTCAGGAAAGGCCCATTGCTTTTCTCTTATTGATTTTTTTCCTTTGTTCTTTCTTTATCTTGCTAATTGTTCCTAAATTTCTTTTGTATACTTCTAAAACAAATCAGCATAAGACACAATTGCACTTTGTCCCACTTGTATACCTGGCACTATTCCTACTGCTCGGGCCCTACTTTTCTTTCTGTTCCTGTGATAAATACCATGACCAAGCATAGCCTTAAGGAGGAAAAATTTTATTTGGCTTACATCTTAAAGTCATTGACAATCATTAAATGACGCAAAACAGGAACTGAAACAGAAACCCTGGGGGGAATTCTATTTACTGGCTTACTCAATGGATTGCTCTTAGGCTTATGTTTAGCTCACTTCTTTATATGTTCCAAGGCCACCTGCCTAGAGATAGTACGCCCACAATGGGCTGAACCCTACCATATCAACCATCAAATCCCTACAGTCTCTCACAGACATGGCCACAGACCTGTGTGATCTGGGTAATCAATTTCTCTATTGAGACACCCTTAGAGGTGTCAAGTTGACAGCTGAACATAACTAGAACACTCCACTTCTTGTCAACTTGACACACAACACATCACTTTAAGCCATAATCTTTCATTTCTTGTCTCCAAGATCTCATGTTGATATCATAATGTAAAATATAGTACAACTTTGAAAATCCCAATGCTTTAAAAGTTATAGAAACAGCAAAGTCTCTTATCTATTGGGTCCAGAAAAAAATAATAAAAGAAAAAAATAGTTACATACTTTTTTTGTACAAAAAGAGAAGAGCCAATGCATAGAACAATCAGGTTAGCAAATACCCAAACTCAGCAGTGTAAACCAAATATGGTAGCTCAATATCTTACATTTGGAGCTCCCCCATGATTCTAGGTTTCAAAGGCAGGCCCATTATATGAAGCTCTACCAACTGCAGTGCACATGTTTGTCTCATAGGCTGGGTCCTCTAGCCACTGTCCTTAGCCTATGAGCCCTGTCTTAGCATCTTTAATATCCTTATATCTCTACTACAACCAAGGCTGTACATTCACCGGTCACCTCCCTTGGCTTCTCTTCAAGGATTCTAACACGTCTACAGGCTTTCACACTTCAGTTGATCACCACAACCTCCTCAATTTTGTATCATACATGTCTCCAAAAGCAGTATCAGGTAGGTGACTATGACACATTGCCAAATTAGGTGATCAGTTTGATATGCAGTCTTGGCTGCACCATAGGCTGACACTGAGGAAATTTTACCTGATATTGTTTACCTTAATGATGTTGCTCTCTTCATAAACAGATTCTTCTTCCCCAGATAACCAGCATCCATAGTCTCAGGGAAATATATGTTTAACTTCAGTAGTACTGATTGATCTCTTGTTAATCATAGATTCTTTACCCACTAGTTGACCAACAGCCATAGACTCTTAACACAAAATCTTAAACAAATGGACAAATGTGTGTACTTCTCTCTGAAATTTCACAAGTCAGGCTTGTGAAATTTCATTCACTCAGAATTTCATTCAGCATTTTTTGTTTTCCAAGCTCCTGCAACATTAAGCTCTGAGTACACAATGAATTTTTTCAGCTTAAAGTGACAGATACTTCCACAGACCTCCCTAAATACAACATGGTCAGGTACATCTCAGGAATACCCCATTTCTGGAAACAGTTTATGATCTAGTTTCTATTTCTGTTTCCATAACAAAGACCATGACCAAAAGTAACATAGGTTTAAAAGAATGTGTGTTCCCTTTTGCTTCCAGGTCACAATCCTTTGATGGTAGGCATACAGGTAGAAAAGAAACCATGAAGAGATGCTGACAGTGGCATATTCTCTGGCTTGCTATCAGGCTTATGCTCAGATAGCTTTCTCATAAGCATGAGAAGTACCCTAGAGATGGTACTGTTCGCTATGCACTAGACCCTCCCACTTTTTTTTTATTTTTTTATTTAATTTTATATAACAAAGTCCAATTAAATGAAAACAAACATTTATACACAATATTTGGGAATTTGGGCGTCGTTCTTTCCAAACTACTTCCTGCTGATAAGGGGCGCTGTCTTGGGGGATTCGAAGAAGATTCAGATATCCTAGCTGTAGTCTGTAGGGCTGTTTTGTCCAGCTGTTTGGAATGTAGGATCAGCTTGTACTCTGTTTCAGGCGGTCTGGTGTGATCAAACCACATTAGTCTGGAAGGAATCCACATCTTTTCATTTTCTGTGGAAACAAAAATAGAAATACTTTTCCCCAGTAACTTGTTCTTCAACTTAAATTTTGGAGTCAAAGCGTTTTTTTTTTTTTTTTTTTTATTATTATTATTATTTTACATGTCGATCCCAGTTCCCTCTCCCTCCCTCCCTCCCTCCCTCCCTCCCTCCCCTCCAGCCCTCCCTCCCTCCTTCCGTCCCTTTTGCCCTCTCTACCCTCTCCCATGCACTCTAAACACCCTCCCCTCCCAACCCCCCACCACAATACCATATGTAGGGGAATGCCATCCAGTTGTAGACCCTCCCACTTTAATCATCAATCAATATATTTCCTCACAGACATGGCTATAAGCCAGTCTGATCTGGGAAACCCTCAGTTGTCTCAGGCTATGGCAAATTAGCAATTGAATCTATAACAGCTGATAAGGTCTGTTTCTCGAATGTAAGAGTTTGTTTGCTTGTTTTCTGACTTTACTCCAGAATTCATCAATAGAGATTGTTTGTTGTTGTTGTTGTTGTTGTTCTGCAAATCATAAGAAAAAGAAGATCTTTGAGTGAGTTTCATAATTTCTCAATAAACAGTAAGTTGGCCCTCTGTGAGGTCAGTATTATCACAGCTTCTCAGAATTTAGTTACTTTAGTAAAGGAATGAGTCATTGTGTTGATTGCTTTGAGATTCGAGTTCTGATTGTCCAGGGCTGAAAATAGATAAGTTGTTAACTTCCCTAAACTGCATCACCCAAGCAACAATCAATATGATGTTTGCATATTACAATAAATGAAGGGATGTTGATCTTCTCAAACTTTTCTATAACAGTTCTTTAAAATATCATATAATGACTCAATTCCAGTAGACAATATTTTAAGTTCATTTCACTTCATTAGCTCAAATGCCTTTTACTCTTTACTATCTGCAATGTGTAACATCGACAAACAAGATGGTTTTGACACTTTGAGAAGTTACTCTCCAAGATAAAGATAATAAATGAGTAGGAAAAATTCACACAAGTCAAATACCAAAAGCAACTGATGCTTTTGAAACATTTTTCTATGATAAAATAAAACATGTCCACAGAGGTTTGCTATTTATTGTTTTATTCATTTTGTCATATACTTGGATGTGACAGACACTGTATGTTCACCATCTCAATCTTCTGTTATATCAAACTGGATTAACAGTCTTTATCTAGGAGGGGGAAAATAAGAAATGTATTAGGTTATGCAAGCCATGTGGCCTTTGCTATGCTTTTGAGCTCTGAACCTGTTAAGATAAAAGCAACTATAGATAATTCATGAGCAAACAGGCCTGGCTTTATTCCATTAAAACTTTATTGTGTATACCAAACCTTGATTTCCATGTGTCACTAAATACTAATATTCATTTTCAAACTTTTAAAAAATATAATCACATTGTTAGATGACCTAAAATAGGCAATAGAAGACAAGCTGCTTTGGGGCTAAAGCTTCACTGAGAACAGTTTCTCAAACTTTACAGTAGGTAAAAAAATTTTTTCTGTCATATATAAAGGTATTATCAGGTCTGCAATATGGCCCAAGATTTTAGACATTGGTATAAGAAATCTGAGCTAGTAAGAAGCCTGAAAACATACATAAAGGTAGCTTAACACAGATTAAACATGTTATATTGGATGTGTGTGTGTGTGTATACATTTGTATATATGCATATAATACTAGTATAAAGAAGAGGGCATGAGTTTGAAGCAGAGAGCTTGTGGGTATATAGGAGGGTTTAAAGGTAGGAAAGGGGAGGATGTAATGTGATTAAATATAATCTCAAAAATATAAAAAATGTAATAAGAAAAATAAATAAAAAGAAGTTGAAATTGTCAATGTGAACACAGGAGGAATGTATTTCCA
This sequence comes from Phodopus roborovskii, assembly GCF_943737965.1. Lineage (NCBI taxonomy): Eukaryota > Metazoa > Chordata > Mammalia > Rodentia > Cricetidae > Phodopus > Phodopus roborovskii. The sequence continues at coordinate 41,104,607 of NW_026126407.1, forward strand.
ATATACAAAACAAACCACTATAGAACTTAGTTAGCCCTTATCCTGGGACAGGATGATTGTCACTATTTTCTCTTTAAATTTCTGTTTTGCTTAGTTTATTTTTAGATAAGTGTTGTTTATAGAATAATCTTAAAAACACAAAATTTAAACTAAATGAAACACAATTGAGTGCAATCATAAGATATTAAGAAGATACTAAACTGGTATGTATTTTAAAAATAATTGCCAGATCACTCTACATGTGGAATGGGGGGTGGGTGGGAGGGGAGGGAGAAATATGTAAAATAAAAATAAAAAATAAAAAAAGGAAAAAACAATAATTGCCAGGCTACAAGTTGGTTCACTGTGATTATGTTGATGTTTTGATTCATGTAGACTTAAGTTTTGTACATGACAATAGAAAAGGATCTATCCACAGTCTTCTACATGGAAGCATGCAAGCACCATTTGTGGAAGATGCTTTCTTTTTTTCCATTATATAATTTTATCTTCTTTGTCAAAAATCAGGTGTTTGTAGGTGTGTGGGTTAATATGAGGATTTTCAATTCAATTCCATTGGTCTACCTGTCTATTTTTGTGCCAATACCAAGCTATTTTCAGTATTATATAGCTCTACAGTGGGGATGGTGATGCCTCCAGAAGTTGCTTTATTGTACAGGGTTGTTTTGGTTATCCTAGGTCTTTTGTCTTTCCATATAAAGTTGAGTATTGTTCTTTTAAGGTCTATGAAGAATCGTGCTAGTATTTTGATGGGGATTGCATTGAACCATAGATTGGTTTTGGCAAGATTGCCATTTTTACTATGTTGATCCTAACTATCTAAGAGCATGATATATTTTTCCATTTTCTGGTAGCTTCTTTAATTTCTTTCCTTAAAGACTCAAAGTTCTTATTATATAGGTTTTTCACTTGTTTGGTTTGTGTTTCTCAAAGGTATTTTTTGTTGTTTATGGCTATTGTAAAGGGTGATGTTTCTCTGATTTCTTTCTCAGCCCCTTTATCTTCTGTATAAGGTAGGGCTACTTTTGAGTTAATCTTGAATCTAGCCATTTGCTGAAAGAGGAACTGTTCCCTGGTAGAGTTTTTTTGGGTCACTTATGTAAACTGTCATATCATCTGCAAATAGTGACATTTTTATTTCTTCCTTTCCAATTTGTATCCCCTTGATCTCCTTTTGTTTTCTTATTGCCTTAGCTAGAAGTTCAAGTATAATATTGACGAGATATGGAAAGAGTAGACAGCCTTGTTCCTGATTTTAGAATAATCACATTGAGTTTCTCTCCATTTAGTTTGATGTAGGCTGTTAGCTTGCCATATTACTTTTATTGTGTTTAGGTATGTTCCTGTTTTCCTTGATGTCTCCAAGACCTTTATCATGAGTGGGTGATGGATTTTGTCAAAGGAGTATCTAGTAAGATGATTATGTGGATTTTCTTTTTCAGTTGGTTTATATGGTGGATTACCTTGGTGGATTTTCAGACACTGAACCATCCCTTCACCCCTGGGATGAAACCTACTTGATCATGGTAGATGATTACCCTGATGCGTTTTTGATTCGATTTGTCTGTATTTTATTTAGTATTGATCCCAAATAACAATATAAGCAATAGTGGAGAGGCTACCCTAAATACCCTTACCTGATAATGAGATTGATAACTACCTTATATGCCATCCTAGAGCCTTCATCCAGTAGCTGATATAAAAAGAAGCAGTCACCCATAGCTCAACAACTGAGCTGAACTACTGGAATTCAGTTACAGAGAAGGAGAAGTGATGAGCAAGGGATCAAGATCAGGTTGGAGAAACCCACAGAAACTGCTATCCTGACCAAGAGGGAGATCAGGACCCCCTGAATGTGGGTATTAGTTAGGAGGATTGTGCAAATTTTCAGGCCTCTAGTAGTGGATCAGTATTTATCCCTAGTAGACAAATGGACTTTGGAATCCATTCCACATAGAGGGATACTCTTTCAGCCTAGATACTTAGGGGAGGACCTAGGCCTTGCTCCAAATGATATGACATACTTTGAAGATCCCCTATGGAAGGTCCTACCCTCCCTGGGGAACAGAATGGGGATGGGATGGGGGTTGGTATGGCAGGGGAGGAGGGGAGGTAGGGGGAACTGGTATTTACATGGAAAATAAGCTTGTTTCAAATTAAAATAAATAGGGGGAAAAAGAAGAAAGTTGGAATAGACATTGCACATATTCAACACCCCGACTTACACTCACAGCCACACCTCAAGGGAAGAAAACCCTACATAATACTTCTAAGACTTGTATTTGTGCAAAAGAATGTTTGTATTTTCATCCTTTATATTTTCATATGTTCAAAGTTTTCCACTGTAACTGGGTATTTCATAATACCAGAAAGAAAGATAGCAGCTTTTATACAAGCTGAGGAAATAAATAAGAATTAGAGCATGCCAATATTATTACTTCTTGCTTTCTATTAAGCATGATCTAGTCAATAAACAGATAGGCCTTGCCTTTGGCATTGAGTGAACTGTGTAGTACTATTACTGTCAATGTCAGAAAATTTTATAGTCAAGGGTAATTAAGGAGGAAGTCATGATTTTCATCTAAGACCATGTGACTTCACAAAACATAGAACTAAGTGCCCTCCATTGAACATGGGAAGTACATATTCTTGTTCAACCTGAGGAACATTCTAGGATATATATATATATATATCATATATATATGATATATATATATATATAAGAAAATGTTTAGAAGATGCATATTTTGACTATAAATATGTTGTGAGGATCTCCTCAGTAGTCAGGCTTCACATGAATGGTATTCAGGGCGCATAATACTTACACTGTACTTCCTTGGAGTGCTTTTGCACCCCCATGTGTGTCTTCCAAAAGACCACATGGAAGAATGATATGGTACCCGCTCCTGTGATGCAGCTCAGTCCTACTCTTCTGCCTAGGGAAGGATTTGGTCCTATTCATGATAGTACCAAGATTTGAGAACAGGGTGACTTGTTTCAAAGCTTTTTACTTGTCTGACTTAATCCTCTGATCATCATCTTGTGGAAGAGACAACTTGGAATGAAGTAGCCACATCTCTGGCCTAGACACAGCCCATAAATGGTAGAGTGTACAATAGAAGTTAAATCATTTCTTGGCTTAATTCTCTTTGCAATGGATCTCCCTGTGGTTTTTGCAGAGGGAATAAACATGGAGCCAGTTGACAGACAACTAGATTTGTTAGGACATTTCACTTTGTCTCAAGTTAAAATTCTCCATAGTTGTTTGAATCCAACACTGAATCCATTATAAATGAAGCAGGAACTGAAGTAAACTAGGGCACATTTAGCCCTGATGTTATGTGTCAAAATAGTATTTGGATCTGTCTATTTAAATCTACATTATATGATTTTTCATAACAAAGAATAAATAAATATAATCATTCCTGAGCACAGTGTTTCATGAACTTGGAAGTTAGAGTTTTGTGATTTTGTATTCTGATTACTTTCCAACCTTATCTTTTGATCTTCTAAGATAAATGCTATTTTTTCTAAGAAATTGCTGTTGTAGTTGCTACTGTATTATGACTTTAATATGTTACTTTATTCAGATGTCCTGGTTGGTTTTTATCTTCCTAGTATATATTACATTTCTGGGTCTTTGAAAAATAATCTTTTCATTTGCAAAATTCCAATTACAGATTTTTAATAAAAAGGGGTGTGGTCAGACTTATTTGTTATTTTAGATTGAGTAAAGATCCATTAGTAAATTAATCTGAAATTACTTTGCTCAGAAAGGAAGAGTTATAAATCAAGAAACCCAAGGTTACCATAGCAATATGTGGCATCAAAAGATTAGAAGCAGAAGACTATATTCTCCTTTCTAAAAACACTTCATTAGAGGAAAGATATATGATATGACTTCAGGGTAGAACTTGACAATAAAAGTAGGTCCTCATTTAGCAAAAATACTCTCATTTCCCCCAACTAAAAATAATGCAGAGTGATTTGAACAATTTTTATCATAAATGTGCATAAAATTTCTATTTGATATTTATTCAATAAGAGGAATTGAAGAGCATTGCATTTTAAGCTAACTCCACTTAGTTAAAATAAGCATATTTGTGGCAGGAATTTGGAGAAATCTGGCAAAGGAAGATAAAGGTTCTCTCTCTCTCTCTTTAAGAAAATTGAAGAAAACTATAAAGGGGACAAACCAGACAACTCTGAGGTGACTTCACCCCAGGAAAGAACACAAAATAGTGTGTGTGTGGCGGTGTATATATCTTTGCCTGATTACTGGGTGTTTGGCTCATCAGAGATATCCCAAATAGACCCACGGCAGTGGACATCTGTTGTTTTTGCCTGCCCAGCATCCATTCCCCTTTCTTTTGGTGACAGCATTTAAAATTTCCTTTGAAAATTTACATTCTGCATAATGTGTATGATATATGTATGTTATTCAGTCAAGATCTCCTGCTTTCTTATGGGTGATGTATAGGCCCATGACCTCAAACAGGCCAACCAGCTGGTCTGAACTTTTTGTGAATGGTATAAGGTCAGGCTTTGTTTTGGCAAAATTTCATCTCAACAAATATTATTTAGAGATTGTACCTTATACCTGCAATTTTGATAGTCAAAATAGCTCACTTGCCATATTCTACATGACCTTGTTACTCAGGGTTTCCTTCAGTTCAGAATTCTATATTTTTCTATCTATTTATTTAAATTAATTCAAGTAAGCTGGAATTAATTTCTATTACTTATAACCAAACCCTAATTGATATTCATGCCAAATTGAGCATAAGACACTTTCAAATCACTAGTGTGTACCTTTTACAGTTTTCGAATTTTTAATCAAGCATCATTTGGAAAGCATGATCCAGATAGCAACATTTTCTAGAGATTGGATTCTATGCTTTTTACTGTGGTCTTCATCCACAGAACACCTGCCAGTATCCTATTTAACTCAGCCAATGTGAGATTCAGATATGGAGAGAAAAAGAAAGGCTGCTGAATTTTATAAACAAGTAGTTGAGCCTGATTGATTCAGCTCAGAAGAAAAAGGCAGCAAATGCCAGCATTCCGGATGCTAATACACCCACAGACAGAACTCCATGTGCCAAAGACAACAAGAGATTTCGCTACAATCTGAGATTCAATGAGACTAGGGGGCTCAGAGCAGAAGAGAAACATTAGTCAATCATCATAATATTTTATATAAATAGGTTCTTTCATAGTGTGTCTAAAAAAGAGTTTAGTGGACCTAGCAGTATTATTCACAACAGCTAAAATATGGAAGCAATTCATGCCCTTGAGTGGATGAAAAACAAAGAAATATGCTATATACATTTAAAAAGGAAGGAAATCTTTATACACACCACACATGAATGAAGACATTAAATTACACTAGTCACTGAAGGACAAGCTCATATCAGATAAGTCCACTTATATGAGGCATATATGGTCATCTCAATCGTTGATGTAGAGATGATAGTTGGAGCTTAATGAAAATTTTCAGCTTTAAGGATAGAAATCATTGGTGGCAGGAACCTGGAAATAGTTGTGCATTATAAGAACACTCAACACGATTGAACTGCACACTTAGAGATGTTAAAATAATCAATGTAGCCACGTACACCAATTTTACCACACAAGAAATAAGTCAATAAAAAGTAACATGATAGAAAGAAAGACCATCCTCAGTTTCATGAAGAACCATAAGACAAAAGGTAGGGTTGTGTTTTGATGTGGTTTCCACATACTGTGTGGTATTGAGAGTCCCAACTTTTTTTTTCTTTTCAGTTTTGCATAATCTATCTCTGGCAGTTGTAGAAACATTTTTCCAGATGACAGAAAAATAATATGTTGACATAGGCCTAGTGGCACATACTTTAATCCCAAAACTACAAAAAGAGAGGAGGGAAAATTTCTAAATGATCAACAACAGCCTGGTCTCCATGGTGGGTTTTAGGCTAGCTATGGCTACATTATGAAACCTCATTTGAAAAACAGTATTATAATAAATATTTTTCTAGTTACCAAGCTAAAAAGTAGAGAACTTTAGAGAAGTGCATTCTATAATTAATAAAATGTTAATTCTGTGAGCTTTATAAATTATACCACACACCCTGTATATATGATTTGCATGCATACATACCATAAACAAGGATTTTTTTCATCATCCAAATATTGGTTATTTCAGCCTCACAAACCCAAGTATTTAGAGCCTTTAATATTCTGAAAATTAGCATCAATAATCATAATGCTGGGAGTTACAGTTTCACATTTTGGGTTCCTTGATCCTCCCCGATTTTGTATTAACCCCCATGAATATATCACTTCATTTATTTCTCTAAGTAGTCTTGCAAAATAGACCTGATTGTGATTAGCTGTATTATTCTCTTATAGATGAAGACACTCTAACTTAGAAAAGTTGAAGTTGTCTTGCCTGAATCAGATTTACAAGTCTAATAGGGGTGGACATAGGATCAACTCAGGTAGTGTGACCCTAAAGTCTTACACTTCTAAAGTTGCATCCTCACCTTATAAACGTGAACTTTGCTTTGTTTGAATGAGTTCTCTCCTTGGGTTCATCATCACCGTGATGCCAAAAGATGCTATGAACAGTATCCTCAGTTTTCTTTTCAAGAGTAAAAAGAAAGCTGAGATAAATTCTTTAGCTTCAAGAACATTTCTTTCTTTTTCAGGGTAGCAGTGCCTAAATCAGAAGTGCTATGGTAAGTCTCCTTCTCACCAAGCCTCCAAGATAACTAACTTTTCTACTGTTCATACTACAACCCAACAAATTTGTCTTAACTTCCCCAGCAGTTAGCTACTTCTTCTGTTCTCTTATAGGACACGTGGTAATTAAATTTGAATTCAGGGATTGTACAGCTGTATTACTCATTAGACTTTGAATTACTCTAAATTAGAAACTTGGATTATTCATCATTGTATCCCCAGTCCCAACACCCTGCCTGGCACTTGGTAGCACTTCTCTGGTAAGCGTCCCTAAATAAATGATCCTATGAAGCATTTGTTTGAAATCTCAATTGACCTTCTCTGCAAGTACATTTTTAAAATCAGCACTCCCAACACTTTATGTCCTCCCCTGTCTCTTGATTTCAATTATTTACATCAGAATTACTTAATCATGTGGCAGATAATTAAGGAATACATTATTTATGCTAAATAAATTAACCCGCCATCACTTCTCTCCTTCCCCCTTGGCTGTGGAGTTCCAGGAGTCTCACAGCCAGCCTGGGAATCATGGTGCAGAATCGGCAGTACCAAAATTGTGTCATACATTGCTGGGCTCCTTGGCAAGTTTGTCATCTATGCCACTGATATCTCTACTTTCTAAAGCCCTGCCAAAACTGAATAGTTATGAAAATAGCCTTATCTTGTTTGTGTCCTAAGTTTCTTCATCTATTAATAGTTAATGAAATTGTGGTAACAAATTAATGGTGGCATACATTGGCTCCTTTAGGAAGTAAAATGGAACTGTAACCAGGGTAAGTCCACCAATGTATGACTATCCTGTTATGTGTCTGTAGGAAACACCTATACCTACCAACAAGAAACTGGATTCACAGAACTATGGAATACTAGAGCTGGAAGCATTTTGTCATCATATTCTGTCCTACTCCTTTTGCAAATAGGCTTAAAATACCTAAGTCATTTTCCCAAGCTTGATAAACTATTAGTAATGATGGTAAGCATTTATTAACAACAGCCAACAGTTAATGAATCAGTACCAGGTATAATGCTAAGAACTTATGATACTCCAATGCACTTGATTACTGCTGTACCTTTCACAATAATACCCTTGCCATTTAACTGATTGGGGAAACTAAGGCATGGAATATAGTTAGTTATAGTTAGTGCCTATGTTAACACCCAACCACAGGCTTATCTTAGAGTATAAGTCAGGTTCTTACTCATTATGTTAAATTATTCTCCAGAAAGATTAGCTCATTAGTGTGGAGTCCAACTGTCTTAGAACCCTAGTATCTTTCCAGGTCAGCTACTCTTTAAGAGATGATTTCCTGGCCTGTTGAACCTCCTTGCTGTATATCTCATGATGTAGAAGCTACCTTAAAAGTAATGTCTCTTACTGCAGACATATTCACACAGGTCCCTGATAATCTTTCTAGGGCTATTTATAATAAGGCTCTACCTTCTGGCATCCATGCATCCATTTAGATATTTAGAGGTCTACTTTACATGAATATTTGTGCTTATAGAATTTTAGTATTGGTGAGAGCACTCTCCCTGTGATAAACTCTCTCAAAAATATGTCTATCGGACATTCACACCTAATGAATTCATGCAAATGGTTAATAGCAGACATTTAATCTGTGGACAGTGGCTATTTCCTGTGTTTTGTATGGACATTCACTGGGATGTGATAGCACTATCAAGTGTTTCCTCAGCCCCAAACAGAGCTTTTGTGATTTTAAATGTCAAATATAAAAGTTGGTTCTGACTCAGCAGTGTTTCATTTTCACCATAGTGTTTATATGGAAGCAGTTGAAGTCTTTGGAAATTTTACCTAGCATCTTAGAATCTTGGTTCACATGAGGGAAAATACTGCATCTGTATTCACTTCATTGACATTGTATTTTAGCAAATCACAAAGGGTAGTTGAAAGTTGTGTTTGCACAGAAGAAAATGTGATTCCCAAAGAAGAGACCCTGTGACTGAGTGACAAAGCAGGTCAAGGTTGCTTAGTGGTACCATCCATCTGTTAGTTTGGCAAGCATTTGACTGAAGGGCATTAATGTGTTTGTAATTTCCCAACTGACCTGAGAATAGGGTTTAAACAGACATGAACACCATTGAGAGTCATAGAGAAGATCTGCACTAGGAAACGACAGCCTAGCTTCCTGCTCAGAACACTCTAGGCTGGACTCAGACTGCCTTTTAAGGTTCCATTCCCTAACAAATGACTGAGAAGACCATGAATTCTTTAAAGCTATTTGTGGATAAAAGAAGGAGCAAAAAAAAAAAAAAACTGTCCTAAATCACTCTGAGAGGTCTTGATCATTATAAGCCTTTGTAAAATATCACAGCCATTTCCTGGCTAGAGAGCAATGTGATCCCAATATCTACTGGGATTATTGGTTCTTCATCGCCCTGTTGAGCTGTGAATGAAGCAGCCATTGAATATTCCTGTGTATGATGTGGGTGAGTCTCATCACTGGAGAATCTGTGGATAATGGACATTTCCCTGAAACTTCACCATGGAATATTTTCAACAATGAAAACCTTGCATAAGAAAATGATCTCAGCAGAACACATAGGACAGCCTCACTTCCAGGAAACGGGATCATTATATTAATGCCTTGGTGTAACCCTCTATCCATTGATCCCCTATGTTAAGCAGCTCCTTCTCTTCAACTGAAATAAGGACTAAAAACAGACTATAAGTGAATCAAGAAGATGCTCACATTTTCAGACAATGTACTGTAAGAAAGAATACTCTCACACAAAGAGATACTGGAATTCATCAAGAAGACTCATTGCTGAAGTTCAGCTTCTTGATGGCAACTTCATTGTCTTAAAATGCTGCTTTAACAGAGTACCAATATGTGCACTTTAAATTTTCAGAAGGTATCTGAAAACTTCAACATATTACTAAGATAAATCCAGATCTCTCTTTCTCAATGAGTTTTATCTGTGTCCAACTCATGGCTTAAGATACTCAAGTAGATATATAGACCTTAAACCAGTAATATCTTCACAGAAGATACCTTTTGGTTTTGCTAAAAAAAAAAAAATTTCTAGACTGTCATATCTTTGCAAGACGTAGGGATTAGGAGACTGTTGGGATAGAGGGGGAAGTGAACTATTTTGACTATGGTGATAACACATCTCTGCTTCTGACTGATGGAAAAAAATTATTCTGCCAAATCTTTGTGGCCCTTTATATTTTCTAAAATTTATTCAGCTTCTTTTCTGTGTCTTTTGTTAACTTTTAATTTTAAAGAATAATTTAATAAGATACTGACAAGTGAATGCCACTTGAAAATAAGCATTTACTTTGCATGCCTAATCCCTGAACAAATGGATATGGTCATGATGTCAACTAAAATTCCCACATGGAAAAAAATTCATTATTTACACATTAATGTAAATGTAGATAAATCCATAGAGAGACAGATAGATCCATAGGCAGACAGACAGACAAAAGCTAGATAAATAGATCACCTTACCTAGGCTACAGTTTCATAGACCTTTTTTATACACAAAGCTGAAAAATACCTAAGAAAGAAAACTAGAGAATCAAGTGACCAAATACAAACTGCTTTGCTTTATGAAGGTGTTTGTTTAATGTCAAAGCAGGTTATTTTTGGCAATAAATTATCATATTTTATCTTCTTGTGTGGATATATATTTATATATACATACGTATGTATACATATGGGGATATCTCATATATATACATGGGGATATCTCAGTATATCTGAGGGTATATACACATATACATAGAAGAATATGTGTATGTATGTGATACATAATGGCCTCCTCCACCTCCTAGGTTTCATAGTTTTTTGAAAAGAGTCATTGGATTCACAGTTACCTTTATGTAGCGCATTATTACAAGACTTCTTTTAGTCTGTGCTTATTTTTTTAGCAGTAAAGTTGAAAAACATTGGGCCTGTATTTTTTGTTTTGTACAAATTTTAAACTGCGTATATGAAAGGGGGTGGGCACATTGTGGGTGTGAGGGCAGTGTGTGCACAGGATGGTAGAGGACATGATGGCTGTGAGCTACCTGATGGGAGTGCTGGAACTGAACTCAGGTCCTTGACAAGTGCCAAAGATGCTCTTTACAGCTGAACCAACTCTCTAGTTCCTCGTGCTGGATTTCCTAGAGCTTATCTAGTTTAGTAATTACTAATGTTGAATCGGTAAACTTGAGCTTTTCACCAAACTTGGGAAGTTTACAGCCATTATTTCTAAGAATACTTCTTTTCTTGTAACAGTATTGAATCTAGGGCCTCAAATTTGCTAAGTAAAGTGTTCTACCACTGAACTAAATACTAACCCCTGCAAATGCATTTAATGCTAAATTTAAATCTGTATTTTATGAGAAAAGGAAAGGAATTCCATCCTTTTACAATGTGTTACAATTTTTAAAAACCCTATTTTTTGTTTTTCTTATCAGTAAGTTTTCATCTTTCTATATTCAGATTCAACATTTCCACTGTCATCTGCTTTCTGCCATTGAGCCACCAAGTAACATTTTTATATCATTTATTGCATTTTTGCTATTAATCCTCATTGCTCTTTTCTTCCTTTTACTTCTCCTCTTCCTGTTTCTCCTCCTCTCCTCCCTCTTCCTCTTTTTCTTCTCTTCTTCCTCTTCACCAATTTCAACCCCTCTCTATTCTCATTTTCATTTTTTTGAGACAGACTGGAAACATAATAGCATGTCCACAGCCTCTGGTATGCTGAAGTTACACACAAATGCTGCCACCCTTCATCATCATCATCATCATCATCATCATCTTCTTCTTCTTCTTCTTCTTCTTCTTCTTCTTCTTCTTCTTCTTCTTCTTCTTCTCCTTCTCCTTCTCCTTCTCCTTCTCCTTCTCCTTCTCCTTCTCCTTCTTTCCTCCTCCTCCTCCTTCTTTTTTCTTCCTCCTTCTCCCCTGAAAATTAGGTTGCAAGTTGTAGGTGACACGTGTGTTCTGTGTGCTGTGCCTCCATTGCCACTTTCAGTGAAGTGCTGTTTAGTGGCACTAATGCTTGGAACTGGCATTAAAACTAGCAAGCTATTTAATTTTAGCATCTAACCCATGTATGCAGAGCTAGGAGATGAATCCAGAAATTCAAAGTTTATCTTCTGAACTTTCTTCGTAGTATCCTTAATACCTTCCAAGGTTTTTTTTTTTTTTCCTTTCCAAAGAACTCCTATCCATTTCTCTGTTGAGAATGTTGGGGCTTGACAACTACACTGGGCTATATTCTTCCATGACTATGACTATATCCAGAGCCATACTACAGGAGGAGAGGACTGAAGGGAGCAGTGATGTTCTTATTACACTTTTGGAATCGTGGCTTCATAAGGGGGGAGAAAGATGTTCTTCTTTCAGGACTTTGACTTCCATACACACTCCTTTTTGCCCTACTGGACACATAAGAACTCAGGACATAAGTAGGTATAAGAAGGAGGAATAATAATGGAAGAAGAAAATTAGTATTTCTACTTCTATCTACAAGTGTCAGGAGTTTACATTCTCGCAGCAAAACTGGCAAGACACAGTGTCTATGTACATAAATGCCTACCTTTGAATTTTACAGTAAGTTGGAATCAGGTTTATGGAAACAAGAAGAAAAACTGTCTCTTCTTTTTTCATTCCTTAATGCTACCAGATTTCTCCTCATTTCTCGCTCTACAGGTTACTATTAATTGTTTAGAGTCCTCAAGCATTTCCCAATGTACTATTCCTGGGTTTTATAGCTGTGTTCAGTGTGAGAGGTTGGGTACAACATGCAATACAAATGTATCTGACAACGGATCCAATTTTCATATTTTTTAAGTATTAGATACAAAGGGCCAACCGTATATATAGCTTTCCAAATACTTAATACAGTTCTTCAAATTAGCAATGTACCTGCCATTCATTTACCTTTACTTTTCTCCTTTTCTCACAGATATGAAACACTCCAATTCTTTAGTGGGTTTTAGGGATTAGTGATCAGAGTATGCAAATCATGCTCTCTCAGTTTGTCTTTTCTTTAAGCCCCAAATCATCTTGAGGAAACTTGCTAGTTGCTGTAGTAAGTACTCTAGCAGAAAATCAAAGTAGGACATGGGCTTAACTTTTCTTTCTTTTTGATGTCATTAAAAACTGGTACCCCCCCCAAAGTCTTAAAAACATCATTTACTGTATTTATAAAAGAAAACAAAGCATAGAATAACAGGCTGGATGGCTGGGAAGACAATATGAGTTGTGGGTCAGGGACATCCTAATCATTTCTGATTGAACAATATGGGTAAATTTTCTTTCTTACTATGTGGTATCTAGCGTATGTCATTGTAATGTCGCTAAAACACTATCATTCATAGTACAGGAAAAGGTCAATGATGTATGTAATCACTACATGAAGAATAATTCAGTCAACTGCTTATTAATGTATTATTAGGTGAGAACAATTCCTTTAATAAACAGCAATTGGGAACTGTGGGTATCTTTTGTTTTAGTACTTTTTGTCCTGAGATAAAAATACTCTACTTGTAAAGAGGATGACTCAGTATTAAGTACTATCTACTTGTAAATGAAGATTGCAAATGTTGAGAGAATGGATCTTGTATTTAGAAGTTTGTAATCATCCAGGTTCCCATATAGAAAAAAAAAATGAAGTAATAATAATGAGCTGAAATTGATCAAATCTTTCTATGCACCAAACACAGTGTTGCTCGCACATCCACTGTATGTCATGGACATCTTTCTTTCTGACTTCCATGGAGCTACAGGGAAGTGTTTATTGATGTCTCTGCTGTGGCATCTCTCACTGCCACATTGCATCCTACACTGGTGACTGCTACTCCTTGCAGAGTGAGTTTGTCTAAAGTGGTACCCTCAGAGAGGATGGTGATGACTCTCACTCACTCATTATGATCTAGCTGTATTTGTTCCTTATCAGATTTAGATTCTTCTTTATTTTCAAATGTTGTCTTCCCTTGTGAGCTTCATCTAACAAGCATTCTTTTATCATTCTATCTCAGTTATATATTCCCTTCCTACCCAACTTCATTTTCTATCATGACACTGTTTCTGTCTGCTTTATGCAGCTATAACTAAATCCCATGCACTGAATAGCTTACAGAGGGGAAGAGGCTTAAGTCCACATGATTCTGCATTAAGGAACCAGAACCTATGAAGAGTGATTCTCTGCTTCCTGGATGATTTCTCTCAAAGAAGAAAACACTAGATTATCTTCTGGCAGAAGTTAGATCGCCAACAACAACAACAACAAAAAGGATTCCCTTCCTCAACTCTTAAAAATAAAACAAAACAAAAACAAAAACATGCCATTTCCTTCCCCCAGGAAGGATTTTATGGGCTAATAACCACCTATAGATCACATTGACCACCATCAAGTTTGAGTTTTGGGACACATTCAAACCAGGTACAAATCATAGTTAGTAAATGTGTGCATGTTAATTTGGGAGAGATTAACACATAATACGTGTACTTAGGAATGAGGTAAGTTGTGATGGTTTGATTCAAATGTACATTAAGTAACTAACCTATAACTTTGAGATTCCCTCATACCTTTACAAGTCCTATCAAATCTTCTCTTGTAGTTGTTCTGAGATACACAATAAATTACTGTTAACAACATTCAGTGGACTGTTACTAAGAACACTAAAAGTTATTTTTGTATCTACTTGCAATGTTTCACTCAATGCCTGACTACTGCTGACCAGCTCCTTTCTGGTAGCTGCTACTCTGTCAACCACTAACCCTTCTGGAAACCATGTGTGACTGGGGATGGTACAATGTTTCTCTTCTTTATCCTCTTGGTTTAACATAATATTCATCATGTCCCTCTACTTTGAGACAAATGACAAGACTCCATCATCTTAGGAGTTGCATAGTATTTGGATTAATACACATGCAGCATTTCTTCTATCAGTTGATCTTGATGGCCATTTGATTACAATGCCCAAGTTTTTAACTCATGCTTCATTAGGCATACTAAATGTAGATGAGGCTTTGCTTTGATGCTTTCATTTACTTTGGGCATCTACCTAATAGTATAATTCTGGGTCCTATTGTGTTTCTGTTCTCAGTCCACTGAGGAGTATCCTTACTGTTTCCCTTCAATATACTCGCAACACAGAATACCATAGCCCTCCTTTCTCTGTATCCTTCATGATGTCTTGTGATTTTGTCTTGTCTTTTGATGATAATTATTCTAATTGAGATATAGTGCTGTCTCATCATGGTTTTGTATTTCCCTGATGGTTAGTTAATTGTGAGCATGTTTTATACATCTTTTTCTATTTGTCTATTTTTGAGAAATGACTAAATACTTATCAGCCTGTATTTTATAATGGGTTATGTGCAGAATTTTGCTATTAAGCTGTTTAAATTTTATATAAATTTTGGGTATTAAACATTTATTAAATGTATGACTTGGAAATATTTTGTTCCACACTCAGGGTTGTCACTTAGTTTTAATCAGTGTTTCATTTGCTGTGCAGAAGCTTTTCAATTTGCCACTTCTTGCTACTGCTACATATACTTCTAAGCACATATAACTCACACATGCAACTGTACAATCTTTAAACACTAAGTATAAAACCAAGAAAACACTAGACAAAAACAGGAGAAATTCTGCAAGGCATTGGCCTGGACAACATAAGTATAGTTGATGCTTCACTTAGTTAACGTTTTTATCCAATAAAAAAGTGAATTCACCAAAAATGTATCTTCTATTTGGTGATGGTTTCGGTTTTAATTGTCCTGATGAGTAGATCTAAGTGGGATTAATGAAACAATGACTAAACCCTGTGATAGATGTGTAAACCTGTGTTAGAATTATTTAAACTGACTGTGGAGAGAAATACATTCAAAGTATAAAATTATCTTCAATACTCCCAACAAATAGGAGCTAGTAATTGAAAGTTACATTTATGTTTATTATTCATTGATTCTAATAATATTTTATATTTGAATAGTCCTAAATCATCTTTATGAAATAATGAGAAATCCACACTAAGGTATGGCAACCAAGGTCCTTACTCTGATAATTGCTTTGAATGTATTGAGGTACGTAGCAACTTGAAAGTATCCAGTGAATTGACCAAGTATATAACAGAATGAACTAAAATGGAAAAGAAAGCATAGACTTCCACATAAAACTTTAGATTAGCCATAGTAACATATTCATAAATGAAGTACAAAGAAAAATTCAATATTGAACTAACATCTAGAACATTTTTTTTATTTTACATGTCAATCCCAGTTCCCTCTCCCTCCCTCCCTCTTACTCTATGTGCCCCCTCACATGCACCCTGACCACTCTCCCCTCCCATCCCCCCACCCCAATTCCACATGTATGGCAATGCCATCCAGGTGGGGTCATATAAATCTGTCAATTCATTTGAAGTAGGGACTAGGACTTCTCTCCTGTCTCTAGGTTAAGGCAGTATTGCTCCATGGGGGATGTGTACACAAGGTCCTTTTGTGCACCAGGAATACATCCTGGTTCCACTGTTTGAGGTCCCTTAGACTGCTCAGTCCTTCTAGCTGAGACCCATGTTCAGGGGGGCCTGAGTCAGTTCCATGCTGGATTCCCAGCTATCAATCTGGGGGGGGGGGGGGAGGCTGTTAGCTCCTCCTTGTTCAGGTCAGCTGTCTCTGTGTGTTTCTGCAACTTGGTCTTGTCCTCTCCATCTGCATCTGGGTTCTAGTTCAACTCAGTCTTTAGGTATGGGTGTTTGCTTCTGTTTCCAACAAGTACTAGATGAGGGCTCCATGATGGTGGATAAATTAGTTGTTGATCTCACTATCCAGGAAGGTCGTTTATGGTAGCCTTTCCATGGTTGCTCAAATTGTTAGTTGGCGGTAGTCTTGCAGGTCTCTAGACCTTTCAGTTCAGTTTTCTCTTCAAACTAATAATGGTTCCCTCTTTTATATTTGTTCTCTCTCTCTCTCTCTCTCTCTCTCTCTCTCTCTCTCTTGTCTTCTATTCCTACCCTGACTCAATCTTCCTAGTTACACCTGCTTTCCTCTCCTCCCCTTCTCTTTCTCCTACTTCTCTCTCCATTCATTGCCCCCCACACACTTCCCATGGGCTCTGGGGGACTTGTCTCTTCCTCTTTCTGTGAAGGACTTTATGTGAATCTCTTAGAATACACCTTATATTCTAGTTCCTCTGGTGGTATGAATTATAGGCTGGTGATCCTTTGCTCTAGGTCTAAAATCCATATATGAGCAAGTACATACAACTTTGAGACACCATCTTATTCTTGCCAGAATGGCTAAAATTAGAAACACCAATGAAAACTTATACTGGAAAAGATGTGGAGAAAGGGGAACACTCCTCCACTGCTTGTGGGAGTGCAAACTCGTATAGCATTTTGGAGATCAGTATGGTGGTTCCTCAGGAAAATAGGAATTAGTTTACCACAGGACCCAGCAATCCCCCTCTTAGGCATATACTCAAATGATCCACATCCATGCAAAAAAGACATGTGTTCAGCTATGTTCATAGCAGCATTATTTGTAATAGCAAGAACCTGGAAGCAAGCTATATGCCCCTCAATTGAAGAAAGGATAAAGAAGATGTGGCACATCTACACAATGGAATACTACTCAGCAGAAAAAAATAATGGAATCTTAAAATTCGCAGGCAAGTGGATGGCACTTGAAGAACCCATCTAGAGCATTCTTAAAAGCCACAAAACCAGGTAAAAAAACCAATATTATTTAATTCAGTTTGTTTCATTGAAAAGCTGGTACCATGTGTCAAAATCTAAAACATCTGATTTCAGAGTGTATATTTACTACTGCCAAGAATGATCCTTGCCCTAAGTGTACATTGTGACATGAGATATTAGCTAAGGATAATCTTTGCCTAAGTATGTGTTTTGTCTTGAGATATTAGCTATTTCTAGTAGAATGAAGCCACTATAATTAGTCAGATATTTAAAATCTAACCTCTTCGAACCTGAAGGCAATACTCTACAGTGATTTCTGGAACAAAATAAAATATGTAGCATTCATTTCAGTATGTTACCAAATTTTATTATCCTTAATGATTAAATTTTATAAGGCTTGTTTATAATTTTTATTATAAGCATGAAATAAAAAGCCACATATTTGTGTTTCCTGCTACTGTAAAACTAGTTTTTAAAATGTATCTCAAATGCTTATACCCATCAATAAATACTAAAATATGATACTTTGAGAATACTGATGAAAATCTGGGGGGAAACCTGCCACAATAAATTATGAATTATGTAACTTACATCTGCACATTAAGAAATGTACAAGTATAATATAATAACTGTTCCCAACTTAGACTGGTAGGAAGAATTTGGTTCAATAACATTCAGGTAGGGTTTTTGATTGCTTGGTTCATTTATGGTTTTTTTTTTTCGTTAAGAACTAAAAGAGACTCCCAAGAGGTTACATTTTTCAGAATTGGCATAGTTTCTCTCATCTAAAATGTGTTTTAAAGAAATAAGAATAATTCCAACAACAAGCAGAATTAGTGACAACGCAGATTTGTTAATAGAATACAAGATAGACAGCTAGCTAAGGTTATTCTTATGTAATGGAGAATGTACAGATGTGGAGTGCATTTGAGAACTCAGCCTAGAGCAAGGTGAAAATAAACATATCATACATTTTATCAGTAGTGTAGCTAATAAAGTAAGACTATAAAATATAGGGGTAGCTTGGAAGTGGTATACCACACCTTTAATCCCAACATGCAGGACACAGAGGCAGGCGGATCTCTGAGTTCAAGGCCAGCCTGGTCTACAGAACAAGTTCCAGAACAATCAGGGCTATACAGAGAAACTCTGTCTCAACAAAACCAAAAAAAAAAAAAAAAAAAAAAAAAAAAAAAAACAGAGGGCCTTTGCCTTTGCACACTATATAATAAAATAAAATTGATTATGAAGACATTTTGTCCCTCATGCTGATGACCACATTTTCCTACTGGCAGAATTTTTCAAATACTTCTTGTATTTAAAGGCATTTTGGACACGTTATTTATAAGATATACTTAAAAGAGTTTCTGTAAACTAAAGGTGATATTTTCACACTAAGCATGAAAGCTCATATTCTTTTTTAAAGGGCCCTTTCTTTGGGAACTTATTTGAAATAAGATGCATGGAAAGCTTTCCTGTTGATGCATAGTTCTGTAGCTGAAAATAATGTGTGTCCCATAGGAAAGGAAAGGAGCCAAGTTTAAGTACTTGAAAATTTTGAGATGGTTTCTAATATTTCTAATGTTTGTTGTAAGCTAGGCTTTGACTTAACCTTTTATGATCATAACTCTAATACTTTATGAATACTTTACAAGAATAGCTGAATGACATTAAAGAAGACAGAAATTTATGAGCTGCACCTAAGCAGAACGTATCTTTGCATAATTAGTGGATGAAGACTGAAACATAAATACCATTATTTAGTATGCACAGCCAATGATTTGTGAGGTTTCCTTTTCTATCAATGACAATGATTAAAAACACCTGTTTAAGAAAAAATTATAAAATTAATCTTGTAAACAGACTGTGAATCACTGTAGCACTGTAAACATCCAACTACATCCCCTTCTCTAAATATTTAACAAAGATGATGATAGACATGATGATGTTCTCATGGCCTTTCTAGCCAGAAACATGGAAGGAAGTCACAGCTAGAATAAAAATTGAATATACATGTGGCATTGATTGACTTACACACAACCGTAACTATTCCTGTGTTCCTAAACTTAAGATTTATTCATTTATCTGTAGTTAATTATTTGATTTTGCATTACTATTAGAGAGCACAAAAACAAATGTTTTCTCCTCTTAGCTGTATACCAACACTGATGTTTTGTTTAATTTTCTTTTCTATTTTTGAGACTGGGTCACATTCACTTTTCTAGGCCAGCTTTGAACTCAGTGTGTAGGTCAGGTGGGCTTTAGACAGGAATCATCCTACTGTAGCCCACTAAAGAACTGTTATTTTTTTGGAGCCAGTGCTACCAGTCCAGTCTCCATTCCTGAATGTCAAATCAACACTCAAAACAATAATATGCCTCTTTGCCACACACTTTTTGCAAACTTATGACAATGCAGGTAGTAGTAATTATTATTGCATTTTAGAAGAAAATATGTCATATACCAATAAAGAGATGAATTTGAAAAATAGTATTTCATCTTTCTCCTTTGTCTTCATCCCTTAAAATTTTTGATTTTGGAATTAGAATATCTCTATGAGGGAATAGAATATAGCTCAATGGTGCAGCACTTTTCTAGCAGGTAAGAATTATATGTGTGTGCAATATATATATATGAACAAGAAAGTTAACATGGCCATTGCTTGTAATTATATCAAATGTGGAAACTTGAGCTAAGTTTAGAGAACATAGGAAAAATGGTGCTTTATTTTTTCAAGGGGAGAATATATGAAGTAAAAGCAAATGTATCACCGTAACAAATGATGCCCTAACATGATGAAAATTCAATTTAAAAATGATGGGATTAAGGAAAGTTAGTTATTATAACACAATTCTTGTAAAATGTGTGGGATCCTAAGACAATGTAATATATCCTATATAAAAGACACATGTATATGTGTATCATATAAAATATGTATGGATTATATAACATATATATGTATGTATGTATGTATGTATGTATTGCTTGCCTCTGAGCTCATAGAGTTGATAGTGATGGGTATAGACACACATTTCAACAGGAGTAGTGATGATAATTTTCCTTAAAACCTCACAATAGAGGCATGGCGACTTGAATGGTCACTTGATGCCCTCTTTTACATTTATATTACTCTATTTTTAGAAGTTTTTAAAAAAAGGAAAACAGAAAATATGTCCTGTAAGAAGTAGTGAGTTGCTGACCATTTGTGACTGCTGTCTCATCAGGTAGAAAAGAAAAGAGGGACAAGACAGTGAGCAATGGAGAGAAGGAGGGAAGAAAGGAGGGAGAGAGGGAGAGAGATAGGGAAGGAATAGAAAGAGGGAGAGAGGAAAGCAGGGGGAGAGGAGGCAGGGATAAAACATTCAGTAAAGGTAATTTTCCTAGCATCTTCTTTCAAGACACTTTGGATAAGCGATTCCCCCCACACAGAAAATAAAGAAATGTAGCAGAGAGTCAAGATGTGTTTGGGCTGGCATCTAATTCTTAATTATTCACTTTGACACAAGGCCATGCTTTAACATCTTGAACATCCAGGTAGCTGCTCTTGTTTGAAGACTGAGTGAGAAAAGGAAACACATTGTTAGTCTCTATACCTTTCTTCTTTTTATTTTAATAAGAAATGGTATCATTGTAGGCAGACAATTTGATGTCATATTTTCTATGATATTTTCACAGTGCGCACCAGGGTGTCTGTACTCTCCAGCTATATGACATGAGGCATTTTTTTTCCCTTTCTGCACATCAGAGCCTCAAAAATCAAGCTCCCTGACTCCAGGCACAAAGACTACCAATAAACATTCCATCTTTTCATTTTCTCCTTTGTGATTTAATAAAGAAAATATTGAGCCATGATTTTCGACTATTAGACAGAACATGCTTTGGAAATAATTTCTCTCCTCACCTTTTTTTTGATGACCAAAGAGCCCTTCCCACCCCAGCCTCTCTGTTCTTCACTGGATGTGCTGACAGCTCAGTAGGGACTGTCATGAAGAAACCTGCTAACCACAGTCATTGGCCTCTGGGAGATTACAATGAAGGGTATGTTGAGCCCCTGCGACCCTGGCATCTGTGTTCTGCCCCTCTGCTCATCCTTGTCTGTTGTGTGAGGGTGTGGCTTGCAGACACACCTGGCAGACTGTAAGCCTCTCACATCCACATACCAGCAATGCAGCCAGGTTGCTAGGAAGTTGCCCTGTGAGCCTCCCTTGATCTATTTTTAAATTTCCATGCTTGTTTCCTCTCTGAAAAGAAGCAAAGAATGAAGCCGGTTGGCTTTCTCCTCCTTTCAGAGACAAAGTAACCAACAAGGCTAAGACCTGTTGTGAAGTTAAAAAGCATTTGCTAATTAAGCTTCAGAATGTTATGGTATTTGTGCCCATCTAGTTTCTGCTTAATTAATTTCCAAATAAGGCAGGTCTCAGTAGAAGTCGAAGCTAGTGTCTATAAGCAATGTAGGTGAAATTTTCTGGTACTTTTTTTTTTTTTAACCCATTATGACATTCTTGAACCATTATCTCCCAAGCATTTAACAATAAGCCATTTTGAGGCCCTCAGAACCTTCTAGCATGGGGACTAAATGGGAATTTTGGAGGGCTATTGAGCAGTGTGAGCTTTCACAGCTGATACACAGAAAACTATTTAGCACAGGTGTTCTGGTAACTGTGAAATGCTGGGGAAACTCAGTCTTCTCTCGACACTTCGACTCACTGTCTTGTGTGGGAACTTGTGAAATATATGCAATATAAATAAAAGAAGAACAAAATTAGCTTTGCACAGAACTCCAGAAATTGTTCTGTGTATGGAAGACTCTTCCTTTTTCGCCACTGGTAACTAGCAGTTTTCTTGGGATTTCTTGTTTTATTCTTTTTTCTTTTCCAATTTAAAATGAATTCAATTTCAAATGCTGTGAGTGAATTTTTAAAATGATGTGTTACATTCATGCAGGTGTGAAGAAATCTGGTGGAGTCACAAGTGTGCTAGTCTTCATGTGTCATTCTTTTCCTCCAGAGACTATAAAAAAAAGAAAGATTTTTCTTCACTCTTTGGACCTCTTCCACCCACCCACATCAATTGATAACAAGGTCAGCTGCTGGCTGCTATTGGAATTTGAGTGTTAAAGTTGTTACAGATTTGAGTATCAAGACTAATCATTTAGAATTATATTTGAGAAGTTGTGGCAGTCTGAATGTAATAGACCCCCATAATCTCACAGGGATCAGTACTATTTGGAGGTGTGGCTTTGTTGAAGTGAGCATAGCCTTGTTAGAGGAAGTGTGGGCTTTGAACATTCCTATGCTCTTGATACTACTCAGTATCTTACTGCTTGCAAGATGTAGGACTCTTAGCTACTCCTCCAGTGCCATATCCTCCACATGCTACCAGGTTCTCTACCATAATAATGGACTGGACCTCTGAATCTGTGAGCAAGCCCCCTCAATTAAATGTTTTCCTTGTAAGAGCTTTAGTAGTTATGGTGTCTCTTCAAAGCAATAGAAAGATGGAAGTCATAAGTTGCAATGCTGCAGTTCCTCTAGACTTCCATGGAGAGTTTGGGAAGATGGACTATTTCAGAAAAAGATTTATCTTTAATTTTTATATTATGAGTACTTGTGGAGACTTGGGTGTATGTTTGTATACCAGCTACATGTAAGTATGCACAGAGGCATTGGAATCCCACATGTACTTAGAGGTAGTTATGAGCCACTTCAAGTGGGTGCTAACTACTGATCCTGGGTCCAGTCCAATAGTGGGAAAGATTTCTTTGACTTTTTCATGACCAATATCCATCTCTCTTGTTCTAAAAATCTTGTGTTTTGTGGGTACAAAGAGTTGACCTGTGTCCATGCAGGTTTTAGCTTCTCTTTCCAGCTTTCAGTCACTGAATTTTGACCAGAGAGAGGTGTTTGTGTGAAAATACAAACATTCATAGAAAAGTTGATGTAGAACCTGCAAGAATTAGAAATTTTATTTATTAAATCCAATTTAATTTCTTGATGTCAAATTTCATGATATAATTTCATGTTGACAAATAATTTTTCTAATTTTTTCATTAATATTCAACAATGACACACAGGAAGCATTATTAATATTACTGCTTCAGTAGATGAAACACTTCCAGGATCCTGAAGTTATGTTTGTTTTAAGTTAAACTGTCTAAGGGACACTGAATCACAGAACCTGTACACCAAAGTAGTTTCATGTCATCTCTCTTCCACACACTGTTATTCTACTTTCCATCACTATGATAAAATGCCTGAGGGTGATCAATTTTAAGATTGATTTTGGTTTTCTAGATTTTAATACATGGTCAGCTAGCCACTTGCCTTTGGGCCTGTGGGGAGGCAATGCATGATGGTAAGAAGAATGGGCACAGAAAGCTTGGTGACCTCATGCTGTTTCCAATAATCCCTTTGGAGGACACTTCCAGTGCACTAAGACCTCCCATTGGTCCTCTTTTAATGGTTTGAATTTGAAATGGACATCTCAACTTCATGTTCTAAACACATGACTTTCAACTCAAGAAGCAAATTTGAAAGGTCCTGATGTTGGTGAGAATAGGTTACTAGGCAAGGTCTTATGATGCTTTGATGTCACAGTGACAAAAACTACCTCTTAAAGGTTCTATCATCTTGTCATAGTGACAAGCTGTACAGTAGGTATTTAACACATGGACATTACAGAGGACAGTCAAGTTTTGAACTATAATATGTCCTAGTGATACAAATCCATATTTTGGAAACAGTCTCTGACTAACCAATGGAGTCTTCTCCTAGTAAGGAAATTTGAAAAGGAACACAAAGGAAAGATTTCTTTTAAGGCATCATCCAAAAACAGGCAGGGTAGTATGTGGTATTGGATTTGAGACAAAAAGAAATTCTCATCCTGGACTCTCTTCTGAAAACCTTCACACCATTGGTTGTTATGAGGCTCAAATGAACTGCTATCTCCAAAACACCTGATTCAGAATTAAGATGTTCATTATCAGACTGCACTATGGAGCACCTTTGAACCTAAGGGTTCAGTCTCACTCATCCAGGTTTAGTGCCTTCCACTTCTTTGTGATCCTTGAGTATGACAACACATGCACCACAGCTCGTATCCACAGTTCATACCCCAGTTCATACCCACAGCACACACACATAGCACATGCACCACAGCACATACTACCACAGCTCATGTGCCACACCTCACACCACAGCACATATGCATATTTTCAGTGCCATTTGTAGCAACATAGCACCAATCTTAGCAAGAAGAAACCCTAAGGGCATAATATTTACCAAGACAAAATATGAGGAACATTTGAAATTTGCCTGCTGTTTTGTAGGTAACAATGCTCTTATGGAGATAATAATTGTTGCCACTTTGCCTTCTGAAACATTTAATGACTGAAAATTCCTTTGGTATAATAAAATGAAACCATTGGTGAGAGATTGGTTTCCATTTCTTAGAGAACCAACATTCTTGGAAGCCTATGATGGACAATCATTAATCACTAATCTCTTCATTATAGAGGAGTGTGGTAAAACAAGCCTTGGGGCAACATGCTCTGAGTTTGGTGCACAACTATCAAGTAGTATAACTTCAATAGGCTGAGTACACTAATATCACTGCTGAGTTGATAAAAGCATAACAGGCTAAAACAATCCAGGAAGTTACTAATGTTAATACATTGTCCTAGTATCTACTACACTTTTAATACATAGTATTGTATACTGTGTATCAAGAAGCACTAGATTGTAAGGCTACCACACTTGCTGACTCTACCCTGGATCAGCTGTGTGAGAAAATATAAAGGTGACCAGGAGAATGAGTAGATAGATAAGGAGGAATGCAGGGCATGGAAAAATTATTTAAGACATGGTCATGAATTCATTTCTTCCCTTTTGCTCCCAAGCCTATGGAGAAATAAGTGATGATGGAACTGACATGCTCAACGAGAAGGGAACTGGGGAGGGATGCTGTGGTTTCCTCTATATCTGAACGTGCCATTCTTACTAGCCTTTCCAAATGAAGGAAGTACATACCCTGTTGGAGTCAGAGAAGGCAGACTACTGCCTCCTTCCCTCTGGGTTTGAACTCACTTCAAATGCTCCAAGAAGGTAGGTATGTGTTGTGCTCCCAGTGATTAGCATCAGAGAAATATTCAGGCAAGCCAGAATGCGCAATAGCACACTTCCTCCTATCATAAAAGCAAGGTCAATAGCCTTCCAGAAACATTAATGCAAAACAGAGGCAGAAAATGTGTAAATTATTCAGTCTAGTGGCATACACCTATAACTCCAACTACTGATGAGGCTGACAGAAAAGGATCACAATTTCCAGGCCTATCTGTACTACAGATAGTTCAAGACCAGGATAAACAATTTAGTAAGATTTCATGAAATGCCCTCATGAATCTTCCTCCTTGCCTATGCAGTGTAGTTAGCCTAAAATTTATTTTCTTCACTTCTGCTAAAATATTTTTCAAAGGAAAAAGTCAGATTAGAGTAAGGGTATAGTCACATGGTAGAACAGTTGCATTTACAAGGGCCTAGGTTCACCACGGGTAAAATTAAAACGAACAGAACAATAGGATGAGACCATTTTCCCACCTGAGAAGCAAAGGAAAACATACCTTAGCTCAACAAGGGAAAAGGCTATTCTCTAAAGCAACTTGCAACTGAATCATGAAGGATGAAGAGGTGTCTACAGAAGGGAGGGAAGGGAATTCTAGTCAAACATACTGCACAGGTAACGAGGAAAATTCATGCATGAGGGCCTAGAATGAAATAAAGACAAAGTAAAAACAGACTGCCCTTTGCCATTCTGTTTAGAACACTGTGTGCTATACTATCCATGATCTTATTTGATAGCAACTGATATTCTTTTTGCACATGCAGTTGGGGTAGAGAAAAAAATATAGGTAACCACTGCCTGGAGCATCTAGAGAGCAATGTACTATGATTAGTTATTGGTGCTACTGATAAAATTGTATATTCCAATTGTTGCTATTACTGACAACTTCTGATGGCAAGTCAGTATCAAAATCAGTAGCAAGAACCAAGCTAGTATGTGGTGAAGTGAGTGCTATGACCTTTAAGTGTCAGAACTAAGACTTGGTGACAGTGTCTAGAGTGTCCAGAACCTCAATGTGCACTTTCATGGACTGTAAAAGTTGTTCCATAATGGGAATGTGTTAGCTTGTCACTTTCTGGCAAGCACTGGTAACCAGGACTCTTGACAGAGATAAAAAGTAACTTCATGACCCATAGCCCAGCAGGATCCATATCATCCATATTCTCTTCTGTTTCTCTTGGCCCCAAAGTCTCTAAGGGTGATCTGGAGCGACCCAGGTGGATGTGCCATGTACAGTGGGTCACCTCACAGAGGGAAAATGAATCAGAAGTTTAAAGAACCCCAATTTTACAAAGAGTTGACCCTTCCCAACCTTAACTGAAGAGAGATCGTATGTTTATCATCATGGACAGGAAACAGATCTGCTTGCTATTCAGAAAGGAGGCAGGACCTTGGTCTGCTGAGGTTCTGTCTATACAGGCATCATTGAAAATGGAAATCTCAAAAACAAAAGCACATAAACAAGAAGATAAACATAACTGGGTCTCAACAAGCACACTTCCGGAAAGGCACTCACAACTTAATTTTTCCAGTAATAGCCTTCAGAGAAAACAGATGCATGCACAGAGCAAGGGGATCATTGATAAGCTGGGGGAGCAGGTCCCTTTCCCATGGAATTTCTTACAGATTTTCCTCTAGTATCAACAGAAACAGACAAACAAACAAAAAATATTTCGGTGCCAGGGAAATCCAGCAAGGTCTCTGCCTATTGACACAGGAATGCAGAGAATCTGGGGAGGTGGATCTTTCAGGTGACCCAGTACTTAGAGTTTCCCCAGTGTAAAGTGTAATTTCCAGAAGCTGAGGATTAAGAAGTAAATATTACAAGATGAAGAGAAGAACCAGACACTGGCCTTGAATTCTTTCTTCCCTTCTGATATGTAGAATGTGTGTGTGTGTGTGTGTGTGTGTGTGTGTGTGTCTAATGAACTGCTTACTGCTTAGAGTTTAGAAATGGGTCCAATTCTTACCAAAGAGTCCCTCTTTCTATGTGGTAGAGGAGCACTGTTTTGAAAATCCTTCCCAGG
Organism: Phodopus roborovskii; assembly: GCF_943737965.1. Lineage (NCBI taxonomy): Eukaryota > Metazoa > Chordata > Mammalia > Rodentia > Cricetidae > Phodopus > Phodopus roborovskii. Next base: position 41,132,141 of record NW_026126407.1, read on the forward strand.
TGATTAATACAATATCCCAGGTACTGGGGGCTATTCTTCAGGGAACATTTTTAATGTGTGGTTTCACGAGCCAGTGAGATAAACGATTTGTAAATAACTATTATATAAGCTTACTGGTTAAGAATTGTTTAAGAAGCCCCCCTCCCAAACAAAGTAAGGAGAATTAAATAGTAATCTTCTAAATCCTTTCTCCTATGTGGAATTAAGAATGGTTGTCTCATTAAGTATCTACTCTTGGAAACACGAAATGTTTCCTCTTACAAGCAAATACATAATCACAGTGAAAAAGTTGTGCTCGGCACCATATTTGGGTTTATTTATCAGCTTTGGATATATTAGGCATTGAAATATACTGCAGGAAGAAAATTCCTGTGAGCTTCACTCATTTGAGCCAACACTCACACACACAATTCATCTTGAGTCTGTCAATTCCACCACCCTATCTCTAATCAAAAATAGGTGCCAGGTGAGCCTGGTTGATTGTCTGCATAAGCACATGCTAATTTTAAATTCCAGTTTTTCCTGACACCATCATACAATGTCAAGACTCCTCATTACTCTCTTCCAGCATTCAATGTTTTCAAAGAGCACTAGCCCATCAGCCAGAGGCCACACAATCGTCTCCAGTGTTCTCCATGGACATAAATCAGATAAATTCAGTGGTTCAAGATATCCTTGCACGGGCACTTTTACCTGCACATTGAACTATGTAGGGCTGCTGGTTCCACTCCAAATATGAACACTGACATCCACTGAATGGTTAACATGGTATTTGATCCTAGGAAGGCTAGATTACAGTGGGATGTTCATGTAAAGAAAGAAAAACTGAAATTAGATTTCTGTTTGCCATGAGGATGAGATTAAGGTTCTAGAATAAAACTCACTTACATTCTATATAAGAATATTAATTCAATCTAGAATTAATAATTAAATAATTCATAGGATAATGCCATGATAATTGGTACAAAAGAAATATAAAACATGACAATCCCCTGATTTTCTATAGGATGGGCATTGCATGTATCTCATTGATGTCTATTGTCTTATTTTGTGATGATGGGGATCATAAGGTCTGGAAACTCTGAAGTTATCCAGGCTTAAAACTATAATACGATCTCTTACACAAAATAAAATACAGCCTTGGAATTTATTTTGACTGATAATTCACAAAGATCCAAATCTATCAGGGCAAGTACACTCCAATTATGGGCTTAAGTGCTACAGTGAAGACAGCTTCTCCTTCAGATTATAAGTGGTGTTGGCAAACACTGTCTAACTAGTTTTATTTTGATTCTCCAATGACCTCTGGACTTAATCCTTTATATAGCAGTGGATGTAGTCCTGCTCAAAGATAATTCAAATGCCCATTAGAAAGAGCACTGAGGCCCCAATATCAACTATCAACTTTTCATTTCACAAATGCTATAAATCTCACTGAAAGCCTATGGCTATGTCTGAAGTTGTGGGACAGGTTTGATAGCTACTGTTTTTTGTTTGTTTGTTTGTTTGTTTTTTGTTTTTTGTTTTTTTTGTTATAAGTACAATGAAAAACACCAGTGAAAAGAATTTGAAAAGGTAATTAAATACTTTTTTAAAAGTATGTGAAGTTTTTGGTTGTTGCATATGCTGTTACCTGCCAAAACTTACAACCTATAGCCAAAAGTGTCCATCACTGTAGGTTCATGTCGGTCATATGCCCAGGGTGCCCAAGACAGTGCCTACAGTTTTCAGTCTCAGTATGTTGCAGAGTCTGCCAGAGCTTCTTGCATCTCATGACTTGCCTGGGGAAGGGTCATTTCCTAATTTGCATTGCCATTGACAAGACACTGGATCTGGTGAGATGTTATCTAGGGATATCAATTCCATGGTACATGGCACTTGCTTAGGACTCAAATTGCCATTTGAGAGAAAGAACAAGAGTAAGAATCAACAAGATATTATAGCTTACCTTATATTAAATGCAACACACATACATACATATATATATCAGCTTACTGGGAAAGCTTCACATTCATTTGTATTCTATTTTCTCTGGAGATAGGACCATTGGGGACATTTGGAGGTCATCTGCTTTATATAGAGATAGTGTAATCTTCTTTTCTCACTATATAGCAAAGGAAACCAAGTTGCAAAGTGGCTAATTACCTTGTCCAATGTATCATGGCATGACACAGTATTGCAAGAGCCTAAATATCCTCATTGAACCCTCAGTTATGAGAAAAGCAAGAATGGATAGACAGGGCTTGAGAAGACCAATCTGGTTCTCATTTAGATCAGCTATATTTCCATTAGGTTTGTGTATTAGCTCTCCTTGCTGGATATCCTTGAATGAAATGGTTCTGCTGGTTGGAAGTAATGTGAAAATGATTGCTTTTAATAAATTTTATTTGATAAAGTTCTTCAGGTTTAATCTTGAGCTGAAAAGATATTCTGACCATAGTTATGCATTTTTCTGACCTTATATCATTTTATCTAAAAATTATTTTTGTTACTCATAAATAGATAAAGGTTTTAATAATGAGTTTTTCTGTCTCGGTGTTTGAAAATGTCAGTTTTAATCCTTTTATCAATAACTTAATTAAACCAATTCAAAATATCATTTCATTCAAATCTTCTCTTCCTTCCATTACAGTTGATAGAAAGGAGAGGATTTGGGTACCAGCAATATATAGCTTTGCAAAAATTTGTCATCTAGTGAAGATGATAGATACAAATTATATTTGAACAGCCAGTCATGAGCTTGTGTCTTTCATGTGTTTCGGTCAAAGTCAACTACTGCCACATCCACACACAAAAACATAGGCACATCTCAGAATGACACATAGAGAAAGTGCTTCCTGGAATATCTGTTTATTATTTGGCAAAATTTTCTGAAATTTGCTTGTAGATCTTGAGTTACCTTTAAATATCATCTTTCAGAGTTTGTTTCTCAACTGGACTTAGTTTACTTGCTTGAAATTTTATGAACCTCCCCTGATTCTTCTAAAAGCTTATTTACATCAGTTAAATACTGTACTATTGTTCATATTGCTACCTCCAATTAATGACAATTGCCATCTTCAAGCAGGTATTATTAACATCAGTATAGAAATGACCTATGTGTGTTCATTTATTTTGATTCTCTGAGTTTACCCATCAGATGTGACTAAAAAGTGTGCACATTTTAGATAGATGGATAAAGACATAGACAGAAATGCAGATATGTAGATATATCTCAACAAACTTCCCTTGAGAAATGTGACAGTCTAAGAACAGACTAAGAGAATAGGGGTATTGAAATAGTTTTCTACAACATCTTTCCTTTGTGGCAGCCTTTTTGTCTTATCTTTTTTATTCATCCCCTCCCTCGGGAAGGTGACAAACAACATTTCTGAGAGGGAAGGTGATTTGAGCAGTATAAAAATGTGCATCAGGTTAGCACCTCCACATCAACAAATGTGTACTCCCATGTCCCTTCTGCATCTTATCTAGAAAAGGGAGAACTGTGTTCAATCTCCCCTATCTGTTCCTCCATCCATCACTTTAGGAAGTACTAAAACATATCACAAACACATAGAGGGGAGAGAGGAACTCAAATGATTTTCTGAAAGCAATTTGTTAATTAACATCAAAGGATTGAATTCTGACTTGCATAGCCTAGTGAGTGGCATTTTTCCATAGTCCTGGTTGCTATGGTGATGAAGGAAACTCGTTTGTTCTGGGTCACTCCTAAATTTGTGCATGAAAGCATAGGAGATTATTCCTGTCTAATCAAGTTATGTGGAAAAGTTGAAGGGGAAGTGCTATGTTTTATAGCTATCAACCTTCAACATAACAAAACACAATGGCAGAGAAAAAGGGATTATGGCTTTCTTTAAAAAAAATAGAGCAGAAACTTTCTAACTGACCCCAGAGTCTCTTCCAGAAAAGTATCCTTTTTCTCCCCCTTGCACTAATATGAAGAATGTGGAATCACGTTTCTTAAAGGGAATTAGAGTACATATTGAAAAACTCTACAACCCGACTTTGCATAATGAATAAGCAGTAGGGTGTGCATTCATTAAACAATTTTACTTTTGAACTTCAATTCTACAGCATGTCAAATGCCTCACCAGCTCTGCATTCTCAGAAAGCCAAGGTCTGTTACAATTAGCATAATTGGGAGAGTTTGAATGGCAAGGCGGTGGCTCACCTCCTCTTTACCAGATGTCCTGACCCTTGTGGTGTACACATTTAAGCATCTTTGCACATTACTCCTGTGCCCAACACCTATGATATTCCTGGAGCAGGTGGTAGTACTGTACATCATTATAGGGCTTTCTGTGTCAACCCAAACTCTATTTATATAAAACATTACCACTATAATATGTTTTGATTCGTATAATAAACCCCCACACAAAATCATGTAGATGTGAATGCTACTCTTTCTTGTTGTTGTTCATTTTTATTTTGTTTTGTTTTGTGTTCAAGAAAGGGGTTCTATGTTACAGTCCGGCTATCCTGAAACTTGCTTTGTAGGCCAGGCTGGCCTTGAATTCACAGAGATCCAGCTACCTCTGCCTCTCAAGTGCTATGATTAAAACTGTGCACCCCCACCACCCTGCAATGAATGGTACTCTTTTTTTGTTTTTTGGTTTTTTTTTTTTTTTTTTTGCCATTTATACATACATATAGTTATGTAAAAAAAAATCCTTTAATATATTTGATTCTTCAAAATTTTTACCTATAAAATTCAGATAACGAATTTATCTATGTGGAATTTCCACATGTTTTCTTGTATTTGTCATCAAATGATATATAACTATGTATATACAATCTTTAGCTGTATACTCTGTGGTGTTTTGAATGAGAATAGCTCTCCATAGGTTCATATATTTGAATCCTTGGTCCCCAGGTAGTTGACCTGGTTGTAAAGGATTAGAAGGTGTGGCCTTTTGCCAAAAGTTAATACTGAGGTAGACTTTATGGCTTCAAAAGCCTGCACTATGCTTGTGTGTTTCCCTCTGCCTACTGCCTGCTGATCAGGATGGAAAGCTCTCAGCTACTGCTCTAGATCCATACTCCCTGTTAAGATGGTAATGGACTAAACCTCTGAAACTGTAAGCAATCGCCAGTTAAAGGCTCCTTTTGTAAGAGTCGCCTTGGTCATGTCTGATCACAGCAATAGAACAGTAATTAAGGCATGCTGCTACAAGCACTTATTGTTTTAAGCAGTCTAGTAGTTAGAAGCATGGGACAGTGTAACATGTGAGTCTAGCTCAACACTCATAAGGTTCCACTTAGATATCAATTATAGCTCTTCACCTAGGTGTTGCACTGAGGCAAGGCACACTTCCAAGCTCACCCATGTGGCTGTTGGAAGGCCACCCTTTCCTGCTTTCTGAAGGCTGTAGCCCTAATCATGTGGTTTCTTCATATAACTGGCTTTCTGGAGAGTGAGTTCTCTGTGAAGAAAGAGTGCCAGAACAAAAAAAAAAAGGTACCCTAGAATAGCCTCAGAATTTTTTATAGACTAATTTTGGAAGTGACAATGATAACCTTTGCCTGTTTTATTTAGAAGCAAATAGCTGACACCCAAAAAGCCAAATAAAGCCACACCCAAAAATAGCAGAGGTAAGCTCTTCCAATTGAAGACATCAGCTACATAGAAGTTATGGACACCTCTACACCAGATTGTTCCAGAGATCCACAATTCTCATCACACATCACACCAATACACATGACCTTTCCAAGTCAGCCAAAACCACATCTTGTAGTGTTACCACAAAGTCCAAAAAAGCTCATCACCTGTGTGGAGTCCCAGTGTGGGTAAGGCTATGTAGACTCCATCACTTAAGTGTTGCTTGTTGAGTTCCTATGAAATAAAGTAATATGTTATCAGTTTTCAATAGCCAGTACCCATAAACAGACACACATAAACACACACAGGCACAGATACAGACACACACACACACACACACACAGTACACAGTTATTACTGAGTAAGATTTTTTTTCCAGCCTGTTTTCTACCAGTAGAATTTCTGAGGTCTAAAGGCCTCTTATTGTTTCACATCATTTCTTTTCTTTTGATTTTAAGGTGGCAAAGTCACTGCATACATAATTGCTAAAAATTTAAATAAATAAATTTAAAAATGTGGCCTTCTGTGAATTGTTAGGCTCCATTCTATTAGACAAAAAACTTTATCCTTGATTTGCTTAAAATAAGCCATCCTCTACTTCAGAATTCCCCTGAGGCTTCTACGGGCCAATGCCCTGAACATTCCTAACAAGCCTACTGTTTAATGTCAAGGCTCTATAAGATTCAGAGTGATACCTGCAGTAAGTCTTTTGTCCCAACTGTAAATTGAAAGCACCCCCACTAAAACTCTTTGGAGCTCGAATGAAGCAATGTTGAAGTCACCTGTCATATCATCTTTAGACTATATTTCATGGCAGCACCCTGTATATGCCATTTGCTTGATGGTGCTATATATTATCTGAAAATTCTGAGAATTTTGACAACCACCCTTGAAGTTCAAGTCTCAGTTTTTCTTCTCCTTTTACTATAAGAACCAAGAAAATGCCAGACAGTTTTTGGAAAGGTCTTTCTTAAAAACTGTTGGGCTGAAGTCTGCTATCCACTGTTCCTTCCCTGTGAGTAGGGCACAGAGCTCTAGTTTGAAGTCCATTCTGGTACTTAACATGGGAACTTGGTACCAGCTCTTGATTACATGTGAATTCTTTGCACTTGGCTTCTATTATAGCAAATGATCTAGAAAGGAAGACCCAATGGGTAAAAATGAGGAAGAGCATGAAAGCTCAAGCTACAGCCTTCTTTAATCTGAAACTGAAGTAGCACCTGAGTATGTCTGCCATGTTCTCCTCCCTATGAGGATATCATCTACTTCAGTCTACACTTGAGAGGAGGGGATTACATACAACTTCTTGATTATAGAAGAACTTAAAAACATATTTGAAAACCATTCAATTCTACTCTTTCTGTGTTTGTAAAATTCATATAAATATTATAATTGAAAGCCAACTAACATTGCTCTCCATCTTATATTGTACTGACTTTGAATTTAAAGAAAACACTTATTACAGTGTAGCCCAACAATAATTATTTTTAAGTTAAAGATAGGGATTTTGCTATTTATTATCCCATTCTTCCTAAAAATCTTTCAAGGGATGACACTATCATCCTAGCTTTAGATATAGGATACTTGGGCTCAGAAAGTGCATGATCATGCTCCATGTTATCATTTTTAGTAAGTAACAAAACTGGAATTACACTATCACAAGCAGTTCATTCTATTGTGCTGTACTGGCTGAATTATCTGTCAACTTGACAAAAGCTGGAGTCATCAGAGAGGAAGGAGTCTCTGTTAAGAAGATGACTCCATTAGATCCAGCTGTAGGGCATTTTTTTTCAATTAGTGATCAATGTGGGATGGCCCAATCCATGGTGAGTGATGCTATCCCTGGCCTAATAGCCCAGGCTGAGAAGCCATTGGAAACAAGCCAGTAAGCAACATCCCTCCATGGCCTCTGCATCAGCTCCAGCCTCCAGACTCCTGCCCTGTTTGAGTTCCTGTCCTGACTTCCTTTAGTGATGAACAGCAATGTGAAAATGTAAGCTGAATAAACCCTTTCTGCCCCAACTTGCCTTCTAGTCACGGTGCTTTGTTGAAGCAATAGAAACCCTAACTAAGACAAGCACCAAAGTGGTTTTAAGAGTTCTCTTTTTAGAAAGTAACCTTTTTAAATGGGAACACACAAGAATTCTTCAGAGAAAGACACTAGGAATATAAAACATGGTATAAGTTATTTTATAATATGGAATCTTGGATTATGTTAAGCCTACTTACCAATCTACCTCAAGGAAGAGAAAGTGTGTGTGTGTGTGTGTGTGCGTGCGTGTGCGTGTGCGTGTGTGTGTGTGTGCGTGTGTGTGTTCAACACTGGTTGAGCATACATTCTAATGGTGTGTGCATTATGATTGTGGAGCCTAAAGAAAACTTAAAAAGAAAGCCCCCGATTGTAGAATGTATTATCTGTTGAGGGAAATTAGGGACGAGCACTAAGATTTGTCATAAGCCAATCACTTGCCACTTGCCACAGTAGATGCTGCATAGCCAATCACTCTGTAATTCAGTAACCCACACTATGATTTCTTCTTGCTTCTCTGTGTTGACTAAGCACTGACCTGGTGTAAAGCAGTAGTTTACTTCAGGGTCTTCCCCAAATTTAAATCATGTTGGTTGATCTTTGTTGAACAAGGATGGTAGCCAAAGTTCATTATTTTTATAGAGATGAGGATGTCTATGAGGGACCTGTAAAAGTGTCTGAAGTCTCTTAAAGACCAAAGTCTAAGCAGAAAGCCATTTTCTCTGCCTTCAACTGCAACAATATACAGGTAGCCATCTCAGAACTAATAGGGTGAGGAAAAAAAGAACTCAGCTGCCAATGAAAAAACTAAAAGGTTATAAAGAAAAGACGTGACTACAGGAAAGGGTAATGAATTCAGAGCAATAATAGTCATAGAATACATCGCTTATGAGGCATAAAGAATCAGAGAGTAAACAATTAAGGCACCTGTTGTAAGTGATCTCCTTCCTACCTAAATGAACAGCATGTTTTAAGTAATTGCTTGGCACCCAAGCTTCCTCATCTTAAAAACAATATTCATAAAGTTTAAAAGTGACCACATATGTGAAAATAAAATCTAATGTGTTACACATAGAAATATCTCAGCCAAATCACAAGAACTAAATGCCTGCTAGAGAATTCATGTTCTACTGGAGGATGCTGGAAATCTATTTCTGAAACAAGTAAAAAATGATTATTGCTCAACCTGTAAGCTAGGATAAGCAACATATAAAATATTGACCTGAATAGAGAGTATTCTAGTTATGAAAGTTTCTCTATCTGTGTACAACAGTGCTCAGCAAGTGAAAAACTTCAGTTTTCTCTCTTTCATTTCTTAACAATTAATTTCAGGAGAGCATGCATACATTTCCATTCATCTTAACTGTTTATAAGATATTCTGGCAGTGAAATGACATGGTTGTCATGGAAGCAATCAAGAATCAGGCATCACAGCTCAGGAGCGGATATGCAGCTGACCATGGTGCTGATTTTTTGCAATACAAAGATAGTTCTTACAACAAATCATTTGTAAAGGCTGGTTCCCATCAACATTTCCATTTTATGATATCAATTCAAATCCATTAAGGGGATGATATTACTAGAGACCAAATATGGGCATAAGTATGTGTATATGAGTGATAGCTATGTGCTTTTGTGTATTTTAGGCTTGGGTTATTGTCATTGCATCGTTGATTCATTGAGTTTAGAATTGCCCTACACTCAAGATATCTAGATTCTAAGATCCTTTTTATTTTATTAAATAAGAAATTGGTATGAACACTACCCTTGAAGGGATTTCAAGTCATTTGAACAAATTAAAAATGTTCAAAAATATTTAAGAAAACAAGTGGCATTAGATATAGGAGATATAAACACACACACACACACACACACACATACACAGGAGAGAGAAAGAGAGAAATATACAGACAGAGACAAAGACAGAGAAAGAGAAAGAGTCAGACAGACAGACATACACACAGATAGACAGTCTGTACCTGCTTTGTTTGGTTTTCTAACTGAACCCTCTTCATTTGAACAAGCTATTTTTAAGGTGTCTTAAGTTTTTCTGCACTGAAGCTAACTTTCAATTTAGCAGTGATCAAGTCTGTCTGTAGAAAGATTGTGCTGCATACTTTGCAACAGGGATAAATAGGTAAGACTCTTGGTCATTTAGAGACCTCCTAGAACATGGGGAAGATGGATCGGACAAACATTAGTATTGTTCTGCATGTTGCAAGGAAGAAAGGCATGTTGAGTGTTCCTCACTCTAAGAAAAACAGCATTACAAAGCTAGGTGACATTTGAGCAACTAATAAAAAGACAGATATGATTTTATTAAAGACATAGGAAGTTGAGACAGCATACCTTGGAAATAAAAACAAGGGCATGTCAAGGCTGGAGTGTTGGCTTAAGTAGTTAAGAGTGTTTGCTGCTCTTCCAGAGGACCTGGGTTTGATTCTCAGAGCACACATAATGGCTTACAGCATCTTTAACTCCAGTTCCTGGGAATCTGCCACACCCTTTCTTGAACTCTGCACTAAAAACATATATACATAAAATAGGGGCTGGAAAGATGGCTTATCTGGTAAAGGCTAGGCTCATTACCAAAAATATAAAATATAATAAATAACTCCTAAAAAAATTCAATAAGCAAAGATCTTCAGACCTTTGTGACTCTTTGATCTTTGATCTAGGCAAAGCTGGAGATTTAGCATTGGAAGTTGTAAGAATATTAATAATGTAAAAAAAAACCTGGAGAAAGCAATAAATACACAGAGAAACTAAGAGTAGAGAAAACAAAGCAAAAAAGAAGAGAAAATAAGAATAAAAATGGCAAAGGAGAGTAAGAAATGATCACAATTATCAATAAAAGAAGTGCAGTGTCACAAAACATAAGAGTATCATGTTCAAAAGAAAGTCATCAATCAGGAGAGGCATCGGGCTCAAGAAAAAAACTCTGGTGAAAATTAATTAATTTAGTAGAGAAGGGAATTTGTTATGAATGAGAACATAATAAGCTAATAGAAAATTAACAGAAAATTTTAAGATGAATGAGGCAGGAGATTAGGTCAAATCCATACAAAGTTCTTGATGTTACTGTTTTGCTGAAGAGAAATCATGGAGTGATACTAGATGCTAACCTGGTCCTTTCATTCCTTCAACTAGTACCTTGAACAGCTATGCCTTAATCTAGCAGGAACTTCAGCAAGGGACCTGTTATGGTTTGAGTAGGTAACATACTCATAGACTCAGGTGTTTGAATGATTGGCCCATAAGGAGTGGCACTATTAGGAGGTTTGATTTTGTGGAGAAAGTGGGGGGGGGTGGACTTTGAGGTCTTGTATGCTCAAGCCACATCTGGTGTGACAGTTTTCGCTTTTTCTGCCTGTGGATCAATATGTAGAATTCTCAGATCCTTTTCCAGAATCATGTCTGCCTACTCACCACCATGATGATAATGGACTGAACCTCTGAAACTGTAAACCAGACCCAATTAAATGTTTTACTTTGTAAGAATTGCTCAGAATATGGCATTTAAAATGGCTTAGAGTTTTTCTTAACAGTGAGAAGAAACTGCTCCTGGCAACACAAACTGTCAGAAACGAAGATGGACATCAAAGAAACTCATTATGGAGTTTGCTTCCAATATGGCAAGACAAGTCTGGACTATTTGACTTTATTCTGGATAAACTGGACATGCAGGATCCACAGAAAAGTGACTGCTGAAACAAGATGGATATTGCTACAGGATTTCTGCTTCATGGAAGAGACTGCCAGACATTCTGCAGGACACAGAGAAAAATTACTTACAAACTTCCAGTACAGGCAGACAGTTTGAATCTTCCTGCTTTGCTGAGAAGTCTTCCAGACACACTGTGTCCTGTGGGTCTAAGATAGAACATTACAGGAGAACTTCAGGTGACTGACCAGGCAGCAAGTTTCTTTGTTATTTCTAGAGTTTATATATTATCCTTCTATGGTCTTTAAGTTGAAGAAAGATAGTTATGGTTATAGTTTTCCTTAGTTAGGATTAAAGATAAGTTACATATAAGACTTTAGACTGACAAAGATAGGATAGATGATGAAATATTTTCTTTAAATCTTGCAAAATGTTAATGAACTCAATATTGTGAGCTATAATTTGTATTTGATGACTGTTTTGTCATATATTTTACTATGTTAAAGTTAAAGCCCCCCCCCCATTTTTTTACTTTAGACGGAAAAAAGGAGATGATGAGATATGCCATTCTGTAAATGTTTCTCTTATTGGTTAATGAATAAAGCCCTTTTGACCTACAGAAAGCAAGATAGGTGGAACTAGGATAGGTGGAGGATTCTGGGAAATGTAGTAAAGTCAGCATGTGATCTCAGGAGGAGAAGAGGTAAGTCTGACATTCTCAGTAAGATAAGACCATGTAGAAATACATGTAATAGTAATTATGGGTTAATATTTAAGACAGAGCCAGTCAATAAGAAACACTAGTAACAGGCCAACAGCTTTATATCTTTAAAAACATTGCTATGGCCATGTTGTCACTTCTGAGCAATAGAAACCCTAACTAAGACAGTACCTAAGGTTTTTTTTTTATTATATCTTTAATTTATGAGATTAGTCTTATTATTTTACTAATGAATAGTCTCAGCCTATATTCTCCTTCAAAAGTATTTTAATTAAGGACCCACCCTCTTTTTTCCCCCTCAACTCAGCCTTAGCTCAGGCTTAGAAGCTGTCAGTAGGATATGGATTAGAATTAAATTTGTTTTCTTTTCACTGTTTTCCCTTTCTACTTTTATCCCTTTAAAAGATCATTAATTACAGAGTAGACTATGGAGGGAATTGCCCAATTGATACAAGTTGATATAACCAAAACAATTGTCATCCATTGTACTTACCCATGAGAGGGATCTAAATTTCAGAATCTTACAATTTTTGAGAATTGCAGCATGTGATATAGATCTGCTCTTAAGTGCACTCAAGTCCTTTGATCTTCTATGCCTATGCTGTTCTGGGTCACTTCATGCTTCCATGCAATTCTTAAGAAATTCATATTCCTCAAGAGTCCTAAGCCATGTAATAGTCTAAGGAGTATTTATGTTTTTCAATACTTGATGGAGAGCATTTCCTTCTGAAGCAGCCTCTCTTCTGCTATCCTATAGAGCAAATCACTCTAACTATCAGCTTTTGCCTTCAGACATTGACCCACAAGAAATATTTACCAGGACTTCAATCCTAACCCAAGTTATATCCACATACCCTTCTCTAGAGTCCTTTTGTTAAATCTTTTTGCTTTTGTTTTCTTATAGTTTTGGGGTTGGGTCCAAGCCTTGTACATCCTAAATAAATATTCTATTGAGGTGTGTCTTTTGTGATCATTTTGAAAAGTATTTTACTTGGAATGAAGTGAAAACCTGAGTTATGATCCCACAGTCTTTGAATATTTTCTCTAATGCGTCTTTCTTGTACATACCAATCCTCTAGCTCATATATTGAAGAAGTGGGAGTAGGCCTATGTTGTATAACTGGTTTTGAGTAATCTCCTTTGAGAGTTCTGAATAGTTAGTTTAGTATCTCTTTTTAGAATGGGGGAATTTGGCAATAATTTTATTGTTTTCAGCCAAAGACCTAAACAGAAATTAGAAGATAACAGGAAGATTTGTTCAATTTAGCATCCTGGTACATTAGTAAAGTAAGGCATTAGATGATTTCTTGAGACTGATTGAGGGCATTTAGGGATTTTTGTGGTTAATAAAAGAGAAAACTGGACTTGGGTAAGTGGAGCAAGTCATCAATTAACAATGAGGAAAAGATTTTAGGAAAAACATTTGTGAGTTGCCATAACTTCACTGTGAAGAAACCATAAATAGTTATGGGAATAGTGCTATTCAATTCAATAGTATGATAAATAGAAGAAGAAAGTAACAGAGTAGCACACTCCCAGTGATAATTATCAGCAACTATTTTAGGATATTGATTTTTAATAATAGGTCAAGGTCTACAGGAACAGTGTGGGAAGAATTGGAGTAAGAGTAGCAGTTTAATGTCTGGTAAAACTCATCTGTGTAGTGGAAGCTACAATCATTATTCATGCATCTTGAAACATCATCTTGGTTTTAAAAAAAATAAAGGGGATTCTTAGGTGTCCTGCCTTTTCCAAAACTCACTGTAGCTGTAAAGAATGGGAAACTGAAGTCTGCCCCATAGAGTAGGCATTTGAGTGAAGAAGGATGAAGTAGATTGGAAAATAAATGAGTGTAGATGTAAATGAAAGAAAATGTTGAAGTTCTCATAACTTCAGCTTTAATGGCGTGAGCCTGTAAAGCAACATCAGAAGTCCAGAGAAACCAACATCAAGTTTTCACAATGCACAAGTGTGGCTGGACCATGCAATGCCCAGGTAGAACAGAGCCAAGGTCACTGGGATAGAAAACAACCTAAGGGTAGGCTTAGAGTGACACTTGTATTTTCAATTCTGTGTTCAATCAAGGGGAATAAGAAAGACTGGATGAAAACTAGAGAATCTGATTTAAAGAATAAAATTATTCTCAAAGAACTAAGAGGAAATGCCATACAAAGATTTAAACATAGAAAACTCTTAATTAGTGGGCTTTATAAAGTTTTGTACCTGACTGAATATAAAGAATGACCAATAAAGGTGACATTTTAGTAGGAAAAACTGGCTTTCCATTCTGAATTTCTAACTCCTTGGTGTGAGAACATGAATCACATCTAAAGGAAATGAATCGGAGGGGGATTTGAGGTTTTTGACAATGGAAAAGATGGGACTGTACTTCCAGATTTCTATTTTACCAGAGAAGCCTTTTCCTGCTGGCTAGTTCAAAGCAAATCCAAGTTCAGCCAGTATTATGTTAACCTCTTGAATTTACTTTAGTAATATTTATTATTACTTTAACTACTCATGCTTGTTTTTAATGCCTTCATTTTTATTTAGCACATAAATAATGGGCTTTATTATGATTTTATATATGCTTAATCATGTTCACCTCTGTTACCCTCTCTCCTCCCTCCCTCTTGCCATACTTCCTGCCACTGAATAGCTTCCCACTACATGCAGGTCTTATTTTGTTCTGTAGTCTAAATTCTGCATACCAGAAGATAAATAGCATGTTGGTATAATAATTTTTCAGTCTCTAACACATGAGTCCTATGACAGCAGGAACTCTGTTAATCAATATAGAGCCATGATGGAGAACTGAGACTGAATACTCACTGAATTTGTTTCAGATGAGTACATGAGTTAAATGTGAAGGAAAGATTCAAGAATGTGTCCAAGCTTTCTAATAGCACATAGAAGTAATGAAGATGATGATAAAATGTCAGAGTAATGTGCCTGAACTACATGCAGAATGTATTTAGTGAAATATAAAATAAAGAGATATTTATTTGTAAGGATGGTGGAGGTAAAGACTTAAGAGAAGCTGGGAGTTTCTGAATCAGATTCAGTATGGGAAAATAACAAGCCTCTGTGACACTGTATTTCTCCTTGGAAAGCTACTCATCAATGGAAATTTCTTGGAACATTCATGAAGTTTGGTTTCTTTACTGCATGTCACCAACCAACTGTGGCAACTGAGAAGGAAGGTTAGGCCATGTGGAAGGACTCTTATATCTTATCTCTTTATGACTATCTTTAAATCATAAGCAACTATTAATGGGTGGGAAATAACAGATTGTGTTTTCCAAGTAATTTCCAAGTAATGCCAATGTAATTCCTTCAGTAAGAGGAAAAGTACTATTGGAGAGTTCTCATAAAAATATTTCCATGAGCTAATGGGCTTCAAATGATAGAAGAGGATGAAAAGGAAAAGGGGAGCTGTAGTTTGTAGCTGCCTTCCAAGTGCTAAAATTTAACATGGACAAGTCAGAGTCTGCCAATAGGCAATGGACACTAGAAGACAAACTTTGATTTTGTTTTTCATTCTCATGAAATGGGTTTACCTAACATCATCATTATCATCATCATCACATGGGTTTACCTAACATCATCATTATCATCATCATCACCATTAGTCCACCATGAAGGGGAGCCAGGGCAGGAAATCAAGGCAGGGCCTGGGAAACAAAAACTGAAACAAAGATCATGGAGGAGTACTGCCTTCTGGCATGCTCTCTGTGACTTGCTTGGCCTGCCTTTTGTTTTTTTTTTGTTTGTTTGTTTGTTGTGTTTTGTTTTTTGATTTGTTTTGTTTTTTTATGGAAAGAATTTGTTAAATCAACAATATGTTTGTCAGATTCTGTAGGTTCCCTTAATTTTTTGTGACAAGTTAACCAGAAACAGAGCAGGAATTGAGAAAAAGGAGGTGATTTGACTAATCTTACAAAGCCCCTGTTCATAGAAATTTCCAGAAGAACCGGTCATTCTTCTGGTATTTATTTTTTTAATAAAGCAAAATGACAAGATCCTGTGGTTTCTATTTGAAGTATATTTAGACCTGAGCTGACTGAAGTACAGAGAATCATACAAATGCTTAAAAACATTGATTCTCTAAATTCTGACCAAATAGTTTGGAATGGATGTTTATCCTAACACATTAGGGCTCATTAGGTAAAACACAGGAGCTGTCAGGGAGGATTAGTGGGGGTTCTTCCTGTTTGCTTGTTTACATTTGCTTACTGGGGTTTCTATAGTCAGCCTGAGTTAGGAGCAAGGCAGCAGTGACTGATCTGAAGAGAAATTAATTAAAATAGAGGAAAACAAGGGATTTTGTAAATGATTCAGATTAAAACTTTAAACAAACATTGGAGAAATTCAGAGTATGAACTGAATTTTCAAACATGACAAGGTAGGGACTTTGTAGTCTTCTGATAGGATCCTGGAAAGGAAGCCTTACAAAACCAGGGGCCCAGGTTAGCCCACAGTGTGTTGTGACCTTGGACACTGGTACCCCATGGTGAAGTTCCAGGGGGATCAGGTCATCACTTACTCATTTTACACTTAGGAGATTTTGGCTGATTGTTTAACTTCTCTGCCCTATTTAACATCTCTTAACTCCTATTTCCTAATCAGTGAATTGAAGATAACAGAATCCATTGTATAAGGTTAATGGATAGATTAACTGAAAGTATTCATGAAATAAAATCTTGCTCTTCCTCAATACTTGCTGTTATTCTTATCCCATCACCAATGCTCAGTGCTTACTACAGTGATGGAGGAATGGCAAATAGTAAATCTATAAGAACACAATGACTCAGTGAATGAATTCTAGCTAACATGATCCATTTCCATTTAAAGCTCACCATGAGATGCTGCAGCCTTAGAGTTTACATGATGGCTATCCTAGTTGGTTTTCTATTTGTTGTCAGAAATCACCAGGGCCAAATGAATGTGGTGGTGGTGGGGGGGGGGGGTTTGCATTTCACCTTACATGAAGGGAAGGCAGGAACTCAATGCAGGAACCACAAAGCTGGAAACTGAAGCAGAGCCATGGGGTGGGGGAAGGTGGGGTGCTGTTTATTGGCTTGCTTAGTCTGCTTCCTTACACACCACAGTATCACCTACCCAGGGATGGCTCCACCCACAATGGCCTGGTCCCTTCCACTTCAATCATTAATCAAGAAAATTATCTGACAGGCTTGCCAACAGATGGATCTCACTGTGGTATTTTCTCCATAGAAATTCCTTCTTTTGAAATGACCCTTGTTTGTGCCAAGTTAACAAAGAATAACCAGCACACAAGGGCAGGGCATGTATAGAAATAAACAAAGCACATTCAGCATCCCTGGAAATCTTCCTAGTATACTTTTATTGTTTTCTTGCTTTGGATGAATATCTGAACACAGAAATTATTCTGTATTTAGTGAAACCAAAGCCCATCCCTGATAAAGAGTGAATGACTATTTCCCTGTCAAGGGTACAACAGGGAATGAAGGGGCTGATGGAAGATCTATATTCATAACCTAGGACAGCTTCCCCAAGGTTCTATGTGATTACTATAGTTGATTGGTATATTTAAAATACTATTATATTTTCACAGATTTTTTTTTTCAGAATAATTTGGAAACTTGTAAAATGTAGTTTTGTTTTTATAGGAAGCCTCCATTAATTTTGGTTTCCTGCTTTGTTTGTTTGTTTTGCAGTTATTGCTTGCCTTTCAAGCACTGGGCAGACAAAATACTATCTGACCGATCACTGGTGATCCAGTACTGAGGCCTCTTGGTGGGAAAGAAACCTATTAAAATGCAAATCCCCCTGGAGTGATAGCCCCTAACAGCACTGTTATCAGCAGTTGTCACCAAAGAGGGGAGCAGAAGGGTGGGTGCTCAGTGAACATCTGCAGGAGGTAAGATAAAGGAAGAGGTGGGAGGGAGCCAGAGGCAAAGCTTGTCTGTCCCATTCTTTCAGCAAAAACTGGTCTTAATGCAGAGAGCTAGAAGAAAATGAGAGGTGAATTTTTGAGGTGTGATGAAGGCATAGACAGATATGGTGAATATTTTTATATAAGAGTGCTTGCAGGGAAAAAATAAGTAAATTAAGAAATTACAAAGAAGTGTCTGCTCACCAAAAGCAAACACAAACCAGAAGTTTTAAAACCACCTACTTAGAAACACAGTACCCTCATTTTCTCTCCTCCATTTATTTTGGATTGGCTTTTTGGAAGTGAAGGATTCCATTTGTGCCACCTCTGAGCACATTTTGATCTAGAGTCGTTTGCTGATTTTGTTGTTGAATAGTGTCCTTGACATGTATGTATTAGTAATGTGGTTTTGCTTTTAATTCATATTTTAATATGTTTGTTTTAATTTATATTTGTAAGTATATATCTTTGATTTTAGTCACAAACCGTATTTTTGAAATGCTACTGTAGAAACGGGCTATCCCACTGCCTTCGGATGTTCCATCATCCATGTCACTGAGAGAGGATCCAGTACATTAGCTTCACTGACCAAAGATTGTCAGGCTATAAAATAGAAACAGGGATTGATCCTGGCTTTTGGAGTTTAGATCCGTTAGAGAAAAAACAATGGTCATATAACATAGGTGGAAAATATGCTATTATCATATTGGACTCTTGTGCTTTCCTATAGAATTACTCAAAATCATTGCTTTACAAATAATCTCACTCCTCTACTGACCTCTAACTGGCTTTGGGTTTACCTGTGAAAATGGGTTAACGGCTCCAACTTTCGGAATGGTAGACAATATAAAAGGAACAAGTGGGCATTCATCATCAGCATATACACAGCCTATAGGAAGTGCTCCATATACTCCAACTTCCTTGCATTTAGGTTGCTTATCAATCTACAGACAAAACATATATCACATGAAAATTAAATATAGGACAGTAGTAGCATATCTCTCCAGTTAATAACTAATGACTCACAGATGATGATAAAGCCATTGATACAGGTGGCTTTCAGGAATGTCGTGTGTGTGTGTGTGTGTGTGTGTGTGTGTGTGTGTGTGTGTGTGTGTGTGTGTGTGGAGGTATATCACATATCTGGAAAAGTTCAGAAACCTTGTTTGTGGTTCAATGGAATTTTGAGACACATACATTTATGCAACCACCATTCACAGATTAGATAATTAAATTTTTTCCTACATTTGCTTTCCACTATAATTACATACTGTTGTGATTTCAATCACTGTACTTAAATTGTCTTAGTGTCACATAAATGTGACTGTTTCCTATGTTGTCTTTTTGTTTGTTTGTTTTTGTTTTTGTTCGGTGAGACAGTATTTCCCTGTAGCTTTGAAGCATGTCCTAGAACTGGCTCTGTAGACCAGGCTGGCCTCTGTCTCACAGAGATCTACCTGCCTCTGCCTCCCTGATGGGATTAAAGGTGTGTGTCACCAGTCCCTGCCCAGCTTATGTTGTCTTTTTTGTATAGACTTGTGTTTCTACTTTTCCTGTGGTGGTCATCTGTAACTGATGTGTGATTGTTCCATTTATTTCACATGTTTTTCACCAACAGGGAAAGCTTTGGTTTCCACTAGCTGTCCATTCCTATGTGTGTCAACCTGTGTGTGTGTGTGTGTGTGTGTGTGTGTGTGTGTGTGTGTGTGTGTATGTGTGTGTGTGTGTGTGTGTGTGTGGTGCCTTTGGGGGCCAGGGAATAACCTGAGGAGGTCCTCAAGCATTGTCCCATTTTTACTTGTTTTTTCCCCCAGTTGTTATTTGTTTTGTGTTTTCAAGATAGATTTTCTTACTGGCCTGGAACAAACCAAGTAGTCCATGCTAGTTGACCTGTTAGCTCAATGGATCTTTCTGTTTTGGCCTTTACAGCAATGGCATTAACTACAAATGCATGCCATCAGCCCTGGATTTTTTAAAAACATGATTCTGGGGATCAAACCCAAGCCTTCATGTAAGGCAATATGTTTTCGAACTGAGCTGTATAACCATCCCTTCAGTTATTTATATTTCTTATTAAAAACTTGGATTTTCTGCATTGTCTGCCTCTCCAGTTAAGTCTCTTTCCCATTGCTCATTCAATTAATCAATTTTTTTTCCTATGGATTTGCTTCCTTATAGAGTTGAGAGTATCTTCAGTTAATCCATGATTTGCTTTTTCATTTTCTTAATGGCATCTTGATAAAAGGAAACTCCATGTTATTGAATTCTAATTTATCAAAATTTTCTTTGATGCTTTCTCTTTCCTGTGAACTGAAGAAATCTTTGCCAATGAAAGTGATCCAGATGATATTTAAATTCTTTTGAGATGTTGACTTGAAAATACAGAGGATTAGAGGTCTGTCAAAATTTTACAATTTTGTGCAATTTCCAAGCAGAAGGTTTTCCTCAAGTTCTACAGCTCTGGTCACTGCTGTTTTTCTACCATCTTTGTTTTCATGGGAGATCTTGAGTCATCCGGACAGTTCCCACCCTTAGGAGCTCATGGCCATTTGATGACAGACTCAGAAGTTCACAGTTCATCTCCAGCCCACAGCCTAGGGCTCAGACTCTGGGTCAACACAGACCATGACAGCTATGGGGTTATGACTGAGGGTTTTACCTCTTTTGTTTTTCTTCAGTGAATACATTAACCTTGGTATTAGAATTGGCCCCAAAATTAAATATTGAGACTGCCCTTGTGCCCTGTTGCTCGGAGTTCCTAAATATTTGATACATTTCAATGACCAGCAAGATTTTACCTTTTAATTCTCTTCACTAGGGGAAAAATAGCCCAGTTATAAACTGATATTTGTCTTATTTTTAAGTTACGTGCAACACAAAAGACAAATTTTTCCTAATCTATAGAATAGGAATAAAAACAAACTGCTTATTAAGAAATTGAGGAGAGAAGGGAAGGGGAAACTGTAGTCAGGATATTGAATTTTTTAAATTAATTAATAAAAATGAAGTTTGATTCAACATTTTTGCAGACTTATGTACCATAGTTTAAATTTCAATGTACATGCAGAAGTGACAGCTACAAATGTATGACTTCTTTGAGTGTACTGTAACAAAGTATCTAAAATTAAGTGGTTTACATGACAGAAAATTGTTTTCTAACATTTCTGGAGACTTTACACCTTGGCAAGTTTGATGGCCCTTGAGACTTCTTTCTGGCTTACAAATAACTATCTTCTCTCTGGATCATCACATAGCTCTTCCTTTGTGCTCATGAAAAAGTAGCAACTACTTATGTATAAAATTCCTCTTCTTGAAAAACTACATCATACTGAGGACCCTGTGAAGTTTAGTATGTAATTGTCAGCTTGACAGAGATTAGAATAACCTGGAAGGTAAGTCTCTGGACATGTATATGGGAGTGATTATCTAGATGTGGGAAAGCCTGCCCACTCTTGATGGCATCATTTCCTAGGCAGGGATCATGGGTTGCATGAGTGGAGAAAAGGAGCTGAGTACTTGCACACTTACTTATATTGCTTTCTGTGGTTTGTCCTGATTAAGGATATGATGTACGTTGCTCCTTAAAAGTCTTGTCACAATGAACTAGGGAACCTGTAAGCCAAATGAGTCCCCTTTCCCTTAAATTAATTTGGTCAGAATATTTTATCATAGCAACAAGAAAAAAAAAATACTGTAACAGAACCAAACTAACATCCTTATTTTAACTTTGTCATATTTTTCAAGTCCTTTTCTTTAGCTGCAGATTATTTGATTATTTTGAGGTACAGGGGTGGACTTAGGGGTTAGAAATTTAACATACAAATTGCTTTTACTGGAGACTGAGCACAAGTTCATTCAGCTCAAGAGGATGACTTATGGGTGTCCACAGAGGATGCTGTGCGAGGGCACCCCACATCAGAAAGGAAAGCATGCTTTCTGTAAGAGTTCAGTGTTCCAGGACCCAAGGGCTCAAGCAGTGGAGTGCATGTGGAAATCATGAAGCAGGCTTCCCCAGATATGCACATGAGCTGAGGAGATTGATTAGGCAGCACTGTTGAGAGCAGCTTGGGCATACTTTAGACACTGAGCACAGAAACGCCATGAAGGGAGATTGTCTCATTGTGGATGTTGGAAACCTAGTTTTGGAAGTAGTGAAGATTATGGGTTTTCTGGTAGATGGAAGATATTATCTCAGTGAAGAACATTAAGTACCCAGGCCAAGAAGGTAAGATCATAGGCTATATTTATTTGGTTCTTTTTAGGTCTATAGCCTTAGAACTCACTTTGATTAAAAAGTACTCATTAACATAAAAGTATATTTTAAGATTTGTTTTATTTTTAATTGTGTGAATGAGAGAGAGAGAGAGAGAGAGAGAGAGAGAGAGAGAGAGAGAGAGAATGTGATAGGGGTGCTGAAAAACAATCTTAGGTCCTTTGACAAACTAGAAATAGCTTCAAGAAATCATTATTAAAGCTTTTGCAATCACATTCTCATGAGGTGTAAAGTTGTTTCCCAAAGGAAAAATGGTATCAAATCTCTCTACCTGCGACAATATAAGTTATAGGTCTCTACCTGTGACAGTATATGCCTATAATGTCTCTACATTTTTATACTTTGTCATTTTGTAGGAGACATTAAGTCCTGTAGACAAACTGCACCCATAGTATTGTCTAAGATAAGTAGATGAGACAAAGGTAGAAACATGGCCAGATATTTGCTAGCATTGTACCACTTCAGTTTGTCTCCCATCTTTAGATGCTCAAGCAAGGTAGCAAGGATGAATAACATCTACATAGGGGAGACACTGACATGAATCACATAATGAGCTCCATGCCAAAAGCATATGTCACTATTCTCTCCATGTAACACAGGACTTTCCACTTTAAAAAATGAGCCAGATTTAATTTTTCTCTGTAGCAAATCATGCTCATAATATAAAATTGATCACACAAAACTACAGAATATAAAGAATAAAAGAAACCACCAGAAAATCCCCTTCACTCTTGTCTTCATGATGGATATTATTTTTAACTATGCTCTTGGAGGAGGGATTTGCCAAATTTTACATAACTAAGTCCATAACATATTTGGTATTGGCAACATAGCTTTGTTGCTTTTGTTGTTATCTTTCTCATGTATACCTTTTCAATACAAGATGTACATGTGCCACATTATTTTTGGTAGCTGCGTGGTACTCCTATGTATGGATAAGCCATCATTGTTTTTACTCTCCTTTTTCTTTGAACAACCTTGAACTTCTTTCCAGTGTTTCTGTTTTTGTAACTGGACTTAATGAATACAGCCCCTGTTTGTATTTTTTTGTTTGTTTCCAGAGAGAGTTTCTCTGTATTGCTTTGGAGCCTGTTCTGGCAATTACTCTGTAGACCAGGCTGGCCTCAAACACAAATATACAAACCTGCCTCTCTCTCCTAGTGCTGTGATTAATGGTATGTGCCACCACTGCCCAGACTTGAATTTTAAATTACTTTTTAGTACAATATTTATAGTTATTTATTTATACTGTTTTTTATTTTATCTTCAGTACAACCTTCAGACCTACTAGGTGGTTTGGAAATTGGGAGCATTCATTGATATTTGTATTTCTATGGTCAAGGTATCAAGACCATTTCTTTTCTTACCTTTTTGTATGTGTGTTTGTGTTTGTATGTGTGTGTGTGTATGTGTGTGTGTGTGTGTATGTGTGTATATGTATGCGTGTGTACTTGTAAGAGGCTACTGGGGCTTATTTTAGTTTTGATATTTATTTATTTATTTATTTTTACATATTGATCCCAGTACTTCCTCCTTCCTCCCCCTCTCACTCCCTCCCCCCTCTTTACAAACTCCTATGTCATTTTAGTGGAATGGGAGATCAGTGGGTTTTTTGTTTTCTGAAATTAAATGAAAATAGACAATAAAAGCAATGAACTGAAAGATGGAAAGATGGAGAGAGAATAGACAAAATAATTGCAACAGGCTTGGTGATTGGTAAAACAGTAATTGAAGCATCTTGACCCAGGGTCTGCTCCTTCCACTTGGCTGGAGCATCTTTCACAATCTCCTTCCTTGAGCTACACATCATCAAAGGAGTGTCTTTCACTTTCTTGAGAGCAAGATTTCTTGTCTCTGTATATCATTTCCTCTTCCCTGTGCCATGAATACCCTGTTCTCTCATTACTCACCCTAAAAGATACACATATGTTATTAAGAATCTTCTTTTCAGTTGTTCTTCTTTCACTTGATTTTGGAGTACATTCTCCCAGGATATCCTGGGTCCTAGAAGTGGGATCCCTTCTATTTGCATCCATTTTTGCTTCTAACATTGTATCAATTTCATTGAATTTACATGTTTCGTTTTAATTGTTGTTAACCATCCAAGGATGTCATTCTTGAGTGTAAGTGACTATGTCTGTCAAATTCTTCCTTCTGCCATTAGGGTCTAATTCAGGCTTGGCGAATTTTGGACATGGATGAATGTTTTTAATAAATGAATAATTCAAGCTGCAAACTCTGACTGGAGGGACACTTATGCAAACAGGGGATGTGAATGAAGATGATGAGCTTAGGTTTATGTTATAGAGATCTAGGCAATGAAATGTTCTTTTATGAAATATTTATTTATTTTTAAGTCTCTCTCTGTCTCTCTCTCTCTCCCTCTGTGTGTGTCTCTCTGTGTGTGTTTATGTAGGTATGTGCACATTAGTATAGGTACCTACAGAGGACAGAAGGGGGACTCTGTTCCCCTAAAAAGTGAGCCAGCTCACATACAAGCTGGGAAACAAACAGATCCTCTATTATAGCAATGTATGTTCTTAACTGCTGATTCATCTCTCCAGTTCCTAGGCAATCAAATGCTCTAAAATCATTTGGCTTCAAAAATCTCAGTAGAAAGGTATCCACAGAGCTCTAGAAGAGAAAACAGCAGCTACAAAAGCCCACTCACCAAATCTTGAATAAATTGTGTAATTAATAATTTCTCCTGGCTGACATAACTCTGGAGGCTGATATCAAGGATATGCAGTCACTGCAGACAACTGATTTGGGGAGAAAGGCAAAGAAATTAGAAATGAATGTGAAAAGAAAGTTGTAAATTCCACATGATTTTGTAATCTGCCATGATTAAATATGAAGAATATTCTCCAAATGTGTTTTGGGAACATATTTTTTAATGCAAAATTACTGTCCATAAACTATAATAGACTCTCAAGGAAAAAGATTATTTAGCTGCTTCTAACCTCTTGATTTTAAAGCATTAGGAACTGGATATTAAATGTGCACTAATTTTACAGTCGTTAAAGACCTCATACCCAGCCAGAAGTGACATCAGAAAGTGTGAAATCTTTCATAAGTGGGATCAAGTGGAAACATGTTAGGTCACTGTGGATATGGCATCAAAAGTCACACTGGGATCCTGTCTGCTTCCTTCACTTTCTCTTCTTTATGCCTTCTGTAAAAAGGTAAGTAGCCAGCAGGACAGCTGGCCTTATTCCTTGCTGTAGGCTGCATAAGTTGAAGTAGCTGAGGTTGTGCTAGAGAATTAATCCAGATAGTGGTGATGAGGGAAAGCTGTAAGGCTGACCAAATCAGCTACCACCCAGTCTCAGAACTAAGACTGAGTTGGTCCACCCCAACATCCATGTAATCTATGAAGGGCATGAACCTATAGATCCAAAATAGCTGGTTTTCTATGATACAGGGCAACATAGGATATCCAAGAGGAGTCCCAGAGAGAGCCCATTATCCCTGGTATAGCACAAACCAGAGGTGTTGAGCCAGACCAATGGCTCATTGCAATGAGTGCTTGTAAGGTAAGATGAACAACCTAAAAGGTAAAGAGTGTCTTAATGGGCCATACACATGATAAGATTCTCCTTTCTTTCTTTCTTTCTTTCTTTCTTTCTTTTTTCTTCTTCTTCTCCTTCTTCATCTTCCTCCTCTTCCTCCTACTCCTCCTCCCCCCCTTTCCTCCTTCTCCTCCTTTGTTTTGGTTTTATTTTTTTGGTTTATTTGGTTTTGGTTTTTCTTTTAAATATGGTTTTGTTTTGGGGGACGCTACAAGGGCAAAGGGTAGATGACAAGGGATGGGAGATAAGTCAGGAGTCAGATCAGAATGCATATTGTGAAATTCAGAAAGAGTCAATAAAAGTTAAAAAGAAGAAAAAAAAAAGAGTTAAGTATCTGCTTCTATCAAACATCCACCACCAGAGTGTCCTTCATTGTCACTAGCTCAATATAGCCAGGGTCAGTCATGGAATAAAACATCCAGTACCACAAGACCAAATAAATAAATGCATCTGCCAAGCATGGTGAATCATGCCTATAATCAACCACTGAGAATGATGAGACTGGAGTGGAGGGTATCCATAAATTCAAGGCTATTTTGGGCTACATTGGAAGTTTCAGGTCCAACCTAGGATACAAAATTAGATCCTGTATGTATAACCCCATATCAATCAATTGATAATCCATTTAATCAACTCTTTCCTTCTTCTAAGCATACTCTCACAAATATCGTCCCAGTGATGAAAAGCTAACATAAAAACTACTCATAATTGTGTAAAGGAAGAAACATTGCCTGACAAAATAAGAAAAGTGAGTTCTGAGATTGTACCAGAATGTTTGGTATCCATTGCTTTGAGGGCTGTTATGGTTTTGTGTGTCCTAACTTTATTTAAGCCATTTATTTAAAATGCTTAAACACTTCTAAGATTCATAAGTTAAAACAAATGTTTGGGGATATAAAATTTGTTATCCCATGCTATCACCAATAAAATATGTTTGTTATCATTCAGTACACGAGGCTCAAATAGACTGAGTAGCAGTGCTAAAAGTAATTTTTAAATAATGTAGAAATCATTTCAGTTAGATACTGTTTGTAAACATCTGCAAGATTTCTGCTTACTTTAAGTGCCTCAAAGAGAATAAATATTCCCAGTTTATTTCTACTTATCTTCCTAATTTGCTCATCTCTAAAATTCTATAAGTCAATGAATTTCAAATTGGCATCATTTGAATTAATGTGATCTAAAGATCACAGATCAAAGTATTGCCATTTAAATGAAAATACATTTTCTATTGTGCCTCTATCACCAAACTCTCTGGAGTGTATGAAGCACAGGTCGGGTGAATAAGCACCTCCAAGAATTGCCTGTTCTATTCACTTATGAACTTCTATTTGAGAAAAATTGTGATAGTGTGAAATTCTTCCATGTGTAAATACCACTGTCCTCACCAAAACAAAACAACAACATAAACAGACTGTTTTAAGTAGGTGTCATCATCGCCCAAGAATGACCCAAAGGTAGAATGGAGGAAAGTTTTAAATGTCGTGTGAACAAATGTTGATGATGAAGAAACCAAGGTCATATAGGACCACATTGCAGTGATGGCAATTGCATCACAAGGGCAAATCCATATCCCTAAATTAGGAAAAAATTACAGCACTTCTTCCTTTTAATTGAGGCAATATATACCTGAGTTAATAGGTAAACATTCTTTATTAAGACTTTGAGAAGCTGAGAGATAATATAGTTGTAATCTTTCAACCTCATTAGTGTTGCTTTTTATAAAAGAATATTAAAGTGTGTGGGTGTGGGTGTGGGTGGGTGTGGGTGGGTGTGGGTGTGGGTGGGTGTGGGTGGGTGTGGGTGTGGGTGTGGGTGGGTGTGGGTGTGGGTGAGTGTGGGTGTGGGTGCCTGTAGAATCCAGAAGAGGGCATCTGATCTGGAACTGGAGTTATGGAAGATTGTAAATCACTAGACGTGGGTTCTGGAAACAAAACTCAAGTCCTCTCCAAAAGAAGTATGTGCTGTTAACCAGTGTGTCATCTGTGAAGCCCTCTTAGCCCTGGTTTCAATTGTTTCAGGAAGTAGCTTCTGTATTTGGTATTTTCCATTTGGCAAAATACCCAATAGGAGCAAGGAAGTGAGGACTTGTTTTTGGCTTGCAGTTTTCTGTGGTTTGCTTCCCTGTACTTGGGACATCATAGCAGCAGAGACTTTGGGAGGAGTTTCTTCAGTGATGATGGGAGGTGGGATGAGGCCTGCTCATGCTAAGCTATCTTTTATTTGCCTTCCACAAGGTGGGTTGGCTATCTCAGTTATGCTTTTCTGGATATGTCCTCATAAGCATACCTAAAGGGATGCCGCACCAGCTGTTTAGGAGGTCTAAAGTTGAGTGAACAAAGAAGGATCATTGCAAGTGCTAACTTAGGCATCTTCTCTCATTTGGTTGACATGGCACAATCCAACTTGTTTTGTGCATATCAAAACAGTTTTTTACTTTGAATTTTAAAGGATCCCATTTTAAAGATCCCAATCAGTGAACACTTTCTCGTTTGATGGTTTGTCAACATTTTAAGTAAAAACATTTTGAAGAGTATGAAGATTCCAAGGCATCCGCTAGATACATCATCTAATTTTAACCTCCAATTAGCATTATATTTGAAGTGTGACACAGGGTAAATGAACAAGCTCAAATTATATGTTTGTGTTTGTATGTATGACTATATAGCACACACTCTCCTCCTTCTTTAGGTGGAGTTCTAGCATAGCTGAAGCAAAAAAAAAAAAAAAAATGGTTTAGGGACACAAATTATTTCTGTGATATGAAACAGAGGTGTGTGTAGAAAGTTTATTAAACTATCCCCTTGCTGGTGTGAGCACGCAACAAGCTGGAATGGAGAACACTGACTCTGGACATTTCTAATACCTAGTTCAAGTCATCTTTGCCACAATCTGGGCTCACACTCAAGCACAGGAGGCTCTGACTATCACATTTTTAATGGGAATGTGAATATCTAGTCTGTAAGGCATATAAAGAAAAAACCAGAATAAACACTTGCAGTGTGGTGGCAGCTCTTGCATTGCTGAGTTAATACTCATATATCCTAGAGCAATGTTTTGGTCATAGATAGACCACATGCTTGATAGGAGTGTGGTAGTAGGCTATATCATCTAGGTGTGTAAGTATGTTTTATGTTATGGGTACACAAAGACAAAATTGACTAAGGACATATTTCTTAGAATGTGTCCCAACACTAGTGACAAATGGCAATTCCTTTGTCACAGGAACAGCAAATATATGTCTGAAGTCACTATATAAAACAGCATCTAAGGGCTGCAGAAAAAGGACATGTCCTTGTTTTGTAGAGGACTTGAGCTTGGTTTCAAGCCCTCCAATCTGGCAGGTCATGAGCCACTATAACTCCTGCTCCAGAGGATCCATCACTTTCTTTTGGTTCCCATGGCCACCAGGGACACGAGTTGTGCACAGACATACACACAAAATT
The DNA here is from genome assembly GCF_943737965.1 of Phodopus roborovskii. Taxonomy (NCBI): domain Eukaryota; kingdom Metazoa; phylum Chordata; class Mammalia; order Rodentia; family Cricetidae; genus Phodopus; species Phodopus roborovskii. The sequence goes on from NW_026126407.1 coordinate 41,161,359, forward strand.
TCTATGACCATAAAAATAATCAAAATAATAAAATAAATCTTTAAAGAAAGATAGATTAGAAATGACCTCTGTGTTCCTAGAGGCCCCCACATGCTATTTCTGGGACAGTAGACTAAGCAAGAGTTAGAAGTAGTAGTGACTAATTCTTCTCTGAGCTTACCCCTTCTGTTCACTTCATATATTAGCCAAATTACAACTTGAAAATTGGTTTGCACTGGTAATTCCTATCTTTGCTAAGGATTAGCCTTAGGATTTGCCATAAAATGCTTCGCCCATTTGGGCTTTAGTTTCTTCACACATAAAAAGGAGGAAGAATAACTGGGATGCATATATGTCTGCCAAATTCCCGTTACTATAACACATCTCAGAAAATCAGCTTATAAAGAAAAAAGGTTTATTTTGGTTTAAGATTTTGAAAAATGCAACAAATGACCTTTTGTCCTTGACTCTTTTGGTTCTGTGGGGAGGCCATGCATCTTGGCAGCAACACCATAGGGAATATAGCAAATCCTTCCCTCTTTACTAGAAGAGGAAGTGGAAGGAGTTAGGTACCATGGTGATGTCCTTTGAGAACATGCTCCCAGTAACCATAAGACCCCCCTGCTATAACCCAATTCTTGATGTTTTCATCATCTTGCAAGAGACCGAGCTGGGAACAAAAATTTTCATATATTGAACTGTGGAGGCCACAAATACAATCATAGCAAAATGCTGTAAATTTGTATGAAAAGTTTGACAACCAAGTGAAGTGTTCAGTATTATTACTACTTCTTATTCTGATGTGTAACAGAAGTCATACTTGAATTACCTTATTTTAGTTTTAGAAAAGGTTTCTTCCAGTTATCAGGAACCTTTGGAGAACTCAGAAGGAAATTAAGCAAATGTAGCCAGGAAGGATTCTATCTTTTTCCTTCTCTTAGGTCATGGGCTCTCATTTAATATCACTTTGAGGGCATTGAAGTTAATAATAATAAGAAGAACAATGACCCTTCTACAGCCTCAGAGGAAAGAAAAGGTCATCATTCTTTTAATGCTTTTCTCAAGGAAGCCTTCCTTGAGTGCTTAGGACATCAGTTTGCTATGGATCTTGCCACCCTGTGGCAGAGTCTTTATCATTGTGGTACCTCTAATCATAACACACTGAGAATCAGATATATTACTCTAATGAGTGTAATCTTAAAGAGTGTGCTGTGATGAATCTATGTAAATACCCCATGAATCTAACCATTCTTTCATCTCTGAACTTTGGCTTCCAGGATCCAGGGAGAACTAATTGAATAATAGAAAACTCATAAGTTAATACCCATAAATGATCTGGAAGTGTCCTATAAAGTCAATGCAAGTAGTTCAGGATACATGCCCATTGCTAGCATGGAATTTGAAATGATTCTTCAGTTTCCTTGTGTCCTGCAAATATCAGCTGAAGATATTAAATTGTAAGGAAGGACATGCCTTAGATGTGAAGCACTCCTTTAAGAGAGGACTCCATTGGTCTCTAGTACAAAATACACCTCTTTGACCCTCACTGGGTATTCTACAAATGCTTTTTAATCACTAGGAAAATTCTGGAAGGTCACAGAGGAAATGCCTGGGACTCTGCTGAGCTCTTTTTGGGGGATTGTATCTCTGTGTACCCTCAGGCAATTCCCTGGATTTTTTAGACAGACAAAAAAAATAATAATAATACAGTCATGCCCTGGATTTCTAGACAAAAACAGTCATGTCTGCTTTCTTCCCTATGGCCAGACCTTCATCAAGTTCCATTTAAACTCCTGAAACAGTTTCCTGGTATGTTTCTCTCACCCTGTATATATGTGGCAGACTACTCTCCCTAACATATGGCTCTGAGCATATTCCTTTCTTAAAGGACACTGAAAAACACTGTGTAGTAACACTCACCTGCCTGGGTAATATGCAACTCAAAATAGGATCATAAATAAGGCTTGTGGTAATGCTGTGATAAACATTGAAAATGTCTTAAAGATTTCTTCTACAGAAATCTATAACATCAAGCATGGCATTTGAATGTAAGTGTGTCAGGTTTTAGACTTTAGTAAGGCCTAATTTCTTCTTGTCTCTGGGTCTTGCCTTCTTCTACGAATGAGCATATCTCCCATGGTTACACAGCTGGCCAGAAGCACATCCTGAGCATGTATTCATTCAAGACACACAAAAGGCTCTTCTGTTCTAAGGAAGGAATGGGAAGGATTAGGAGGGAGAGAGAAGGGGGGGAGAGGGTTGTGAGGGAGGGACAGATAGAGGGAAGGAGGGGCACAGGAAAAGAGGGAGGGCCTATTGTCTTTTTAGAAAGAGAAAAAAATCTGAGAAGAAATTAGAAGTCACAGTTCAAAGAGAAAATCATCTCTGCAGAGTATGGCCTTATATCTTTGGCAGCAAACATCTTAAACAAGAAGAAATGAGGTTGCAACAAACCTAAGTTTCATGGTTAATCTCCACTACTGATTGATGGATTCTAAAGTCACTTAGAAGATGATCTCAACGTGCCTGAGAGGAACTCTAGATTAGGATAATTGCAGCATGAAGAGCTGTGTTAATTGTGGGTGGCACTATTCCATGTGTTGAGGTCCTGGATTGGATAAAAAGGAGTTAAAAGAGTTGGACAGCAACTTTCATCCATCTCTTCTTCCTGATGCCTCTAGCTCCCGATGCCATGATGTCCCCTCCACAATGAATGACTACTCAAATCTTGAGCCAAAGTAAACTCTCCACTTTTTAAATTGCTGCTTTTTATGGGGTTTCCTTTAATCACAGTACTTTACTGATCAATGACTATGTAATTCAAGAGAAATATTTTGATAAAAGGTTTAATATGTGAGCATGGGAGAAATATCATTTGCTAAAGTGTTTGTCCTGTCCATACATGGATGGGCCTGAGTTTGACCCCCAAAAACCTATACAAAAAAATTGAATGTGATGCCTGGCATTGGTGGGGCATGCCTGTAATCCCAGCATTCAGGAGGCAGAGGCAGATGGATCTCTGTGAGTTTGAGTCCAGCCTGGTCTACAGAGCTAATAGATAGGCACCAAAGTAATACAGAGAAACCCTATCTCAAAACAAACAAACAAACAAACAAAAAACAAAGTGAATGTGGTGGCAGATGTGCATGGCCATTATCCTGGGAAAAGATGAAGCAGGAGGTTCCTGGCCAATGGAAGTCATTGTCCCACATCAGGTGGACTCTTGGGTTTACCCTCTGATTTCCACACATTCACCCAGACATGCATGAAAGCACATGCACACAAAGAGAACAATTTAATATTTAATATATAGAAGCTTAACATATTTGAATATTGTTAAATGTATTCAGTTTCTAATGGCTTAGGGAACTCTTGTCACTTTGGTGCACTAAGGCAAATGCTTTCAGGACCACAAGGAAGTGGTAAGTAGGAAAACATAAAAACTAAACCTTTATTAGTCCATATTCTGGTAAGAAGTAGTTCTTTCACAAGAAAGTTCCTATGGCCTCATCTCTGGATAGAGCGGGATTTCATGTTTCATAGGGTTATTGGACACTGACTACCATGCTCCCTTAAACCCACATCCCAACATGTTGTTGTGTGTGAAATCAATCATTTCCTAACAGTAGCTCTGGTAATTACAGAGCAGATTGTGATTTTTCAAATTCCCCTCCAGGTGAAAGTTGTCAGCTTTTCCATCCTCTCCCATGCAGAAGGCTCTTGCTGGCATAACCTACATGAAGTATACTGTGCAGGTTGGATATGAAAGCCTCCCACATCCAGCTGACTGTGTTTGAAGTATTGCCACTCCACTGTGTTAGGAGATGTTTTAAATCAAAGGAACAGAGAGCACCATGGAGGGAACACTCTTTTATTATTATATTTTTCCTAGAGGTTTGTATTCTTGGTGACCCTGCTTAGAAGCCAAACTTTTCCCTCCAAAAATTTGACATACCTCAGTGAATGAATAGCTCTTCTCATTTGCAGAGAATCAAGAGTGAAAATAAGAAGGGAAGGGAACATGGCATAAGATATGTGCATGATTTTTTTCCCCATAGTTACACAGTAGGAAGAAGGGACAGAGGAAAGGAGAGAGGATTAACTGTGAGAGATCCAGAGAGAACCATCAGAAACAAAGATACAAGAGAGAACACATGTAAGAGATGTATAAAGATCCATAGAGAAATGAACAGAGAAAAACCGGGAGAGAAGAGGGATAAGCATCACCTTCAAGTTTATATTGGAGATTAGCGATAGCTACAAAACAAAAGCACAGTATGATAAGATGCAAGAATTACATAGTATAGGGTAAATTTTGGAAAATTCTATCCTATCACCAAATAAACCTATTGCCTTTGAGCTAAGAACAATTTTTAGATTGTTAAATATTGGGGAATGAAACATAACATTGTATGAAATTCTAATTTCTATATGAACAATGATTTATGGATGCTTGGTTACCCTCACAAATTTGTAGAAAGCTGATTTTTCTTGCTATAACTGGAGTAACTAATCATGTGTACAAACTGTGTAGACTGCCTTACTTCAACCGTTCCTTTGTAGAAATTTCTTGGACAGTAATTAGAGAAAATGGGAAGTGTTTGAAGGATCAATGGACAATGCAAATGCCTGGGATTCTGTACTATTTTTATAGCACTAAAATTACTGAGCAAATGACTTGGTTGAATGCGAATTTTAAACCTCAAGCATTTTTTTATTATTTACTACAGAAATACAAGACAATGAAGAGAATATGTTTAGGTCAGAATGGTTAATGTTTTATTTAATCCTGAAAAACTTCTACTTGTGTCATGAGGAGAATGGCATCCTTGAAACTGAATCATTGTGTGTTCCTCTTCTTTGTGGAGAATAGACATAGATGCTCATCATCTCTTTTGCAGTAGATGTATATGGTTTTCCCAGACTTGCGTACCCTTGATTCTCCTTGTTCTGGGTTCTGCCTTAGGGAGGAGAGAACTTACCCAATGAAGTTGAACAATTGAGGAAGGTAGGTAGAGGTGAGGAAGGTAGGTAGAGGTGTGTGTGTGTGTGTGTGTGTGTGTGTATGCCTCTGAGCTGGTAAAGAATGAATTTTGTATGATTCATGGCTCTTCATTTTGTTCTTGCATTTTGCAGTACTAGGAGTTATGCCTAGGACCAGGCATGCTCAGCAGGAATTCTATTGCAGAGATTAACACCCTAGTTCTCTTTACTTTTCTTTCGATTTTTCATTCTGAACCCCAAGATCTTTTTCTCTTGTTTCTCCATCTGTTGGGATTTCATGTCTGTGTTATAATGCCTTGCTGTATTTAAAGTGAGTCAATTTGAGCTTTGGTACAGGAATATAATTGATGTTTGAACAGTAGAGACCTTGATACCATGTCTATTCTATTGTATTTTGAATCTAAAAATTAATGTACACTGGAGTGGGGACATTTCTTATATTTTTGTACAGCAATCTAGTAAAATTATAAAACTATTCTCATTTGCAGTGAACAGAAATGTACACATCTTCTTTTACCAAATTTGTTTTTACTGATGATTGCAAATACAAGTAGTTGAATGTAATTGGATATTCTTGGAGGATGTACCAGTATAAGGACTTTTTTTTAATTTATCATACAGGATCATTTAATTTTAGTACATGAACATACACACGTGACAATGGTTTGTTTTAGTCTATCATTTCCAGTTCTTATAAAAGGCTTCCTAATTGCTCATCACTGAAAGCTCTAAACATTAATTTTCTATTCCAATAAGATGGATGGGGACAAGATACCTAAAATAGAAATATAAATGGATATGTGAATGAACTTCTTGCTTTTATTCAGAAATTTTATAATGGTTAATAATGTCCTATAATTTACAATTTTAAGATTGATGAAATTCCTAAAACTGTGAAATTAGAATTAGTGATGAATAAAATTTGTTGCAGGTATCACTAAAAATGCAAAGTAGGTAACACTTTGGCTTCATTTACATTTCTAGGTTTGATAAATGTTGAGACTCTTAAAAGGACACATATAGCTCTAGACTAACTACCATATCATTATGTGATAAAAGGCAAACATACAAATATTTTCACCAGTAGTCATGAACTCCAAATTGTGTGAAGATTTGTGTCTGGATTTAAATATATCAAAATTGAGCTTATTCAAAAGTCATCAAAAAGTTAGTTTGACAATATGGAGCATTAAGTATTAATCATAGATTTTTTTTAAGACCTGATTTCTAAATAAAATTAATTTAACAAGTGCCAGCAGCTGGATTTGGTTTTTTTTCTTTGTTTTTTGTTTTTTTTTTTTTTTTTTTTTTTTTTTTTTTTTTTTTTTTGTTTTTTTGGTTTTTTTGTTTCGTTTTTTTATTTTATTATTTTACATGTCAATCCCAGTTTCCTCTCCCTCCCTCTCTCTCTCTTATCCTCTCTGGCCCCTCACATGCACCCTGACCACTCTCCCCTCCCATCCCACCACCCCAATTTCACATGTAGGGCTATGACATCCAGGTGGGGTAATGTAGATCTGTCAAGTCATTTGAAGTAGGGACTAGGACTTCTCTCCTGTCTCTAGGTTAAGGCAGTATTCCTCCATGGGGGATGTGTCCACAAGGTCCTTTTGTGCACCAGGAATATATCTTGGTTCCACTATCTGAGGTCCCTTAGACTGCTCAGTCCTTCTAGCTGAGACCCATATTCAGGGGGGCCTGAGTCAGTCCCATGCTGGATTCCCAGCTATCAGTCTGGTGGCCTGTTAGCTCCTCCTTGTTCAGGTCAGCTGTCTCTATGTGTTTCTGCAACCTGGTCTTGTCCTCTCCCTCTGTATCTGGATTCTAGTTCTACTCAGTGTTTAGCCGTGGGTGTCTGCTTCTGCTTCTGTCAGCTACTTGATGGAGGCTCTAGGATGACATTTATTTTTTTCAAGTAATATATATATATATATATATATATATATATATATATATATATATATAGCCAAGTCCATTTAAATGAAAACAAACATTTATAGGCAATATTTGGGAATTTGGGCATTGTTCTTTCCAAACTACTTCCTGCTGGTAAGGGGCGCTGTCATGGGGGATTTGAAGAAGATTCAGAAATCCTGGCTGTAGTCTGTAGGCTGCTTTGTCCAGCTGTTTTGAATGTAGGATCACCTGGTACTCTGTTTCAGGGGGTCTGGCTTGATCAAACCCCATTAGTCTGGAAGGAATCCATATCTTTCCATTTTCTGTGGAAGCAAAAATAGAAATCCTTTTCCCTAGTAACTTGTCCTTGAACTTAAATTTTGGAGTCAAAGCATGTTTTTATTTAATTTATTATTTTACATGTCAATCCCAGTTCCCTCTCCTTCCCTCCCTCCCTCCCTTCCTCCCTCCCTCCCTTCCTTCCTCCCTCCTCCTTTTTTACCCTCTCTGCCCTCTCACATACACTCTAACCACCCTCCCCTCCCATCCCCCACCCCAATTCCATATGTAGGGGAATGCCATCCAGTTGGGATCATGTAAGTCTGACAGGTCATGTGAAGTAGGGACTAGGGCTTCTCTCCTGTCTCTAGATTAAGGCAGTTATCCCTCCATGGGGGATGTGTCCACAAGGTCCTTTTGTGCACCAGGGATACATCCTGGCTCCACTCTCTGAGGTCCCTTAGACTGCTAAGTCCTTCTGGCTGAGACCCATATTCAGGAGGGCCTGAGTCAGTGCCATGCTGGCTTCCCAGCTATCAGTCTGGTGGCCTGTTAGCTCCTCCTTGTTCAGGTAAGCTGTCTCTATGTGTTTCTGCCACCTGGTCTTGTCCTCTCCATCTGCAACTGAGTTCTACCTCAACTCAGTGTTTATGTATGGGTGTTTGCTCCTGTTTCCAACAGGCATTAGTTGAGGGCTCCACGGATAAGTTAGTTGTTGATCTCACTCTCCGGGAAGGGCATTTATGGTAGCCTTTCCATGGAAGCTCAAATTGTTAGTTGGCAGCAGTCTTGTATTTCTCTAGACCTTTCTTTGTGTTCAATTTTATCTTCAAACCAATATTGGCTCCCTCTTTTATGTTCTCTCTCTCTCTGTCTCTCTGTCTCTCTCTCTCTTTCCTGTCTTCTATTCCTAACCAGGCTCAATCTTCCTGGTCGCACATGTTTTCCTTTCCTCCCCCTAGTTTTCTCCTACTTCTTTCTCCATTCGCTGCCCCCCCCCACTTCCCCTGAGCTCTGGGGGACTTGTCCCTTACCAGTTCTGTGAGGGAATATATATGAATCTCTTAGAATACACCTTGTATCCTAGTTCCTCTGTTGGTGTGAATTATAGGCTGGTGATCCTTTGATCTAGGTCTAAAATCCATATATGAGTGAGTACATACTGTGTTCCTCTTTTTGTGACTGGGTTACCTCATTCAGGATGGTTTCTTCAAGTTCCATCTAGGATGGCATTTAAGGTAGTCATTAATCTCATTATCGGGGAAGGGCATTTAAGATAGCCTCTCCACTATTGCTTAGATTGTTAGTTGGGGTCATCTTTGTATATCTCTGAACATTTTCATAGTGTCAGATTTCTCTTAAAACCTATAATGGCTCCCTCTATTATGGTACCTCTTTTCTTGTTCTCCTCTATTCTTTCCCTGACTCAATCATCCTTCTTCCTCATGCCCACCCCTCCCCACCTCTTCCTCCTAACTACCTCTGCCCTCCCCCCATGCTCCCACATTGCTTGGGAGATCTTGTCCCTTTCCTCTTATCCAGGGGACCATGTATATCTCTCTTAGGGTCCTCCTTGTTTCCTAACTTTTCTGGTGGTGTGGATTGTAGGCTGGTAATCCTTTGCTCTGTCTAAAAACCATATATGAGTGAGTGCATATCACATTTGTCTTTTTGTGCCTGGGTTGCCTCACTCAGGATACTTTCTTCTGGTTCCATCCATTTGCCAGCAAATTTCCAGATTCAATTAATTTTTTTTTTCTGCTGAGTAGTATTCCATTGTGTAAATGTATCAAATTTTCTTTATCCATTCCTCAGTTGAGGGTATTTAGTTTGCTTCCAGGCTGTTACTAATAATGCTACTATGAACATATTTAAAGAGATATCCTTATTGTAAGAATGTGCATCTTTTGGGTATATGCGAATGAGTGGAATTATTGAATCTTGAGGGAGACTGATTCCCATTTTCCTGAGGAAATACCATGCTGATTTCCAAAGTGGCTGCAAGAGTTTGCCCTCCTACCAAACAGTGGAGGAGTGTACCCCTTTCTCCACATTCTCTTCAGCATAAGCTGTCTTTGGCGGTTTTGATTATAGCCATTCTGACAGGAGTAAGATGGTATCTCAGAGTTGATTTGATTTGCATTTCCCTGATGGCTAAGGATGTTGAACATTTTCTTAACTGTTTTTCAGCCACTTGAGATTCCTCTATTAAGAATCCTGTATTTAGTTCTGTAACCATGTAGTGAGATATTCACTTTGTCAACACCTGTGGCACAGATCATGCCCATGGGGGGTCAGGACAAGGGCAGATGTTTCTTGGGGGAACTGAGTCTGAGGAAAGGGTTCTGGGAGCTCTCTTGCTTGCAGCATGGGGACAGAACATCTGGAGGCATCCTTGGAACCAGGAACCTGCTGCTGTTCATTTGTCTATGCTGTAAGTTATTTCTCACTGAATAAACATCTATTCAGCCTATCCGTTTCTCTTGATCCTTATTAAACCTCAATATACCCCGTTTTTAATTGAGTAATTTGGTGTTTTGGTAACTAGTTTCTTAGGTTCTTTATATAATTTGGAAATCAACCCTCTGTCAGATGTGGGGTTGGTAAAGATCTTTTCCCAGTCTGTGGGCTGGTGTTTTGTATTGTTGGCTGTGTCCTTTGCCTTACAGAAACTTCTTGGTTTCAGGATGTGCCATTTATTAATTGTTGATCTCAGTGTTTGTGCTACTGTGTTATATTCACTAATATGTCTCCTATACAAATTCGTTCAAGGGTACTTCCCACTTTCTCTTCTAAGAGGTTTGGTGTGGCTGGATTTATGTTGAGGTCTTTGATCCATTTGGACTTAAGTTTTGTGCATGATGATAGATATGGATCTATCTGTAGTATTCTACAAGTCAGCATCCAGTTATGCCAGCAGAAAAACATCACCTTTTACAATAGCCACAAACAACATAAAATACCTTTTGGTAATGCTAACCAAACAAGTGAAAGACCTATATATAAGACCAATATAAGAACATTGAGTATTTAAAGAAAGAAATTAAAGAAGACAGCAGAAAATGGAAAGATCTCCCATGCTCTTGAATAGGTAGGATAAACATAGTAAAAATGGCAATCTTGCCAATTCTACAGATTCAATTCAATCCCCATCAAAATCCCAGCACAATTCATTACAGACCTTAAAAAGAGAAATACTCAACTTTATATGGAAAAACTAAAGACCCAGGATAGCCAAAACAACTCTGTACAATAAAGCAACTGTTGAACACATCAGCATCCCTGACTTCAAGCTCTATTATAGAGCTATAGTCCTGAAAACAGTTTGGTATTGGTGCAAAAATAGACAGGAAGATCAATGGAATAGAAAACCCTGATAATAACCCACATACCTAAGAACACCTGATTTTTGATAAAGAAGCTAAACTTATACAATGGAAAAAAAGGAAGCGTCTTCAACATATAATTCTTATATGTGTGTATATATTTTATCTTCCAATGGAAAAATAATATGCCCCAGGTTGTGAGGTCAATTAGCCTTAGAGCCTGTTTCTCCTTCCCTTCTGTTAATTCATAATAAACATACTTGGTGCTGCCCAGGCAGAGATGATCATGGCTGATTGACCATATCTGTCTCCTTTTGATTCATAAAGTACCCCACAGATACACACATGCTTCTTTGAATTAATAGACAGAAATGCTTATTTGAAAGCAGAGACTAATTAGTCCACCTTCCCAAGTTTCAACATCTGTGTCCTGGATGATGTCCTCAACTTCAGTACTGTCTGCTCTGCCTATTTCACAGTATGCAGCAGAGGCCTCTTAAGTCATGACAGTTGCCCTTCTCGCATAGAGTTTCAGAAATAAGTATTATTGGTTAGACATTATGGAAGACAATAACTAACATCTGGACATGATGAAAAGAAGCATCAGAGAGAACTCAGATTGGTCAAGGACTCGTACTTCCCCAAATCTAACAATTTATTCTAGAGAGCTCAGAAAAGATGCTAGCATAAATAGGGTTCTTTTTGGAATGTTTGGATAGACTTAATGGTGTTAGTTTTTATTACCTTAAAAAATAGGTGCAAAGGAAATTAGTTTATTTGATATATACATATATATCTGTATATATACATATATGTGCATTATATAAATATATATATACATATATATGTGTATATATATATATATATATATAGTGTAGTTTTTTAAATCACTTTTAAAACTCATGAGCAGGCAATGCTTAGGGATCTACCTATTAATTAATATTTTATTTAAAGCAGAACAATTATGTTAATTGAGAAGGAACAAAGTGAGAGTTGTGCACAGGTAACAATTTGAGAAATGGTTGCAGCCTCAGATTTTATTCTGTTTCTTTGCTTTCCTATGTTAACCCTGTTTTATGAGAAGTCACATCCATGTAATTGCAAATGTGACTGGCTTGCATTTCTAAGTGGTTCCATGGAACATTTTCTACTTTTTTGTTTCTTGAAAACTTAAACATAGCTGACAAGGTTATCATTTCAGAGCTGTTGAAATGGTGCCATTCATCTGCTGTGATGTAATTTTACATAGTCAGTCCAAACCGTAGCTGTGCATAACAATTCCATTGATATTCTGTCAAATGTCACAAGCTTTCAAGTTCAGTCCCTACCCATTTATTGCATTGAAGCCAGAGATTACCTGAAAATCATCGTGTCAGGTTTTTCTTTCCATTAGATCACAAGAAGATATAGAGGTCATGAGAGGGGCCCCTGTTGGCTGCATGCATATGGAGAAATGGTAAGAAGTGTTTGCTGAACACCAGAATAATGATTGCTGAGGACATAGTTTGGTAGCTCAGTGCCTAGCAGAATTCTGGTTTCAGTCTCTCTCATAGGACAGGCTATAAAGCAAACAAAATAAAGGAAATGTTTGCTATCTGTTCCCCAAACTGTGCTTAGCAATTGTTAGTCACTGTGGCTTCTACTAAGAATTATTCAAGTATAAATATCAAAAGAAAAGAATGGAAGAGAAATAGGAGAAGTTTTATGTTTTTTGTTTGTTTGACTGTTTGTTTTGTTTTTCTTAGCAATATATGACAGAGCCTAGAATACAAACTTTGGTATCAGGCAGAATAGAATTTTGAGTTCTTGTCATACTATTCTCCTGTCATATGATTTGAAAAACAGTAATGACCCTTTCTGAACTCTCATGAAAGGAAATTCTGAGGGGACTCACCCTTCTACACTTTAACAGTCCTCACAACAGTAATTCTGACACACATTCATTATGAGTAGCAGATGGCTGTCATCATCATTCCCATTTTGTACAAATGGAAGAGAAAGTATCAACACTTTTCGCCATTAGCAAGTGCTCAGCCTGTTCTTAAACACATAATACCAACTCTCCAGGCTTCATATAAAAATTAAAACCAGGTGATTCACCATGAGAAAAATATCTTCAATCTATCAGAAACCACAATATGTTCTCACTGGCAATTTTCATGTCTTGTTTATTTTAACTTAAGTTATTTATTCAGGACTCCTGTGTGAAGGTGAAAAAAATCATTTTTCTCCTACTGCTCATTAGAAGGTTCTCACTTGCTTCCTGATTGACCTATGAACCTGTGTAGAGGGTAGAGTGTGACAACATTTCTTTGATATCTTTGGGTTTGTTTCTGCAGCCTTAAGTCTTTCAGGCAGGGCAGGCCACATCCTCAAACAGGAAGTACCCTTTGAAATGATGCTTCTAGTGATCATTGAGGGAAAATGGTAAATATACTTTCTGTTCTGCTCAGTGGCCTCCTGAGTTCTCCAGAGAACGTACCTAGAGCACAAATTTCCCCCATCAATCAACATTCTGTTAGTAACCAAGACTCTTTGTGTAGCTCTATTGATTAAGCAAACAGTATAGGTCTTTGCTGTACTGATCATCATCAGAAGGTGCACTGAAGTGAATCTAAATTCACTTACCAACCCTATATTTATAGTAGTTTTCATTTTTCAAAATATAAGTTTAGAAAATAAATAGAAGCAAGTACTGTCACGGGGTTTTCCTTCAGTATTATAAAAAAAAATAAAGAAAAATAAAAAAAGAAAGAAAAGAAAAGACAGTTCTACCCAGGCTTTGCAGGATTTAAAATAAAGAGGATTTATCCACTTTCTCCATATCTCTTCAATATTGTACTTGAAGTTCTATCTAGAGCAATAAGAAAACAAAAGGATACCAAGGGGATACAAATTGGAAAGGTAGAATTCAAACTATCACTATTTGCATATGATATGATAATTTACATAAGTGACCTGGAAAAACTCTACCAGGGAACACCTACAGCTGATAAACACCTTCATCAAAGTGGCAGGATAAAAGATTAACTCAATATCCTCAGTAGCCCTACTATATAATACAGAAGATAAAGGGGCTGAGAAAGAAATCAGAATCACCTTTTACAATGGTCACAAATAACATAAATGGGAATCAGTCTACCACAAGATCCAGCAAGTCCCCTTTCAGGCGTATACCCAAAAGATGCACACTCATACAACAAGGACATCTGTTCAACTATGTTCATAGCAGCATTATTTGTATAATAATAATTGTATAATAATATACAATTTGTATATATATTTGAATAATAATAATAAGATAATAACAAGAAGATGTCCTATATTGTGTGGCTTAGGCAATTAAAGTATATTTTCACAGCTCTGGAGACAGAAAATATGACAGCAAGGTGATCCAAAACTTGGTTCCTTCAAAGGTCACTCTCTTTTGCACATGACAGTGTTCCTGTCCCCACAGGTTCTTCGTGTGTGTGTGTGTGTGTGTGTGTGTGTGTGTGTGTGTGTGTGTGTGTGTGTGTTTGTGTGTGTTGATCATTTTTCTAAGGTCTTCTTAACATCGTCATTTAATTCAGTTAAGCCATCAACAAAAACTCTGGCAGGGTCAGTTGGCATAGACTTAAAATGAGATTGTACTAGAATCATATAGGAATAAAACATAGTAACTTGAGCTACACATTGGAGGGACTGGGGTGCAAAGACTTATAAAATATAGATTCCCAGGTAATTCATATATCAATGCACACTTGGAGATTCAGCTATAATCAGAAAGACATATCATGGGGGAGGGGGCTGGGGTTGCACAGTGCATTATGAGATAACTGGCTATGAACAACTCTCCACAATTTTTTATATAATATTTTAATTTAAATTTGAAACAAGGTTGTTTTACATATCAATCCCAGTTCCCACACTCTCCCATCTTCCTCTGTCCCCCCCTCCAACCCCATCCCAACCTCTTTCTGCTCCTCAGAGAGGGTGAGGCCTTCATATCCTTTCAAGCAGGGCCCAGACCCTCCCGCATGTGCCTAGGCTGAAGGAATATCCCTCTATGTGGAATGGGCTCCCAATGTCTATTTGTATATTAGAGATAAATACTGATCCACCACCAGAGGCCCCATAGACTGCCCAATCCTCCCAACTAACACCATATTTAGAGAATCTGGGTTGGTCCTATGCTGGTTTCCCAGATATCAGACTGGGGTCCATGAGCTCCCCTTTGTTCAGGTCAGCAGCTTCTATGGGTTTCTCCAGCCTGGTTTGACCCTTTTGCTCATCATTCCTCGCTGTCTGCAACTGGATTTCAAGAGTTCTGCTCAGTGTTTAGATGTGGGTGTCTGCTTCTGCTTCCATCTAGGGCTCTAGGATGACATATAAGGTAGTCATCAATCTCATTATCAGGAAGGGGTGTTTAAGGTATATTCATAGCAGCATTATTTGTAATAGCCAGAACCTGGAAGCAATCTAAATGCCTCTCAACTGAAGAATGGATGGAGAAAATATGGTATATTTACACAATGGAATATTACTCAGCAGAAAAAAAAAACAATGGAATCTTGAAATTCACAGGCAAATGGATGGAACCAGAAGAAACCATCCTGAGTTAAGGTAACCCAGTCACAAAAAAAGGAACATGGTATGTACTGACTCATATATGGTTTTTAGGCATAGAGCAAAGGATTAACAACCTACAATACACACCACCAGAAAAACTAGGAAACAAGGAGGACCCTAAGAAAGACATACATGGTTCACTGGAGAAATGGAAAGGGACAAGATCTCCCAAGCTAATTGGAAGCATGTGGGGAGAGAAGAAAGAGCTAGGGGGAAGAGGAGGGGAGACATGGGCATGAGGGAGCAGGAAGCTTAAGTCAGGGAAAGAATAGAGGAGATCAAGAAAAGAGATACCATAATAGAAGGAGTCATTATTGAACTTTTTGCTCTTAAGAATACTTTGAGAATATTAAACATTTTTTTATCATTCAGTTATAACTATCTACTGTAACCTATTGGAAATTATACTTGAGACCTCTTAAATATATTCATACAGTTGTATGCAAAAATAATCATTTTATGTTGCTATGGGGGCAAATAATTAAGGCTAAAATAAACCTCCATGTTTTCTAAAACAAAAAAATAAACTCTGCTAAGAGTACCATTGTTTTGATGTTGCAATTCTTTTTGGTACCATCTTGTTATATGAGGTCTAATATCTGTTTCTGTGTTTAATCTATGGTAAAACATTGCTGTTCTTAAAGCCTCTAGAATACCCCACAGACTTCTGGAAGAACAATGTGAAAAGGCCACTGATGTCTTTAGTAACATTATGAAATAGTTTTGGCCTCGTAAGTTCCTAAAATGATGAGCATACTTTGTGAATCAGGATGGATCAGAAGATTTTCTTGTTAGCTGACTCATGTAAGAGAACACATCTTAACTGGAAGGCCTGTGACCTTTTTAAAGATGGCATGCTTATATTCACCACAAAACAGCTGAGGATTTTTGTGACATGAGTCACATCATTGTTTTAGATCTTGTCTTTTGCACATCAATGTAATTGCCTTTGTTTTGGATACATGAGATTATCTGCCTTGTATAAGTTCTATTTTCCCCTTTTCTTTTTATTATATATTTTTATTTAATTTAGAAACAATCTTATTTTACATACCAATCCCAGTTCCCTCTCCCTCCCACCCTCCCATGCTCCCCACCCCCCCATCCAACCCCCTATCCACCCCCCCAGGGAAAGTGAGTCCTTCCATGGGGTATCATCAATGTCTGTTACATCATTTGGGGGAGGGTCTATGCCCTCCTCCCTTTATTTGTGCTGAGTGTCCCTCCCTAGGGAATGGGCTCCCCAACTCCATTTGTGCACTAGAGATTAATACTTGTTCCACTGTCAGAGGTCCCATAAACTCCACAGGCCTCCTAACTGACACCCATATTCAGGAGGCTTGGTTCAGTCCTAAGTCCTAAGCTGGTTCCCTAGATGTTGCATTGGGGTCCATGAGCTCCCACATGCTCAGTTCAGCTGTTTCTATGAGTTTCCTTAGTATGGTCGTCACCCCTTTGCTCATCCCCCCTTCCTCTCCATTGTGTATGTCTGCTTCTTCTTCCATTAGGTACTGGATGAAGTCTCTAGAATGGCATTTAAGGTAGTCATCAATCTTATTATAGGGGAAGGACATTTAAGGTAGCCTCTCCACTATTGCTTAGATTCATAGTTGGGTTCACCATTGTGGATCTCTGGACATTTTTCTAGTGCCAGTGCCAGTTTTCTCTTTCAACCTATAACGGCTCCCTCTATTAAGATATCTCTTTTCTTGCTCTCCTCTGTTCTTCCACTGACTCAATATTCCTGATCCCTCATGATCTCCTCCCCACTCCTCTTCTCTCCTCTTTCTCCTACCCCTCCTCCCCCACCCCCATGCTCCCAACTTGCTCCCTTTTTCCCTTTTCAGTGTCCTCCTTGTTTCCTACCTTCTCTGGAGGTGTGAATTGTATGCCAGTAGTCCTTTATCCTATGTCTAATATTAAAAAGTGGAATACAGAACTAAATAGAAAATTCTCAATAGAGGAATCTAAAATGGTTAAAAGAGACTTACAAAATAGCTTGCATGTGGGACCAGGAAGGTTAAGTTGGGGGAGAAATAGAGGAGAGCAAAAAGAGAGATACCATAATAGAGGATGCCATTTTAGGTTTGTAGAAAAACTGACTCTAGAGAAATGTCCAAAGACCTACAAGGATGACCTCAACTAACATTCTAAGCAACAGTGGAGAGGCTACCTTAAATGCCCTTCCCTGATAATGAGATTGATAACTAACTTATATGCTATCATAGAGCCCTCATTTAAAGAATGAGTAAAGAAAATGTGGTACACTTACACAATGGAGTACTATTCAGCAGAGAAAACAATGGAATCTTGAAATTCACAGGCAAATGGATAGAACTAGAAGAAAGCTTCCTGAGGTAATCCAGTTACAGAAAGACAAACATGGTATGTATACTCATATATATATATTTTCCTTTTCTTAACATATAGTTTTTCTTATACAGTATAATCTGAATACAGTTTCTTCTAGTTCCTCTCCACCATCTACCCCCAATCTGGATCCACCATCTTACCCTCTCTCCTTAGAAAACAATAGACATCTAAGACATAACGACAAAACATAACAAAGTAAAATATAATAAGATGAAAACTATTATTTCGAAGTTGGATAAGGCAAGTCAGCAGAAAAACAAAAGAGCCACAAGTGAATACCAAAGAATCAGAGACTCATTTTTTAGTATATTCAGTAGTCCCATAAAAGTACTAAATTGAAAGCTATAGTGTATATACAGAGAACATGGTTCTCACATGCATAGGCCCTGTAATAGCTTTAGTTTTATTTTTCTTTAAGCTTTTATTATTTATTGTTTTTTTCTTTCCCAATCTTTGATGATTTAATACTTGTATTTAATGAATTATCTACTCATTTCCCCCTATTTTCATTTCCTCTTCTTCCTGAGGATTCCCTGCCCTACTTTCTTATGTGTTTCTGCATGTGTGCAACTCTCTAGGTGTAAATAGGATTGCCTGCATGAGCATGGATGGGAGATGTTCATTGGTGCACACCATTAACTGTAGTTCCTAAGTGAAAGGTAATGGTAACGAGTCAGTCTTGTACTGTGTTGAGAAGGTAAGCATAGTTTCATTGAGTTCATGTTGTGTCATGTTAGAAGACACATTTCATAGCATTCTTTCCCAACTCCAGGTTCTTAAATTATTTTTGTTTTCTCTTCTGCCACATTCCCTGACCCTTTGGGATGGGGAGGAATATGTGATACAGATGTCTTCATTAGGGCCACACAGCTTCAATTTGTCATTTATTCCATTGTTGTTTTCTCATTGTTACTTTTTGAGAAGCAATGCATAATGATTAATACTCAGGGCACATTGGGCTCTTTCTATAGGGGGCCATGAGATAAATCTTCAATGTTTCGCTCCCATTTTTATCAATTATTAACTCTGATACAATAAAACAATCAAATGATGGGGGATGTCCATATTAGAAAAAGGAAGATAGACAGAGTAAGGAAAAAAGGAAAATTCTGGAAGAAGAAACAGAGATAGGCCACAAGGAGACACAAATGTAGAGACCTGGAAGATAGGACATACCAGGTATTCTCTGGTAAGATAAAGCCATGTACATAGATAAGTACATAGATAAGTAGTTATTGGTTAATAATTAAGAGAAAGGTAGCCAGTAAGAATCCCTCACCATTAGCCAACAGTTATATACTTAATATATTTCTGTGTGTTTATTTAGGACTGAAAGGCAGCAGGACTTGGAGGGACAGAAACCTCCATCTTCAGTCTCATGTACACAAATGGGTATTGCTATGCCCCAATTGAACTTCATTTGCCCAAACAGAAATTTAATATCATTTTCTTGTGTTATACAGTGTTCTTCTTTGTCAGTGTTTCATTTATTTATTTATTTTCATTCAGTGTTTTAAACATTTAAAAATATGAATGTTCTCAGTTTTAAGCTGAACCAAAACAGGCAGAGAGGAAGAATGACTCTGGTAGTAGACATCTGACTGAGGGTCAAAGGTGTGGGCTTTGCAGTTAGATGACAGTTCAGTAGTCATGTATAGGTTGATACTAGCATCCTCTCTTGACCTGTCCACAAAAATAAGAAACAGTAGTGATAGTTTCATGAAGGTGCCTAAGTTTGATATGCACAACCAGCATGACAAATGACTAAAAGGCCTCTTATAGGCAAGAACTAGGACAGGTGGCTAAGTGGCTAGTGCTTTTTATTAACAAATGGAACATTCTAGATTCATTATAGAAAGAAAAAATAATTATAGAAAGAGAAAATACATATTAGCAAAGCGTTTTTCTCTCTAGGTCTCATTTTCTTCATCTCTAATAGAAAGTTGAGGTGTGGTTCACTAAAAATTCTGTGGAATATGAATCCAGAAATGCTAATGACTTGCTTATGTCCTTATTTCCCTGTTGAAAAATAAGAGTGAAGCAATATGGCCATCCCCCTGGGAAGTTTAGGAATTTAAAATTATCCCCCAGAGAAAGAAGGTCCAACACTTCAGGTCATTTTAATTAGCCAACAAATAAAATGTCCTATGAGACCATGGGGGATGATTGATTCCTCTTCCATTTTGAATTGCTTATTCATTCTGATTGCAAATTTCCACTTTTAAAAGTTAAATTTCATGTTTGGGTGAATGGAATATAACATTTTCTTTTGATTTGTCTCAGATTCTATTTATCCTAAGTTTCAACAGAGCCCTGGAATGAATAGATTAAACCTTTAGTATTTAAGCCCCAATTAGAATATAGATCCTGTCAGGCCAATGTAATTAAATGAGAATGCACAGTTTGGGTACCCATGAGAAGCTTCTGTCATTCAAAAGCTCATTTCCTGCTATCCATTCATCACATCATGGTTTAATGTTAATATCCTTTCAATTGCCTACTAATTTACAACATGGTCTCTAGAAGTCTTGGCCAGAAATAATTTCTGTGTGTTTACACAGTTATTATTCAGAGTCATTTAAATCAAATCATACTACTATAAACTACTTTGATATTAACTGAGATTAGCAAAGACTTCTACTAGATAGTAGAGATATAATATTAAGCATAATAAGAACATCATTTTTTTTTTTTTTGAGACAGGGTTTCACTGTGGCTTTCGAAGCTGTCTTGGAACAGCTCTTGTAGACAAGGCTGGCCTGGAATTCACAGAGGTCTTCCTGCCTCTGCCTTCCTAGTGCTGGGATTAAAGATGCATGTCACCACTGCCTTGCACAGAAGATCATATTCTATGCAGTGTAGTAAAAAGGAAATGGGAAATACATAAGATAAAATTTGTAGTGACAACAACTAGAAGAAAATGGTTTGGGAACCAATTTAGATGGTTTGGGTAGTGTTGAAACATATTTACAGAATGACATCTCCCATCAGGGTAGTATCAACCATTCTGAACACCCAGCATCTGAAATTTCAGAATGTGTGAAAGTTAGCCAGGTAAAGATAAAGATGATGATGATGGTGAACATGATGGAACTTAACACATGAAGGAAGCTAACACCTCTGTAGACATGGCTTACATAAGCCTCAGAGTCACCCTATAATGTAGGTAATGTAAATCCATTCACAAAAAGGAGTCTGAGAAACATAGCACCATGGTCATTTGCTGAACATGAGACTTTATGAGTATCAACACCAGGATTTGAAGCTGAAACTCAGGTTTTAGAGCACTATATTACTTCATAAAAAGAGCAATCCTCACAGACTGGGTTGAAAATGCTGTGTCTGTTTTGAGGTCAGTTTCACATCCACACAGTCAGCAGTTTCCATGAACCAGAAACCACTGAAGCAAGTTCAAGAAAAATGAGTAATGAGTTGATGCACTCCATCCAGTATGCTAACAAAAAAATTTAAAAGACATATTTGTGAAAATATGATGGTATGCTATTATTCAGTGTTAGCTTCAGGTGGGGGGGGGAAGGTGATTAGTCTAATTATTTCTAAATAAGTTTGATAATTTTCAGTCTAAACTTAGGAGCTATGGGGTATATGAAATAAGATACACTGCATTAGTTTATTTTACCATGTAGTGTTTGCTTCTAAAACAACTTTGTTCGCTTGCTAGATGAAGCATGCTACCTCGTTCTCCCTTTAATTTGTATTCTAGGTAATAACGATGGAGTTTATATCAACACAGAAACAAAAGATAACCCCAAATTTATACGTTCAAAGAGAGTTTTGTTTTATTGCTACATCATAAGAACAACTACAAGACACTGTTTTGACATGCCTGAAGTGTCATTGGGAGGAATATAGGAGCTACATAATTCTATGACTATTGCTGCACACTGACTTAATAATACCAACAACAGTACAATTCAATGAAGAAGAAGGAAATGAATTCATTCAAGTGACTATTTTTAAACAGCAGTTAATGATGAAAATAATATATTTTAATTTGCAAGTTCTTTTCCAAAGTGTTTATAAACCATCTATTAACTGTGGGAATTCTTACACTGAAAAACGAGTTGTAGATTAAAGACATAGGCTAAGTTTTTGTTTATCTGCCAAGAAGTGTCATGTCTTCAAGTCAAATTGGCTCATTACATGACACCACATAATGGAAACCAATTTCAGTAATTCTTCCTTTCCTGTAGCTCATCCTTCTGATGTATACATTATTCATTTATCCTAGTATTATTGGAATAAAAATATACAAGACACTCTATCTGGATAGTCATCTGAGTTGAAAATATTCTGTAGTATAGTCTGTGGGAGATGCATGAATAAAAAATTATAAGCAGTAATAATGATGATGACACTGATGCTTCCAATATTTGCAGTGTTCTTACTGTGTGCCCAGTGCCACATGAAGCAATTCCTTTGCACTCTCTATAATCCTCAAAAGATGACTTTGAGATACTTGTTTCTACAGATGAAGGAGGGAGGAGTAGTTTGGAAAGAAGATTGCCCACAGAGCTAGTAAGTGATAAATCAAGATTTCAGCCAGTTTATCAGGCTCCAAAAACATGTCTGTTACATTTTGATGACATTTCCTTGAGTGTTCAGCTGGTTTTTATTCAAACTGATGAGCTAAAAGTTTATAAGGTCAAGTCAGTTTGGGAACAGTGGGTCAAAATGAGTTAAACAGGTTTATTATCTGAAGGGCTTTCCAAGCCTTTGATATGATAATGTTGAAAGCGATCTCCAAGAAAATAACAGCATGAATTTTAACCACATATACTTAATTATATCTAGAATTATATAACCAACTCCCTACATAAGCATGTATGAACACACACACAGAGAGAGAGAGAGAGAGAGAGACAGACAGACAGACAGACAGACAGACAGACAGACAGACAGACAGACACATACTAGACATGGGGGGGATAAAAGAACATTTTTGAAAGTCCTAGTTCACCAAATATTTAATGTCATTTAAAGAAGGCAAGTATATAAAAATATTTGGGAGATAAAGAATGAAAAAGACTTAATAGATTAAATACTTGATGGCCCCATGTAAAATACAAAAAATTTAAAAGGATAATGGGTGGAGAAAAGACAGTATGAAACTGACAACCTGTTTTGTTTTGTTTTTAAATTTTGGTTTAAAAAATGATGTAATTAAATAAAGATAAATTACATGAATAGAAAATTCTTCATAGGCATTATCGTCCCAGAAGGCAAGGATGGAGAGGCCCTGCCATCCGAGGTTGGAGTAGAGAGGCAAAGGAAGAAAGGGTTTGTCCCTGAAGATTCACAAAGAAGGATTTTGTGGAAGCATCTAAGGTCAGAACAAAATGGAGGGGGAAGAAAAAAGAAAAAACCCTTCAGCTCTTCCAATTAAAGAATTGTCAGTGAACCTTAAGAGGGCAGATTCTTTGAGCAATGAGGGCTGAAACCCTATTACATGGAGGTTAAGGGAATGAATGCAGAGATTGCAGAATATTCTTATTTTATTGGCAAACAGCGGTGGATGCAGTGGCAGTGATGGTGACAGGTCATCTTCATTTAAAGAGGAAAATCTGAACAGATTTGAAGATAGAAAGCAGGAACATGGTTAAGTGAAGAAGGTGAATTGAAGGATAATTAACAACCAAATTTCCAGAGACATTTTTGGATCTGAAAATCAAAGACGTGAGTCTTTCTGTATTTGAGGCCAGTGAATTTCTACTGGTATCAGAAGAAATTCAAGAAGATAGTGAAAATGGGGAAATATCTTTAAAATATAGGAAACAAAGTAAGGGAATTTCTTTTATCACCTGAACCATCCAGCAAAACAGAACACACACACACACACACACACACACACACACACACACACACACACACAAACACACACATATCCCTACAACTTTGTAGTTGATTAGAAGATAATAAAATGATTTAAAACCTTTTCTGAACACATTATTTGGGCTAAAAGCTAATTTGTCCAAACCTTGTTACATTGTTTTATTTTGGTCATTCCTGCTTTGTGTGCATTTTAAATTTTAACTTGCTAAGTTTTTATGTAGTTTGACCTAAATGATACAAGTAATACATAAGTGGAGTCCAACTGAGGCTTGGTACTCCGAGACTGAAGTATATACATATTATCTTCATTTTTCCCCCTCAAGGATAAAATGGTGGCCAAGTGCCAAAAGAAGAAACCAGCAAATGGGCCTGGGAAATCTAATTAGAATCTGTAGTGATAAGGGATATTTGCAAACAAATTATCAATAACCAATAAAGTAGATGAAGCTAAAAAGGATGGCTTAAGGAAGCAAAATATATACGAAGAAAGTTTGTAAATTTAGAAATAGAAAATGAAATAGGTTCAAGAACATTTATATGTTACCTGTATCTTCTGGACCACTGATACCACTGTCTATGTGAGAGTGAACTTACTTTTTCTTTCTTCATTTCTTTCTTTCTAAATAATCTTTAAAATTTATTTTACATACCAACCACACTTCCCCCTCCCTCCTCTTTTTCCCTCTACCACCTCCCTTCTATTCCCCCATCCACTCATCTTCTACCTACATTCAGGTGGGTAAGGCCTCCCATGGGAATCAACAAAGCATAGCATATCAATTTGAGGAAGGACTATGCTCCTTTCTCCTGCATCAAGGCTGAGCAAGTTAGCTCCCCATTGGGTATAGGTTCCAAAGATCTAGCTCATATATCAGGAGTAGTCCTGATTCCACTGCTAGGGGCCCACAAAAGATCAATCTACAAAACTGTCACCCAGATGTAGACAGCTTAGGTTGATTCCATGCCTGATGTGGGATATCCTTCTGTATGTTTTGAATACGTGTTGCTTTTACTGGTTGGTTAATAAAGCTATTTTGACCAATGGCCAGGGAAAATATAGCTAGGCTGGAAATCTAAACAGAGTTACAGAGAGGAAAAAAGGGCAGATACAAGGAGACTCCATGTAGCTGCTGAAGGAGAAACATACTAGGGCATTACTTGTAAGCCACAGCTTTTATGACAATACAAAGATTAATAGAAACTGGTTAATTTATAAGAGAGATTAAATTACATTTAATATTAGCCTCTGTGTTTTATTTCATAAGCAGCTGTGGGGACTCAAAAGGTGGGAGAGAAACCAGTCCAGCAGGACTAGGTGAGACAGGGAAACCTCCAAGTGCACATGCCAGCTCCCTAGCTGTTGGTCAAAAATCTGTGAGCTCCCACAAGCTCAGCTCAGATCAGCTGTCTCTGTGGGTTTCTCTATCATGATCTTGATTCCCCCTTTGCTACTGTAATTCGCTCCACCAGCTCTTCAACTCTACTCCCAGAACTCAGCCCAGTACTTGGCTGTAGATCTCTGCATCTATTTCCATCAGATACTGGATGAAGATTTTGTGATGACAATTCTGGTAGTTACTGATATTATTTCAGGGGAAGGCCAGATCAGGCACCTTCTTCACTATTGCTCAGAATCTTAGCTGGGGTCATACTTGTGGGTTCCTGGGAGTTTCTCTAGCATCATGTTTCTCCCATGATAGCCCCTTCTATCAAGATATCACTTTCATTATTCTCTCCCTCCATTCTGCCCCAAACTCAACCATCCTGATCCCTCATGTTCCAAAAGCACTAATGACAGCCTATGTTGCAGAGGATGTGGAGTAGGAGTAAGGGGAGCATTCCTCCACTGCTTGTGGAAGTGAAAACTTATACAGTCACTTTCAAAATCAGTATGGAGGTTACTCAGAAAATTAGGAACCAATCTATGTGAAAACCTAGCATTACCACTCTTAGGCATATACCCAAAAGGTACTGAACCATACCACAAGGACACTTGCTCAACTATTTTCACAGTAGCATCATTTGTAATGTCCAGAACCTGGCAACAATCTAGATGCACCTCAATTGAACAATGGATAAAGAAAATGTGGTATATTTATGCAGCAGAAAAAAAAATGACATCATAAATTTTGCAGGCAAATGGATGAAACTAGAAAATGATCATCCCAAGTGAGGTAACCCAGACCCAGAAAGACAAACACTGGATGTACTTACTCCATATGTGGATATTAGATGTAAAGCAAAGGATAATGAGGCTACAATCCTCAAACCCAGAGAAGTTAGGTAACAAGAAGGACCCTAAGAGGGACAGATGAATCTCGCTGGGAAGAGGAAATAGATGAGATGACCTATGTAAACTGGGGGGAGGGGTGGCGGTAAAGTGGAGTGGATTTTCAAACACAGTGATTGTCTCCATTTTCATTGTGGACAGTGTCCATATTTGGACTGCAAAGGTGGAAAAGACAATACCATATAAAATAAATTGAAGTAAATAAAGAACATTTAAAATGGACCGGTATTGGGATACTATTTGGTGCTGTAAAACACCACAAAGTTAGTACATGGAGGCAGCACATTTTCTTACAATAGTACAGAATTAGAGGAATGACCACATGTTCTTGCTGGTTCTATAATGTTTTGGTTTTGGTTTTCAGGTTTTCTTTTTTTCTTCCTTCCTTCCTTCCTTCCTTCCTTCCTTCCTTTCTTTCTTTTGTATTTTTTTTTAACTTGGTAAATTATGATGTTGTTTTAATGTCCTTTGTCATTCAAGGAAATGGTGGTTCAAGGAAAAAAGGATCATTCCTAGTTCTAACAAACTCAAAGGACATGAACACATACGAAACACCTCCACCAAAGTTAGACATTACTATCTGAAATAGAATACTATGTACTATTGCTTTAAATCTTTCAAAGTAAAGAAAAGAAAAATGGGAGAAAAGATGCTTGCATTTATGGGGGAGCCATTTAGGCTCAATTTCTACAAGATATTTATTGAACACCTATACCACACCAGGGTTCATTGTAAAAGAAAACAGTACTGCACAAGGCAGACAAATTTCAAACTTTTTTGGAACCGTACTCTAGCTGCTTTCTGTACATTTATGGGTGTGATTTTTGTAGGTATATCTGTTATTATTATTATGAGAGAAATGTAGCAAATGAGATATACAGCCAAACGAGTCATAATTGATTATTTGAGGTTTAGGAGTCTGTGTAGTAGGTGGAAAAATACCACATGGTATTCTCAGTAGTTTTCCCATCCTAACCTCCAGGAACTATGAATATGATATCTTTTAGAAAAAAGGGACTCTATAAATTTATTAGAAGTAATAGGTATGGTATTTTGGGTAAAGATATTATCTGAGGTTATCTGGGAGCATTCAATGTAATCATGTTTCCTAAAAATTAAAACTGAGGTAGAGGGTGGACTTGGTGTCTTTGAAAGTAGAAGAAAAGGAACTTGCCAATAGAGCATAAGCAGCTGCCAGGACCTAGAATCTCTAAAATAAAATGATGTCCTTTAATTCTATGAACTTATTAAGACTTTAAGACATATTAGACTTTTGACTTCTTGACACCTAAGCTAGAAGTATATATACTAGTTTAAGATACTAATTTTATGATAGTTTGTTATATGAACAATACAGGAAATGGAGAAGACACAGAACACATTACTGACAACATTTTCCCTAAGACACACTAAGCCTGACCATACTTTCTTCTCTTGAAACCACAAGGAAGCATTCTGTGATAAATAACAAATGAGCCTGAGCTAGATGATATGGACAAGATAGTGTTAATGATAAGGACACAGAATATGTTATGATTCCAAAAGGAAACAAGGGAACTAAATTCTTAAAATAAGTCTGGATCCAACATGAGGAACAACCATGAATGTTTTATCTAATGTGCACTTTCTTGTCTGTAGCTCTGTCTTTAGAATAGCTCTGTTAGTGTCTTCATATCTTCAGTCTGCAGGGTTGGATGTAGTATTGACAGAATTGTAAGGTATATCTATGAGACCAGCCACCCAAATGTAAAAATTACTCTTTTCTTGGCTAGACTCATCTATCCCAGCTTCACTTGGAGAAACAAATTCTCATTGCTCCAGTTTAGGTGACATGTCTTGTTTTGCACTTAACATATACTGCCAAAGGCTCTGCATTATATAAAATGTCTGCTCAAGAAAAGGGAGATTATTATAAACTGTCCATCAAGAACCATATTTATTTTGCTATCTTTGTTTTATGATTAGGATGATAATTTTAATACCATCTAGTTCATGTAGTTTAGACTTTGCATGAATGAAGAATTGTGTGAGATAGATGTGAAAGATACATTCATCAAAATTTTGATTTTATACCTAGAGTCTTTGCCATAAAATATTCTCATAGTTAGAGTTTATATGTAATAAAACACTCTCTGTAAACAACTTGGGGAGGAAAGGGTTTATTTCAACTTATAATAATCAAGTCACAATCCTTTATCAAAGGAAGTCAGGGCAGGAATTCTTACATGATGGGAACCTGGAGGCACCACCCACAATGGGTTGGACCCTCCCAAAATCAGTAAGTAATTAAGATAATGCACCATAGAGTTGCCTACAGGAAAACTATATAGAACCCCCTCTCACATGCCCCCCCCAACACACACAAATTGAGAGTCCTTCTTCCCAAATAACTTATAAGGTTGTCGAGTTGGCACAAAAACTATCCAGGGCAGACATGGAAAACAGTAGGGTTAATGTATGAAAGAAAAATTTTAAACTATTTTGAGATGTAAGGTGTGTGCAAAGAGATGTGCATTGCACATAGACAATGGAACACAGGGACCTGTTTAGTAGGCTGGGGTTGGGTGGGACTGAAGAAAACTCCCAGAAGAGGAATACCAGGCAAAGATGAAAGAAAGCATCTAAATACTTAGAACCATGAAAATAATCAGCAAGGGTGGACCCAGCTTTTAGTTCAGGTGACAGGGCTTGTAAGAGAAAAAAAAAAAAAAAAAAAAAAAAAAAAAAAAAACAGTGATTCAAGTCTCCCGTTCTAGCACTGAAGTGCAGTTGGGTAATAAATAACGATTATAAGGCTTAAACGCATCAGTAGTCATAAAACAGCATACTTTGAGAGTTTGGCTGGTAAGCTTGGTGATACAAGGTCAAGTTCAAATTGGATTTAGAAGACTAGAAATGTTCCTAGGATAAACTGGCTTTTAAACAGTTTCATAAATAGTCAAAGGTTGACAGATCCGACAAAACAGAACTTGAAATTAATTAACATGCTCCTCTTTGCTTTCAAAGACGTTATGCAATCGAGTTACTTCCATGTGTATCTCCACAGTTCTGGCATCACTTGTGCTCCCCAGGGTGAAGTGGTTTCCATGAAATCGACTCTGTAATGATCTCTATCATCTTCCTTCTTTTTTTTGTTCTTTCCCTTTTCTTCTTTTGGTTCTCTTTTTAAAGAATTGTCTGGCTTCTTTAGTGAAGATAGTTGAACTGTGCTAAGCAAATGTGGAAGAACGTGTTGAATACGGAGTAGCCATGAAGACCCTGGAGGGAAAGAATTTCCATCACAAAGTGTTCCCTTCTTGTGGAATCTTTGAAGTAGGCCACTGGCTTGCACATACCAAATTCCTTTTGCTTTGTTTCTCTTTAAAAATTATTCATTTGAACATGTTGGGGCTTCAAATGTTTACTGGGTGATTATAAACACCATGAAGGGCCAAAGGAAAGCTCCCGGGTCCCCATATTCATCCTCATCGTCTTTTTATATTTTATTTTGATGCATCATCAATTAGAATTTTTAATTTCAACTACTCTCAAGTGTCACAGCAATTTTACAAAGTATATTATCAAAGTTCTGTGTTCTTTGATAAGGGTAATTAAACATGCCAAGTTTGTTTGTGGAGCTGAGAACTCACTCATTCCTCCAGCAGCTCTGATGGCATATTCATTCAGTTTACTACTTTCTGCATTTTAATTTCATAGTTCTAAAATAACTTACTCCCTTTCATTTCCTTATAAATCTTGTACCAAAGGTAGAGAAAAGCAACCTGATCGGTGGTAGGCTAGAGATATTTGTCTTTATTTTATTTATTTTCCTCATAAAAGGAAGCCTTTATCAACTAGAAATCAAATATTAATTATATCAGTTCTTTGACACATCCCACACTTTATATGCAGACAAAAACACCATTGGCTTTATAAACCAGTAGCAAGTTTGATTTTTTTCTTTCTGTCACTGAAAGTTTTGTTTGGAGAAAGGAAAATGAGTGCCAGTTCAAAGTAATCTATCTTTCTCCATAAGTATTTCTGTGGCACTTATCACAGCGGTACCTGGGCACTCAACAGCACCATTAAACTAAAACACATACACCAGAGGGAAAGGGGAAAAAAGCTAGAAGCTAAGAAAACAGAAAGTTTAAAACATCAACAAAAAAGAAGAAAAAAACATTGCCTTCTCAGGGACAAACAATAGAATTTTAAAGAAATCCTTGGGAGTAATAATATGTACATACTCTTTTTTTTCTTTTCTTTTTTGTTATTTTTAGATATAAAGCTGTAGGCCAGTTACTTGTTTCTTATCCGCTAGCTCTGTTTTAATTATTAACACATTTATATTACTCTAAGTATTTCCACATGGTCTTATCTTACCGGAGAGAGTGGCTGGCATTCTTTTCTCTATCCTCCATCTTGGATCTCCTCCCTACTACTTCCTCTCTCCTCCGAGTGTCCTAGTCCTGCCTATCTTTCTTTGCTGTTGGCCAACAGTACTTCATTCATTAACCAACAAGAGAAACGTATTTATAGAATGACATCTCCCATCATCTTCTCTTTTATGTCTAAAATAAAAAGGGTTTTAACCTTACCATAGCAAAATGTATACAAAAACAGTTATCAAATAAGAACCTCAGTTAACAATATTTAGTCCATTAACATTTAGCAAGATTTAAAGAAAATATTTCATCATCTATCCTATCTTTGTGAGTCTGAAGTCCTATATGTAACTTATCTTTAATCCTAACTAAAGAAAACTATAACCATAACTATCTGTCTTCAACTCCTTCAAAGACCACAGAAGGATACTATATAAACTCTAGAAATTACAGACACAACTTGCTGCCTCATCAGTCACCTAAAGTTCTTCTGTAATGTTCCATCTTCAGCCCATAGACCATAGTGTGTCTGGCAGACTCCTCAGCAAAGCAGGAAACATTAAACTGTCCATCTGTATTGACAGTTTGTCAGTTACTTTTCTCTATGTCCTGCAGACTGTCTGGCAGACTCTTCTATGAAGCAGAAACTCTGTAGCAATGTCCATCTTGAATCAGCAGTCACTTTTCTGTGGGTCCGCATGTCCAGTTTATATAGCATAAAAAGTCAAGTCCAGACAAGAGCAGTATCTTGCCCAAATGGCTAGTCTTGTTATATTGAAAGAAAATATTGATGCAGGTGGTGTTGCCAGGAGCAGTTGTGCCTCACTGTTAAGAAAAACCCTAAACCATTTTAAATGCCATATTCTGTAGGTCTTTGAAAGGTTTGAAGAATGCTTACCCATCTCAAATACATTCTGTGTATCTTGAAAACCTAAGTAACTTAACTCTAAGTTTTGACTATCATAGGTAACTGTCTATAATCTGTACTACATTATACATTACATTTTTAAATGAGCTATATAAACACAATACCTAAACAAGAGGAGAAATGTACACATCACAAAATTGACCTTAAATTGATTCAATAAATAAAATCCATTTTAAAACAAAGTATCCATCTCTATACCATAATTCCCTTTTTACCTTTAAAAGAATTGGATGTGATCATTAACCATTTATAACCAAGCCCATTTAAATGACAACAAACATTTATAAGCAATATTTGGAAATTTGGGTGTCATTCTTTCCAAACTGCTTTCTGCTAGTAGGGGGTGTTGTCATGGGGATCTTAAGAAGATGAAGAAATCCTGGCTGTAGTCTGCAAGACTGGCTTGTCCCAACTGTTTTGAACGTTGGATCACCTGGGACTCTGTTTCAGGGGGTCTTGCTTAATCAAACCACAATACTCTAGAAGGAATCCTCAGCTTTTCATTTTCTGTGGAAACAAAATCAGAAATCCCTTTCCCCAGTAATTTGTCCTTAGACTTAAATTTTGAAGTCAAAGCATTTTTTTCAAGCTGATAAATTTTATTTTTTCAGGGGAGGCTTATATAGGACTGTGGGGCAGGATGTGAGCAAGGTTTGAGCCTGACCAAGGCATGGGCACTGGCACATAGGCAGAGTGAGAAGGTCTGTAGAAGGAATGCCCTGAGTTGTTTAGCTAACTTGTAATTGGCTATAATTTGCAGCAGGAGAGATTGCCCTGAGCTGGTTAGCTACTGTTTATCTGGCTGTTAAACTGAAGCAGGCGAGAGAGCCCTGAGCTATTCTTTAACTGGCTGTGAGACCACAAGCCTGTATCTTGGAATGTTCTGCTGAACATTCTGTTTATTTCCTTAAGAGGCAGTAATTTCCTGCCTGAGAGACCTGAGGTTGTGAGGATGGTGATGGTCCCCATCAATGGCATGACTCATTGTGACACTGGTGTCCACTTGCTGTGGGTGAAACTATTCTTCGCAGACAGCTCTATATGAGCCACTGACTTCTAAACTAAAGACCTTTAGACTAATATTCAAATATTCTCTACCTGTAATTGCATTGATTTTCATCTATATCTATTCTACATTATCCCTAAAATGGAGTTAAGACTATTGTACATTAATAGATTAGCATGAAAAGGGAGCTTATTATTTTAAAGAGATTTTGGTATTTTAACCTGTGGATGCTGTCATGTGGAATAACATATTAAATCAGTAAAGAAAAACTGTGTGCTTAAGGAAATGCAGGCATCTGGGAAATACATTTGGTATTTCAGTGCTTTACTGATTTGTATGGAGCCTCAGTATATCATTTATTTCTCTGGCTTAATTTGTTGATTTGTAAAATGAATTATTGTGTCATAAAATTTGAAATATGTCAGTGTATCAGTCTGAACATGATGTAGTAAAACTTAAATTCAACAGAAAGCAAACCTATAGTGATTAAACTGGTCTGAACCTGATTGAACTGGCTTGAACAGGATAAAACTGTTCTGAACCGGATAGAACCAGATTAAACTGGTCCGAATTAGTCTCAAACTGATCAAACTGGTCTGAACCGGATTGAACCGGTTTAAACCATCTGAACCAATATGAACCAGATCCAACCGGTCTGAACTGGATGAAACAGGTCTGTACTGGTCTGAACTCGATCGAACCTGTCTATATACGTCTGAACTTGATTGACCCAGTTTCATCCGGTCTAAACTTCTCTGAACTGGATCGAACTGGTCTTAACTGGTTTGAACAGGATAGAGCCAGTCTGAACCAGCCTGAACAGGCTAGAACCAGTCTGAAACAGCTTAAACAGTATCAACCCAGTCTGAACTGGATAGAACCAGTCTGAACCGGATAGAACCAGTATAAACCGGTCTGAACCAGATAGACAGTTTGATCCGGTCTAAACCGGTCTGAACTGGATAGAAACTGTCTGAACTGCATTTTTAAAATATATAAATTGAATTAATTCAGCAGTATTTCTTTTAACATTTGTTGTTATTTCCTCAGCAGTCAAACAATTTAATGATAACAGAACAGCATATAGTATCCAAAGTTCCTATGTGCTTTCCATCTTTACGTGGCTTTTTTATTTCTCTATTTTTTCTACGTCTACTTTTAATTTTTTGAGACAGGGTTTCTCTGTGTAACTTTTATTTGTCCTGGATTTAACTCTGTATACCAGGTTTACTTTGCAATTACACAGATCTGTCCCCGAGTACTGGAATAAAAGCATACCCAGTTACTCTACTTCTTTTTCTTTTTTGGCCTTTACAAGCATGTTTTATTTATTGTTTAGAGTAAAACTTCTAATCATTTCACTGTGCTGTCCTGTATCAAATATTCCTTTTTTTAAAATTATTTCTTTTTTATTTTACATGTCGATCTCAGTTCCCTCTCCCTCCCTCCCTCCTTCTTTCCTTCCTTCTCTCCCTCTTACACTCTCTGCCCCATCACATGCACCCTGACCACCCTTCCCTCCCATTCCCCCACCCCAATTACATATGTAGGGCAAAGCCATCCAGGTTGGGTCATGTAAATCTGTCAAGTCATTTGAACTAGGGACTAGGACTTCTCTACTGTCTCTAGGTTAAGGCAGTATCCCTCCATGGGTGATGTGTCCACAAGGTCCTTTTGTGCACCAGGAATATATCCTGGTTCCACTATCTGAGGTCCCTTAGACTGCTCAGTCCTTCTAGCTGAGACCCATATTCAGGGGGGCCTGAGTCAGTCCCATGCTGGATTCCCAGCTATCAATCTGGGGGGGCCTGTTAGTTCCTCCTTGTTCAGGTCAGCTGTCTTTATGTGTTTCTGCAACCTGGTCTTGCCCTCTCCCTCTGTATCTGGATTCTAGTTCGACTCAGTGTTTAGTTATGGGTGTTTGCTTCTGTTTCCAACAGGTACTAGATGAGGGCTTCATGATGGTAGATAAGTTATTTATTGATCTCACTATCCAGAAAGGGCATTTATGGTAACCTTTTTATGGTTGCTCAAATTGTTAGTTGACAGCATTCTTGTAGGTCTCTAGACCTTTCTTTATGTTCAGTTTTCTCTTCAAACCAATAATGGCTCATTATTTTATGTTCTCTCTCTCTCTCTCTTTCTATCTCTCTCTTCTGTCTTCTATTCCTACCCTGACTCAATCTTCTAGTCGCACATGTTTTCCTCTCCTACCCCCTCTCATTCTCCTACTTCTCTCTCCATTCACTGCCCCCCCCCACTTCCCACGTGCTCTTTTCTCTTTTTAGAAAGGTTTGTGGAGGGCTAATCCAGGCCTTTGATTTCAGTACAAAATACTTCTGAAGCTTGCTATGGAAAACGAAGCTTGAAATATGAGTCTTACTGTAACACTCTGGATGGAAGAACAGAGAAAGAAAACATACATACACACACACACACACACACACACACACACACACACACACACACACTTGAACCACAGGGTATTTAGAATTCTCCACTAGAGCAGCTCAACTCTTTTGGATATTGGGATAATGAAAAATGATGGCATTCAAATCGAATTTAGGTTGTCCATGTTAACACCCAACTTAACATATCTACCAGAAGATATGCATATGAAACAAATTGTTTGACAGTGAACATTGCAGAACCAACTGAAGGGGCTAAGGCATAAATTAGATTCTAAACTGACTTTATAAGTTGGTTATCTTTTATCCCTTTCTATAAAATTAAAAAAGAAACTATGATATTAAATTCCTATGTTAATCAGTAGGAACGAACAGTTTGCATTATCAAAGGCTATTTATTCTATTATCTTGTCATACTAGAGGAAAATTGCTCAATAATTGCCTGATTTTATATAAAATATAATCTGTTGTAGAATTATTATATATGAAAATTCAAATGTGAAAATGAGCCAATTTCCCTTAGCACGTGTAATTTACAGAATTATATTATAACCCAGCTCAACATATTGAGAAAAGACATGTTAATGGGAAAGGAATAAATATCTAATTTACAGGGTAGTAACCACCATAACGTTTTATTTGTATGATGAAGTAATTTCTGTGTGAGAATATTTCCCGCTTCATTTCATGGTGGGTAACCTGCTGAATCTTATGATTTCCCTCCTATTTTAACAAAAATGATTCAATTTTTATGTGACCTTGTTATATCATCAGAAACACTACTGATAGAAATTATATTTCAAAGAGTAAGGCCATCTTCACTCCAGATTTGCGTACAAGTTGGCAAATTAAAAGTATTTTAATAAGGCCGGCAGTGGTAGTTGAGGAGTAAGATTTAAACTGAGCTTCAGTGCCAACTAGTGCATTAACTTTATTCAAAAATAGTGTATGTAAAATGGCACACAACTGACATGAGCTGATTATGATAATGTCTCAGTGCAAATTTTTGAAAATCAGGTACTATAAAAATATACCATTAACTTTATGTTAATAAAATATTTTGCTTGATGCCTTTTAAATTATTCATTTGAAGTAGTCTAAAAATATAAAAGAACTCTTATTATCATTCAATTTACATGATTACTTTTAAGTTCACTTTTTTGGTTTAACATAAACAGAGTGTAAAATTCACATCAAGCTTTTGGTATTTAAAATGTGCAATTTTTATGCAAAAGTTGAATGCTGTGTTACATTTTTAAGGTTGTCATTAGTATAAATATAATTTTGACTTCTGATTTGAAACAATTTAACCCTTAGGAGAAATTATCATGTTTCCCAGGTTGACTCATTATTGCTGCTTTGATTATAGATGGAAACCTTTGTAAAAACACTTTTTAAGGAATCTAAGCACTGACTTGCTGCCCCAGGGATTTCCACTGATGCATGTGAGGGAATGATAAAAATTACCAGGAAAAGTGACTCCTCCCTGCCCCTTCTCAAGAGCTCAGCTTTGATTTTAATTATTAATCAACCACTGTGTGCCAAGGAATGCATGGGGCTCTTTATGGGTTTACCCAAAGGGCACGTCCCTGGCAGTCTCTCTTTGCTAAATATCAAGTCAAATCAAACCATAAATGAACAACATTCTGTCAACAGTGTTGGACACAATATAACCAGGAAAGTAGATATACATAGTCCAAATAAGGAAAGATGTGAACAGAAAGTAAAATAGGTCACTAGCCCTAGGTATAGTGAGACTGGCCTTGAGCAGAGGGGATACCATTTAGATTTATTTTATTGCATGTTCATTTTTTTTTTTATTTTATTGCTATGACTCTTTGGGCTACGTGTATATATATGTTCACCACATGTGTGCCTTGTTCTCACAGAATCCAGAAGAGAGCATCAGATCTCTTGGAACTATACTAACAGATGTTTGTGAACCACTATTTGGGTCCTCTGACAGACCAATAAGTGTTCCTTGTTGGAAGGCCTTGCTGAATTGTCAGAGGTTGCAATCTATCATGGCATAGCAACTTTCCCTAAAAGCTCAGCACATGGAGACTCTTTCCCTCCCCAGCTGTTCCCTACTTGCCCCTATTGCAGAATGTCCCTGAGCCTGAAGGGCTTACCTTATCTAAAAGCTATCTCTAAGCCAGATGGCTAATTTATATATCACTTGACCCATGGCATAGAGTCCTACTAAATGAGTTGTGCTAGGAGATTTGCTATAGGACCCTACTGCCATATATGAAGCCTTGTGATAGTAGCATGACACTTAATGCAAATTAGGGTTTGTCCCCAGGATCCCCAATCATATATTAAAGAATAAAGTTGAGCTGATTCACCAAAACTGTCTCCTGGAGGCTGTCTCCAAAGTACCCACAGCCTATTTCTGCTCCCTCCAAACTAGTGGGCCAGTGATCCCAAGGAGGATTCAGAGCCACACTTACAACCGTTAAGTCAACTCTCCAACCTGCCACCTCTCCCACACAGATTTTTAAAGAAAAAAAAATGTTGATCTCAAAAAGAGAGGATTTTGAACAAATGGCCAGAGTCATTTCCTTTTGATTATAAACAGCATATGAACCTAGTCCTGGAAATGTAACGGAACATTCATATTAAAACATATATAGAAATCCAGTTCTGTAAAGGATTCCTTTAAACTATATATAATTCTAAAAATAAACACAAAAATAATCTCCAAATGCCAGACACTCCATATTTACTTGAAAGAAGGGTATTTCTAGAACCATCCTTGTTGAGGAGAAGGATGAAGTGGAAATTTGACCTACCTGTGCTGAGACACACAGCTTGATACTTTGAACCCCACATGTCTGAGTCATGCTTGCTTTATCCTTATGTCTTTAAGAGCATGCTTGTGCATTGTATTTTACTACAGAGAAACCAGTTTTCCAAAGTGATGTTTCATGTTTCTATGCATTTCAGACTTTTGCATAGCTTAGTCAAACTTCATTTCCCCTGAAGAGTACTAGTTTGTTGGCATGGCTGGACAAAGTAAATGAGGTTTCCAGGAACTTGTTGTCTGTGCTTATTCCAGTCTGTACTAGAAGACATTGTTAGAACCCTTATACAGACTGAAAGCTTGTCACTCATCCTCCCTCCCAGGTGAAACTCTCTAGGTGGTACCCTTATGTGAGAATCATCTAAAGGCAGTATAAGCTAGCTAAAGAAAAAGAGAACACTATTATGTGAGCACTGTTCATGTACACACAGGACTTTGAGAAGTTTAAAGATACATACTACAGTATTTCAATATACTTTTCCATGCACACTATGTTAGTTTTTTCATCTCTTTCTCTTAAGATCTCTGTGGCTTGCCTTTAATCTCAGCACCTGGAAGACAAGAGCAGGCAAATCTCTGTGAATTAAAGGCCAGTTTGGTCTACACAGTGAGTTTTGGGACAGCCAGGGCTACACAGTAGCTACACAGGCTATCCAGGATACCCTGTCTCAAAAAACAAAACAAAACAAAAGCCAACAAACAAAAAGGAACAAAAGGAAAGAAGGAAGGAAGGAAGGAAGATTAGATATCTCGAGTCTCCAAAGTGTCTTGTCTCAGATTTTTGATTATCTTCAGGGTATTTTCAGGTCTATTTAATTTTCTTCCTACAAAATATATTAATTGATTCTAACATGTAGGAATACAGTACTGTGCTTCACCTCCCTCTCTCATTCCTTCTAACATACACAGAGAGAGAGAGAGAGACAGAGAGAGAGAGAGAGAGAGGGAGAGAGAGAGAGAGAGAGAGAGAGAGAGAGAGAGAGAGAGAGAGAGAGAGGGAGGGAGGGAGGGAAGGAGAGAGAAACTTAAATTTAAATCTAGGCTCCACATATGAAAGCAAACATGGCATTTGACTTTCTGAGTCTAGCATGATATTGCAGCCTAAAGTTTCCTTTATCAGTAACTGTTCAGATAATCTTGTAGCTAACTGAAATTTCTGGAGGTTTTATTTTTTCCAAATTACTACTGTTCTGTCAAGTTTCCTTGACACTGTATTTATGTAACTGACATTTGACCATCAACACAAACTTTATGTATGCAAAATCCCATCATCAAGATGTTGGCCAACTGCTCTAATGTGGCAAGGTTATGTTTGTGTCATTTTTAAGGCATTTCATCATTAAAAATCACTTAAGAATTAAGTAACTCTTATATAAACTGATGGTATCATAAATACCAATTCATTGAAATCAGTAAATTGCTAAAGCAAAAGCAAAACCCAGAGAATATATCTATCTGTGTTCACCTATTTGACATAATAAACCATGAACAAAATCTTCTAAAAACTTAACTATGTGTTTTAATGATCCATTGATTTTCAACATTCATTTTTTTTTCTTTTCCATCTAGAAACAAATAGTTCCATGAGAACAGTGTGTGTATTGCAATGTAACACTGTATGATTATGATCCTAAGTGTACATTCTACACTGGTCCCAAATCATATAACCAAACGTACTCAATGGGAATGTGGACTTCACTGGCTACATGTTGGGCACATACTCTAACATAGTTTATTGAGCTTAAAGACTAGACTTTGGCTGAAACAGAAACTGGGGAAACAGAATGGCACAGAAGGGTACCATATGTGGAGATCCTGGCTAAGCATACTAACATTGAAGGCAAGAATGGAGCCATAACATAAAGGAAGATTATGTCTCCTGCATGCTGTCAGTCTATTTTGGAGTCAGAGCCAGGCCTAGACTGTTACACATAATAGCAGTTGTTGTGCCTCAGCCAGTTGGCACTAGACTTACGTTCTTTGCCAAAAGAATCCCAATGTAGGCACTAGAGTATTATCTAGTCCATGTTTCCTTTTGGTGACCAGAATATCATGGGTGTCTTTGTCATCTGTTTTATTGAAATCCAAATACAGCATCTCTGCAGTGCTTCTCTGCTCAATCAGTCTAGTGGCTCTTTTTTTTTTTTTTTTTTTTCTTAATCAAAGGATATTAGATCTATGTGTCATGATTTGTTTGTTGTATATTTATGTAGTTTGACAATGTCTCTTTTCTAAAGCCATCTGTGTTAATAATCTACTATTACAACTAGTTTAGGAGATAAATTCCACAGCTCTTTGTGCCATTCTCCCAAGATAATATTTTTTTTTTAATTCTGAACTTTTGGATATTTTGGATTTTTAATTTTTTTTTTTTTAGTTTTTTAAAGTTTTTTGTGTATTATTGTGAGTGCATATGGATTAAGGGGGTGGGCAAACATGGGCCATGTTCCTTATGTAGAGACAGAAAGCAAACTTTGTGGAGTCATTTCTGCTCTTTCACTCTTTTGCTGGCTTAATCATTTGGGTTTAGATTTGGATTCCCCTTTTAAATACGAACGAACATGTCTTTACTCTCTAAGTTGCTTTCTTAATTACTATTTATTTTAAAACGACACAAAGAAAACAGTATGAATTAAGTATAATCTTTAAGTGAAATTGACTTATCTACAGAATTTCTGTACATTTTGGCAAGTAATATTACTTATGTGGAAGAAACGGTATTCATTCAGTCTATGTATCTCATTCTATCTGGGCTCAGGGAGAAAGAAGTAGTCTAGACAAAAAAGTCTTGAACAGAAATTTGTTTGGCCATGCCTATCATTTTCATCCTTGGCCCCTTTCAAATAAATGCAAGGCTCCAAGGCACCTTTCTTCTTAACACCCCTTTCCATAAACCACTATGGAGGCTGCCCTTTTGATTCTGCTCAATGGGAATCTCAAAATGAAAAGATGATCCAATGTGGAAGAATGTTTAGACTCTTATGTCCTCTGAAGAGCTGGGGCCTGAGCTGACACCCAAAAAACTTGGCTGAGAACCAGAAAGTGGAGATGGGCATGAGACATAGCCCTTGGCTTCCTCTAGCACAAAAAGGGAGACTGCAATCTAAATTCTCAGAGAATAATTACCTGATAAACTGACCCTAATGACAATTCATCGAACAAAAACTCAAGCTTTTGGCATATGGTTTTTCAGGTAGTGGTCCTCAAATGTACACAACTGATAATGCCCAAATTTTCTGTCTACTTTCAGCCACTTATTTTTAAAATGAGTTTAAGCAAACTGCAGTTTAGAGGAATACACATTTATTTTTTACCTTAGTAAACTGATTGGCACTTTGACATATCACCTTTATAGTTGACACAACCTTGAAAATGTGACACATTATCTTGAAGAGTGGAAATAAAAAAGAGAAAGAAAATACAGGGGTAAAGGAATATTTTTTCAGAATGAGATCTTTAAAACCCAGGCATCAATATTTTTGTTTAAGCATGATGCTATTAGAGTTGAAAGGGCCGAAGTCTGTCATACCTTGTTATTGGTTGGTAACTAGTAAATGGATTGTAAGCCTGTGGGTTGTGGCTTTGAAACTATTCATAGAGGTTGTCCCCAAACACCAAAGAATAAACTACTTGATTAAAGAATTAGTAGATTGAATTTTTTATTCAAGTTTACTGCAGGAAGGACAGAAGTGAAAGTTGAAGGGTGTTTGTTAGAGAAAGATTCTTTTCATTTTTGGTCAAAGTGAATTGCTGTGAGCTGCCACATGTCAGACTTCTGGCATCTGGACAGACAAATTTACAGTTCTTTGCTTTTGTTCTTAAACATACTCCTAGTGAAATGGGTGGATGGAGAATTCGATTAGGGATGTAACTATCTTTGCACAAACTTATCAGCTCTCTGAGACTTTAACACTTTGTTATCATATTATCCGAGTATTCTTCCTGTCCCTGGCCCACTGGAAAATCCCTTATCACAAAAGTGTTCCTAAAATATTCCAAATAGCACATTTTCTCCCCGTCTTTCTGCATTTGCATTGCAGGTCTGCAGCCTAAGAGGAAATATGAGCCTTCTACATGCCATTGATTACAAATCTCCTGACAGGGAAAAAGTCCTTTCCCCTTTGTGATGCTCTTGTCCTCCCATAACCTTCCTGCTTCACTCTCTCCATTGTGTGTATTCTGTGCAGCACAGCACAATGGGAGACTAGTGTGGCAGAATGGGAGGCTGAAAATTTAGGGCAGGATCAGAAACTTTATCTGCAAAAGACAGAAGGCACATATTTTAGGTTTTGTTCACAAGAAGGTCCTTGTCACAGCTATTCAGCTCTACTGGTTCCTGGTAGAAGCAGCCATAGGCAATATCTAAGTGCATAGACATAACATTCCAATAACGTTTTATTTATGGCCACAGTAGTGGTAAATCCTTCAATGTTCATGAGTCTTTAAAATATCATGTATACTTTCCCACATTTTTATGTATTACTCCCTCATACAATACATCCTAACCACAGTTTTTCTTCCCTCCACTTCCCCAAGATCCCCAGACAAACCTACCCTCTCCCCAAGATCAACTCCTCTGTTGTTTTCCTTCAGAAACGGGCATACCTCCAAGGGATATCAACCAAATACGACATAAGACATTACAATAAGTCTAGACACAAACCCTCATATCAAGGTTGGACTAGGCAACCCAGTAGGAGGAAAAGGGTCCAAAGTGCTGGCAAAAGAATCAGAGATACCATACACACACACACACACACACACACACACACACACACACACACACACGGTTGGAGTCTCTCAAGAACACCAAGCTACACAGCCATAATATATATGAAGAGGAAACTGTAGTGCAGAGCCTGTGGGATTCATGACTGCCACGCCAATCTCTTTATGAACTCCTTTGAACCTTCCTTAGTTGATCCTGTGGGCCATATTCTCCTGGTATCCTTGACCCATCTGATCTAAGTTCAACCTAGTGTTTGGCTATGGTTCTCTGCATTTGCTCCTATCAGTTTCTAGATGAAGTCTCTCTGATGTCAATTGGAAAAATACAAAAAACTTCCTAACTCATGGGCCATACTGACACCAACTGTGCTGAGCTATGACTTCTATGCTACATCTTGATGACATAGTAGAGGAGACAGATTAATGTGCACAGGAATCTTGTGTCTTCCCTCTATGTAATCTTGGGAGGCTTTCCAATTTCTCTCAACCTAATTTTAATTGAAGTTGTATCTTTATTTGTGTGTACAGTGAGAGGAAGAGGAGGATATGAAACAGAAATGGAGACAGTGATTTTGAGAATCTACCTGCAAGGTTATGTGACATTTGATGAGTTGTTATGAGAGCAGTTAGCATGATGCCTTAATCTAAATTCATGACTGTTCTGGGAAATCCATTAACAAGTTTCTGCTATGTAACCTAAGATTACCATCAGCTAAGATTCACTCACTAATTACACTAACATGGAAAAGACTTGATTACATTTCTGAGAGTTAACTGAAGTTCTTAGGTCAGATGGTTCTTATTTACATTCTGCCTATGGACAAGTGGAACTGCCTAAAATTGTATCTTATAAGTAAAAATAATATAATTTCTCTCACACAAAGGCACTGTGAAAATTGTATGAAATAGTATTTATAAAGTGGATAGTACTTATCCTTTAAGAATTGGTCTTTTAAAATGTTGTTAGCAATATTACTAATACTATCAAATGGCTTCAGAAGCCCAACTGGACTAAAGCCCACCCCATACAACTTTATTTCCAAAATCTGATCAGCTAGCATATCCAGATATTTTCCTCTCTATGTGTGATGTGTTTATCGTAGTCTTTTTGTTTTGTTTCCTTATACTGTTCACACCTTGCTCATTTCAAATGAAATGTCTTTGGCCATGAGCTTCTCTTTATCCTAAGGTCTTTGTACTCACTTGCCTTCCATGAAGTGTTGTCAGAACTTTCAGAACCCAGTTAAGTTTCAGCTTCATGTGGCCCTCCCAAAACTCTAGTCCCAGTGGATATCTCTTTCTTTCTTCCTTCCTCCCTTCCTTCCTTCTTTTTATGTTTTTAAACAAAAATGACACTTGCATAGTATCAGGTATAATTATGCACATAGGTGTATGTGTGTGTGTGTGATATTATTTCATTCTCTAATTTTATTATATTTTTAATTAAGTGGTCTCCTGTAAATGAAAAGATTGGGCTATCCAATTGTGTGGTATGTCATATCTGCCTATAAAATATACTCCATTACTCTAAGCACCCATATTTTCTTTTTTTTAAATTTATTTTATATAACCAAGTCCATTTAAATGAAAACAAATTTTATAGGCAATATTTGGGAATTTGGGTGCCATTCTTTCCAAACTACTTCCTGCTGGTAAGGGGCAATGTCATGGGGGATTCGAAGAAGATTCAGAAATCCTGGCTGTAGTCTGTAAGGCTGCTTTGTCCAGCTGTTTTGAATGTAGGATCACCTGGTACTCTGTTTCAGGTGGTCTGGCTTGAACAAACCCCTTTAGT
Organism: Phodopus roborovskii; assembly: GCF_943737965.1. Lineage (NCBI taxonomy): Eukaryota > Metazoa > Chordata > Mammalia > Rodentia > Cricetidae > Phodopus > Phodopus roborovskii. The sequence goes on from NW_026126407.1 coordinate 41,205,005, forward strand.
CTGGAAGGAATCCACATCTTTTCATTTTCTGTGGAAACAAAAATAGAAATCCTTTTCCTCAGTAACTTGTCCTTGAACTTAAATTTTGGAGTCAAAGCATTTTTTTTAAATTTAATTTATTATTTTACATGTCAATCCCAGTTCCCTCTCCTTCCCTCCCTCCCTTCCTCCCTCCTTCCCTCTTTTTTACCCTTTCTGCCCTCTCTCCTGCACTCTAACCACCCTCCCCTCCCATCCCCCCACCCCAATTCCATATGTAGGGGAATGCCATATAGATCTGACAGGTCATGTGAAGTAGGGATTAGTGCTTCTCTCCTGTCTCTAGATTAAGGCAGTTATCCCTCCATGGGGGATGTGTTCTCAAGGTCCTTTTGTGCACCAGGGATACATCCTGGCTCCACTCTCTGAGGTCCCTTAGGCTGCTCAGTCCTTCTGGCTGAGGCCCATATTCAGGGGGCCTGAGTCAGTGCCATGCTGGCTTCCCAGCTATCAGTCTGGGGGCCTGTTAGCTCCTCCTTGTTCAGGTAAGCTGTCTCTATGTGTTTCTGCCACCTGGTCTTGTCTTCTCCATCTGCATCTGGGTTCTACTTCGACTCAGTGTTTATGTATGGGTGTTTGCTCCTGTTTCCAACAGGCATTAGTTGAGGGCTCCATGGATATGTTAGTTGTTGATCTCACTCTCTGGGAAGGGCATTTATGGTAGCCTTTCCATGGAAGCTCAAATTGTTAGTTGGCAGCAGTCTTGTATTTCTCTAGACCTTTCTTTGTGTCCAATTTTACCTTCAAACCAATATTGGCTCCCTCTTTTATGTTCTCTCTCTCTCTCTCTCTCTCTCTCTCTCTTTGTCTCTCTCTCTTTCCTGTCTTCTGTTCCTAACCAGGCTTAATCTTCCTGGTCGCACATGTTTTCCTTCCTCCCCCTCGTTTTCTCCTACTTCTTTCTCCATTCGCCCCCCCCCCCCACTTCCCCTGAGCTCTAGGGGACTTGTCCCTTCCCGGTTCTGTGAGAGACTTTATATGAATCTCTTAGAATACACCTTGTATCCTAGTTCCTCTGATGGTGTGAATTGTAGGCTGGTGATTCTTTGATCTAGGTCTAAAATCCATATATGAGTGAGTACATACTGTGTTCCTCTTTTTGTGACTGTGTTACCTCATTCAGGATGGTTTCTTCAAGTGCCATCTACTTGTCTGCGAATTTCAAGATACAGTTATTTTTTTTCTGCAGAGTAGTATCCCATTATGTAGATGTGCCACATCTTCATTAACCATTCTTCAATTGAGGGGCATCTAGGTTGCTTCCAGGTTCTTGCTATTACAAATAGTGCTGCTATGAACATAGTTGAACAGATGTCTTTGTTGCATGGATGTGGATCCTTTGGGTATATGCCTAAGAGGGGTGTTGCCAGGTCCTGTGGTAAAATAATTCCCATTTTCCTGAGGAACCGCCATACTGATCTCCAAAATGGCTGTGTGAGTTTGCACTCCCACCAGCAGTGGAGGAGTGTTCCTCTTTCTCCACATCCTCTGCAACATGAGTCATCATTGGTGTTTCTAGTTTTAGCCATTGTGGCAGGAGTAAGATGGTATCTCAAAGTTGTTTTGATTTGCATTTCCCTGATAGCTAAGGATGTGAAGCAATGTTCTTAAGTGTCTTTCAGCCTTTTTGATTTCCTCTATTGAGAATTCTTTCTTCAGTTCTGTACCCCATTTTTAATAGGGTTATTTGGTGTTTTGCTGACTAGTTTCTTGAGTTCTTTGTATATTTTGAAGATCAGCCCTTTGTTGGATATAGGATTGGTGAAAACCTTTTCCCAGTCTGTGGGCTGCCGTTTGGTCATGTCCACTGTGTCCTTTGCCTTACAGAATCTTCTAAGTTTGAAGAAGTCCCATTTATTAATTGTTTCTCTCAGTGTCTGTGCCCCTGGAATTATGTTCAGGAAGCAGTCTCCTATACCAATTTGTTCAAGGGTACCTCCTACTTTCTCTTGTAAGAGGTTCAATGTGGCTGGATTGATGTTGAGGTCTTCGATCCATTTGGACTTGAGTTTTGTGCATGGATACAGACATGGGTCTATCTGCAGTCTTCTACAACACCCTCATCCAATTGAAACACCCATATTTTCACAGATAGTTCCTAGACCACACTAGATCTACCTAGACCCTAGTAGTCTGTACTGATCCTAATCCTAAAGACTACTATATGAATAATATTCTTTTTTCAGTGTATTATCCCATTTTCCCTGTCTTATCTTCACTTTTTATCATTGTTCACACTCCAGCATCTCCTACTGTGTCAAGTACCAAAGATTATATACTTAACAGTAGTTTATTTGTTGCCTTTTTTTTTTTTTTTGGTGAATCTTCAATGTTGCCCTTAGGTAAACCATGCTCCATTATATGGAATCCATGGGTTTCCTTTTGAGCATTTTTTGTGATTCAGAATTATACTGCACACAATGCCTCCATTCTTCACTGGAATTTATTAGGATCCCAGGTAATTGTGATTCACTGACTGGGTAGTGTTTGGAAAGACTGGTTGCAGTAATTCAGCCAAATTTCCTACTTCTGCATATACTATCTTCTGTAGCATTAGATATTAAAATAGAAATGTCATCATCTTTCTCTTTCCTTATCCATCTTGTCAAATACTGCATTGTGGATGTGGATATGGCTTCCCTCCACCTGGAACAAGAGGCAAATGCCAGAGGGTTAGATATAGAGGAAAGAGAAAATTATGATGACATTGTTATTTGCTGCCAGAGAAAAACCCTTTTTTTCTTATGACTCTAGCCAAGGAGGTTTCAAGTAAATGTCCTTCCAAGATTTTAGTTCCTCAGACCTATCTGCCACAGCATTCACAGCAGGAAAACAATCATGGCACTGCCTTGCTGACTAAACTTTCTGGTATTAGGTCTCTGTAGCCAGGCTAGGCAATGAAGACAGTTCTAGTGTCAAGGTATAGAGGAGAGAGAAAGGGAAGATGCTTCCATGAAAAATAAATGATGTCCCATCTTCTCTCCTGTCCTTCTCCTGTTCGCTTCATAAGAGATGATATCAGCTACTGAAATTTCAAATGTACAAAAGCCAAAATATGCATCATTCTGAATATGTTGACATTGAACCCCAGTGATAATCAAAGAGTGAGCATTTTTTCTGAAACCTCTGAGTCTACAAAAGAGTCAAGGAAAAGAGTCAGTTCCTTGTATAACCTAAGCAAGGAGGGAAGACACTTGTCATTGAAATCTGCACCCTACTTTGCTTTGTCCATTTGTTTGTGTAGCACTTGTATACCCATGTTACATGGTCAAAGCTGTTTCTTGAGAGGGTTAATCTTGGGAAATATCTGGACTTGTTTTATTGGCAATAATGAAATCACCACTGCCTCTGCCCCCTGCAGATGGTGTTATTGGTGCTTTGTTTATATGGCAAGAATTCTTCCTTTGAACTCTATTCTGTATTTACAAAAGCCACGCATTACTTGTTTTGGAATTTTTTTTTAAATAAAATTCTTCATACTCTGTTTCTGGAGATATATTGTGGCTTGGAGGAATTGAGGGGAACATGTAAAGCACAAAGCAGACACATTGTCAAGTATCTAAGGTGTGAAAGGAGTTTCTCTCAATCTCCACTAGTCACTCTGAACAGTTCCAGGTTGGCTGTGTAACAGGTAGGCTCCACGTCTATAGCACTTCAGAAAACAGTGTCCAAGAGAAGCTCAAAATAACTTATGGAGATTCACTTACAAGCAGATGACAACAGTTATGTTACATTCACAAACTTTCTTTTTATTTCTCCTCCTCTTCTCCCAAACCACTATGATTATACATAGAATTCATGCCAGGGACATTTACGTGTGCCCAAGAGAGTTCATTCCTTTGAAATATATGTATTTCAGCATTATCACTTCAAAAATAGGATGTAAACATTTAAAACAGAACATCCAATTGTGCAGAGGAACAAAGTTACACTTTAACTTTTTAAAAAGACTTTGATTCTTTTCACTTCTTCAGGAGCCCAAGGGTTTCGAAACCAACCACCCTTTGACAGATCAAGGGATGGACCAACTGTTATGTCATATAATTGGCTTTTGTAGCAAGACAGAAAAGGATTTGAATGTCTGCACCATTGCTCTGGAACTGAAACTATGGTGGTGTGTTTTATGTTCCTGAATATATTTGTTCATTTGTAAAATGGGGATAATGGGTTCTTACAAACTGCTTTTACTTAGAAAGCACACTGACTTCTCAATTGAGCCCACATGATAACTAGAAACAGGATAAAAGCCCAGCATCTCTGAATACATTTTCTATCATCTTTCTACTTTGGACCAGTCACATGCTTAACTCCACATGTTGGCATGCTAATTCCTCAAGAAGTGTAGGAATGAAAACCTGTGCTACACAGCCTATTTCATTCCTCTACAAGGCAAAGGGCACAAAGATAAGAGTAACTGAGATGTCTCAGTGTCAGTTTTTATAATGTTCTAGCCAAGGTTCCCCAAAAGTACCTACAGCCTTCTAATCACTGTCTTTATCCTGAAAGTTACCTTAAATTTCAGGACCAACTAAAGCTCATGGGGCAGATTATCCCCTAATAAGGGAAATGACTTAGAATGGTGAGGGTGTGTGCCTTGAAATGGGAGTAATCACCTTATGACAACTAGATTTTTTTTCTTCATTTAATAGGGACTTTGAGACATTTTGTAGAATAAGAATTAATGACAAATCAGACTACACCTTAAACATGGATTCTAGGTTATTCATACTACATGTCCCTTGGGCACTCTGTCTCTTTTTTATCCTTTTCCCTTCCTAGTAGGCCACTTTGGGGAAATCACTACACTATCAGTTGCCCTGTTGCTTTGGTACCTGTGACTAGGCAGAATATCACAACAGGCAGTATGCAGTATCTCAAACCTGTTTACCTCCTGATTGTTAGTAAATGAGAGAGGAAGTGGCTGGGGTTTCAACAGTGCTTTTAGATGGATGTTGACTTGTTTTCTCCTTACATCTTACAGAATTTACCATCTCCTAATAGTGCTACAGGCTGGTGACCAAACCTTCCACACAGCAGTATATAGGGGGTATTTACCCAAGTCAAAGCAAAAAAATCTTTAACAATGGATATTATCTAGCACATTCAGGTATCATCTAGTGCAAATACTTTGTTTATTATAATCTGCTTATTTTATTGTATGTGTCATAAGTCAATTAATTCTCATAATAATCTTTCATGCCAACTAAAATTAGCACCCCACTGCTCAGAAGAGGAAAAAGAAGAAAAAGTAAAATTAGGAAACAAGAAGAACAATCAATTTTAGTTGATTTGAGTCTATGGTCTTTATTGTCACGCCTTCATCTCTTTATATAAATTAGAGTGGATCAAATATTATAAACTCTCTTCTTCCTACACTGTCTGTGCCTTTATTTTTCTTGTTCTTAAAAGTCAGTGGCTCTTTATAAAGTTGTATATTCAAAATAGGTGAAGAACATTTCCAAAGTCCCAAAACTGTCTTGTAATGGTTCTAGTGTTGTGTACTAGTGTTTATTTACTTAGCGACCTAGAATATGACTTATTCTGATTCAAAGCTCCAACAAGGCAATGAGGTAGACAACAAATCACTCTTCACCTATTACCCAAAAGCTTTCATCAATCCTGAGACAGGAGACGATGTCTGCCTGTGAAGTATGTCAGTGTCTCCTCTCAGAGCATCACAAATGGCAAGAAAATGTTGTTTCCCTCTCTGACATTTTGCCACCTGGGTTGCCATTGTAAGTGACTTGGGGACTTAAATGATATTCACATAGAGGCAACTTGCCTTTTGTAGTTTAAACAGTTCTCATTTCATCCATGTGCTGGGCATCAACCTCCCCCTTCGATGGCAGGAGTACAATAAAGGCTTTTAAGCCACTCAGCAGAGGCACCCCCATGCTGCTTTCTTTCTTGGTATGTCTTTGCCTTCACTGCTAGCCATTATAAAAGACTGTATGCTGTTATTAGCCTGCATCTTAACTGAACATAAGTTGTGATCAAACTCCTCAGTATTCATGAATGGGATATAATTTTTTATAATATTGGAAGAAAAAAAAAAAAAACTAACTGCACTGCATCCAAAAACTCATCCAAGGGTTTCTCCTTCTTACTGTGTTAACTAACTTGCACATTCACTCTTAAAGGTGTACATAATATTTCCAATTTTAAGAAGCTGAGTAATGTCAGAAGATATGGGATCTAGGATAGCCAACAGACAACGTGTGTGTGTGTGTGTGTGTGTGTGAAAGTGTTCATGCTATGAAAAAATCATTGAGTAACTGGCAAGACACTATATGTCTAATATCAAGTATTATTAGAAAATAAAAACCTGCAAGTGGCTGCTTTTTAAATTTATTTATTACACAGAAGGGAATAAAAAGAGTTTTGAGAAACATACAACAATAAAAGTTTAAGTATTTAAGACAGAAGGAATATCTTTGTTATACAAATATTATCCAAAATGCTTTCCCCTGTGATCTTTAATGGTGATTCCAAGGCTGTAGAACAAGTACTTACATTTCTATATACTGGATGATGACAACAGTTCTTAGAGAAACTGAAAATCTTGTTCTAGGTTGAGCTTTCAAGTGGCAAAGTGAAGACTGAATCCTATTCCCAGCCTGAGCTCTATTCTTGTGGGACATAACCTCCCAAAAAGACAAGGCTGTATTTCTAAGTCCAGACATCCAACTATGAGGAGAACACAGATGCTTACCTGACTCAAAGCAAGCTTTGGAGTAAGCTGCCACTATTGTGAAATTCAAGTTCCTCAGTCAAAAGGCTGAGAATCATGGGAGAAGCACAAGAAAAGCTTAGAAGGGAGACTAAAGAGCAGTAAAGAAGGTGGGCTATAAGTTGTGGCAGCAACTATGAAGAGATGAGGGAACTCACCAGGTAGAAATGTAGGAAAGGATTCTAGCCTGAAGGACAGAGAGGGGACAGCTTTTTAACAAGACACCTAAATCTCCATAGCCCCTCAGGGTTCTTGAATACCACATTAAAAGCACATCCATCACTGGACAGATCTGTGATAGGAGCAGGTGCTGGGATATTAATGAAAGAGCTGGCCATGTCCTGCTATTTGCTATAGCCTCTGAGCACATGAATCATCATTTTCACCTAATCCCACTTTGCACTAATCAGGACAGATGATGGGAGGGCTTAATTGGGAATGACATGAAGTCATTCATTCTACTACAATGGAAAGCACAAATGTGCTCGTGTAGAATATACAAGCCATCACTCAAAACATATAAAAGTAGCTTAATATTCATCCCCAAATGTATAGTTCAAATATAAAGAGAAATATTAAAATCTACCTCTAAGAAAATCAATTTCTATTTTACTTTTTAAAAACTCAGGCAAGATATATGTAACTAACAAAATGGGAGGAAATGAAGAGTAGCAACAAATGGAAAGAGCAGTGAAGAAGGAAAAGGAAATGGAACGCCTGTGTAAATAACAGTAATTAGATGAACATTGTATTCCGGTTAACTGTAAAGCTTTCAAATGAGATGGAATAGGAAACTAAACACAGCCAGGAGAAATCAATCAATAAGGCATACAGCTACAAAACTATTTTATGGTTAGTTTAAAGTGAAGACTTTTGAATACAGCCAACAGTTGGACAGTTCTAAATGGCTGATTAAATGCATATGTTTTATTTTAAGCTAGTCAAATTGCACCTCTGTTCATCCCCCATTCATTTTAGATTTCTGTAAATGATAGCTAATAGGGTGCTAGCATTATTCTTCTGCTCGCTAACATACCAAGCACTCAACAGAGCGAGGTAAAATAGGCTTTTGTGGGCAATTCATGGATGGGGCATCCTTTGGAGATGACAGAATCAACTGAGCATGGTAAGACAAATCCACCATGTGGGCCAGACAAATTTTATCTGGAAGAGCCAGAGATGGTGCTAGGAACTGGTCTGGTTTTGTTTTATGTTTTTTTGTTTTTGTTTTGCTTTAATTTTGTAGATAATTGTTAATCTTACATGACTTTCACAGTAGCGCCTGAGGTTTATATGGAGGTGTTCTGTCAAAAGAATGTTTGATCATATAACTTTAAAGGAAAAAGGCTTGTATTTGTTATCCTAAACTTTCTTGAATATGTCACAATCTTTTGTCCCAACTATGAGTGTGCATTCCATCTGTGTGTACCAATGTCTGGTCACAAGCACCTGCAGTATTTGAAATTACTTTTCTTTAAAGTCACCTAGAAACACATGCCCAATCCCTTACAGTGGGGAACAGATGGGTGAATGAATGAGGCAGGTCTGGTCTTTCTCTTCAGGTTCTTGTATTACTGGTACAAGAATATTATATTGCACACTCTGGGCATGTGGGGTCTGAAACAAACTCATTTTCTAGAGAAGGACATGGCATGGAAGATTGCCATTTTGCATTCTGATTTATTATTCTATTTTATAGAAAGCTGTCTGGTTATGGTTTTCTGAGAGTCTGATATGTAAACATTCCTTATAAGTTTTAAGGAAAAAATACCAAATATTTTAAACGATGTCAGTTAAAGAAGGTTTCTTCAGGGAAATAAGTTCTCAGTGCAGTTATGGTATTCATTTAACCTGCAACCTACTGGGTTTTCCACCTGTGAAATGGTACAATGAATGATGAAGAGAATTAAGACCTTATGCTATCAAGAAAATGTAAAGGATTGGCTACTGTGTGCACTAGAGAAAGACAGACATGTCATGCTTTCAGGAAGAGTTCTGTTCCCCAACAATTACCAATTTTAAGATCCGGTTCCCTGGAGTGTTATATTAATTACTTTTGATGCCTAGTGAACTAATATATAGTCTACCATGTAAGTGATCTGTTTTGATATATGTAGACTGAACTCTGGAGAGAGTTTTAGTCTTGGCATTGCCATTTCCAAGTTTTATGACCTTTAACAAGCTACCCAATCTCTTTGCAAACTAACTCTTCTCAACTAGAAAGCAGGGAGAACAGGGCTTCTGGGGTGCTGAAGATAATACGAATACATGGCACAGAGCTGAGCCCACTCGATGCACTTAATGAAAGGTATGTATTCTTCTTTAAGTGTCAAATTTACTTGGAAACAATACATGAGTTTAGAAACATTAACTAAATGCAATATATTTTTCAGAAACTTTGAAGTCATGCCCTCTGCGTATAATTAGCATGAAGCTTTCAGCACAAGGGTGTAAGTTCATCAGTAGTCATTAGTCCTGCTGTGTCCCTCATGATCTCTAGCAGCCCTGTGTCCAAAAGCCCCACCTGCTAGAAGATTATATTCCATAGTCAAATCTCAGGGTCACTTTATTGTCCTCTGCCTAGGCCATAGCAGTGCATAAACAGCTTCAAACCATTTTTGCAAGATTATTCCAGCCAAGAAGGACCTAACAGTTTAAGACCAGCAAATAAACAATGAAAAGAAAATCTATTTACTGACCATGTACTAGGATCTAGGAATGATTATTAGTGTTGTTTATGCATCATTTCATTTATTGTGGTATTTGTGAAAATGGGTCTTAACTCAGACTACTTTAGGTTGAAGTCTTGGCTCTGGCTCTCAGCTGGATGACCTTGATAAACTCTTTTCCAATGGTATGCAAGTATTGGTGACAGTAGTTGGTCTTTGGAGGTCTGTGGTTGGGGTCAATGGAGCAGGGTATCTATCTGGTGCATTGTACACTTCTTGAATCACTTTCTTCCACTAGCTCCTATGAGATCTCGCATACTGAACCTGCTGATTCTAACTGGAATCTTTAGTTGTTTGAGAAAAAGAGAGAGAGAAAGAGAGAGAGAGTAAAACTTCTAATCTTAGCATTCATCTTTTCTACCTCTCCAGTTGCTAAAGATGGATTCCTACAGTCTCTACTATATTACCTGCCTCTCAATGCAAGCTTCTATTTACATCTTATTTCACTTGAATAGATAAGAAAGCAGATGAAGTCAGCTTTGTGTTGCAGTCAATTGTCAAGACAGCACAAACCCAACCAATGTCTGACCTGGATGGCCAAGCTACTTGAAATGAATTGAGACTATTGGAAGAGTTATTATATAAACCTAAGCAGACTCTGACATCATCTCAGTACTTATGTAGGTTGTGACATCTTAAGAAATCATGCCGATTCCCCATATGATAGTACAGTTTGACGCTTAATTAAAAATTTAAAAACAGTTTTTGAAGGTTAAGGGTTCCATCGAAAACTTCAAATCATTTTCAAGGAAAATTAACGAAAATTATTAATTGTTATAGCTCACTTATAATAATCTAGATGAGAACATTACGAAAAATTAGTGAAATTATTATCAGATGGAATAATTAAAGATCAATTGTGAAATAATCACATAATTCTAGCTATGCACTATATCGCTCTTCATTAATCAACTATAATCTGGAATTGCAATACTTAATTAAATGCAAGAAAGTGTTTGTGTGTTCTGGCTCTGAAAAAGGATAATTGGAGAGTGCCAAAGCTGTGCAGTTGTTAGTTTGTGCTGATTTTTGAGAGTTGAGAGCTGGAGATTGTACAGTGTGGGGGTGGGTCACTTTGTAGACAGCTGATGAAAGTCTAGAGCTGGAGATTGTACAGTGTTAGGGCAGGTCACTTTAGATCTGCTGAAGCCTGCTCTAAAATAGATGTCAATGCTTTCCAAGGGGATACTAATCATTTTCTCTGTGGAGATTTCTTTTTCTCTTAATTCTGAAAAAAAAATGGGGTTATTAATTCATCAGTTAGAAGATAGTAATACATGTAATTAAGGCATCTGCCTCTGATCTCAAAGCCCCGTCAACAAAATTTCCCTGGCTTTTCCTTCTTCACCACCCCAGAGCAGCCTTACTGATTGATGCCCAGCATAATCCCCAAAAAGGAAAGTTACTCTGCTTAACACCCATAGCTGTCAGGGAAATGCAAATCAAAACAACTCTGAGATTCCATCTTAACTCCTGTCAGATAGCTAATATCAAAAACACCAAATACAGTATATGCTGGAGAGGATGAGTTGAAAGGGGTACACTCCCCACTGCTGGTGGGAGGGCAAACTCATACAGCCACTTTGGAAATGGTGGTTTCTCAGAAAAATGGGAATCAGTGTACCACAAGTCTTGGCTTATTCCACTCTTGGGCTTATACTCAAAAGTTGTACATTCATACAATAAGGACATCTGTTCAACTCTATTCATAGCAACATTATTTGTAATAGCCAGAACTTGGAAGCAACATAAATGCCTCTCAGCTGAAGAATAGATGGAGAAAATGTAGTACATTTACACAATGGAGTACTACTCAGGGGAAAACACAAGAGAATCTTGAAATTCACAGGCAAATGGATGGAACTAGAAGAAACCATCCTGAGTGATATAACCCAGTCACAAAAAGGCAAACACGGTATGTAGTCACTCATATATGGATTTTAGACATAGAGCAAAGGATTACTAGCCTACAATCCACACCACTAGAAAAGCTAGGAAAGAAGGAGAACCCTAAGAAAGACATACATGGTCCCCTGAAGAAGAGGAAAGGGACAAGATATCCCAAGAAGTTGGGAGCATGGGGGAAGGGGAGAGGTAGTTAAGAAGAGGAGGGAAGAGGAGGACATGCGGGACGAGGAAGAATGAGTCAGGGAAAGAATAGAGAAGAGCAAGAAAAAAGATAACATAATAGAAGGAGCCATTATAGGTTTTAAGAGAAATCTGGCACTAGATAAATTTCCAGAGATCTACAAGGATGACCCCAACACACAATCTAAGCAATAGTGGAAAGGCTACTTTAAATGCCCTTCCCCAATAATGAAATTGATGACTACCTTATATGCCATCCTAGAGCCTTCATCTAGTAGCTGATGAAAGCAGAAATAGACACCCACAACTAAACGATGAGCTGAACTCCTGGAATCTAGTTGCAGAAAGGGAGCAAAGGTCTTGACTGACCAGGGTGGAGAAACCCACAGAAGCAGCTGACCTGAACAAAGGATAGCTCATGAACTTTAGTCTGATAGCTGGGAAACCAACAGAAGACCAACCTAGACCCCCTGAATGTGGGTGTTAGTTAGGAGGACTGGACAGTGTATAGGGACTCTAGTAATGGATCAGTATTTATCCCTAGTATATGATTTGAGTTTTGGATCCCATTCCACATAGAGGGATACTCTCTCAGCCTCGACACATTGGGGAGGGCCTAGGCCCTTCCCCAAATGATATGACAGACTTTGAAGACTCCCCATGGAAGGCCACACCATCCCCGGGAAGTAAAATGGGATGGGATGGGCTTTGTGTGGGAGGGGGCAAGGGAGGAAGAGAGGGTGTGGGAACTGTGATTGACATATAAAACAAACTTGTTTCATATTTTAATAAAAAAAAGTTGGGAAAAAAGTAATAGCATCATATCATCTCCTTTTTCTCCCTATGGCCCCTTCTAGCTACTCTTCTTCAAACTCTACCCATACACCCTCATTCTCATGATGATATCCTGTTTTTCTTTGATTATATTTGTAACATGTAACATATATACATGTATACACACATATACACACAGTCTACTGAGACCATTTTTGTCATATGTCGGTATATGGTTTCAAAGCTGACCACTCTGCATTGGACAACCAATAAAGTATCTCACCTATAGGACAGTTCAATTATTCTCCCAGTAGTCATTAGCTGCTTATAGTTCTTTGTCTATGAGTGGGACCCTGTGAGATTTCCCTCCTCCCACTGAACATTTTCACTGGTAATACTATTGATCCAGTCTTGTTTATGCAGCTACTTTGAGTTAAAAATATTTTCCAATAGACTTCTTGGTATTCTAGCTCGCGCAATATTTTTATTCCCTCTTACACAGTGTTGCTTAGAGCCATATATGCAGGAGCTGTGATGCTGATGTACGTGCTGTGGCTGGGTCCCCCGTGATCCATTGATCTATACATTGTGTTCAGTTGTGGTTCTCTATGATGCTCTCTATCCACTGTAAAAAGAATTTTCTTTGTTGAGGGGTGGTAGCTACTCTTATCTGTGACTATAAGGTAAGATTTAGAATGCTATAAGAAATTTTACTGGTCTGGCAAAATGAAAGTAGTCATTTCTTTTCTAAGATCCATATCCTAACTAGGTCTGGAAAGCTCACTGTTTCTAGTATCAGGAATGGTTTTTCTCCCATACAGTGGAACTTAAAGTCCAGTTAGACAGTTATTCTATTAGCTGAGACTAACATGTGAATACCTCTGCTTGTGTCCTTATGAATATCTTGCCATACTGGTAATTGTTATGGATCTTAGGTGTTCAGCCTTGGTAGAATTGTTCTGTGCTTTTTGTTTTGTTTGTTTTTTACTATTTTGCTAAAATTCTGTTTTTTATTTTTTTAATGTAAATGAGAAACAATCTTATTTTACATATCAATCCCAGTTCCCTCTCCCTCCCATCCTCTCATGACCTCCAAGGACCCCCCCCCCCCAGTTCCATACCTCATCCACTCACCAGGGAGAGTGAGGCCTTCCATGGAAGATCATCAAAGTCTGTCACACCATTTGCGGCAAGGCCTAGGCCCTGTCCTGTGTATTTAGGCTGAAAGAGTATCCCTCTCTGGGGGAATTGGCTCCCAAAGTCCATTTCTGCACTAGAAATAAATACTGATTCCACTGCAAAAGGCCCCATAGACTGCCCAGGCCTCCTAACTGTTAATTTCTAATATTTAGCAGCTTGCATAGTACCATGAAAAATAAACCACAGGAGAGAGACTTTTAAGTGAGGTCTAGTACAAATCATACAGATCTTGTATCCTTGCATCCTAAATTTGTGGTGTCTTTAGCAATAGGCTCACCCTAAACCCTTGAGGAGAAACTAAAGGATATATTCATAATCTATATTATTTGGAAGATTACTTGGACTACCCTGATCAACCATTCAAAAGGAGTTTTCTCTTGTCTGGTACCGGAGTTTTTGCTAGTCTTTGGTTTTTACAGGGAACATCGTCAAACTAAGTGACTTAAATGTATATATGTTGTTATATGTACATATTATTATATTACTTATATATTGTTTTATAGATTATCATATATGTATATTTACACCCAATAATTTTGCAACTGGAATAACCACAGAAACCATATATGGGAGGGTGGCTTTGGAGGATAATGACAAAATATAGGTAATATTAATAGGGAACCAGAATAACAGGGATGGGGCTCCAACTGGAAAGGAAGGAAGGAGGTCAATACAGAAGGAAAAGGGGGTATAAATAATGTTAAATTTTTTGATAAATCCTCAAATAATCATACTATTTTATATTCACTAAAATTATACATAATATATAAATGTGTGTAAATTTGTGTGTAAAAACTTATTATCTATTTTTTAAGTTGTATCTATATGTGTTTGTATGTGAGTGCAGGTAGCCACAGAGTCAGGAAGAAGGTATCAGATTCCCCTGAGCTGGAGTTATAGGTGGTTTATAAGCTATCCCATGTGGGTGATGGAAGCCAAATTTAGGTCCTTTGGAAGGGTGGGAAGAGCTCTTAACCACTTAACATTCTCCATCCCAGCAACAGTTGTTAATTTAACACTTAAATGTAAAATGAAAATTGCAAATAATAAAATAAATGTATTTCATTTCAGGGTGATGCTTTGTATATCAGTCAGTCAGTCTCCATGCACACTGGCTTCTGCTCACTGTGATAATATGCAATTCCTCCTTTCTTTTTGTGTGTGTACACAACCCTAAGTCCCATCACACTGGATGAATAGAACACAATTTTTGCTTATTGATTAGCTTGTTAACATTGTTAGTGTGCTTCCAGTTTTAGATATTATAAATACGATAATGGTGGGTCATTGTGAATAAGCCTCTTCATTCAAACTTACTGTAATTTACTTTTTATAATTATTTTAGGATGCTTTCTTTACTTTTCTTCACTTGGTCAAATAAGCAACACAGTACTTAGGAAGCAGAGGATGATCTGTTGTCTTTCTTTATGTAAAAAGGCAGATGAATATAGTAGTGTCATATTTTAAATGGGAATGTTTTAGATAATTTGTTACTATTCAGTCCTCATAGGCTATCTTCATAACAAATAGGAGAGGTCCTATATTTACTCTGAGTTTACAAGTTTGCAATCTGGGTCTCAGAGAGTTTACATGATTTGACTAAGACAACATCTAGAAAGAGCAAAAATGAAGACTGTCTAATCCAGGACACTTTAATCTATTATAGAGAAGTTTTACTTCCTTTAATATGCATTTATTATTAATATACTGTTTAGCTGATGCTGTGTTGAAATGTCCATATTCATAGAGATTTCAAACTATCATGTTCCATTAAGAACTTGTCATTTGACTGAGATGTTAATACACTTACAAGAAAAAATTAGCACAATTATAAGGCAATAAAGTAAGCAAGTTAGACACTTGTGCTATATACTATGCCAGATGCTAGTGTTGGATTAATAGGTATTTAATAATAATAAAGGGAGTTATTTGGAATTTGTTCATTAAAGAAATGCCATTTGTAACAGACATTAAGAGAAACACAGGATATTATAGATAAGGAAGGATCAAGAACAAGGTATAGGTAGCTCCATTCATCTAGATGATCAGGGGGAATCTGAAATCAACAGCAATTGGAAGACATACAGTCAAGTTGAACAGAGAGGGAGAGTCCCATTTAATGTTATGTAGAATGGTGTGACACTGGATTAATGGATAGATGGTTAGTACTGATACAATGTATGCATTTAAGAGTGACTGACACAGTACAAGGGTTGTCTTATAAAGAATTAATTGGTCTTGGAGAATGGTGTAGACAAGGGGAAGGCCATGCCAACTACTATGGCCTAGGTAGAAAGTGAAGACCAAGAAAAGGAAAAGACAAATTCAACTGCTTTTACAAAATTAAAACAAGCCTTTTCAACCCTTCACTGACTGGCATTGTAATTTAGAGGCATTCAAATAGAATTCCTCTAGAAACGAAATATCCTTGTGTGAACAGAACCAGGTTTCACCGCCACAGAAAGGGTTATAAAGCTGGGATGCTTTATAAGACTTAATTTTGGCCTGAAGCTTAATTCCCATTATACTCCAATTCACTGCCTGTCAACTTACCAAAGGATGCACTGACTTGCTTATTTCAGTTTCTCTTTGGTGTATAGTTTAAAATAGCACCCATCAGTCTTACTCTCCACTATTTTCCAAAATGTTTCCCAAATTAATAAGTGCAGGATAGGAGGCAGTGACCCTGGAGGGAATATGACAAAAATAGCTCACCCATAATTAGAAATGAAATCTCCTTTCATTGAGCAAAAAGAAACAGGCAAAACCCAGCAGCTTTGCTTTGCATACCATGCAGTTCCAAGGGGTCCTTAAGGCAAGTACTTCCTGTTCTCTTTCCTGCTGCCCAATGGTCCAGGATTTGTTTTCATTCTCCTGCCTGTTTTCACTCTGCCAGCTTCCCACATATTCACCATACACCAAGCATACGTGCAGGTTGGATGCTGGTAATTAAGTAAACAATTCTCATAAGCAGACCTCAATTAAATGTGCATGTGGGTCATAGCAGCCCACAAACACATGCTCTGCAGCACAGGCTCTTGATTCATTTGGAAACTGAGAAAGCACTTGAACAGAACTTGATGGTAATAAACTCAAATGCCTCCAGTCTTTCTGAAATGAGTTTCTTTAGCTTGTAGCGCTGTGATTGTTGCCATTTACTAGATGAGAAAGACATCATGGATTTAAGGAGAAGATGAACTCCTAATTCCATTTGATGTGTGCTTTGTACATAAATCATTGGATCTTGGAAATGTGACCTCTCTCCCTGCCGCTAGTTCTACATCTGTTAAAATAGAATCATAGCTATACTTTGGAGATAGTAAGTATGATGATCTACTGAGGATGCCAAGTACTGTACGATATCTACAACACACACTTGATTGTCAATATTTGTGTCCTGTGCTTCTGCTACTTCTATTGTTGGTATTTTGCAAGAGGTTTATTTTTGTTGCTATTTAGATTATTGCTTCAGACCCAAAGTTTAGTAATTACCCTGGAGGCATTTGAAGTCTTATGGGAAAAAAGACGAAATATAATAAGCATGTAAAGTAGAATTCAAGATGATGCACATATAGGTACAAGCAACACATGTTGAAACAGTAAAAGAAAGACTAATTCTGCACAGGCAGGTAGAAAACATTGCGCATGCACAATGTATTTAAATGTTTTAGTTTAATTGTGGATGAAAGATAGAATTACTACTCAGTGAAAGAATGAAGTGAAACTTTTTGAGGGTAAAATCCAACTATTGTTTTAGGAAGTCTGCCCTGGTAACAATGTGAGCTGGGGCAGCAAGAAAGAAAAGTTATGGGCATAAAGAGAATCACAAATTGGAAGTGAGTATGTTTAATTATTTTAGTATGTGAGAGATTGTGAGGCAAAAGCAGGGGGAGCAGCTAGAGTGGTGAGAAGGAATTTCGTAGTTGGCAACAGTCCTCACCTAGTCTGTCAATGAGTAGTTCTGATTACCTTTCAAGACTCAGGCTTAACATTTTCTCCTTCTTAACTCTATTGATCCCTACCCAATATTTCTCACTGTAGATGCCTGCCAATCCTTAGTCTCCCTTTTTATCTTGATGTACACAATGACTATGCTTGTCCCTTAACCCCCATGACTTTCCTGACATTCCTTTCCTAAAAGAAAAATATTTATTTTTAGTTTACTTATGAGTGTTTACCTGCTTATATGTATTGCAAAATGTGCATGCATAGTGCCCACAGAGGTCATAATGGGCTTCTTGTCTGATAGAACAGGAGGTACAGGTGGTTGTGAGCTACCATGTGGATACTGGAACTGAAGTCACATCCTCTGTAAGAATACACTACTACTCTTAACTGCTGAGTGATCTTTCCATTACATGTTCCCTGTAGACTTTTGAATGCTACCTTTGAACATTGTTGATTTCCCAGTGCTTGTCATAGTCTTATTTCATTTGTTCATTTTCAAGTTAAAACAGCCACAAGAATATTATTTTACTTTTCAAAATGGGTATTTACTGAGTTTCTCCCATTCATAAGTTGTTCCATTCCTACCTCGATATTGGGACAAAATCCAACATTTTCAGCTGTGGGTATATCTTGGAAAAAAAAATGTGTCATATATATATATATATATGTATGTATGTATGTATGTATGTATGTATATATATATACATATATATATATTCTTATTTTACATATCAATTCCAGTTCACTCTCCCTTCCTCTCAAGCCCCCCCCCCATCACCTCTCCTGTTCCATCATCCCTCCCACTCTACAGAGTTGGTGATGCCTTCCAGAAGGGATCATCAAAATCTGTCAAGTCATTTGGAGTAGTGCCTAGGCCCTCCCTCCTATCTCTAGGCTAAGGGGATTCCTCCATGGGGAATGTGCTCCCAAAGTCCTGGTTCCACTGTCAGAGGTCCCTTAGACTGCCCAGGTCTTCTAACTGAGACCCATGTTCAGGGGATCTGAGTTGGTTCAATGCTGGTTTCCCAGCTATCAGTCTGGGGGGGTACATGAGCTCCCCCTTATTCAAGTCAGTTGTCTCTATGGGTTTCTGTAGTCTGGTCTAGACCCCTTTTCTTATCACTCTTACTTCTCTGCAACTGGATTCCAGGAGTTCAGCTCACTGTTTAGCTGTGAGTGTCTGCCTCTGTTTCTATCAGCTACTAGATAAGGGCTCTATGATGGCATATGAATTAGTTATCAATCTCATTATCAGGGAAGGGCAATTAAAATAGCCTCTCCACTTTTGCTTAGATTGTTAGTTGGGGTCATCCTTGTAGGTCTCTGAATATTTCTCTGGAGTCAGTTTTCTTTTCAAACCTATAATGGCTCCATCTATGATGTTATCTCTTTTCTTGCTCTCATCTGTTTGTCTCTCTAGTCAATCTTCCTGCTCCCTCATGTTCTCCTTTCTCCTAACTCCCTCTCCACTTACTGCCCCCACTCCCAATATGCTCAGGGGATCTTGTTCTTTTCCCCTTCTATGAGGGACCTCATATGAATCTCTGGCTTTTAAAGAAATCTGAATACTATCAGAACCAAGAATGAAAATGGGAAAAAATGGGGGGGGGAGAGATTAAACAAGATGTTGTTCATTATTACATCTTTTTCCTTCAATGTGCATTTGAAATGTATCAGTGAGGACTGTAAATAGTAACTCCACAGTCCTCTAGGTCTTAATCTTTGAACCCTTCTTTGTCACTCTGCCTTCATTATCATTTGCAAATGTAGAGATTACAAACTCTTTGTGTCTATTCTAATTTGTATTTCCCAGCAAGTAAACACAAGTCAGTGATCTATTGGAAACTTGATTGTAGTCACATCTTTTTCTTTCATATTCATGTAAAATCGAACTCTTCCTCAACTTCAGTGTATTTGTCTGACTTCATCAACTTTTGTACTTCCATCTCATCTTCTGATTATACTTGTATCTCTTTTCATAAGTCTAGCAAACTCCTGAAAACTATCCAGCCAAATTGATGCTCCCCCCCGTAAAAAGAAGATCACTGTTAATATAACTACTGATGCAAAGGGAGACATTACAACAGACACTGAGGAAATTAAAAGATATATTTTAAAAATCTACATTCTACCATATTTGATAACATAAAGAAAATGGATGGATTTCTTGATAAATACAACCAAAATAAAATCAAGTTGAAATAAAAATTTTAAAAGACCCAACACCACTAGTGAAGCAGTAATTAAAATTCTCCCTACAACAAATAAAGAAACCCAAGAGCCAGATAATTGTAACATGGAATTCTGTCAGCCCTTCAGAGACCTATGTCAATACCCTTAGTTTTATCTTCAAAATAGTAATTTAACATATATTTTCATAGTGAAAGACCTAAAAAGTAATGTTAATGATGGACTAACCTGGAAACCAATATCTGTTCCTTGGAATTTGCTAGCTTCCTCTCACAAGGCCCTGAGATAAGAAGAATTCACACTGCCCTCCTTTCCTGTGAGTCAACAGGTGGTAAATAGGGTCAAGAGATAGCTGTAACTCTGGTTTGCCCAGACAAGATTAATTAGCACACCTGAAGCCTTAAGGTCTGCTGATCCTAACAGCGAGACCATCTGGCCTCCAAAGGTCATGTACTCAATGGACAGAGGGTCCCACCCCCTCCCTAAGCTTGTGGGTTTGCCTTTAAAAACACCTGGGCCCAGGGGAGGGGGCTTCTCCCTAGCCTGTGTGCTGGAGGAGCCGGTTTGTGCAAAAGTCTCCTGTTCATTAAAGCCTCTTGCGTTTTGCAGCAACTGGACATTGAGTTCTTGGGGTATCGACCGAACCTGGAAGACTCCTCATTCTGAGGAATCTTTTATGATGTTACTATTACTCTGATACTAAATGCTCAACAAAAATAAAATTTATAGATCAATATCCCCTTATGATTATAAATGCAAAAATCCTCAATAATACACTTGCAAATCAAATTCAAGAACACATAAAAGAAGATTATCCACAATGGTCAAATTGGCTTCATCTCAGAGATGCAGGGATGACTCAATATAGGCAAATCAATAAATGTTATCCACCATGCAAACACTAAAGTACCAAAACCATATGAACATCCCATTAAAAGCAGAAAAGCCATTTCCCAAAATCCAGTATCACTTCATAGTAAGTGTCCTAGAAAGACAAGGTGTACAAGGGACATATTTCATCAAAATAAAGGAAATTTTTAGCAAGTTCACAGCCAGTTTCATTCAAACAGGAGAAAATCTCAAAGCATCTCCACTAAAATCAGGGACAATTCTTGGGTATCCATTCTTCATATATATTAGATATTGTACTTGAAGTCTTAGCTACAGCAATAATACAACTCAAGGAGAATAAAAGGATACAAATAGGATAGGAAGTAGTCATAAAAGACCCTCAAATCTACTACAAATGACTTGACAGATTTTGATGACCCCTCCTGGAAGGCATCACCCTCCCTGTGGATTGGGAGGTGGGAATGGGATGGGAGGGAGGTCGGGGGGGGGTGCATGGGAGAGAGGGAAAGAAGGAGGGAGGGAAGGAAAGGAGGGAAAGAAGGAGGGAGAGAATATATATCTATATAGATATATATTCCTCAAATCTCTACCCTGGAACTTTTATAGTTGATAAACACTTAAAAAAAAAACTATCAGAATACAAAATGAACAAGGAAAAGTCAGTATCTTCCCTATTTTCCTATGAAAAACAGTTTGGGAAAGAAATCACGATAAAGATCTTTCATGGTTGCATCAAAAAATATTGGTTTAACTCAGATCAATCAAGTGAAAGACATATATAAAAAAAGTTCAAGACATAAAAATAAATTGAAGTCATCATCTCTACTTAGCATAACTTAGTATACTTGGTATACTCTTAACTGCTACAGCTCTGTTTAGTCTTCTCTTCAGACATCACTTCTCTCACAGTATCCCAGGCTGATGAAGCTCTCTTCCAACTCTCCATGAATTTTCTCATCCCAAATAACTTGACTGGTTTTATTATTTATTTGTTATTTCCCTGAACTCCATTAATTTTTAATGTATGCTTTTTAGAATGCTATTATTATTATTATTTATTTTTTCTTTGTTGGGATGATAAGGGAAATATATATGCACCACAGCATATATGCAGAGAACAGAAGATAACTTGATTCTCCTTGGATAAAGCACATGCCAAAAGACATTTCATATTAAGGATCATTACCTACTAAGCCATCTAACTGGCCCCTATTGGTTCTGTCAGTATGGCTCTGTATCATCATTTGAGATCAGTTATTCTACTACTTCCAGCATTGCTGTTTTTATTTGGAATGGGTTTGGCTATTCCTGAACTTTATGATTCCAAATTAATTTTAGGATTGTTTATTGCTCCTTGTGCAAGGAATATCATTGGAATGTTGGTGAGAATTAGTTTGCATCTGTAGATTATTTTTAATAGTACAAGAATCCTTGTTCCTCATATTAAAAATCTTTCTCTTGTTGGATATAGTAAGCCTTAATATATTCTCACTGCTCAAATCAAATATTACTTCAGTGAATGATTCTCCTACACCACCATCCTAAACCTTAGGGTGTCATCCTTTCTTGTTTAGAATATAATAAGCAACCTTATTTAATGATCTGCATATTTTTAATAATCATCCCCCTCATTGTATACCTTTTGTAAGCATGTTTTAGAACGCAGCTTGACTGTGACATCCCTTCTCCCTTATAGATATGTACAGTATTAAACCTGGCCTTATTTGCTTCTCTCCTTCTTTCCCTCTCATTTCCTTATTTCTCTCATAGTTCCCTGTGCTATTACTTCATTTTTTTCTTTATGATGAACTCACAAAGACTAGAGGAATGTTGGCTATGTTTCCACTTTATTTTTTAGTCATCAGTATTCAAGGCAGCTGATAGTTTTCTACTCTTACAACCTTACTGTATTGCCTGTGCACCTTGCACTGGGATGTTTTTGCAGACTTCTTTTTAATTTGTGAAGAGAAGGAACAGGGGGCCCAAAGGTGATTACCAGTCAGAGCAGTTCATCATTAAAAAGGTCTGAGACTTGTGGCAAGTTGATGACTGTCAGATACAGGTCAAATGGATTTTGCACTATTCAGGCTCAGGGTGAATTACAAAAATTAAATAGCACTCTAATTAACCAGAGTAGTTAGCACATAATTCAGATCTCTAGAGCTCCAGCTGGTTGAGTTTTTTTTTTTTTCCTACCTATGTGTTGTATAATGTAAAAGTAACCAAGGGGGGGAAAAAAAAGGAAAAGACTTTTCTAGTTGGTCTTCTGTCCACAGTTTCAAGGGTAAGAAAACATTTCAGATTTTTGCAAAAATAGAAATTTTCTTGCAACTTTCAACAGGATCAGAAGGTGAGTGCGGTTTTTCAAAGAGAATAAAGGATTAACCTACAGCAAGATGAAAGAAATTTTGCATTTGGTTAAGTGCTGCACGTAGCCTGACTCTTAGGGCTACACAACATGAATAAAATGGTTGGGGGAAGGAAAAAAAAAAAAAAAAAAAAAAAAAAAAAAAAAAAAAACAGCATCACATGCAGTGTTATTGAAAAACATGGCTTGCCACTCACTTTAAAAAAAAAAATACTGTGCAATGTTTTCTACCACATACCAGTTAACACATGGAAGACAACTTAAACAAACCCAAGATTTTCAAGAAAAGCAAAATGATACACTGGGGATATAGCTCTATGCAGAGGCTTTCTCAGGGTATGCAAAGCTCTACATTTTATTCTTGAGCACTTACAAAAAGTAATAATAATGGTGCCAACACAAATTATTTAAATATTTGATGAATGAAGCAATCTTGTTAATAAGGTTCTAAAAATGATGAGATATGGAAAAGCACCATGCAAATATAAGAACTGTTTTGGAATTATCAGCCTTTGCACAGAAAAATAAAATAAAGTATCTGTTTTCACAAAAGAAAAAAATAAAAAATGTCACCCTGAAATATTAACACATATCCAAGATAAGCTAGAAGCTGGATGTGCTGCTCCACACCTCTAATCCTAGCACTCAGCAGTGGAGATGGGAGGGTCAGGAGTTCAAAGCCAGCCTAGTCATCATACAAAGTTCAAGACCAGCATGGGCAGCATAACAAACAATAAACTTTTAAGACATAAAATATTAGATTATTTAAAAACTACAGAAAACTATAACAGTGTACATAGACCAATTCAAACATTTAAAGTCCAACTAACATATTTCATTCTAAATTTAAATCTGTACATTTTGCAAGGTCACTTCCCTTTGTGTTTTTCACATAAAATTAACCTGGCTAATATTACTAGCTAATGTGTTTTGACCTTTCAAAGCCTCAGGCACTATGCTAAATACATACACTGTCCCATTTATTTCCACATCTTCTCAGAAATAAGAAAACTCTCTGTGCCTTCTAGATGAGGAAATTGCTATTTAAACACTCAAAACAAATTGACAAATCAGATGGTGACATGACACGGTATGAGGAGAGGGTTTATTGACTTGAATATCTATGTCTTGAACATTCTCATTATAGGTTTAAATGAAATGAAATCTTATAGATGTAAATTTTGCTTCTTTATATCTCACTATTTTTGCCTGTAATGTAGCACCCCTTACTTCATAGCAATAAACTTTGTGGGAGTGTGGCAGTATTATTCTATTTTGTCCACATCAATAATATTTTCCCCATAAGCTCTGATTCTAATATGGATGAAACATCTGCATGCCCCCCTCCTTAATGTCAAGGTTTAATACAACAGACAACAGTATTGTCACCTGTGCAATCTAGTTTACTTCTTGAAAGAAATGAGTCACAATGACATCCTTCATGTTACACTTTTTCTTTATGGTCAGTATGGATGAATGTACTTAATGTTCAATTTAAAAACAAGTAAGCAAACAAACAAATAAACAAACAAAAGCTCTTAAGTTTAAAATATTAGGGGAAAGGATAGTGGAAGGCCTAACCATTCAAAGCCTTGTATTCATTGGCCCTTTTATGAGGCAAAACCTACTTCTTATACATCCTTCTTAAATGTAAGCTTTTTGTTTGTGAGGAGGAAAACAGGGAGTTCATGCACGGTTTCCTATCTTTCAAGAACAACTCTATGCAGCTGTAGGCTTATGATAAATATCTACACCACTAAAACTTGAATACATATATCACCTTACGGTATCTTTAAGTTTTCTGTTACAAATAACTACATGTATAGTGTTTATCAATTTAAATGAAAGTCTACTAATGTGTGTGTGTGTGTGTATGCATGTGTGTCACTGTTATAGAAACAATAACCACCAATATTTCTAAGCTTAAATTTGTACATTATTTCCAGTTGTGATGTAGTTTAGAGGGATTTTTGTGCATGTGTACATGCCAGGGCTGGTGAGAAGTTTCAATAATTAAGATCAATGATTGTTTACCCACATGACAGCTCATAATTGTCTATAACTCCAGTTCCCAGGGATCCAATGCCTTTATCTAGCCTCCAAAAGCACTGAACACATGAAGTACACAAACATATATGAATGAAAATCACACAAACATGTAAGTAGTACGGGTTTTTCCGCCCGCCGCCTGGTATTGTCCTGCCGCTGCACCAGCTCCAAATAATACACAGAGACTCTGTATTTGATATTATACTGTTGGCCAGGTACTAGTTTCTTATTGGCTAGCTCTATCTTAAGTAGTAACCCATTTCTGTTGATCTATGTATTTTTACATGGCCTTCTCTTACCGGGGAGGCGGCTGGCATCCAGCTCTCTCCTGACTCTCCATCTTGACTCTTCCTTACTCCTTCCTATTTCCTCCTTGTCTCCTAGTCTCTCCTATCTTCCTTTCCTATTGGCCAACAGTGCAAGGGTCTTATCATATGGGCAGGGCACGCAGAAAGCAGTATAAAGAAACTGGTTCTCTCTTCTATATGTGTCCTAGGGATGAAACATACACCATCAGATGTAGTGGCCATCATCTTTACACCAAGCCATTTCACTGGCCCAGGAAATATTTCTTGATATTGGTCTAGACAAGGACATTTTTACATGACCCCAAAAGTAAGGCAAAGCTGCCCTGTATCTCACCTGTTGGCTGGGGCCAGATGAGCTGGCTCTGAAGGCCAAAGAGTGGGGGAGCTGGCCTGATCCTTGTCTGCAATGTAGTGGCAAGGGTGAGGGAAAGATACCCTCTCCTACCTCTCTGCCCACAGCAAGTGAGAGAGTTGACACTCATCCTATCAGCTGCAGCACTCAAGAAAGCTGGCCCTGTACCTTACCTGGGCAGCACAGTGGAGCCTGAGCCTATTGACAGTGGTATGGGTAAGCCACACCCAAGAACCAGTGGCCAGAGATCTGGCCATGTCCTTTACTTGCCATAAGGTACAACAGGATATCCAAGAGGAGTCCCAGTAAGGACCTAGTATTGATAGTGTAGCAGAAACCTCTATCTAGGTCAATGCTTCTTTGCAACAAATATTTGCTAGTAAAGATTATATGGACTAAAGGATATAATGTGTGATTCATTATGCCATACTACAACCTCCACAATGGGATTTTTCTTTTTTTTTTCTAATCTTTTTTTTTCTCTTATACTTTATTTTGTTTCAGGTGGAGGGAGGTTGCAAGGGCAGAGGGAAGATGCAAAGGAATATGGAGTTGAATGAGATAGAGTTTCATGTGAACGCCACAAAGAATAAATAAAAAGTTTTGAAAAGTCAGATGTTAGTGTTTCGAGCTGAACAGCTCCAACACAGAAACAGCAATGTGAAGAGAACACTTCTGAAAAGTTAGAAAAAAAATATAAAGATAAACCATGTATCTAATAAAGGGCTAGTATTCAAAGTAAATAATAGACTAAAATAAGTAGCAAGCAAATAAGTAGACTAGTAAAACAAACATTGATTAGATTTTTTTGCCAAATGAAGATTTCAAATGTCCAAGAGCTACATATGTGAAATAGATAAATAAGCTAAATGTCCTTCAATATGAGGGAAATGTAAATACATAACACAATAAGACACATCTGAACTGAAATGATTAAAGTTTTTTCTTCTAAAATGAGGAAGAGTAGCTCTGAGATGTAAAATGCTTAGCACAGTGTCTGTATGTGAGTCTAACAAGCATTGACAGGAACATGCATGGTGAGACTTCAGATAATAGATTATTAATGGATATATAATACTATATGCACAAGTTACAAGTTTTTTTCCTGTCTTAAGTGTCTTCTGGTTTAGTTTCTCATCTATTTTCTTATCTATGAAATGCTCTAGGGGAAATGTTCTAAATTTATGAAAGATGCACAAGTGCACAGTGGAACATTGGCCCTGTACCTACTTGCAGTTTAGCTATTGTGCTGGAGTATGCAGAACATTCTTTCACTGATGAGCAGTGGAGTTTTATTTATCTTATGGAGCTTTCAGTCCTGTTTAGGTAATAGAAGAAAAGACACAGGGGGAATTTTAATATAATCTGGACTTTTTAAATTAAGAAACAGATAATATAAAGATAGATAAGTAGATGGATCGATATATGAATGTGTAGCTAGGTAGATAGAGTGAGATTATAGATAGATGACAGACGACAGATGGATAGATAGATAGACAGATAGATATAGGTTGATGACAGAGATATATGGCAGATAATAGATGATAAATGATAGATAGATAGCTTGATATATAGACGATAAAGACATTTAAAATAAGATAGTCAAAGAACCACTCATAGAAACTATGACATCATTCAGTCTTACAGGTTTATAGTAAGAAAGAATGAGCTGTGTAAAATCCTGACAAGAGGGAATTCTGATAGAGAAAGCAAAGAAAAAAGTACTGAAGCAAAACAAGACAAACAAAACTAACCAAGCTTTGTATATTTGAACTGCAGATTGATAGGCTAGCCAATGTAGTTAGTGCATGGGAAACATGAGATGAATCTTGAGATAAAAATCAGAGTTAAAGAGATAGCAGAACAAGGTAAGAATTTGATATTTAATTGGAATAAGAAACCATGGGAGGATGCCTGTAATTTGATGTTGAATTGTCACTAAAGGCAACGTATAAAGATACTGTATTTTGTTTCTTGGCGATTTTTTTTTGTTCTGCATGCTCCAGGTCAAAAGAGCTTTGGGCAATCCCTCAGCTAAGCATAGTGCTTATTTAACAGCATGGGAATATATTTTTCTCTCTTCTTATTTTTCTCTTCTAGGTAATTTTGTCCTTAGCTTTACTACCTCCAATTAACTTTAGTTTACCACTTGTTTCTGGCTGGCTGACCAACCGGGTTTTCCTGTATTAGCCACTATAGTAGAATGTATCACGGTATATTATACTATGGTGCATAACATGCCTTTGCAGGACTGAACTTGATAAGACTAGATCTTGATTTCAGTTGTAATTCCTCCACTATACTCTATAATTATTGTGCCCCCCCAACAACAATTTGTAATCTGTTGAGTGAATGAATAAACAATTGGTAGCCATTGTTTAAGGCTTGTTATAACTAATTTGTTTTTATTTTCTGGCCATATATACTGTATGTTGTGCATTTCTTTCATATCATTTGACTTTTCCAGTCCTTTGATTTCTATTTTGATGATTTTTTCCAATTTTAGATTATTTGATACTGAGTTTGTTACTTTAGAACAGTATAGCTTTTCAGTCTATTGTAGAAAAGTGAAAGAACTCAAAATAGCATTGGTCTGAATCTACACCAGGACCCATTTCTCAGGAAAAGAAGATCTGAGATCATGCATATCATTTTAAATCCAAGAACAGGATTTTTCCATATCCAATTTCATTCCTCTGATATCATAGCTTACAAAACCTCTAGATGGATTGCTGACAAACAACATGGGTGGACTCTTTTCTCTGTTGTCCTTATTTGGAAATCTTTGTGCTGTATGTAAAGTAGTGAGTAGTAGTGTTTTGGTCTTCTGAATAAAACCTGTGTATCCTGATGCTACAGACAAGCAGCTGAACTTGCTCAGCCAATTGATAGACACACAAGGAAATAAAGGTGAACAAGATAGATTTCTGTCCTCTTTATTTTTCTCTCCTGTCTCTTCTCCAGTATTCAGTTCAATCCAAGGAACCAGGAACTGAAGAGGAAGGAAGTAATTGACATTCAAAGCCTCTATTTTTAGACACCTTTACACCTTCCTTTGCTTCTAACTAGCAAGGATTTTTCCAAACAAGCTTTTAATTAGCAGGTGAGTTTAATTGATACGTAGTTTCTCAGAAGGGGAAAGGACCTCAGTGTGGAGAAGGAGGGAGGAACTCCATCATTCTCCTTCATAATGGAAGACCATTAATTCATTTGCACCTGGGTGTTTTAAAGGATCAATTTACTGTAGCAAAGAAAGAAAGCAGAGAATCAAAAGGTTGGAATCTGTCAGAGAAGAAAGAGAGGCACTATAATTTAACATGCTATGTGGATAATTTAAAAACTTGAAAAAATATTGCTTCTGATATCCAAATAGAGAAGCAATCCTATTTACATATAGTCAGGTTCTGTCCAGTTTCTAAAACAAACAAACCAAGGAACAAACAAAGACTATGTTTCAAAATCTATAAAGTTAATTCTTAAAAAGTTTTTATTTTGTAGGAAAGAAAAAATTAAATAAAACACATACTCATATAACTTTCATTTCTGTTAAAGGGGTATCTTTTTTTTTTTTTTTTACTTTTAGCTATCATGAAGTATTTATTTAAAACTAGGGCAAAAATCAAACAATAAACTATGCTTTGACATAAAGTTTTGTTCTTTAAATTGATGTTGAGGAATATTATTTTAAGATGTGTTTAATGCTGTGGAACATTTATTTAATGATGCAAAGATGTGGTACATTCTTTTTTTCTTATTTTTAAATTATTTTTTTAATTTATTTTATATAACAAAGTCCATTTAAACGAAAACAAACATTTATAGACAATATTTGGGAATTTGGGTGCCATTCTTTCCAAACTACTTCCTGCTGGTAAGGGGCACTGTCATGGGTGATTCGAAGAAGATTCAGAAATCCTGGCTGTAGTCTATAAGGTTGTTTGTCCAGCTGTTTTGAATGTAGGATCACCTCGTACTCTGTTTCAGGCGATCTGGCATGATCAAACCACATTAGTCTGGAGGGAATCCACATCTTTTCATTTTCTGTGGAAACATAAATAGAAATTAAAGGTGTATCTTATTAGTTCCTACAAATAATAATTATTTACCCATTTCTCAAAGTTAAATTAAAAGTAAATTATTTTGCTTCTGATAGAGGCAGGAAAGGATCTATGTGTGGTGCACATTTTTTTTTTATAAAATGGGAGTTGAAATCTACATGCCAAAAATTCAGAAAATACTGGTTTATACAACAGATGTATTGAGGAATGTAAGTCGGAAAACAGGGGTAAACTCAGTCTGTAATAGTGGTCTTACAAGATCAAATGAATAGTCAAATGATTGAGTCCCACAAATGGACCAGAAGTAGAATAGTTTTAAAATACAGATAGCAGAAACCAGTCATAGGTCCTTATAGAATCTGCTACACAATAATTCAAATCTTAGCTATTCACTTTTTCTTTTTCTTTTGTTTCTGCTTCATGCTTGAGTACAATCCTTTTTGATAATCCCCACACATCCCTAGCTTCCAACTCTTCCCATATCCCTTCAATACCTCTTCTCAAAATTACATTTTCCCCATATATATATATATATATATATATATATATATATATATATAAATCATGTTGACAATATGCACATGGGTTTATGGGTAATGACTGTGTTATAGGCCTCATTCTTGAAGAAAACTTAATTTCCCATTTCTAGTCACTGTTGACCAGCAGTATCTCTTCAACCATAAGTGAGTCCAGTGATCCCTTCCTCCCCATCTTTGCTGGATGTTTGACCAATGTTGACTTTGTGAGGGTTTTATGCAGAAGGCCATAGCTGTTGATAATTCATAAATATAACATCCCCCATCATGTCCAGAGATGCTATTTCTCAGCCATTTCTTCTGTTCCTCTGGCTCTTACATGTTTTTCCTTGAGCCTTGGCTGTGGGGGTTGTATTACAGATGTTCCATAGGCACTCCATAGTCTTTTATTAGCTGAAAGTTGATCAGTTTTTGTTCTCTGTAAACTTCCCCATCTGCTGCAAAAAGAAGCTTCCTTGATGCATTCGGGATAAGCTGCTAGAGGCATTATCAGTTAGAGCCAGCACTTATGGTGCCATTCTCTATCTACTGGAGCTTAGATAAAAGTCTTAGGCTTTGATCAGTATTGCTTGTCTTGTATGCCCACCCAATAGCCAAGAAGGTGATCTATTTCAGTTTGTCAGTATCTTCTATAATAGGGTAAAAAAATCATCAGGAAAAATATTCATGCTGCTGACTCAGCAAGTGCTTTGCTCTATACATTATGAGCATACATGTGTAATTTGTAACCTATCCAGGTATACATTGGCCCAAAATTATAACTATTCAGTTAACTTCCAAAATTCCCAGTCTAGAATGTGGGATAGTATAAGGGTTGGATGGCATATTGAAAGGCCATGCCACAACCAAACATTGCTAGCATGCATAGTTGCCATTAGTAACAGTACAAGCCTGCAGTCCCAAGAAAGAAAATTCTCCTTTGGATCTCTACAGCTAGTAGTCATAAAAAATGGTTATACTTTCACCCTTTGAGATGGCTTTTCAGATTATTTGATATTTATTCCTTTAAAAGCCTTAAATAATAACCTGTATCCTGCTGAGTTCACCATAGAACTGTCAGAGACTTATATTTATTAGACAAATGGTAGTTACATAGAACACAGAATCCTGGAAGAGAAGCAAGCAATATAAACATCTCCTCCCTCTAAATTTTTGCTTTATTGATGGGCCCAAACTGATACTCTTAGCATTGTGGCCATATAAAATAATTTTAGTTATAATAACAAGGGACCTTTTACTATAAGAGTAAACTATGCTCTTGGGGATAAAATTTGTATATTTCTAACATTTTTTTTATAAAAACTACCTTCTTTTTATATTTTTGAAGAAACAATAAATAAAGATGTTTTGCAAAAGAAAATCTTACCTGACCTCATGGTTAGTCCTGATATTTTCTCATGGAAATATATCTGGGTCATAATATTTAGGTCAATAAGTTGGGGACCTGAACTTATGTATTGGGACTTTGGATAGAGACAAGAGAAATCTGAGGAGAACATTGCATCTGATTAGAATTCTGCCTTGTATGATGTTTGGTACTTTCTTTATGTCACTGTCTAGAATGTTAGTAATGCAAACTCGTATCACAAGCAGGTAGCTCAGTCTAGTGTGCATCAGCAGCAGGTAAGGAAAATAAGAACCCTTGAATGCTCTAATTGGTGATCCAGCTTCCTAGACTACTAAAAATTAATTGGCCAGATGTTCCCTACCCAACTGTAATGGGGGAGAATGTAGAATCCCGAGTTTTCAACCTTCCCCAGGTGTGCACATTTGAGCAGAGAAAAGCAATCATGACTGACATGATGACAGGTGCAGTGCCCATGTTCCACAGTGCCCTTGTGTGTCTGTTATATATTTAGTGCTTTCCCCTGAGGCATTTCAGAGATATGAAAATAGACAAGGAACAAAACGAGAAGACCTTTAAAATAGAAAAAATAATGCTTGAAAGTTGTGAATATTGTATTAGGCATGTATTGATTGTATTATTATTTTAGGCTGCACCTGTGCCTGTCATTGTTAGTTCTTGTTATAATTATGTGCCCAGCACTGGACTAAAAGCACTTTAACCTTCCTGACTTTTAGAGGTAGGCACTTACGTCATCTTTACTTTTGAGATTTGTCAGCTGACCTTCAGAGAGATACTCAATATCTTACAGTTATACAGAAAGTAGAAGATATTTTGAGATTCTAATATCATAGCACATGGACTTACCGCCAAAGCTGCACAGGCCCGTAGAAAGCAAGTGTGTTCACTTCCTCACACCACAGTCAGTGTGATAAGCCCATTATTTGCATTAACTTATTTTATTCTCAACTGAAGAGGTACAAATTAATATTTTCATTTCACAGGCAGAGAAATGGATTTTATGAGTTTAATGAACCTGCCCAAGGTCTCATGCTGCATGAGAACAGAGACACTACACAAATTTGGGTTTCTCTGACTCTAAGGGTGAGGTCTTAGTCAAAAAAGTTGTACTACAGAAATGATGTATTTTCTAGAAGAGAAAACATAGCCTCATTGCCTTAAGTCTGATTATCTTCCCTGTCAGTATTCACATGCCTATGTGCCCATACATGATAGAGATTCATGTATAGACATTCTGAAATCGATGTAGCACTTCCTTGGGCTTCAGTTTTCGAATACAACCTCAAGTACCCTCTGATTTCTTTCTGTGATGCCCTGAAGGACTATTTAGGAAGAAAATGTTGTTCTTCTGATGAAACAGCACAGATGTCTCAGAGAGTTTTTAATCCATCTTTTTAAAAGATGTGGACCTTCTAAAATAATGTCGCCCCCATTTGTCTTCCATGAAAGAAGATATTTCAAAACCAAGAACACCTATCATAATAAACCATTAAGAAGAGTCTAGCATTTCAGTATATTTTTAGAATTTCATATTTCACCAAATGCTGTTATATATAATTCATGGTAGTGGGATATGATGTGGTATGACAGTTATCTCATTTGTGAAGAAGGACCAAATAACTCATTGTCCCATAGCCACAAATAAATTATGCTTTTCCTGGAGCACAAGTTCTGTTTGTTATTTTCCTTACCTTAATTGGTTTTCTTTTTCTCAAAATACATTTTTTTGTTTGGTTGGCTTTTTTTTTATTTATTTATTTTTTTTTTTTTTTTGCACAATATGATTCTTAATGTCAACTTAATATCAATCTAGTCATGGTAAGGGAAGAAAACGTCCTAGGAATTAGATTCATTAATCTAAACTTTGAGCATTAGCAAAGCAGATCCCACTTCTAGAAGTAAAAGGAGGCATCAAGTGGTCATTACTTGGCAGAATATTATTACATTTAATTGTGTGTGTGTGTGTGTGTGTGTGTGTGTGTGTGTGTGCGCGCGCGCGCTCGCGCTCGCATGCACATATGCACACATACATAGGCCATAACATGAGTGCGGCAGTCAGAAATCAATTTAAGAGGGTTGGTTATCATTTTCAACCATTTAAGTTCCAGGATCAAACTTAGGTCTTCAAACTTTTTGGCAATCACCTTTAGTAACTAAGCCATCCCACTTCCCACTTTTTTATAAAGTGTTCATCAATGCTTCTGTGAGCCTCCAAACAGGTGAAACTAAAGCATCAGATTTTATGTACATTCGTAGCTCCTGTTTTAGCCAGGATTCTTCTTTTCTAACTTTCAGCAATTTCAAAGGGTCCTATATTTGAATCAATCATTAGTTTGCTACAGTTAAATCTATGACTTCTATACAATGCTATAGTTCATAGGCTGATTAACATGTAATGGGAAACTTCCCTAATTACATTGCATCAATATGTTGAACATATGTTCAGTGAATTTTGACTCTATTTTCATTTTTTTCTCTTTCATAATCATGCATATTCCTTATGGTTTTAAAACTTACCTGGTGTGAATTATAGCCTATAATGTACTAGTTGATCAACTTCCTGGAGGACAGATGTTTCATTTGCTCAATTTATTGCACCTTCACAAAAACATTCTATAATTCATTTGAAATTTGATATAAAATTAATGTAACCATATTTAAGAAACAAAACCAGTCTGTGATGTCTTCTTAAGGGTAAAGGTTAAATCTGGAAGAAAGCTAGTAAGCAATAATTTGAGGAGAGCAATAATTTATGTCTGTTGTAGTTTTTTTTTTCTCTCAAACGTTTCCATGGGAACTCATAGCATGGTGCATTTTTAAGCCTCTTATCATGAATGATTTCAAGCACATGGTTATAGACTGGCTAAAGTTTTGAATTTATGCTTTATTCTATAAGTAAGCAATATATGCTATGTAACTAATACCTAGATAGTACCTAAACATATCTACCTATAGATAATATATAGATGCATTTAGCTTGGTTAAGATATCATATATTTACAAATTTTGTTATTATATTTATTAATTCATTGGTAATAGAGACATTTAACTCATTTATTTCTTCTTATTGCCAAGTGTTCCAGTCAACATTAATTGTCAACTCTACAAACCCAAAGTCATCTGAGAGGAAAGTCTCAATTAAGGAATTGCCTAAATCAGACTGACCTTGGGGACATGTCTTTAGAACCTTATCTTCATATGTAACTGATATAGGAGAGGAGAGTTACATGTATATACAATCTTTCTCTGAGCAAGTGTTCATGGGCTATACAAGACATGTATGTATGCATGTGTGTGTATTCATCCATATACTCATGAATATTTTGTATACAATGAATGCCCATTGCACCAGCCTTCAAAGATAACTTAGTTCTATTCTTTTATGATGATGTATGTAGAGCAAATGAAAACAAAACAAATTAACAAAACAATGACTTTGTAGCTATTTGGGGTAGCCCCACCTAAGTTCCTTTATGTGCATATAGTACAAGTGCAAAACTAATGCTGTTTCTTTATATGAGCTAGTTGCTGATCTTCACTAAGAATTCTCAGAAGAGTCTTTAGAAAATATTCTGTAAAATGGCATCCTAAAGAGGCCAGGTAAGTCCTTTAACTTACATCCTTTGAGACTGTCACATTGCAAACTATCATTGTACATTAATTTAGGTTGTTTTCCATTGATCTGATAAGTAGACCAATTACAAAAGTACAGTTCTTCAAAATGTTCCTTGGGCATTGCTTATTTGAAAATGCAACAGATGACTGGATTATTATTCTGGCTTTCACTATGTGGTATATAGAATGAAGAGTGAAAGACTCTACAGGTAAGATAAGGTAATGACAGAACAAGCACCAAACATTCTAGAAAACAAAGGAACTCTAGAAAACATTGTACTTTTTGTGCATTTTGTATGGTCATTGTGCTATGCTCTTGATCACATTGAACCCTGGTAAGCATATTTAAGACAGATTGGTTATCTCTTTTCCAGATGAGGAAATGGACATTCAGAAAGTGGTATTCCCAATTCACTTCATGACAGGAAGCCTTTTTTTTTTTTTTTTTTTATTTTTCCTCATCAGAGTTGAAGAAGTTATCTCTGCAATATAATATTTGTTTAATGCCTTCTTCTCCATTGAACTTAAGATCTATGAGGATGAAGAATTTGTTCATCATATTCAGTATTACCTCTCCAAAACCCAGTATATTCTTTAGATTTATTTAACAAAAAATGAATATATATATGTATATATTCAATATATCCATTAGTTTTATTTAACAAATATCTATTCATTAACAAATATATGCCAACTGTTAATAAAATAATTAACAAATATGAACAATACTCCTAACTTTGAAGAGCTGATATTCTGGTGAATGGAGACCAAAACAAACAAACAAACAAAAAGTATAAAAATTATATGAGTTCAAAACCCCACAGAACATTAGACAATAAAAGGAATTGTAGGAAATAAGAGATCAGGAAAGGATAGGGAGATTGAGGTCAGAGAAATTTGCACGGAGATGTTCATATTTAGACATAAACTGGAAGGTGACTTTGGTGGGATTTACCAAACCCATTAAAGGGAGGAACATTATAGGCAGAAAGAGTTTATAGGTGTGAGGAGGAAATGAGTCTGGCATGTATGTGAAGAGTAAGGTGTTTAGTAAAGCTAGATAACTAAGAGAGATGATGT
Organism: Phodopus roborovskii; assembly: GCF_943737965.1. Taxonomy (NCBI): domain Eukaryota; kingdom Metazoa; phylum Chordata; class Mammalia; order Rodentia; family Cricetidae; genus Phodopus; species Phodopus roborovskii. The sequence continues at coordinate 41,241,287 of NW_026126407.1, forward strand.
CCCACTTTGCTCTCTGATAAATACACAAGCCATACGGTATTTTGTGAGGTAAGGGTTTATTTTAGCTTACACACATTATATTCTATGATGGAGGGAAGCCAGGTCAGAAGCTCAGAAAGGACCCTAGAGGCAGGAACTAAAGACGATAACATGGAGGGATGCGGATCACTAGATTGTTTCCCATAGCTTGCTCAGTTTGCTTTCTTATAAAGCACAGTATTACCTCTATAGGAATGTCCTGGGCTTTCCCAAATGTATTATTAATCAAGAAAAGGCTGTGTAGATACACTCAAAGGCCATTCTGGTGGTGGCAATTCCTCAGCTGAGGCATCCTTTTCCCGAGAGACTCTAGTTTGTGTCAAGTCAATAAAATAAGCACTGCAGGGAAGATACAGAGAAGAAGTAAGAAAAGAAATGGGAATATTTATTGTAGAATAACCTATGGCCATGACTCTTTCTGTGAGGAAAATGAGAAATCAATGAGTTTGAACAGAAGGAACATAGAACTTTATTTACATTATCCTAGGATGGTTACAGATGACTGAGTGAGCATAGACAAAAAGAGGCCAATCACAGAAGCTAGTTAACATTTAGAAAGTACTATTATAATTCTGGAAAGCACACAGCTTTCATAGAGTGTAGGTAAAAAGTGGTGAACTTCTGCATTTATTTCAAGGTTAAAGCTTAACAGGTAGATTGCAATGTGGCACCTGAAAATAAGAAAGGAATGAACAAGAACCTGGGGCTTTTAGCCTGAGCAATCAGAGAGAATGCAGCATTGATAACTGATCCCTGGACGAGACCTAGTATGTTTAGGGGATCAAGCTTAAAGTTTAGTTTTGAATGTGGTAAATTGAAGACATCTATAACATGCCTACTTGAAATTTTAGCATAGAAGTTGTATGTTGAAGTCACCTGGAGCCTGGGATAGTTTGAAGCTGGGCTCATACGTAGAGTAGCATTAGTGTAATGAATGTATTGGAAGATACGGATGTGAACATAATCTCCATGGGAACAAGTGAGTGACAACATCACTGAAATACAATTAAATTATTAGTTGATGAGTGACTGAATGCTCACAACAAGAGTAAGATTAGAAGTGTAGTTTGACATTAGAATCTTTGTGTTTCTTATTTTTTTTTAAATCATGATTTGTCATCAACAGATCCTTTCTCTAGTTATTTTACCAAGTACTGAATAATAGAAAGTACAACATCAAAAATGGGATTTATAGAGTAAGACATCGGAAGAACTGAAATAATATTTATTGAAAGTAGCTACAGGTGGATAATAATAACAGCAGCATTAGAAATGAAGATAAAGGAAATCCCTTTTAGCAACTCCCTACTATATGACAGATAATGAGAGAATCATGATGAAGAATTCACATTAATGAATGTCTTCTCTGTTGGCTTTCAATTTTAACATCTATAAGACATATGTTATTTGTGGTAACAGGTATTAGGCATTTTCCCTAGGTTACACAGATGGTAGGTACTAGAGCCTGGATACCAATACAGACTTGTCTCAGTCTTAACACATACCTTTCCCCATCTGCTAATGGTTTTCCCAAAGCATCAGCTAGACTCCACCATTGTGAAAAATCGTTCAGAAGACTGTGAAATCAAGAGGCTAATGGCTATTACAGCAATTAAATAGAAAAGTGAAAGCTGAATGACCCCAGCTAGTATCAGCAATACCAAGAATCCAGTGAGAACTGAATTCTGAACTAAGTTTTGAAAGTAATGATTACTTAAGAAAAATCTCTTCACCATGTTGCTTTACAAGAAGACTTTACCTGAATATTGATGGCCTTCACTCTGCAAAATATGTGACAGGTCTAAAGATTTGTATTTGATGATTATAAAGTTGACTTTCTTTAAAGAGATAATGATATCTTTTCATGTATTTCCAACCATCTTGGTCTTAATTGTGACAGCATTTCCCCCTAGTCACACATAATGACTCTAGAGCTGAATAATGCTCATTTTTCAATTGATTTTCATTTGGTCACTTTTCTTAATTGCTTTTGTTCTGCCTCAAACTACTCCTGTTTGAAAACAAGAACCCCACACTCACTTCCCACCCCCCAACACTCACACATACTCTTCACTTCAGCTCTGGTTCTGCTGTGGAGAATCAATCTTTCTTGTCAATACAATATTGCTCTGGCTGCTTTGTCATTTATTTTTTTGTATTGGATTGTCTTTCACTTTATTTCTCTGGTCCTTTCTCTTTTGAATCTTTAAAAAATTTATTTCTCCCAACTGAATCATTTCAGTACTGTGGAATGAGATTTCAGTTGCGTTTTCCCTCTCCCTGTTATGTTTATTGGGAGATTAACATCTTCCTCTTTGGACTATGAAGTCCCTTGAACATTTTCTCAGTCACTTTTTTCTGCCTTCTTATTGCCGGGGCTTTGTGTTGTGAGACGCCTCAGCCGACTGGCTTTTGCCTTTCCCTAGTCTCTCTTGCTTTCTACATTAGTTTCTTGGGATATTGTACATGATACTAACAGATGTCTTTGCTACCAAGCTGAAGTGATTACTCAGTGAATAAAGTGCTTGTCATATAAACAAGGGGACCTGGGTTCAAATACTCAGAACCCATATAAAAGCTAGACAAGGTAACACCAGCATTTGTAATTCCATCATTTTTAGAAAAAGAGGGAAGACAGAGGCAGGAATACTATGGGCTAGTATATGTTATACAGAGGAGAATCATTGAGACCCTGTCTCAAACAAGGTAGAAGGACTAAAACAAGGACTGACACCCCAGGATATCATTTGACTTTTATGTGTACAACATGGCATGCATACACCCACATCCACATACAACTTGAGGCGCATATGTGCACACACACACACACACACACACACACACACAGGTAAACACACACACATACATACATACACACACACACAGAAAGAGAGAGAGGCAAGCACATATACACATAGCAAGAATAAATTTTAAAACATTTCTAGAGTTTTTTAATGTGTTTGAGTGTTTTGTCTATATATATATATATATATATATATATATATATATATATATGTATATGTATATATAAAACATCTTCATGTCTGGTGCCTGAAGGTGCGATAAGAGAGCATCAGATCCCATGAGACGGAGTTAAGGATGTTTTTAAGCTACCTTGTGGGTGTTAGGAACCAAACCTGGGTCCTCTGCAAGAACAAGAAGTACTCATCCACTAAACCATTTCTCTAGCCCTCCAAAGACTAATTTTAAAAGGATAAAAATAATAAAAACCCTTTGCTACCCAGTGTAAGTGCCCTGCTCTATTTTCGTCTTCAAACATTATTCAATAGTTAGTGGATGGAATAAGAAGCCATCTTTCTATCAAGTTTTTCCAAAGTTGTACTTATTTTAAAAATTCCTTAAGTCTAAAAGGAAATCTACTTCAGAATAAGATTCAGGTTCATAAAAGCTAACTGGCTGATGCCCATGTGGCCTTGGGAACCTATAACATATCCTTTACAGCATGCTTGCATCACCTTGAGGTGTTCTAGCTTAAATTAATGTTTTAAAATGAAAAGTGTAATTAGTAGAGAGAGTAAGCACTGTTTAGTTTGTTTCCTTTGATGACAATGATGAGTCTGGAGCCTAGTTGCCTACAGTGGGTGGAGATTAGAAGGGATGGATTTGAATCCTGCTTTTACCTGATTCCAACATATGTTTTAACCTTAAGATTCTTTTTCTATAGTGGTAGATACCAGACTGATAACTGGGAATCCAGCATGGGACTGACTCAGACCCCCTGAATATGGGTCCCAGCTAGAAGGCCTGAGCAGTCTAAGGGACCTCAGACAGTGGAACCAGGATGTATTCCTGGTGCACAAAAAGACCTTGTGGGCACATCCCCCACAGAGGGATACTCCCTTAACCTAGAGACAGGAGAGAAATCCTAGTCCTTACTTCAAATGACTTGGCAGATTTAGATGACCCCACCTGGATGGCATTGCCATACATGTGGAATTGGGGTGGGGGGATGGGAGGGGAGATTGGTCAGGGTGCATGTGAGGGGGCACATAGAGTAAGAGGGAGGGAGGGAGAGGGAACTGGGATTGACATGTAAAATAAAAAAAAAAAAAAGATTCTTTTTCTAACACTACCAAAAAGACACTTGTATTTGTCTGATGTTAAATTTAAAGGATCGAGGGTTGTTTGTCTTCATCAGTTAGAGCTGCCCAACAAAGTTTCATAAATTAATAGTTAATTGATTAATTAATTAATTAATTGACACCCTAAAAGCCAATGTCAGAGGTCATGGCTGGTTTCTCCATGGGCTTCTTAGTTCATGGAAATTCACTCTCTGGGTCAGAGCATCTGTGTCACACCCTTTATAGTATGCTACAATCTGTTCCATGAATCAGGGGAAGACCTGGAGACTGCAATAAGAGACAAGACAGCCAGTCATTCGAACACAATGTTGAAATGCTGAATGTCATAATATGCTGTTTATTGAGGGAAAGGGTTGGGCTTATATACTGGCTCACAGCATAGTGGAAAACAGGGTTTTTCAGTATTAGTTCCTCCCCACCGGATGTGTATTAGCAAAACAGGATGAGTACCAACAACAACTCCTGGGGGTGGGGTGGCAAGATGTTCCAGCCAACAGCTTCAAGCTTGCTCAAGCCCTTCTCAGAATAGCATAGCTATGCTGGATTAAGGCCCATCCTTACATTTTGACTTAACTACACGCTTAAAGCTCCCTCTACAGAAAATACAGCCATATTCTGACATTGAAGACTTCTGAGTATAAAACTGAGGACCGAGGAACATCATTCTTTCTATAACACCACTTGTTTGTAGCTACTGGTTTTATAGCATTGTTAATATTTTTTTCTTATTTTGTGTTTATGGGTGGCTTATCTGCATATGCACGTGCATGGTACCTGGGAGGCCAGAAGAGGACTTGGGACTAGAGTTACAAATACTTGTGAAGAACAATGTAACTGGTTGGAATTAAACCCAGGTTCTCTGGGAATGTAGCCAGTGCTCTTAAACACTGAGCCATCTCTGCAGCTCCTGGTTTTAGTTTTGTATATGCAATGTCAACATGTTCAAACTTTTCTTTTTAAATTATGAAGTATTTCTGGAGTTACACATGTTCTTTCCCTTATACATTTACTTTCAAAACCATTTGTTTCTATTAATTGTTCTTTATTTTATAAATCGACACATTTTTTTTTTTACATATAAGAAAGATCCACAAGAAGCTAGAGAATAAAACATGAAAGGCATGTCAAGAAGATGTCTCAGAATAAAGCTTTATGAAATGCTAAATATTTCTGAATTATGTCTTCACAGAGTTGGAAAAATCATAATTGAGAGTCTGACTAAGTCTTTTCAATATAGTTGTCAATGAACACCTCCTCGGTGATTTCAATTCAAAATATCTAGTTTGGAAAATGACACCAAGGCCTCACTCGCACATGTTAAGGCTTGATGGGATGAGAATCCCATTCTAACTTGGAGAGTTCTTGACTTCTAGCCACTTCCATCTACATTTAAATGGTTTCTTCCCTGGCCTGACTTTACTGTACAGAGCTGTGCCATCTTTCAGCTGTAACCTGACATGTGCCATTATCTCAATTTTCACAAGTCAATACATCTCCACTCCTCTGTGACTGTTCATTAGCCAAAGCAAGTTCCTATATTTTGTAACGTGAATCATTGGTCCCATTTTTCTCTCAGGTCCATGAGACCTCATTTGTCTCATCTGTTGATCACGCATTCGATGATGAGTTTTCCTGGTCAATCTCAATCTTATATTTGCATCCTGTAAATTCTTCAGACTTTCATCTATAAAATTCCCATAAGCATTCCCTTCAGTGCCAATAAGCTTCTGATCATATTTTGGGCTAAAGTTTGTGATCAAATTGTAAATAAGTCTATTAACATGGATTAAAAACTCAAATGGCTTGATAGTAGCATCAACTGGTACAAAAAGCTGAGAAGTATGCACCTCTGACTCCCATTCCATGTTCAGGCCCATTAGAGGCTTCTTGAAGATGAAATGGGACACAGACTTTGGAACACCATTATACAGTCCTTCTGTTTTGTATTTTTAAAAATTAATTCATTTAAATAATCAGTTATTCAAGATCTTGGCTGCATCTCACAAGATACATCTGCCCTGTGGAGTAGGTTACATGAGATTTACTTTTTTTTTTTTTCTAGTTAACTTTGTCCTGAATTTTGGACTTGCATGTTACTTTAAAATACTGTTTAATTTGGGACTCCACAGTCCCATTTCTCACCCACTTAGGTGGCCCTTTACTCACTAAAGAATGTAGTACTTTCATCTTTTATCCAATCCTTCAACCTCATCTTTTATCTCAGCACAGACCTCCAAGTGTAGCACATCAGGCCTGCTCATTTTCGCCCTGCCACAGACAGTGTTTCTGCCTTAGAAACGTTGCCCTGTCCCCTTTATCTGCAATAATCTCCCCTGGTTTCCACCCAGAGACATCCCACCTGTCTAGTAATGTTCAGTTAATCACCCACAGCTGGAAAGGGGCTTTTCTTTCTCTGAACTGGAACACTTGGTTTCAGATATGCTTTTATCACATATGCCCACCATGTTCACTGCAGAAAAAAATGAGTGATGCAGAGACTCAGAATCAAGGAGGAAGAAGGAATAAAAGACTCATTATTTCACCCCATTTCACCATTGATATTTAATCATTTTTTTTTTCTGTATTCTTTTCTCCTGTATTGTCATTATCAACCCTCTCCATGGTTCAAGGAAGGAAAGTAGAAAAGGCTATTATTATTATACTATATGTAAAATACTATTTTAGGGTTTTTACAACCATCAACTAATTTGATGTTCAAAGTATTTATGCACTTATTTTTATTGCCATTTGACTGAAAAGAAACTCAAAGCTTGAAATTTTTAGGCTAGTTTCCCAGGTGACAAAAATACAAAGAGATGGGAACTACATGGATGTAGATGGAGAGAAAATATTGAATGGCAACACAAAACTGCCTAGTTATATGGAGCTATTCAGGTATAAGTAACAACATAATTTTACTTATGTAAATTAAAGCAAGTAAACACTCTTGGAAGACAATGGAAAAACAGAATATAGTAAGACCAAAAGTTAAACTGTGTTAAAATGATTATAGAAATCATTTCAATGAGTAGCCGTGAAAAGTATCAGTAAGAGTATATAATAGGTACTTCTGCAGAACTCTGGCCAAATGCCCAAGAGAAACTACTTAAGGAAGAGATGTCTATTGGCTTGCAGTTTATGAGGGTCCAGTCCCTAGTCCCTTTGTTTCTGGGTGGGAGGGTGGATGAGGAAGAACATCACTATGGCAGGAGAATGTAGTGAACTGATGTCTTTGCCTCATGGTAGGCAGGAAAGAATAGGGATAAGAAAAGACCAGGAACAAAGTCCCTTCCAAGGGCCCACACCTTATAATCTACTTCTTGCATCTGTGTCACTTCCTGAAGTTTCTGGAAACTCTCCCAAATGAAATCACTAGATTGGAACCTAAGCTGCTAGAGATGAGCTTCTTGGGGACATTTTCTAGAATGAATTAAAACTACAGTTCATGTCTATCCAATGTTTTCCCTAGGCTAGGCAGGGTTCAAGTGTCACATTCCCTAACTCACCTTCTCAACAACTCCGTAGAAGAAGGACTTTTGCTATTATCATTAAACAGGTGTTCAAAATGAAGTATGGACAGTATGTATATTGTATCCAAAAATTACTACCCACTTTGGATTCCTCAGCTTTGTGAGTGATCACCATCCCTTCTGCTATCCAGGACTCTCCCATGTACTTTTAATTTTTGCCTCTGTTTTTGTACCTTTTCTTTAATGTAACCTCAGTGTGTACTTACCTTGCTGGGAATGAGCTATTTAATTGTAATCAGCATCTCAGAACTGTGGGTTGATTCTTTAGCCAGTTGTCCTCGCAGAAAAAGGACACTAACTTTAATTAACTTTAACTAGGACTGTTGTAGCTCCATGTGAGAAAAAGATACAAAAAGGCCCATTAACTCTGCACATCATTTCCGTGTGTTTTGCTCTGTATGCCCTCCAGATAGTACTTTCCCCTGCTGTTCTTTGATTTTTTGCCTTTTTTCCATTTTTTAAAATGTATTAAGAAAGGGTGTTACTCTAAAATTAGTCATGATCCACAGTAGCCTCTCAGTTCATCTAAACACATTATTTCTGGGGAAACTGGAGAGCCAGAGGATTATTATATTTTAATGGCTGAAAACCCTTCTTGTTTAAGAACCTCTTCGTCCAATTCAAGAGTAAATTATTTAGTCCTGAGTGTTATTTGTGTGTGTGTGTGTGTGTGTGTGTGTGTGTGTGTGTGTGTGTGTATGTGTGTGTGTGTGTGTGTGTGTGTATTTTAAACATATGTCTAGCTTGGCATGGAGTAACATGCCAAGGGGCTGAGACTGGAGGAATTACAATCATGTTCCAGACTACCCTGAAATATAGAAGCAGTTGTAGGCCACCCAGGGCTATAGAGTAAGATTCTGTATCGAAAGAACAAAAATCAGAAGAAAACATTCTCAGAAAATTATGCCTTGAAAAACAATAATTTTAAATATACTAAGATTCATCCTCTCCTTGAGAAACAAACTGTCCTGTCTTTAATATTGATGAGCAATATTTAGTGAAACCTGTTAACTTTCAAATGTTCAATGTGTAGGTCTAAGAACCTGCTCCATAACCCCACACCCAAACACTTTCTAGACACTAGCATTCAAACATGACTTTTAAACTATTTTCATGATTGCAGACTTCAAAGGGATGCTTCAGGGACAGCTGAAGTGAGACATTCAGCAGCATCTCCAACTGTTCTTTTTGTATTCTCTGCAAGGCACAAGGGATGCCTTTCCTCTTGAAAGTTTTATCATGTCCAAGGCTATTAACATTATGCGCATAGGCTGAACCATGAATAAATTTCCAGACTTACTGATGATGTCATTACATTGGTCAATAAAATACATAGAGGCAAGGCTTCCCATCTACTAGGTTCCACTAACTAAATCAGAATACACGAGCAATTAACTCTTTAATTAAGATGAATGGGTGACATTAGCCCTCCTTAAACTCTGCTCGTCAGCATTTACAAATAGAAAAAGACGGATGCATCCTTCCCAAGAAATGTAAGTTTTATTTTTCATTCATCAATGCTGTCTCATTCTTTCTACACTGTAAACAGAGTCATTAAAGCATCGTGGTGGTCATAGATATTTTAAGAAGGTTCATTTCATCAATCTCTCACTGGTTAAGGATCTAGATGGGAACACATTAGTTCATTTATGAAGCTAAGTTTGTTGTTGCAGTTGCAGAACACAATATGCTTTGTATTTCCTCCCATAGTACCACAGGAGGGTGGGTCCATCTCGTAGTCCCTGAGCAAAAAGATGGATGCAGCACATCGTTGGATACTGTGTGAACTTCTTCACTGGAAAGCTGCTGCTGATTGGTATCTGCTACTCCACTTTCCAGTCAACAGCTCACTGCTCAAGCTCTCAGTCTCAGATCAGGGAGTTTATGAACTTGGGGAGGATAGTTCTGGCCTTTGTGTCTAACATCTGGTTAGTGGAAGTCTTTCATTTACTTTCAGTAAAATACAAAACAAACACATGAATCATTTGTTAAAATGTTTAGATAAACTCTGAAAGGCATACAGAATGATTCATATACACATAGCTCAAAGCTTTTAGTAGCCACCCTAAAAATGGGCAGAATTATTTTTAACGCTTAACAACATATATTCAACAGGCAGATATATAACATGTTTTCAACACTATACAATACATCTTTGTTTTTATATTATATATGAGGTTTTGGTGTACACTTCCATGCAAAGTAGCCAGCACACCAAAGTGATCAAAACCCATGGGTGGGCAAAGTGCTTCTTTATTGAACAGTCAAGTTCTGTTGAAAAATGGCTGGGCATGGTGGTGCAGAACTTTAATCCCAGCACTTGGAAGGTAGAGGCAGGCAGCTCTCTGGGAGTTTAAGGCCAGCCTGGTCTACAAAGCAAGTTATAGGATGTAACTTGTCAATACTTGTCAAGTTTAGGAAATTTTTAAATTAAAAGTTATATACATATATATAATTATTTAAATATCTTATAATATGAAAATAAGAAACTCTGGTTGTGGTGAGTTATCTGAGATAAGGGCTTACTATGTAGCCCAGGCTGGTCTCAAACTTGTAATTTTCTGCATCAAACTCTTCAGTGATAAAAGTACTGGAACACACCATCACATTTAGCTGATACTTATTGATGATTAAATTTTGTGATATTCTCATATGCAGTGGCAAGGTACTGTGTTGTGTTCTGATTTTATATAATGGAGTATAGTCTGTACTTAAAAGTAACTGGAAGTCAGTTTCTCTAACTCTCAATGAAAAGTCCCCACTTTACAGACGCCATTGTTGTCAACATCCCTGAGTGCATGTTCTTGAGTTCTGTGACTCAGAGAAGGAACTGGAATCCAGAAATAATCACTTAGCTAGTGTTTGTTGAAGAAATTATTTTAACTAATAAAGTTTTCAAGTAAGACCTTTGATCAGGAAATATCTACTTGTGTGATACACCCTTTTCAGAGTGAAGGAAACACACATCGAAAAATGGAAATAATCTAGCTATATAATGGTCTCTTTTACAAATAAAAGAAGGGTCAAAGAAAGTTCTTCATCTTCTAAGATAGCACAAGTTCGTAAGGGAGGTTGATCTTCAGTCCACATTTTGACAATAGTTAGGTGGAAGGGCTGCCTATTGCAAAGGGTTATAGAAAAGATAAGAAATATAGCCTTCAGGCCAGACGTGGGAATAAAGAGTAATTCTAGTCAGCAAAACAGAGAATTGTGACAAAAGACAAATAAGCAGTGCATTTATCCTTTTCCATTTTTTTCACAGCTGAGTAATAATCCATTGTGTAAATGTACATTTTCTTTATCTACTCTGTGGTTGAGGAACATCTAGGTTGTTTCCACATTCTGGCTATTAAAAATAATGCTGTTGTGAACATAGTTGAGCAAGTGGTATAACTGAGCATCCTTTAGGAATATGCCCAAGATTAATATAGCTGGGTCTTGAGGTATTGATTTACAATTTCCTCAGAGCCCATTATATCAATTTCCAAACTAGCTATACAAGTTTGCACTCTCACCAGCAATGGAGGAGTTTTTCCCTTACTCCTCATCTTCCCCAACATAAGCTGTCTGCCATTAGTATTTTTGTTCTTAGCCATTCTGACCAGTAGTTAGAGAGCCTGCATGGGACAAACCTAGGCCTCTCTGCACATGTGTGATAGTTGTGTAGCTTGGTCTGTTTGTGGGACTCCTTGCAATGGTATCATGACCTGTCCCTAGTACTTGAATAGGCTTTGGGGAATCTATTCCACATGCTGTGTTGCCTTGCCCAGCCTTGATGTAGGGGGAGGAGCTTGGTCATACCTCAACTTGATATGACATGTTCCGCTGATGCCTATGAGTGGCCTTCTCCTTTCTGAATGGAGACATAGGAAAAGTGCATGGGTTGGGGAGGTTGGGTAAATGGGAGGCCGGGGAAAGAGAAGAGGGAAGGGAAATTGTGGTCAGTATGTAAAATAAATGAAAAAATTAATAATACTTAGCTCTATATGTGGTAGTAATTTTAGAATAAGTCACCATAACCTTCCTCATGACCCATCATCATACTAAATGTTGTTCGTCACGTGACTTTATGTAGTTGTAAGAAATTTTAGACAATGGTTCTTACTTGAGATCCATTTTCTTCTAGGAGACATCTGAAATTTTTCTTTAAATGTCATGAGTTTGGTTTCTGCCATCTAAATAGCAAACTAGATGGATGCTGTAGATACATTATCATGCATGGGACAGTCTGGTCCACCATCAAGTAAAATTTCTCTGACCACCATCAAGTAAAAAGCTCCATGAGTAGTGAATAAGCTGAAATTTTCTGAGATAGACCCGGTACACTTCCTAGGAGTGTCTGGGATGCTCTGTCATAACATATAGAGAGCATCTAATATTGTAAATTAAAACATAATCAAGTGTGGCAATTCATGAATTAACTGTTCTGACACACTGAAATGGAAGATGGAAACACAAAGTCTATGTTGTTTCATATTCTCTACCAATAATCATGTTTTTCCCTGAGCCTAGAACCAATTCTATTTGAAGTCATTCATATGCCACTTAGCATTTTCCCTGAGAAATTGCTTCTCAGAAAAAATTCAAAGTGAAGTTATAATATTGTTGAAAACTGAATGTAGAATTGATTGGGATTGTTTTCTTCTGGGGAGTGGTATCCTTTAGCTTTGTTTGTTCATACCTGCTTTGGAATGAAAACCTAACATTATAACCAAGGTTATAAAACTAAATGTCTAAATAAGGCTGATGTCCAGTCAGGCCCATATCAGCTGGCTTCCAACTCCTCCAAGCTGTTTTAGCTATGTCAGACTGTCCGTGGTCCCTCAAGCCAGCCATTTTGCTTGCAATCCCACAATGAGAGGGTGAAGTCACAGCACAGAAGGGAATGACTAACCTTGCCCATGGGTTGTAAAATGTGTCTATAGTGACTGTGATTGGCTGGTACCCAAATCACACTTGCAGAAAATACTTAGCCCAGGAAGCAAAGGATAAACCATCCCAGTTCTGAGATGCTATAGGGATGATGACATTGAACCTCATTGAAGAGTGAAGCCTCTGGAGTTTTGGTGACAGCAGGGTACAGAATAGCACATGCCCCTGTAAGTAAGAGCAGCCCAACTCAGCTCTAGCAGATGGTCTCTATGTGGGGACACTGACTGAGTTGCCAGGTTTTTCAAGGGAAGCAGTGAAATCTAATGATTTCTAAACATTGTCGATTAATTCAAATGTAAAACAGTATTCAGCTACCACCACAGTCTATATCATTTCTTCTGGGTTTGACCGATGAGCCAGCAGTTTGCTAATTCTGTCTTAGGGTGGAAAGAGGGACATGTTCACTCCCAGTTTCAAGACAAAATCATTTCTCAGACTGCCTGGTTTCTTTCTCCTACATTACAGAGGACTTATGAAACACCTTTCCAGGCGATTTCAGTCTGGAGCTATCAGTTGAGACTACAGTGGTCCTGATGGGGAAAATAAAATCAGACAATTGACATTTTTGATTGTGTATATTAAGCCATAAAGTGTCTGTGTGACTGCAGACAGAGAACTCCTCATAGTCACAGGTGGAGTTTTCAGAAAAACATTCCCCATGGGTGACATAAATATGAGCTTCATGTTATGCTCAGGTGACTATGAAATGTGGGGATTATATTCATGATTTTACCTGAGAAAATGCATGAAGTTAAAATAGGCACGACATACTTTCTCTGAGTAGATGTTATTAATGAAAATGCTTCGTGAAATTGAACCCAGAAAAGGGGACAGAAAGACATCACTCAAGTCTAGGAAGCTAAAATAATTCCATGATTCTTTTTTATGCAATTGGCTTTTATTTCTAATTTACCTACTTTTCTAACACAGAGTTTTATCTCCAAAACATGATTCCCTCTGTCTGTTGACAAAGCACTGATGGTTTAAGTGCCTCCCTTTTCATTTCATCTTTTATTGATCTCTCACTCAATTAATGTTTTGGGCATAGGAAGACATTTGGATCACATAAGAAAATTGTTGCCTCATCCATTACCTGGGCCTGCAGCACTTGCTTAATAGTATCAACTAAGATAAATAAATGGAAAATACCAAGATATCATTAAAAAAATGAAAATTCCCCACTTTCAATTTTAAGGTTACTACATTGAAAGATATTTTTTAAAAGGAGTATTGCTTTTGACACAGTAAGGTTTCTTAATATTGTGGATAGACTGCCTGGAAGGCAGGTGACATGCAGGACAGCCAGGAAAGGGTGACTTACTCTCCTTGGTCATGTATGAAAATAAAATAACTTTTAAAAACAGTAAAAAAAAAAAAAAAAGCACCACTAAAGCCACTCAGTTCACAGAAACAGGTCTATCAAGGGCAGGACCTCCATGAAAATTCTCTAGAAGAAATACCCTTAACTTTTCCAAACCACAGCACAGGAAACTGAGTCCCAGAAAGACAATGCTGTAGCAGCTTCCCACATTTGACTCTTCCATGACTTGTGTTTCCTTTTGCTATTTCTAGTGTCAACATTTGTTGCCATTCCATATGATAGCAGAGAAGACTTTGGAGAAGCAAGAGGAGAGAGAGAGAGAGAGAGAGAGATAAAGAGAGAGAGAGAGGGAGAGCGGGAGAGAGAGAGCTTAAGCTCAAATGAACACCTGTTACTTCTAATATCTATGACATGTGTTCAAAGGGAATGAATGAAGCTGTACCTAGGTCTATAACAGTGTCCCTTTATCCATGGGTTTGCTTTACATGGTTTCAGTTACCTGTGGTCAACCGATAGACAAAAATATTAAATGGAAAATCCTGGAAATCAAAAAACTTTTAGTTTTAAATTCTACATCATTCTCTATAGTATCATTAAATCTTGTGAAGCTTTTATTCCACCTTCACAAGGATGACAACTACCCCTTTGTCCAATGTATCGATATTATTTATGTTGCCTGCATGTTAGCACTCAGTAGGTACCTCAGTTATAAGATGGACAGCTAGGGTGTAACAGTACTTGTGTTTAAATGTCATATATACTTACAATTATTCATTTCCAACAGTTTTTACTGTAACTTCTTATTGTACATAATTTTAAGTCAAAGTTAATCATAAATGTGTAAGTATATGGAAAACAACACTAACAAGGAAATTGGTTTAATACTTTCTAATCCAGCATTCAAAAGAGAACTTCAAATTTCTGAGTGAGAGTGACCTTATCCTAACCATTTCCCCTTCTTTCTCATGCTGAAAAATGTAAATAACAACAACAATAATAATAATAATACATACATACATACCCTTTACTGTAGCATAACTGGTCATGGTAACTGAAAGCATTTATAGGAAAATGAGGAACTTTTACAAGGGAACTATGCTGTGTTCTACTTAACACATTTTCTAATTGTAAACTTCTAGAATCTTTCCCATGTATCTGAGTAGTCTGAGTCTCACAGAATGGTCCTGCTGGCTACTAGCAAAGCCTGTTGGTGTGATGGAGTGTATAGGGCAAGCCTGTGTATCCAATTGCTGCTTGGATTGGAACCCTAATTCCCACACTCCTTAGGCAGAAGTCTTCCACATATGTGTATGAAGCTCTCCGTGCAACTTTTTTTTTTTTTTTTTTTAACAAAATGGGGATAGTAATAGTTCTGCTACCACTTCAATAAACAAGAGTGAAAATTATAGTGCCAAGTCATAAGGTTATTTAAAAACCTGTAGTGAAATAATCCATGTAACAAAGTGAGATTGTATTTAATTTACAGTAAATACTCAGGAAATATTGGTTCTGAGTATTATTTCTGTACTCTGAGGGCTTTGGGGTATGTATCTTTCACACATTCTTTTTCTATCCCAGGCATAGTTTGTCACTCTCATCTACATTGACATATTAAATTTTATAATGAATATTTCCATTTTTAAGAAGCTATAGGCATTTTAGCTACAGTTCATCTTCTTAATGGGCTTCTAATGAAGAAAATATTAGCTGCACTCACTTGAAAATTATTCTGTGTGATTAAACCTAGCGTTCCTGAAAGTTCCCCCCACCCCTTTTCCTCATCATGATCACCTTGGCCACTTTTCTAATGTGATGCATGCAGAGTAAGTCCTTTGTTTATTGATTGGCCAAATATATGCAGGGGGAATGTATGCTACTTCATCCTTGGCTCTTGTGAGGGAGAGTGTTACCATGGTAACAAAGGCATCCTTTGACTCCTGTTTCTACACAGAGTTATAGAAATGCTTCTTTTTTTAAAAGAACGACAATATTTAATGTCGAATCTAAAGTAATTTTTCTCATTGTTTGGGGAGTAAAATTGATTTTCTCTGGACAAAGTTTGTTTGGCTGCCCAAATGCACTGTTTATAGTAATGTGTTCCACCAAATCTCTTTAAAAGCCTGTTAAACGCATTTTGTCTTAACTTCTAATCTAATTTCATCATTTGGAAGTGCTTCTTGCTGCACTATGCCTATTTTCATTTTTGAAATAGTTCACATTCCATCTTTGCTGTGTCAGTGTAAGGTAGTGGGGAACAGAGTGAAACATCCTGTCTCCTCCATTTGGGTGGGAAGGAGAGCACATACTCAGGAGGTTTGAAGAGTATGTGGCTTGTTCTATAGCTGATATTTCTTGGTGGCAGATGGTGGCCGCTTTATGAATCCAGTGGTTCAAAACCCATTCTTTCCCAAGAGACAGCTGTTTCAATTTTTTTTTCAGAATTAAAAATAAATTTTGTTATTCTCATTGTAAAAACAATGCATGATAAGTTCAGATGATACAGAAAAAGTAGACCAACAAAAAAAATGATTCCCATAGACTCACTTTTTAGAGATAACCTACATGGTTATTTGATAGCAGATAGGTTTGTAGAATTTTATGTTGATATATACATTTTCTTTAACAAGTTAAGTCTGCTGATTTATTGTTATTTAACTTGCTTTATGCAGATACCTATGTGCTAAACCTGCTTCTGTGTTGAAAAATCCCTTCTGATGTATGAGGTTTGAGAGATGTAAGATTTTAGAATGGCAGTTACAACATAGATTCATTTCTTGGGCATTGAGGGAATCCTTAGACTTTTCATTGATTGAAGCTGAATAATAAGAACTTTTTTTTTTGTTGTTTGTTTCTTTGTTTGTTTTTTTTTACTAACCACTTTATGCACATATCATGAGACAGGGTAAAGTGAGGTTCTTGTGTCTTACTTAGAATGAAGGGATAGGAAGGACTGGCTGAGGTGGGTTTTTAGTAGCCTCTGCTTGTCTTTACAGAAGGGCATCTGAGCTCCCCACATCTGCATCAAGGAGTAAGCATTTAACTTGATGGTAGCTCATCTTGTGTGGTCCTGAGCCTTCACATGCTTCTGCTTCCTAGAATCTTAAGAGGTTTCTATCTTTTCTCTTTTCCAGCCATATTTTCTGAGAATGAAATCTATGCTTGATATGCTTTATATCACCTGTCTACACTGTAGCCGTGACCCTCTGATGCATCAACCCAAACACACATGTGATGGGAGATGCCATTATGTATATATATATGTTTCTCATACTGATTAATGAATAAAGCATTGTTGGCCAATAGGAAAGGAAGATAGGAGGGACTAGGAGACAAAGAGGAAATAGGAGGTAGTAAGTAAGGAGTCAAGATGGAGACTCTGGAGAGAATAGAACTGCCAGCCGCCTTTCGCTGGTAAGACCATGTGGAAATACATAGAAATGGGTTAATAATTAAGACAGAGCTAGCCGATGAGAAACAAGTACCTGGCCAACAGAATTATATCAAATACAGATCTCAATGTGTTATTTGGGGTTGGCGCGGCGGTGGGACAAAGCCGGGCGGTGGGTGGAAAAACCCTATACCTTACACACGTGTTCAACCTACCAAATACAAAACCATAGAGAATTTCACATAGGACAGGTCCCAGGTCCTAATCCCAAGTCTCTGACATTATTGTCAGTTAATACTTCTGAGATTCAGTTTCCTCCTTTTAAAATTATAAAAATGAAACATATCTCAAATTCCTTCTCTTCAAATTTGGTAACTTAATATATGAAAAATCTCTAGCCAGTGTGGCTGACAAGTATTAAGGTAATGGCAATGGAGGTATAGATAGGTAGGTGAAAGCAGGGAACACAAAATACCTATTTTCCTCAGGGGAACTATAGCATCTCTCCAATAGCCTCTTCTGTGAGAATAAACTAAGCACAAGGCTGAAAGTTTAAAACTTCATATCCAAGTGTTAGCTCTCCTTGACTCACACTTAACTCAGGGTCAACCACTTCATATCTCTCTCTGTCTCTCTGTGTCTCTCTCTGCCCCTCTCTCCTCCTTGGTTTACCTCTCTGTATTATGCCCACTTCACTGAAGCTAGAATGATTAACGAGTTTTCATGAAGCTCAATAAGCCCTTTGGGTATGGAGTGCAACAGTATTGAAAAGAATTATTACTATTAACTGTTTTCTTCATTTCTAAACCAGCATACCAGGCTCTGGTGAATGAAGACTATGGACAGGACCCTCATCCTACATCATTGTTAATAATCTTGTTCCATTAGCACTGCCTTGGTGAATATCACTTTCTCTCACTATAGTATTTATTCCTCCACAAACTGCAATCAATTCACTTCATATACCCAAGTGCCCAGAGCCACCTATACCCAGGAGAAATGTTCACTCCTTCAAAAAATAGGTATTAAACAGTTGAAATATGTTCTGTTGAACACTGGAGGGTGAATCCAGGATGTGTAATGATCAGTGTGGTCCCTACCTTCTATGTAGTTCCTGAGGTTTTAGATGTACACAATCTAATTGTAGTGTGCCAGGCACATAGAAACATATGGTCAGTGAAATCCATTGAGAAGCAATCTATAGGCAAGGAGATATATGTGGGAAGGAGTAGAAAAATAATTATAGAGAGAACATAAATTATTATCAGGGCCCCACAGTGAGTGAGAGCAAGATACACAGAAAACCTAAGGATGCTAGGCTGCAAGCTACACAAAAGGGAAGCATCTCCAGCACAGTCTAGTGATGTTGGTTGATCAAGATCATGCTTATGATCTAAATGCTGATGTTCTTGATTTGATGCAGTGTCTAGCCTGACCCCTGGATCCTGTCTAGTCTGAACATCAGAATTAACTGATCTGTCAGATGCTCATGCCTATGGTGTCTTATTAGTTGCACTAAGAAATGTGTGTCCAGCTACTTGGTATTTTATATTCCCTCTTGGTTTCACTAGCAGTTGTCACCTAGTGTTCAAAAGAATTGTCAGTCAAATAGTGTTGGTATAAATATGGAGCACAATTTCTAAAAGAACGCATTAACTATGTTTGTGAAATGAAATGGCATGACAACAACAAATCAAACAAAGAGGCACACACACCTGCTAGTTTTGAAGTTGAACCTCTCTATTGCCTGAGTATAACTAGAAAGAAAGAGAGAGAGAGAGATTTCCTTTCTCCAACATCCACTGTTCATTAATTTCACAAACTTGTAATTGAAAATAGTGCTGGTGTGTACATATCTCAGAATCTAAGTGGAGTAATAAAACCTTAGACAGTGAGAATTGTAATAAAGGAACTACACCCTCCTGTAAAGGGAAAAGAAAATAGAAACTTGTTGGTAATAAGAACATAGAATAAAACTTTAATCAGCTCAAAGTTAATCACCTCATTTGGTAACTGACAGTTCAATGAAGTTTCTGTTTTAAAAGCATGGGCAAAGCAGGCTGCCTACTTTGATTTGTCATCTTCTATAAGTTGAGCTATAGTTTGCGATGGTAGAAAACCTTTCTTGTTGGATTTTACCTCTTTAATCTCAAATGAAAACTGGCACTCCATCTGGATAATGTCCAATGTGACACATTTGGGGAGCCATTGACTACCTAGCCTTACAAATCAAGAACAATGATTAAATAATCAAGATTTCTGAACAGCATTGAGGGAGCCACATGGGTTTTGCATTAGTGATCACTGTTCTGTTTGTAGCATGGGTCTTTTAGAGCTCTCGGTGGGGACATGAGATTGACAAGTTGGCATTGGACATTTTCCTTGTAGGTTAGCCAAGTTTGACATCCTTAGAAATGTGATAGCAAATATGTAAATTTGAGAGATTTAAAAAATGTCTTAAACTAATGAAATTTGTCACTGAGAAGATGAAATTGCATAAGTAATTGCTTGGGTGTTTGGAGGAGAGAGTAAAACTAATGATGTTTTGCTGAACATCCATTAAAATACAAGAGTTTATTGTTTCTCAGATGTGTAATAGACATCAGATATCTACATAATCATTAATTCCACTTATAGAAATTAAAGTGTTACTTCTTATAATATATAAATGTAAAGAGATAGAGAATTCTTGAGTCACAGATCAAACAAATCTTTATGGTGATTTGAAATTGCCACTGCCCAGAATTGAAAGAGAAAGGTATTGATCAGAATAACAATGGCTTTTCCAAAATTATGTGCAAAATCTAACAATCCTCTAATTAGAGATGTCAAAAGCCATCTAGAAATATCAATGGACACTATTGTTATTATAGTCTTCTTTATCTTTTGACAAAATTGTTAATTTTGTGAAATAATTATTTGCTATTTCTCTACATCCTTTGAAAGACTTCATTCATGGTGATATTTAGTCATGTGTCTATTCAAAACAGTTTTCACTGAGATTTAACTTGATGGCAGGCATAAACATGTAGCTCAGAACTATGTGTATGGAGAGAAATACCTACAGAAAATGTAGTTCACATTAGTGAAAATCAGGGTAGTGTCACATAAGAAAATGCATAACTAAATACAAGTATAAAGAGCATGCTCAGATAATAGTAAATGCAATGACCCCAATGTGAAATACTATGCTTGAAAATATCTGGTATACCTGTTAATTTAGTGGCCAGTGAAGTCTCCTTTAGTAGGTGACCTCTTAAATGACCTTTGGGGAAATATGGGGAGCATCATTACAAATGTTTCATTAGCTGAAAAACACACAGCATACAGGGCCTTGTGACTGAGACCTGGAACATGCATGGAATTAGATAGGAGGGCAAGAATGGCCGGTGTGGCTGGAATGTAATGAGTAAGTGAGAGCAGATAAAAATGAGGCAGGAGAGTCAAGCAGGATTTGTGTGCTCTTAGTGTCTCTAATAGACTCAGATTAAAGCATGTATTCCATCTGATGAGAATGTACTACAATTTTAACATCTCTCTGTCCCTCTATTTTCTCTTATAACTTTGATCGCTTTTGAGAATCTCATAATGTTGTAGCTCTCCTATAGGACCCTCGGCCTAAGACTTTTTTCTTTAAAAAAAAAAGTAAATTGAATATAAATGTAGATACCATTGAATATCACACCATTGAATATCGTACTCTCTCATGCAACTTCTATGCTTGTGCAAATAATCTGATAAACTAGAGTGAATTTGAACATTCATGTTTCATGTGACCTATAATGATACCCTTCTAAAATGGAATCCTTTCTTTCCAATATTCTGCATTAGTTAGATTTCAAAGAATCTTTAGAAACTACAGCTGTGCAAGACTATTGGAAACAAAGCTGAAGAAGTTAGCATCTACACATATGTTGATGGAAGTTTCTGTCCTTCCCAGTTCTGCAACCATTTCAGTCCCAAATAAACACACAGTGGCTTATATTAATTATAAATTGTTTGCTCATGCTTCTTATTGGCTAGCTCTGTCTTAATTCTTAACCCATTTCTATTAATCTGTGTATGTCCATGTAGTTTCGGCTTACTGGTGATGCCCTTATCTCTTGCATTCTCAGCAGCTATATGGTGTCTCTCTGACTCTGCCTACTACCCTTTTCTATCCCTGTTTGTATTTCCTGCCTGGCTAAATCCTGCTTGTTCATTAGCCAAAACAGCTTTACTCATCAAACAATAAGAGACTCATACATTCACAGCATTCAGATTGTCATCCCCCATCACACCTATGCTTGCCCAGAGAAACAGTCTTGGTTTTGTGAACTGCTTGATGAGTTAGCTAACAATTAGTGGGAACTATTTGTACATCTGTTTTAACTATTAATTTAATTTATTAAGACATCTTCTATGCCAGTTGTTCTACTACCAACAACTTCACACATGTCTTCACCTAATTCTTATCAGCAATATTTTAAATCAGTTGTTCTCAACTTGTGCATCATGACCCCTTTGGGGGCATTGAATAATCCTTTCACAGGGGTCATGTATCAGATATTGACATTTAAAATTTATAACAGTAGCCAAGTTATGAAGTAACAATGAAAGTAATTGTCTGTTTGGGGGGTCACAACAAAGGGTCGCAGCATTAGGAATGCTAATAATTTACAGTATAAATCTCCAACTCATAGGTAATAATAGCAAAGCCCAAAGATTTGTCTGCTTTTCTCTTTCTCCAGAACTTACGATAAAGGTTGGGTGTAGAGATATAAAAGGCTATAAGAAATCATTTACATGCTTTTAGAAAATGCATTAACAAGATAATCAAAATGACTCTTGAGCCTAGAAGTGAGTAGATGAGGATTGATTGAGCTTAGCCCCCTCTAGTTTCGAAGCTCTGTCTTTAAGACAATGCCTTCCTCTTGTATTGTACAATGGGCTGGTTCTCTGATTAACACACAGGGGATAATTCATCTGAAATGAAGAGGGAAAAAACTCAGGGGGCCAGATCAGGGAGCATGTTCTCACCATCCCTACTCATTGTCTCTGGCTCCAGGGAGCACTTTGATGTATCCTCTTGGGAAATCACACTGACTGGATGGCAAAATAGTGATGATAATGTTATTTAAATGAAAACCAACATGTGCCCAAAGGCCTTTTCAAGATGCATGGTTACATACACACACATACATAAATACACACCCACTGTAGCTGGGAACCCACATGGAAACCAGGACAGTGTAACACTTGTATCCACTCTATCAACAAATAAGCTTGTTTTGCCATATTCCAACCTTGTCATTAACACAGAGAACATTACTATGGTCTCTCTAAATTCTATTTATGCATCTTTATTTACTTAGTGTACCTCAGGTTTTACTTAACTATCCCAATAATAATCTGGTTATGAGACACAATAATCAGTCTACAAAATTAGTCATCTGTGAGGTAGCGTTTGAGAAACATTAAGGACATTATGTAACTCATTTTTTTCTTTTTTTGACTTTATTTTAAAAATTAATTTTTATTTAAATTTAAAACAATCTTATTTTACATGTCAATGCCAGTTCTATCTCCCTCCCATCTTCCCATTCCCCCCACTCACCAACCCCCTATTCCACCCCCCATCTACTCCTTAGGGAGGGTGAGGCCTCCCATGGGGGATCATCAAAGTGTGTTACATCATTTGGGGCAGGACCTAGGACCTCCTCTGTGTATCTAGGCTGAGAGAGTAGCCGTCCATAGGGAATGGCCTCCCAAAGCCCAATTGAGCACTAGAGATAAATACTGGTTCCACTGCCAGAGTTTCCATAGACTGCCCAATCCCCCCAACTGACACTCACATTCAGCGGGCCTGTTTCAGTCCAGTCCTATGCTGGTTCCTGTCAGACCGTAACTTGTCTTTTAAAGGTAAAGTTTGTTCGTGAGCATACAGCTGTTCTGAGCTCTCTTGACTTGATGGCTAATGCATACGCTTATAAAGGAAAAACGTCTCTGATGATATGGCTCAGTTACCTCTGGCTCTTAACTGCAGGCAGTAAAATGGCGCAGGTGGGAGCACAGCTGTAAGTCCCCACCAGCACTTATTATACAGCCAACATGACTTTGTGTAGCACTGTAGTTCTTTGAACCCAACCTCTACATAGCACTTAACTCAGTGGAGACTGTGGTGATGCTGTAAACAGTGTGCTTAACAGTGTGCTGAGAAAGTAGTAAGTACTCACTTAGTAAGAGCCCTTTCTTCTCCAATCTTCTCATACATTTATACATAAACCTCCACATGCTCTCACTGAGCCCTCTTCGTGTCAGGTTGTGCATGTGTACAAAGGCCAAGTGGATATTAACTCTCTCAGTACAGACCTCATTACTGCCATTCTCAAACCCAGGCTAGCAGATTATGGACATAGATTTCAGAATCCAGTGTTGCCCATACTCTTCTTCAGCTATTGCATTGTTAAGTGGTGCTTTGCAAAGCTATTAGCAGAAAATTGCTCATTACAACTACTTTTAACATGAAAACCTGTTAAAAATCAGTTTTCTATAAAAGCCTATGAATATACTTTATGCTGTCACTACACCAGGGTGTGTATGTTTCCTTAACAACTAGAGTAGGTCTCATAAAATAATCTCCCAGGAAAAGTGGTCTTTTGCGATGATAGATTGATGTTTATCATGCAACTGAGGAATTGCCAAACAAACATTTGTGTTTTCAGATACACAAGTCATTGGTAGACCTGCAAACAAGTATTTTAACTTATCTACAGAATCATTTGCTGCTCCCACGTCTGTAACTGACATTCATAATGAAAAGATCCCACTGCAGGTATATAAAAAGACTTTGTGCTTAAGTTCATAATGATTTCAGTAGGATTCCAATGCTATATGCTAGGTTTATTATTTATTTTTCAGGCAGAACATGACAACAGCTATGAATATTTCAACATCACTATATATTATTAATCGCGTTATTCCTCTGCTCCATTCCAAAGGGGTCCCATCTTATTCAGAATAAAAGTAAAAGTCCTTGAAGTAGGTTTCAAGGGTCTTTGATCCTTTCTAAACTGTCCTAGTACTACTTGCTCACTCTGCTATAACCACACTGCTCTTCTTGTCCCAGATGTGTCCCTGCCTTCAGCCTTTATGCTGTCATTTCTTCTCTCCCACATTATCTTCTAGATATTCATGTAATAAGGTCAGTATTCCCTTCAAGTCTATGCCCACAGGTTATCTGGCTGCTCCTTGTAAACTACTATGACCCTGCTCCAGAATTCTTATTCATAGGCCCTTGATTACATTTATCTGTGATATATGTTGTCTGACATAATCACACCTCCTCATAAGAGACAATTGCTATATTTTTAATTTTTTTCTAGGAAATGCTAAATGTCTAACCATTGAAACCAACCATTTTAGAAATATTTATAGTCTGGCATTGGCAAAAAATTACCAATTAGGGAATTTATTGTTTTGAAGACATGGTTTACCAGAGTGCCATAAGACACATTGCAAATAAACTTGTTTAAATAGTCACTGTTTTCACAGTTAGTGTAAGATCATAATCAAAAGATTGTCTTGTTTATCTTATGTCATAGACAATGTTATCCTGAATGAGAAATTGCTGAGGATAATACATATTGTGGCTAGATGACCTTTAGCATTTGTAAAGGGTAGGATTAATCTTTCAATGTGTTCACAAAGTTACTAAATCAGAGAACATATCTGAGAATTCGTATATCAAACTTTAGAAATATTTTAATGACAACGATCCCAGCCTTCCTCGAGTTCATACTTTGTAGGGGAGAGGAGGAAAAAAAAAAACAGTGATGTATAGCATGCAAACAAAAATAGAAAAAACATGTTCTGATATTGTTCATTGTTGGTGAAACATGAGATCCTTAGTTCCATCATAGACAGAAGGGTTCTAATGGATGTGTTACTGTCCTAGTTTTCTTTTTATTGGGGTGATAAACACACCATCAATAGCAAATTGGGAAAGAAAGAGGTTATTTGCCATCCACATGTAATAATCATAGTCCAATGTTGAAAGAAGTCAAGACAGGGACTCAAGCAGAAACATGGAGGGAGGCAATGATTTAAACAGAGGCCATAAAAGAGTACTGCTTGATAGCTTGCTCTGTAGTCTCATGTTCATTTGCCTTTCTTCCACCTCCCAGGTTCACTTGCCCAGTGGTGACATCAAAGTTGGATGGGTCCTCCCACATCATCATTAATCAAGAAAGTGCGCACATAGACTTTCCCACAGGCCAATCTGATAGAGGCATTTAGATATAAATAAGTATGTAAGGGTAGGCTACGATAGAGGAAGGATTTGAGAGATAGAGAGTTCTATGTTTGAAAAAGTCACATGAACACCAACAATTTATATACTTCTTAAACACCACACAAACACACACACACACACACACACACACACACACACACACACACTTTAATATGAGAACCCCTAATATTCTGGGGATAATGTTCTTCCCAGAAGCCATAGGTTCTCTGATGAAAACCCCAATATCAGGTATAAAATATTTCTCCTCAGCTTGTTGCTTAGAGGTATTCCAGAGTCTCCCAAAAGAATACAAGCAATTGTAACTGTCCTAAACTGCACTTTAGAACTCCATGTAAGACTCTATTGCTAAAGATATCATATACTTCCCTGACAATGCATAGAGAAACCAAGTTGGTGCTGACCAGGTAGGTATCTTCATACTATGTAGACTGCTGTGGGGGTTGACATTTATCATTAAAAAATTTCTCAACTGTGATCCTTGTGAACTGCAATAATTGTCAGCATGCCTATGGGTTCATTAATGCCATGGATGTTATAGAGGTAACCAATGCTTTCTAACTGGATTGAAGCTTATGCCACAGAAATAAGTGGGAGCCTGGTAGTAAGAGTCCATGGTTTGTAGTTCACAGTTTCCAAAGCTGAGCCTACTTCTATTTATTTTGTTAAATGGACATAATTTCAAACTGCCCTCTGAATTCATATCACTATCTATTAGTTAGTGTATCTCTCAGACCCATCAGAGAAGTATTTTTAACCACAGGCAGAAGTTAACTTACAAACATGCAAATGTTCAAGGTGCAGAAAATAAGTGTCAGTGGAGTGTCCAGCCCAAAACATAACAACTGTATCAACCCCTTTATCAAGTATTTGACACCATAGTGGAAGACTAGGTAGAAAGAATTTAAGAGCCAGAGACCTGAGGCCAGTTGGGGGACAGAAGTGCCTTCTAAGCATAACTAGGGTACCACACTCATGAATTGTAAGCTGCTGAGTTTGTCAAGCTAGTCAACATCCCAATATTGAGTTGGGAGGGCTTATGAACAGGGAATACTAACCAAGGAGATTTTAGAGTGGTTGGCTTCAGGAGAAGGAAGTCACTTTTCAGGATGCAGTCACTACGAGGTCAAGCATGTTTTAGTTGATGGTCCCACACCGAAGAGTATGTATAAACATAAATTGGTTATTAAGGGATATTTTTTAAGGAAAGGAAATTGGGAAGGGATGTAGGGTAAATATGATAAAATGCATTGTGTCAAGTTCTCAGAAAGTAATAAAAGTATATTTTTTAAGTTAGAAACATTTGTTATAAAGAAAAAAATCAGCTACATCTTTCTATGCTTTTCTATTGCAGTGTCTAAAGATCTTAACTAATGCAAAAAGATAAAAAAAAAAACCTGTACACATGGAATAGAAAGGGAAAACAAAATAGCCATTGAATATTTAACAGAATCTTAGGGCGAACCATTAGAAACCAGCATAACTGCAAACAAAACCTAATGGTATTCCCATTTGCCACCACCACTACCAACACAGAATCTAGAAGAGATAGCAACTGAACACAACACATTTTTGTATTAAAATAAGAACTTGTGTATTATAAAATATATATAAACAAAGTAAAGATATTTAGATTGAGGGAATTTTGCTTCACATGTAATTCTCAGTGTATTAGGATCCCTAGTATATTAAGATCATTTGCAGTATTTTAGTTGTACCAGCACAAAGCCCAGCCTTTTATTCTCTTTATATATTTTCATCTTTCTAATTTGATGCATCTTAGGCAAACTATGCCTTGCTGAATAAATGGCATTTAAACTGGTCCGCATTTTATTTTCCTCATCTCAGATGATGTATTTCTGTTCAGCAAGAGGCCCAGGAAAATTCTAGGCTAGAACAATCATTGACTCTAATATTTTCTTCCCTTTTCAAGCATACTTAGTATATCTTTTTTCCTATTTTAAAAATCTGACCACTTATTTTCATATAATACACACATGGTCCATATTTCACTTTGAACACCTGTTCAGTTCAAGCTATCAGCATATTTTGCCACTGTGCTAAAGCTAAGCTTCTAATTGGTCTCCTTTCTTCTAATTCTTTGGTAGGGATTTTCTGACATACACAATTTTTACATGATCAATGTACACAATGGTGAGTTTGAAGATAAGTATATATCTATAAAACAAGAAGTATAATCTATGCCATGAGCCTACTTATCACAATGCAAAGATTCCTCCTACTCTCTTCTCCTAGTAATATCTAGTATATTTTGTAATAAGAACACTTAACATAAGATATCATCTTACTAATCTTTTCTCTGTACAATTCAGAATTGTATAACTCAGCTCCTAGCAACCATCTTTCTGCACCTGCTTCCGAGTTTGATGATTTTAGATTCATCATGTAGCATTTGTTCTTCTGTGTCTGAAGCATTTCATTTAGGAGAATGACTGCCAGATTTACCCACATTGTCATCCAAATGCCAATATTTCCTTTTTAACTAGTTATTTTTAGTTACCTTACAAAATAGTGGCATTAATAGAAGATTTTCACATATATATGATTATACCTTGCCCATGTTTGTTCCCTCACTTTGTTGTCATTTACTGTACCCCTTCATTATTGCTGGTTCCCTTCTGCTCCTCCCCTATAATAGCCTCACTTCTACGTGTGTGTGTGTGTGTGTGTTTGTGTGTGTGTGTGTGTGTGTGTGTGTTATTGTAGATTTCACATATGAGAGGCAACATCAGTCATCGTAACATCCTTTCTACATTACACTTGATTGTTCTTCCTGTTGCCATTTAGACTCCTTTCTTCCTCCTGATATTAAGTTTTGGAGTTTCATATCACATATATATATTCAGATCTAGATTCTGCAATGAGGGAAATGGTCTTATTTCTGTTAATAGTCATCTATACTCACATTATTTTTTCTAGAAATAGCATTTATCTTTTTGGCTAACTAAAATATAAGTGTATTCCTGAAAGTTGTATAGCTGGATTGTATTATAGCTCTATTTTCAATTATTTTGAGGAACCCTCATACTGTTTTCTATCATAACTACACCAGTTTACATTTCCACCAGCAACAAAAAGTGATTCCTCTTTCCCCACATCTGCACAGTTGTTTTCTTGCTGATTGCTGTTCTGATTGGGGTGAGTTGGGGTCTGAATAAAATTTTAATTTGTGTTTGCTTAATAGCTAAGGATTTTGATTTTTTTTAGATATTTTTTGGCGATTTTATTTCTTCATTTGGAACTGTACATTCAATGCATTAGCCCATTTATTGACTCGGTTTCCTGATGATTTTGTTTCATTGTATATGTTCTCTCTTCAATTTGGTCATTATTCCTTTTGCTATGCAGAACTGTTCTAATATTACATAATGCTACTTGTCAATTCTCATAATTATTTCTTAAGCTTTTTGAGGTATTTTAAGAAAATCTTTCCTTAGGCCTATATCTTGAAGTCTTAGTCCTTTGTTTTTCCCTAGAAGTTTCAGAATTTTATGTCTTACACTAAAGTATTTTATATACTTTTGGACAAGGTAAGAGATGTGGATGTAGTTTTATTCTTATATATGGGAATGTCCAGGATGTAGTTTTATTCTTATGTATGGGAATGTCCAGTTTTAACCACTCCAATCACTGAAGAGGCTATCATCTATATATGTTTCTTTGAATATATTCTTTATTTATTCTTTGATAATTTCATACATACATACAATATATTCGGGCTGCATTCAGTCCCTCTCAGATATCTCCACCATCTCCACCACATTTACCTCTCAACTCTGTGTACTTTTTTATTTTTATTTTTATTTTTTAATGACACTGGATCCCATTACTGTCGCCCATAGGTAAAGGCCACTTATGGAGGCATGGTTAACCTACCAGGGGCCACACCCCTGAAGAATACTGATTTCTTCCTCCTCCAGCAATCAACTGCCAATAGCTCAAAGACTGTGGGTAGGTGGGACCTCATGAGCCCTCCCCTTATCCAGGTTGGAATTTTGACTACTAATTTGTACAAGCAACCACAGCTGCTATAAGTTAATGCATGCAATAGCTATGTCATGTCTCTGTGACACTGTTTTGAAAGAGATGATCATGTGATTTTTTTTTTTGTTGTTGTTGTTGAAGTGGGTAGTTCACTGCTACCAGTAAATTCAGTTCCAGGTGATCTAAATCACTCCTCTGGACTTCATAAGCATCTTCACTCATATGCACATAACTCCCCCATGGAATACACATGCATATAAAAAAAACTAAAACACCTCAAATAAGAAAATTTAAAGGGTGGTTATTTAGAGAGCAATTTGAAAGATAAATGCTGTCTATTTAGCATAATAACAAAAATAACTTTCAGTCTAGAACCTATAATCTCCACACCAAGAGCTTTTGAATGGGTATAGAGTACCAGCTATAAATTCCTTCCTGTGGAGAGAGCATCAAATCTAATCAGAAAGCCACTGTTTACTCCATAACAAACTTGCCACTATTCTATCAGTGGGGTGGGCATATCTTGCCTGACTAATCAGTATTGTTGCCCAAGGGAGTTATAGCCTAGGTGGGCTATTGATAACAACTCTCCCTCTGCCAAATTATTACTTTGATTAAAAAAAAAAAAACTAGGTGAAAATAGTGGGTCTTTAATAAGTATTGAATGAATGAAAATCAATAACTAAATAGAAAGTGGGCAAGTGAAACTAACAATTCATTGAGCACAACACCTAAATGAGCAATAAATACAGAAAATTCTGTTTAACCTAGTAATAGTCAGTAAAAACAAAAACAAAAAAATCTAAATCAAGTACACATTTGTTCCTGTATTATGGAAACAACAATTTAGATTTGATAAAAGAAATAGTTGGCTATAGTCAATACAGTGACAGATCATCTTGTTTAAATATAAATTTGGACAAATACTTTCAAATTCAGTTTAGTAGTAGTGTATAAAATGATGCATGCTCTTCAAACCAGCTGTCTGATTTCCAGGTGCCTTCCCAGATAATCACTCTTACATGGAGAAAAAGATGTTATTCATACAAACAGTAATGGTGAAAAAAATAAAAAAGGAGAATTAGGAGCCATCTAAAACTTTCACTAGAAAAAATATGAATAAACTGGCATTTGGTTTATTCATACAATGAAATTTAATAAATCTATTAAACTTACTAAACTAGAGATACATTGATTAGCATGCATTTTAAAACAGTGTGAAGTGAAAACAAATAAAAGGTTGCATATACTATGCAACCCCGTTTGAATTTTTTTCAAGACACTGCAAAAATATTTATATTTTATATGGCTTTACATATATGTATGAAAATATAAAAATGTATGGAACTGTCAATGCTTCAGGAGAGTGACATTTGGAATGCCATAAAGAAATATTTGGGCAGTATGTCTTTTGTGCTAGCATATATTAGTAGCTTAAAATATTTTGAGTCAATATGATAACTTGATATTTATTTAATCTGTTATGGTAATCTTTTGAATTTTTTGTTTCATAAGCACAAATTATAAATTAAAATTTTAAAAGTAATCTTTTAACAAAAATGCATAAGATATAGGTTGGATGGTAATGTATTGAAAAGACAAACCATAGAGTAATTTGAGAGGTGAAATCAATCTTTGCAGGATGAGTGGAGGGCCTTTGATCGAGGGGGGACGGACAATGTAAGAGGAAAGACAGCAGAGTAAGATTTTGATGATATTTGTAGGAAGTAAAAAGAAAGACACATAGGCAACTGTTATTTATGACAGTAAGCCATAACTTCTAAGAAAGAAGAGGTATTGACACCTGGATGGGAAAAATAAAGGGAACTCAATCAAGCAATATTCTCAGACATGGGACTACTTCCAGCAAGCAAGGTCATCAATTGTTTCTGTAGTTTGGGTAGATGAGAGAAGGCTCAACATTTCCATGGGCATCTGAGAAACTAAGCCATTTCATTCAAGGGTGACTCCCACTTTTTCTTCTAAGGTTCAGTGGGGGCTGGATTTATTTTGAGGTCTTTGATCCATTTGGACTTAAGTTTTGTACTTGGTGATAGATAAGGATCTATCTGCACACCAGCATCCAATTATCCCAGCACCATTTGTTGAAGATGCTTTTTTTCTACTTTATAATTTTCACTTCTTTGTCAAAAATCAGGTATTAATAGGAGTATGGGTTAATATCAGGATTTTCAGTTCAATTCCATTGTTCTACCTGTGTAGTTTTGTCCCAATACCAAGCTGTTTTCAGGACCATAGCTCAATTAATAGTGCTTGAAATCAGGGGTAGTGATGCCTCCAGATATTCCTTTATTGTAAGGGTTGTTTTGGCACTCCTGGGTCTTTTGTTTTTCCATATAAAGTTAAGTATTGTGTTCTTTTAAAGTGTGTGAAGAATTGTGCTGGAATTTTTTATGGGGATTACATTAAATTTGTTGATTGTCTTTTGGCAAGATTGCCATTTTTACTATGTTGACCCTACCTATCCAAGAGCATGGGACATCTTTCCTTTTTCTGATGTCGTCTTTAATTTCATTCTTTAAAGACTGAAAAGTTCTTCTCATGCAGGTCTTTCATTTGTTTAGTTAGCATTACACCAAGATACTTTATGTAGTTTTTTTTTTTTTTGACTGTTATAAAGGGCAATGTTTCTCTCAGCCCATTTATAGTCTGTGTATAATAGGGCAACTGATTTTTTTTTGAGTTATTCTTGTATCCTGCCTCTTTGCTGGAGGTGTTTATCAGCTGTAAGTTGCCTTGAATGAATTGGTAGAGGAGACTGCTTCCTGAACATAACACCAGTAGCATAGACTCTGAGATTGGAAATTATTAAATAGGATCTCCTAAAACTGAGAAACTTCTGGAAGGCAAAGGACACGGTCAATAAGAAAACAGCAGAGTGGGGAAAAATCTTCACCTACCCCATATCTGACAGAGGGCTGATGTCCAAAATATACAAAGCTAGTCACTAAAACAAAAAATAATCCAGTTAAAAACTGGGGTACAGAACTAAATAGAGAATTCTCAATTGAGGAACCTAAAATGACAGAAAGACACTTCATCTAATACCTGTTGGAAACAGAAGCAAAAATCCACAACGAAACACTGAGTCAAACTAGAATCCAGATACAGACAGAGAGGACAAGACCAGGTTGCAGAAATACATAGAGACAGCTGACCTAAACAAGGAGGAGCTAACGGGCCCCCAGACTGATAGCTGGGAATCCAGCATGGCACTGACTCAGACCTCCTGAATATGGGTCTCAGGCAGGACTGAGCAGTCTAAGGGACCTCAGACATGGAACCAGGATGTATCCCTGGTGCACAAAAGGACCTTGTGAACACATCCCCCATGGAGAGATACTACCTTAACCTAGAGACAGGAGAACAGTCCTAGTCCCTACTTCAAATGACCTGACAGATCTACATGACCCCACCTGGATGGTATTGCCCTACATGTGGGATTGGGGTGGGGGGATGGGAGGGGAGAGTGGTCAGGGTGCATGTGAGGGGGCAAAGAGGGTAAAAGTGAGGGAGGGAGGGAGAGGGAACTGGGATTAACATGTAAAATAATAAATTAAATAAAAAAATTAAATTAAAAAAAAGAAATTGCTCACCATCCTTAGCCATCAGGTAAATGTAAATCAAAACAACTCTGAGATACCATCTTGCTCCTTTCAGAATGGCTAAAATAATAATAAAAAAAAACCATCAATGATAGTTTATACTGGAGTGGATGTGGAGAAAGGGCAAAACTCTTCCATTGCTGGTGGGAGTGCAAACTCATACAGACACTTTGGAAATCAGTATGGAAGTTCCTCAGGAAAATGGGAATCAGTCTATCTCAAGAGCCAGCAATTACACTCAGGCATATAACCAAAATATGTACATTCATACAACAAGGACATCTATTCAACTTTGTTCATAGCAGCATTATTTGCAATAGCCAGAACCTGGAAGCAATCTAGATGTCCCTCAACTGAAGAATGGATAGAGAAAATGTGGTACATTTACACAGTGGAGTACTACTCAATGAAAACAAACAAACAAAAAACAATACAAAACAATGGAATGTTGAAATTTGCAGGCAACTGGATGGAACTAGAAGAAACCAACCTGAGCAAGACAAACATGGTATATACTCACTCATATATGGTTATCAGACATAGAGCAAAGGATTACCAGCCTAAAATCCACATAGCCAGAAAAGCTAGGAAACAAGGAAGACTCTAAGAGAGACAAACATGGTCCCCCAGAGATGGGGAAAGGGACAAGATCTCCTGAGCAAATTGGCAGCATTAAGAGAAAGAGAAGGAGAAGAGCAGAGGAGAACATGAGGGAGCATGAATATTGAGTCATGGAAGAATAGAGAAGAGCAAGAAAAGAGATGCCATATAGAGGGAGCCATTATAGGTTTAAAGAGAAATCTGGCACTAGGGAAATGTCTACAAGGATGACCTCAACTAACAATCTCAGCAACCTTAAGTGCCCTTCCCCAATACTGAGGTTTATGACTACCTTATATGCCATCCTAGAATCCTAGAGCCTTCATCCAGTAGTTGATAGAAGCAGAAGCAGACACCCACAGCTAAAGGCTGTGCCAAACTCCTGGAATGCAGTTGCAAAGAGGGAGGAATGATGAGCAAAGGTGTCAAGACCAGGATAGAGAAACACACTGATAGCTGGAAAACCAGCATAGGATCAATCCAGACCCCATGAACATGGGTATTAGTCAGAAGACTGAGCAGTCCATGGAGCCTCTGGTAATGGAACAGTGTTTATCCTTAGTGTATGAATGGATTTTGGGAGCCCATTCCATATAGAGCGATACTCTCTCAGCCTAGACACATAGGGGAGGACCTAGGCCCTATTTCAAATGATGGGACAGACATTAAATTTCCCTCATAGAAGGCCTCATCATATCTGGGGAGCAGAAAGGGGATAGGATAGGGATCAGTGGAAGGCAGCGGACCTGGGATGGATATGTAAACCAAGATTGTTACTCATTTAAATTTTAAAAAAAGGAAAAATAAATAAACTAAAAAAGAAAGGAAGGAAGGAAGGAAGGAAAGAAAGTTAAGAAGGAAGCAAGGAAGGAAGGAAGGAAAGAAAGGTAGGAAGGAAACAAGGAAGGAAGGAAGGAAAGGTTCTAAGCCATTAAGTGGTTGTTTTTTCAGTCAGCTTCATCAACCTCATTGTGTTAGAAATTAGTTTGTTTTGTGCTGTATCTGACAGGAGCATCATAGCAGATTGTGACTCAGGAAAATGGTTTATATTATAAAGCAAAGAAATAGAGAAGAGCGAGAAGGAAGGAATCAGAACAATCTGTAATCATCGTATACATGCTCCTTGTGATGTGACCAATCCTCTAGTTTCCTCTATGTCCTAGTAATGCTGCCTAGTTATAAATCCACCAATAAATAAATCACTTACTTTATCAGAACTCCTGAACCAGTGACCTCTGATTCATCAACTGAAGATCAATAGTTGCACACATGACCCATCTCGAGGATATATTTTTTATAAAAACCATAATAAGGAAATTATTCAGGTTGAAAATCAACTGATCTGTGAAAGGAAAAAGAGTTAGAAGCCACAAGTGTGTAGCATTTATAAAAACATTAACAAAATAGCAAAGCCAAAAATGAAGACTTAGGAAGATACAGCTGAGAGATTCCATGATTTAATGGAATGAGGTTAAAAAAAAAAAAAAAAAAAAAAAAAAAAAAAAAAGTGAAAAAGTGGAAGATACCTGGGAAGTGAAGTTAGGATGAGTGAAAAAATAACAATGTCTGCACTAGTTCTGTATAAGAGCAGGCCTGTCAACAGCCAAAGGCAGGTGGAGGTGGGACTGAGAGATTCCCTACCCCTCAGTGCTGGACAGTTTGTTATCCATAAATTTGGAGGGTGAGCAGATATAGCCTTCAGTTCTGTAGCTGTTTTCTAAATTAATTGCTCTAAACAGTCCCAAAATTCATGAATCTTGGAAAGGGCCTTGTACTGATTAAGGAGAGTTGATGAGGTAAGATGGAAAAGTAAAATAAGATTTTTTTACTGAAAAATTAATATTCTGATTGTTGTAATATACCTAGTAATTATAAAATGTTCTTAGATAACACACTAATGTCATTTTACACATACTATTTAGACTGACATTTCAAACATTCAAAAGGAAACTTGAGGTTTTAAATTTTGGACAAGCTGTAAGAAATTAAAATTGTGCTACAAAATGAAAATAGGTGTTAAGTTTAAGCTTAAGATAGCAAAGGATATTGGAAGTGATGGGACAGAAAGAATTATAGAATTCTTATCAATTCACTCAGAAGAGAATGTTATATGGTAATTTTTAATAACAAGGATAAATAATAACTATTATTTAATGGTTTTACAATTATTCTACACTATTCAATATTGAGATTTATCTGCATTGATAATTTATAAACATAATTAGTTTGTTAAAATTTTCTTTGGTGTTTCTTCCTGTGAATACTTTTATTATCTTCTACTAATATCTGGTTGGTTTCAGTTATTTATAATATAATAAAAAAAATGTAAATACTTGTATTAAAATACATTTTGTTATGCACATATTGGAAAATATCTCTGGTACATTTATGTGAAAGAGAAAGTCTCGGCTTACAAGTCATATTTTCAAAATATATATGTATGAGAAATAATTTTTATAAGTTTTAAAGTATATTAATTATATATGAATATAAACTAAATATAAAGTCTCTTTTTCAAATAAGAATAAATATAAAGAATGATGTTATTCTAAAAAGTAATAACTTAGGTACCTACTCATTTAACCACATTTGATATACTTCACAATTAAAGCATAAAAAAGTATATTTTACATTGGCATAGTTCATAAATTTAAAGCAAAAATTTGCTTTCTACCCCATCACTCAGAAAAGACATTTGCTATTACTTTGTTATATGTTTTCCAAAATGTACACACATACAATTTATATTTTGCATCATATTTTAAGACGTTCTTTTGTTTTACTCATGAGCCCATAATAAATATTCTGTTAAGCTCCCAGGGTTCAGCTACAGTGTGTTCTGTAAAAACTTTGGGAGTCATTGATCTCATCAGTGAACTGAATTTTCAGGGTAAATGATCCTCACAAATACAAAAGGGAGAAGAAAATTTAGAAAGCCACAGTGTATAATACATGCTCAAGCTGAAGCTGCCATGTAGGAAAACATAAACATCAATTTTAACATAGTTTGGGAGGCTAAACATGGATTAACATGAGAGTGGGAAGCTGTGTACATCAGTAAGTCTTTCCTACTTCATAAATACCACCAGGAAATTCAAGTAAGAAAAAAATAAATAATGCCACAATTCTGACAGGAGACATGTGCCCATGGAGAGATAGGCTTAGTGCATTCTGCACAGCAAGGATCCATTGTCCATTGAACATCAGGAGAGACTTCTCCAGTGTTCTTTGAACTAATGTGAGGAGAATCTGAAAAAACTTTTGAATACATTGAAACTTACACCAACATGGCCTTTAAAAGACTTAAAGTGTTTCCCCTCTCCGTGACTGGCCACTACATAAACATATTCCTAGTGGAACAGCTGTGGCCTAAAGGAAAAGAGCCACAGGACACTTACATTTTGTTTTGTTTTGTTTTTCTGAGTAGAAGTTAGGAAAGTCTAAAAACAAGTAACACATGAGTCAAAACAAGGAATTATAAGAATTGTGACGGTCTGCTACCCATTGCAATAGCAAATACAAAGCAAAAACAACTTGTACCCAAGAACATAAAACTCCATAATCAAAGCTTGCTTATATCTGTTTTCAAAAAATTTATCCTTTTTCACTCCTTGTGTGCCATGATCTGGAGGAGCTCTAGTTCCTGATATGGAGTAAAAATCTTATAAGACATCTGTTTCCCAGGAAAACAGGTCTCTTTTTTGGAGACTACACTGGGGATACTTCAAAATGGCTACCCATAGACACTATATATCATGACCAAAGCAAGCAGTCAAAAAACATGTTAAAAGGAAGATAAGACATAATCTAAACAGACAAGTCATTTCAACCAGACTCAGATTATGTGACAGATTTTAGAGTTATCAAGTGGAATTTAAAATAACTACTTACAATATGTTGAGTGCTCTACTGGGAAAAGCAGACAATATGCAAGGACAGATGGCCAGTGTCATACAGAAGACAGCAAACCTAACAGAGAATAAAACACTAGAGATGGAAAACACCACAACAGAAATGAAGGATGCCTCTGAGAGTCTTAGTAGATAGGATGTGACTAAGGAAGGAACCAGGAAGCTTGGAGATTATCTGATTTAAAAAAAAAGAAAAAAGAAAAAAAACTTTCCAGACTGAAAGAGAAAGATGAGGAATTAGGAGAAAATGGAACACAGCAGAAACTTAAAACTAAAACTGCTTCAAAGTATATTGACATGTTGATTACATGGCTGTGGATGAAGGAGGAGCAGATCAGAATAAATTCTGAAATTAGAGCAACATGAATTTCCAAAAAAATTAATGAAATTACAAAAGCATGGATACAGGAGGCTCAGAGAACATCAAGGAAGGTAAATACACAGACATTTACCTCCAGCTGAATCATACGTGAAGTGTAGGAAAAGAAAAACAGAGAGTAGGTGATGACATTTTTTGGACAGTAGATGAGGAATACATAAAAAACAGTTCCGAAAGAATAAGAATTTAGAGGACTTTTATGAGAGCTGTGCAAGGAAGAAATAACTAAAAAGAAGCATTTAAAGTATTGAAATAAAATATCAAGGAAATAATACTTACTTTTAAAATTGAGAAATGAAAATTGAGGTATTCAAAAGTGTCTTTCAGAAATTGTCAAGAGCAGATGTTCATAAATAGACGATGGATAAAGAATGTTGTGTATACATACACAGACACAGACACACACACACACACACACACACACACGTACACACTCAAACACACAAAGGAGCTCTAATACCCCAGCTTAAATAAGAAAGAACCTATGTCTTTTGATAGAAAAAGAAGGAACCAGAGATCATCATATTAACTTAAAAAATGCAGAACTGCAACATAAATATCACATATTTTCAACAAATTTGTGTTATGTGGTATGAAAGAAGAGAGATTATTTGTAGGATGTGGGGATCCAATGGGAGATAAGAGGAGAGACAAAAGAGAGAGTAATGAGTAATGTAATGTGAAAAATGAAGCGAATGTGAGAGCTGTTAAAAAGAAATATATTTTATAGTCAGTTTTTGAAACAATACTGAGAACATTTTAAATAGAAGGGAAATGCTATAGATCAGAATTTCAGACCCTAGTACCCCCTGAAAAGTATTAGAGAAAGGATGAATTATTAAAAATAAAGTATCTTGAGGATTCAAGATGGAAATCACAACATAATTAAACAACCAAGAGATTTATAAATCTTTGAAATAACTTTATTGTATCTATAGCAGAAAACATGCTGACCTAAAGAACTGAGCATAATCTATAACATTAAAATCAAAGCCAAATCCACATAAGCACTTGATGCTAATTGTTAAAGTTGATTCCCCAAGGAATGAGTATATGTTCCAGTACAAGCATAAGGAACTATGTGTAGATGCTAGAATGGAAGAATTAAATAAAATGAATGGATAGGATAGAGCAGAAACCAGTTTTCTCAGTGTCTAAACAGGAGCTTAAAAGTGAGCAAGGTATGAGTGTTAGCATTATTCATAGAGCAGTGGATACAGGATGGAGAAATAAGTGTGAACTCACATGCAATTTAATATAGCTATGGGTCATTAAGTTTGACAACATTTACCAGTATGAGTATATATACTAAATCAAAATAAATTTTATTTCTCACTCAGGTTCAGAAGTAAAGGCTCTCCAATGGCAATAAGCAGCATTATGCCTATAGGTTTTTTTTTTTGTTTTGTTTTCCCTGTTCATTTTATTTTATGATATATTGGTTTTGATTTTATGATATCTTGGTCAGTCTTCAGTAAGAGCAATTAGGGTCCCTTGGGGGGGGGGGGAAATAAGTTTAAGATTAGATAAAAAATTAACCAAGATAAATTTAGAGTGACTGGCAATGCTCAAATAAAAGACAAATGTTGAGAGAATTTTAGCAACAAACTTAAAATAATGCAAAAATTAAATTATGCCAAATTTAAATTATTTATAGATTACAGTATACATCAGTGAAAAGGTAAACTCATGGGAAATAAGAGCCAATTTCTACGCACAAGAATGCTAAACAATTTCTGCTGATACTCCACCCATAGAACAGGATTCTCTACTTGGTGGTAAGCTGCATATAGTAATCATTACACATAATCCAGCATGAAGAATGATAAAATGAAATACTACTTTAGCCAGCCAGATAGCCCAATTCACTGTCAACAGAGACCAGTCTTCATTGATATGATTGGCATAAGTGACAATTTATGGCTTTTCCCCAAATCCACAACAGCAGTGGGTTCCTGAGAAAAATCTCAATTAAAGGATAGTCAACCATACACACAGCACACGACACCACAAAACTGCCAAAGTCCTTGAATACAGGGAATTTGGAGACATCATCACATCCACAAGTAATGACTAAATGTAGGATCCTAAATGGAATTCTGAAATGGGATTGCATACAAAACACTAAGAAACCTGAACAATGCATATACTTAAGTAGTAATTTGTCAATCTTGATTTATTGTTTTTAATCTATGCCTTCCCTCTCCATGAAACCAGCCATGTAAGAAGTACACAATGCAGGAAATTGGCTGTAGATACATATGAACTATTGTCATGATTTTTGGAAAGAGGCCTTTAATGCAACAGTTTATTTATTTTTAGTTCTTCAAAATATTTGAATGACTAATCTAGATGCTTTTCATAGCTTACTCATTTAAATAAACTTTTATATATATTTTTTCTACTATAGGCCATGCTATACTGAGATTCTATGTAGTTTTTTCTACAAAGGAGGTTTCTGATTAAAGAGACATGTCTATGATACATTCTTCTAAAATGCTTGTGTCCATTTACATACTCTTAGTAGCACGTGAAAGAACAATTTTCCTACAGTATCAGCATCATTGAACATTATCCTCTATTAAATTTTGGCTAATTAAGTAGGTGAAGAATCATACCTCATTTTACTTTGAAAGGTGGAATTTTTAAAATAATTTCATTGGCTATTTAAATTTATCCCTTTATAATTTTAAGTTGGTTTTAAATATAGATTTAATGAACTCCCACTATGTTCCAGGGAACCTTCAAATGCATGCTCTTACATTATCTTTATTATCCCTTGCATCTGGCTGCAAGTAATGGGAAACTCAATTAAATCTGGCTTAAACAACAAGAAGAAGCTATTATCTCCCACAAGAAGAAGCCCAGAGGGAAGGTGGTTACTGAAATAATCTACCTGCTTAAGAATGCCAACATTCTAAAATACTTTCCAAGACTTGCCCTTCATCTATATCAGGCATCTATGTAAACTCCAAAAATCAAGAACAGAAGAAAACAATGGCCCTGACAGTGTGATATTTTCCTAAACCATCCTATCTCAGATAAATAAATGAGTCTTCATAGTTTACAATCTTCTCCTACTAAATGCTCTGCATACATGGTGAAGTCAAACCAGTACTCACTTGGCAAATGGAGGGAGCCATTAATAAATTA
The DNA here is from genome assembly GCF_943737965.1 of Phodopus roborovskii. Classification (NCBI taxonomy): domain Eukaryota; kingdom Metazoa; phylum Chordata; class Mammalia; order Rodentia; family Cricetidae; genus Phodopus; species Phodopus roborovskii. Next base: position 41,282,564 of record NW_026126407.1, read on the forward strand.
GCAAGTTAAGACTTCTCTCCACGTAGTGGTTTGAATGAGAATGTCCCCCACAGACACAGGTATTCAAATGCTGGATCCCCATTTGGAGGTGCTGTTGGGTTACGTTTAGGTTTAGGCTAGTATCTGGCTTTGAGATTTCTAAGACACAAACCATTCCCAATTCACTCTCTCTATTTCCTACATGGTATCAGAAAGATACCATGTAGATATCTCAACTGTTCCTGCCTTTTTACCTGCTTCTTGCTGGTACAATTCCCTGACATAATGGACTCTTATCTTTCTGCAACCAAAGTCCAAATAAAGCTTTCCTTTTATAACTCACATTGGTCCTAGTGTTTTATCCCTGTAACGGAAAAGTAGCTGATATCTCCTACTTTCACTTTCTAATTAGAACCAAAGGCCAGTTATCCCCAACAACCAGTTCAGAATCAAAAACAGTGTACAAAATTACAAAAGAAAAATAGCCCGAGTGGCTACAGGAGGAGCTGCCAACAACTTTCCCTCAATCATCACAGTGATCCACTGTTAGTTTTGGTTTTTTATGTGTCTTTAACTTTAGGAATGTTGGGGTTCATAGAACATAAACAACATGTAAGACTATATAGCAGTATGTGACACCAATTTGTATCCAACATCTCTAACCGTAGTCATAGAACCATTTCTTATTTTGAGACATTTTAAATATAGATAATTCATACAAGGCACATACATTCTGCAATTCTTACCAGCATTAAGATTAAAGTGTAGGATTTGTCACAATTAGGTGAAAAAACTAGTAAAATAATTCTAATGTAGAAAACTAGAAAAAGTCTTCTTCATGTGAGCTAAGCACTACACCTTGAGTGCTAGCTCTAAGAATTAAATGCCTTTTGTAGTGTTACCATTTGGTAAGGGTGCCATTTTGCATGACTGGGACCTCTTATCCCACCTAAACCACAGATCATGAAGTGCTATAGTCCAATTCCAGGGTGCAGCAGGAGACACTAGGAAATTCCTAATGTTACAAGGATGTTGCTGATCACCAAGTTCATTCCCTGGCACAAAGAACTAAACTTCAAGGTTAACAGAAGACTATGTCATGGATAACAGGAAAATAACATCTTTATCCCATGAGGATAGAGAGCTGGGAGTCCATTCAAGGACAGTCACTTGGACATTTTATAGGACCCCCAGATCCTCCTCTTTTGGTCATGTTTATATACACAACCCTATACAAGTCCTCTGCTACTCTTAGCTATGTCTTCTGGGAATAAGAAGGCACTATTTGAGATAGAACACTTTTGCTTTTCTTGTTTGCCTATTTCTCTCTAACTTTCCTTCACTCAAAAACAGATGGAAATTCCTCAGTAAAACTCATGAGTGTCCTTGGGATGGATTGAATGAGCTGGGCAATATTCAGGTGTCACATCCTAGGAACTGTCATTTCCACAGTACTCTGTCCTTGATGCTATGATGGGATGTCTTCATCCCAGTGGGGCAGGCTGCTTAGAATTCTTCTAAATGTTCTAGTTTTGCTTTCAAACTTTGTGAAATTTAGCATCATATGGTACAAATGACAAGTACAACACAGCTATCTGTGAACTTGGTAGGCAAGTACATGGGTACAGAAAGGGAGAGAGAAGGAGGATGTGTTATTAGGAAAACTGTAATTCTTGCCTTGAGGTTCTTAGGTCTTGTAAATAAAAAAACTTAGAAACTGATGTGGAACAAGCTTAGGACAAGTTTCTTAGAGCTTGAAAGAAAAACAACAGGCAGGAATCTTCCAAGTGAATGGAGAGGGGAAAGAAGAACAAGCAACAAGACAAATAGCAGCATAGCAGTGATGATATAGCTTCAGAGAAGGAGTGAAAAGGCCCAGTATCTGGAAAAGCATGCCTGGGCTTTGGCTGGTCTCTGAAAAAAAAAAAAAAAAAAAAAGATTTGAAAGGAAGGAAAAAGAAAAATCACATTGTTTTGTTTTTTGTTTTTGTTTTTTTAATAACTCACGGAGGTGTCTTCAGGGGACTCACATTTGAATGCTTGGGTGTAGAAGCCTAGACAATTGATTGACAGGCCCACTTGGATTAACTCTTAAAGGGGAGGAGCGAATGCTATGTGCATGGCTAGCTTGGAATGTCTAGTTTGGACTATCTTAGACTGTCAGGTTTTCACCCAGAGTCCGAGGTAAAATTTAAATTCTATTTTTAGGAGGAAATAACCTTGCCTTAACGGACTTCAACATCATCTAGGTATCTGACCCAATTTGTGTTCATTTAAATCCTAAGAAGTAGCCAAACTCATGTTTATATTTCCAGTGTTACTTGGAAAATGGGAGTTGGGACTCAAAGTTGATCATCAGTGAAAGTTCATACTCAATGGTCTTCAAAGTTATCAATTTCTGTAGAAGGAAGAAGAAAGGGAAGAAGGAAGGAAAAAGGGCTGAAAGGACAAATAAAAATAATTCCAATTTGGAGCTCAGTTGGTAAAGTGTCTACTATGCAAGCATGAGAACTGATTTTGAGCCCCAGGATCCATGCAAAAGATAGATGCAGGGGCTCTGTGCCTGTCATGCCCATGATGGGGAGACAACTGCAGGTAGATGCCTGGAGTTTGTTATTTTACCAGCCTAGCAGAATTGATAAACCCTAGGTTCAGCTGCAGATGCCATTTCAAAAGGTAGAGAGTAATAGAAGATACCTGACATTGATCTCATGGTTCCATATGCATGCACACACAATTACATATGCCCATATGAACATGTTAATGCAACACATACACACACACACACACACACACACACACACACACACACACACACACACAAAGAGGGATAATTGAAAATTATTTCAATAGGATTTATTATTAATTAGTTATAATAATATTAGTAATAGTAGTTTAAGAAACTGCTGGCAATTAAAAGATAGTTCACTTATTCACTAGTAGGTCAATCTTTTTTTTATTAGAATAGTTTATTTGGGGCTGAGTATGGTGGTACAGACCTATAATGTCACCCATGACGAGGCTAAATTAAAAGGATTGCATGAGTTCAAGACTAGCCTTTGCTATGGAGTAAGGTGCTGCCTTGAAAGATGAGAAACAAACAAATTACATAAAAAGAAATCCCTCAAACAAAACACTTCCTGCTTTATTTCATAGAATGTATAGGTGATTCCGGGAGGGAGAGGGGAATGCAGTACATATGGAGTCTATCTTGGAAGAGAAAGGAGAGACAACTGTGGGAAGGTTCGTTATTAGGACGTCCCTTACAGGGCAGTAGGAGGCAAGGCAAGTAAAACAGCTTAGCATTGGCTAGTTTAAATTACAACACAGGTACAGTGCACAGGCATAATCTCCCCATCCCCTGTTACTCAGTTGTGAAGGTGTGTGTGTGTGTGTGTGTGTGTGTGTGTGTGTGTGTGTGTGTGTGTGTGTTGTGTCCCAGAAAGTGAAAACTTCAGAAAGGTAGGGAGAATTTGAAACCTTAAAACTCTCAATTGGCTATTCAGGAAAGTTGTTGGTGTTTTTTTTTTTTTTTTTTTAACATGTCAATCCCAGTTCCCTCTCCCTCCCTCCCTCTTACCCTCTCTGCCCCCTCACATGTACCTTGACCACCCTCCCCTCCCATCCTCCCACCCCCATTCCCCTCCCACCCCACATGTAGGGCTATACCATCCAGGTGGGGTCATGTAAATCTGTCTAGTCATTTGAACTAGGGACTAGGACTTCTCTCCTGTCTCTAGGTTAAGGCAGTATCCCTTCATGGGGGGTGTGTCCACAAGGTCCTTTTGTGCACCAGGAATGCATCCTGGCTCCACTGTCTGAGGGCCCTTAGAACTGCTCAGTCCTTCTAGCTGAGACCCATATTCAGGAGTTCTGAGTCAGTCCCATGCTGGATTCCCAGCTATTAGTCTGGATGGGGGGGAGCATTAGCTCCTCCTTGTTCAGATCAGCTGTCTCTATGTGTTTCTGCAACCTGGTCTTGTCCTCTCTGTCTGCATCTGGATTCTAGTTTGACTCAGTGTTTCTTATGGGTGTTTGCTTCTGTTTCAAACAGGTACTAGATGAGGGCTCCATGATGGTGGATACGTTAGTTGTTGATCTCACTATCAGGGAAGGGCATTATGGTAGCCTTTCCATTGTTGCTCAAATTGTTAGTTGGAGTCAGTCTTGTAGGTCTCTAGAACTTTCTTTTGATTGAGTTTTCTCTTCAAACCAATAATGGCTCCCTCTTTTATGTTCTCTCTTTCTCTGTCTGTCTCTCTGTCTCTCTGCCTCTCTCTCTCTCTCTCTCTCTCTCTCTCTCTCTCTCTCTCTCTCTCTCTCTCTCTCTCTCTCTTCTGTCTTCTATTCCTACCCTGACTCAATCTTCCTAGTCACATGTGCTTTCCTCTCCTCCCCTTCTCTTTCTCCTAGTTCTCTCTCCATTAACTACCCCCCTACTTCCCATGTGCTCTGGGGGACTTGTCCCTTCCCCCTTTTGTGAGGGACCTTATATGAATCTCTTAAAATACACCTTGTATCTTAGTTCCTCTGGTGGTGTGAATTATAGGTTGGTGATCCTTTGCTCTAGGTCTAAAATCCATATGTGAGCGAGTACATACCATGTTCCTCTTTTTGTGACTGGGTTACCTCATTCAGAATGGTTTCTTCAAGTTCTATCCACTTGCCTGCAAATGTCAAGATTCCATTACTTTTTCTGCAGAGTAGTATCTTGACATAGGGTTTCCATACTGGAAAAGTCAACATTTTATGAGACAGAATTATTACACAAAGTTTCACCAGTTGCAGTGAAGTATTCCCTTCATTCTATCCCCAGTTAAGCAGTATTGTCAATTTTAGCCACTGATTTTCCTTTTGAGATGATTTATCAAACACAAAACCCAAACTAAAAGTAGAAAAGTTCACAGAAAATGTTTTTGTAACACTTTGCATATAAAAAAAAGAACAAAAATTACAACATACCCATTAAATCATCATTATTTCAAACAGGTATGAGCCAGGATTTATCAGAAAGAAAGATAACAGAATTACTCTCCATCAATTCCTTTAATGTTTGGTTTCGTGCTGTTCACAGATTGGAGGCTCACTGAACTGTTTTATTGACAAATAGTTTTGTTTTTTTGATTTGTTGTTGTTGTTTTGTTTTCTTCTTGAAAGATATCTGCTTTTCTTCTGTTGCTAATCATGTCCATGCAGGTTTCATGAAAGGGGAGTGAATTTATGTGTGTGATAATCTATAAGCAACACAGGAAAGTCTATGACATCTTCATGCACCAGGCCTATTGGTTCTTAGTTTTACTAATAGAAACACTATTTTAATGCATTTGGAAAATTAGAAAAACAAAAACATACACTTCAGATCTGTACATAAACAACACTTCCTTGGCAAAAATGGGATATTTGTCACTAAGATTAATATCTGGTATATGTTCCATCTAAATTGTGATTATAATTTATCAATAGTAGTATTTATTTGATCAAAGTCTTTCTTGTTACTCAATCTATTTAACATAAAAGCATTAATATCTTGTTAGAAATTAAATTATGGCTTCAAAACCAAGGCAATTTTCTTTCTGAAAGTATTTTGGCAGGAATTATTCATTCCAAGAGATAACTCTATCTAATGTTATCAAATAGTTTTTTATTTTCTAAGTGTTTTACTAACACCAATTAATTAATTTTCATCTTATTACAACAGTAGGTACAAGTAAAAAAGATATTATTTTTTTTCTCAGACCAGATGGTGGAAAATCCATGTCAAAATTCTTTATTTTTCCTTTTATTTTATTTTTATTTATGTTTGGTTTGGCTTGGTTGGTTTTTCAAGACAGGGTCTGTGTACCTTGTCTGTCCTGGAATTTACTCTGTAGACCAGGCTGGCCTTTAACTTACAGAGTTCAAGAATGCCAATCTGTGTCCCTGAGCTCTGGGATCAAAGGTGATCACCACCACTACCCAGGTAAATGTCTTATTTTTAATTGTGTGTCTGTGTGTGACTATGTATGTGGGGGTGCAAGTAACAGAGAATGCCAGAAGAGGATGTCTTTTCTCCTGGAGATGGAGTTAGCCACTCGATTATATGTTCTGGGAGAAGTCAGATACTAGGCAAGTACAGTGTACATTCTTAGTCACACCTCCAACTCTACTTTAGCCTACTTTCTGATCACTAACTAACAACAACAGAAAAATAAAATATAAACACAAATAAAAGCCACATACCTCACCATTGTTAAATAATATGAAATCAATAATAATGTTTAAAATATAATATTAGGAGAGAAACTCCATGTAGGTCACTAGAGGGAGTTTAAAGGAGGCAGTGGTAAATAAATATGATCAAAATATGTTTTATAAATGTAAGAAATTTTAAAATATAAATAAAATAAATAAAAGTATCATTTTAAAAAATAGTAAAAAGAAAAATAAGAGTAAAAAAATCACAAACTCAATTCCCAAAAGTATGCAAAGAAGCAACGGAAAAAAGAGAAAGAAATGAAAGGCAGATACAAAGCTCAGAAAAGAACTCTTTTCTTTATCTTAAAAACATCTGGTATTTCCTTGCTGATGTCAAACTGGAGTCTTTATAATACAAGTGTGGTCATTTTCAAATTGTCTTAGAAGTAACAGACTGCATTTCATGAAAATGATGGTGAGAAAATACTGAAAAGAAGCAGATGTGTAAACTATTTATTACAGCTCAGAGTTGTCTGAATAACATTGTAAAGGAAAGAATTCTTTTTGAATACACTTTACAATGAAGGTATCCTTACATACCTGAGACTAACAAAAAATTATTGCAAGTTTGAATAACGCATACATTCTTATGTCACAGAATATCATTCTCTAAATAGATAATAAATGTCTTATAGGGCCAGTTTAAAAAAAAATTGATGATTCCAAACTATGGTTAACTATAATGAATTTATTGAAATGGCAGAAAGAGAGGTGAAATTTTGTAGATACTCCATTTTCTGAGTCACAGCCATATATCAGAGTAAGAGGAAAGTCAGAGAAAACCTCTTGGCTGTGTAAGGAGCCTTAGCCTGAAGTTGCTCTTCACAGGTTGGCAAATATTTCCCAGAGACCAACTCCATCCACTCTCCTGGTTTATGAATAAAGCTTTATTGTAACAGTGTCCTACCCTTTTGTTTACACATCACCTATTCCCATACTGCTTTGGAATTTCAGAGGCAGGTTTGCATAATTACATCAAAAACGTATGGCTCACAAAGCTATTTATTACCTGCTCTATAAACAAGACATTTGCCAATCTTCTCTTATACTTCAGAAGGTAACACACTGAATCCCTGACAGGAGTCAGAATACATTCATTTAGACAAGAGAGAGGCTACTAAATATGGAGAGAAAAACTTTTTAAAATTTATTTATATGTAAGAAATAGCAATTTCAGAAACAGGCATGAACCAAAATCCATTCATAAGTATTACTTATTCCCAAATTCTGCCAAATTCATTAAGTTATAGTGTATTCAGCTTTATAGTCCAAGGTATGTTGTATTTATGATACAGACCATGAATATTTAAAGCATGTCCTGTAGCTATCTCAACAATATCTGTGCATGTATCTTGAAGTTACCTAGATATTAATAAGACACATCCTAGTCAGGGTTTCATGTCCTTAACAATCCAGCAGACTCCAAGGGGCATGTGTGCTATGACATACATGTCTTAACTTGTTTCAAAGAAGTACATATCATTTCTCAAGTCAGTTGGGAGCAGAAAGTGATGTCTATACAATGAACAACAAAAATGCTGTTTTAGATATCTATCATTTATGGTGTTCTGTTTCATATGATAGTCACATAAAAATTGTGTTTGCATCCTGATAAAATTATCATTTTCTCTGATACTCTTATGCTCTTTCTTCCAAGTTGTCTAACATTTGGTGATGATGGTGGTTGGTGATGTCACTGCTCACCTACAGCCATGCTGAAATAGGATAATCATATTTTCACCATTGTTTTATGATTTTGTATTCATAGAACAATCTTCATAACATTACCATGAAGTAGAACTGTTTTTATCTTTATTGCCTAGACACAGATGATTAATTTGTAAAATGTTACACATCTAACAAGTAATAGGGAGGAAAAATAGGTCTCTATCATGACTTAAAGGTCAACTAATTTCTCTAAGCCTCAGAAGTACTAATAATATATTTATATATAATCTTAATTAGTGAGCTATACATGGTTATAAATATTAGTTTTCCTATTTTGTTTGACTATTAAGTTTAGCACTTAGGTCAGTCAGTTCCAATAATATTAATGTTGCAATTGTTCAAAGTTCTTTTCCCTCTCCCAGGCCTTTATCATTTAGCAATGTGCAACCCTATTTTTATCATCTTCCTTTAATGATAAAATATGAATTTAAAATCTTTCTTTTATGTTCTAAATGATACAATAGTATGTTACTATGAAATTATATTTATTATGTTGTTACTAATGTTATAGGAATTTAGTTCCTAATAATGAAATATCCAGTAATTAAGATCACAATTTCCAATGATGTCAACTAGAATATCTTAAAAAAAAATTGAAGTAAATTCCCATTTAAAGCAATGGAAAACAGAGATAATGTCAGGCCAGGATGTATGCATTGGTGGCAGTCCAGAGAAGAATCCAATATTCAGCAGCAATGTGACAGTGCTGTGAGCCTGAGGCACAGTGAAGCCCAAAAAGGAAAATGTGGAGGAGACTGATATACTGTAATCACTTGGTCCGCAACATGAGGGGCTGGGTCCATGATGTATTGAAATCTAGATAAATTCTCACAAGGACATCAGATTAGTTCCAAACTCATACAAACTGAACACATGACAGATCAATCACAGATACTTTGTGATTCTTGGTGTTAGAATGACTCTTTTTTTCATATAAGAAGAAAACACCATCATCTGTATCATTATTTCTATTACTTTAACCTCTCATGATTGATGTCTTTTAAAGAAACTAACAAGCAGTCACACAAAATCATAAGGCATATAAATACAAACCAATGTGAATGTTATACATCATTGACAAAAACAATGATAATAAAACCAGACTCATACATTAGATAAGCAAGATATGAGATATATATTTTTAAAGAGAAATATAGTTATAGTATTCTTGTGAATTAAATTATGGAAAAAGTAAGAGGAAGAAATATAAAGATTTGAGTACTGAAAAGAATGTGACCAGGTTAAGTTGCTAGTAAGGACCTTAAATAGTTGCTAGTAAGTTGACTTAGTAAGGACCTTAAATAATGGTGAAGAAAGACTTGGTGATATGGAAGATCAGCAAAAAGAAACTATCCATCAAAATCCACAGAAAATGAAAGACATGAAGTATACAACGAGACTTAGTGTGTGGGTTGGTTTTAATGCCAATGTATCACAAATTTTAGAATCAACTGAGCAGGAAGCCTCAACTAAATAATTCTACTGATAGACTTAATTTGTGTAGAATACCCACCCAGAGTATGGGCAGAAGTTTGGAGTAGCAGTTCAGTGAAATGGGGGTGTAGGAGAAGGAAGATGATTTGCCTTTTGCCTTCTGGGTTTTCCATCTTGCTGTCAAGTTGATCTGCCTTACTGCTGCTGTTGCTCATTTTACTGATAGAGAACAGTGTCTGGCGGTTTGCATCCTTGACTGAAGGCTGGAGGCTGTGCAGGAACTTCTCAATGCCAGATTTGGACTGCTGAGTCCCCAACCTCAAGTACTAAGCAGCTACTCAGTATCTGTGGTTTAAACAACTGTTATTATTATTTTAAGAGAAAATGTGTATGTGTGTGTGTGTGTATTTATTCTACTTCCTATCACTTCTGTTCCTCTAGACAACCCTGACTAATATAGTTGGCAAAGTTGATACTTTGAATTCATCAGGTGGATGAATCTGAATTTCTCCACGTGGCAATACACATATGTATATATTTCCAAATATATATAAATATAGAACATACAGAAAAATAATAGGAGACACCCAACCATAGACTATTCTATGCCTCTCCTAAATAGTTGAAACCAAACTCTGTGGGGTGATACATTTCTATTGTACGATCGGCAAAATTGATGTGACTATATATATACCAAGACCATACCTAGTATCTAATATCACAGAAGGAAAGCTAAAAAGTACCGCAAGCTGCCCCCAACAGTGTTTTAAAATCATGAATGATGTGTTCTTTCACATTGAAGAGTTTAGTTAAGAAGTATCACAGTTCCAGTGGCAGAGTGCATTGATTAGTACACTTGCCTAGAATGCCCTAGGCATTTGCTTCAATCTCCATACCAAAATTAGATGATAACATATTGACAACTATAGTCTGCCTTGAGGTAGTATAAAAGAGTATTAGATTCTGTAATTTATAAACAGTATTCTCTAAACATGATTCTAGACATAAGAAAGTGCCAATATAGAAAATTTGGATCTGGTAAAGATATTTTTATATTTCCTATGATATCATAACATGGTAAGAGCAAGAGAAAGAATTGGAGAGGGAGAGAAGCAGAAAAGGAGATGTCTCTGTAATAGCCAATATGATTCAGTAATACCATTACCAAAGCACCTCTTATAGGCTATACCCACTGACACCAAGGATTAAGCCTCCAATATGTGGAATTTAAGGGATATAATTAAACCACAAGACATGCAAATTAATACATACTCTTGTATAAGATTGTTGGGATAAAAGAAGATATCAAGAAAGGAAGTAAAATACTTAGAATTGAGTAAGGATCATGTTATATGAAATGTGGGCTTCAGGAGAGCCCATTTTTCAAGGCAGGGTTTAAATGAGTCCACAAGACACAAGATAAATGATTAGCAGGTATTTATTAGGGAAGCACTTACGGAATTAATAGTAGATAATCACTGTGCTCTTCTGAACGTAAAGATGTAGTCTCTGCCCTTCTGGAGTTCCTATTACCACCAAGAGAGCAAGCCAACCCCTCCTCTTCTTATATGGGATCACATCTGCACACCTGAAACAATGACCCTAGGATGTGGCTACTACAGCAAGCCCACTGGTGAAACAACATGCCACTATACATTTTTACATGTTAGTTTATGTTAGTTAATGCACTTATTACAAGGGAAGATAATGCTGAAAAACAACTATTCCAGAATTTTGAAAATAACATGAAATTGAATATTAAAAAGGAAAAATTAAAAAGGATCAAAACCAAATGAACTATAAAATAGATACATTAATAACACAAGCCAATCTTTGAGATAATCAAAAGATTGATAAATTTATGTTGATAGTAATCAAGAAAAAATTAAAATAGCAAATAACTTATGTCAGAAATGGAAAGACAGGTCAATATTACATGTCTATATGTAGAAAGTAATTAAAATTATGACAATACAATGCCAATAAAGATAAATATGTAGATAAGACAGATCTATATTTGACAAGAAATAGAAGATATGATGTCAGTAATTATTAAAGACATTCAATCATAAATTAAGGTCTTGAAAACTTAAGGTCAAACCCAGAAAATTCTATCAAACATTTCATGAATAAATAAGGACAGTTCAGCCACTGTTTCTACACTTATGATTCCAGTGTAGCCCTTGTAACAAAACTATGAAAAGGGTTTTGGAATAAAAGGAAATTGAGGGCTAATGTTACCCATAAAAATAAATGAAAACAGCCTTAATTATTAGAAATTCAAATCCAGCATTTTAACAAAGAATAATGCCTGATGAGCTGACTTAAGTCATTAAGTCAAGGTTTATTTAATGCCTGGAAGTCAATGTACAATGGATTAACAAAAGCATGCAACATCTTAAGAGATGCCAAAGTTTTTTTTTATTTTTAACAAAATATGCCTTTATTAATGAGAAGCTTAGCAAATTAGAAATATTTTTCATTTTGGAAAAGTTATACACAAGTATAAATTAATGAGTCATGTCCCAGTTTTCTATTGTGTAAAATATGACAAGAATTCCTCTGAAGTCGTATATAAGAAAAGCACAGGTGTTAACTTGTGTTCAATATTGTACTAAGACTTCTAGCCAAGAAAATAAAGAAAAGTCCAGTACTGATACACTGATTGGGAAGAAAGAAGTGAAATGTAAACTCTAAAAAAAAAGAGGAAATCTATATGACAAGTTTAAAAATGAACTTCACAAATGTTGATATTGTGGATAAGTAATTTGTATGTAAACTTCCTCAGCACAGTAGAATACAGTGATGGAACCATAGTTTTATGTAATAAGGATAATATAAAATATTTTATTATTTAATTGATTTAAAATTAAGACATGCAAGTCATAGAGTTTAGAGCATGTATGAACAAAAACTACAAAGAACAGTAAGGAAGTGATTACTCCAAATGTCTTCATGATAAATACTGAGAGCAGAAGAGAAGTTGGTAGAGATGCCCTAATATTTCATGATGAAATACTTAACTAGACATTGCCAAATGCCTTAGGAGAATATTCTACAATAATGGGAGTTCAAATAAAATGATGCAAAACGTACAAATATGTCACCTACTAAAGGGAGGATTAGCTCTAAATGATTTTTTTATCAGAAATAAACTTGGCAAGTTGATTTATACAATTCCTTTAGCCTCAAGAATAACTAAGTCTCAAGCATTTTATACTTTAGCTTTGCCAATTTGTTCCACAACTATTTTACTCATTCAACAAATGTTGAAAGTTTGTTAAGTACAATACACTTTCCTGGGCTCTAAGTTTCAACCCTAAGCATCATCCATCAATCTATGCACAATTAAAACTTAAAACTTAGCAGGAATGATGAAAGGTAAACAGAGCTAAGTGAGAAAACAGGTGATCATAAATACTTAAGAGAAAAAACTGGGCAGAAATAGATCTTTGGGGGCCTCAAAAATGGGTGGCAATTTCAGATGTGACTTTTGAAATTCAATGACAGTTCAGCAAGTGAGATATCCAGTCACATGGATATTGGGAAAGGCTACTCCAGGCAGAAATAGTAAAATGGTAGAAAAATGGACTACAGAGATTATATGAGTTAAAGCATCTTCTGAATTCTTACAGAAATCAATGGATGCAAAGAAACTGTATTCAAGATTAGTAATTATTGCTGTGATTTGACCTCACACTTGAGAATATTGGATTCCTCTGTAAACAAACCATACAGCATAACAGCAGAAGCGGCACAGAGTAAATGGTTGCATCTCAAGATTATATATAGGAAATCTTGAGATAAATGAGAATATAAGCAAACAATAAATACAGATGTCAACTTCAAGAGCTCTTAAGGATTGCAATGTATTATCTAAAAATGTAATAATTTACAGATTTTAGAAATTCTCTGTGTAAGAATTTATCTCACAAAAATGAATTTCCTGTTAAAGATTAATATGGAAGATACCTGTGAAGATTTTGAATATTTTTCAGGAAACATGAATACATATAAAATATTTCAAATACACACACACACACACACATACACATACACACATATATATATATATAGAGAGAGAGATAAGAGCCAAACAAAACTAAGCATAAACATGTATATGTATAAATATGCATATGGTAGCCCAAAGTTTTAAACAACTCAACAGTCCATCACTAAGGAATAATCAAATATGTGGTACTCAGATACTATGGAATATTGCCTGACCTTAGGAGGAAAGGAGCCAATATGTACTGTGATGTGGATGGACTTGAAACCATGTTAAGTCAAATAACCCAATAATTCCATGCATCTGAGATACAGAGGGAAGTCTATGCAATCCCAGATGAGTGTAGCCTCAATCTGGGAATGAGCTTAATAGGATGTGGAGAATACAGTCACTGGGTCCCTGCTTTTCCTTTGACAAAGTTTGAATGTCAAATGATGAAAACTGGGCTCATTAGGACCCTGATTTTTATTTTTTTTTTAAAAAAAATTGCCCATGTTGCCAACAACTATGTATAATTTAAAGTAGGAGAAAATAATTAGAACAATAAATGACATAATTACACAAACATAAAAATACCACACCTTCCCAGCAATATTGTTAGGTTTTATCTGAACTGCCCTCTTAATCTCTCCTGCCCCCCTCTCTCTTGTGTTGTCTATCTGTGAGGAAGGTAGCAAAAGAAACATTAGTCCAACCATTGATATGAGAATATAACCATATTATGATTTTTAGCATATCCACAGTAGGCAGTGTCTTCCTTTTCTTTGGGAAATTATGTTACCTGTACTCTAAATCCATGACATAAATATCCTGTGTCTGTTAGTATAAAAGATATCTTAAACAGTCATGAGAAAGAAGGCCAAAGAGTTTGACTAGGTCTAGGCAAAAAGTGTCAAGAATTTGTGTTAAGTTGAAAAACTTTGTTTTCCTGTAGGTTCCTATAAAAATGAAACAGAAACAAGCTGATGGAGAAACACAATCAGCACAAGCAGGCAAGTGTAGATCTTGTCTTGCCTGTGTTCTCTGATGATGGAATCATTACTGCTGCCATTTTGTATTCATATCTTTTACAATGCCTTAGGCATGACAGTCGGAATGTGACTAGTGCATCTATTGACAGGTTGACAGTTTCTACCTGAAACATAATCCCACAGAGAATTTGCTGTTTCAGAAAGTCTCCACCATCAGAGGATTAAATCTAAAATAATTTACAACTGCATCAGTTATTATTTTTAGGCAGTTGCTACAATTAGCACTTTACTAGGCTTGGTTAAAAAGGTTTTTATTTGCTTGTTTACTGTTCTTTCTTTTCACACAGCGTGTGTTAAAAGGGCCCTTCTCTGCATAATGAAAAGCAAATTTTAGTGATATGAAAATGCTAGAATGGCAAGCATTTCAATATACATGCATTTACAATATACAATGTGTTAAGTATAACACCAAAGAGAGAGAGAAAGTGGCAGAAGAGACAGAGAAAGAGACCCCACTGGAAAAATTAAGCAATGTTTAGGGATTTTAATCTGCTTGGTGCATATGCTTAATACATAGAAATACAGCCTCAATTTTATATGTCTGGAAGCTTTTCAATATTCTTTCTCTAGCAACTAACCTGTATTTACTTAGAATATCAATCAGCTGCATTTTTGTAGTGCATAAAACACTGTCTAATTAAGCTTTATTTAATTTGTTTTAACTTGGAGTGTGGAGGAGATGGCACAATGTGAATTACTTATTATGGTAACCTCTCCTCAGAACCACAAATGGGGATAAAGTGGTGTGTCCCTGTGTGTTTTTGCACTGTGGCATCACTCATAGAAGCTGTTCCTCAGGAAGATAGTAACAATGCTTAGCATTTATATGGCATTTTTTCAATCTCCAGAATGCTTTATAAACCTTAACTAAATAATGGTTCTTTCAGAAATGAGGTTACAATATCAATGAATCTACACGCGCTTTGCTGTAGCATTAGTCCTTTGAAATGTCACCTCCTAGTGTCACTTCCTGGGGGATAGATTGCCCCTCTTGATGGATGAAAACTAGATACAATTGATTGGTTGATCTCAGCCTGCACTGGGAAGGAACCTCCATAGCCTTTACATGTTTATACTGATTAACTCAAGCTGCAGCATCTTTGTTTGTGGTCTTAAACAAGCCCTCCATGGACAGAGAGAAGAAGATTCTCCAGTTTAAGGCAATTATCTAGACAAGTCATTTCTAAATTTCTGCTCATTAGAGTCATCAAGGTTGTTCTATAGCCGTGTTTATCAAACTCAGCAGTATTGGTTTTTGGAGAAGGAACATTGAGCAGCATTCTTGATTTCTGTAACTTGGTAGGTTTTCTGTAGATGGTAGGTGATATTTCTTTAAATTGTAGGTGGCATTAGCACTGACCTACACCCACCCTCCCCCATTTAAACCGCCAAGTATCTCCAGACATCATCAGTGCTCCCTAAGGAGACAAATTTGAGTGAGAAAGAGAGCTAGTGTTCTGTCTGCCCTTTGCTGGTAGTTAGCCTTATTTGAATGGTTCTCAACCTTCTTAATGCTATGGCACTTTAATACAGTTCCTCATGTTGTGGTGACCCCCAACCATAAAAAATATTATTTTCATTGCTACTTCATAACTGTAATTTTACTGTTATTATGATTGGTAATATAAACATATGATATGTAGGATTTTGATATGTGACCTCTGTGAAAGGGTCATTTGACCCTCAAAGGGGTCATAACTCATAGGTTGAGGACCACTGCACTTACTGAGATGTGACAATGCATGCTGGCTTCAGCAATGCCACCTTAGACCATGAATTTCAGTTGTGTTCTTGCAGGCTTGTTTCACAAAAGATGACCTTGATGACTTGCTTTACAAACCTTTGATTTCAAGCTGGTTTGGGTGACATGCCTCCCTCCCTCCTGCAGTGCCCAGGGTAAGAAATTTTTCAACATGAAGCACAGAACAGCTGTGTAAACATACCCTGAAAATCAGTTTAGCATTACAGTTAAGAAAAACTTATTTCACAGGGTTTGAGAGAAGTTGACAGGGGCTAGTTTGAAAGCCCAGCCTTACACATTTTGCTTCTCAGCTGGGCTTAGAAAATTGTTGCGACTGTAGTTATAAGGAAAATACTACCTCAAGGCCTAATCATAAAAGCTTCTAGCAGACAGATGTCTGCAGTTATTTGGGGTTGTGAATTCAGTTAGTTTTATATGGACCTAATTCTGAGCAAAGCTCCCCCAGTTTATTTACACGTACAGGGTGAACTCGCTGTGTTTTCTTTGTATTCCTAATGTGAACTGCTAATTATCCATTGACTGCTGGGATATCTCGTGTAACTGATGCACACTTTAGACACTGCACATCCTTAATCTCTCTAGGATCCTCTTAGGACAAAATTATTTGATATGAAAACCTTTGATATTACAAGTTGTGTTTAACATTTCAATCTTTATTACATCCATTGAGGTCAGTGAGTTGCCAAACAAAGGAAATGTATTATGGAGAAGAGAGAGAGAGAGAGAGAGAGAGAGAGAGAGAGAGAGAATAGCTGCACTCAGTAGGCAGAAAGGATATCATACAAAAGTAATAAAGGCTAAGTATCTAATCTTCATCAACAATGGGCACGTTCATTGTGGCAGCTGAATACCATCCTGGTTTTTTTTTTTTTTTTTTTTTCTAATTGGGTAAATAATTAAAATAATGGGTGATCATGAAAATGGGTAAATCTCTCATGCTATGTACACTGTGGTCAATACATATGTGACATTTCTATTGTGAGCCCATTAGCCAGCATAAATCCACCAAACCATTGCTTGATCTAAACATGACTATATAAAATTTCTGCCATTGTTTTTGTTGTTCTATTCAAAGCACTAAACACTTTGGCAATTTCCACGAGGGCTAGAACTAGGCAAGCAGTTAAACAGTTACTGCACAAGGGGTCTGACTAATCTGTGTCACCGAAACACCTGGTAACCTACTATTGTAAGCATTTATCTGCTGTTTGCCTGAGGCAGAAATAAATGAATAAATAAACTCTCACCAGTCATATTACATGAGTTAATGCATTATAGCATTATGTAAAGCAGCAAAGCGTATTCTTCTGGGGCTTTTTAAAAATCATTATTTGTGGCAGGCTAGAACATATCTGCCAGTTCCCCAGCTCCATTTTCCTCACTTAAGTTTCTGTGGGAGCCCTCACCAATACAGGGTGAGTTGGCCTTTGCTCACAGAAGAATCCCTTTGAGAAAATTGCCTTCCTAATCCTCAAAGAGTTTTAAAATGGCATTACAAAGAGGATGGATATATTAAACACCTCAGCTGTCAATGAGCCGAATCAATAACTCTGGGTACAGGGCTTACATTATGTCTACTTACACAGGACTTGCGATATTTAGAAAGGACAGCTTCGCTTTTGACAAGTTGCCCCCAGCTGTTTCAAGAAATAACACAGCTGTACATCCCCAACATACCTTCCATATCTTCTACGATTTTAAGGGGAGTGGGTGGTATAAACTGATGACCAGACAGGGCAGACCACTGCTCAAAGCCTGTTTCACAGAAGGGGTTTTATTAGCATGTTTTATAAAGATTATGGTTAAGTTACCAAGTAAAGTTAAAAGCAAGAATCTGGAGCTGGTTAGTTTACTTAAGGTAGAAAGTAACAATAATAGACAAGTCAATGTGATATAAAACATACATTTCTAAAGCCACACTGTCTTTAAAGAGAACTCTTACAGTGGATATTATCACTGAGCATAATATAACAAGAATGCTTGAACACATGTTGTCCGAGTTTTCACTATATATACCTTGAAAGATATGTATTTCAAAGACACATATTTAAGTGAAAATTATATATATTTGAATGATTGTAAAGATATATTTGCCCCAATTTATTATTTTTTATGTCTATGTGTGTGTGTGTGGGTCCTGTGTCTGTGTGTCATTGTGTGTGCGTGCTTGTGTGTGTGTGTGTGTGTGTGTGTGTGTGTGTGTGTGTGTGTGTATTGAGGTAGGAAGAGTGCACATGTGGAGGCCAGAAAGTCAGATTCTCCAGGAGTTGGAATTACAGGTAATTGTGTGCTGCACACTGTGAGTGCTGGGAACCAAATTCTATCCTGTGGAAGAACAATAAGGTATTCTAGATGCTAAGCCATCTCACCTGCTCCATGCTCTATTTTTTTAAATATCTCTTTCCTTTTCTAATTCACAAATCCTATAAAGAAGATTATGTGTGTCTGAGCCCTAACATGAGAGTGTGCTTCTAGGAATAAGCACTCCCTAAAATAAAGAAAGTAGATAGTTCAACCCTCATTAGTTTTAGAGTCATCTACTATTTCTCATTTGTGAAAGCAATGCCATAATCTCATTCCTCCAGCATCATTGCCTAACTTTCTGATGAGCCACAGGAATACAGTAGCACAAACAAAAAGAGAACCATGTCCTCGGTGCTCTCTGAGTCTACACAGCATGGTCACATGTACCACCATGTTTCCTTGCATTTTAATTGTCTAAATTGTTTATAATTACAGTATTAAATTTTTAATGTTGCTATTGTTGGGATCTTAAATGCCCCCTCCCCCATAGATCCACATATTTAAGGCCTGTTATGAGTAAGTACTTTCATGCCGGCTTGGACCCACCACAGCGCCAGCCCTAAATAACATACCGAGACTGTATTTGATATAATGCTGTTGGCCAGGTACTAGTTTCTTATCGGCTAGCTCTGTCTTAATTATTAACCCATTTCTATTAATCTAAATATTTCCACATGGTCTCATGTTACTGGAGAGTAGGGCTGGCGTTCACTCTCTTCAATCTCTACATGTTGACTCCTCCCTACTACTTCCTTTAATACTACTTGTCTCCTAGTCCCGCCTATCTTGCTTTCCTATTGGCCAACAGTGCTTTATTCATTAATTCATATGAGAAACATATTTACAGAATGACATCTCCCATCATCTCCTCTTTTCTGTCTAAATAAAAACAAGGGTTTTAACTTTAACATAGCAAAATATATCACACAACAGTTGTCAAATAAGAATCACAGTTAACAATATTTAGTCCATTAACATTTAGTAAGATTTAAGAAAATATTTCCATCATCTAGTGAGTCTAAAGTCCTATATGTAACTTATCTTTAATCCTAACTAAAGAAAACTATAACCATAACTATCTGTCTTCAAATCCTTCAAAGACCACAGAAGGATAGTATATAAACTCTAAAAATAACAGAGACAAGTCACTGCCTGGTCAGTCACCCGAAGTTCTTCTGTAATCTTCCATCTTCAGCCCATAGGCCATAGTGTGTCTAGCAGACTCTTCAGCAAAGCAGGAAACTTTAAACTGTCTTCTTGTATTGGCAATTTGTCAGTCACTTTCCTCTGTGTCCTGCAGACTGTCTGGCAGACTCTTCCTTGAAGCAGGAACTCTGTAGCAATGTCCATCTTGAATCAGCAGTCACTTTTCTGTGGGTCTTGCATGTCCAGTTTATACAGCATAAAGTCAAACAGTCCAGACAAGAGCAGTATCTTGTCCAAATGGCTAGTCTTGCCATATTGGAAGTAATCTTCATAACACGTTTCTTCGATGCCCATCTTCCTTTCTGACGCAGGTGGTGTTGCCAGGAGCATTTATGTCTCACTGTCAAGAAAAAGTCTAAACCATTTTAAATGCCATATTCTATAGGCCTTTGAAAGTTTTGAATAATGCCTATCCATCTCAAATACATCTCTATATAACTAGAAATACTAACTCACCTAACTGTAAGTTTTGACTGTTATAGATAACTATCTATAATCTGCACTAAATTATACATTGCATTTCTAATTGAGCTATATAAACACAACACCTAAACAAGAGGAGAAATATACTTAATCACAAAATTGACCTTAAGTTGTATCAATAAAGTAAATCCATTCCAAAACAAAGTATTCATATCTATATCATAATCCCCTTTTTACCTTTAAAAAGATATTGGTTGTGATCATTAGCCATTTATGACAAACATTTATAAACAATATTTGGGAATTTGGGCATTGTTGTTTCCAAACTTCTTCCTGCTGATAGGGGGCACTGTCATGGGGATCCTAAGAAAATGAAGAAATCCTGGCTGTAGTCTGCAAGGCTG
Organism: Phodopus roborovskii; assembly: GCF_943737965.1. Classification (NCBI taxonomy): domain Eukaryota; kingdom Metazoa; phylum Chordata; class Mammalia; order Rodentia; family Cricetidae; genus Phodopus; species Phodopus roborovskii. Next base: position 41,303,078 of record NW_026126407.1, read on the forward strand.
GCTTGTCCCAACTCTTTTGAATGTTGGATCACCTGGAATGCTGTTTCAGGGGTCTGGCTTAATCAAACCACATTAGTTTGGAAGGAATCCACAGCTTTTCATTTTCTGTGGAAACAAAAATAGAAATCCTTTTCCCCAGTAACTTGTCCTTAGACTTAAATTTTGGAGTCAAGGCATTTTTAAAATATATAAATTGGATTGATCCAGCAACATTTAACAGTTGTTATTTCCTCAGGGTAAAATGATACAAAGAAAATATACCTTACACTATCCAGATTCTCTCCATCTTTAAGTGGCTTTTTTATTACTCTGTTTCTTTTACTTTTACTCTTTCATTTTTTGAGACAGGGTTTCTCTGTGTAACTCTTATCTGTCCTGGAATTCACTCTGCATACCAGGTTTACTTTGAAATCACAGAGATCTGCTTGCCTCTGTCTCCTGAGTGCTGGGATTAAAGGGTGTGCCACCACACCCAGTTCCTCTCTGTCTTTTCAAAACCATTTTATTCCTTTTTCTTTTTCTCTCCCAAGCCTATATATTTTTTAAAACACACTGTAAACCTTTAGCTGTTTTTCTTAATCTGAATATGTCTTTACTGTAAATCTTTACCTTTTTCTGGCCACAAGTCTTTTATCTGGTAAACAACAACATTGCTAAAATGAAATCCACAGTTGTTTCAGCCATGGTCTATCAAGATGCTGGTGGGCACCTTTACCGTCAGAACTGAGAACTATGCTCACTGCCTTGGTCTATGCTGCTATTGAGCAGCATGCTGCTGGCTTGGAGATATGGTCACTGCCATTGCCAGTTCTCATACACACCAATAAATTGTTAGCAGAGCTTGTTAAAAGCCATGAGGGTTTTTTTTTTTTTTTTTTTTTGCCGCTTATGCTGAGTCAGGAAACCTCCCTTAAAGGAGCCGCGAAAGTCTCTGCTTGTCTCTAGCAAAACAGAGTCCAACCCAAAAAGATGCTGTTAGCAAGAAGCCTTGTTTGTCTTTGTTCTTTTGTTTCTATTGTTTTTTCAAGCTTTTGTTAAAATTTAAGTGGAAGTTCTTATTGCCACATTGTGGTGCCATAATGTTACAAGTAAAGTTTTTTTCCACCAGCTGGGCTTGTCCCACCACCACACCAGCCCTAATTAACATTCAGAGACTCTGTATTTGATATAACGCTGTTGGCCAGTTACTTGTTTCTTATTAGCTAGCTCTGTCTTAAATATTAATCCATTTCTATTAACTTAGTATTTCCACATGGTCTCATTTTGCCAGAGTGTGGGGCTGGTGTCTGCTGTCTCCAGTCTCTTCATGCTGACTCCTCCCTACTACTTCCTTGAATCCTCCTTGTGTCCTAGTCCTGCCTACCTTGCTTTCCTATTGGCCTACAGTGCTTGATTCATTAATTCATATGAGAAACATATTTACAGAATGACATCTCCCATCAAAGGCCCAGTTCTCAGACTCTGAGAATATTAGGAGGAAAGGGGTGGCTTTTAAGAGATGAGCCCACTAAGCCAGGCATCGTGTCACACATTTTTAATTCCACCACTCGGGAGTCAGAGGCAGGTGGGTCTCTGTAAGTTGTAGGCCAGCCTGGTCTACTTAGTGAGTGCCAGGACAAATAGGGCTGTTACACAGAGAAATCCTGTCTTGGAAAAACAAAAGACAAACAAGTAAGCAGCAATAACAAAAGCATAAAATGAAATATGAGAGAGGATTGTTATTTCCTTGGGAAAATGTCCTCTACAGGAACAATGACATCCCTTCTCCTTGTAACTATTAAGAGGTGAGTGTTACTGCACTGCACAGTCTTTGCTACAACATGCTGCCTTATCACCAACCAAAAGCAATAGGAACAAATGGCCAAAGAGGGCAACTCCCATAAATTTGAGCCAAAATAAGCATATTCACAAAAATGAAGTTAGTAAAGCAAGTCCATGTCCAATGGCCATTAAAATTGAGATACTTGGATATTAGCAAATGAAGAGCAAAACAGGCATACAGCACAATGAAACACAGTGTTCAAAGATATGAAAACTTCAGGAAGTGAATAGAAAGAATTCTGGTGAACATAGCACCTAGCACCTCTATTTGGTATTAATGTCTTTGACAGTAACAAGTCTTTATGCTTTTCTGTACCCCTAGTTGAAAATGTGCACTAGCTGATCGTCCTAACCAACAGAAAACAGAAAATTCATTACTGTTTCAGTACAGAAAATCCCTCTGTGTATTTGTCTTCATTGAGCAAGAAGTGCTAAAGGTTCTATTAAAACTTAAAATTGAGTGTTGTATGCATAAATAGAGTTTGCAAAGATAAGCAAGTTGCTAAGTACACTTGTTTTTTTGTTTGTGTTTTTTCAAAACTTGGCATTGAATTGCTCAGTGAGCCAGATAACCAACCATGATACCCAGTGACCCAGTGGCTCCACACCTTGGATGGGGTTCTGTGAAAACATTTGGCAAACAAATGAAACAATAAAAACATAAAGATAATGTTAACTGGGATAAGGGCTATCTAGAGGTGAGGAAAGAATCACAAGTTCCTTTAGAAGAGACTTTCAGGTGAATAGGAAAAAAACAATAAGCCTGTTCTTGGGTGCAGGGAGAGAACCATGTGACCACATTGCAGGGATCTAGGAAGAGTGAGAGGTCAAATGATTAGGAGAGGCTCCATGAGTTGTGGTCTTGCAATACCACAAGGAATCTGAGTTTTATTCTATTTACAATAGGAAGTCATTCAACTGTGCCTTGATCAGATAGAATTCTTAAAATCCTATTGATTGTGTAGGAAGAGAGCAGAGGGCACAGGAACCAGAGAGTTATTCCTCGGGTGAAGTTCAATGATGTGTGGACTAGTATGGCAGTCTGAGCATTAGTGAAAGGGACTTGGACACAAGTAACTTAAGACATTTCTGTTTCTGTGTGATTTTATTCTTGTGGGATGTAAGGATATCGAACATGTTGTTTAGAGTTTAAAAGTGAATTTCTGACTGATTATCTGGCCTTGCCAAAATGAAAGGCACACAATGGCATCTGAGTATTTTCCTGGGCAGCTCTCGCCACCTCTACCTCAATACTCAGGGTGTAATCAATAAACAGAACAGAGGCTATTCATTCCACCAGGATGGATTCCAATAAAAAACTCTATTCACACTGGTAATAGTCAGACTTCGCCCATTCCATCACATTACAGTCTCTAGTCACTTCCCAACTTTAAAGTCCCATGCTGATTGAATGCTCTGTTGGCATGAGAATGAATATAAAGATGGAGAGTTTACATTTCTGGTGATGCGTACCATGACCCTATAGTGGAGGGTGAGGCTATGCTCATTAAAGCAAAGGTGTTTAAGCATTCTTAAGATCGTGAAATAGAGTCCTCACTGACACTGGGTTAAATTTGAAAAGCACCATCTAGCTAAGAACATGACCAAAGCATCTCTCCCAATGATATGAATAGCTCTGTGACATTTCTGGAGAGATGGCCATTATCTTACTCAGTTCTGTTGTCCTTTGAGGAAGGCCTTCATTCAGACCTGAATTCACAAAGACATTGACCACAAAGATGCCAACAAGCACTTGTAAATAGTTAAAATACATTAACTGGAATGTTGTAGTAGAAGACTGGCTGCAATGGGTTTATTTTAGAGCAATTAAGTATGATTTATTCTCCATCATTTATTGACTTATTCATCCAGTAAATGATTATTGACTGCTTACTGCTATATTATACAATGTGAAACATACAAAGAAGGCTAATTAATAATAATAATGGTTAGCATTTGTTGAGTAGACACTGAGCCAGCACTCAGTATTTTATATCATTAGTCTCAAGTAATCATTAAACATACCTCATTATGTAGCTGAAATTATTTCCAGTTAATAGATAAGAAAACTAAGGCCAAAGGGAGCTCCAAAAACAAACCCAAGAAGACCCAGGTGTACATAGCAAGATGGTACATGGTAATTGTACCATGAAATGTACCATGAAAATTGAATAGGGACTCACATTTAACTTCCCACACAACTGTTAAGATCTTTCTCAAGCCCAGAGATGAAAAATAATCTGTCCTCAAAATGTGGACAGGATAGCAAGAGATAGAAAACAGGACCAAAGACAATAATTATTTACAGAAACTCATATCAACCACAGGTTAAAGAAAAAGGTTTTGAAATAATACATGACTTTCATCCACAATCCAGCAGTTCTCAAACTTGGCTGTAGGTTGCTGTCACCTAAAGATTTTTGACAAAAGAAATCTGGTGCCTTCTTTGTCCCAACCCCAGTGTCTGATTTAATTGACCTGGCATTTATTTGTGCAACTGTACTTTAATGTTCCCCCACTCCACCCCAGGTCTTTTCAGTGTTCACCCAAGTTGAAAACCACAGAGCTAAGAGTAGGGCAAATGTTAGCAAGGAGAGAGACTTGGAATTAATTTTTAAAGAATAAGCAGAAATCTTAAAGGTCGTAAATGTCAGGATGGGAGAAGGAGGTGAATGGTCATATTGAAATGAGAATCCCATCCCCAGCGTTCAGACTGGAGTCCTGCGATCTACAACACTGGCACACTGGCATTACATCAAATCTGCTAGCAAGATGGAAGCTCAAGCTTGAACCTACTCCCCTCAATCAAAATCTACAAGTCTGGGAAGCACAGAGCTCAGCTGAGGCTGGAATTGGGTGCCCAGGCTAATAGGTAAAGAGGAGAAAATAACAAGTAAAGCAGGGCATCCTAGCTCCCCACTGTCTCCACTGTTAAAATAAGGAGGTAGATTGTATTCTGCAGAAGGAGGAATGTCTACAAACTTCCAGGTAAAAGTGATATGTGCTGCCATGGTAAAGACGATAATCTAGGGACCATCTGCAGAACAGATTAGGGAAAAGAAGAGGGCAGACATGTGGCAGTTCTCAGAGGTTTCAGAGTGAATCTTTGCTCACAGATAGGCAGAGTGAAACTCAGACTGGGGTGAGATTCAGTAGGCAAGTTCTTATCTTCAAAACATTTTGTTTTACTTTCAGGAATTCTTATCTTCTGCAGCAGCCTGACTTTCACGTCACATTATGTATCTGAATAGAGATATAGGCTACATTTTCTTCAGAGTGGCAGGCAGTGTACACAGAACAGCTTTCCTTATTTCATCTTTAATATACTTTCTAGAATATTGGAAGACAGAGTAGAGAAATTAAAAGGGAATTCTAATGGTGCAAGGGAGATATGTAGGATTATCTGGCAACATTATGATAGCTATCATGTCATATCATGTCACTGTTTTCCATGTGCTCATGGACAACACTATTATGTTTTATGAAATTGTCTTATGGAAAGGGTTACAATTAACTCTTGAGAAATAATATCTTCATATATTATTCCAAATGCACATGCTTAATCCTGAATCTATATTGAATGTAGATTTAAAATGTACAACAACTGTTGTAACTAAGGATTATTTTGATAAGAAGCATTAACTACCTTACTTTTACAAATGTGCTAGCTTTGTAGAAAGTTAAATTGGATATATGATGGGCATGTGCATTAATCTAAGAAAATTATAATGCAATGTCTAGTACATTGGCTTCACTTGGTAGATTCATTAGGTAAGCAACAACTGCAGGAACTCTATATAAAAATTGTATTATCTTTTAAAACTAAAGAATTTATGCAAGGGAAAATGCATCAAATTTTAAGTATAGATATCAATTCTTTCAACTGAACATAGTGGGAGAAACTGGATAGCTGAACCAATTGAAAATATCTCTGAGGTTGTCTGCTAATCATCAATATCAGAATCTGATGCCAGAATGATTATAAATGAGTAATTCTCTTTTGTCATCCCTGTTTTAAAATTCCAGTTTCTGGATGACAATATCCAAAATCATGCCTTACATCTTTATATCATAATTTGTGGGTGTTGCCACCAGGCAGCAATGTGGGCTTTGGTCCTAATCACATGACCTCAGTTCTTAACAGTTTTTAACCAGCTGGGTGAACTGACACTAGAAAGATGAATAACCTGGTCTTTTGTGACCATGAAAACAATAATGAATTTCTTTCTGTATGGAATGATTCATCAGGCAAATCAGAAAGAAACAGGGGTCCAATCCTTGAAACAATTCAACACTTCAGCAAGCTACTGGAGAAATAAGATACAAGATCAGAAATTATATAGAGAAAAGTTTGTTGCATAGATTATAAGGGGATGTGAAGAAGGTATAGAAGAGAAAATTTTGAATTCTTCCTAAAGGAATATACAATTTCCGAATAATGTTATTCTTGTAAGCAACGCTTTGAAAGAAGAGAAAAACAAACAGAAAACAAACACAAACAAATAAAAAGAGAGCATTGAAAGAAGCCCTTGCTCAGAAGGGTGTGTCTGTGACTAGGAACTGGGAGAGCACAGTCAAGGTCAAAGTAACTCTGCACCTGTAGATTTGAACCTTTTATTAAAGGTAAGGATGCCCCTGCGGAAAGACTGAGAGAAACAACATAATAATATGTCTCAGTGATTTGTAGAGCATCCAAGTAAATAAACATATGGTGACAACTTTTTTTGGGGGGGAATGGGACTTTTAAAGAGATACTTGAAGAGGCAGGGTCTCAACTTCCACTGTCCGACATTCTCAATCAGGCTATCAAATCAATTTCCACTGCAGCCAACTTATTTATTTGTTTATTTTACTCCATGAGCATTGACATTCAGAGAAGTTCCCCTCTTAGAACCCATCTCTTGTCTTCTTACTACCTTTTCTCCAGTTGATTTGTGACTAGAAATACGTTGTTGGCCCCATTCTGTTCTGCCCCCTCCCTCCCTGTAGCTATGGCTGTGACCTGGACCATTTGAGATCTCTTAAAGCTTTGGAGCCCATTTGGAATTCAGTTGGGGGTAAGAATGGAGCAATTACATATCCTAATCTAAATCCTTTAATGGCTACTTTGTTTATGATTTGCCTTTACTTCATATGTCTGGTCTTTATCACAGAATAAAAGGAAAGGCAATATGCCCTCTCTCAGGTCTGTCCTAAGAATAGGCCTATTCATATGGGGTGCTAAATGCTGCCTAAGCCCAGCCACCCTGGGATGAAGGCCACTTCTCTATTTGCCTTAGAACCTGATTCTTGGAGCTGGCTTTGCTTTCAACATGGTTTGCCAGGAGACCTAAGGCTCCCAGCTTGGTCACTGATCACACTAATCCTCTCTGACAATTATCTGGCACCATTCCCTCTTTTGGCATCTTTAATGTGTTCCTGGGTGGGGGTGGGGCAGAGTGAGGGCTGTCAGGGAATTGCACAAGCCTCTTAATCTCAGAACTAAATCCTTGTTTCTCAAATGTCATTTCACTATGGAAGGCATGCTTCTCCTCCAGGCTGCTATGACATATTCACAAAATACTTTCAACTGTTCTTGGAAGCTGTGTTTTGGAGACTGTCACATTTGGCAAAGACAGAAGGTCCAGACTGTATAGTTTATTGGACATTCTTCTAACTAGCTTCTTCACAGGTTTGTAGGCAGAGTATTAACCTGCCCTTTACCTAACACTTTTCTGAGAATGCTTCTTGATTCCTTCAAACTCTAGGAAGGATATGAGGTGGAAAAGGAGAAAGGAAAAATGGGTAGTTGACTTCCAGTCCATTCAATATAAAATATCTACCATTTGAGCTAGCAGACAGTACACTTTTCCTCTCAGAGAGTAGAGTGTGTCAGAGAGCACAACAAGGAAGATTTCTGGGGCCTCTTGGAAATGCATACGTGTCAAGGCAGCATCTCAACATGCTTGCTGCTCATTTACAGGAGTGTATACCACAAAGATCCAGTTTACTGCTGTAGTCCCTTCATTCTCCTCCTGCAGCCCACCTTGTCATGGACAGCTTGCTTAGTGACACCACCATTTCTCTGGAGAAGGGTTAACTCGGGACTTGAAGCATCACTGCTCTGAGTCTTTTCTTTGGGTGATCTTGTTTCTTCTGCCATCCATCCTAACCTGAATCCAGTAGGGTTAGCAGCCATTTGTCTGATGAGATAGGATGAGCCATAAAGAGGCCATAGCCTGAGCTCAAGATCACCAAGTCAATGGAGTTAGGGACAAGTGCTCTGCTGCATCCCTCTCTTGATTTTATGGCTGCAGCATCTTTGTATCTCATATCTGCAAAGAGATTTGTTAATTATACTCACTTTAATGAGAACCCTGCAGCCAAAATGGCCAATAAATTATGCACTTGTGTCTTATGTTCCCCTTTGTCCTTGTGCTAGATACTTATCCGCAGTATTCTGAGATGCTTATCCATCCCAGAGCCTCATATCTCTCCATTCCACTGAGATTTTTATGTGTTTAATGGTGGGGATTGATTAGATACCACATTTTTTTCTCCAACTATATTTTGGCAGTCTGTACTGTTGCTTGTAAAGAGTTGGTATGTCTTCAATGAGGCATACCCACAGTATTTGAAAAGAAAAGGAGGGGAAGAGACTGTGAGGATTGCTACTTTTATGGAAATACTCTAGGTATGTCTTGGTTTTGTTTTGTTTTTAATTGTTTGTATGGTTGACAGTTTATTGTAGAGAAAGAAAGGGATGATGCCATTCCTCACCTGATGAGGGTCATGGCTTATACCACTATGACAGATGACCAGTTACTAAGAGAAGAAAAAGGCATGGCAAATGTATTAATTGTTGGGTTTTTTTCTCACCATTTTTTATTTATTTTTCTTATTTTACATATTTACATCTTTATCCTAGTTCCCTCTCCTTCCCTCCCTCCCTTCATCCCTCCCATCCCACTCCCACTCCACAGGTAGGGTGATGCCCTCCAGGAGGGGTCATGTAAATCTGTCAAGTCATTTGGAGTAGGGACTAGGACCTTCTTCCTGCCTCTAGGTTAAGGGAGTATCCCTCCATGGGAAGTGTGCTCCCCAAGTCCTTTTGTGCACCAGGGATACATCTTGGTTCCACTGTCAGAGGTCCCTTAGACTGCCCAGACCTTCTAACTGAGACCCATGTTCAGGGTGGTTTGAGTCCAATGCTAGATCCCCAGCTATCAGTCTGGGAGCCCATTAGCTCCTCCTTGTTCAGGTCAGCTGTCTCTGTGGGTTTCTGTAGCCTGGTCTTGTCCTCCCTCTCTGCGTCTGGATTCCAGTTTGGCTCAGTGTTTAGCTGTTGGTGTCTGCTTCTGTTTCTATCAGTTACTAGATGAGGGCTCTATGATGACGGATAATCATAGTTTTATATGATCTTCAAGCTTTCAGAATAAAGATCCAAAACCAAACATTAAAAGTCTGCTTGTGCCAAGAGATGGTAAAGAGAGCAAAAACTCTTTCAGATTGAACAAAGTTTAACCCAACTGTAGGATGCTAAGCAGGAAAACCTACTGAGTTCCTTCCGCAGAAGGAGGCTGGAGCCCTCTGGAAGGAGAATCATTCTAACTAGTCTTAGAATATCCTTACATCCAGCTCTTGCACAGGAATGGTGAGATCAGAATAACTTATTTTTGTTGTGTTGTGATTTGTTTTAAGGGAAAGCATCTAGTTTCCATTAGTCACCTTGGAGAAGAGGAATTCTGGCTTCTGGGACCCTCTTCAGTGGAGAACAGAGGAGTTGTGAGATGAGTGAAATGGAGATGTTAGGAGAGAACTTGATAGAGAAACTGTTGCTTGCTTCTGAAGCCTTTGAGTGTCCCTTAGTGCAAAGTAATCAGCATCCCATAGAGCTATAACCTGGGCCGTCAGTGTTTGACTCCCAGTACTTCCCAAGTATTTTGATAGATATGATTTTGAGATATTTGGATTTGTTTTGTCCCATTTTATAACCAGGTTGATTGAGGTTCAATAGGATGTTAAGTGATGTGAAGAGATCATACAGCTAGCTGAAAGCAAAGATGGTTCCATTTAAATTCTATTAGAAAGCCTGGTAAAAATATCAAATAGCATTGCTTTAGCCAAAAGAAAATCAACAGCCCAGGATCCTGGGCCTTCTTGTCACCAAGATGTCATGTCATGTGCTGGTAATGAGATTCCTAAGCAAAATGGAAGGTAACACTCATTGAAATAGAGCCCTCTTTGAGAAATGAACTAACTTATCTTTGCCATGTAGCTTAGTTTTGCCAACATAAAAGGTTGGTCACATTTATTTTCTGTTCATTATCTATTAGTGTCTGTGTTACTTTTCTCATTGATGTTATCAAATACCTATCAAAAGCAACTTCAAGAAGACAATTTGGATTCACAGTCTGAGGTACAGTCCATTGTGGTATATTTGGCATGGTGGCAAGGTCACTGTAAGGTAGCTGGTCACATTGTATCCACACCTGAGAAACAGAAAGAGATGAATGATGGTACTAGGCTTGCTTTTTGCTTTATATTCAGTCCAGGACTTGTTCTGCCACATTCAGGGAAGGTGTTCAGATTCAGTTAAACATTTCTGGAAAGCATTTACAAACTACCTGAGAAGTATGTCCACTAGGTGATTTTTAATCACATCAGGGTTATAATGAAGACTTACCATGACAGGAGAACATCAGACATTGTAGAAAGAGGGCATGGTCAGAACTGCTAACAGTAAAAATGGAGGTCTTTTCTTCATATCTCTCTTATCTATTTTCCTCATTTGCCTTTCTTCTTTATTTAGGCTCCCCCTTCCTCCTTCTCCTTTTCATTCTTCCCTCTCTTTTCCCATTTGTTAACTTTTTCCTTCCTTCTTACATCATAGCTAAGTGATAGAGTGTGCCACTTAAAAGCTACCTATGACAGATATGAGTGAATTCTCTTCTCAGGTCTTAATTTTCTCCATCAGTGAATGCTTATAATAATAGCATCTCAAAATGATGGTTGGAAAGGAAAATATTAAATAATACATGCAGTGTCCTAAAACACAACCAAACTATACTAAGCAATTAGTAAAAGTTTGTTATCACCATTTCTTAAACATACATCTATCAATCAAGGCTTCATGCAAAATAATTGGACTGGGAAATACTATGGTTAGATTCCAGCATGATGCTCTCTCCACTTGCTTAGGTTATTGTATTTTAAACATAATTTTAAATACATTTGAAGAGTTTTGTCGGTGATGGCAGTAGTGTTTTTCTTATTCCCTGCTCACAGTCAGCCCAACTCTATTCCTATTCCCTTGACATAATCCACGCCATGCCTCTGTGAGGGTACATGGCTTGGTGAGCAACCCAAGAGAAAAACAAGCCCAGTAATGTGGAAAACTGATGTACATGGGAAAAATAAAAATTATGGAGCTCTCGTGAAATGTTTTTCATCTTGAAAGTGCTTTGAAAACATTAACTAATTAATTAATCAAAAAGAATTTCTACCAATCAGTAAAAATGCTCTTTACAATGTATTAAAGCCTCTTGAAAGGTATTATTTATTCAGTGATGTTTTCTCTTTCTCTGAAGGGAATCGTCAGTTTCTTTTTTTCTTTTTTTGTTTTTATTTTTGGAGACATCTCTGGTCTTGTAGAAACTCTGCACACCCCTCACATTCTGTGCACCCCAGCTAGCATGCACACATGTAAGCACACATGCACCAACAAGCACAGATTCTCCTTTAGGATTGCTCCTGTTGTTAGTAAATGCACTCAAATGTTGTCTAAGATTACTGAATCCACTTTGTATTCCTGCTTTTTTATTGACCTCCATAACAAATTCATGACAGCATCTTCCTGTTCTTCAAGTGTTTGTGTCACTGACTGCTCCATCTATTGTCCTGTGAGAGTCACTCAAACTGCTGTTTTATGTCATCTCCTTAAAGCCTCGGTACTCATAGAGCCTCCAAAACATTAGGTCTATTTTCTAACCTACAAAACTTAATTTAATCTTTGTGTTACACATCAGGGAGTAGTGACAATAATCTTATGTTCATTAATTCAGCAAATGTTGAGCATCTATCTATACATTCTTACAACACACACTTTATTCACTGTAAGGGTTTCTGTGAATCATAGTAGTGGATTTGAAGATGATCCAGATGGAATTATCACAACCAAGAGGTCTCTTTTCCATCGGGGAAGAGAAGGCAAGAAGACAAGTAACATTAATGTAAGGGAGTGTAGGACAGTTATACAGGAGAATCTGCAGAAAGCAGGAAAGGCTCTTGAGATGGGAGTGTTGCAGAAGGCTTCATGGAGTGAATGGCTCATCTATGGGATATTGAAAGAGAAATTAGCATGTGGGGCTGAGGAAGAAAAATACCAGTTGTTGACAAAATAAGAAAGGGTATAAGAAGACCAAGGAAAGGGCAGTGTGTAGGAGTCAGTGACTTTGGCTAGGGTCTAGATGGGGAAAGAAGGATGCAGGATGTGGTTAAGGGAATGTGACTAGGCTCTATGTTCTGGGAATGCACGGCTTTTGCAGTATTATACCCCTTCTTACGATTATTAGCCATTACTGACCAATCTTATTAGTTCATACAATGTCAATCATCTCACTAATGATGGTCTCTAAACCTTTCCTGAGATACCAGTCCATACAAACACGACCTGTACTGCTCACTGGACCACACAGTACCTGTTATGAGAGGAAATATACATGTGACTTTGACCATATCATAGACAGTCTGAACAATGGGATGGAAAATTTGGCCTTTATTTTTGTCACATGCTATAGCTATCAAAACTCAGATTGAAAGTCAACATAACCCCAGGTACCCAGAAGTTCTATAGAAATGTGGAATGTTGGAGATTTTCTGATAGTGAATTAAAACTTTTGACTGCCTTATAGAATATTTAAATTTGGTCTCCTTAGTTTCTTACTGCTATTAATTTTCTAATAACAAGGGTTTAGCATTTGTTTTATAATTCCCCATGGGATTGTAACCTGTTAAAATGCTGCATAAAATTAAAATAATAGGTTCTGAGTAAATTTATGTGTTTTCAGAATTGTAAATCAGTTATTTTTATGTTTCTATGTTCTACTTAGACATCAGTTTTGTTTTATGTTTTTGTTCATGTTTACCAGTGTGATTTCCTGGAAAAATATGGTTGTCACAAAGGAGACTGTGCATTCTCTCTACCTTAAGCTTCATGCCAGTACTCATCCATTCTCTCTTTCTTTCTCTCTTTACAAGGCACTCTCTACAAAAATGTAAATGTTATCTTGGTGTCTGAGGACCATGCTGCCATGGGGGCCATGATGATCTGAGAGATCTGTGCTGCCACCTGGAGCCATGGTGACATCTGAGCCTGGGAGGCTGCCTGGGACCATGTCTGGGTCTGTGGTCCTATCACAGTCAGGATCTGTAATGTCCATGGCCAATGATGCCACAAGGGTCACCTGGATGCCCAAGGTCTAGACTACCTCCTGTGCCCATGTCTGTTACAAGTAGGTTTTTCTGCCCGCTGCTGGTTTTATCCCACCACCGTGCCAGCCCCAAATGATGCACAGAGATGCTGTATTTGATATAATTCTCTTGGCCAGGCACTAGTTTCTTATCAGCTAGCTCTGTCTTAATTATTAACCCATTTCTATTAATCTAAGTATTTCCACATGGTCTCATCTTACTGGAGAGGGGCTGGTGTTGTGCTCTCCCTAGTCTCTCCATGCTGACTCCTCCTTACTGCTTCCTCTAATCCTCATTGTCTTCTAGTCCCACCTATGTTGCTTTCCTATTGGCCAACAGTGCTTTATTCATTAACCAGTATGTGAAACATATTTACCGAATGATATCTCCCATCACATGTCAGTGTCAGAGAACTGTGTTGTCACTGGGGCCATGGCATTGTCTGGGCCAAGGCTGCTGCATAGGGCCATATCTGTGTCTGTGGTCCTACAGCAACCAAGGTCTGTGCTGATGTCCATGGTTCCTGAAACCACTGAAGGCAATACTGATCTGTTCACAGGTGTGGTCACAGTTGCCACCTGTGGCCATGTTGATGTCTAAGAGCCTAGCTACCAGGTGGTAGGCCAATTCAAGTGGCCGGTGCAGTCACTCAGAGCCAAGCCCAGGATACTGCTGTGGACAATGGCTGGATCTGAGGCCAATAGCAGCCAAAGTCTAGGCTAATATCCATGGTTTATGTTGCCATAGGGGCTCATAGGAACCATGTATGTTGAAATTCAAGGGCCATGCTGAGCCAGCCCTTAGTGACCCTAGGATAGTGACCTGTCTCTCACTGGACACTCTAACAGGAGAGTTGGCACCCCACTCCCATGGGAGAGGTCACTCAAATACTTGGGATAAATGAGCCCACCCTGCACCATAGGCATGGGAGGGCTGGCTCCAATGGCACTGGCCTAGGAGAGCTAACTATGCCCCATACCTGAGGAGGTATCTCAATGGCCTAGACCAACCAGCTCAATTACTACCCAGACACTCATCCTGGAATTTGGGTTGGCCCACCCTAACAGCTGCCCCATCTTTGACCTGCTGAAGTGTGCAAAGGGACTAGTCCTGCAGAATGATGATCTCAGAATCTCCATAACTCAGGCAACAACAGGATATCTGAGAGGAGTTTCAATGAGGGCCCATACAAGTGATGATAGTTGGTGTACCAGAAACCAAAGGCCTTGAACCAGGCCAATGACTCATTTCAATGAACACTTTGAGGGTGGGGCAGATTGAACAAAAGGGATAGCTCCTGATGCCACTTTGATGAAAGAAGAGTTGTTGGAAAAATTGTTTTTTAATTAATTTTGGGGGGCATATATGGCGGGGCAGATATGGAGGGCCTGGGAGGTGAGAGGGATTGGAGTGAATTATGTAAAATTTCCAAAGAACCAGTAAAGATTTTTTTTAAATTAAAAATGCAAATGCTGGCACATGGGTGAACACCACAGCATCAGACTGATATAGCTGTTTGAAACTATTTTCCCAAGAATTTCCCCTCACTTGTCCTCAAAGAAGAAAAGCATAGTACTTACCAAATCTCAACTCTTCTAAGAGATGCTTAAGGTGATAGGAACAAAAGTGGAACATGGCAGTCATTTCAAACCATTTAGTTGATTAGAACAACTTTGTCTCCCATTGTATAGAAGTAAAATCTTCCTGGGAACATGTGGGATATGGAAAATCTAGGAGATGGCTCAGCATGTCTATGGTGAGTGAATGTCCTAAAAAAAAATGGTTTACAACTACACTGTAATGCTTTTCAACATAAAGGCACACATTCTCGTCTGTGACAATCCAGAAACTCTTGTTCTAATGACAGCTTGCTTCCCATGAATTACTCTCAATCAACAGACTCTAGGCACATTGGTTGTCTATTTGTTAAATCCACCTAACACTGTTCTTTATACAGGCTACTAAACAGAGTTAAGCATTTTTGCAGAAGAGTGATATTACCTTATGAAATGCTGTTCACACTGAGTGCATATCTCTGCATTGTCACTCCACTCCACTCTTCTTGGGTCTGATGTCTACTGTGTTGGGATATCAGAGGTTCTAGATGACAGAATGCAGGATCCATTAGGCAGATTTCACAGGCCTGGACTTGCATCTCAGCTTGATTTCTTATGACTAGTGTTACTTGACTTTCATGGTCTGCTCTTTCCAACCTTCTGATTCCTCATTGATAAAATGTGGACAATTTGTATCTTACCTCAGAGTCACATGAGGGGTAACTATTGTGATCTTTATTAGCATGCTGACCTTCAGCATGTCTTATAACATGCATTAGTTACTTTTCTCCATTCCTCAGCAAAACAGAGGGCCAATACAGCATAAGGAAGGAAAGGTTCATTGGGGTTCACAATTTGAAGATACATTTCATCATGGTAAGCACATCAGGTTAGAGGGACCTTGAGGAGGCTTATTCACATTTCATTAGCAATCAGGAAGCAGAGAGTGGTAGCTATTGCTGCTCAGGTCCCTTTCTCCTTTTATTACTCCACAACTACATGAAATGATGCCACCCACATTTAGGAGGCATCTTTCTACCTCAACCTAATCAAAGAAGCCCCTCACAAACATTGCCAGAGGACAATACAATCTAGATAACCTATCAAGTCATTCATATACTTTTAGTTGATTCTAGATACTGTCAATTTGACAATATTAACCATTACAAATGACTCTTTTAGAAAAGCTTGGAAATCTACATCTCTGTGGCAGAATGCAATATTGAGAAGCACTTCAAGTGTTCAGAAATGTTTCCTTTCAGGTTGCCCTTCATGGTTTTCTTAATGAATTATTCTCAGCACGAATAAATCTTATGCTGCCCCATGACAAAAATCAACCTAACATATACTCAGGAAGGGAGTTATCAGGAATACCAGGGCCCTTACTGTCCGTTGAAGCATTCTCTTGTGAATATATTTATTCTGAGAAAGAAGGAAAGAAAGGTTTGTGTTTACTCTATTCTTTGGACCCACTTTCTTCATAGTTCTTCATCAAAGGACTAAACAAATGCAAGGGAAGAATCCATTAAGGATTGATATATATGTATAGTCAGCTCCACATATCTATAGCTCTGATGTATATAAAGTAGATACAATTTGTGGGTGTGGTTTGGGTGCCTACAGGATAAAACCTGGAGATGTGGAAGACTGCAAAGGATGGGGATATTTTTCAAGATCTGAGAATTTTATTCTTAAGATTGATGTACATTTTTTAACCCCTGTAGTACATTTGTCCTCTGCTTATAAGTCAGCACACACCTGGCTTCAAAGTTTCTACAGCTTTCATTAGAATTTATTCACTTACTATCCCTACTGCCTGATCCTTCCTTATTTTATTAATTTATAATTTACATCCCAAGCCCAGTTCCCCCTCCCTCCTCTCCTCCCACTCCCTCCACTTCTTGCCACCTTATACATGTTCCTCCCTGGAAAGGATAAGGCCTCCCCTAAGAAGTCTACTAAGTCTGTCCCGTTATCTCACTGAGGCAGGACCAAGGTGTCTCTCCACTACCCATGTCCTTGTGTCTAGGCTAAACAAAATATCTATCCATATAGAATGGGCTCCACTAAGTCAAAAGTCAATAAGAAAAAAAAATGATTGTTTACATAGGTTTGTAACCTCTGTGTAGGCACATGCTCCAATCCCTTTTGTTCGGTAACACTCCAAAAGTGCAGAGGTATTTAACAAAAGCCTGTTTGTAATGAAGCCTTCCCTGTCACTGAGAATGTTCAATATTCTACTGCAAACAAAGCTATACAAAATGCATCTTTTCCTTTCCTGTGGTCTGTGGCCACTGCTGTTAGTTCAAGTGACCAGCAAAGCAGTGAGACTTTGTGTTTTTATGTGCAGTGTCATAGGGATAGGGCCAAACAAAGGTGGAATATGAAATGGTAGTAACTGGGAGGGGTGGTGCACAGAGCTTGCCTGGTTCCCCAGAAGCCCAACCAGCCAGAAGCATCTGAAAATGTTGGTCATTGCCTCTGCTGCTCTGGACAATGGGAGCCAAAAATCTGATGAAGTAAGAAGTGGTCTGCATTTAAAACCTAACTCTTCATTCTGGGATAGCTATAGCCCCTGTGAAACAACTTAAGTCTCTGGTGCTTTAAAGCTTTAGTGGCAGAAGGAAAACACCAGTGGTGACCTTCCTGTTCATGACCACACATAAGTCTACAGTCCCCAGGAACCACAGCAGGGTAAAGCTCCAAACTCAACTCTGAGTTTCTGCAGTTAGATAAACTTCAGTTCAAATTCCAACTCTCCACATACTAATAAGATGTGTAGCAGAGACAGAGAGAGAGAGAGACAGAGAGACAGTGAGCGAGAGAGAAGAAAAAGAGGAGATGCTCTGGGAGTGAGATTAATGTCTGTCATTTACATTTAAGGTTTCCAATTTAATACCCAGACCTTCATAGGACCATTTGGCTTCTTCATCTATCAAATGGAAGTATTAGCACCTATGTAGAATTATAGATAAGTTAACATGGAAGTGCCTGGTGTTTAGTGGAACACAGAAGTAAATTATGATTATTTTAATTAATGCCTTATTAATGCTTACTATATCGGATTGTTTGCCTTTATATTCTTCTAAAATGCCATCCTGAATTTCTTACTTCCTTACTTCCCATAAACCCCTTTCATATAATTTGATTAGCTACCAAGTAACAGTAGCAGGTTGGCCTGTGTTAAGCCCTGTGGACTTTTGCACCAGGCAGATCTGAGTAAGAGCCTTTCTCTGTCACTTACCTGGAATTGGACAACCTGCTCAGCCTCTCTCAACTTACGTATCATCTATTAGATGGTAATAAAAAACATTCATATCTCAGAACTGATTCCTCTTCTGAGAGCAATGTCGTGTTTGTGTGTGTGGGGGGGTGGCACCTGCCATTTTCTGGAGAATAAAAGTAGCTTTATTCCTTCCCACATAAAGCTCATAGTCTGGAGAGTCTGTGTTTGAGGACTTAAAAGATATATCACATCACAAGTGGAAATTTGCACTTACAGGAAATGTTTAAAAGAAAACATACATGTACCAAGAAATCTTATAATTAGGGAGATTTGCCCAAGCAAAAGAGAACACAGGTCTCTGCAGAGCATGGAGAATAGATACAAGTTTTCAAGATGAATACAGGGCAGGAATGAGATTCCTAACAAGCAAGCTCCCTGCATATGTCCCTCATTAGCATCACAAGCATATGATCACCTTCTTGCTAGAATGTGAACTCAAAGAATACAGGCAGGGTGTCTGTCATCTTCTGTCACCTCTAAGACAGAGCCTTGAAAGGAACAAATGCTGGTAGAAAATCACCATGTTTGCTGAAAGAAATTAAAATACTATGTCTGCATCTCAAGGCTTTATCTGGGATGCAATTAAGAAAGAAACATATTTCAGCCAAAATAGCACAAACCTTAGATTTCGGCAAACTACCACCCTTGTTGCTGTCGTCTAAAGGAAGTAACACCCTCTCTGGGTTTTGGGTCTCTTCTTGTGTACAGTGAGGGGAAGGACTCACGGTACTCAGCCAAGCCATACGTAGCATTCATATCATTGCTATGAAAACATTGACAAAAATCAGGCCATGTACTTTTCAAGATTTGTGGGTTGAAGGCCAACCAACTAGGGGCCAGAGGATGCTATCACCAGTCTTCCAGCAGGCCTTGCCACTTGGTGGAAATGCCCAGGGCTCCTATCCTAAACACTCTGCATTCTGTCTCTAGTGGCTGAGTCGGACACTGAGTTTAAATTTAGGAAGCACCGGTTGTAACTGATTGGCATTTGATATGGTATGCCGGGGCCCTATTTCTATTTGCGTTAACCATACAGTATCTGGATAGAATAAAATCAAATAATACATGGGTAGCATGCAGCATGAACTTGCACATGACAACCAGGCAATACACATTTAACTGTTGTTACTAGTGCAACAGCCAAGCCCCGCGGGGTTGTTGTTGTTTTCATCCCAGTTATTCCAAAACTGAATCAGCCTTTTCTTTTGGAATTCTCCTTTTGAAAGACAGGAAAGAAACTGTTTTCTGAGGCTTGGAAGCCTAGCTTCCCTATTTCAGCGCCCTTGGGGGCAGGTTTAGGGCCACCACCTGGCAATCCAGGGGAGGTAGGTCTGCAGCTGGGAAGGCTCGGGAAATCCTGCTCCTCTAGGCTCTGCCCTCTCTGCTGCGCTCTGCATTCCTAACCCTGGAAGAAACCGTCAGAGTCCAGCCAAGCACTGGGCATGCTCGCGAGCCCGGGCAGGCTCCGGTCGCAGGCAGGATGCGTAGGCTGGCGATGCTCCCTAGTTCGCAGAGCCCCGGGTGCAGTCATGGTGCATCGGGTTTAGCAGAGCAGAGTTCTCGGTGCGTGCAGCTAGGGAACCGGGCCTGCCCGGGACAAGCCCGGAGCCGAACTGAACTCTACGCGGCCCGGGCTTGGCGCGCTCAGTTTCTGCTCTTGGAAACGCCCGGCTGGAAGGAGGAAGGGGGTGTCTCTGCAGACAAAGGGGTACACGTGCCCCTAGCGCCCCTTTTTCCCAGCCGAGAGCCCCTCCCGGGGGTGGCTACCCTGTAGCGCTAGAGGCACCAACCCAGCTGGGGCTATCCGGGCCTGTGCGCGCGCTCGGGGCTGGGGATTGGCTCTCACTTCCCACGGAGGGACAGCGCGGGAGGGCGGGCGGGCGGTGAGCAGAGCTCCGCGCCTCTGTGTGCGCGTATGTGCGCGTGTGTTTGCATGTGTGTGTGCGCGCTCGCGCGTGTGCTTATGTGTGTGCGCGCGTGTGTGTCTGTGCGGCGCGCGGGCGGGCGCCTGTGTGCGCGTGCAGGAGCCACTGGGTGTGCGTTGCGTGTGTTATGGGTTTGATTCCAGAGCAGGTTGCACATTGGTCCTGGGTGGCTCGCAGGCTCAGGTCGTGCTTGGGCGTCCTCCTCCTAATCGTTTCTGAAGTAGCAGTTTCAGCAGCAGCAGCAGCGGCAGCCGCGGCAGCAGCGGCAGCGGCGCCTCCGCAGCAAAGCCTGAACTGTGCAGAAGCAGCGAGCACCGTTTGGGGAGTCTAGGGGGCGGGTAAGAGGGAGGAGGGAGAAAGCCTGGCTAGGTCTTTGGGATTATTTTTTTTCCCCTTCTTTCCCTCTCTCTCTTTCTGGAGGGTGTGTGTTGTCCCCTCGAAGTGAAGGAATTTTGCTCCAAAGCGAGCTGGGACCGAAGACTCTAGGCTAAGTTCTCTCTCTATGTAGATGGTGTCAGGGAGCGAAGCTACTGACCGAGCTGCTGGTAAATGTTTTTCACTTCTTACTCTTTAATGCTTAAGGCTTTTCCCCCCTCTTTTTTCTTTCTTCCCCGTTTCCTTTCTGTTGCTCTTCATTCTGCAATCGCTCCTGAATCGCTGCAGTTTTCTCTCCCTCGCCTTGCGTTTGTGCAGTTTGCAACTTGTTTCATGGTTTTCTATGTATTTTTTTTTCCTCCCTTCATCCTCAGATGAATGCTGGAACATTTAAATTCGGCACTTCGGGAGGTCATCATTAGTTGCATGAGTTTGGGGGCGGGGAGGGGAAGATTGGTAGAGCCGGCTGTTATTTCCCTGCAGAAGGACTTGCCGTTTTCTCTCTAATGTTCATCGCAATTGTAGGGATTCTTTTAGGATTCATTTTAACATTGCATTGATGTTTAAGGTTATCGCTCTCCAGGATTACAATGCGTTTTGACTCAGTTTTAGCAGCATGACCGATGCCAGTGATTCCAGACCTACTGTATGGTACACGCTGGCTAAAATATTCAAAATTGCTGGAAGAATCCTTTGCATTCCGAAAGAGAATTTCTTTAAAAATGCTGTTTTGCATTACACTGCTGCAGATTTGCAGGAAGCAATAATAGACACGGCTTTTCATGTGGCTTGCAAAGATAATAAACAGATAAGTGGGCTCAGTGCATCTTCCACTCCACTGACTGAGCTATGGCTAAATTTACTTAATAACAAATTTAGGGTTTTGAAGAAGCAGAGAGGTTTCTGGTATTGTTTTATTCAAAATTGTGAGACATATAGAGCTTGCTAACCTCAGACCAGCCCTCTCTCAGCTCTTACTTGAAGTGGCATCTTGTCAATTGGGGAGAGAGAGAGTAGTTTCTGGTACACACATGGAATGAAATTATTTAAAATAGCCAGGATAATGCTTGCAAATTGAACCCTTACTCTTTCTTAAAAACAGAATTCACTCCATCACCCTTGCTGCTAGGATCCATTTTAAACAGTATTTTTAATATCCCACATAATAGTTCTTTAATGCCATCAAATAATTTGAGTTCTTTAGAGGGTTCTGGTTATTTATGACATCTCATTTGTCTTTTTTATTCCTCAAGTTTTCAGTTCCAGTTCACTAGGAAAATGGAAGGGTCAATATGTAAAGGCAAATCAGTGGTTTAGAAGGAAGTGGGTTTGGGGTTGGGAATTTTCTGCTAAGCCATTCAGAAATGAACCGGTGGTGTGTGGGTGCTTGTGCATTGTCACTTCCAAATGCACAGGGTTCTGAACTCAGATGAGGAGACCCAAGTTAGGGGTGTTCCATGAGGCACATGTGTTTTTGCACAGCAAGAATATTATTCTGTAAAGAAGACTGCCTCTGCTGCTTAGGACTCAACCCAAGAGCAGCAGGCTGCCTAAGTGTAGGGAGCATGGCTTGTAGGAATACTGTTAAACTTTGCTTTAATGTAAACTTAGCTGGTGTTGGATGAACTACAGAAGGCAGCATAGTATATTCAGGATCAAAGAGTAAAACTAACTGGAAATTAACTCAACCAATCAGCCTTTGTTTTAAATTAGAACAAATCTACCTTAAACCACCCTGCAGATTCACCTGTTCTGTTTCCCCTAGGGTTTACAAAACCATTCTTAAAATTCCTGAGATCTATACCTTATTTCTGCCTTTGTATCTGACTAATAAAAAATGAGGCATCTTATTTGGAAAGAGAGCACTGTTTATTCAGGTCTCTCTTGAGATGGCAATATTGTCATTTTAAAATATTTTCATGAACCTTTGAGTTTACTATTTTGATTAAATTGGAGGAGAAAAACACTCCACTTCCATTCATTTAGAATAGTTTTTGACTAAAGGATTTGTTTGTCTGAATCATAAAGAAATAAAAATGCATTCACATAGTAACCCCCAATCCTCTAAACCTAAGGCATCCAAAACATCTTAGTATTCTCCTTCTGTGACCAAACCCAGGGCAGTGTACCCCATGCTGTGCAGCTACAGTAGTAGTCCACAATATCCACAAGCATGGACACTAAAAGGTAGCTGACCACATTGAGGACTTTTTTGATGGACCCACTGGACAAAACATCTAATTCGTACATATTCAAAACATACCTTTTTATACAAACCTCACAATTAGCTTCCTTTCAGCATCTTCATTACAGAGGAAGACCAGGAATCTATTTAAGGAACACATTTCTTTCCTGTTGAGGTTGGTTTTTGTATTGTTTTGTTTTATTTTTCTCCACCCCACCCCTCTGTGGACTTCTAGTTTCCTGGCAACTTCTAAAAAGCTCTGATATTTTGTGTTAAAATATTCAACACATCTATGTTTTCAACTCAATGGCAAGCTATACTACTATTCAATGTATTGGACTTGCATTACTCTAATGTGGTTCTCTGTGGTGGAATGTCTGCGGCTTGTTGGCTTGGTTGATGGGTTTCTTATTATCGTTAAGTTTATTATTAAATCTTCACTAAGAGCCTTTAAGTCCTGTGCCTGATGTTGATTTCAGGTGAATGTATCAAAATAGTATCACCATCTTGACAGGTGTGTTGGTAAATTAGAGAGTTTACTCTCAATTGGTATTCCTGTGGCATTTCAGTATGTGCAAAAGCCTTGCACTTCCTGGAGAAAGTAACTTGTTTTTGGAAAGAGGGCTGTGTAGAAAGACAGGTGTCTGAGACTGGATTCACAGACCTTGACAACCATGTCTGACTCTATTGTTAGAGTTCCTGTTTTCATCTTTATAGGAATGAAGGTTTCTCTGCATGTCCAAAGTGTTGATTGTGCTAGACCTACTGAATGTTTCTTAAAATGAATTGCCATTCTCTTTCCTTGTGTGGGTGAAAGCAACTTTGAGTTACCTGTGTGCTTTTCCAGAGGACCTGCTTTGCCCAGCTCCTTTGTAGGTTTCCCTTTTGTGCAGACTGATATAGAGACGTGATTTCTGGTGAAATATCATCAAGGTCATTTCCAAGGGCTTTTTTTAAAAAGAGAAAATGTCTCCTTATCTGAGGGCTGAAAGTTAAACTGTTAGTGACATTTGGAGAGGGTAAACTTACTATCCACCTTCTTACCTCACACATGGCAGTGGACAAAGCATATTTTTTTTCCTCTTTACTTTGCATAGAGCAACAGTTTCATTCTTTGATCTGCTGCTGACTCTTGGTAACCCTGGTGTGTTCACACTTAACACCCAGAAGAGGTAGAGGAGATTTCCAGCTAACACATAGCACCTACATACTTGCAGTTTTAAAAGTTATTTTTAGTGAAAAGATAGGTAGTGGTATTTGATTAAATGGCATAAGTTTTGTAAGTAGGGAATATTGCATTCAATGTTCTTAATGTATCAATAATTTTATAGAATTTATTCTGCTGGGAGTAAGTGGCAGCTCTGCTAAAGTATTCTTTGTATTTCTGGGTTCTAGACTGATTTATATAAGAAATAGTTACATTGTTTAGTAATATGTACAACAAGCAAAACAGTTATTTTTACTCTCTTGGTCTCCTTTCCCAGGTAAGAAAGACAAAACCCTTATTGTGATAATTTTAGATAAACTAAGAGTTGTGTTGCTATTTTTTTTTCAAAAGATGTCATAAACTGTAGAAACATACAGCTCTTTAAAATTGATGTGTCCCTGCAC
Organism: Phodopus roborovskii; assembly: GCF_943737965.1. Classification (NCBI taxonomy): domain Eukaryota; kingdom Metazoa; phylum Chordata; class Mammalia; order Rodentia; family Cricetidae; genus Phodopus; species Phodopus roborovskii. The sequence goes on from NW_026126407.1 coordinate 41,327,288, forward strand.
AGTCTAGTATATTGTATATACTACAGTGTAGTATATACTGAACTAGAAGTAGTACAGCTTTCAAAAATCAGTTACTGCAGAGAAAAACATGAAGAACACTGGGAAGTAGTTTACAAATGAAGTTTCTTTAGCTTTTTTTCTAAATCTCTTTCATTGGTCCATCTGCCCTTGGCATAGAGTTGCAATCTTTAGAGGCAAAATGAATTCTCAGAATGGGGGCAGTAGTTATGTGCTCGTTGGCTGTGCTGTGAGTGAAAAGAGAGCAGGTGTTTTAACTCTGTAACTTTAATAAAGAGACCTTCAAACAAAACAATGCCAGTGGTATGTTAAAGTAAAATCTAGTTCTCTCCGTAAAGAGTCCCACCCCCTCCCCTGAACAATGTGAGTTGAATGGACCGGTTGACAGCATCCCGCATTGCTAACAGTGTATAGCCTCTGCTAGAGTGTGCATGCATGATAAGTGCTAAACAGCCAAGTCTGTCATGAAGAAATACAGTGCTGTGTGTTTGGGAAGAGAGCTGCTTCCTTTGACGCCTAGTTCTCAGGACTAGCCTGCAGTTGGGAAGGGGATTGTGTCTGCAGACCTCCTGATTTGTGGACTGTGCTTCCTGCTACTTTGTCTTCTCTGAGGTAGCTCTGTCACATATTTTGAGACACAAATAGGAAGTTTTTCTGCTTGTTTGTTTTTTACATTGCACTAGAACACAAGGTAGATTTGCAAAAGTTTACAATTGAGCTTTCAGAAAGTACATGTTATCACTTTAATGAGTATGCTATTTAGTGTTTTATAAGCTTAGGTTTGTTTTTTTATATAAGATTAGACATTTGCATTATATATCTTTATTAGAAATGTCCTTTGTGCTTATTGTAAGTTGATAGAACATGAAGTTGTGTATCCTGTCAAATAATATGTTTGGGAATATGGTTCAAAGGAATAAGTCATAAATGTGTTAATTTATTTAGGTTCTCCACTCTTTACCTACATGAAAATAAAGCTAACGGCAGATAATATTAGTTATATGAAGGTAATAAAGTAGATATGCAGAGTGATATCCCGATTCTGCTTCTTTGCAGGGGACAAGGTTCTTTTAAAAGAAGCTTATGTTTAAGTGCTGTTTATAGTATTGCATAGGGCTTAACTGATAACCAGTGTCTTGATTTCTCTTCTGCTTCAAGGAGAGGAATAAGAGTTTCTATAGGAAAAGTATACTGAAATATGTGTCATTTGAGCTGAGATTAAGAAAATCTAGTTGTGTAAAATAACCATTTCAAAAAAAAATGCAAGCACCTCTTACTGTATCTGTACCATTTTTTAAAGCTACATCAAAATTTCATTCCAAATGTTGACAAAAAGTTGTTAGGTTTTTAAATAATTTCTAAGAATGAAACAGTATTATATAAGTTGTCTATATATATATATGCCTATAATAATTTATATATTTGTACAACTAAAACCATACTTATACTACAGACTGCTGCTCATTTGAGAATATTCACCATGATCATTTATAAAGCATTGAGAATATGAGGACATTTAAATATATACTATATATTTCAGTAGAGATAACTTAGAAGAAATACAGAAAAATGAAAACTATACTAGAGTACAATTTTAGGCTTTACCTTAGCTTATTTTTCAATAATCAATATTGTGATCCCAGAGACAAGCCAGGTACTATACCTCCGGAGGCAAGAGAAATCTGATGTCAATATGATATCCCAGAAATCAAATGGAAATAGAAATGGGTGCTTTCTTTACAATCTTTACAATGCAAGATAATGCTTTCTCTCTCTCTCTTTGTGTGTACAAGGTGTATTGGAAAAGTGATTTAATTTCATTTCATTTTAGCACTTGCTCAGGCAGTGATTTTACACAAATATCTCAGCACTCTCTGTCTTCTAGTATAGCCAAGTCATTTGTATTCATGTTCCCCTGTCCGATATGAGAACTTGGAGACCTCAGTCAAGGTCTGGAACTACCAGCACTAGTTTAGTGGTGGTCCAAGGAAAGGGCAGTGTGAGTTAGGGGGAAGAGGGCACTTAAGAAAGGAAAGTAAATTCTGTAGTTGGTTAACCTTTTCTTACAGTGATGGTCTTGGCTCCTGTTTTATTTTTAACTTCACTGAAGCATCCTGGGGAAGCATAACCTTCTTCTCTCTATTTTAACCCAAAGAATAACATAGACATTACAGAGACATTTCACTGTGGTTAAGGCTGTACAATTCTATGACCCAGCATCTAATTTTTCTCTTTCCTAATCCTGTTTATATATCCCTACACGCCATCAGACTCAGTCAGATGAAACCAATTACTAAGAGGGGGAAAATCAAATTTATTTATTATATTTATTGGATGTGTCTGCTGCTTAATTACCCATTGGCAAATTTACATGTGGGTACAGAAAAGGCTGTGGGTGAGTGTGAAAAAACGATCAATCATCAATCTCAAAGCTACATGAGGCAGCCAAGAAAATAAAGCAGAGGCCAAATCAACTTTGTCCTTTCCCCTTGCAGCTATGGTGAGAATCCAAAAATCTGAAAGATATCATTGGAAAATCAAGGTGTGTCTATGCTGACATAGGAAAAGTCAGAAAATCTGGAAGCTATACTTTCCTACACAATAGTATCCTTAAAAAGTTCAACAAGATTTATACTCTTGGAAACAGAGTGATTGAGATGATCAAAGGGTATATTGGAAAACAGACTCAATTTTCACATCATGCAGGTGACCAAGTCCATCCTGGGGTGGGGTTATGGGTTGGGGGACAAAATGGAAAGGGTAATAGTGTTACATGCAGCAGAATAGGTATGAAGAATAATGTGAGCTCAATGGTAGAGCACTGGCCAAGCAAGCACAAGGCCCTGCATTTGGTCTTCAGTTCCAGGATGGGAAAGCCAGAAAAAATAAGGTGATACTAGAAGACAGGGGATAAGGTGATGTGTGCCAGGTTTTATTGAGCTTGTGAATAGCTCAAATAAGCCATTGCTAAGACAGCATTGCAGCACTTAAAAGAGGTTGTTGTATTTGGCCTATGATGGTATAGATATATATCGGGGAGGGGGGAGGGCAGCTTTTATTATTCCTCTTTCAATTTTCACTTCAAATTCCCTCTACAACTAATCCCGATTCTTTCTCTTGGTTTACCCTAACAGTCTAATGGGATGAATCTTGAATGTAGATTCTCTCTTATCCCACCACCCCCACTTACATCATACTTTTATAACTCTACTAAGATAGACATTGTTCTTCAAAGTAGGCAGTGGCTGAACTGGTCACTGTCTCATAGAGATTTGGCAAAATAAAATTGATAGGAGAAGTGTCATTGATATCATTCATCACCTGAAAGAACTGGCAAACCCTTATGTCTGGCCCAGTCTGACTTCTCAGGGTAGGAAGTGAATATGAACTTCAGGGAAGAAAGCAGCACTTTGGAACTTGAGACAATTGAAAGCTTTCTTCTAGGACTCAAGGAATGAGGTGTGTTTTCAGGAACACAGGGCTATGAATGTATCATTTGGTGAAAATGCTGATTAAATCTGTGATTTACTACTAATTTCCCTTTGTTTGGGAGAGATTCCTCTGAAGAGCTATTTCATGACTAGAGATTATGATTTTTCTTTACTTTTTTCTTGGTCTGCAGAGACATTAAAGTAACGACATGAATCTTGAGAATTGAAAGGAAAGGTGGGTGATATTTGTGGAGTCACCGAGAAACATGTTAAAGATTGAGCACAATTTTGTATTTCTTCTAATCTTAATGTTAAACATGATTGTATAATGCCTTTTATTTTAGAATAAATGTTGCTTATAGTTGGATTCGCTGCAGAAGCCAAACAGTAAATAGATACAGAGGCTGAACTCACTTTCACACAGCAGCGATTTTTCACTAAGCTATTCCCTAAGGCCAGTCTAGGTATATGAGGGCCACCACTTCTTTTTTATATGATTTGTGTATGTTCCCATAGATTGTGAAGTCTATTTCTGGGCAATTTTCAAGTTAAAATTGTGTTACGGCTACCCTGAAGGTTGTCATTTCTTGGTTTTTCTCTTGTCAGTCAATTCATAAGTGTTTATTAAGCCCCCATGGGGTGTACACAGAATCATACACAGTTTAGGGTATGTGTGTATGAGGATTACTGGTTTGTGCACTAGAAGCTTATAATTTATGGGTAAAAATACCATATTTAAATATATGTGTATATGTTTAAAATAAGATTTTAGTCAGGTTTTGTCACTATACATGCCCCTTTCCTTTTCCATTTTATTTACCTATTTGTTTTGGCATATGTATATAGCACACACTGAAGCATTTCCTTGCAAATTTTAAATGTATTTATTCTATGAAAAACATAGCTTTAGGCAAGGTCAGGAATCTAATGTGTCAGCTTTCTTTTCTTTCATTTCTTCATTTTAAAACATTCTGCTATCTAGTAACAGGCATGCTTACATAAAGGGTGAAGCCAGAAAGTGAGTGTTAAACTATGTGTCCCTTGCATCAGAAGTCAGGTCCTTCTTAACTTCTTGGCTTCTGAATAAGAAGAAGAAATCCCAGTTACGGAGCTTTGCAGGATCCGTGCCTATTGCCTATGTAACTTGAATCAATGATAAAGTGGTTAAGTCACTTCATAGCCCAAGATATCCATTTACATTGTTTATAAGTGATACAATAACTTATACTTTTATAAAAAAAAGATATCAAGAAGGTAATTTTTAAAATTTCAGAAACTGAAAAGAGGAGACAATGCTAACTCATTCCTCACTTCCCAAGAGTGAAAATTTGTCTCTAAAGATCCCTTTCGTGATTGAGCATGAAATCACAGGGTTAATGTGCAAGTTCTAGGGTTTATTTTTCACATGTTCTTGCCCCCCAAAAAATTATCTTTTACCAATCACTTGAGGGAATGGTCAGTTCTTGAAAAGCATGAGTTAAATAGCTTGGAAAATAGATGGTAAAGGAAGAGTTGCATGGAGGCACTGTCCCTTTCCAAGGCCCCAGGTAATAGCTTCCTGGACTTTGGACAGTCTGTTCTGACTTTTGATATCCCGTGTCAGATTCTAGATTAATGCTCACTTTGATTGTGACTTTCAAGATGTTTATATCTCATTTCAAGGAAATAGTAGCCAAACATCTGAATTGCTTTTCCATTGTCTGTTCCTTGTCTGCTTGAATTGGAGAAGCAATAGATTTAAGGAAAAAAAAAAGTATGTAAACATTGCTGAGACAGTCTTCCTTTAAACTTTGGCACTTGGCTCTTTTCTTCTTGGTTGGTTATGAGTATGTCTAAGGATTTGTGAGGTAGGTTATCAGTGGCTGCTTGGTTCCTTCTAGATGCAAGTCTTTTTGATAAGGGATTTTTTTTTTCAATTCACAATATTACAACGCATCTTTATTTCCCTCCTCTATTATATAAGTAACTGAAACAATTTGAAATGTTTTGTGTTCAAGATCAGGCTGTGTTCTCATTGTGAGGTAAAGAGAGTAATCTCGGTTTGATGAAAAATTATAAGGCTGTTGCAAATCTCAGGAACTTTGAGGAAGTCAAGCACTATGCTTCTGTCACTGGATTCAGTCGCCCAGCTGGAGACCTTCTTGTCTCTGGTACTAGCTACAGCCCTTACACTGCCATCAGTGTTATTACTGAAAATGCATCTGCTTGCACCGATTGTGTGCAAAAGGAAAATCACTCTGCCCTTGATTCTGAGGCTTCCTGGTTTCCTATTCAAAGTTCTAGGCTGATATATCTCATCTGTCTTTTCTGTATTGCTGGCACCCATCTCACTAAAACTGTAAGCTATTGGGGCTGATTCTTTGTGTTTTGTTTTGTGAGACAACAGTTGGTAGATAAGTAGAATTTCTTCAATCTGAAAGTGGGCAGTCAATAAAACATGTAAACAAAAATCCTTCAATATCTTTTACTATTCTTTATATTGAGCTATAGGATCCTAGGTGATATATAACAAGTACTTCAGCATATGCACTTGAGACGTCAATAGCAACATAGAGATTTTTTCCCTAAACCAAATCAGAGGCCATTCCTGGTTATAAAAGCAATTAAGCAAAATGCTTTTGATTTTCATAAACACACAGCAATCTGTGTGTATAAGTATGTAACTTATACAATTCATTTTTCTCATCACCAAGAGTTCTACTAAAATACTATCCACTTGAACTCTTCTTGCCTCAAAGCTAACTATAGATTACCTACAATGGACCAATCTTTGTCCAGTTGAGAATATTCAAAGTTCACAAAGAGTCAGGCAGAAGATAGAAGGAACTTGTGAAGAGGACAGAGGAATCAACTGCATAGCCTAACAATGTCCAGTAAATCAATCAGCAACATGATTTCTGCATATACTATAATAAAATCTCTATGTTGACTTGTCAGTTTGAAATAAGAATAATTGCAGCACTTGAGAGATATACAACTGCGTTTCATTTACTTGTATGGTCAGATTCTCTGAGGTTTAAAGCATTCTGCCTCTTACTAAATTATTAGTAAACCCTGTGAGGTACAGGACCCACACAAGTAATCCATACCACAGATAGAACTTTTGAATCTGAAGGCTCAGCCTTTAATTCTTCAATTCTGAATTAATATATTTATCCTTCCATCACTGTCTCCCAAGGATTTTGAGAATTAATTAGAAACAAAATCACTTTCAGTCCTTGGATGTTACACTCTTCGCTGAAAAAAAAAATATGAGACACTGAAGTGTTATTAATAACGACAAAGGTTCATCCAATAAAATAATCTGACTGGCTGAATTCTCACATGGTTGGTATTTTCTAATATAAATTACTGTAGGATTAGATAGTTAAATATTGAATATTGTCTCATTTAATGCAGTTCTATGAAATATTAATGATAATGATGATTTTCCAGTTTGGGGAATATGGAGATGGCTTTTTACTGATGAATAGCTTTGACCAGTAACATAATACAATTTGCAGAATGATGAAGATATTTAAATGAAGGTGGAAGAGGAAATAAGTGACCACAAAACTGATGTATTCCATATATATGAATGGTCACAAAAATATTTAATGTTAAATTGCCTTTCTCTCTCTCTCTCTCTCTCTCTCTATCTCTATCTCTCTCTCTCATAAACTCTCTCTCTCTGAAACTATTCCTATTCTACTATTTTGACCAGTGTGGAAAGCTTTGCAAATTTCTTAAAAACAAACAAACAAAAAGAAAAAGAACAGATCTACTCTATTAGGCCTTTGCACAGGAGTGCCGTTGCTGTTGTTTAGCTGGCATGAGGTGTAAAAGTCTGAAAATTGGATTGGGCTTTGAAGGAAGGCTGGCTGTGTAGAGTGTGACAGTTGAAATGGGATTGTGCATGAAGTTAAAAGAAAGCAAAGTCGAGGGGGGGCAGAAGTAGGGGAAGGAAAGAGAGAAAGAGCTGTTGACCAAATGGCCCATTTGCAGCTCCATAGTCAGACCTCGAATTGAGTACTTAATGTTTAAAGCCAATACTTTCAAATTTTATTTGCAGATATTCTCTGTTTTGATTTTCATGAGTCTGTGAACTCATATTTCAAATTAGAGATCTCAAAATTGATGAGAAATAGGGTAAATGACTATTTTTGCAACATTTTTGTCACGAACAGAGAATGAGACCATTTACCACTGCATCAAAATGGTTTAAATAGAATGCTTGTGTTGTTGGGATATTTTGTGCTCCCCCCACCCTTTTCCAGGGGGGGAACTTTAATGTTTTGTGAGATGATTTTATTTGAGATTGCAGTTATCCTTGTTTTATACCTAGTAATTTAACAGTTGAAAAGGCTCTCTTTTTTGTTCTTTTGTAGATAATGTATGTGGTGTGAGTGAAAGCTTTTTTTTTTTTTTTTTAAGTGTTTTGGGGTTGTATTCTTTTACTACAAACTTATTCCTTGATAAAGGAGCTGGCTATAATTTGCAGAAATCACTGTTTCTTTTTCTTTAGTTGTTGGGTAATTGCTCTTTGTATACACTGTGGAAATGTTCGTATAGACCAGTGACAAAGCCTAGCAGATGCACTTGTAATTATCTGGAATTTAAGTAAATTTTGCATCTGATACACACAAAGCAAATGCTTTGTCCAAGCAGGCTCAGATACTGCCATGTGGACTGCTGTGAATACAATGAGGAGAGTTTTAATGGAAAACAAATGGAACTATTAGTAAGTCTTTTTTTACTTGAAAAGGCACCAGCTTTAGGCAGAGCCTCCAACTCATTCATATTCATGGTTGGATCCATTCTAAATATGACCTTTAAAACTGAAAAAAAAACTTTAAGTCTTTAAAACAAAATGTGATAACGTGTACATTATGTAATACACACACACACACACACACATATATATATATATATTGTCAAAATGACATCATAGAATTCTTGAGAAGAAATCGTGAGATAAATATTTGTTCCATATTCCATAATTTTTTACTGTTAAGAACATTGAATTATTATAACTTTAAAATGTAAAAGGAAACTTCATATTATAAATAGATCATGCCATACATAAAAGATAATTGCAGTGTTACTTTAACAACCTCAGTTCACATGGAAAACCTAAGTGTGATGTCTCCAAATTCTACTTCTTGTTGTAAACAAATGCGATCTAGCCAGAGGAGCAGTTTCATGAAAAATCCTCTTTTCCCAATTTTGTTTGAGATTAATCCTTCCACTGTGTATTTTTTCTATTGCTGTCTGACTTACTAAGTGAGATCTTTGAAGGTTTAATCTTTTTCTCTGTGTTTATTCTTAGAAAATGTTAAATGCAAGGAGCTACTGGATTCTCTTAGAAGCTTAAGTATTAAGTTTCAACGACTTTTACTTTCCACACGAAGGTTATTGATAATTGATCCCAAACACTTTTTATCTTCAAGTCAGAAGGTGGGCCATGTGATTGCAGGAAACTCAAAATCACCTCAAGCCACAGACAGCTGGCCTTCCTGGCTGATCCCTGCTCTCTTGTGCACTATGAGGAGACTTGATAGCAGCAGAAGAAAGAGTCTCTAATTTTTGTAAGAATCCAGAACCTCCAGTTTTTTTTTTTTTTTTTTTTTTTTTTTTAAGGCTTGAGTCATTGTTTGAAAAGGAAAAAAAAATTTGAGGAGAACTTTTGAACGAGAGGGAGAGCCTGACAGAAGTATTTTAGGTTCCAAATTAGAATAAGACAGATGTGCCATGCCTAGAATACCATGGCTCTGCAATCATGCCCCCACCTGAAGTACTTTCCAAACAAAATGCAGAATGTCTTTATCTAAGTATTTTTCACTAAATTTCCAAAGTGATGGAACTTCCTCAGCTGTAGCTTGCTGTATGTGTTGGTGTAGTTTGTATTTCCCCAGTGTCATTCATAGTCCCCTTTGCCTCCTTCCCCTCCCCCACTCCAACATCTAGTTCTCTGTCTACCACAGGATATCTTGGGATTTGGAGAAGAACCAGGTATTTTCCTTGGTATTTAAGAAAATTGCTATTTTGAAATTCCCTTAGAGAGCTGTGGGCATTTTTATTTCAGGGTCTCCAGGCATCTCTCTCTTTCTGAAGGAGAAACTGCTTACATAATCACACCCAGGAGCAGACCCTTGGGAATTACTAAGCTATTTGATGGAGGCTCTGCAAGAAGAGAAACGCAAGAGCTCCCTTGTCCTGTGTGGCTTCCCACGGGGGTCTCGACTGGAGCTATTTACACAATAGCAGATTCTCAGAAGGATAAATATATACAAATCCCTCTTTCCAATTGGGAGGAACCAGTAGGAAACAGCACCTGGGAAGAGGAGAGCCCACTAATAACTCAGCCCCACAGAGCTTCTTGAAGGAACAGCTCCAAAGCCAGGCCCCAACTGTCAGCAGAGCCTGCCAGGGAGACAGATGCTGCAGTTGGAAGACACTTTTCTTCAGTTAGATATTTTGTTCTTGTAGATGGCCAACCATGACTCATGGGGAAAACGAGAGAAAGAGAGAGAGAGAGAGAGAGAGAGAGAGAGAGAGAGAGAGAGAGAGAGCATAGAAAGGAAGAGTAAATTAATCTTTTTATTAAGCCCTCTTTAGGATTTAGCCATGGTTGTAAATGTCAAGCTGAGGAACTTGCCACAAACCAGGGGAGTTGTGAAGACAGGCACAGGGCAGTAAGCCTATGCCAAGTAGTAATAACATCATGTTTAACCTGCTGATAAAATGATGGACACATTTACAAAGGCTATCTATGTAAAATAGGAGTGCTGGAATTGTCTCATGATCCAAGCCCAGGAGGCAAGCATCTAAGAATGGAAGCATCTTTAGCATTCTCTGTGATGATGGTGTGTCCTCTGCATTCTTTCTGTGCCTCTGTTTATGTGTAACACTTGGATGTCAAAGATGCCATCTTTTCCCTCTGTTCACTTGCCTGTCTCCTCTGTGTGTGTGTGTGTGTGTGTGTGTGTGTGTGTGTGTGTAAGAGAGAGAGAGAGAGATGATGTACATATATCACACCTACATAGCATGTCATTAGGAGCCAGGGTTGTTGCTGTACCCTGAAATATCAGCTTCCATCTACATTTATCATTTATTTCCACACCTAACTCTGCAGCTACATTCAGTTGATTAGATAAAAGGAGACTATCTGCTGTTGGAGAGATAGTGAAGTACAGTTTTTATAACGCGCTCCTGTTGCTAGATTGTGGGTTCCCATAAAATCTTAAGGAAGGGGCTAATAGTGTAGACTATTCCTCAGCTTCCTCAGTTTTTCTTTAAAAAAAAAAATAAAGAACCCTGTTTTCTTTTGAAAATAAATAAAATCAGGGCACAATTATCCTGATTGCTCCTGCTGGGGGAGAGGACCTGAGAACTTTAGGCTATCTCAGGGCTGAGTTGTTTCATAACCCTGATTTATAGGTCAGGCCTGGAATACGATGTGTCTGAATACCTGCCGGCAGCTCCTATGCCAAACTCTTGACATGACATTTTTCTATTTTTCTGATAGAGTTCCAGAAGTGGTCCTTTTAGATCTGCATGTTTCCATGAGTTGGGATGGCAGATAGCCAAAAGGTGTGTGTTTGTGGGGAAAGCAGGCTTTTACTTCCCCCCCTACACACACACACACACACACACACACACACACACACACACACACACACACACACACGGGAGTGATTTAGAGGGTACTCCAGGCATTTAGAAACCACAGCTGTGGAGCCAATTTAGAGAGAGTAATTCACAATTGACTTGTGGATGAGCTGGCTCGACTTCTTAAGCCACTGTGCTTGTCTGGCCAGCGTGGAACTATTTGAGATGAGGCTCTCCACTCTAAGGTCTACGTGTCTTTCACTGTGCCTCATATCTAGTCAAGTGCTTAGAGACTGTCGTCAATTTGTAACAATGCCTTTGAGAAACTTTGAAACTTGAAACCCATGGACCTATTGATCCCCCAGTGAAGCTGCTTGCATTTTTTTCTGGGGCTTTTCAAAATAATGCTGCTTTAAAAAAAATAACTTATTTAACTGTTTCAGACACTTGTGAATCCTCAAAAAAGACAGATGATTCTCCTTCAACTGTCAGTGGTTCTTTTCCTTTGTTTTGCACAGGTATAGTATGTGCTAGATAAACTTACATTGAGTGAATTAGTATGATGGTCTTTTCCTTTGAGGATATAGAAATTGTGTGTGTGTGTGTGTGTGTGTGTGTGTGTGTGTGTGTGTGTGTGTGTGTGTGTGTGTGCGGTTTCACTTTTATTTCCTTTTTAACTTTTGTTTTTCTCTCACACATTACATCCTGACCAAAATTTCCTTCCCTTCACTTCTTCCAGTTCCTCCCCTACTTCCTCTCTCCCCCAGATCAGTTCATCCCTTGTTGCCCTCCCCAACCCCTCCTCCCCAATAAAAACAACTCTCCCAGGGACATCTACCTAACATGGCCTAGCAAGATACAGTAATATTGGACACTAACTCTTATATCATGGCTGGACATGACAACTCAGCAGGTGGAAAAGAGTTCCACGGGCAGGCAAAAGAGTCAGAGACATTCCCCAATCCCATTGTTGGAAGTCCCACAAGAACAGCAAGCTACACAACTATAAGGTATATGCAAAGAACCTAGCTAAGATGCATACAAGGTCTATGTTTGTCACTTCAGTCTCTGTAAGCCCCTATGAGTCCTCCTTAGTTGCAAATCAATTCCCTTGATTTTGTGATATGTACTAGAATTACACCCACTATTTCACTAAAAGGAAATAACTTCCCTCTGATCTGAAGATGATGAAATCAAAATAATAGACCTTAGATTAGCTTTTGAACATTCCATTCTTTTTCCTACTTTGCAGTTTCAAAAAGAATCATATCTTAGAAGTTAGTAGCACAGCTAATGAAATTAGTTTACTGTTAAGAGATGACACTACATTTTATGTTTTAGTTTATCATAAAAGGGAACGCTATAGGCAGAAACTGATCTGTTGCCTATTTTATATGGTTATCAAGAAACTTTAGAAAATAGTTGAAATAAAAAAACATTCCATGACACTTGACAGTTGTGTTAAACTGAATAATCTTTATCCACAAATGAAGTATAATTAGATTACAACCATGCTCATCCAAGTTGTTACTAGGACATCAGAAGTGTCTATGAGTTAAGACAGTAAACTATTGTTTGGGCCTTAACAGATAAACATCACTATCTTTCACCAGAAGTATGGTTTATGCTGCTTATAAAGCAATGTGGCAAACCTTATATTCCAACTTCTAGGCTCATGTATGCTATTCTGTTTGGCCTGCCTTTGGATGTTAACTGTGATGTAGGAATGAGCATATGAGACAAAGGAAGACTATCTGCTTGGATGATATAATACTGCTCCTGAGGTTGATTTTTATCACAGAATGGATGTTACCCTCTGAGTTGGGAGGGAGATACATTCCAAGAAAAGGATTTCAGTTGTGATTTGAGCTTACTTAGACATGTGGGCTCAAGTTGAGCTAGCTGCCTCCATCCTTCTGAAAATATACATATGGCAGTTACTTTTCAATTATTTGTCGCTCAATATGAATTGTCAAGGTATACATTCTTAGTTGCTATTCATTATTCATGTGTCATTGGTGCCAATCTACAGCTCCTATGTTCAGGCTGCGTCTTTCCTAGAGATATCAGCTTCACTTTTAGTTGATCCAGAAGCAAGCATTGAGACACTAGATCCTCATATGCCTGTGGTTAGAAAAACGAAAGTGTATCTTGCGATTTCACTTAGTACTGAGAAGCAGAGATAAACCAAACCCCTTTAGTATGAGTATATAACAGGTAACAACAAGAACCAATGATAAATGTTGAATAAACATTCTAAGAATTTTATAAGCACTCTCCTATACTCAGAAGAGTCTGTACTGGCTTTCTATTATAGCAACATATACATGAGAAAATACACTTAAAACCACAAGAAGTTTGTTTTCGCTCATCACTCAGGATGCTTCATTCCTTGATTAGTCAGCCTATTGCCTCTAGAGCTTTTCTGGCACATCATAGTCAGACGCATATCTTGAGGGAGCTTGTCTCATAGCTATAATAAAAAACTAAGAGGAATGGAAAACCATAGTCTTTCTAGAACTTTCAAACAGGGTCTGGGGAAATAGTTCTTCACTTAATGGGTATTTGGGGGACACTTGTCTAAACCATTGTAGAGTGCAAGGAAGTCATTTTCTTAACCCCATACTTTACAAACCCCATATTTTAAGTAAAATCAAATAAATTGTATATTATTTATCTGAATATGTAAGTCATCAAGTAGAGAATGGCCACTGTTCCATGGGTCTCACAGTAACACAGCAAATTTTATATGTAAAACATGCTGGTGACAAGGCATGAGTGGGTGCCCATTATTTGAACTAAAATGTAAAAAGAAATGGATCCAAATGAGATACATAATAGATACAAAAAAAGGAAGATATATACTACATATCATATACAAATGAGAAAAAACAACAAAATTAATGGGTTTGTGAAAGTGGAAGTATGTCCATTTATCTTTCTGGATGTTTCTATCTGTTGTCAGTCACCCTGCTGGTATTGCTTTTGGGTTTATGGTAGTTCACCTTGGTTGGGAGTATGTGTTATAGGAAGCCCTCAACCCACAGATAAAAGACAAGGGAGAGAAAGAGAATAATGTCAGTGGCTAAGAGTGCCATAATCAAATTCTCTAGTTACTCATTGATTCATTCACAAACTTTGATTGACAGACGTTCAGGAAGGTCAAGAAGATATCTACAGGGTCATGAAGACCTCTTGTCCATGAGGAGAAATTTTTAAATTTTGCTTTAAGTACAGAAAGAATTTCCTGAAAGATTTTTTTGGCTAATACTGTAACAATATTTTAAAAAGCTAATCACCTTACTGTAAGTCTAAATTATAGTTCTATGAACCCGACTTTAAAAGGACATCTATCAAACGTCTACCTCCTATAATAAATGTGTAGGAAATTGCTGCAATAAGAACTTTGTTGAAATGATACAGTGGGATGTAACTAGCACAAGGCTGGTTTTTCTCAGATCTACAAGACAAAGCATTTGGTTTTTCAATAAAGTTGAAAGTCTAACAAAGTTGAAAGTTTCAACAAAGTTGAAAAAAAGATAGAGTTAAGAGTTGTATATTTACCATATATGTTTAGATCCTGATACAAATTATTAAATTTATTAATTAGAAACAAATTAAATGAGGAAGAAATATGAATACAGATTAATGTAATATTAAGGAGCTGATGTTTTCAATATAGAATTGTACATCCATTCCAAAAGGAGAATCATCATTTTATTTTAACAATCCATATCATCTAAGCTTTGCAGATAAAATAACTATAGCTTGCCACTTTGCTTCAGAGTAAAATGGAAATCAAGGAGGTGAGGTTATAAAGAAGTCATGTCTGACATGTTGAAAATGTTTAATGAAGTATGGAGTGTTCATAATGCCATCACATTGCTAATATATGCAATTCAGTATATGCACCATATTGAAGACCCCCCCCGTGTGTGTGTGTGTGTGTGTGTATGTGTGTGCGCGCGCGCGCGTGCACACGTGTGTGTTTAGAGCTTTCCCTGCCTTTACATTAGAAATGCATATTTTATGGAGAATAAGATTTGAAGAATATAAGGGATAAAGGACTCATGGATTTCCAGAGGAGAGAGGGTAAGATTGAAAGGTTGAAAGGGGAAAGGGTTAGCAACTTAGCAACCTTGATGTGTGTGTGTGTGTGTGTGTGTGTGTGTGTGTATAGATTATTTATGGATTATTTATTTTTCTGGGACAGTTTCTCTGTGTGATAGCTAGGCTGCCCTTTGTAGACCAGGCTGGCCTCAAACTCACAGAGTTCCACCTGCCTCTGCCTCCTAAGTACTGGGATTAAATGCATGTGCTACCACTGCCTGTTAAAAACATATTATTAAGTCTATTATTTTATTTCATTTAGTTGTTTTGTTTATATATATATATATATATATGCATGTATGTATGCATGTATATGTGTGCATGCATACTATAGTGCTCATCTTGAGGCCAGAGAACAGCTTTTAGGAGTTACTTCTCTTCATCCACCATGTGGGTCCAGTGATCAAACTTGGGCAATCAGCCTTGCTAGAAAGTATCATTACTCATTGAGTTACCTCATCAGTCCCAGAGACATTTTTAAGATGAAATCCACAGCTCTTGTTGATATATTATATGTACTGGGTAGAAAACATTACCTGTAGGGTTGTGGCTTGAATACTGTGCAAGTAAAGATTCCAATTACAGAGAAGGAATAGCTGTGGGAGGGCAAAGTCAGAAGCCACCTACAAGTGGAGGAATTGTAGAAGGTGAGTGGTGGAGGCAGAGAACTGGCAGTGTAAACCCAGTGTATATATGAAAATAAGTGATGAACACATTGATGTAAGTATTGAAAGCTACAATACTGAGAGAAGATTGGGGTGTGGTCACTTTCAGGAGGAAGAAGCAGGAAGGAAAGGAAGAAATACAAGAGGTTCTAAGGTGCTTATGATAGATGGCAGACAGACTCTGGCAGGGCAAAGCAAAGGTGGGACAAAAGGGTGAAGTCCAATTGTGAGCATGGAGTTTAAGGGTGAGAAGTATACAAAAACCTACTTGCAATGTGTACAAATTCTTAACTGAATTGGAAGAAGATAAGAAAGAACAGGGCAGGAGGTAGAAGATGGAACAATATTGTCACAGTATAGGCTTAGGAAAGTGGCAGGGGGACAGTGAGGAGAGTAATGCCATCAAAATGGGAAAGAGAAAAGTTTCAGTAAGGCAGGACATCACACTGATGTTAGAGGGTGCAGATGCACGTGTATGGTTTGGCAATTAGGACAATGTAGTTTCATTTTAGCAAGATGGGTCTAGAAGGTGCAGCTGATTTGGATTAATCCATTCAGAACATGGTAACAAGGAGGCTACACCATTTGGGTGGAGACCATATATAAATTACGCAGGTTACCAGGAGAAAATATTTTACCAAATATGAACATTTGTTAGGACTGTCCCTTTCACATAATTAATGCTCAGAAATTCTAATTTTATTTGCTCTCTCAATCATATTTGCCAGAAGCTTTATGTTATAAACCACACATTAGAATTTAAAATTGAGGTTGTGTTTAAGAGAAATCTGTGGCTAGACCTTTATAATGCAAAACCCTTCTATAATTTTGACATTTTCCTGTGTGTTTGTTGCTGAAAGGAAAACTTGACAAGACTGTAATCGGTGAAATATTCTGTGTGAAGAAAATAATAGATGTTTGGATCTCAATAGAGTATTGCTTTAGGAGGATATTAAAATTGTTCTGATCTTACGTTTTAGTGAGGAACCAAGTAATACAGGGAAGTGAACATTTCTGAAAACTCTAAAGCAATGCTCGTAGAGAGCCTAATTTGAAGAATAAATAAATGGTAGAATCTGTGATTGTTCATCAAAAAGTGCTGCTTTTGATCTGCTATTTCTACTCACAGATATCTGCATCCAAAATTTGATTAAATGGTTTGAAACAATTTTGGAATTCATTCACATAAAATATCTCTGGTTATCAGACTCGTGAGCAAAGTAAGTCAATACGTTTTTGTTTTGTTGGGGGGGAATATGCATTTTAAACTATTTCCCATAAATTCTATTTTTCCTGTTACTAAATAACAGTACATTCATTTAGTCAGTAGGTTGCCTTATTGTGAACTAATTAATTATTAACAGATAGACTGGATTTTTGTTTTGTAGAAGTTTAGAGATAGGAATATACGGTATTATACAACCTGTCTCCAAACTCTACTCCAATCTAGAAATATTTCTAAACAGCCCTAATTTGATGAGAGACCCTCAGGTCTTAATGTTATAACTGTTAAGTTCTAATGAAAAGAATTTGACTTCCCTGTCTTTGTGTGTTAGTCTTGATTAAAATTACTGTTTTTGAATAAAGGGAAAGAATTATGTCTTACTGCTAAAAGTGCCATGGGTTACTCTCATTTTCTTAGCTCTTGTGGCAAAGGGGGAAAAAAACTCTCAAGGCATTCATATATCATGTTCTTATTCTCAGTTTTATGGACACTGACCTTGGCTCTTGGTTTCCTTGTGTACCAGGAGGGACATGACCTATGGACCTGAAGGAGGGTTGATGGCCGCTATGAGCTTCTGGCACTACACTCTGTGTGTAAAGAGCATTGTCCAGGACAGACCCAAATACCATTTTTTTTTTAATTGACAAAAACTGAGTAAACAGTTCTTTACTTTGTATAGTGTTTGGGCTGGAGAGTTAATCAAACTTTTGACTTTTCTGAGGCCAGCTGCAAGATCCTTCCTGTCATAATACATTGTAGATACTGCTTTCGCTTTCTGTGTTAGATGAGACCATTCCATTGGACCAAAGCAATAATAGCACCACATCAGTGGTGGTGACTGTTTCATATGGAAAGCGCATAGAAAAGCTTGTTGATAGCTGGATGTCAATTGCCCTTTACTTTATATAGACAGATCTCTTTGGAGTCTCCAAATGCTGGTTTTATGTTGCTTTCTCCTGCTTCTTCCTTTATGTATTCAGTGAGTCACTTACAGAAAGAGTTACTTGGTTGAGCTGATTTAATTCATATCATATAAAAATTCCTTTTGCACTTATACCAAATTGATTCTATTATTCACAATAACAGTCTACCCTTCTTGTAACAGTAAAATGACAAGGGATATTTTTGGATAGTTCATGGGAAAAAGAACTAGTAAAAATGGCCTTTTTCAGAAAAATATCACTGAAGAAACATAGCCATTTAAGAACCCCAGACCACTTAGGAGAACACTTAGTTAACCCCATAAAGAATGAAGTTTGGGTCTGAGGAAGGGAAAAAACTTGGACAAAAAAAAAAAACTATAAAACTCACACTTATCTAAAGGAAGCAAATCATGTGGTGTTAGATTAAACGTTCATTTCTATTTTGAAGTAGAAAATTAAAACTATGTTCTAAAATCTTATCCTTAGTACATATAAAGATATTGTTAAATTTGGTCATTCTGGAGCAAAATACATTTAAAGAATTCAAAATTTCTTAGTTATCAGTAATAAGAATGTCTTACTATTTCAGGGAGGACTGGCTTTCATGTTTATTGAGAGGTGACCAGAAATGATCTGTCTCCCTGATTTAATGTCCCTGTGTATAAGATATAGTTCAATACAATGGATATATTTAAAATTCATTTTGTTTGGTGGCCCCCTTCTCCACAATAAACCCTCTAAAACTCATTTGAAAAACTGCTTTGAAGTTAATTTCATGAAAATTTTTCTGATTTATACTCCTGCTGTATTATTGTTAAGCAAAAAAAAAAAAAAAAAAAACTGAAAAACTCCAATCTTCTTCAAAACGTACCATTTATTTCATCTTTTGTTTAAATTGGTTTACTTTAAACCATGCAAGTGATACCAAGTCCTTCAAGTCGCTAATAAATTAAACAGACGTGATAAAATCTTGCCGTGAATTAATATAGGACACAGCAGAATTGCTGCTTAATAATCCAGGTGTCTTCACCCAAGAACACTTATTAAGATACCCATCACCTCATTAAAACGTTCCTACCAATAAAAACCTCTTCTTGAGTGTTCTTTCCCTTTCAAACTATAATTTGAATAACTGGGGGAAGGGCATTTCCATTATGCAAATTATTCCTGGTACTCCAGTCAGAGTTGCTTAATTGTCAGTGAATAGGTCAGTTTGTATTTCCTCATTAATATTTGAAGTTTTTGTAGAAACCACTTCATAGCACAAATGACAAGCTTCTGTCTTGTAGTATTAGCTTAATTTATTGTGACCAAGAGATCAGGTTTTACTTTCAACTCTCAGGTGTATGTGCCACTGACAATCACCACATAACACCAATTGGTATAACATAAATATAAATTTTATATTTTAAAATTGTAAGAGCATCCTAGAGGTGTGTGTAATTCCAGGGAAAGACAGATGATAAATCTGCATATGCCTCATTTCTGGAAACACTAAAATTGAGTGATTATTGAATACTTATGTTGATGATCTTGAGAGAAAAACTTGTTCAGATGAATGCAAAATGCTTCACACACACATGTGCACTATCAGATGGTGCATTATTCACATGGAGTGTGTCTAATGAGCATTTTACCTCCTCATAAATATACTCAACTTTTGGTTCCTCTCATTTGAAGATTATCTGGAACACAGTGTTAATCTCAACCATGATTTTGAGTCAATTCCTTTGCTCAGGAATTGCAATTCATTTTTAATATTAGCCTTAGGGGTGGAAACATGATTAGAAATGCAGAATAATGCCTTCATTCAAAACCAATTAAAACAACTCTGGATTTTCCAACATAATGGGTAATTCACGGCCCTGCACTTTTCCATCACAATAGATCACGTTTGATGTATTGGAAGATGATTTAAAGCTTAGTCATTCAAGTTTTTCTCAAGAAAACATTTGATTTCCATTTTTACTGACAAAGAATGTGCTTATTTCTGTATTATAAGAAGAAATACAAAACCGTATTATATTTTGGCAAAATACAGGTATAGTGTTTTGGTCCTGATTCCTTATAAGTACAATGTTTTATTTAAGCTGTAACATATTGGCTTTAAGCTAGCCGTTCATTATCCCTCAGGAAAACCACCTTTTTACAGTATAGACAGAAACTGTCCCAGAGAGAAGTCATTTATCTGTGGCAGTCTTAAGTAATTTGTTAGTTTTATTTTATATTGTTGGGGGAGGCAGTTGAAAGAAAAGCTAGCAAAAGATGCTTCCCATAAATTTTTAAAGTACTGCTAGATCCACTGGCTTACTTTTCAGACCTTTTCATGGATAGAACTAAAGAGGGGAAATGTGCTTACCAAGTGACTAATTGTGGGGTTTATCAGTTTGATAAGAGTATGTTCATTAGTGATGGAAAAAATACAATGCCTTAGAGTTTTCAGTGTGTGCATTCTCAGTATTGTCCTGCGCCGTGTTTAAAGGACCTTCCATTGTTTAATGTCAAAGAAAAGTGTTTCCTCAGTTGTGCACTGGGGCTTATGTAGGAGAAACTGGGGAAGGAAAACTGTCAAATGTACTTTAAGCTGAAATAGAAAGAATTCAGCCAAACTATGTTACTCACCTAGAGCTCATCTTTGAACTGACTTTTCCTTGCAGCTCTTTCCTTAAGATGTCTGCAATACCGAGTTAGCTTAAATGAATGAATGAACAAATGAATACATAAGCGAATGAATGAATAAATAAAAAAAAAATAAATTCCAAAGGTCAGTAAAATGTCTGCAAAGCAAGTCATTAAGAGGAAATAAATCAAGGGACAAGTTTTTGAACAAAACCAAACACCAAAAGGACTTTTTAAATAATTACTAGACTTTTAGAAATCTGAGTCCCTTCCCTACTCCATTGTTTCCAAGGAAATACAGTAACAGAGAAGAGAATCTACAGGGCTTTCCTCTCCTCTGTCTCTCACTATCCCTGCCAGCACTGTATAGGAGATTCCTGGAATGCTAAGAATGGCCTCTGGAAGATAGGCAGTCTCAGAAATGGAGAAAGGAGATCTGCTTGCCTGTTCCACCACCTGGGTACCAAATTCTTTCATTTCACTAGTTTGTCCATCAGAACTGCCTTTAGAGGTTCAGTTAAGTTTTATCTGTAATGATGGACAAAGCAAAGACTGTGCATCACAATCTTGGACTCTTTTTCTTTTTTTAATTTACTCTTTTCATTTCCAGTGGTAAAGAAGAGGAGATTATCATGCTACAAATAATGTGTGCTCTACTGAACTTTTAACACCAGGATCTGAGATGCTTATCTTTTTTTTTTTTTCATAAAAGAATTCTTTCTTGTTTTGATGTCTATAGATGTCACCAGTGACATTGAAAGCTTGTTTTTGCTTTAGCTGCCGAATCTTTAAGATAATTGTGACAGGACATAGCTTGGAGAATGCAAATACAGATCTTTGATCTTAAACTAGCCTTCTCACCCCCAAAGGGTCCACAGCTTTGGGTCTCCCATCAAATATATCCATGGAAACAACTTAGAAGCCCTAACACTGTCCACTCAAATCCTCGACATTCTGTCACCTCTTCCTGTGATTTCTGTTAAAATGTAGTAAGGAAACACCAGATACTATTTAGGAAATTCACTTCAGTCAGCTCAATAGAAGAAGAGTTCAGTATTGTTTTCCAATATTAATCTGTGACACTCATTAAGAAAAAAAGAACTAGTTGCCCCTGGGGTAGATTGTTTTGTCATTAGATGGGGTTTATTCCCAAAAGACGCTAAAAGGTGATATTGTTAGTGAGTAAAACAATGAAGAAAAGTATTTTGAAATAAGCCCTAGGCTTATAAACTAACCTCAACAACTAATAATATTCATTTATCTATCCTGCCAGATCAATTATTTTTCTGAACATGTGAGTGTATGTGTACACAGGAATATATATATATATTCTGTATATAACTTTATGCAATAAAAACCATGTATTTATGTAGGACTACACATTTCACTTTGAAACCTTACATTATATCTTGCTCCTCTTTTAATTCAATAAAAATTTCAAAACCATTATTTAATGCCTGTGTAGTACATATTTCTCTTTGGCACATTTTAGTCCTCTTATTCATCATATCACTATTCATGGCTTCCAGTTTTATAAGAAATGAAGATGCTTGCATTTTGCATGTTGTCTTTGCAATGCTTTAACATACATGTCTCCTTCCATTGCCCAATATCAATACTTGTTGGTTTTCAGCTTAAAAATAGAGAAATTCATCCCAAAGGCATTTTCCAGGTCATAGCTTAAAAGGAAAACTCAGGGGGACCATTTTATTCCAAGCTTTTCCAATGTAAGAAAGAGAGCTTGTGAAGTTAATTTTTGGTAAGGCCTAATTAATTTTTGCTGTATTTTATATTCTTTAATTTATGAATGTCATGCAGCATAGGCCTAGGAAAGTAAAAAGGTGACACAGAGGGAAAAGCCACCTAAGATCTCTGTTCACTGTATCATTATTGCTTCCTTGTCTAGCACCCTATGGAGTTCTATATAAATAAGATACACCTTTGTAAATATAGCAAGGACATAAGTTGATAGATTGGTACAGGCTTGTATTAATAAAGAAGACTCCCCCACTTAAGCCCACTCCCAAGTTGAAGATCTTTGTCAAATAACAATTCAAAGGTCTATTCTTCAATGTGCTTTCATAGCCCAAGGGACAGGCAAAGACATCCTGGTTCAAACTTCCATTAGTGCACAACACACTATTGAACAGTGGTGCAGACACATATTTCCACCATTATTTCCATGACTTTGGTGTGCTTAGTCCCATCATCTGGGACCAGCTTCCCCTGAAGATCTCTCTGGCCAGGTTGCCGGAACTTACTCTACAATCTCTCAGGCAGCCTGCAATGGAGGACTGACATGTGAAGGGACATTTTGGGAAAAACTTCCAATCTGCTATGTGCATCTCAGTTGCCAATGTGAATTCTTTGGATGACCCCTCCCTTCTCTGACTCTCTTACCTTCTTACATGGTTTTCCTAGAGGCACTTCTCAGTAAATCATTTTCATAGGAATCCCACACCAGGACCCGTTCCTGCAACCACACAGTCTCAGATGAGCTAGAACATCCTTACCCAAGACACACCTTCCCATAGTTCACAGTTTGGATTCTTGCATCCTCTCCTCCAATGTCCAAACTTCTGTGTGCACCCATACATGTATTTATTTATCATTCTTCTAGGAGAAATATTTTCTCAAAGTCAGATTATTGGAGCATAGTCAATGTCATTTTTAAATAGTAGCTAAAAGAAGTAGCCATAATCCACACTCTTTTCAAAAATGGACAGGTGTGTCTGCTTTCCTACAATGTTAGCATTGCTATGATTTTTAGCCTTTTCAACATTATTATTTTTTGTTGGTTGGACATTTAAAAAAATCCTCAGGGCTTTTAGCTTAGTAAAGAGTTCCCCCCCCAAACCCTCTTTTTAATTGTTCTTCATTTGATGACTGAAATTATTTTTTAATATCATGGTCATTTACATGATTGCTAGAGTAGACCTGTGGACTATACTGTGGACTGGCAGTGTGGTTGTCAATGCTCTGATTGGACATTTGTGGTAAAGTTTTGACTTGGCTATTCATTTCATTTGTCCATTTATCTTTTTTTTTCTTTTCTTTGGATGGGTGGCTTTTTTCTAATGTAGTTGTAGGGTATGTTTTTGTTGGGACATCTGACTTCTGTATTTGCATGGGTGTCAAAGGCATTTTTTTCACTTATACTTAGTCTGGACTTTTATAAGTATTGTCACTGTCATCTAGCATGACAGGCAGATAGAAGCACTAAGGTAGCTTCCAAGCAGCCCTGAACAGCTTGGGCTCTGGGCCTGTCCAAGCAGCTCAAAGAGTATTGTTGTACACATTTGTAAATCATACGCATGGTTCTTATTTGGGTCAATGTGCACAACTTGAGTGAATGTAGCTGGTCCTATTTATAGGCCACTGCTTTAGGGATCCCCACAACAAAGCTGTTAGCATTGAACCTGCAGGCTGTCCCACTTAGAGCTCCATGTTCCGCATAAGAGCATGAAAGGAGGAAATGGATCAGAAGCCTGGCTGTCTAAATGCATGGTAAGGAAGACCTTGTGAAACAATGAGTGCCCCTCAGAAAATGTGAGTGATTGGCCTCCTCCTGCCTTCAGACCAGTTTGTTTACATCTTCAGCAGAGATGTGAGCTTCATAATCACAACCTAGTCTGGAATTGTTTGTTGTAATGGTTTATAATGTTTAAATGATTATACACATACATACACACCACAACACACATGCACGCACGTACACACACACACACACACACACACACACACACACACACACACTACTACTACTACTACTACTACCACCACCACCACCACATTCTACCCTATGGTTCACCTGAGGTGAGCAAAGAAATATCATTCTCTCTCCCACTTGTCCTGTTCACCTTTTTCCTCTGTTTCTGACCCATTTTTTTCCTAAAGTACTATGCCTTTTGGCTAATGTTTAATCATGTCAAGTATAAAATATTTACTGCTCAAAACAAACTAATGACTGCATAATTAACAAACTTTTCATGAAGTCACTTTTTTTTAGAGTAAGGTGTTACATGCCCAATTAATAATGTTTAAGCAAGTATTTCCCCCATCTAGTTTTTACCTCTAGCCATAGAATAAGTATACAGCATGGTCCCTGGTTTATGGAGATAATCTTTTTAATCGCTGAATTCCTCAAAGCTTCTGGAGCCTCAGGGTTGTCAAACTTGCTTTTTATTGATCTCTGCATTTCAACTCATGCACATTAAAAAAAAATCCTCTGATCACAGGGAAGGAGCAACCTGATGATATATATGTTTCCTAATTAAAGCTTAAATCTCGTTCCCTGCAATTGCCCTTCTGAAATGTTGGAACCACAGAGTGAAATATTTTTAACTTTTCCCATCCATCTCACTGGTTTTTTAGGCTGCTGGTAATGTCAGCCAGAAAAGTATCTGAATTGGGAGCATCTTTCATAGAAATTTCTACTACACTTCTTAAATGGGCAACATAGTATTAAAGATATCACTGGAATTTATCCCAAAATGTAATTGAATTTTTTATAGGTTTTAGAAGATATTTCTTAGTGGTTCATTTCAGACAGGATCCATAGCAAGTAAAGAATGTTGTGTTCAAAACCACCACGGTACAATTTTATAAAGCTACTGAGATGCTGGACATGTGGCATTATAATGGGCACCTTCTGGGTATGTGAAGGGAGTAGCAGTGCTGTGTGAGGGCAAACAGAATGCTATCTTTGGTAAGTAATTTCTTACTTTGAAAGATTAGCAAGCTCTCTTCCTGAGACACCTAATAAAAGGTGCCTGTTTGGGCTACTTGTTGGTTATTTTGGTGGATCTAGCATTTGATTAGAGCTATTGGTTCTTACTATAAAAATTAGACAAGTATTTCATGTTATTTTAAAGTGCCATGTATTTATTTTAAATGGGAACATAGCCCCCCTCTTCCCTCCTCTCTCTCTCTCTCTCTGTGTGTGTGTGTGTGTGTGTGTGTTGTATGCATTACTATGATTTATTCTATATACTGGTCTTGACATTCAGGGGTTGGAGGATCCTAGTCCTGTAAGTAGGAGAAACTGAGGTCACCAAGAAGCCTACCCTTCCTAGTAGGAATTCTGTTATGTTGATATATTCAATGGTCTTGCTGGTCAGATTGATCATGATTTCACATCCCATGGAAAAACTGATGTTGGAAGTAAGTATATTTGGCACAGTACATGGTACGTGTATAGTAGAGGAATAAGCTCTTGCATTTTTCTGTTGGTTGTGAATTAGCTGAAGCTTTAAGCTAATGCCCCTCCCACCCACACTTCCACTTCATTTGGTTTCTGATCTTACATCTGAACCATCAGGAATTCTTTGGTGCTGGTGGGGATGCTGACAGAAACCAGAGACGTTCTGCTGGCCTTTTCCTGTCCCTTACTCTAAAGCAGCCCTGAAATGGTCCACATCAAACAAGAAGAGTGAAAAGTGGTCAGAGACGATGCCTCTGTAACCTCTGAAGGTATTTACTGCCACTATTCTCCATCCACATTGTTCAGTGTCTGTGTCTAACTGTTGTTTCAACATACATCTGTGAAATGCTTATAGCTTCACATCTCCTCATTCATGGAGTTCATAGTCTAGGGAGGCTGCAGATAATTAACATTCAAATTCCTGTTAAGCAAAATGATCTGGCCAGTAGCAAGCAATGTTTCAGAGACATTCAAACCACAATATGTTTGAGTAGCAGTGAGGGAGAAGGACTCCGTTAGTCAGGAGACAGAGTCACCCAGGGAGCAGAGGCTGACCTGATAATACAATTTATTAGAAAGAGTGAAATGCAGGAGTTCTGTGAAGAGGTTTTGTGGGTGTAGGGATTCAAGGAAACAGTGGATTTTTAGATAGTACTTGCACCACACAAAGATGGTTGGCTGTTCTATTGGGGTTGTGGATACATTGCCCAGAAAAGTAGAAGGACTTAGACTGACTATTCTGGAGTTCTGTGGCCATCAACATGTGTGTATATGGTTTGGGTTTTGTCTTTTTTTTTCCTAAGTGAAGACAACTTTATAGAATATCAGTTACCTTAAGTAGATTAAAATTTTAATGTCTTTCTGTTTGAAAATCATGTGGAAAAGGCTGGAATGAAGAGAAATATCAGAGGAATATCATGGTGTATAGTGTTATTTTAGACAGGTGACATTTCCTAAGGGGCCATACTAGGTTACAGTGCAAAGAGTATTGAATGGTGTTTGGGGGGATGTGTTATATAACTTTCTATAACTATTATAATATTAAATAAAGTTTGTTATGATGTGTGAAGTAGAGAAAATCTTACTTGAGTTCAAAATTAAAAATAAAACAGGGGGAAAAGTCAAGACAGTTTTTTTTTTACATTCAAAGTCCTTGTCCACTCTCCTATTCTGACTTAAAAGGTTTCTGATGATGGATTTTAATGACCTTGACTTCTCCAAAGACAACCCAAACATTTACTATAAGTAAAGTCCTGGGGTTTAATATGTCAATAAGTGAAAATGAACAGACCATCTTTAAGAAACATTTGTTCCCTACCTTCCCCATCTGGTGCCTGAATAGACAGCGGGATTCTGGTTAGATGGAAACCCAACCTCACTGAGAAGTTCAAACAGAGACTAGACAAGAGTGATAGCCTTGACCATGATCCAGAGAAACTATTACTAGCTCTCTTTGTATTTGATAGGCTTGCTAATTTGAGTCATTCTCATGATGAGTGTTGATAAAGCCTTTCCCTGCAATGACACAGGTAAGGAGATGATAGCAAGGTCCTTGTGACAATCCAGCTGGCTATTACACTGACACATCTGGTCCTGTGAAAGGCAAGTGATGTTAGAGCCACTTGCAGTAGAGTTAGTCCATCATGATCACCTCCATGACCAAGATGAAAATACGTTAGGAAAAGTTTATTTTGTGAAGAGAATGATGTTAGTGAAACTTAGTTCCTGGTGTTCAAAGGATCAAAGAAGATCAACAAAGTACCCCAAATGATCATGAGCTTTATAAGGATACCTAGATATTTGTTTAATGGGGCCCAAATTTCATGGTTCTGATTGGTATTGTGTTAGATTCTTGCAGAGTATATTTTAGGTTTAAAAAAGAGGGGAAAATAGTGATCTGCTTTGGGTCCTGAGAGAAGGAAATGAAAACTATTAATGAATTAGACAACAACAGTCTTCATACATTAACTCAAGATGCCTTCATTTATGACCACCACCCTGTCCCCCATTTTTTACTTCCTTTTAGCTTTCTCCGAGTGTGTGTGAAGGCCTGCACCAGTAAAAGAGTCATGTTTAAGGACTGGGTACATTACTGTCTACCTAGGAAAGATAAGAACATGTAAAATGATATATTCTGAATCTTACTGGATCCTCATTCTCTCTAACTCCACTTCCATCTCCAATGAGGACTCTGGGAAGAGAGGAAAGCAGATCCACTAACCACTCCATCATTCCACAAGGCTTGTTACATAAAAAGAAGCACACAGAACAGGTACTCCAGTGGGAACTGATGTGGCTATTTAATTCATCTGTCTTGACCAGGCAATTATGGAGGTTATTAGAGTTAAACCCTGTCCTTTTCATTACACCAAACATCCAAGCTTCCTCTCCCTGAGCTCCTCAGACTCAAAGAGCTAACATCCCAAGACCAGAGGGAAGCTGAGCTCCAACAATCTTAGATATGACTTACATATTTTGCCCCAAATTAAATACTCCTATCATGACAGCCTAAATGGATCCACCTTTTTTTAAAGGATACATAAGAACTGTTGTGGTTTTGTCCTGTAATCAAATGGTCTGCTAACGGGGTCTAAGATGTCTGTATATATCACAGTTTCTTCTGCTTTAACAGAAGACTTTCTTGGATGCAGCTCACTGTATTTAGAGTGAGAAGAGAGTTGAAGTACTTCCTAGCACACATGAGGCTCTCAGCCACCGTTTTTAATTAAAGAGTGAATGGCTAATTGATCCTATTGGTTTCCCATTATGTTCTAAAAATCCAAATATTTCTGCTTGCAGATCTTTTCCCTGTAAAATGTAAAATGCAGCACCTGTCTAAAATGTAATGGCTATGTGGGGGGATACAGTGATTCTTTTTCAGTTTTGGCTTTGAAGAGGGACACTTTACGATCATCCTTAGATTTTACTGGGAGTAGTAAAAATTCTCTCCATAATGATAATTTTAGCATGTGGGGGTTTGGCTGAGGTTGCAATCTGGAAATCACATTTTAACAGCACCACTTTTTCAGTAAAATGCAAATTCCTGAACACAGTGCTGTGATGTTTGGGAAATAAGAACATGAATTTCAGTATGACTGAAGATCTTCATAGTCATGGGTTATCTGTAAAAATAAATCATATACATTAATTATGTAAGATATATGAGTGTGTGTGTGCGCGCGCGTTGTGTGTTTACATGTGTGTGCAAGCTCTTATAGGCATGAATATACATGTGAATGTGTGTTCACATAGAAGCATGATGTAACATTAGGTGTCATTTCTCAAAAACTGTCCCACTTATTTATTAAGAAAGGATCTCGTAGTACCCTGGAGCTTGCTGTTATCCTAGCCAGTAGGCCCCAGTGATTGGTCTATCTCTGCCCATCCCATTACTGGAATTATAGGCAGGTATACCCATGTCTCACATTTTATATAGTTTCTAGGTGTCAAAGAATTAACTCATGCTTTCATGGCAAACAATTTACCCATTAAGCCATCTTTACTGTCTTGCATACATGATCTCTGGGAGGTATCTATAAACGCATCTTGGCATCTCAGAATGATATGTCTCATGGGTCTTTGTACTCTGGGTTGAATGAAAGCTGGACAGCATGGTACACTGCTTTCCACTGGTTACATGGAATTGCTGAATTACACAGATAAAATGTAAAATGCTTACCTTTGACATCAGGTGATTTGCTGTCTCTAGTCCTGGGTGTTAGATCCAGTCATACTCAGCACATTTACTTTTCTGTCTTTTTTTGTTTGTTTGTTTGTCAGTTTCCTTTCTCACCTTTCTAGCGAGCAATTCTAAGAAGAGAATTGCAAGATTAGAAGAATCTGGCATCTTCTGCCTTTACTAACGTGTCCTCAGTGTACTCAATTAACCATAGTGGCCAGAGCCTCTTCCCACTTTCTTCTGCCTAGTTTCTGTTTCAGTGGGAAAGGGACTGAACCCAAACCAAGAGAACTCCCCATCATGAAAATAAAATGAAACTGAGCACATGGGCTGACTTTACCAAGGGACAGTTCTTCCCTCCATAACTCTCAAGTGGCGTGATGGTAAACACACTGAAGCTGCTCCATTCTGATTAAAAAAGAAAACGCTATATACAGAGGAATACTATTTAATCCTGAAAACGATTCTGCAATATATGGCAACATGGGAGAACTTTGAGGTTTTACAAGATGGATTAAGGCAGTTACAGGAACTCAAAATTGTTTACTAGCTAGTTTGATTCTTCTTCTTCTCCTCCTCCACCTTTCCCTCCTCCTTCCTCCTACTTTCTTCTTCTTCTCCTCCTCCTCCTCCTCCTCCTCCTCCTTCTTCTTCTTCTGTCATCCTGCTTCTTATTTTCCATTTGGTCCTCAGACGACTGTTTCTAATTTGAAAACAATTTAGGACAAAACATTTTGCCTTTAGGTCTAATTACAGAGATATGGTTGCTGCTCACTCACAGTCTGTGGTCAGAAGGGATTTAAAGGAACTGAGTTGAGACTCAGGAAAAGAGAAGGTGCCTGGATTGGGAGTATCACTGCCCACCTTCCCCCCGCCCCATGTAAGGAAGTTTGCTTAAGTCCTTTATATGCTCAATTGTGGTCCTTAAACTTGGCTCTAACTTCTTTTGATGCAAGAGTCAACCAGCTCTGTTATTGCTGATCTGAAAGAATGTATTATAAACGAAGTTTTAAAATCATCTATGTGACCATGGACAGGAGATTTTATCATGAAATCGGGTTTCCTGTGCATAGAAAGGAAGAGGGAGCTACATGGTTAGGCTGTACACACTGACACAGTTCTGTAGTACAGAACTATTTCTCAGTTCTGTCCCCTAGGATTATAAGTTCCTATGGATGGTATGTGAACAGGGCAGAGCTCCACTCTGAGAAACTTCTTTTTCAGTAAATGTTCTGCTCAAATGCTCAAATTGGCCAATCCCAGAAAGAACTTTAGGTTGGGATTGTATATATTGATATACAGCTTCAACCCAAAACTTTTAAATGGCTGAATTTCGAAACAAATACAATTTCTATACTTGATTTATTATAGCTCTGAGATTTAAATGATTAGATTAGAACTTTCCTTGTATGTCATTTAAAGTTTATTCTCTGTAATATGAATGCATATAAAATGTTAGTCTTTTGTGTTTTCCCAGCATCTTGAAAACCTCTCCTCTAAAATTAGGCTTGCATATACTTGTTAAAGCATCCTTCTCATTCTCATTAACATGGTAAGCCATTGGAAATTGAGGCATATCAGTAGAATAAATGTATAACAGAGGGGCTGAGAAAAATAACAAAGATATCATTCACTAGCAATTGGCCAATGTATGATTATTATTTTCTATACAGAAACAAAAATTGTGGGTGGGAAATAACATTGGAAAATCCTTTAAGGTTCTTAATCTGTTCATAATATATTCTTTCCTTAATTATGAAATGTATGGGTAGATTAAAGGCATAACAATCCACTCAATCACCTTCATTAACCTTAAATGAGCTACATTGCCCCTGAAGAGATGTGTATAGTCAATTTCCCCTGAAATTATATATCACAATCCCTGTCATTCTGAAAGTAAAATAAATCTCTGTAAGTTTTTCCTTGTAATGTGTCATTGCTGCACCCACAATAAGGAGGCAGGTACTCCATACTGCTCTTCAGACAACAGTAAAGCTAATTATCAGATTGCTTAAGAGCTGGAGGGACATCTTGAAAAAAAAAAAAAAGAAAGAAAAAAGAAAACACAAACAAGACATCAACTTTGTATCATAGACTAAAAAAATTAATGACTTCTCATTCTCATCACTATATCCATTTGCTTCCATTGTGAACAATAAATCATGAGAAATAAATAATTCAGTTGTAGGCTGGTAACTGGCCATCTTTATGTCCTTAGGTAGGGAATTGGAACCAGTATCTAATGACAGTGCAAGACTTTCTCAATGTGGTCCTCAGAGCTCCATGAAACCACCATATAAATCTTAGTGGAGATGGGGATTGACTAAATTATACAAGTTATAGAAAATTTAAACATGAATTGACAATTTAGCAAAACTTTTAGTCCTGGGATTTGAACATTGAAACTCAAGGATTCAGGAATGCTGGGCAAGTATACTTTCACAGAGCCACATCCTTGGGTCAAAGTCATTTATAAGAATATAATCAAACCCAGGCATTCTGAGTGACTTCTGATTCTAGTTGCCATAACCATCCTGTAAGAGGGAACAAATACAACCCTCCCTGGACACTTCAAAGGACAATGAAAATGAAAGTAGATGATTCCCTGTGAACAAAATTTGTGATCATTATGATGATAGATTTTTAATATTCTTAAGGATAGGTTCTTCTTAAGCTCTGTCCTGTTTTTCACTGGCCTTTTAACCCTTAGTGATGACTCTTCCTTTCATTTTGATTTATCATGGCTAAGTGCTGCAAACTGGTGTTTTGGTAAGCAATGCCTCCTTTTATTTCTGTACTACCCATCCTCCAATCCATTCATTCACTGAACATGCACTTCCTGTCCTTTGGAGGAGATGGAGTGAATCTCTAAAATAGGATTGGTTATTGTACAGTCTTGGTGAGTTTCCAGATGCAGAATGATCTCCCAAGCAGAGCTGCCACACGTGGGCTCACAAGAGAACTTAACAGTAAGCCATTTCACAAGTCTAGATTACCTGGTGAGATGCTGAAGCCTGTCTGATGGGTAAGGATTGAGGAAAATCCTTGCATTTGTTACTTTTCCTGTTGTTGTGATAAATCAAAGCAAGTTTACAAAAGAAAGGTGCACTTGGGTTCAGAATTTGTGGAAATAGTCCTTCATGGCAGGGAAGACAAATGGTAGGACTTGGAGCAGCTGATCACATTGTGTCCACAGTCAGGGAACAATGAATCGATGAATGGTGACTTTCTCCTTTCCTCCTTTTTACTCACTCCAGGACCCCAGACTGTAGGGTGTTCCTCACCCATTTAGGGTAGGTATTCCTTCCTTAACTCCCCTTGGGATATGTCACCATAGACACACCAAGAGGAACATCTGCTACCTGATTCTAAATCCTCTTGAGTTAACAATAAAGATTAGCTATCACAAACATATGTGGCCATTTTGACTTTCTTTCATGCAAGAAGCAAATTGTTTAAACTGAACAAACTGGAACAATTTCTGTGAAGATTTGGGCCCCTTAAACCATCTAGACTAGGGTCAACTAAAGGACAATGTCTAATCAAGACAGACATCCAGCAAATAAGTTACCAAATTCTGGTTTTTTGATGATGAAGTAGTTTAAGTTGGAAAAAGAATGAGTGATGGGTAATTAAGGAGGAATAATAAAACGTCTCCATAAAGAATCCATTAGTGAGTATTACAGAAGTCATCTTTTGCCTCAGCTCACTCAGTACTAGAGTTTGCTATTTCTTTGCCTGTCCAGATATGACTGCATATGTAATACATTTCTTATTTTGTGCACAAGCACCTTGGGAGGCCCTCAAAATTTTGCTCACAAACACATTGGGAACCCTTTCAGCACTGAGGTTAGGGTGAATTTCATTTTCTTCACCCTTTGTTCACTTGTTTACATTGCTGGAAATGATTTTAGAAATATCAGAGTGCTAGCAAGGCTAGGAATGAACTGGAAAATACTCTTCCCTCTTCTCTCAATCTTTAGAGATAGAAAGAAAGTTTGCAGGTGTACTTACCTGAATGTTTGAGCTGGCCAAAGGGTTTCATGTCTTGGAACAATGGGCACACTATGCCTAGCTGGGAAGTGCAATGAAACTTCAAGCAACTTTTTCAATTTAGATGAAAGTTCATGAAGTTGCCTAATTTCTTTGGACTTCAAGTTCTTTTCTATAAAACAAGAGCCCACTCTGTTGAACTGGTTAAGGCTTATGTTTTGTAGAAACAGATTTTGTTAGCTTGAGATGGAAATAAACTGACTCATTTCTCCATTTTTGTCTATTGCTATGAAAGTTTGCTGAAAGCTGCTTTCTTCTGGGAGTATACCAGTAAGATATGAATGTAGGTACATGTGCTATGTCTGCTGTATGCTATTCATTATAAAAATATTTTTAAAATAAATTAAATATATTTCTATAGAGAGGCATTAAAGATAAGAGAGCACCTTCAGACTTCATTCCACTTTGAAGTTTGAGGGGAAAATTGTGTACATGATGTAACTCTTCACATACAACAAGTCAGAGAGGTGAGCTGTCATAGGTCAAGTCATGAAAAGTGACTTGCTTTGATTATGGGGAATGAATTATGTAACTGAAGGAAATTTACTTAAATGATGACTGCAGAACTGAAATACAATAATACAGGAAATTAATTAGGGTAAAAATTTTAAATGCTATAAATAACTGTGTTAATTTAATTTCCTGTTGCTTTGTAGCATCCACAGAACATAAACCTCACAGACCAGCTCATTACACCAGGGCTATACTTTACTCTGCTTTCACATTTGAGCTGTCACAGGTTTTAAAGGGGAAATGATTTTGAAAACACATTTTTGTTAAGTGTATATCCAAGGGCACTGCTAATTACACTGACCATATTCCTTGAAAACTTTTGTTATTTTGTGTATGCAAGGTGTGATTCTGTGTACATCTGTCAGAGAACAACTTTGTCCAGTGGATACTCTGTCACCTTTTGTATGTGGGGTGCTTTGGGCTGAAATCAGATTTTCCAGGTTGTGCTAAAGGTGCCTTTACCTGTTGAACCACACTACCAACCCTGATAGCTTGCTGTACCTGACAATTTTTTGGTCATGGGTCCAGGCTTGAATCAAGTCTTGATTCCACCCTTCAGTGATTACCTAAAGTAGTCTGAGGGGCTCATGATCAATGAATTTTAGCTCTTCATTAAAAGAAAATATGATAAATATTCTTTGAAATCAGAATATACACATTAGAACTCTGGTTCTACTGTGTATTACCTGTGTTCCTCAAGGCTTATGGCAAAATGTTCAACCACTCTATACTTGTTAAATTATTCTCAGACCCAAACCCAATGTATCGTGCATGCCATGCTAGTGAAAGTTACTGGCACTGTAAATGTTTGTAGTTGAGCAAATTATTCAAATTATATCATACTATGGGATTTATTATTTTATGTTCTTCAATGATGAGATATACAAGAGCTTTTATATCACACTTTACCTGTTTTTAAGTTTGCTTCTATGGATGTACTATCAAAGAAAGAGAAGAAAATCTTAATTTGTACTTGTACAAACAGGACCTTAAAAAACACAGGGACTAAGTATTAAGCTCTGAGGAAGAGGTTCACATTGACTCACATGAAGAGATATTGAGCATCATAGGTCATGCTTGTAAAGTTGATTTAGAATGATAACTGGCCTATAATGTAGTCCACAAATGTGATATCCATACAGTGATGACAATCACAAAAAAAGAAAGGAATATCATATCTAAATTTCAGCTTAAATAAACAAAAGTTTTAAATGAAAGATGGCTCCCCACTACATCTGAGATATACTTATGCTGAAATATTAGCAATTCAACTTTAAGTGAATATCTTTGCAATTTTATCTGATAAATATGGCAACTCCCTTTATGTGATAACTTTATAAAACTGTATAGTTGTCTCCTAAATTTCAGGAGGTTTTACATTTGAAAAATTCAAATATCCAGTATAGTGATTGTTTGCTACAAAGAATAAGATAGACAAATAGAAGCCATTTTTATTCCCATAGCATTATGTGATGTGTATTCTCCAGCCCTTCAATCCCCTACTCAGTCACTTTCTTGAGACAGGTTGTCTCATTGACCATTATGTATACTAAGCTAGATGGCCTACAAGCTCCCAGGTATTTCTCTATGTCAATCTTGCATCTCACTATAGGAATATTAAGATTACAAGCATGAAATGTTGTATCATTTTATGTGGGTTTAGGTGACCTTAACACGAGTTATCATAAATGCATAGCAAGCAGTTTGTGCACTGAGCCTGTTTCCTAGTCCCAAAATAATAATTTTAACATTCTGCACTTTGAGATCTAATCCAAGGACAATAACAAGAATTCTTACACTCCTTTGTAACTAAACTTCATTAGCAATTTGTAGCTTCCAGTATTTTAATGCATGACATTGTGTAGTGGTTAAAATGAAGTGGTGGATATTATCTTACACTAGTAAATTCCAGAATTATGCTTGGCTTAATATATGAAGAGTCTTACTTACATTATACCTGTCACAGATGAGGAAGCTGTATGCCTGGATAAATATAATCCTTTTATTGGTTTGTATGGACACAAACCATCAGAGGGTTGTTTGAAAATCTTTTGAGAGTCAAAGAAATTAGATGTGATATTAATATTATAAACTCAGCATGAGTGTAAAAGTGGAGATAATTTTCAAAGCTAAAATGCATTTAATAAAAATGTCATTCTTTTGTCCTTGTGTCCCTTAAGGATAACTGTATGTATTTGCATTGTTGACCAGAATTACAGAAGAACCAGAGAGTCAATGAATTAATCTCTTTCTAAATCCTCTCTCTGTTATCATCTAAGTAGCAAGCACCCCAAGCCAGCATGCTCTCTGCTAATATACCCACATATCCAAAGGAGAAACTGCCTTGTGAGAGCATCCAAGGTATTATCTGGGAACAATTGATCCACATTTTAGTTATGTGTAGAATACAGATTTCTGCTCTACTGTTAGGCCAATGAACAGTTTTGAACAGTAACTTCTCCTCTGGTCAAATACTTTATACTTATAAATGTAAGTTATTCAAGAAGACCAGTGGTAGCAAGTATTAAGAGCTAATAAATACATATAGGTTGATTAGTTTCTGAAAAAAACAACACAAGTCTAGCATTCAGTAGAGGAAGAAATGATTAGATACATTTTAATATGTCTGCCTTTCAAACAAGCTAGTTGGCAATCCAATTAGCTTTAAGAACAGGATTTACAAAAAGTAAGTATTAATCAATATTATAATTATTTCTTCTGAATTTAGTCATTAGGTCTAAGAGTCTGAAAACTTATTTCAAGTTTTTGGTAAATCATCAAGAAATTAAAGCACCATGGTTCTATATGCTTATTAAATATTAAATGTGTTGCATTTTATTCAGAAAAAGAGTTACTGTGGTCCCTTTGTTATTTGCTCCTTGTTTGGGGCATGGAACAAAGCAATGGGTATTACAAAATAGGCCATTACTCTATTTCTTTGGAGGTTACATTGTAGTAGAGACTTGTGGTTAGCAAAACCAAAAGTTGTAAGACATTTTGTGATTTGCTCTTTCCAAAACTTCCAACTCTCCCCACTGTAGATAAAAGGAATTTAAATCTTTCACCATTAAAGCTCAGTTATGGTAACAGTTAAGGATTTCTGGATCATCTTTTGAAAATACAAAAACACTAAAATACAGGTCCACCCCAGTCTGTTATCTCATGGATGTGCCATTGGTATGTATACCAAGCTTCAAATTGCTGCTAATGTTGAGAAACACTGAATTAAATTTAGACAAACTAGCACAATATAGTTACACACTGTTCTTCATATATACTAAAGAATTAAAGTGAAACATAATTTTAGTAATATATTTAATCTAGTTGTGTCCAAGATGTCATCATTTAATGTATAATGACTATAAAATTATTTAAAATATTTTGCATTCTCTTTCATGCTAAATCATTGGAATGTAGTGCATGTATTTCAGACTTAGAACTTGTTTTAATTTCAGTGTTAAATGTTCATGACAAACACTTGAATTATATTTGCAGTTTATAAAACTTACAGGTGAGCATTAAGTATGGGGTTGTTTGTAGATGTATCTTTTGGGGATGAGCTCCACAACTGCATTTAATTGGTTGTGTTTTTCTGTAATGTCCCATGCCTGAGGCAAAGAGAAGTGTCCTTGATGAGGAGTGAGAAGTACAATCATCTGTGGATAAAAAAACAAATATTTATAGTGTTGTTAAGGATTATTCTGGTTCAGAAAAGTAATGGTTGTAGATTCTTCCCCAAGATCCATGAATTCACTAACCTTGAATAGTTAGCTAGGTTTCCAGTATATGACATGGTTTCTCTCTTGTTGGGTGGGTACTAAGCTCAATTACAGAGCTGTTAGTTACCACCAAAAACACTGTAGAATAGGGCATGGAAAAATTATAGAGACCACAAGGTGAGACTATGTCACCCAAATGATAACCTAAACATGAAAGAAACAAAGACAACAACCATAGGCATGCGAAAATATATGGTAAAGCTCATACAGCCTCTCTTCAATCCTATACTGTAACTACAGGCAAGTATGGAATGTTAAAAGTAGAAAAAATAGTCTTTCCCATGCAAGAGCACACCAACTGCTTATTAAATACCTCATGGTCAGCCCTGAAAACATACATGTAGGCAACATTAAACAGACTGAGCAGTTTATATTTAGAAATATGTATGCATGTATCTATGTGTATAAATATATATTTGCATATAACACGTTAAAAAAAGAGGAGGTCATGAATTTCAAAAAGAGCAAGGAATGGTAATGGGGAGGGGGTTGGAGGGAGGAAAAGGAAAAGGGAATGATGTAATCTATATTATAATCCCAAAAACAAAAGAAATTTTCAAAAATAAACAAAACAAAACAAAAAAATCCAAAAGCCCTTACAACTGAAAAAAGTAAAATTTCATAATAAAGCTGTTTACATAAAACTTAAAAGTTTTTCAGTAACTAGACAGTTTCATCTTAAAATCTGATTACAAATCAAATAAGACCACACAGGTTGAAGTGGAGTTTTACTTGGGGGATCTTTCTGCTTTCAATCTACTTTGGTACTGTAGAGTTGTAGACTGACTCATGTATACCAGTCTGTGTTTCATATTTATTAGTCAGGCATGAAGTAGCTACAGAATTACCTTTAGAATCAATTCTGAAGAAATTGATTAAGTACCTGCCGTGATCCCTGCTATACAGTAGACTTTCAGTTAGATTTTTCTCTAACACCTGTCTTCCTGTCTTCTAAGCAGCCCACCTAGTCAAATCTCTATAGTAAAAGAAAAAAAAAAATAAAGTGGAAATGGCAAAGGGTTTCCTGTTTGTATCTCTTTGCTTATTTCTAATTTTATTCACCTCATCCTTTCTTCTCTTTTTACCCAACTTGTCCATGAAACTCACCAACAACATGAGCTGCATAGGATTTCAGGACATTTGACTTGGCAACACTAACTTATATAGATATTACATATTCTTTGTCTAAGACAACGGTTGCATAGTGGTTGCCCTCAGGGAAAACCAAACCCATAATCCTGTCTTTGGTGCCAAATGCAGTTCTGTGTGGACAGGGTTTACTAGTTGCTAGTGTTTAAGAATAAGGACAGGGCTCCTTCCGAAGGAAAGTAAAAGGACCACTGTACACAAAACTCCCTTCCCATGTCAGGAGGGCTTGCTGAACTGACACCATCGCTTTCAGTGGCCCTGCATTCTCAGGTGCCAAAGTCCAACATTGCTTTCCTTCCTACTGTGAAACTGAACATCAATTATTACTTTCTATCACCCTAGAGTAACAATTTTGTTTTATCTGTTGCCATAAAAATTTCTGTCTAAAGTAGGTCCAGGAATGTGTGGATTCTGGACCATTTCAATGTTAAATCTGTAGTCTAAATCCCCAGCCTGTCTTCATAGAGCCTAAAGTCCCTTCCTAAACTGACAAAGGATTATTCCTTCTGTCTCCTGGCTTTGGGAGTTAGGTTGAGTGCTTCTGTAATGTGAATGGATAGATGTCCTACAATGGAATTTTTGATTTAGGTATGTGTGGGACCTTTTCTCTTCTTCTGAAACACCACTCTGGATGGTCCCCAAAACTAAACCATAGAGCATATTCTCAAAAACTCTGAAAAGGATTTTTTTGGTAGACTACTAGTAATGCAGTGAATGAGCTTTTAGGAGCAGAGACCATTGTTATTCTTCTAGCAGATCAGTAGACATTTTAGTGACCACACACAATAATAACAGCCAAACAACAAAAAATTGCCGTATATCAACCTTGTTTTTGATGAGAGCTTGAAATAATTTGTATGTTGTTCAGTTTTTTTTATTAAATTTACTTTTTAGATCTCATTTTACATTCCAACTAAAACAATGAAAAGTATTCCTTACTCTAATTATCCAGCATTATATTTCAGCCTTGTCTTTTCTAGTCCAAACAGTAAATTCTCTTTCATTGCATGGTCTATATGCCCTGGGCATTTGTGATATCATGAGCTTTGACTGAGTAAATCCCATTTCAAAGGGTTAAATTCTACTACAGGAAGTAGAACTAAAGTACATCCTTCCTCTCTGATAGTTTATCTGGTAACATAAACCCCTGACTTTAAGTCTTGTATAGAACTATTATATTTTTCTCATAAAATGTACTAGGGAAATTCCAAAAATTTAAATGCTCCCTTTTGTTCTCTGATGAGCCCATGGGTTTATCTGAACCATTCTGGAGGGGCAGGAGTAGAGCAGGTAGTTCCATTATCTGTACTATCAAATGTCTGCCCATTCACTTCAGATCCATCTTCATTCCTGGAGTTCAGAGAAGTGAGTAACAACTCCAAAGCCTTTCTCTGATGCCCTTCTGGTACCCAGTAAGTGATTTGTTCTGCTGTCTAAGACAGTCTGTTCATCTCTAAAACCTAATTTCATGAAGATGTTGTCACAGACAACTGCAACAGCCACCATTGTGGTGGTTTGTCTGAGATTATGTGGTCAGGGTCTTTGCTCATTCTCACAGCCTTTGCACAGTTAGCGCTAGGTTTATTATCTTCACAAGTTTCTCTCCTATGTCCAATAAGAATCTTTTTTTATTTGGTTTGCATAAGTTTCCATATAGGATGATTGTAAGGTGGGTACGGTTGGGAGGGTACAGTGGTTGGACCTTACTAACTCATTGAGTCTCTCATTACTTTATTTTCTGTCATTATTGTAGTTCCTTAGAAAGAGCCACCTGGATGGATTATCTGTTCTAGATTTTAAGAAAAAGAATCATTAGCAGTGGAATTTAAAATTTCCCTGCAATCCACTGATCACCCTGTCTTGTAGATAATAATTTTGTAATTCCATATTCCAGGATCTGGGCAAACCAAATCAAATCCTCCTCACATGGAAGATCACCTTTTGCTCTTGCTCTTCAACCTACTTACTGCTGTCTCAAAAGCCCACACCTTTTAGTGGTTAGCCAATGTAGGCGGGAAGCCAGCTTAATTTTTGGAGTCTACAAAACCATATTTATTGGATTACACCCACAGATACTGACATTTTGAAAAATGGAAAAAGATAAAAGAGAAGCCAGTGTCATCCTTGGGTTCTTCTCCCAGTTATCTACAATGGGTTGACCTTCCCCTAATTCACATACTCCCATCTCCTGTGATAACCCCCATGTCCTCTGTCTTTCCCATCTATAATGTTCGATTACCTGCCTAGATGCTGCTGCCAAGTGTCTGTGGGCTCCCTCTTTTCCTCTTCCTTTCCATTTGTTTGCCTCATCTTTCTGACATCCCCCATCCAAGAGCCAGCTCTGTATTTACATCTTTGCCTCTCTCCTGGCTTCTGTCTCTATAGTAACAAAAACCTCGCAGAGAAATAAATGCTGGGTTCTATCAGCAGGGGGCGGGAGAGCCCTGAGAAGCAAAGGGAAGGAAGGAGCTTTGCAAAAAGCCAAAGATTCCATCCTGTGTGTGATGATTGCTGATGTCTGCCAGGTACCCTTTAGTCCCCATTCTTCACTCTCTCCTTCCTCTTCCTTAGAGGACACTCTCTGCAGTGTCCTCTGGGGTGGAATAAGATGTCAAAAATGAAGGTCATACAACCTGGTCATCTAGTCTTGTTGCCGGCTAGCTTTGTTTCAGGCTGCTCAGTGGCTGTCAACCATGCAGCAACCTGGCCCTCACTTCTGGCACGTCTAATCCTGTAACCTGGAATTGGACCCTGGGACATGTGGCTTTTAGAAGTTATCCAGGACTTCCCAGTAGCAGGACTCCAGAGAGTAGTCCATGTACCAAGTAAAGCTGCCTTTTAAATATGAAAAAGCTGAGCCCCAGAAAATGGGTAAGATTTTCTAAAAGGGGAATTCTACAGAAGTGATTATGCCCAGAATCCCAGGTATCTGTTTCATAAAAACCACCCATTTGAGTTATCCAAGAATATTTGTTCTTTAGTTCAATGACTAATTTAGTCAAGCTTTTATTTCCACAAAAGCTATGAAGCATTCTAATGTTTGAGGATAGAAGTTTTCAAAGTTCAGAATTTTGATAAATGGCAATTTGAGCCTTGATTCCCACACACTACTTGAGTTAATAAATGTGCAGTTGTCTGTGTGCTTGAGTCTAAACCTTAGTTGGGAAATAGCTTTATGGATACATGTAATTAAAATTACAACAAGATCAAATCAAAATGAATGAGTTTCTCTGATCAGCAATCCTTCTTCGCTGTGCTTCATTTTATCCCATTCCCTGTTTTGAATCATTTAAAAGCTTTGTGGATCTTTGGGTTCTTCTTCCCACTGGAATGATTATGGTGAAGGTTCATTTTCCCAGGCCACACTATAAACAGCAGGACGGTTTCTAATCTCACTTTGCCACTTTGCGATAGTTAGAAGATAGATAGCCATGATAGTTGGATTTAAATGGCCAAGTACGTGAACATTAAATTCAGTGTTTTGTCAGAATTCCACAGAGAGCCAAGCAAAGGATATTAATTTTAAGTGAATAAGTACAATTTTACTCACAGTCTGGGGAATATTATAAGATTACAGGTATAGCTAATTTTACGAACTTTATGAGCTTTTTGTAGAATACATACTCAAGGGTAAAACCAGCAAGAAATTGCATGTATATAATTGAACAACAAATAAACCATAGTAGAGATGCTGAGTGGTACAACTGTGAAACTTGCCTTTAGAATTGTGGTTGAACGTTGTCCCTCAGGCTTTATTTGTGGCCATGTTACTGGATCATTTGCTTTGGGGTTGTGTAATGTCAAGGGGAGGCATAAGTGAGTTTGAATCATTGCTGGGAGGGCTTTATGAAGGGACAGAAAACTCTAGAAAGGAAAATCTTGGAAATCAACTAAATACCCTCATGTTTTATTAGCTAACACTTTTCATAGCTCATAATAAAGTCACCTGAGAAGGTTATTCTTGAGCA
The DNA here is from genome assembly GCF_943737965.1 of Phodopus roborovskii. Lineage (NCBI taxonomy): Eukaryota > Metazoa > Chordata > Mammalia > Rodentia > Cricetidae > Phodopus > Phodopus roborovskii. The sequence goes on from NW_026126407.1 coordinate 41,370,213, forward strand.
TTGCTATGCATATTGTAGTGTCTGACTTCTCAAATTGTTTATAAGTAGACAGGGTGAGGATTTTTTAATAAATGCTTGGCCAAGAGAAATATTCTGGTATGTATGTTTATGAATCAAGCAATGAAAAGTTCAGTTGGATTCTTCCTCCTCTCTCCCCCTTCTCTGCTGTCACCCAAGGGCAGCAAACACCAACTGCATTGAAACTATGGTTACTCTATTCTTGCTCTTCTTTCTGCATCATATAATTGTAGAAATTGTGGGGGCTTTGCGGAGCTATTTACATATTCTCTTTCTAACTTAACCAAAGGAATTTTTTCACCTTCATCTTTGCCATCTCTATCCATTTTTTGTTGAAGTTTCTCTGTAGTTGAATTGAGGGGTCCCATAGAAAAAATGTTTATCTAAAGGACTTTTTGTCAGCTCAAAAACGGAGGTATAAATATTAGACTGCATATAAAGTGGGTTCATGGCAGCAGTGTAATAGGAGACCATCATCAAGGTATGGGAGTCAGATGCAGAAATCACAGAAACCTTTTGGAATTGTGTTCACAGTGTTGAAGAATGGACAGACAAGTGTTTGATGCAAAGGAAAGTGTGTGTGTGTGTGTGTGTGTGTGTGTGTGTGTGTGTGTGTGTGTGTAATATCTGCAGGAACAGCACTAAAGTTAGAGGCAAGAGTATATTGTGATGAAGCACATATATAATTCATATCTTTGTATTCATGCTATTTTGTGGAGGAATTCACTTTACAAAATAATGAAATTCAGTCCAATAAAACTGAACTAATATACAACATTGCTGATGTACAGTTATTTTTCTACTTGATTTATGGAACAAGGTGAGCAGGATAAAGTAGTTTGGCCCAAGTTCAATTTTCACTCATTTGAACTCCATCTTTCAAGCTATGGGTTTAGGCATCGAACTGTTGCTTATGTTTGTCTTCCTTGGATACAGAGTTAATTATGACAAGCTAGTTGTGGTCTTTAGCATTGATGAGTGGTCTTTGAAAGGCTTCTTGGCAATTTCACTCGATACTTCTTTTTGTTGAAGGTGCAATTTAAAAAGTGAAAGCCAGCTAATCAGTTTAGGTTTATTCTACACTGATTTTTTACACATTCTTCTTGTCTTTCATATGAAAATATATTATAGGTGTTTTTTCCCTAATACTAAAAAGAGAGGGACATGAAGCTTTCAGAATGGCACCTCTTGAAATAAGGTAAGCATACAGACAGGTGTAATTTAGCTACATTTTACTGGGTAACACTGACACTCATTATGGGAAGCTTTTGTCCTTCATAAGTAAAAGTACACACTCTGCAATACCGCACCTGTAATTCAATATTTATAATTCTGTGCATTTTCTGCAGGAAGAGGATTTAGTGCTCACATTTTCCAGATATGGTAATTGACATTATAACATAGCACTCTTTTCTTTTATGGTGATTCTGGGGTTTGAACTCAGAACCTTGACTGTGCAAGACAAAAAAACTCTACCCATGAGCTAGATTCTCAGTTAAATGAGTCTTGCATCATGTAGTAGATTTTTTTTCCAATTTGAAGCAAATATATAAAGAAATCAAAGCAAAGTATCTTTTATAAAACATGCTACATGGATATTCCACATGGAAACATCTAAATGTTGTTTACTATAAGCATGTTTTGTGGTTTCCCCCTTTTGTTTTTTGGTTTTTTCAAGACAAGTTTTGTCTGTGTAGCTTTGGAGCCTGTCCTGAACTTCATTCTGTAGGCCAGGCTGGCCTTGAACTCACAGATTTCCACCTGCCTCTGCCTCCCAACTGCTGGGATTAAAGGCATGCTCCACTACCATCCAGTATGTTTTGCTTTTCTTAAATCACATAATCATGAAAATAATGATTTGCCTCTATAAGACTAGTGGTTTGATACAATGCTTTATATCACAGTTTGCTAGAGTAGTTAGTGCTAGATAAATTATAGGAGATGCAGTAAGGAGTGGGATCTGTGGAGAAGATCAAAATAGTTATATCCACTATCTCAAAAAAGCATAAGTAGTATATGAAGACTTTCCACGTGGCTTTCTTCTTCGTGGACTACTCACAATGCCACACCTAACTCAGTGACTCTTGGCTAACTCAGCTTGAGGATGCAAATGCAAAGATGGCTTTATCCTTTCATAGGCTCTCTTAGCTTATAGATGCTATAATTAAGCCAGCCCATCACTGCAGACCTGTAATCAACCATAGATAACTGGGACATTGAGAAGGGAGGATGACAAATCCATAGCTGAGCTGGGTTACAGAGTGAGTTCAAGGTAAGCATGGGCCACTCACTGAGACTCTGTCTCAGATGAAATATAAAAAGAAGCCTGTGATGTGCCTCAATGGTAGAGTGCTTGCCCAACATACATGAAACCCTGGATTCAATGTCAAGTGTCACACAAAAGAGGCTGGAATTAGATGATATAGTTCGTAGGTTTATATTAACATCCTGTGGTGATTTTGCTACTCATTTTTCTTCTGATTGTAAAGAAAAAAAAAACAGCTAAAAAAACAGCTAAGAGAGAAATCCATAGCTGGGCAGTTGTAGAGAAAGTATTTAATTCAAGCATTCAGAAAGCAGAGGCGGGTAGATCACTGTGAATTCAAGGCCAACATGATCTACATAGTGAGTTTCAGGAAAGCCAGGGCTAAGCCAGAGAGAGAAATCCTGTCTTGGAAAGCCCCCACCCCCACCCCTGGAAGAAAAAGCAGAAAGAGGGAGATGGAGAGAGAGAGAGAGAGAGAGAGAGAGAGAGAGAGAGAGAGAGAGATTTTGAAAGTGGTTTAGGACAATTGGTGTTGTTATTTTTATTTTTCTTCAGCATGTCTCTGTCTAGCGGAGTCCTTCAGAAGCTGTAAGCCCTGAGGTTACTGCACTCTTCTTCAGTTACTATAGGGTCTGCTCAAGGAACCTAGAGTTACAGCTGGGTTTAATATTATCTTCAAGCATCCTCTTTAAATGGTAGAAGATTCCAGCAGTGTGTTATGACTGTTGTGGGTTTTGTTGTTGTTATAATTTACAGTGTTTTATTATTTCCTGGTATTTAAGCTAGGCTATACTTCTTTATGAATATACATCCAACCTACATACATATAAAATTATTTTAATACAGGTGGAGGTACATTAAAAATCAGATTTTCACAGGTTAACTTTGTATTCAGGTACCCAGCTGCAATTTGAAATCTAATAGCAATTTAATTTTGCTTTTCATTCTTTCGATTCCTGAAATGTCACCACAGACTCTATTTGATTTGAAACATATACAAGCAGAGATATCACTATGCATAGTCGTCCTCTAATTGCACCATATCTCATTAGATTGCACACATTAATTTCACTCTATTGGAGAAAAAAGAAAGCTGGAAGAAACCGCACGGTAGTTAACTTCATATGAATTTTTATGAGTAAATATACACGTTGGTTTGATGCTACTGCTGAAGTGATCCTTGGAATTTCATTATTGGGGGACTAATATGACCAAATATGTAATTACAGAATTGGTAAGCTTAACGACTCTGAAGAACTTATGTTAATGCAACTGCTTATTTAAAAATTGAATCTCAATTCTGACTCAGTGATTCTACCCACTTACAATGATACCATTTTCTATATCATGACTGCCTTCTTCTAGAAAGTGTTTTTATAGTCTCCTCTCAGACAGTATACAGACATACACATATAATTTATAGATTAAACATTACATATATTACATATCATATTTGCCAGGAGTATTAAAGCATAGAAAACAGTAGCACAGAAAAACAATGCTATTATTAAAGATCTTACAGTCTTATGGTGCTAAAGACAGAAATTCATCAGTAAACAAACAATAAGTCACTAGTAAGATATGTTCAAGTAATGATAATGGTATGCAGCCTGAGGCACCAACGTGATGGGAAGGCCAACATCAGGTATGATGGTTCATAGTTACTTTGAGGAGAGGACTTTTGATGAGACAAAACCTGGAGACACAGGGTTTGCTAGAGTGAAGGAAGAGCAAGCAAAGACCCTAGGGAGGAGTCAAGTGTGAAGGTTTTCTCTAATGATTACACAGATAAAGCCTGAAGGAGAGGAAGTGCAGCAGGTGGGTGGGGATCAGGGGCTGCTGGCTACATTTCCCTTTTACTGTGTCTCATTTGCTTTGCTTTAATAATTGGTAAGCTTTGCCAGATAGTTCATTTATAAATTATGCCCTTTCAAAACTTAACTTTCCTGGTAGATAGAGAAAAGAATTAAGAATTATCACATTCTAATAGGTAAGATGTTTCCTTTTCCATTTGAGTTTTTTTCATGGATCATCAAATATTATCAGCAAAATGCTATACTGTAGCAGATGGAATTTTTTTTTCCCCTCCAGGCCAGAGGTGTCACTTGGTGCATGGTTATTCCCCATATCCATCATTATTTTCTGTCAGAGTAGGAAAGCCAAACAATTCTGGTGCTTGTTTTCCCAAAACATTGCATCTAGGATATATTTAATTGTTGGCATTATCAGCTGAATTTGCTGTTAGCTGTCCTATTTTCTAAGGGCCTCATTCTGTTAAACACATACACTTGCTCAAATTCCTCTCTATTTGCTGGTTCTGGTCCTAACCTCCAAAGGCTTTTCATTATCTCACTACTCTTTGCCCCTTACACTGAATTAATACTACCTGTAGGTTTAATTAACTTGCTGTTTATTTCTCTGGCCTAGATCATAATGAAGACATTTAGTGAGACTTGAAAGACCCTTCTATGCTGAATACAATTTGCTATTTAAGGGCTATTTTGCTTTGGCTTCTCAATCCTATTTTCAACAAAAGTCTCTCTTTGGCCTGGATCTGGGGTGGAGATAAGAATCCATGACTCTGTCTGTCAGGGATTCATTTTTATTTCTTATTGTCTAATCTTTAGTACTTCCTTTTTAGAACTAGGCACATGGTTAATTAAAGTCAGTGCTCATTTCTTCAGTTCTGTTGAGGTCATTGAGTAGTTTTTTGTTTGTTTGTTTTTTGTTTTTTGGGGTTTTTTGTTTGTTTGTTTGTTTTATGGAAGATTTTTAGCTAACCATCCTGCAATTTTGCACTCTTTGTAGAAGTACCTCACACCCTGTATCATTGTGCTGCACTCTTTAAATTGTCTTACAGTCATTTCATTTCTCAAGACAGTCATGTGATCACTCAGGAAAAGAATTTCCCTGACTGATCAAAAGTTCAATAAATCATTTCTATTTATGAGTGTTGTTTTTCATTGGTTGATGAACTTCTCTAAGAACTTTGTTCTGAAGTTCTTCAGCTAGGTACTTGTTCAAATAACAGGTCCTACCAATGCTGAATTTTTATTTTTAATAGCAATCGGTGACATCAGAACTTGCTCTGGCCATTCTCCATCTCAGGTTCCATTTTCTTCCATGTTATCACAGGGTCTTAGGCCAACCAAATCAAATTTGCCAAATAGGTGCTGTGATATGTGATCTGTAACTTTCAACTCATTACCTAGCTTTTCTGCACTTGGCTGAGCACCTACCCGCTTTCTGATGAGGGTAGGGATGCTGGAGGAACTGGACATGGAAGGTGTATGTCTTGGGAGGTGTTGCAGTGTCTTGTAAAGATTAGAAACTCAGATCCTCCCCTGACCCAGCACACTAAGTAAGTATTCTGAGAGGGACTTGGGGTACCCCACCCCGCCCCCAGTCCTGGAAGAACATGCAGCAGCAAGTGACTCAATGCTCATTCTCAAAGAGGAGAAGATTGGACAACTGGGGCCTGCTCTGCATATGGCTAGGGATTGTCAGATTATTAGGGAAGAATGGAGAGGCAATTCTGCAGGTTCATTGGATGGAAGTTTCACAGAAAAGGCATCTTAGAAGTCAAGCAAGAGGTATCTCTTCCTAGAGACTTGAGAGGTGTGTGGGATGGGTCCTGTGGAACATTCTTAGCATCTGATAGAGCAGACAATGGCAGAACTCAGGGTATCTTTCGCTGAGACCATCATGGGCACTGGGCTTTTCCTTGACCCTAGCACAACAAGCCCAGCTTACATGGAAGCTAGTCAAGTAATCTCTTTTGTTCCCTTTTTCTTTATCCTTTCTCTGCTTCCCCCTTCATCCAGAAGGATCAGAAGCCAAACCAGCAGAGCTAAGACTGGGAAACAAGAGACAGAGGAGAGCAATGAAGCAATCATCAGTGACCCAGAACCATGAGCTTCTTTTCTGACCATTTTTAGTTTGAATTCAGCTAAGGAGATATACAGTGCTTTGACTTTAAATGAAGTTCGAAGTTCTGATTATTATCTTGGTCTACACATTTTAATTATTGAAGGATACATTTTTTTGTTAACTACAAGTCACTTGAGGACTTTTCTTATCAGAGAAATTAGAAAAGTCCTGCAGGCAGGCCTGGTTGTCCCTAAAGAGCAGAACAGAGACCTCTCTACAGTAGTAGTCTTCATGATTCATGTCTTTTCTTTTAACATGATACAGAATTATAAGTTTTCAACCGAGCATTTGCTTTTCTGCTTTTAGATATGATTGTGAGTAGCTTTTAAAGATGATGAGGCTTATAAAATCAGTGAGGACAACTTCAGCAAAACGACTTGTGATTCCCTTGGGTTTAGCTTATTCAGCTTTTAATTGATATCTGCTTTCTTTCTTTTCTGTCTGTAGAAGGGAAGTCCACATCTAGCTGCCAAAAATTTAGGAGAAAATATAAATATTATGAGAAGGTGACAGAATGATGAAGTGAGGGTAGAATTTGGTACCTATATTCGTGTGCTGTGGGTGCATCTCTATTAAATACTCTCACTCTTCACAACAAATCAAAAGCATTTTAGGATGGGAGATTATCTGCCAACGCAAATGAGTTAGCTGACTCAGGCACTGGGAGTCAATGAGTAGCAGAACCTGCTGCAGAAGTTAGACCTGCCTTTATGCCCCCTCCCAAGGTCCTATTGACTCAGGTGACTGTCTGTTGTGTTGCCCTTTCCTCATTGGTGTCTCTGGGTCAGGTGTCTCTCAATCAGCAGTCTCTGGGCATTGAGGAAGGCTTGGCTCAGGGAGGAAGTGCCTACAAAACATGAGCATGCTCATAGGGGCTGGCCTTGGCTTGAGGGGTAGGGGGACTGCGACTGGGGTAGACAGACTGACGTTTCTACTACAAGCTGCTTTATAATACTAAAACTGTGTATTCCTAGGAGAGAGTTGATATCTACAGTCACATGTCAAATAGAAACTCCCTGACAAATGCAAGGGAACCAGGGGAGAGCCTACACCAGGGAAGAATCTTGAATTGCACAGCTTTAGGCTTCCTTTTCAGGGCTCAGAGTCCAGATGTTGATGTGGTGTCTTCTGGGAGTAACTGGCCAGAAGCTCAGACTATCAGACGGCTGCCATTAGCACTGCAGGGTTCAAATTTGGCACCCATGCTCACAGAAATGCACCGGTGGTAACATACCTAATCATCTGAGACCAACATGACTCCTGCCTAACTTCACTGGTGGGGCTGCAGTTCATTTTTCAGTCTGGTTGTGGGAGCAAATGGAAATGAAACAGAACATAAATGCAATATCTATTACAAAAATAGAAGGTTGAGGCAGCGTTGAATTTTGATTTGGTGCTACCAAAAACAGCTGTGCTCCTATGATGTGTGAAGACTCACATCAGCAGTAGTAGAATTTATTTCACTTTAAAAATTTATACTTTCTCAAAGCATATCTATAGCCAAAGGAACTGAAGGCTCTGAAATGAATATTCTGTAGAAAGATGTTAAAAATTTTATTAGCATAAATGAGCAGCACAGTGTTCACTTCAGTCAATGCCTCACTAGCATACATCCAGAGGGGAGCTGGGTTGGAAAGCAGTGTCCCATTTTGCATGTTTTCTGAAGTGTCTGGTACTCAAACTGGACTCTACTAATGTCCCGTTTCTAGCACTTACAATAAAAGTTTCACCTCAGTGTAAGGATTCTGTTTTCCCTTTGGCAGCAGAAATATTTTTCTGAAAATACTCACGCATGCTGGTTTTTAACTCTATTAAAAGTGAAAGCCTTTTGGCACCACACAACACCACAACTTTCCAAGAGCTTTGAGCACTCATTGTCTTCAATTATTCCCATCCCACTCTTTTGTGAACTCAAGCAATGCAGGGAATCTAAAGTATTCTTACAGTTTTAAACAATGATGAAGCCTAATTTATATTATAAGCCCAGGCCTTTCTCCCCATCAAAATCAGTGCTCAGAAACAGTACTTACATCTTAACCTTAAGGTTAACTCTGTACAAACTGTGAATGGCTTCTGGAAAGCTGCAGCTCTTGTCCCCTGATGGGATGACTGTCAGATGTCTTAGCTCTAAACTGGCATTGTGGCATCAATCAACTGCAAGATTATGGTCAGGAACACAGAAACCCATAAAAGATTTAGCAGAAAGGAAGTGAGATACCAGGGAAGTTCCTGGGAAAATACACATTAACAGACAAGTAAAGTGACTTGATACTATAAATATTTATTTAAACCATATTTAAATATTATGATCTTGGAGTCTGAATGTGGCTGTAGAAAATCATTCCTTTTGGCACTTCTTTAAATGCCCAGATGTGTTACTATTCAAAGAAAAGCTAGTGTTTCATGCAGTGGACTTCAGTAAATGTTAATGTTATCAGATACTTAACCACAGTTATTAGTCTTGCCTTGTTGTAGTTACCAGTATGTACATGGATGGAACCTAACTACTGAGTCTTTGAAATAAATTACTGATGACTGTGAGATTTTTCCTACCACAGCCAACCTGGGCTTTACCCCTGCGGTTTTATGAAGGTAAATGTGTCTGTTTATTATAAGTCTATTAGAGGCTCATGAGGTCCTACTGCTGAGAGCTGTGAATGGCATGATTTAGCAACATCATGGTCAGTTTCCAGTAACCTGTAGGTTGTTAGATGCTAATAAATGCATTCTGTCTTCCATGTCACATCAGGCATTTGCTAGAAAAAGAGTAGGACACATTGAACAAATTGGCCACATGTGTGTAGGTGATGACAGACCATGGGAACAGTACACAGTGCCTTGGCTATGCCACGGAAGTGATGACAAGGTAGGACTTAGTGGACACATTTCCCCAGAAGTGCTGTGTGTTTAGCAGTTATTGACACTTATCTTAAAGACCAGTGAATATATGGATCTTGTTAGGAGGGTAGGTTTAGAATGTAAAAGATTGCTTAAGGAAAACCCTTTGTAAGCCAAATATGCCTAAAAGACCCTCATTTATACCAACTTCAAATCTACAACAGGCACAAAAGCTTTGCGAAGCAATGTGCTTGAATGAGCTTCAGTTACTGTTGAGATGTATCTGGGAAAACATGCCTGTGCTGACTCATGTAGCTGTGAGAAAGGTCACTTGTACCCTGCCTACGAAGTGTCCAGTCATCTAACACACAATCAGGCTCACAGTCCTGGGTGATTAGGGAGACTAAATACTTTGGGCAGTTAAGTTGAAAGACATGCTTGATTCTTCTTCTTTTTAATTTTTTACTTTTTATTTTTGGTAAGCAGTGGAGCATAGGATTTTCAAAGGTACATTTTCATTTCCATGTGTGCTTAATGGTTTCTCTTTTAAAGAATACAAAGCAAGGAGAGTGGGTGTCAATCTATTCAGGCCTCAGAGCCTTTGAGACCTTCACTGACCTGGCTCTTGACTCCATGGCCACAATCCCTTCTGAAAGGGCAACAGTCACCAACACTGTGTGCTGGCCAAGCAGTATCTTAGTGACCCAGAAGGTAATTAGTCTGGGCCCACAAGGATAGCTGGATCCCCTTATCTGTGTGTGAGCTTGCAGCATGACAAACGTTATTAATGGCCGTAAAATTATCTGATCCCTTTTTAACACCAGCCTTAGCATTTGTCTCTCTGACCTCACATGGCAGTTATTCCCACAGGCTGACCAATGCGCTGGGTGAAGATGAATTCCTCTTTATTGGTTTGAAATTTATTGCCCCTTAATTTCATTGATCAAAGAGAATAAAAGATCAAAGAAAGGGTAGCCTATTACATGAAGATACAAATCATTATTACTTTCTTTAATATTTTTGACATTAACATTAATCACTATGAATTATGGCAATGCTCTTTTGGATGTAATATGCAACTTCAAACACATTTCATCTTAACACACCACATTACTGTTCAATGTGTTATTTAAGCCAGTTTTCTGTTAGCACAGTTTTTTTTTTTAAAAATCTTTTTTGCAACCAAATAGGTGGGAAAGAGAGTATCCAGACCTATCTCTAGAGGTTGTGATACCTCTAGAGGGCTGTGTACCTGTTCTGCATTATCAGTAAAATACATAATATTTAATAGATGCGATTGAGCTGTGATCTTTCTTCAATAAGCTACAACGACTTGAAAGGCATATAAACATTCAGGATCTGCCCAATCAAAGACAATTTTTTTTTTGTCTTGTTTTGTTTTGGGGGGTAAGAGTAAGTTAGAACCACACAACTACAAATAAAATAATTGTGTACTTGATTTTAAGATGTGTTGTAGAATGTAAAGAGGTGCTTTTGAGGTATCTATAAAGATCTATATTTCCTAACCAAATGAGAATATTCCATGACAATTTTCATGGGGGGGAAATCTTAGAGTTCTCACTGAAAATCCTCAGCTGTATAAAATCTTAGGGAAATGTCTGAAGACATGTTCTGTCTTTTAATTGAAGAGCTACCTCTGGATATGTACAGCAAACCAGAATTGTTTGTTTGTTTGTTTAAGCTTTGGGGTAACTCAGTTATTTAGAACATTTGTCCATTTGCCTGCCCTGTGTAGTTAATTACGCCCTCATTAAGAATAGATATTGGCAAAGTAGTGAGATTTTGGAGAATACTCTTTTCATCTCAGTTTGCAGATGAAAATACCTAGATCAAAGAGTGATAAATGACTTATTCAAGGACTTTCCAATTGTCTAGGATAACACAGTGTCTGGAAATGTGTGTTCCTGACTTCTAATTAATTGATTAGCAAAATAAATCTTGTTTGTTTTATGGTTAAATGACCTCTAAATCCTACTGATTGTTTACAAAACAATAGTGATTGAATGCTAATTTGCTTAATCTTAAAAAGGTCTTGCCCATTGAATGCCACCTTTAGTTCAATATGTTATATTAAGTTCTGAATGGGTGTTAGGTCCTGTGGTGGTGATAGAAATAGCAAAATGTGTGAAAATATTATTTTTGAATTCAATGACTTGTGAGCAATAGATAGATCACATGAAGGTAAAACAATAGTATGAAGGCTAATGCCCAAAATCTACTTACAGTTTGAAGATAAAGTCAAGGAAGTGTGAGCTCCACCCTACTTGGTGGGAACTGAATAGTTATCACAATAAGAAGATGATTCTTTTCTATATGAGGTATTGAGATAAAACATATTTTTGCTTGGTGGTAAGTGTCATTCAGAGTACAAAAGAAGTAGGGTGGGCAATTATCCAGATCTTGGAAAGACACCACCATGCCAAGGACTATAGGTTGTGCTAGAATCCAGGAATGATGAGCACATTGCAGTCACTGAGTTGACAAGGGCAGTTCTAGGGAAACCTTAAGTACCTGAGATAAGGAAATCAGGAATGGGAAATCAAGAAGGGGATATGTAGATGTAGTATGATCTGACAGGTATTTTAGAATACCACACTAAGAGCAGTGAAAGGAATGCAGAGGTCAAGACCATCACATATGACAAATGTCTGCCTTGGGATGAAGTGAGACTATCAGAAGATCCTTGGAACTTTGAGAAATTACTTGATAGATAAAACTAAAAGAATAATGGAGATTGAAGGATGAAGTATTTCAGAATTTTGGTTTACACAGACAGAAACAGAAAACAAATGCTTTCAAATGAGAAACAGTAGAAAGAATATGTTGAATACAGGCTAAGCTGTACTAAGTTGGTGTTTAAAATGTGGATTCACATGACCGTGATGCCGACTGTGCAGGAAAATGTACAGTTCTGATATGCAGTTGAGAAGCTTGAATTGGCAATTTAGGGAGAGTAATCATCAATGGGTATAAGATGACTTTTAAGCCTGAGCTGTACCTTCCTACACCCCCACTCCCTCAGCTCCCCCAGCTCCCTTGGCTTCCCCTACCCCCATATCTAGCAGAGAAGAAAGATAGCAATGAGTACATTGCCAACAAGACTCCTGAGGTTTCTCAACAAAGAGTCTCTGGAAGAGAAACCTTCTAAGAAATGGAGAATCAGCAGGGGATTTCAAAAGACAAGTGTGTATTGTTTCAACAGGTAATCACTGGTGTCAGAAGCCATAGATCATGATAAAAAATGCATCCTTCTCTTTTTCTCTTTCTCCTGTTTTAGGTAACAAAAAAAAAAAAAAAAAAAAAAAAAAAAAAATGAGGCAGAGTCTGCAAGGAGGGCAGTTTCCTGTGGTACAGCAAGAGCTGAAGGGAACAAGGACAAGGCTGTGTGACTCTTTTATTCAAAAGTGATGGAGAACAAGGAAGGATAATGGTTTTGGGCACTGTCAAACCTGATGGAAAAGTGACACCAGGAGAGTAGGATTATATCTAGAGGACAAGTAGGAGGCTAGAATTAACAAAGAAATACGTCCCAGATGCTGTGTGATGCAGGTTGCTTTCTGTTATAAGAGAAAAGACATGTGTTCCATCAGACTACAGAAAAGGGGCATATGGATAGAGATTTTATTGGTGGAGATGAAGTGACTATGGACACTCCCCAACATACTATATTAGGAACCTTTTACACTCAAAATAGCCTTGTGACCTTGGACACATTTACAATCGCTCTGGATTTTATTTTCCACATCTGTAACACTGCAACATCAATCATGTAAATCTAATTGAGTCATTGAATAAAGTGAAGTAGTGCTTGTAAAATTTTCAGTTTAAGTGCCTAACATAGCATAAGCACCAGATACTAGAGCTGTTGTTAAATGCTGGCTCAGGAGTTGTTTCCTCCCTATGCATTAATTAGCTATCCATCTCTTCCTCACACAACCTGGCGATCCTCTGTGGCACCTCCCTTACTCAATCCAGTGATGGCTGTTCAGAACTGAAAGTCAGTTCACCATGACTAGCACTTTCTTCCATGTCTAGTTCTGTGTATGGTCAAAGCAAGTAAATTAGTCCCAAATAATCAGACCTACTTTTTTTCTTTCTTTCTTTTTTTTTTTTTTTTTTTTTTTTTTTTTTTTCAATCTGGTTCATTCAGCCACCTGGTTTGCTAAACACTAAACTAGGCTCAGGGCAATCTACCATATGCTATCATAGAGAAACCTTCCCATCCGCAGAGAGCATATCTATGTGTATCTTCAGGAATACCAATGGGCTATTTGTCCGAACACTCAGCACTGAACATAGGGAGTCGTCCAGCCTGTATTTTTCAGAGAGTAAGGGTTGCTTCATTCTTCATTAGTGCCTGAGGAGAATTAGTAATGGCAGGGGAATGAGCAGAAAACATACTCATTTTCTCTGGTCACTTTCCCCTGGAGGGGGATATCAATTGCCTTCTACGTGATATTCAAGTGTGTTCCTTAGACCTAGTCTCAAAATCTGTCAAGGTTGCTGAAATGCTACCAGTGCAATGGGGTTGTCTTGTTCCCAAGCATGCAAAGAAAATGACAGAAAAATTAAGAGCATGCTGGGATAGAGGCAACGTGGTCACCTTCCAAATCACAGTCACCGAGAGTCACTGTCACCTGTCTTCATATCTGCAACCATGCAAACACTCTGAGTGGTAAAATGGTACATTTTTCTCCCCAAAATATTTCGTTTATTTTCATGTTCAGGGAAAAAAAAAAGGATGTGATTTATTAGTCCATTTAAAACCCATTAAAGATCTACTTGCTTTGATTAAATGGCACCATTTTAAAGGTTAATCAGTGTCATTTTTTATATTTAAAACTTAAAGGTATGGTGCTTCTCCCTTACTGAAAATTAGTATGAAAGAACAGAGTGGGAACGGTCATTGAAATGCATGCTTATGAAAGTGTGGAATAAACATGGTGTGAATCATTTACTGATCAGATCCTATGGGTCAGTACACCACTAATAACATGCATTTTTCTTATTTCCAACAACTACAAGGTCAATGTGAGTGTCCCATTCACAGTTTTCTCCAAGCATCTTCACAGCAAGCTAGCTGAACTAGGCTTCCTCTGCTAGCCATCCTGTTTCTGCAAAGCTATGCATACCAAAGCATTTTAAACAGTTTGATCAAACATTTTTTATGCATGCTTTATTTTCATATCATTTACTATTTTGTGTTTTCTTAATTTTTGTGTGACAGCTAATATGTGGATATATTTTGTAAGTCATCTTGGGAAAGTGACTTGGGAGGTAAAGAGAGGAGGACCATAGGTTCTGAACTATGCGTAGCTACATAGAGAATTAGAGACTAGTTTGGAATATATGAGGACTTCTTTTAATAATAGAGTAGAAAAAAGTAACATAAAGATAAGGACAATTTAGAACTATCACTATCTTTTGTCCTTTGTGACCCATTGAAGATCCTGAAGGCATTTTAGCTCATCTTGACCTATACGCAATCATTGTACTTTTGAAGTAAAAAAAAAAAAAGGATGCATTATATAGGTAGGCCCTATACCTTGTGTTTTTTCTGGCTTTGTGAAAAGTCCAAACAAGTCCTTAAAATACTAACAAACAGATTTAAAATATATGTAAGTTAATTATGACCAGGCATATTGAAATGATCCTGCTACTTGAAGGAACTCCATGAATTCATCAGGTGATGGAAGGTTTGCTTGGGTTTTCCCTACTCTAGTCTTGACAACCCCCCCTCCCCTTGAGTGTCCTCTTTGAACAAGACATTTCCCCACTTGCTTATGTAGTCTACAGTTTCTTTTCTGGTTTCTGTCATCACTAAATATGAGAATTAATTATGAGATCCTTTTGTCATTACTTGGTTTTCACTTTTCTAAAACAGCCTTGTGCTTTTATTATCTATCTATCTATCTATCTATCATCTATTTATTTATTTTAAAAACAATTTTATTTTACATACCAATCCTAATTCCCTCTTCCTCCTGTTGTCCTACTTCCCCCACCTACTCTCCACCCCTCCCCCATTCACTCCTCAGAGAGGGTGAGGTGGGGAACCATCAAAGTCTGTCACATCATTTGGGCAGGACCAAAGCCCTCTCCCCAGTATCCAAGCTGAGCAAGGTATCCCTTAATAGGGAATGGGCTCAAAAAAGCCAGTCATGCACCTGGAATAAACACAAGTTCCACTACCAGTGGTTTCATAGACTGCCCAATACCCCCAACAGTCACCCACATTCTGAGGGTCGACTTGGGTCTTATGCAGGTTCTCCAGCTGTCAGTCCGGAGTCAGGGAGTCAGTGAACTCCCACTTGCTCTGGTCAGATGTTTCTGTGGGTTTCCCCATCATAGTCTTGATCCCTTTGCTCATATTATAGCTCCTCCCTCTCTACAACTGGATGCCTTATTTGTTTTACATACCAATTGCAGTTCCACCTCCCTCCCCTCCTCCCCCCCAGTTTCCCCCAGTCCACCTCCATCCACTCCTTAGAAATGGTAAGGCCTCCCACTGGGAATCAACAAAGCTTTAAAAAGCATTTTAAATACTGCATCTTCACCATTCCTGGCTAACTTATCTATGCCTCATTACCAGAGAAAGGACACCCTCTACCAAACCCCACAGTACAGCTTGCTCTTTTTGTATAAAACATATTGGAGAAGCAACAGCATTTTGATGGTGCTATGCCTAGTGACTTTGCCACAGATAGAAGAATTCAATAAGAAATTTAGGAAAAAATTTAGATGAATTTAATCTGTACTCATGAATAATTATTTGGCTATGATTCCCTTGTTTACCAAGTAATTATGGTTTTAAAATCTGTTTGGGTTAGCATTTAGCATTTCTCCATCCAAGGGAATCATAACATTGATGGAATATCAGCAGCCCATTCTTATGAGCTAAAGTAATTAAAAAATATTCTTTATTATTCTCTGTATGATAGTAACCTATAATAAATTTGAAATGAGTTGTTCAAATCTTGACTATCAAGGCAATGACCTGCTTCTCTACATAAAGGAATAAATATTTGAAGACCTTTAAGATTTTAATGAAACCCTTGATTGAGTCCCATCATCCAGCATGCAGCCAAACACAAGATTATGTATGGAATGTTAGCATGTTAAAAGGGCCCAGAGATATGCAATACAGAAGAATGACACTTTTTGGGTGTAACATGAGTTAGGATGCCTTGACTTTTTGTTCTGATTTGTTTAGGAATCGTACAACTTCAAAAATGCGCTGCTTCGCATTATTCTATACAACCAGCCACTATTATAAAATTAGCACTGCTAAACAAAATAGCATTTTTGATACCTTTTATATTGAGTCACTATCTAAACTGGGAGTGGTACTAAAATAAAGTAACTTTTAGAAATCCAAGAAAATGGAGTCTGTGAGATAGATTTCTGGCAACTTGAGTGATTTTTCCATTGAATATGTTTTGATTTGTTTTCCTTTAAAAATATCATTGCATCTGTTTCACATGTCAAGTGGGATGGTAGAACACAGACAGGGCTTCTGGAAGGTACTGGGAAGACAGTATACTTTTTTGTTGTTTAAGAACCACAATGTGGAAACTACAGAATTACATGGTAACTGTTGACCTTGTAATTACACTGTAAGTACCTGTAGTGACAAGATAAATGCATGGTTATTTCAGTCTTTTAAGCTATAGGGCTACCATGTGACCCTAACAATGTAAGCTACATAGTAATTTATTTGTAGAGTAAATAGTGCTTAGCCATAAGTAATACCCACCCATATGTGTGGCTATGACAAAGAACCGCATAAATGTGGCCGATCAGTGCCTTCAGGCATTTTTATTAACTGACATGAGTCTATATATGATCATGGCTTAGACATTAGGGGCTGTCTGTCTCTACATTTCCTTTGAAATGGCTGGTCTCTACATGCTAGTGTTATAAGTGACTTTGTTTTTACTGGTAATTACTTTCTGTTACAGTAATATGCTCTCAGATTTCTTAGCTGGAAGTCCTGTTGTCCTTATAGGATTATTTCACCTTATAAGGCCACAGAGAATATATATATATATATATATATATATATATATATATATATATATATATTTCAGTAAGTCATTAACTGAAAATCTTCCTATGAGTTTGTAATGGGATGTTGGAAAGAATTTTCTAAGACAAGAAATGTCTTTGAATGTAAACAATAATGTTCAGCATAAACACTTATTGAGTAGTTATTAAGCTAGGACACTGATAACTACTGCTAATTTGCTAATTTTGCTGTGTCTGCTCAAACTTGGATTTCAAAGTACTCAGTGCCTCAGTGCCAACTTGATTTTTAAGGAAGAAGTATAGTGAATTGAAGTAATTTATCCCTTCAAAAATATTTTTTTGCATTCTCTCCATCCTGTCAGATATTATGCTGGGAAGGAAATTTTCTTGAATCTCTTAATCTCTTAAGTCAAAATAATATTCTGCCCATGATAGAGTGGGTCTAAACCAAAGTTACCTAGAAGAAAAGACCCAAGAGGAATGTTGACAGATGAGTTTCTTGGTGAGGGAATAGGTTGTGAAAAGCCTGGAGATGAAGGGCACAATGGGAAACATTTGAAATTATCACTGCTAGCTACTTAAAGCTTGAGCTGTGAACAATTGGCTAGATACTGTGTCTTCCCAAACCAATCAAACAAGCACCTACCAGAATGCAAATTAATGGAAGATCCATAGGGAGTTACATGGGGATGTCCAGCATGAGAAACAAAAATGTGGGTGGGTTGAAGCTTGCATAACATCACATGCCACAGAAAACCGAGGCTTAATGCATATGAGGGACAGCTGCAACATGTTTTAAGAAAGGAAGAGAAGGGTGAACACAGATTGTCTGGGTATGCAAACAAAAGGCTCTCAGGTAAGAGGTACAAAGAGTGGTCACAGAGCAGCTCTGAAGAATCATGGTTATGGTTGGCAGAATATGTTTGCCCATGGCTGAGTGTCCTCTCCTGGGACTCCCACTAATTTTCCCTGGCTAATGAGATTCTAAGGAATTCTTTTCAGTTGGATTTCTTATGGAGGTTATGTCCTCAGTTTAATAAAGTACATTCATAAGAAATCCAGGCTGTGCTAGATGCTAGTCATGTGTACTCAGGTTGAAGTCATCAATAGATCAAAGCTGTGTGCCTACTGGTGCTATAGCATGGAAACACTGAATAGTTTAAACCAAAAAAAACAAAACAAAACAAAACAAAAAAAAAAAAAAAAAAAAAAAAAAAAAGAAATGTTACAAGGTATAGAGTGAATGATAGCTAGACAAGAAAGGGCCTAGAAAGCCACACATTGCTGAGACCAGTGTGGTTGTCCTGAAGAGGGGTCCAGCTGCTCAAAATTCGACCTTCAGACACCGAGGCAATTCCTATTGGGTCTGCATGGAACATTCTAGATTGTTCAGGGTCTCTACGTATTTATTTTGTGATAAATCCTAATGTAAACATAAGGTAGATAGAGCAGTAGCACTGAGGTAAACAGTCTGAAGGATTGTTTATAATTGGACCAGTACTTACATATCATAGACAAAAGAAAAGGAGCCTTGTGAAAGGAAGATTGTCAGCCTAAAGTTGCTTTCAACTCATGACACTTACTTCAGTCTCCCTGTCTAAAACATTGAATCATTCAGTAAAGAAGCTCCTGGCCTGGTTTTTCCCGAATCTTTTCTGATGATCCATTCCCCAACCCCCAGCTAATGTAGTTTGCAAATGGGTATTTGTCCTGTTTAGAAAAGTTTTCAAGTTAATCTTCCTATGTGGGCCTATGTATATGAACTATTTAAAGAGCTTATGGAAAACTAAATTGAGACTTTTTCTTAGCACAGCAGGTTGTGTGATCAAAGAGAA
This sequence comes from Phodopus roborovskii, assembly GCF_943737965.1. Taxonomy (NCBI): domain Eukaryota; kingdom Metazoa; phylum Chordata; class Mammalia; order Rodentia; family Cricetidae; genus Phodopus; species Phodopus roborovskii. The sequence goes on from NW_026126407.1 coordinate 41,389,149, forward strand.
AAGGAAAGAAATTGCAAAAGGCAAACTTTTGTTTGGATTCAAATGTCATCTTTGCCTGTTCCACGTTTATTTTGATTTCCTCTCTGACAAGGAGTGTTAACTTTCCAGGAAAACTCAACCTCGCTCAGGGAAGAGCCAAGACAAATGATTTATTTTAAAGGTGTGACTTTCCTTGAGGCTGTAATCTTATCATTTGGAATAAATGGTGTGTTGAGGAAAAATAATTTTAAAATATTCCCAGCTGCCTTGGAGTGCATAGTTCTTTTCTAGGACTTCAGCCTGAATCACAAATTACATCATGGGGCTGGTGTGTGCCTTGGCCTTTTCCCCTAGGAAAACCCTTATGTTGCTCATAATGGAAACTCTATTTACATTGTCCATGGGGCAGATCTTCAGTCACTTAGGGAAGACCATCAAACTTAGATTTCTCTGAAAACATTTGTATTGACAGTTTCTTAGACTGAGGCACAGGGTTTTTGAGGGTGCTAGTCAGCTTTCTCCTCTCCTGGAAAGAAAAGGCTTCTCTATTAGGGTACACTACCCGCTCCCAGAAGTAATGGCTTTTTGTTTTGTTTTATTATTATTATTATTATTCTACACAGTCAGCTATACCCAATAAGTAATTGAATTCCCTGATTTTAGTCCATGTTCTTTGCATGTGGAAGATCAAATACAATCATTCATTTCATTTCCAGAATCCACTAAAACCTGGATAAACTCCTTTACTTCCCTCATGTTAAGAGATATGTATACTCCTCTGCTGCCATTTCCTTTGTGCTTTTGAATTTGAGTGAATAACTTGTGTTTTCTGTGCTTATATTTTTTATTGTTTTATATTGTAAACAACTAACAGGTAAACCCATCTGTTTGGCATATGATATCAAGCTCTCCTAGAGATGATATTTTGCATTTTCACCCAGTTTTTTTTTTTCACCCAATCTTGCCTCTTCTTTCACACTTATAAACTCTGCCATTCATCCTGTTTAGCAAACAGAGAACAAGACAGGGGGAGAATGCCTCAAAGTAGCACTGAGCTAAGGTTATTATCAGGTAGCACCTTGGATTCTGCAACTTTACTTCTTCTCTGAACTTTTACTATTAATGAAATTCAGGATGAGGAAAAAAGCGGGAGAGGGGGTTTGAAATGCCGACACCATATTGGAAGACAAATTTACATTTCATTCCCAACACTGTAATTTAATAAAATTTCCATGGTGTTATGGGTATTTAATTATGCTTGAAGCACAGGTGGAGTTAAACATTGTTCCACCTGGAGGGAGGGTTCAGTGGTAGTGCCTTTTAAAGGGTTCTTTGGTCCTTTGAAAGGGCACTGTCTTCCAAAATATTTCAAGTATGCAGTGTCTAAAACGTTCTTTGGAAAACAGTGAATTGCTATTGTTATACTTCACTCCTCATAGAGAGAATAAACTCTTCCTAAAGTTAACTTAATTTCTGGGTTCCTAGATCACCAGCATCAAGAATATTTCTACACCACTACCCAGCTATGTTGATGTGGTTATAATATAAACTAAGAACATAAAGCTTATACTGTAAGCCAACACACGAATTTTCCGACATTTTATTTCTGAGAAAATATTTCCTTCTTATGGAATTCATGGAAATGAAGTTCATAATCATTTTTTATAATTTCTTAAAACCAACCAAAGTCTTATTTATTAGATAATGTCAAAGCTCAATTTATTGTCCTCCGTTTAAAATCACTCAGTGCCCCCTCCTCCAGAGTTGATACCATCTAAAATGTGCACTGTAGGAGCGTGGACATAGTTCAGTCTAAGTAGGAGCACTTGCTTTACAAACACGAGGACCTGAGTTCAAATCCCTAGCAGCTGATTAAAAACCAAGGCATGGGCACATGTGCCTGTAACCTTGGCATTATAGGGCAGAGACAAGCAGGTACTGGGAGCATTTTGGCTGGCTAGCCTAGCCAAAATGCAAAGCTTCAGGTCCAATGATTAATACTACTTCCAAGAAATAAGGAGAGTGGTAGAACAAGATTCTACATGCATATACCCACACATATGCACATGCGTGTATATGCATACAACACACACCAGCATGTATATACACACACACACTTAAAAATCAACTGTCCATTTCAATTTTTGAGGTTGTGTTCTGCACATGTTATTTTGCACATTTTATGTCTCAGCCCAATTCGAAGCCTCACAAGAAGCCCCTCAGGGTTCAGGATTGGCATGATGTTACTTTTGACCAAGATGGGAACAGGCTCACCAGGGGACATTGCTTTAGTGATAATTGCCATTTTTTTTTACATAGATGCTTCTGTGTATGGCATAACAGTATAGTATTAATTAACTATTAATTTCCTAACAGTTTACATGCCACTCATTCTCTCCAGCATTGACATGGTGTCCTCTGCATAGTCAGCACCTCAAATGTGTTCAGATGTCGGTGGCATAAACAAATAGGTTGAAATTTTAAAGCAGGTGTTTGCATGTGCTGATTGAGTGACCACACCCCCTTGCTCCTAAATCCATTTAACTTGGTGTTTCCATTTAACCTGTTTTTATCCCTAATACATTATATGTAAAGAACTTGGCTGTGCCTATCCATGAACATTTCCTCAGAATTACCAATTTTCCCAACCATTAAACACAGCATGCCCGTTGCCTTTCCTGCATGCTAAAGTCTCATTGTTTTAAATGCTTGTGTAACCAATCCTTGACACTCTTGGTCCTTTGCTTTAAATCACTTATCTTTTTTCTTTAATTAATAAAAGTAAACATTTAGAGCAATTGGAGCATTCTCTAGACTGTGATGAATTCTACTCATTCATTGATTTGCAGATATTGTGTTAGTCTTCATTCCTGAAAAATATCTCACTTGTTCCTTGAATTGATCTGTTAATACTTCATGAGGGGTGTTTACACCTGTTTGTGTGGGTGACTTCCTTTTATACAACAACTGCATGTGAGACAGGTGCTTTGTTACTACACTGGTTCCAACCCAGATCCCTTTACTTGTAATATCTCTGGTTTTGGTATCAGAATAATGCTGACCTCTTAAGCAAGCCAAGAAGCATCACATCTATATTTATTTTCCTAAAGAGACTGTGGAGAAAAAGCATATTTTCCCTAAATGAGTGGTAGAATTCACCAGGAACCTGTCCATAGTTAGTCATTTAGTCTTTTAAACACATGCAGGGCAGATTCAAATGTTCCTTTCTTCCCTTGTGAGTATTGGTAGATTGTCTTTAGTTGACAAGGTACATTTCTTCTAGATTATCAGACTTTTTGGCTTTCATGGGTCTGTAGTTTTTGTCTGTTAACTTCACATGATCTACTTGATCTAAAGTGATGTCCCTTTTCCCATTTTCATATTAGCAAATTGTATCTGATCTTTTTTTCTTTTGTCATTAAGGCCACAGGCTAATTGATTTTAGAGATTTTCCCCCAAGGAAACAACTTTTATTTTGTGGAGTTTCTCTGTTAATAACCATTTCAATTGCAATGTCCTACCTTTCCTCTTTTTCTGCTGATTTTGAGTTTATGTATTCTTCTCCCAGTTTTCCTAAGGCAACAGGTTGGGTGTTTAACTGTCATCTTTTCTAACATGCACAGTCAATGCTATAAATTTCACTGTAAGTCCAAGTTATGACAGATGCCATAAACTTTAATATTTTGCCAACTTTCTGTTATTGATTTACAGTTTAATTTTTCTGTTCAAAGTGAATTGATTCTGTGATTTCTATTATCTTAAATTTGTTCAGCTGTGTTTCAAAGTCCAAAATGTAGCCTGTCCTAGAGAACATTGCACCAAGGCTTGTTTTTTTTAAAAAAAGCATAATCTACTTGCATTAGATGAAATAGTTTGTGAACACTATTCAAATCAGTTGATAGATGCACTGTTGAACTCAACAATCATTCCACTGACTTCTGACTGCTCCATTTCTGGTGCAATCTAGTAATATCTATCTTTTAACTGGAGTATTTCTACCTTTGACTTTGGATGGTTACTGATGAATTGAGGGACCACCCCCAATGCTGTTTTGTCAATGATATTTGTCTTCACTCTCTGTACATTTTGAAGTTTTAACTGAACATTTTATATTTCTTTCCTCTCTTTGTTATATGACAATTCTACTTCCTTTTCTAGTTGTGGCCCTGAACATAAAATATATATTTACAATTAACCCAAGTTTACTTTCAGATAACACTGCTCTGCATATATCTTATGAAAAATGCAAACAAAAATACCACAGTATTTAAATATAAATATGCTTATGTGTACCAACATACACACCTGAGTATAATTGCATGAATGCATTACTCTGCATAATTATTCTGTGTTAGACCAATTAAGAATAAAAGGTACAATATTGTATTTCACCCCTTTCTGGTCTATTCTGATGCAATTTCTTATATAGTTTGGCTTCTGACCCTTGTCTGCTTTCTTTTTTCTGGTGAAATTATGTTAGAATTTCTTACTAGTTAGTTCCTGGAAAGAGAGGACCATAAATTTTGCTTATCTGATGAACTCTTCATTTCTCCTTGACTTTGATGGATAATTTCACAGTGCATAGAATTCTAGGTTGATGGGTTTATCTCTCACAAAGCTTTATATTTTAATCTTCTATATTTTTGCTTGGATGGAGTGCTTGCTGGTTCTTTGCCAATCAGACAAAATGTAAGGTCATCCAGGAAGAAGGAATTTCAGTATATGGAATGCTCCCATTAGATTGGCCTGTAGGCCAATTTGTAGGGCATTTTCTTAATTGATGATTGATGGAGGAAGGCCCAACCCACTGTCAGCAATACCAGCCCTGGGCAGGTGATATGATCTGGAGACTATTAGAAAGAAGGCTGAACATGCAAGGGAAAGCAGGCACCACTTCATCGTCTCTGATTCAGTTCCTACCTCCAGATTTCTGTCAAGAGTTCCTGCCTCACTTCCCTTCAGCCCAGAACTATGAACTTACCCTTTTTTCCCCAAGTTGTTGTCTGTTGCTGATATTTTATCTCAACAATAGAAAGGGAACTAGGACAGATGAAGTCTTAAAAATAAGTTGTTTGTAACTCTTACCTTTGACCCTATATATATAACTAAAAGAAATGTCTCTGGCTTTGTTCAATATTATTTATTCATTTAAAATTTTTGATACTGAGGAATGATCTTAGGGTCTCCAGATGTGAGGTCATGCTTTACTTAGCTACACCACAACCACTAGTTTTAAAATTCATCACTTTTTTGTTCTGATATTTGAGTGTAGTACACACTTTTTATGTTTTTTCCATTCATTCAAACTCTTGTTCTCTAAGCTTTGCATTGGCTTGGTGTCTAACATTGATTCAGGGAAGTTCTCAATCACAGTTTCTTCAAATAATCTCATGTCCTTCTTGCTGACACACCACACACATTAAAGACTCTACACGTCTTAGACTTTTGTTCCAGTAAGGGTTTAGGTGCTTTTCTGCTCAGTGGCATTCTTCATTTCTAATATATTATATTAGAGCTCGATTATTTCTTTTACATTATTTTTCAGTTTTTTAAAATATTTCTGTTCACATTACTCACCAATATTTATAAGTATCTACTTTTCCTGTTGATTCTAAACTTCTTGGTCACCATTTTAAAAATCCTAGCCTGGTCATTCTAGCATGTCCCACCTATTACTGTGCTTCATTAATTTTACAGTTAAAAGGCCAGCATATCATTCTGGCTAGACAAAGCTTATGTAACTGACCATTTCATAATGTAGTGGGGAGTGGGGGAATGCAGTAAAGAGTGGGAGAAAAAGTCTTATATGCTTGGACTCAAACTTGCTCTTGCTTTCTTGAGGAACCTTTCCTGTCAGGCTGGATGGGATTGGACTTGGGGCTCTTCCTTCCCCATGCAAAAGGCTAGAGGGAGCTGGAGAAGCTGCTTCTCTTCCCACAGATGGATCAACTTCTGATAAACTCTGTACCAGTGAGAGACTTTGGATAAATGGTTTCTCCTGAGGGCAGATCTTGATAACAAGAGGCTGCTGCTATGGTATGTTTCAAACTCTTTCTTTTTTTCTAGTCCCCCGGCAGAAGCATAGGGTAGTTTGATTGTTAAGAATTGGCAGAACTTGTGGAATGAAACTCACAAAAATGTGGATGATCCCACTTGGGTCCTCCTAAAGTTGTTAAGGCTTGAAGCTTTCTTTTAGTTATATATATATAGGGTCAAAGGTAAGAGTTACAAACAACTTATTTTTAAAGCTACAGTAATAATAGCATATATATATATATATGTATATATATATATATATATATATATATAGTTGCTAGTTCAGATATGTAAACATTCATTAACAGAAACACATATTTAAAGAGCTAGTGGCAACTAGGTATGCCCTGTCTTTTAGGAGGAACTTAGCATTGCTTTTCTTTTCTTTCTAGAACACTTTAAACCATGTAACTTTATAGATCACAACTTGGGCTAAGGAAACTAGGAAGATATTTTAACTACTCAAGGTATAGATGAGAACTTCTGCCTAAACTATGGCTACTAAGTTATTTGAGCCCAACTACATAATAAACATAATAAAAATAATTGTTAGGCAATTCTCTTGCCCCAAGGGTATTAACACACTAAGGGTATTGTGAACTAAGAAAATTTGCAAGCATCTGAATATAAACATAGGCAGTCAAGAAAATCAAGGTTAGAATTCTCTCATCATTATTAGAACACAAATACTACAAAAAACAAATGTACCTCATGTAAATAAAATAATAATAAAATAAGGACTGGCTTAAGTATTTCCATATATGTTGATTATAAAACACCTAATTATAGATGTTCTTTGGAATCCATAGTATACTTTTCAAAAGAAAGAAGATAGGCAAACATCACAATGTCCCCACCCAACTGGCACTTACTGCTACACTGGACACTGGACTACACTTAAGAGTTCCTATGTTGACTGTATTACTATACTTTAGGGAAGTAGTAAACGCATACTTTATAGTAAATAGTATGAACATTGTCCACATATATAAACATACATGAATAGATATTTCATGCCCTGAAGGACTTCAGAGTTGGAATTAACATCAGTCACATGTAAGATTTGATAAAATGTCTTTTATGGAAGCATTCAAAAAAGGTTGCGGATAGCTGAAGTATCAGGATTATTTTTCTCATTTTTTTCAAAAACTAAGAATATTTCTGCCTAGAAATTGGCAGGTTTGTTCATGAATTAATCTTAACCACACGTATGTAGTATCTACAACACATACTAACATTTTATATGTATTTAGATCATGTTTTTATGATTAGAATTCTTTCATTACCTTGACTATAGAATTAGTACTCATCAATGCTATCCAATAGTAAAATTATTCCATGGAAAAATAGAATGTCTAGGATACATATAAATATGAGTTGTATAATTAAAATTTCTATTAGCTACAATCAATATTAAAAGAAATATGAAATTTATGAAAAATGCACTTTATTAAAATGAGTATTCTTAATATATGTTTAATTTCAGCATGTCAATAGAGAAATTATTAGTAAAAGATGCATTAGCTAAATCCCATTTTCCTAGGAGAGTAGCTTATCTTGTTTCCATTTCCTTCTTCCTCAACACACCTTTATGTACCAGGACTGTGTGTGTGTGTGTGTGTGTGTGTGTATGTATTACAAAGTGTTTGTTCATAGAAATGACTGACTTAGTTGTGTTCACTGAGTTCAAACTGAGACCATCTTTCAGGCCAAGGCAGCATCTTGGCTCATGCTTAGCTACCAACAACCTGAAGTCACTGAAGTCAGAGTATTCCTTTGACCAGTTGGTGAATACTTAAAGTATTCACAGACAGTTTAACAAACATGATTTATTTGCTCTCCTTTTTTCAGTAGAATCATTTCAGTGGGTTCTATGGCCAAACATTGTGAAAGATTTTTGAGTGGGTGTGGGATACACAGAAACACAGTCAGAATACCCATGGCAGTTTTACCTCATTGAAGCAATTGATTATCACATCCACAGAAAGGACGGATGGTAATAAAATGGAGAGGAAAGAATAAACTAAATTGTTCCAAAAGGATCGCCCATCTTTCTCAAGGCAGGTGACTTTGCACACTTCCTACTGGTGAGGCAAATGTAAACTGAATTTTTTGTGTTAAATGTGTTTACTTTTGCACCAAAAACAGTAACATAGGCAGTGTGTTTCAATTAAAAAGAACCCTGGAGCAAAACTGTGCTACAGTCAGGGGTAGAAGCAGTGTATCATTATCTCGTAGGCACAGCAGTGGAGATAATGAACAGTTAAGAGGACTGGACAATGGAAGGTGAAGTATGACTTGTCATGAAAGTGTCAATAGAATCCCAGCTCACTTTCCATTAGTAGATGCTACGAAATTGCAGGGCTGTGCAGAACAACCAGAGAAGAGATTGAAATAAAAGTGGCTTCAGGACACTTAGTATTTTTAAGCCTGATTGAATATTTGCCACTGTTACCAAAGCCTTAAAGCAGGGAGTTCAATGTTTAATTCTGATCCCGTGGGTGGGTCACTGTTTTTCTCTATTTTTACCTTGACACTAAAACAAATTCTCCTAGCATTTGCCTCCCCACTTTGATGATATTCTGTTGTTGTTATCCTTTGATATGGAATGTAAGATTTGGTATTTAGGATTTCTCTCCTTTTTGAGAGATAATGAAGACATTTTATAAATTCCAGGGGGGTTACCAGTAGATTGGATTTAGACAAAATGAATTGCTTCTGGACTGAGCTGAATTGCAAGGTTTCCAGTAGATAAAACTTGGACAGCATTGTGGCCAAAAGGAAGCAGAAAACAATCAAGGGTGATTTTCAATTGAAAAACTTGCTGTAATGCACACCAAATGTCCTTCATCTGTAAAGCTTGGAATTCCAAGTGTTGTTGTAGGTGGTCTCCCCCTCCCCCATTTTTGAAGAGTTTACATATATAGGAGATAATTTCAGAATGAAACCAATCTAAACATTAGAGTCATTTATTCATTATACATCTATACCTGTACAAAATACTGAATGTTATTTGAGACAGGGTTTCTCTGTATAACAACCCCAGCTGCCCTGGTACTCATTCTGTAGATCTGCCTGCCTCTAGAGTGCTGGGATTCAAGGTGTGCACCACCACCACCCAACCGAAGTGTTATTTTTGAATCATTTTGCTAACTGTATGTTAGGAAGTTACATGTAAAATTCTCCACTTTGGAGGAAACATCTCATTTGGGAAAAACTTTGGATTTCAGAATATGGATGGATGCTCACCTGGTATAATTATTTTTGATTCATTAATGTATATTAAGTATGTCAGCCATTTCTTCTTGATCTTCAAAGCAGATGGACATGACAGGCAAGACTACACAGGTGAGGTGTAGGGAGCCAGACAAGAGATTCATGTTTTTATTGTTTTGTTGTTGTTGCTTTTTTAGTCAATGAATAGTGTAGATTCACAAAGCAGGAGTAGGATGAAGAACTTAGAATCATCATGATAGAATGGTGAGTCCAGAACTCTGATCATTGGTAGAGTCTCTATAGAGAAAATGCTTCCAGTTCAGGAGAGGAAGCCAAAGGAACAATCTGAATAGAAATGAGTGTTAATAGGACATTCATTATAGCTTCCTTAATGCTAAAATTCAATTTTCTCTCCTGAAGATCTCCGGGAGTCCCTTCTAGGCATAGAAGTTGTGGTTTGTGGTTGGTCTAGAGCTTTCTTACTTCCCAAAGCTAGGAATGCCAACTGGTAGAAATAGTTGAAATGCCTGGGAAGTATCAAATCTTTCTCACTCCTTTAGGCCTTTCAGTGTAATATCATTGGATATCTCATCTATGCCCTTAGAGCTACATATCAGCTCTTGGAGATAAACCCATACTTTGCTTATCTCCTGTAAACCATGTATTTAGTGCCAGGTAGTAAGTACATAGGCTACAAGCATTTCATGCAATAAAAGAATAATAATAAGGAAGGCTATTCGCCCAAGCCATGCTGCTGAATTGTGGTCTTATGAACAGTGTCCCGAGTTGCCCAAATGAAGTTTTAAAATTGGTCTCAGCAGTGCTAGCATACATAGATCTCACTCTTGGGAACTTTTTCTCCATAATACCCAAACTTGAATTTTTTGTTGAATTCCCTGCATGTATTTTGTCAATACTCTTGGGCTTGTGATGTTCAGAAAGGGGCATAGCTTCTCCTTTTTCTTCTCCTCCTCCTCTTTCTCCAACTCTTCTTCTTTCCCCTCCTTTTCCTCCCTATCTTCCCCCTCCTTCTCCTCCTCATACCCCATTTCCTCCTCCTTCTTTTTCTTCTTCCTCATGACCTTGACTTTGTTTAGTAATTAGTTTACTAATTATTGGTGTGTTAGATTTAAACCCAGAAACCACAATTATTCTTACTGTGTTTTAGCAGGCAAGAGATACAAATCAAGGTAAATTTTGTTCCTCAAACTCAAAATTTAGAAGCTGATTGTGCCATGAAAGTGTGTTTTCCTTGGAGATATGCTAATGTCTGCTCTGTCTGGGCTAGTCTCCACTCTGAAAATGAATCAGCTCTGATAATAGCCATAGAGTTATACACATTGAAACATATTTAATAGCTTATGTGTTCATACACTGAAAGCTTTGCATACTTAGAATTGTAGATTAGAATTCAACTTTTTCTCCCTATTAAATGCCAGCCGGGCAAGCTGCATTAATGACCGTGGTTATGTTTGAATGTAAATGGGGACATCTGGCGATATCAGGAGATCAAACGTTGGGAGTCTGCATGTTGACTCTCATCTGTTTGTCACCCAGCAGGTGTAATGGATGGCAGGCATGTGGGCTCTTTGCCCAAGTTAATGTACAGACCTAACCTATGGAGGGGAAAAGTTTCGTCTGCAGCTCTGAAGGCTCACAGCTCAGGATACATGGGTGAGCGGTGGGGTGGGGGCCAAGAGAGGGCAGGGCAGGTGGAGTGAGTATTTCCCAAAGGCACCAGTCCTTCAGTTAAAAAAAAAAAAAAAAAGAAAAAAGAAAAAAGAAAAGAAAAAAAAAAAAAAAAAAGAAAGAAAATCTCCGTTTTCTAGCCTACAGGCATTTTCCTTGTCCCATTTCAACAAACTTCCACAGCCCAATTTGTTATTCAAAAATTTATGGAAAATGTATGTTAAAGTGAAAAGGGTACATTGTGCAGAAAAGGGAAGCAGCTTGTAAGCATATCATTATGCGCGAGCCGTGGGGCCCGCAGATGGCTCTTCTACTCAAAACCGAGAGTGGTGCCAAGAGCTGAACTCTAAATACATTTAAATCACATATCTTTACTTAAAAATGGAGTATTTTGGAAGGAAAAGCAGATGATATTTAAGTACACAAGTGGTATTCTTTTGTTCCTCATATAATAGAGCCCTTTACAAAAGTCGTTGCCTTCTGAGTGTGCAGTAAGCTTTTGATTCCTTGAATTCCCCAGCGGATTTAGTCTCAGTGCACGGCTCATTCCTAATAGGATTAGCCATTGAGGTAGCACCTTGCTGTAGAAAAGCTCTTGAGTATCCTTACCGTGATTGAAAATTAAGGGATTTGTTGTGATTACTATGTTCAATGCTAAAAGCAAACCTTTGTTTTGCACATTAGAAATAGTAACAAAAAATTATCATGACATATGGGCTTCTTATTTTAATTGAAAATAAATTTAGTTCTTAGACTGTGCCAATCTGTTAATTAATTAGAGGAAGGGTAGCAAAAGGGATGGAGGCATTTGTTTGCTGCTTAATATAATGAATTTTCTGGAAATATTTTTTTTTTAATGTAAGCATGCTGGTTTCTTGTTTCAATCATGGTTATATTTACTCTGAATGGAGAATTTATACTTTGAAGGGTACAGTTCACATTGGTGAGATTAACACAGTAAATAGTCAGGTCGATTTTTGTTTGTTCCTTTGAGCAAAATTCACATGGCTTCTTCCAGCACCTTCTTATATCATGAGAGTTTTAGCTCTGAAAGTAGGTTTGAATAGATCCTCCTAATTTTTATTGATGTCATTAATTCTGACAGCAATGTGATTAAAATATGCACTTGTTTGTATTGAAAAATTTAAAACATAACCTTTCATTTTAATATTCTAACAGCTTGAGCAGCTTAATGGTTACAGCTTTAGAAAGTATGAGAGCATAATTATATCTATATGGCATTTGGTATATGGGCTTTTTAGTTTTCAAAATACTGCAAGCACATGGGTATTTTTTTTTCATATTTCTCAACCCCCTCCTTCACCCTCTTTTCCTGAGATATTTCACATAAATCCCTTCCAGTTCTAATAGTCTGTTTTGAATCGGTATGCATGATGGAAATGAAGATATGTGGTTTGCATGTACAGATGCAAACACGTGAGTCTGGGGAAAGTGAGCAGGGGAGAAATTAATTATATTTTTAAGAGACACAATTTCATTTTTGCCCCTGCTAACTGCAAGTAAAATAATGTAATGGCTTAAAAAAAAGGGGGGGTGGTGATAAATATTCAGGGAAACCCTGTTCATGTGCAGATGGGATTCACTTACAGTTATTAGTAAATTGTTCATTTCAAAGTGAGTGCTAGTAAAACCAATATACATACTTCAGAAGTCTGTGTGCATGATCTAGACAGTGCCACTGATCTGATTAATATTTTATGTGAAAAATTCCATAATTCTTCCTGTGTAATTTATTATAGAATAGCCCTATCACTGTCTGCTTAGAAAAAAAAATTATTTGTAAACTGAAAGCATCGTGCTTATTTGGTACACTTTTTTTTTTTAACTTTCCTAGCATCCTGTTAGATGTTGAGATGAGTCTGTACTTTAATGTCATCGTGTTCCAGATTATAGCGTGTTGGCATACCATTTCAAGTGGCCTACTAACTTTGTCTCTTTCCTGACCTGTTGGATTACCCTTTGTAAGTGTTAGGAACATGTACATGCAGGGATGTATGGAGTAATTTTATCCCCCAAATTGTGAGTCATTATGAGGAACTGTTAGAAACTCCTTTCAGGATGGAGTGAGTGATATTTTATTAAATTGTTTATCCATAGGTATAGTTTAAACATGATAATTATTCTCTTAAAGAACACAGGTATAGGCAGAAGATGCCATACACAAGGGTCAACCTCTTCATGTAATTACATTTTTTTCATTGCCTAGTTTCCCATCTGTCCTCATTTTAAAAAGGACAATTTCATACATCTCTGAATTATGAAATTAAAATCTCATTTTTACTAGTCTCTCAAGGACAAATGAGATGTTCCAAAATGTTCTGATGCAAATTATCTTTTGGCAAATTCATTTTAATTTTGCTAATGATTTCAAGTTTACAGAAAATGGTCCATGTGCATCATTTGAAGTCAAGGAAATAATAACAAAAGATTCACAGTTTCTGGTGAGACCTACATGTTTCTGCTTATATCAACTTATACTTTAAAAATGCAGTTTTTAATCCTTAAGTTATTCAGTGAATAAAAATAGACCCTATATGATCAAGTAGTCATCTAATTGCACTTTAGGCTTCCATATGCATACTATTTTATATACTTTAGCAAAAACAAATGAACCTCCACTTTCTACGAATTAATTATAATTAGCAACTGAGTTAATGTTTTCTTTTGCATTCTTTTTCTATGTATCCCTGCGAAACAAACATTATTCTAGGCATGGAGTACACAATTATTAGTTCAACTTGAAGTGATTCTGTATAAAATTGGCCTCATATTTATTCATTCAGAAAATGAGCAGGGAGAGAGTGCATATTTTATAAAACTCCAACAATTTCAGTATCAGATAACCCTTAAGCAAAGTAAGATTTGACCCTTTCAAAATTGCTTAATGAATTGATATTACACAGAATATCTTCTTAAACTTCTGTAGAATTTTTCCCCTTTCCCTGAAGCCTTTGAACATAAGCTTTGGATCACAGACCCTGCATTTAAATGCTGAAAATACGATTGTGTTTTGATTGCTTTTTGTGCATCTTTATGATAGAGGCATTCATTCTCAGAAAAACTATGCCAGCACTTGACAGATTATTGCGGATGCCTCTAAGTGAGAGAATGGGTCAAATTAATTGAAATGCTATCTTACAGAACAGCAACTAAATTCCATGATTTCATATAGCAAGGATGCATCTCCTTCAGCCAAAAATGGGTTTGCAGGGAATGCACCTTGTTATTTTGAGAATCTACTTGCTGTCGTTTTCAACATACTCTAAGCACACCTGGCCCATGCCTAGAACTTCTTTGCAATGTTGGTCAGGGCCATCAAAGATGAGGCTATGTTCATTAATCCCTAACATGTACATGATAGTTCTCTAATGTATTTGTCACAAACTCAGTGGCCCAACAGGCACAGAAGACAGCTGCAGGGGCTTCTGAAAGACTTGAAAGTTATTCTCTGGGCTCCCTTCTCCTAAGATCCAGCTCAGCTAGCTTGGGGACATGAATGCATTTCAAATAGCATTTGTAACGACGCCACTGTCTTGTTCTACTACACAAAATTGGCCAGTAAAAGCTAACAACAAGTGAGACCTTCACACAGTGACAAGTGCAATATTGGGCTTTGCACTGCACATCGGCCACACTTTCCTCATGATTAAGGAAGTGAAATTCACTGAACACGTAATTTTAGTAGCAAGAAAGAAAAACATCTTTTTTCTATTGTTGATGTTTAGCAGCTTCACTATTGAGATGGACTTCTGATGGGTCTTCCTGATTGCTCTTATTTGACAGTCACATTTCAGGAGTGGGCTTAAAGCATCCAAGGCAGTCCTGTCTATAAGCATGCAAATTTCTTGAATACGCAGCCTGTGTTCTTTATTCATCACCGGTCCAGGGAAGGAATGACTCAAGGAAATATAAGACAAATTGTATGTTTTGTTTGAAATTTTTCTATTAAGGTACATTAAAAATAGTGAAAGAAAACCTGCTAAAGTTACATCTTAATGTGTTTTATTCCCATCAAAAATACTAAACTGTACATCTTTAATGTGCAATTCAAGCAAAAATGTTTTTGACATATTTATTCTAAATGTGGGAAATTAGGTATGTATTGTAATGTATGTTGATATGGGGAAGTCACATGTTTAGTACTTCATAGCCATACATTGCTAAATGTTACTTACTATGTTATACAGCATGTAACTGGGAATTGAATGCTGACAGATATATGAGTGCCATTCACTATGTTTGTCAAATGAATGAGTGAATTATAATAGTTGACAAGGTTCAACCTATCTAGACTAATTTTTTGGTGCTAAACATCATTTTAGATGAAGTCCAAATACCTCATTATAAAATTTCCATGGTAAGTAACAAAAAGCTGTGGTTTTATTTTTATTTATTTTCAGCTTAGGATACTCCTTTTTTGAATAATGTTACAGCTTCCAAGTAGTTATATGGATAAAATAGAGTAAAATTGTCTGAATATCTAAAAAGATTCATTTGTTGGTACTTTCTGTTTCATTTTTTTCCATGGTGTGGAATGAAATTCATATGTTCATATTTTTATGTCTGTGAAATCTTTATTTTTATTCATTAGAAAGAAGCCAATTAATTTGCATTCACTAATCTCCCATTCCTCACATTGTAATACCATTCTCTTTATATCTGAAGGGAAAATTGTTAATACTTCCTTTAAGCCTATAAACTTAATTTCCATTAAGGGAACTGGTAGTTTCAATGAAGATAGCAATATCTTGCAAATTTTATCCCTATTGTTTGGCTTTTTTTTTTATAGGCTTGTCTCTATCATTTCCATTTGTGGCACACGTGTAAAATATGTAGGCTGGTATTTTCTTGTTTTGATTTTTTGTTTCTCTAACTTATATGTTTAATGGTAGAAAAAATGATAAAGTGATGCAAATTGAGACATGCTCAAATTATTCCCCTAAAGCCAATAATGTTTAATTATTTCAAATTGCTTATTTTGTAAAATTTTCAAGCAAGATATTTCAGTTTTTAAATTTTCCTATAAATATTAAATAAAAAGTTGAAATAAAATCGACTCTGAAATGGCCTTAGATTAACTGCCATCAATAAATCAGAAAGTGCATTTCTGTGAGAGAAAAAGCTTCAGAATAAACATCTATAGATGACATTGACCTATTTATGCACTGTTTTGTTTATGCCTGATGCATTTATGAAGAGAAGTGTAGGAAAAGGCTCAGAAAACTCAAGCAGCATTCATCACTGGTTCTTACTGGATTTATTTTCTCTTTATTATTCTGAACCTTTTATGCTTTTTGTGATACTAGAAAAGAATATTTAAAAGCAATTTTGAAAATGCAGAAATTAGATCACATTGTAATTCAGGAAATAGAACACAGATTTGTTTCAGAAAACTAAAATTAAATTTATTGTTACTTAATTTATACTGTGTTTAATATAAGTTCGCATATGAGTTCCAGCTGATAAATCTGTTTTTGGTTTCTCTCTCTATCTCTTCCTTCCACCCTCCCTTCCTCCATCCCTTTAATTGCTTTCTGAGTCAGATTATTCCTATAATAGCCCAGGTTAGCCCACAGATCAGTAAGTAGCTTCATTCAGCTCCAGACCCTCCTGCCTTAGCCTCCCAAGTCCTGGAATGATAGACCTGACTGTCTTTATCTGACATATCTTAGTGTTGATGGAAACCTAACGAATAACAACAACCAGTGGCATTACTGTCTCAGACCATGTGCTGTTGTTACTGAATATTTGATTAGTACTAAATCATGATAAAAAGAAAAAAAAAACTTTTTAAATATGTTTTTGGTTGATACATGTTACCATGCCAGTACAGAAAAAGTATGTTTTTATATAATTGCATTTCTCTTTTATAAACAAGCAATAATGATAGTTAATGTTTATGGTATGGCTGTCATGTCACAGTAAACATGTTATTTAGATGCTGTACTCATCCTTTACCATACCCAGAGGATTATAGCTGATCCAGGGGCATATACCTGTTACATATGTCAGTCTGAAAAGTTGAACTGTGTATCAGTCATCACAGCGAGCTATGTACACTGACCAGGGCCAGTTTCATCTCACATTTTATAAGGTGACTTTTGCTTTATAATTAACACCATACAATAACAAAATAGTAGTATTTCTCTATTCCCTAAAATATAGTTGTCTGACTATAGTGCTTTTGTCCCCTCCCGCCCCCACCCCAGAGGTAGAGTCCTGCTATGAAGCTCTGCCTAGACTCCACTCACCACCTCCTGCTTCCAGAGCTCCTGAGCTGGGATCACGGGTGTTCACCATCCCTAGGGATCCTAAACTCATATTTAGAATAAATTGGTAATCTAGCTTAAACAAATGTATGACCCAGCTGCAGCTCCCAAGTGAGGGTGAAATATTTTTCCATGTCTTCAGACCTAGTGAGTAAGAAGGGAAACACCCTTGTATGCTTCTACCTACTACATTTATGATTTTAGTATTTTTAACTCTGAAAATACTTTTTAAGCACAAGAGTTTGAGATAGTTGCTTGCTATGTAGCCAAGGCTGGTCTCAATTGGTGATTACCCTGTCTCAGTCTCCAGCAATCTGGCATTATAGGCATACACCACCAAGTCTGGTCCACAATAACTTTCTATGTTACCCACTATTGACTGTTTTTGTAAGTATTCTTGTGATTTTACTTTGTAATAAAGTTGTTAAATTGTGGCTCTTAATAGCATTAAAAAACTAATATTCAAGAGAGATTAAAGGATCAGAACGGTGCAAGTGAGTAAACAGGCATGCTTCTAAGAACACCTAATTATTGCAAGATAGGATATAATTAAGTGCTAAAGTTGTGTAATACAAAGACAGTAAAGGCTACAGAGTGTCTAAGGAGTAAATCAAAGGACCATATTGTTATGTTGGACAGGGATGGCCAACTTAAATTGTGAAAAATCAAACAAAATTAAAACAAGGCAAATTCACACAAGGTTTATGATTCTGTTTAGTATTTGCAGTTTGTCTTTTAAAGGCATATAGCATTTATTAGGTATTTCCATCCTTATTGATTCCTTATCCTTATATTTCAAATGTACTGGTGTACTTATATTTGCATGGTAGGTCAATGAGGGAGGCATGAATAGTAGTTAATCTTTCTTTGTGTTTATTGTGTAGCCTAAGGCGTTTTCTGTCAGTACTATTCAATTTCTTGTGAGGAAGATGTTGGTTTCATATTACAGAGAAGACTGGGGCTCAGTGTATCTCTGGAACCTGACACTTAGCTGTGATTCTCAATAAGAGACACAGTGGAAAGCCATCTAGAAGTTTACCTTCTTTATTCTCCACTGCAGTTAGTGATCTTTCTGAAAGATCAGCCACTAGCCCCGAAAATCTTCTTGTAGTTTGCTACAACTGTTTGAGAAGGAGGCAAGGCTTTGCACAGCTGTTGGAGAGAATGTAGTAATTTACCTCAAAGTATATTTGAACCTGTGAAGAGTGTCTGGGAAGGTGCATCCAGTGTGCAATAAGTAGACTTAAGATAGAGTATACCAAAGAGACTGTTCCCAGAGCTTTAGGACATTATCTCTTTACCTCCTACCCCATAATGCTGAACAATGATGACCACATTCCACTTATTGTGGATATATACATTGCATGTGAAAGATGAGTAGGTTGATGAAAACTGGAGAATTAAAGCTATTGAGTTGTTATTGTTGCCACTATTTTCTTTTACCCTCTTTCATTTAACACCCATCATTCTTCCTTTGTGGATATAAAATATCAACTGTGGAGACTATTAGAGAAGAGAGATGGGAGAAGAGGGAGTAGTGAAGGTATGTGAGAAGTGATGAGGTAGTCAATATGATTATATACATTAAGTGCATGAGTGAGAGTATCTCAAAGAAACTCACTATTTTGTATAATTAACACACAGTTATATGAAAAGAAAAAAATCAACTTTGATTGTGCCAGTTCTATGCTAGAGGAGGAAGAGACCTAATTATTCATACAGGTCTTAGTGTAGACAAACTGGACTAGCTTAATATGCAGTCATTTGCTTCTTTTGGGGGAGTGAGTATTTACATTTTTTTCAGAGAAAATCATTCATTAGATGAGTCTCAAATCTCTGTTGATGAAATGTTAGATATGGAGCATTTAAGTAGTGGCAATGACAAAGCTGATGACAGCTAACAGGCATTGAATGACAAATATGTGCCAGGCACTGAACTAAGTGCCATGATGATGTTTTTAAATTTAACCTTCATGACAATTTCTATGAGGCAGGACTATCTGTACCTCTGTTTTTAGTTGATGAGGGTTTGGATCATTTTTCCAGGACAACTTTGATTCGGTTATTGTGATCTTCATATGATACCACATATTCATGCTAGTGACAATGGTACTACCTAGTGAATATGTGAATTTGAAAGCAAAATAACGCACAAGTTGTATTGAATGAACAAAGGGTCAAATACTAAGATGAAATAAATCACTTGTCAACATGAAGAGCAAATCCAAGTGTATATTTTGTTAGAAAAATGCATTTCAGCTATTACCCAGTGAGACTGTATGTCTCAGTGTTTGCATTCCTCATGAAAAGTGCCATTATACCATTCCAATAATATAATATTATACAACACAATAATTGGTGAATGTGTTGGTTAGTGTTTGTAATGTTGAAGCAAGCAACCCTCAAACAAGAAGCTAGGTCCAGCTTTGTGGCTTGTAGGCAAGCCTATGGTGAATTTTCTTGATTAATGGTTGATGTGGGAGGGTCCAGCCTACTGTAGGTACTGGAATAGCATGGGAAGGTGTTTCTGGAATGCAAGAAAAAAAAAAAAAAAAAAAAAAAAAGGAAACTGAGTTGAGTAAGCCATGTGGAGTGAACCAGTAAGCATCTGGCCTCTTTATCAATACTTGCTTCCAGGTTCCTGCCTTGAGTTTCTGCCCTGATGTCCCTCAATAATTGACTATGAACAGGATGTGTAAACCAAATAAACCATTTCCTCCCAAGTTGCTTTGTATTATTTTGTATATCACAGCAATATAAAGCAAATGAGGACAATGAGCCTAATCAAAGTAACTGAACTGATTCTTAGATTTTGTACATTTTCAAGTAGTTCCTATATTGAAAAATAGTCTAAGAGTTAATGTAATTCATCTAGTGTCCAGTTTCAACTTCCCCATGTTTCAGATCTATACCTTTTGCTTTCTTGGTTTGTTTGTGTACCACTTTGAATCTTATCTCCTTTCTCTTTTTATTTTGACAGTTGTATCTGCTCTTCACTGCCTAAGCCCCCTGGAACTTGCTCTGTGTCTTGGCTTTGCTGGTGAGCACTTCTAGAAAAGTTGTACATCAGATATCCATCCACCCTCTTGGTGAGTGAGATCATAGCTACAGTTTTGTTTCTTTCTGCCTTGTATTATGTTTGGGTTGTTGACCAAAATGTTTTCACACTGGGGCTCAGGAGAGCGGGTACCAAATCTGCAAGAGAAACTGGGTGTTTTATTTGTTTGTTTTGTTGTTGTTACTTTGTTGAATTTTATATGTATTTTCTTCTTTGCCCTATGGATAGTAATTTGTTCTGATATTTTTCTCTCCTTCAAACCTGCTATAATTTATTTTTCTCCCACTCACTTAAAGACTTTACAATCCCTCACTCTGAGATGCCTAATTTCTGCTTGGATGGATTGCCTAAGGCCAGCTCACGATCCATATATTCTACCATATAGGTTGTCCACTACACATTTATTTGGCATGTAAACATGGGAATTCAGGGGAATGGTTGTGACTAGCTGGACAACCTAACTTCATTTTGTAGAGTGGAATGACTTTTGGATGAAAAAGCTTTGCTCCTTGATTGGTTTAATGGGAATCTACACAGGCTTTATACAGCAAGCCAGAAGGAATTCATTGAGTTTCCTTAGGTTCCTAATTCAATCCTCTGTTCCTTTATTGCCCTGAACTGTCATTCTCAATATGCTGCTCTATATCATCTTGCTCCACATAACAAGTGTTCCCTGGGTTATTTCTATGTATTATTATAACACTTTTCCTCTTTCGTTTTATATTTATTCATTTTGTTTATGCTTTTGGGGACCAACTCAGGGATCCGGCACATAGTGGGAAAATTCTCTCCCTGTGATCTCTCCCTCTCTTGTTTTTGTAGATCTTTGTTTCATATTTTCATATGTCCAAGCCTATGACGATGACTGATTTGGCAATAGAACATTTTCATGGTTCCATGGAGAAGTTTTAACATATTATGCAGTTCTTGTTGGTGAAAGGTAGCCTGACTTAGCTGAACTATTGGTTCCTGCCCAATTTCAGTCTTGGGGATACAGACAAATGTTTTATAGTAAAAGTTAGGTATAAGAGATGATCTTTAAAAGTAGCTAAAAGAAAAAATGAATACAAAAATATCCTATTTTTTAAATGCAATTTTTTTCTCCTTTTTTGTAGCAGAAGTTTGCCTGTGGTAATGAGACAGCAAGTAAAGATGACTTAAGTGGTCATGGAGGAGGAATGGGTTTAGACACAAAGTTGGTCACTTAAACACATACAACAAGAATGTGTTCCTAAAATACTAATACTTAATTATGTGATTGGAGCAATTTAAAAAGTACATATGAAGATTATGGAAAGCTGAATGTTGCTCTCAAAGAAGCTGCAGTTAAATTAGATGATGCAATGTGGGTTTGAATTAGTACTTCCACATCTAGGTAGAGATAAATGGATGTTAAGTGTTGCCAGCAAATCTAGTTCCCCCTTGTTGGCAAGAAACTTAAGTACATGCATTTTGGTAACTGTTTTGTTGTCTGACAGGGCTAAATTATCACATCCCCTCATCCCCTTGAATTTTTTCTGGGTATACAACCTGTGCAAGAAGTTTCTAGTAAACTAGTTAACAGCACTGTCTGGATCATACTGCGTGTTCATGCTGAGAAAGATTCCCAGCTGAACAAACGACACTCTGCATAAATTAACTGTTTCTGTGGCACAGTTGTTCTCTTGTTTTGGAAGTGAGATTCAAATTGGCTGTTGTAGTCTGCACTGGACAGAGGGGCCACTCTGACTTCTCCAAGTTCTCTTCTCAAGGCTGCTGTGCCTCTTTCCATCATCCTTCCCAGTGTCTCTTGGTGGAAAATTCTTGTGTCTATTTTGCTTTAGTTCTTAAGGAATATAATCAAGTGCTTAGGAAATCCATTAGGCATGTTGCGTTGTCAATTTTGGAAGAAATAAGAGTGCGTATGGTGAAACAGACCCAAGACTCTGGCATATTCTATACCAGCCCATCTGTCCTCCCTCGACAAGTAACACACCACGGAGCTTCAGAGTTAGAGAAAGGAATTTTATGGGGCAAGACCTGGAAGAATGAGGTATGGGGCAATTCCATTTGTTCTAGAGTTTCCTTGACCTTGTCCCTGCTACTCTTCTCTCTGTTGTTGTCATCTGAATCTTGGCAGGTCATCAGTCATGTGACTTGCTTTTCTAGAAAACAGGTCTTTGTGCTTTTGTAATGTATGGAGGCTGAGGGAAGAGACAGAGCTTAGTGAAGACAATGAGTAATTGCCTGGTGATCTGGGAAGAAACATAAAAGGTTATAAGAGGTTTGAGACACTCCCTGGGTATTAAAGACAAACTTCAGAATTTCTAGCTAAGCATACCAGAACCTGAACTCATTGCTAAGGTCCATGGATGTTCTTCAGGGAGCTGCCTAGCACACGGTTCTGCCAATACTTACATTTTTTTAAGAGTTTTAATGATGTCTTCTTATCATCTAATTAGAGCAGTATTTTAATCTTTAACTGCTGAAACTAAAACTGTTTTAGACTGTGGCTCTCTAGCAAGCCGGTGGGTAGGGCAGGCCTTGGCTTACAGAAAACTACTATCCACTTACAGAAAGCAGTCTCTTTACAGTGTGATATGAGTTTTTTAATGACAGTGAACCTGCTTTCAAGATGCCTACCTACTTGGAAAAGGCTCTGCAAGGCTTCTGCCCTCTGTTGCTCATCTAGAGTGTCACTTCCAGCCCTAACAGTGTGAATGAGCATGGCTCTGTCAGATAGAGAGAGGCTTTGTACACACTCCCCTAGGGTTGCACTGTGACCTTTCTTCCTTCCTCCTCCTCCTCTGACTTTCCATTTTCACTATGGCTTGCTTACGCCTGAAGTTGCAAGTGCTACTCTTTTGGCTCTTACAGTAAGTGAGTCAGTGTCCAATGCCAGGATTCTATCTAAAACCCTTCTATGTGATCACTTTTAACTGGGAGAGCTGTATAAAATGTTTCTAACTACAGTTTGTCTTCTTATAAAAAACTAGATCTAAGTGTAGAGCCTGTTCATATGGATCTCATTTCCAAAGCCATAGGATGGGCTTATAGCCAGACCAGGATAAAATGTAAGGAATGATTTTATTAATAAGAAGGGCATAATTTGGAGCTGAGTTTTTCACTACTTAGATTGAGGAGAAAACTAAAACCCAGCAAGGAAAAGGCCCCTACTTTTAAGGATTGTTTCCATCAAAGTTAACAGTATAACCTATTTCCCCCCAATTGCTTATGCTGTTTAAATATAACTCGGTTTCAAAATGAAGTACACAGTTGTATTTTAGGCAAGAGTCCTGCAGTGGGTGTTGTATAGATTTTCCTCCCTATCTGTAGATTGCAAGCTGACATTCTCAGCTCCCCCCAACCCCTTCTGAAAGGTGTGCAATACACACTAGGTGTTGAGTATATAAGTGGTGATGTCTCTTTTAAGAAATGAAATTAACACATTTCAGTATAAGAGCTGGAATTATTAGCATCACATAGAAAGCACAGCACCGAGCTCTCTTGTCATCTCCTTCTCTGCCAGCAGAAAAACACTCTTTACCACGACACACGACTACTCCATGGCTAACCTTTAAGATCAACACATTTTGAGATGTTTTTTCCACACTACATGCCTGAGTTGCCTTTGAACATTGTGAGATTTATGGCAGGTTTCCTTTAAATATTTCACACTCTCTCATATAAAGTCAGGCAATATTATGCATTTCAAGAGATATTTTCACAGAAATTAAAAGAATATAATAAAAGCCACAAAATCAGAACTAATATGTAATGTCTATGGTGCTTTAAAGCAGCAAGTATTAAGGGGAAAGGATAAAGGAATTCTAGATAAATAACATGTATGTATTCTAAACCATTGTTCTCTTTTGTATAAGTCAGCATGTTTTACTCATCAATGGCTTTTCAAATCTGAGGTTTCATTAGATAAAAAAAAAATCTAAATTTTCTCAACTAGGAATGAGGGAGAAAAAAGGGAATGAATATTTTTTATTCTTAAAGCTGTTTCTCTAGATCACTAACCCCTGTTTAGCTTTTTGTTTTGTTTGTTTTGAATAAGTACAAAATGAGCTCATTCCAAAGAAAGGCATAGAATAATAAAGCATATGACCTGATATGCTATGCCATAATAAATTGTCACATATGTTTTTAAACAATGAATTGTTTAGTTTCTATTCCAGTCCTCACTTATGTTGAGGCAGGGATGTCCTGGTCTTGTGTTTGGCAACTTTCATTGAGATACAGTGTAAAGTCCACAAGCTTTTGACTTTGGAAACTGGTAGCAGCCATTTGAATTAGTCTCTGTAGAAAATTGAGACAGACTGTCTTTGAGTAACTCAAGTAACTCTTGAGAAACAGCCTTAAAAATCAGAGTTCACATTTATTTTTGTTTCATTAAACCTTGGCAATTCAGGCGAACAAATAGTACAGGATTATAGTAACCAAAAATTTAATATAGTATTGCAAAAATATACAGAAAATTAATTCTATATGACAAGTCTAATTTTATGGTAACATCAAAAATGGAAACGGGGACTGATGTGTCAGTTTAATATAAATGAAATATGATTATACATAAATTGATATTGTTCATGGGTGAGTCAAAATACTATGCTTAAAAGTAATTGGTTATCTGCTTATGTGTGAGTGTATATGTTTTGTGTGTACTGAGTTTTGGTGGCTGCATACTCTACCAAACTCTAGAGAAAAGGTCATAAGGCAGGCATGTCAATAAAGAATAAAAGACTGTAAGGTGTCAGGCCTATAGAGGAAGTAATCAAGTGCAGGAAACTCTTGTTTCTGGCCGACTTTGTTCCATATTCATCTCCATCAAAATAAAGATATGAACAAACACTGAAATAGTGCTTTGAGGGAGAAATGAAGGGTTAAGGAAAATAAAATTTTCATCAGCCAAATCCATACATGTTTAAGAATAACAAACTGTAGTGATAATGACTCATGGACATAGCACAGTAGCTAAGGTCTCTAACATGTGTACATTCCTTGTATGAAAGACAGGCTCCTGGGCTGAGGAACCCTGCACAACATAGCAGCCCTTTCCCAGTGACAATTTCTAAAGGGAAGGCCACCAAGGAAAAGAATACACACACACACACACACACACACACACACACACACACAAATGCAAAAACAAAAATGTGGCACTCAGCAGATCCTGGAATGACACTTCTTTATAGTATGCAAAGTAAAATACAGCAGAGAGGGTGTCTCCTGGTTGCAGATCTGCTGGTGACATGCACAGTGAGTAAATGGACTTTTCACTGCTCTGTGACATGAGTCTTGATTTATGGGTTGCAAATATATATATATATATATATATATATATATATATATTTGAGAATCTTTAAAAGATTTTAACTTTTGGCTAGAGAGATGGCTCGGTGGCTAAGAGTTCTACCTGCTCTTTCAGAGAATTTGAGTTCAATTCCCAGCACCCACATGGTTGTTCACAACATTCTGTAACTCTTGTTTCAGAGGATCCAAAGCCCTCTTCTGGTCTCTGTGGGCACCAGGAATACACATGGTGCACAGAAATACATGTAGACAAACATCCTTATACATTTAAAAAGTTAAAAATCTTATAAACTTTCAATTATATGTTTAATATTTTATATGAGGACAGTTAGAATTGTGCACATAGTATGTACATATATAAATATTTATATACACATATGCATGTATATGTATAGACGTCTCCCTCTAAATCATTTAAAATGTGAACAGTATGAAAACCTTCTAATAGCTCCTGGTATGCATTTCATCATGCAACAGTACATGAAATATGGTGTATTCCAGAACAATGACTAATATCAAAGATTGTATGTAAGTATATGAAAATGAAATTATTCTACGTGATTGCACTATAAGGACATACTAGAATTTGTTAATAGTATTGAATTATGAATTATTTTTAACATCTCAGGTATTTTTGCTGCCCATTTACAACCTCACATCACAATTTCACATTACTACTGTATTGAATAGGCTGGGTAGAAATTAGAAATTAGAATGGAGTAGTACTTTGGTTACTAGGAAGTGCTTCCTTTTCATAAGCTGTCCCATTTCTTCTCCTGTGAGTGAGGACTGCCTCTCTTCCAGAGGAAGACAGTACAGTTCACATGCAGCTCCGTGGACTGTCAAAAGGCAGAAACTCAACAGAATTTTTTTCCCTGCTTTTTTTTGAGTCAGTATTTACCTTCCCAGGTTCTGGTGGATGACATAACATTCCCATCTTATTTAAGAAGCCACTTAAGAAACCTTGTGAGACAGGAGGATTTTGAGTTCAAAACCAATTTGAGATAGCTAACCTCATCCTGTTTCAAAACACCTCAATGCCTGGGGTACATCATAGTAACAAAGCATTTTCTTGGCATGCGTAAGGTATCGGGTTAAATTTCCAGCAATATGTAGAACCAATTAACTAAAAAGTAATAATGTTCTAAATATTTGTATATACTATCTTAGATAATGTAAGTTTATTTTTAAATTCAGTTTTTCTTGCTTTCTAAAAGTTTCAATTACATTGAAAGATCAAATTTGGTCCTTTAAAAAAAAAGTGAAGTAAGTGATATAAAATTCAGAGGAGAGAATAATCATTGTCGTTATCATTGTGGGCATAATGCAAAAGGAGAGCCTCAGAGAGAATGGATAGCACAGAATGAGCTGTAAATAACAGGTAGGGATTTGATAAGCACACTGCAGAATAATAATGACAGCTTATTGAGGCCGATTACATGCCAACTGCTGTGTTAGACTTTCACTGCAGCCACTTCACAGCATTCACCACAATGTTATACAGGAATTGATATTATCTCATTTTGCATATGAGGAAAGTGAGACTCGGAAATATTAAACAGTCTCCCCAAGGTCGGACACCTAATGTATGACAGCAGAGGGATTCAAATGCCACCCTTCTCTTCTTCCTCCTATCTAGCAAGCCCTTATCCCAGGTGTCAAATGCTACTGATTTGACAACTCTCAGCCTCTCAACTTTTATGTTTCTTCTATAAGACAGTATTAATCCGGCTTGCCTATGATTACAAACTATTTTCATTAATGTTGCATTGTTAACAAGGAGCACAATTCATGTTGTCCGTGACACTGGACAACATCTAAATGATTAACACAGCCATAGAATGAATATTACCCTCTACTTAAATTTCTTCCTACCTGTTACTTAAAGGAAAATACTTTGTTATACCCATCCCATAAAATATCTACGTAGCTGTGGTTTTGCCCCAAGGTATTAGTGATCCATGGTCAACTATGTTTGTCTAAAATACTAGATGGGTAGATTCATAAACAGTTTGTAAGTTTTAAATGCTGTGCTGCTTTGAGTAGTGTGGAGGAATCTCATAATAACCTTCTGTCCTTCACTTAGAGCGCAGATCACACCTAGGTCCAGAGTATCTCTGCTGTATATACTACCTACCCTGTTAGTCCTGATATAACCATCTCACTTCTCAATTTGACTGTTACGTTGCCTTGATGCTTGAATTATTCCATTTAATTATTGTTGTCCATATCTTTGTGCATCATTTATACATTGAACTTCCTTATTGATGCACATGTATGATAAGCACTTATGTGGTTTATAGCATATCTGTGCTTTCAGGCATCTATTGGTGGCTGTATATAACAGAGGAATATAAGTCATAAGAAACAGTAGTTTCAGGGTGAGCTACATTAGCCAATAGTATCTAGCCTGCAATTAGGAGTTCTAAATTGTTTTTATTTTACATACACCAATATACATACATATATATTCATAACATATAATTGTGTTTCTTTGAAAACTTTGTGTACTTTATAAATGACATTTTAAAGATAAATAAAAGTAAGAGATTATAATTTCAATAATAGGAAAAAGTTCCTGTTGTGAGTTAACAGTAGAAATACAAGTGGGAAATAATGCACGGCATGAAATAGATAGAGAATCTTAGCAAACTCCAGGGAGTGCCACTAGGATGAAAAATGGAAGGTGCAAAAAAGCATAATACAAGGACAAGGTTTATAAAGCACTGGCGTTTATGCTCCACAAGCATGGTAATGTCATGGGTTAGTGAGGCACTTGTCTGAATCTAAATCCTTGGAGGAGAGCAATGATTCCTGGCTTACATTTAGCTAAGTCCAGAAAACCTCCTGAAGTCCTTGAGATATAATAATTTCTCAGTGACCATTTTCTGAAGGAAGCAGTCAATTCTATCCAATGAAGAAACTTCTCTGAGTATGCTTTATGTGTGCACGGTTCCATCTAAACATTTGCTGTGAGATTGACATAGAAAGAAAACGTGGATGAATTCTAAGTTTAAGAGTTGTGTGACCTTAAGTGAGGCCAGCAGTGTCAGTAGAAGTATTTTGGAGACTGGCTGCTGTCAGATGAAATGTCGCTGGTACAAACTGAGGTATTATATCGATTCAAGAGGCCCAAAGTGCACACAGATGTCATCCCTGGGAAGACTATGAGAGGCACCAGGAGAGAAATGTTTGCAGCCTCGAGTTTTCTCAAAGGAGACAATCAGTTCTCATGTCAGGGGTCTTCATGGATCACCATCATTGCATTGAAAAATGTGTCAGTAGGGCCTTTGAGGACCGGAAGGTTCTGCCCTCACATGGTAATTTTGTTCTTCTAACAGGATGTGGAGCAGGATAATTCAAGACCCAAATAATTGTACACTAGACTCTTTGACTCTATGTGCAAGGGTGTGTAAACTTAGGAAGTCCTGAGAGAATCCTTTTAAAGCTACTTGATCTTCCACTTGACATAAAATACATAATTTAGCTTACCAATTTAGATTTGTATGTAGGGAGTTAACCATTGGTAGCAAAACTATGCTTTGTGTGTAGTTACTTATTCAGCTATAAGCAATAGTTGGTAGTATCATTTTTTGCAGGCTAACATGAGCAAGGAAGTTACAGATATAATATGAGATTTCCCCAACACATTCCCTCAAGTTTCTTGTACACTGGTGAGTGCTGACAAATCCTCCTGCCTAAAAGGAGAAAGGAAGAATCATTTGAAAGTACCTTTCTGAAGTATCCATAATTGACTTTTGAATGCACGCATTCTGCAGTGGAGGCTTGCTTTAGAGCTGAGCATCATTCCACTTCCTCCTGTTTATATAAATCAGACAGAATTTTCCCATGATGCAGATAGATACATGTTAAAGCAAAGGCTAAAATTTAAGAACAATAGCAAAAAAGAGTTACAAATTTTGAAACTTAGTAACAGTTAGCAATTGAAAACCACACAGTATCATAGGCCAGATCTGCTTGCTAAAGAGTTAAAAAAAAAATATAGTCATTACTCTACGTATTTTTACAACATTCTGTAGGAAACTTGTTATCTTTTTGGTCTCCTGAAAAAGGCTGTTAGCCAACTAGTCTTGCTGAATTTTTCTCAGATTGATTTATCTACTGTTTGATCAGAATATAACATTGAAAGAATAATCATTTCATATTTAACAAATACTATTTTTTATTATAAAACAGAAAAAGAGTTCAACACTTTTTATCTATTGTGTCAATATCAGAACCTAGGCAGCCATTATAGCTAATACTTGCTAAGTAAGTGCTAATTATTCAAACAATGCCTTGATCAAGTATTCAGAAGCATAAAATTATTATATATGCATTTTATTTATTGTTTGCGGCTATTTCTCATATCACATACCATTTTTAACATGATAAAATAGTTTTAGTTTATCATTAAATTTATCCATTCCAGATTTCTAAATTAAGTCTAAATTCTTCCTTTGTACCCTCGAAGGTGACATTAAGTGATAAAGAATTTCTCCTGACCTCTCAGTGACTTCAAGAGACAATTTAAAGGCAAGGTGCAGCAGCATTCAAGAGAAGTTCACTATAAATTTATATGTGCTGCAAAATGGGGCAGTTGTCACCATAGAGATAGTATTCTTTTCTAGACTTGGTTTAAAATGAACATGGAGGAGTTTTCTAAGAAAAGATATATTAACAATCAGATATAATCAGAAGGTGTGGTAAAGCTTTAGTCCTGGCTCTCTGGAAGGCTGAGGCAGGAGGATGCCTGGAGCTCAATAGCTAAAGATAAGGCTGGGCAGTATGGTGGGTTCAAATAACCTCAGTGAAATTCCTTTGTGCTATTAGAGATCTTCGATGTTTGGATGTGCATTTAGAATTATGTATTCAGCATAATAACAGGGTGACCTGAAAAAGCATATTTGTTGTGCATGGGGGATGGCTCAACCTGGAAAGTGCTTACCATGCATTCATGAGAACCTCAATTCAGATTTCCAGCAGAAGGGAAAACCTACATTTGTTAGTGCCTGTCTCCAATCTGATGGTCACAGAGTACGGGAAGTAAAGACGGGTAGCTTCCTGGAATCCTAGCTGGCCAGCTTTCATGGCAAAATCAGTGAACTCCACATTTAGTGAGAGACCTCATATCAACAAATAAGGTGGGCAACTTTGCAGGGATGCATTGTCACCCTCTTGCCTCCATGTGCACATACACCTCCATGTACACACACACACACACACACACACACACACACACACACACACACACACACACAATTCTATTGCAATATTTATAGATATCTGGAAAGCTAGCATATTGTATCAAATTCTCCTAGAACACATTGTATCCATATTGGTATTCCTCTAAAACTCACTGACTGTTTTGTATTTGTAGGAATTATTTCCATATACAGTCATTTGTATGCATTATTTCTTTTAGTACTTTTGTCCTTACAGAATGTGTCTGAGTGGTTTCCACAGGTTGCTCAGCTAATATCCTGTGTCAGATTTAGTAGTCAAGCCAAGGTTCAAATTAAAAGTCATAATCAGAAATGACTACAATCAAATGTCAAAGCAGATATCACGGGGCTTTAGAACCCTGATTAAGAGCAGCCATTCCTTGCAGGTCACTGTTTTGAGCAGCACAGATAGGTGAGCTCCTGATATGAGCTGGAGAGCCCTTACCTGCCATTCCTTTCCTATTTAACAATTAGCAATTCAGGCACCAATAACCAAAACTATAGTGTTAGTCATCTCCTATATTACCTATGTTACCTCTCTATACTCCTGGCATTTCCCATCACCCAAACTGGAGGATACTCTTCCAGTCAGGAGGGGCGTCTTCACCAACTGAGAATGTAGAGCAAAACTATCTTATCAGAACCAACCCTGGCTGCCAGGTGGGGACAGATGTCACAGCTAGCCTACCCAGAAACATTTCTGTACGGGTTCTTTAGAAAATAACAAGTGTCAGCTATCATGCCAAATACCATGATGCCATTCTTATTTCCTCCCTCTTGCTTTCTATGTGACATGCATCAGATAAGACTGCCCAGCATACCCTTCGTTTTCAAAATTGTGTAGAACTGTTTATTATTTCTAGAAGATGTCACAATTTCTGGGAGGATGTGGTCCTTGAGGAATGTTCATCAGTATCTGAAAACTTTGACCCTCTTTCTCAGGATGGTCATAGTGTTACCTCTAAAAACAAAAATGGTAGAATTTACTTTGTTTCTTTGGCAAAGATTTTGCAGACTCGCTAGCCAATTTCTTCATTTCCCTTGAGGAAATATTTGGGAGCCAGCTGCTAAGTGCTGGTGTTTGCACACACCTGTCTGTTTACTTTTTAAAATGTAATTGAGAATATGCCTGGAAGCAGGAGCCTATTTCTCCAGTGTACTCTATGCAGATTGAGACATGCAGAAGACGATCATAGTCTTGTATTGTGCATCTAGTGCACAATAGTTCTCTAAGTTGGTGTTTTGAAAAGACATAACAATGAAAAGCTGCCTAGAATACAAACTGAATGGAGAGATGAAACACTAAAACATAACCCCGAGCAGAGCATGAAAATGACATAGCAATCACAACTCCATATCAAGTATTATTCTTTATCAATGGCTTTCAATACTGGCTGTACTTTAATGTCATCTAATAAATCTGATGTCTATCCCAACACACACACACACACACACACACACACACACACACACACTTAAACACGCACACATGCACACATGTGCACACAGACAGTGCCTGAATTCTAACTAACAGCAATTGTGGTTTGAATTGATGTAGTGTATAGTTTAAGCATCCATATTTCACAAATGCTAATCATATGGCATTATGCAACTGGTCCCAGATGCCACCCTAATGCCCACCTTCCTGGTTCTACCTCATGATGCTGTCCCCGTGCTCATTCCCTGAAGACAGCAGTCTGATTTCTCTGAGTAGTAGTGTGTATTTCTTCTTGGCACTTTTTGTTCCCTCTGATCCTTCTGTAGTGATACCCTATACTTGGTTCTTTATATGGTCAGGCCTTTTGAGTATTTTGTTCTCCACTCACTAGTAACTTGCTTGTGATCTCTATGAACAGAACCTTCAAGCTTTGTCCAGTGAGAGCCTAAGAACTGCTCTCCTGTTTTGCATAACACTCTAAAATCAGCATGGGTCAAGACCAAATTAGCTTCTATTTGTTTTCGACAAGGCAATCACTAGAGACAATAACTTTTATTGCTTTTATGTTTTAACATTTTATTTTCTGTGACTAAAATTTAGGCAGTGGCTATTTCTGAATTAAATAGCATTTGTATTTTTGGTGCATGGAATAGTATCTTGTATACTATAAGTACTTATATATCTGCTCTAGAAGTGTTCAGTATATAGATCACAAAACCAGGATTCTCTGCTATGAGGAAGTAGTGTATATTTTTGGGAATTAGCCAAGAAATTTCAGTAACTACCATGTATTGTGGTACATTTCAAATGAAAGAGGATGATCTTTGTCAAGACTGACTGAGAGTAGTCTTTGCCCAGGACCAGTATCGCTCAGGAGGTGTACTGCTGAATGTATCTCAGAATAGAGCAAGCTAGTTTGTTTGGACAGGATGATCAAGGACTGAGTAGTAAAGTTAATCCAACACTCTAAGATAATGAATTCTGTGAAGTGGAGGCTGCAACAGAAAATAAGTCACAATGGTATCTAACGTGGCTATCCCTGCGTGGCAGGGACACAACTGGCATGGGGGACCATAGACTCCCCAAGATTCATACAAACTGGAGGCTAAATTTTCCTGTGCAATGACAATTCCATGAACACTGGCTAACAAATACTAATGGTAACCATGAATTCTGCTGCACACTGAGTGTTTCCTTCAGTGGTGTCACAGGACCAAAAATGTTCATTACCTCATTTTAATCTTTACAGAAAACTGATAAGGTGACTAAAGCTCAGAGTGTGCCATCAGCACAACTAGGACTCCAAATAGTTAAGTGTTGGTGGAAGCCCAGGCCAGTGAAGACTGAAGTAGGATTTGAACTCAGCATCATGGAACACAGAGTTACTGCGCTTCTCCCACAATGCCCTACAGTTTTGTGTGAGTTTACTTTTCATCACTGTGGCTCTGTTCCTTCTCCACCTCCCAAAAATAATTTTGTCTGATCCAAGTAGAAGCTCAATCAAAAGTACAGGAAGTTTAAAGTCTCTTGTAGAATTGTTTACTGTAGGATTTGGAAAAACCAGCAAACAAACAACAAACAAACAAAAAACCTTTATTTTTTTTCAGCAGAAGGAGATTATGATTGTAATATAACACCAAAGTTACAGTTATAATTATGACAAAAAGAGGGAGGTACTTTTTATTCTTCATGTTTGATAGGTAATTTTTAATTCTAGTGAAAGCATGTAACACTCACCAATCAAGAGCAAGAATAGTTTTCTGTCTTTCAAACTGCCATCCAAATATCAATGCAAAGCAGACAACTGATGGCGTTTTGGTCCGGGGATTATATTTAAAGTGAGTGCAGATGCCTGAAAATGGTTTAGGTAATACAGGATGAGAAAGTCACTTAGGTGATTTTATGCAGATCCTAAAGGAGAATGGGAGCAAACTGAAATATTTCCTTTTCCCCATTTGTGTAAGGTGTCGTGCCTTTTAAAGAATACAGAGATTCAGAGTAGAATGGTGACAGGGCCTGAGTAGCAAGGGCTTGTCTCAGCATATGAAAATTTAGGTGTATCATTATGTATCAAGAAGTAAAGGCAACAAGGAGGACAGGTAAAAAGATGCTTTTAAGGAAGACATATCCCTTAGGTTAGGTTCAGGCTTCCAACAATGCTTGGCATGCACTATTTTGTTTCTCAGATTCTAGTGGTCTTGAATAGGAACTGTGGTTGAGTGAAACTGGGTCTGAGGGAAGAACTCAGGCATGCTTTCCTGCAAGTCCTGGGCACTCCTAGTTCAGGGCGGAGTTGTTCTGTATTCAAAATAGAGGATTGGCAGGTGACAAAAAAGGTAATTTCTCTTGAATTCAGGTAGCAGTACAAAACAAGTGCCACTTTCTGAAAAATAGCCTCAATTGGTACTGAGTACACAGGTGGTCCTATTTTTCTTCTCTCTCTCTTTTTTTAAAGATGATTTATTACTCTCAGAAAAGAATGATAATAAAGTATTCTAGCTCATTTCCCTAAAAGAACTAGTACTGCTATGGGTTTGTTTTTAAAAACAAACAGTTAATTCAAAACTAACAGAATCATCCGTTAAAACAACAACAGCAACAACAACAAAAAAGATGGTAGTCTCTTATTTACTTCATTTCAAAGTATTTTTTTAAACTCAGTCTCCCTAGCAACAGAGACATCTGTCTCTATTCTCTTAGTCATTAAAGCCAAAGAAAGTAGCTGCTTCAAAAATAATAAAGGCAATTTCTATGAATTGGGTAACTGTTAATTGTTGCCAAGAAATCTTAGTGAGATAATGAGGCATACAGCAATTGACAAAGATCTTTTCATTGATGTCTGAGCCTCCAGCAGCCCATGTTGGGTAGCTAATATATACAGGACCATCGATGAGGTATTGTGTGATTTGCTATGTAACATAAATAGAGAAGTGATCTTTACTCTTTCTAATTTCTGTTAGAAGTATGCCTTGCTGTGATTTCTCTGATTGCTTGGTAACTAATCATACCTCAGAATTCCAGGGAATATATTTGCCCATTACATTTCATGAAAATAGAGAGGTTTTGAAGCATTCACAATAGAGATCAATGCAGCAAATACTACAGTGGCTGCTGGTGGTGTGAAAACACAATATCCTTCTTATTTGAGTTGTAGACTCTGCAAAAGCATTTGAGTGAAAATACTTAAAATTGCACTGGATTCTAAAATGCATATTGGCATTTGTGCTAAAACTGTTTTCAGGCCCCTTATAATGCAACCCCAATCACCCTCTACAGTAGCTTCGCTAATAAACACAAAACAGTTTTTCAATGCTTTCTGCTTTCCCAGCAGCCATGGAAGCAAATTATATTAAGTCAGTATTTTTTATTATTGCCCTGTTTGGCTCATGCCTGGCTGTATGTGAAACTACTGTTAAATGGGTAATAACAGAAGGAGAAGCCAAGCATATAGAAGGAGCTTTTTGTGATTTTTTTTTTTTTGAATAAGGAAGTATAACTCTGATCAACAGATGTAGAATCGTTTATTGGATACTGGTCTTAGAAGCCACCTTTAATTTTTTTAAGGAGGAGATGGGCAATGGCCAATGGGAACTGTCAAAAATTATTTCTAATTTCAAACTTTGGGTGCTGATAAAAACTACATTTGTATGAATAAATGCTAAGAAAAATACAATGGATTCTACACTACACACACATCAATTTTAGTGAGTATCTGAATATGCTGTTTATTTTTTGATAAAGCACATTGTGATATGGTACAGCTAAGAAACAAGGGGCATAGAACATATTTTATCCCCACATGTTTTATGTCAAAAGAAGGTAGGTGTGTATGTATCCTGGTGTGTTATATAAATAATTAAGGCATAGCTTGTTGGGAGTGGCAGAAGATCTTAGAATAATGCCAAAGCATAGTTCAGCAATTCCTTTTAATTTAGAGATATTACTATGATTTGCAAAGCTATTTTTTAAAAAAGAATCTTCCAAATATCGATATTTCTAGTAAATGCTTATGAATATAAATGAATAAGAGACATTATCTTTTAAAAATTACAGTTTTCATCTGCATAATTTCACACTGTTAAGGTGACAAACTGTTAATTTCCTTTCAAGATGTTTCTAATATAATGAAAGGAGAAAGAATCTTCTAACAACCAAGTAGAAATGGGCTTGAATGGCTGCGGTGACTTTTTATCAAAAGTTTAAAAAATGCAGCGTCAAGGAAATCTTGGCACTTGACGTGGTATTCATGACACTCCAAGGATCTCAGCATGGCAGCGCTGGCTTTGTTGATCAAGT
This sequence comes from Phodopus roborovskii, assembly GCF_943737965.1. Classification (NCBI taxonomy): domain Eukaryota; kingdom Metazoa; phylum Chordata; class Mammalia; order Rodentia; family Cricetidae; genus Phodopus; species Phodopus roborovskii. The sequence continues at coordinate 41,425,674 of NW_026126407.1, forward strand.
TGTACCATATTGTCTATCAGCATGTCCTTTAACAGCAGGTTCTGGTGGAGGTCTGAAACATATATTCGTCATAATGAGGGTCACTGCACTCATGTTTATTTCCAAAGGAGAGGCTAGACACTGTAGACTTTGGGCCATACACGACCTGCAACCTCTTTCTGTAATCCTAAACCACAGACTGATTTTCTTTGTTAGGCTGCTGAAAAAAAATCTTTAATAATGGAAAAATTACATAAAATTAACATTTTAGTGCCTCCTATCAAAGAAATTTCATCAGGACATTACACACCTATTAGTTTATGTATAGTGTCTGATTGTTACAATGTCACAAGAGAGTGGAATAATGATGATTGAGGTAGTCTGGGCCATAATACTTAAAATATTACTTTAATTAGTTAGCAATTAATTAAAAATTAATCCCTATCTAGCTATTTCCAGAAAATAATTTCCAATGTCAGCTCTAGATTTAGGTTATAGTGTCAATGTGAATTAAAATAAAATGAAATTACCATACCATATTATAAGAGCTAATGTGCTCAGCTAACACTAGTGAATCTGTCTTGTGCCACGTGTGTGCTAAGTGTCTCACCTGGGCTATCTCTCTGAATTTCTGCAAGACACCTATGATGAGGGCTTGCTCTTAGGCTCATTTAATAGATTAAAAACCAAAGAAAAATACTGTACATACAATGTCACACAGCAAGACCCAATGCCTGGATTCATTTTTCTTTCAAACGTTCATTACTAGTTTAAGATTCAGTGAGATTCCCACAATTCCAAGCACACCCATAAAATAGCTGCACTGGTGTTTACATGGCTAATGTTTAATCATCTTAGTTAGAAAAGAATAGACAATCCTGAATTACTTTAGGACAGTGGTTCTCAACTTGGAGGTCGCAACCCCTTTGACCAAACTCTATCTCCAGAAATATTTACATTATGATTCATAACAGCAGCAAAATTGCAGTTATGAAGAGGAAACAAAAATAATTTTATGCTGGGGGTGGGGCAACATGCATGAGGAACTATATTAAAGGTCCACCGCATTAGGAAGGTTGTGAACCACTATTCTAGGAGATTCTCCATAGAAAGGAATTGCACTGGAGGTAGAATTGCTAAGACAAGAAGAAAGAACCCTCTAGGTATATTAGGGATGTTTGGTATGCTGTTTTGAGAAATATCTCTCAATCCAGGTTTGGTTTTCTAGCTCAGGGGTCTTTAGCAGTGAGTGTTGCTATGGTTCTCAGCCTCCTTTCCTTTCCATAGCATCTTCTTTTCCTCTGTCCCATGCTTTTGGCCAGGTTGTCATTCCATGAGCCAGGATTCTAGGTTGTAATTAATATAAGTAGAAAAACAACTTATTGAAATGATAGGAGGTAGCTTTGAGACTCAAAAGGAAGCCAAGAAAGCCAAGTTAACAAAGAAAACAGGAATAAATGGAGACTTGGCTGTGGAAGAGATGGTGTAAGCTCTGCTTGAGAGCTGGCTAATAGGTTTAATCTGTGGAACTTGTACTTATGCTTCTGAATCACCATTTGAACTTTCCATTCACTGTTGTGTTGAATACAGACATTCACAGTCCTGGCTAGGAAGAGCCAACTGGCCAAGCCATACTTGAGCTTTATTTTACCAACCAGATACAGGAAGGATCATGTAGATTAATTCCCCTTCCAGAATGGAGCAAGAGGATTTGAACAGACTGACAAAACACAGTTGAAGTAATATTAAGGGACTTAGATTAAGAGATGATTGACATCGTTCTTGGGGTTTGATGGGCCATTGAGGGTAATCAAAGTGCTGTGACAACTCATCAGTGGTATTGGAGCACAGATCTCAAGGATGACTAGCTTTCCAAGAAGGTAATATGGAATGTCCAATGATAATTTCTGAGGCATAGGGAATAGCTACTGAGATGAGCTTCAAAGGATGAACAGATAGAAAGGAAGCAAATCTATCAGTATATGCCCAATAATTACAAGGATAAAATTCTGCTAAATTGACAACCTATTTAAAGTTATCCTCAGAGAATCTCTCTCTCTCTCTCTCTCTCTCTCTCTCTCTCTCATACACACACTCACACACACAACTATTTTCATTGACTATATTTAAAGCACATCATTTCATAAATGTGTGTGTGTATAGTATGTGCATGTGTTCATGGTATACTCACTGAGCTGTCTTCTAAACCCCTTTTGCTAAAGTTTGACTATCTATCTATCTATCTATCCATCTATCTATCCATCTATCTATCTATCATCATCTATAAATAGATAGATACAGTCTCATTAAATGATTGTTTAATTACATAATAGAATTTTTATTGTTTTTAATTAATTAATCTCTCTCTTTTAGGAAGCTGCTATTCTATTTCCTATCTCAGTTTATAAGTTTAGAGTTTTCAAAGTTATGTATGAAGACAAATATTTAGTTTATACTGTTTGGGGAAATATGTAATAATACCATGTTTTGCTTGAGTAAATAGTAGATATCTTTTTATTTTTCTTTATAGTACATACAGAATAAATGAGAAAGAAAGCTAAGTTGCTAGTCACTGTCTAGAATTTGTTTTCTTTACAAAAATTTTTGCATTATACTGAAAGTGAATCACCACTATCTTCTAAACACATTCTGAGATGGTTTGGTTAAGCCTTGCACTATTTATTATCTGGAGAAGACCCGAGTGAGTTCATTGTATGTGGTTTCTTTAATCCTTGAGTCAAAAGTCAAAGCTAATCAACATGTAGGAAAATCCTTCCAACACTCAGTTTCTGTGATGTAAAGGTAAATAGGCAATGTATTTCTTAGAATCTGATAATGTGTGTGTGTGTGTGTGTGTGTGCATACATGTGTGTGTACGTGTGTGCATGTGTATGGAGCAAGGGAGAATGAGACTTTCACTCGGTAGCCCATGCTACACTGGAAATCACTGTGTTTTATATTCTAGCCTGAACTCACAGCAATCCTCCTGCCTCAGCTTCTCAAGTGCTGAGATTCTGAGTGTGGTCTACAACACCCAACTTAAGATCACAGATTGAAATTTGAACACATTTATAAATTCTATAAATGTTTCACAGGCTGATTTCAAGTACCAAATCTTGACAGATGATGGAGATAGAGTCCTTTCCTTCACAAGATTTCTGGGCCTAAAAGAGGATGAGGGCATAAGAAGCACACTGTAGATAATAGTTTATGAAGTAACTATTAAGCATCCAATGTATACATGAACAATACAATTTCAAGTGTTCTTTCTTCAGTAATAAATCTTATAGCAGAAGGGTCTGACGATAGGGGCTGAAGCACATAGCTAAGTAGGATTAGTATAGGTGAAAAAAAAAAACATGATGAAAACAAAAAGTAACATAGGGAGGTTATTTTCTAGGTAAAAATTTAGTTAGGCTCGCTGAAGAGTATGGTCACTGGGATAAGAACATCCCAGAAAGTAAGAGAATTCCAGGTTTTGAAGACTGAAATCAGGAACTCACTTAGCTGCTCAAGGGGAAAAAAAAACAGGGAAACATGTGGTTTGGAAAATAGAATATCAAAGAACACCAGAAGAAATGAAGTTTGGGAGGTAATAAGGACAGTTTCTTACTGTATTATGGTCACCAGAAATCCTTGTGGTGATTTTCAATGTGGGGTATTTGGCCTTTTACTTTTCTTTTTCAATTTTTAAAATATGTCAACAAAATCAGAAGGTAAAAAGTAAAATTTATACAGTAAAACCTGAGTTCTTGTCATTGAGTATGCTTCCAAAAAAAAAAATGTGATCTCTACACAGACAGAGTCTTGCAATTCTGAGAAATCTCTTTGGAAGAATCTCATTTTAATTGAAAAATAATATGTTTTCTGGAGATATTATGGTGATGTTTTTATTCATGTACCCTTCATAGAAAGATAGCATCAAACTATTAAATATATCCATCTAGTATACCTATTTTTTCATAAACAGGCTACATAAATTTCAAATGAAAGCTATAACTGGCCTTTGATAAGCTTGGTATGGTGGCTCATACCTCATACTAAAAATTTGAGATCAAGGCTAGCATTGGATATAGAGAAAGACTCTGTAGCAGATAAAAGACTAAAAATGTATTTAATTTTTGGGAGGGTATCTCTTTTGCCAATTTGGGATTTATATCTGAATCTCATTCTCATTTTTCACACTCTTGACTATCTCACATTTCTAGAGTCTCCAATTGTTTTTATTCTAGTCCCAATCTAATGGTTCCTTCTTTTACATTTTGTGAGCTCATTGCTGGTCAGATTTTTGCCTGACCCTTGATCTTCAAAGTCACTTTTAGCTGAGCTTTTGGACTCTGATCCATTTTATCTGGCCACACCAACAATATCTGCCTCCCCTCTGAAAATCCCAACATTTTTCAGGTTAAATTCTTCCCTTTCCTCCTCTGTTCTAGAGCTCCAAGTTTCTGATTAATCCCCTTGCAGACTTGTGCATATCCTCTGAAGTCTGATGGCCTCTCTGCTCCTCCACATCGAGTTTTCCTGTGTACCATATAACAGAGGAGACATGTAAAGAACATGGGCATTTGGGGAATGGATTTAGTGGGTGACCTAGAGGAGACTCGGAAGATGAAAGTGGAGAGAAGGGTACAGTCTCCTTCAAGGAGCCTTGTAAATTTTAATTGGTGAGTTTGATGAAGCATGTAGAGATCTTGCCCCAGGACATTTCTTTTTTGCTTTGGTTAAATTGCTGAAACTGGCTTTTCTCTTTATTTTGTTCTATGAGTCATTTTTGTCCACAATCTAGTCAGCCAGTCATGAAGGCTTACACAGCCCAGAGAACGCTGGATGCTTTTCTGCCCAGTGCAGACTTCACTGTCTGATGCTCTGTCATCTATCTAAATGCTAACTAAAGCCTTTTTCCAGAGTGAAGCGCTCAAGGCATTGGCTTGTCAATGGTCGGTATTTGTGCCAGTCTCTGGCCCGGTGGGGTAATGAATAAGGATTTCCTTATTGTGAACATGATTTGATCTAGTGCAGTCTGTGTAGGATGGCATTTTCAATTTTACTACATTATTTGCATAAAGAAAAACCTAGAGAAACCAAGGGACTCTTTATTGATTAATTGTATTCTTTTATTTTGCCTCCCAAATGTAGTTTCCCCTCCCTACTCTCCCATTCCCTCCCCCACTCTCCCTTTCCTTCCATTCCCGAATCAACTTCTTTTCTGTTTATGTTCAGAAAGGGGACTCTAGGCCAAGATTTTCTTCCTTAGGGATACAACTATCACAGGTGTTTGCATCAAGTTAAACATCCAACACTTAATGTAGCATGCTGCTGGTGGATAATGGAAGTGAGTGGTACTCACTGCCTTACTTTGTTCCCAAAATATAAGTACCACAAGGGGGACAGTGTGAGATGGAAGCAGTGTAGCATCTGGGCACTCACCTTCAGATATCAAACACAGGGAATGGTGACAGTTTTGATCTGTTTCCTGTATTTTGATACATGACTCATAATCTGACTGCATCCATTTAATCAAAAGATCCAATGCCAGTGAGATGGATGGTGCTTTGGAGTAGCAAGACAGTGATGGGGAAAAAAATCTTACATATTCCAAATATTCCAAAGTAGAGAACAATTATTTCTAATGCAAATCCCATCCTTGGCATTTTATGAGGAGAAAATAAGGCCCTTTCACAAAGGTATTTCTTTCTATGATGAATATTTTTATATCCTAAGTTGGCAAATAATAGACATAGAAAATAGCCTAGCACTTAGCAGGTACTCGAGAAATGAAATGATTACTTCTATTTTTTCTTTCTGTTTTCTTTTCATCTTCCTTTCCCTCTTCTACCTCCCCTTCTTCTTTGACAGGGTCTCACTAATTAGCCTTGAAGTAGCTATGTAGATGAGATGAGGCTATCCCCAATGCCTATTTTATCACTAAGCTTGATGACTGTGGTGTGTATGTGTGGGTATGCATGCACCACCTGTGAGTATCTGTGTGCATGTACATGTATGTATTCTTGTGATATGGGCAATTGTTCATGTTCATGCATGTGGAGACACTGATCAACACTGGATATCTTCTTCAGTCACTTTCTACCATAAATTTTGAGGCAGGGTCTCTCACTGAAACTGGAGCTGATCAATTTGGTGAGCTTGGCTGACCAGTGAGCTCCAGGGTTCCACCTGTTGCCTCCCAGGAGCTGGATTACAGATATGTGCCACTGTGCTACTGTTTTTATTATATGTGCTACTGGGGAATCTACACTCAGGACCTCATTCTTGCACAGCAAACAGTTTACCACCAGAGCCATATGCCCAGCCACCTGGATGATCACTTTTTTTTTTTCCTTTGTGGGTGTCACATCTAACTTAGCTTAGTGTTGTGATTGCAATTATAATATTTTAATATATTACTTATAATTGTAATATATCAAATTTTTCTCTCATTTTATTCTTGGAATTATAGAATTCTAAACCAAGCAGATGGATTATGCTGAAATATGTTACCTTTATACGGCCACCATCTGGAAAATGAATACATATTTATCTTGTGCTATTATTTCTGCTCTAGCGCATTATTTTTAAAGTGCTTAACAAGGATCATGATGAATAACATAAGGAAGCTGATACATTCGGTCCTGATGGGATGGACTCTAGGACGTTAAGTGCAAATTGCATAAATAACATCATTTCAGAGAAGAATAACAATCCTGTAGCTGCTTTGCTTTTATGTTTCTGTTTGGGTTTTATTTTCCACCTACATATTGATAAGAAGAGGAAAGCCACCTAACAATGATCAGGGGAGCTATGACCAGGCTAGTATTTATAAGAGAGATGTACGCTAGAAAGACTGAACCATTCACCCCCACCCCTGGACAGCACCCCAGCTTGTGCCAGCTTCCATTGGTGACCTCGCCCTGTCCCAACTTCCTCTCCTCTGTACGTTACTGTTCTTTCTGCCTATGTCTTCATTAAGGCATTGTGTCAGCTTCCATGAAACACAGAACATAGCCCAGCTGAGACCTTATTTAAGACAAAAACATAAATCTTGAAGCTATTCTGACAAAGGGGAGATATTCAAATAAGAATGGTTCATTTGATTGCAGTCTACTTAAACTGGACAGTTTAGAAGGCCTAGCTCCCATAATCAAGGATACTGTATCAGTGGATATGAATCAGAGTATTGCAAAGTGATTGAAAACACCAAGGACTTTCCTTACTCTTTACAAACCCATCTGTCTAGCAATGCTTCTGCAACCATGTCCAATAGATGTAGATGTTGTGTGTCTACATCATTTAGGCTTCTTGTTATAGTACACAATTTGAAGTTTGCACATTCCGTGAAACCCCTGTTCAGAAACAAGGGCCCTGGAATCTGCATTGTAATAAAAACTCCTGGAACGACCAGGTTAAATATTGTTGCTAAAAGTATTTTTTAATTGAGAAAGAGAGAAAGGGAGAATGAGGTGTTCCTTTTCTCTCTTTGTGTGTGTGTGTGTGTGTGTGTGTGTGTGAGTGTGTGTGTGTCCACACACATGTTATAACACTGCTAAGAACTTGGAATGTAGAGCCTGAACTACTAGCTTTATTCTTTAACTCTAGCTTTACTTGCCTGATACTGGCTAAGGTGCTTTACTTCTCAGGCTCTCATCTGTACAATGCAAATTATATCATCATTTAGGGAAATCACTTTGTTTGGGGACTTAAGTGAAATAATCTCCACCACACACTTGGCACAGACTGTGACATCTATCGATGCATTTGGTGTTTCTTGTTTTACTGAAACAGCAGGTATTTTACCACCTTACTAATAAGTCATATAAGTCCTAATTAGATTGCAGTTGACCTATGGCAGACTTGGAGAACAAGTACAGATGTCTCAAAGAGATTAGCTTTGAAACACAGAGTGGGCTAACCACTGTTGCTTTCTCTCACAGGGAGTTTAACACAACACAAAGTAAGTCTGCAGATGTTGACATCCTTCAGTTTGCACTGCAGCAGATTTGAGGAAAGGTGGTCCAGGATGCAGCCCAAGTGAGGATAGACACAAGCTTTCCCTCTGGTGGCAGGATGATCTTAGATAAGAATCACACGAGCCTACTAGCAGCCAGCCTGTGTCTGCCTTGGCTGAATCCTCTAACTAGTTTCTGTGGCTCTCTGCTCTGATCTCTTCACCTGTTGGATAGGCAACAGGAAGCACAGGTAAAAGCCTTCCACAGCCTCTCAATCTCAGACAGGCCTCTCCGCTTGTTTCCAGCAATGGTGGGGGGAAAAAATGCCCTTCAACTCTCTCTTCAACTTTCCTGGTGTAAAGAAAGCCTTCTGCTTTCATTATGTACAATTTCGGCTAAGTTCCCACACACTGGGTTTTGGGCGATTAGAGGGATTTAATTACAGCTATTACACAGCCTGAGTGAACCAGTGCTTTCTTTCTCTCTGGTCATCCGGCAGACACCAGAAATGGGCAGCACAGGTGGAGAAGCAGGGTTGGTGAGTCCTGCTGTGAGGCCCCACAGATGCCTGGGCAAGGGGAGGAGGCAGGGTTGAATCTCTGCTTGTCCCTGAAGAGCAGCTGCTGTCACCTGGAGCATGCTAGTTATTCTGAGTTCTTTGTATCTGTGAAGCCCATGTTTTCTGCATTGTTATCCTCCTGCCAGACCACTTCTGCTGTCCTGCTAGCGGAGTCCCTCCAAATTGCTCTTGACAATGGCAAGAAAAGTCCTTCGTCTACTTTCACATTTGAGCGTTAGTCTCACCCCTTTTTCTGTAAACACCAGACAGCTTACCTTCTTGCCTTTTGCCCCCCTTATATTATTATAATATTCCCGGCATGCTGGAGAAGTGACTTGACAAGCCTGAGGTTTAGCCCACCCCCTAAGAAGATGAGTTTCTCTTAAGGAAGATAAACCGCTCCCTTCGTATATCTGTTATACACAGCAACCCAGAGAATTAATTCAGGCTATTTTTCAGACCTATTTCAAACATTTGATGACTCAGAATCTGAATCAGAGCAAATGGGACATGATCTAAATACTACCAAGGTGACACAGATTTAACATGAGTAGGGACGAATTAAAAAGGCAGTAATTGCAGTTATTCATCTTAAATTAGTTTATATTGAGCAAAGTAATGCCGCAATGCTGGAGTTTATGTTTGGGTACCACTAGCATCATTATTCAAATATGTAGTCCTAGAAACATAAAAATAGACAAAATTGGTGGAACCTTTAACAAAAATGCATAGTTGTTTTTCTTTTCTTGAAGTTTTGAGCGTCCTTGCATTAGTGTTAATGAATTAAAGCTGTACATTATGCTTCCATAATAGTCAGCAGTAGGATAATTAATTTCAGCCATTTGGAGGCTTTGCTCAGTTTATAGAAATGGTGTGTGCAGGATGTGGTGACACATGCCTGTAATCCTAGTACTGAAAAGGCCTTGTCATTAGTAGAATCATGAGTTTGAGTCAGCCTGAGATAGGGAGTGGAGCCCTGTCTAAAAATAGAGGGTTATACGTTATATGGTACAATGCCTGCCATCCAGAAACCATTGTCTTATTTAAAAGAGACTCTTATTTAAGAGAGACTGATGTGGAAATACCATAGAATGATTCATACCTTCACTTAGGAAGCATAGCAAATACCATGTGCATCCCAGTTAGACTTTGACAACTACCCATGACAAATTGAACTCTAAATTTCCAAATTTTATACAGCATGCCTTGGAGGAAAACTACATTTTCCAAGGATAATAGCAACAGTAATTCTCACCCTACAGGATTTTTGTTTGTTTGTTTGTTTTTGTTTTCTGTGACCTTGCCAAGCCACAATTAAGAAGTCAATTTCATCCTCTTGATATGGACTGGTCCATAGAATATAATGTAAGTAATTCTGCTTGATCCACCTCAATCTTCAGGATTAGTGGAATACTTGCCCTCCTAACACTCTCTTGGGAAATAATCTTTTGGAACCTAACATATCTAAAATACCCCGATAACACATGAAGAGGGTATTTCTAGGTGCTATGAGTCCAGCCTTTGAGGTAGCTCACCCAAGAAAAACAACAAAGATGATTTTTAGATCCCAGGCTCATCCATAAGAGTGACATTTGAACTAGGAAACAAGGACCATCTATTATGAGTACCATGTCCAAAATATTATTCTATAGACTCCAGTAGTTTATGCCATTAAAGGTGCTCATTTTATATAGGTAATTCCATATATATATATATATATATATGTATATATATATATATATATTTATATATATATATACATATATATATATTCTGCTAACTCTGCCCACAGTTAATAGTATAGTATCAAGGAAACCAGAGATATTAAAAGAAGTGATTCTAATATTGCTAATAGTAAGAATAAGTTAATGTTGGCTGCTTGGGGCTTTTGATCTAGAAGGATCATGTCTGGATTCATTGCTCAGAGAAATATAAGGACACAGAATGAAGCTGAAGTAGGCCATTTAATTAGCCACAAGATTAGTAAACAGAGTAGAGATAATCAAGATTAAAATCAAGTTTGGAAAATTCCAAAAAGTGAAATCTATTTATATATTTAATGTGAGGAATTGTAGCATTGGGCATGGTAAAATGATTCCATTCTGAATGCATAGAGCATTATACTCAAATATTTCCAGAAATTCCAATGTTCCTTAAGGGAAGGAATTTAATGAACTTATATATTACAAAACTCAGAAATAAATACTGTAACAGTTGACCAATGATCTACAAAAAAAGTTATATAATACTAGAATGATGTTATTGCCTTATGTGTGAAGGGCTCTTTTGTTCTATGTAGACAATATATAACTGTCATGTCTGATACACCATTGAATTTCATTAGACTGTTAGGGCATGCATGAATTCTGGGTACAGAGGGAGTAGCTGAGACATATAGAAATCATTGACCTCTTCTAAGATCCCATGTCAGATAAAACCTCATCCTGGAACTGGTATTGTGAGGCAGTGATGTTCTATATTAAAAGCTATACTTTTAAGTAGATTTTGTGCTGAAGGGCCATATATACATGTATGTATGTATGTATGTATGTATGTATGTATGTATATGTTTTTCAAGGTAGGGTTTGTCTGTATGGATGTGGAGCCTGTCCTGGAACTAACTCTGTAGACCAGGCTGACCTCAAACTCTGCCTCCCAAGTGCTGGGATTAAAGGCATGCACCACCAATTCCATATCGTTTTTTTTTTTTTTTTATAAACTGAGAATCAAAAATATTTCTCAATACCCTGTACATGGACAATGTTTCCTTATATTTTGTACTATGTCTTCCTGATAATCTTTATTACACATGTAAAATTTGAATTGATTATAGTGAAGTAAAAATGGAAGATTTGAAGAAGTTTCTTGAAAATCTATCTATAGATGAATTGAGGGACTAAATTTTCAATGTTGGTGACTAAGCACATGCATAGGGGTGATCCTAATTCCTCTCTTAATTCCTGTTAGACAGTTCTATTCATTCCACATCTTACTTTTATGCCCCCTGCATTGCCACCATCATAGGACCTACCTGCTGCCTATTTGCTGGATTACACAATAGACTTAACATTTCCTGTAATTCCTGTACTACTTGTTATTCCTGCACACCTAGCCCATCTACTCTCCATGGGATTTTGATGTTGACTATTCCAGTACTCTAAGCCTTCCATTAGATTTTCTATATGCTATGTAAAGGAAGGGCCAAACAGCACTGTTAGGCTCTTCAGAGCCATCTCATGAAAATTCCTCCATACTTCACAATTGACACAGTGAAAGTGTTCACACACACACACACACACACACACACACACACACACACACTTGTGCTGCTTCTGTACCATAGCATACATGGCACACATCCCCTGTCTGGCATGCCATTTTTACTCTCCCCACTGTCAACCTTCTGTTCAATCCTAAAAGTAACTTTCTAAGCACTTTTCTCATCACCACAGTGCTCATCTCTCACCTCTCTAATGTGTTGTTATTCAGTAACAACTCCATTGTTGCTGTGGTCATCCTATGTTATAGATACTAGCTAGATAGTAACCCTCTTGAGGTCAAGGCCTGCGATTGTCAGTCTCCATATCCCTTGGCATATGCACAATGTATGCCACATTGCTAATTTAATAACTATTAACATGAAGAAAGACACTAGGAATTAATTTTTCCAATGTGGCTGATAAAAGTCACTACCCTTGTGTGACAAACAAAAATTATTGAATACCTGTCTTCAACACACTGTGCTGAGTTTTCCTCCAAACACATTACACAGATCTGTCTCATGACCTCTAAGAACTTATTTATAATTTAATACGTATATCAAGCATGAGGGCAAATACTGAAAGGACACACAATAATTGAATTACCAACATTAAACACATATACAAATAGGATAGATTAAATATTTACTTTGTATGTGCATTACCTTGTAAAGGGTAATTGCATTTTAGCAGCTGGTATGTGTATGGGAAACATCTGAATTTTATGTGTAGACAATAGGATCCTATCAAACTGATTACAAAGTAAACTGAATTTTGATGTTTTTATGGGTGAAGATGGACATTAATGTTTCCTGGGAGGTTAATTTATATTGTAGTGGAAGACGTCATATAGCTTGGATGCAGTCCAAATCTAAGCACCTCTGGCCAAATCACAGCAAATGGAGCTCATCTGTAGAACTCCCCCATTTAAAAACCAGGGAATTTGAAAAATGTGTGCTTTTCATCAAAAACAGGAAATAGGGTATTTGACAACATGCATTTGTCTACTGAATGTGATGGAATATGTGATGAAATATGTTTTGTCAATAAAATAAATTGCCAAACAAAATGTAATCCTCTCTGCAAATGCATTTAGTCTCCAGGATAAAATAAGCTACTTCCACAATGCTCATTTTTTCCTTTGAATTATTTTAGATTTACTGTCTATCAAAACAACGGAGAAATGTGTTTTGTAGTATTTCAAGGTATACTGATAAAATGTATTAAAATAGAAAAAAGTAAACTCAGTTTTGGAGGGTCACTAAAAGTCTGAAGCACATCAATATATTTTAGGCAGGTTTCTAATTTGGGTTTAAGAGGATAAAATCCAATCACAGCATTAACTTTATTTTCCTCAAATATTTAAGTTAAATTAGCTATAGCAGTTACTTTTCTCACTTTGACCAAATATCTAACATGAGGGAGGTTTAATTTTTTTTACCTTACTGGTCATAGAGCATGCTGGATAAAGCATGGCAATGGGGATGTGTGAAGAGCTCTGGCTAAAACAGAACCAAGCTGAAACCCTCTAACGCTGGCTCAATAGTACTATGTCTGTCATATTGGCCCCATGTTCTAAAGGTCTCAAAACACCACAACCAGGTAGGGATTAAGTGTACAAACACACAACTCTGTGAAGAACATTTAACATCCAAATTACACCATTGACTTTTTAAGCAGTTTATTAAAACACATTCCTTTGGATAGTTTTAAACACACATACACACACACACACTTCATACTGTCAGGATAAAATAGCATTAAGAAGGTTCAAGTGATGTCATAGATTCTCCATAAGCTTATTCATATCACATTTATTATATTTGTTATCACCACTTCCCTGAAAGAGTTAATCACATGCCTAATTAGCCCCCCCCACCTTTTTTTTTTTTTTTTTCTCTTTCCTATTCTCCTGCTCTGTGAATTGATCCTTTGCCTCAAGGCTCCTGGGGAATTTTTGACTTTCATAATTAAGTAATACAGTTTAACCCGTCAAATGTACTCCGACACCACACCTAGGTGGACAACATTTTACCTGTATGGGTAACACCCTCTAGTACTCTACGGTGGGCAAGAAAAAGTCAAGTAATTCAGCCTTAAGCCAGAAAAAAAATCCATAATTTTAAAGAAAATGTTCAAAAGACTAATATGTATGCAAGCAGCTTTAACTAGAGTAAATTATAATACCAAGGAAAACTATTTGCATAGGAAGATATTTTGAGACACACACGCGTGCGTGCACACACACACACACACACACACACACACAGAGAGAGAGAGAGAGAGAGAGAGAGAGTTTAATGATAATACACTTCCTCACTCATGGAATCTGTTTAATATTTCAGGACTGAATGAGATAATGTCTATAAAGCCCTTGGCTCCATGCCTAGCACTATTCTATATTGATTTATAGTTTTCCAGTATTAAATAAACACTGTTCAATTTGGTTCTCAAACTACTGCCTTATTGGGATAGGGATCATTTATTTCTGGCTCATGAAAGAGAAATTTAAGTCAAAAGGTGAAGTACCACAAAGGAAGAAACAAGTTCTATTTCTGGATGAGAGGGGCTATCTAGGGGCAGGTGACATTCTAACTGTATCCTGATGAATAAAGAAGTTGAAAGGTTAGATCTGTATAGAAACAAGGTATGTACATCAATGCTGAGAGTGTTTATAACCCACAGTCACAAGGAAGAACTTAATTTATTGAAAGATACTGCTAGAGTGTAATTAAAATCAGAAAGTGCTTCATGGATTAAGTTATTTGACTAAGTTCTAAAAGCACTGAAAATGTCAATGGTTACTGAAAGGAACAAACTTATATTTTAGTAAATTAGCTTTGATGATAGTGTGAAGAGCATAGGAACAGAACATTTAATGTAGACAGGATGCATATTGCTGTATCATTGATGCTGCACACTTGTATACAGCAAACATCTGACCTGGTAACAGTAGGCATGGCGATGGTGGGAATGCATAAAAGCCATTTCTCAGAAATAATCAGGGAGGGGTGCTCTACGGTAGATATAGGCTGGGATAACGGCAACAGATACAATTGGAAAAAGACAAACCAAGCTTCCTGTGAGTGCTTGGGTGAAAATGCAAAGATGATGACTGGCTTGCAAGAATAAAAATGCAGGCACGCTGTGAACACGAACCTGGAGTCAAAGAGAGGAGGTATCAAGGTAAGACTGAAGATTAACAGGGATAGTTCTCACTTGCTTCTGAGGTTTCTATAATACATGAGAGTAACGGCTTTGTGACAATGTTAATGTTCCAAGCAATACTTTGAAAATAATTTGGCAACCAGGAAGGACTAACTCTCTGGCATTCATCTTAATGTTGCTAGGACAAATTATTGACAGCATCTCTGGATTAGGTTAAAGTTTACATGAGTTGTTCAAAGTAAATTAAAAAAAAAAAACTTAGAGGAATGGACCTTATTATTTATATTTTCCTGTAGAGTGCCAAATGTTTGAAACTATATTAACCTTTAAAGAACTGACTTTGCAGTTCTTTGGGACATCCATGAATGACTCAGCCTCTTGCATTTACAAACACCCAACAGAGGATTTGGTCCACCAAAGAACACTATTGCTTTATTTTAGCCTTGTTCTGTCATTGCTCATTTTTATCGTTGCTTTCCATTCTCCCTTCTTCCATTAACAACACAGGAACACAGAATCTCTTTTCTACTGTTAATATCAGAGGCATCATGACTACAAGGATTATCTTACTCTGCTTTTTGTCCAAGATCCAGCCCAGGACCCATGCTGTACTCAAATGTTCTGATTTCCGTGTTTTGTTATTAAGACAATGAACTCATACTGTAATGATCTCCCTGTACACAGGGAAAATCTGTCCCTTTATCAGTCACTTGGTCCTGAACAGAAAGTAAAATCAGTTAAGGGATGTAAATTCTGGTAGTCAAGAAGAACACTACTTGACTAATACCTTGCACATGGTTGGCTTTCACTTTTATAGTCACAAATGAACAAAACCACTGTTTCCAGAGGTGAGTGTCTATCGTGTGGGCATTACTCTATTATACTATGTTTCCACTGCTCCTGCCACAGCCTGTGCTTCCCCCTCCTCCGTCTCCTCTTCCTCCTCCTCCTCCTCCTTCTCCTTCTCCTCCTCTGTCTTCTTTCCTCATAATAGGATTCTGCCTAATATGTTTTGTTTCAGAGAAGGCTTGAAGAAAAGAAGCCCCAATCATGAAAAATTTTGTCAGTCTTTTAAGAGTATGCAAAAGGCACACACTTACTCCTTAATCTCGCCAATCCAAATAATGAACAAGGGAGTCCACAACAGAATTACAGAGATTGTTCTGAGGCTTAGTAGCTAATTTGATTTTATACAGAAAGGCTTTAAAGAATTTTTAGTGGAAAGGCAATTAACGTTGAAACCTTCATTAACAGATAGTTGAGAGGAAAATCCGGACTTTGTGCTGAGTTTTTGACTTTTTAACTAATTGCAAAACTTTATGGTATTTTTACTGTATATTAGAAAATGGTGAGACACTATCTATTTAATACAACTAGACCTTATGGGCAAATAGAACACTTTTTAAAGGCTTTTAATTTTTTTTTTAAGTAACGAGGCCAGAACCCCAAGAACTAATTATAATGAAGTAGCTCTCATTGGATAAAATGGATGCCCAATAAATGGATGCTCACCAAAAACAGTGTTTGCTCTCAGCTGAAAGGTCCCTGTCTCTCTGAATTAGTCATACATTGGTTAACTTTGCATGGAGTAGAACATTGCTACTTTATAAACAAACAACAACAGAAAACAAGAAGAGCTGACTTGAATTTCCAATAAAAAAACTGTTGCTTCTCTTATGAGTGTTGACTTGCCTGAATTGGAATCGTACAGATCTTTTATACACAGCTCGTTCTTCATAAGCTTAATTATGAAGCAGAATGAAAATGAATGCCTGCCTCATCACTGTTTTATTTTGGTGGCAGGCTTTCCCAGACTTTGCCCATGTGTGTTGTCTTTAGACCTTTTAATGATGCAAGTGAGGTAAAAAATGATTTGATTAGAGGATATTAGTCTTTGATAGGCATATGGTACTGGGTCATGCCATAAGATGAAGTGTCTTTTATCTTGCCTTTCATAGAGGTCTAAGCCAAAGTTTTAACATACTATGATTTAGAATACCTTATACATTGTTTCTTAAGAGTTCTTCTTGGCCTTCCCATGATATTAGCTTCGTCTGACAATGAGAGGGGGGAGTGAGGAGGCTGAGAGCCTTCACTGAAGATGTAACTTCTTACTTAGCATTTGTTCTCAGTTTATCTTTCCAGTTGTTTCATTGTCTACCACCAAATCCAGTGATCTACCTCAACTATCCTAAATTTTAGATGAAATATAGAAGATAAATCATTTTTCATCCCCCTTTTACTCTCTAACGTTATTTTTCAGAGGGTGAACATGTAGAAGGGTTTGGAGGCATGTTCCATGTTCCTTTCACAAGTACAATGTCATTCCACTCATTGAAAATAAAACCAATGGGAGACATACATGGTTGTCTTATAACTTAGAAGCTTCCAATCTTCAGAGAATCTGCAGTAGAAGAGTTGCAGCATAGAAAGTCCCTCCCAACTCTGAGCTCTCTATTGATGCTAGAACTCTGTTCACATGTTTAAAACCCACTGTTTATAGCCTAAGCACTCAGCATGTGGACTCCAAGCACATGCATTCATTGAGAGCCCCTGAAGGCATCAGAGAAAACACTTCATAGTCTAAGTTGGGAGACCTGAGTCCCACCCAATACTCATCAGCATCACTACCCAGGGAATGTCCTCCGTCTTTTGTTTTGCTCAGCATCAACAGGACTCTCATACACTAAGTTTACTGTACTCATGAGCTAACACTACTAATTGATTGATTGATTTATAATCAAGACATTTTTGGAAATGTTTAGAAAAACATTGAGCAAATTAGAACATGGAAAGCTTGTAAACTGCCATGTCTTCAGCATATATTGTTTTGCATTTGAGTGTTGCTGCTTCTTATTGTTGTCAAAAGACAGAAACATGGCAGGAAAATATGGATTTCTACCTTTTATAGACGGTTTTCCCCTTGTATAGATTTTTTTTCTTCTCAATTTCTTTCAGTGTTATCTTCTTGAATAGAATCTTAGGGAGTGATGCAAGAAAATAAAGATTCTGGACCAACAAAAATTGTTCAACTTAAACATTCATACTATGTTTTAAATGCCATGTGACGATTTAAGTATTTCCAGAGGAATATTTTCATAAACATTCCCCACTATTTAAGTGTCAAGGCATGAAACAGTGTTCATAAGAAATATCTGTAATTAGTATGAGCCTTTGACAACTGGGAGAGCAAATAACGCAGTTTTTTTATGGACAGGTTTTCAGTGATAATAGTTTTAACTATTGTTAAAACATGGATGTGTTATTCAACACACAGAAAAAGGGAATGGAGATAGTTTTACATACTATTAAGATATTCTGAAAATCTACAATTCAAGAAAGAAGAACCAATGGTACTAAAAAAGAAACATCTATGTGGTTTTCTGTTGATAGGGATTGCTAAAGGCACTTCTCTAGACTCAAGTTTCTATCACATGTATTTCATGTTCACCATTATTGTTTAATATTCCTTGTCTATACTACTAATAACAAGCACAGATCTGAGTATGTCACTTCTATCCCTTCCTTTCTTAAGTTTAAAAAAATCACACATTTTGAGTGAACCTTTATTTAAATATCACCTACTATAGTAGATGAGGTGTTATAATGTTATTGTATTCATTTACACACTAGTGTATTCAAAGTGTTTAGCGAGCTTCTCAGCCTCTTTATTATTCTTCAGTTTTCCTTTTATTTGTAGCATGCTCTTTGTTACCACCTCTTCCCATTTCTATTATTGCCTTTCATTATTTTATTTTGCTCATATAATCACTAACATAAATAACATTATTTACTTATTTCAGCTTTAGATTTATTAATTTGTTCATCTGGCCATATGTCTGCATGCCTTGATGTGAACTGGATATCAATTCCCCTGTCACATTTTCCTTTATTCTACCATATTGTGAGATGACACCAAAGTACACACTGTAAAATATATGTTAGGCTGGGACATTAAAATGATTGACAATGAACTTGCAGGGTAAGGAGGAGGCTAATCTATATATGACATGCTGAAGCTGTTTTCCAGGCAACAACTTCATCATTGTTCCTAAACGTGAGAGATGAGCCAATGTACCTAAAAAATCATTCAGATAAACAACAGAGAATGTTGCTTGGCAGGGCAGGAATACTATAGTCTTTCTCTTCACTTCACTGTGGTAAATGAGAATAGATTCTTCCTGCCTAGATTAATAGCTGGTTTAACTCAATAAACTATGTGTAAATCTTTGGCTATTTCCCATGAAGTCATATTCAATCCTTTTATATGTATGTAATAACATCTCAAGGTAATTGAGATATAAGTCAGGTCCTTGAGGGAAAAATGTTCCTATATATTTGGAATGTAAGTTATATATATGAATACTTAGAGGGGAATAATAAATTGTTGTGAGAACAAGAAGAAATCTGAAGATAGCCTGCATCAAATTTTAGGTTCAATATTTCATATTATATGAACAAAGGAGGAAATAGGAGACTAAGTTGGATGAAAAGAAATTGTATAGGGCCTAAGAAAAGACTGCTCCCAGATGGGATTCACTGAAGATTCTGTTTCTTTGCATTTTCATTATAATTAATTCTTTAATATTGCCAGTTGAATCTCACAAATTGAAAAGGTTCCAATCCATACAATCTGGCATCATGCTGCTCTTATGAAATTCCAGGAAGCTTTCTAAAGGGAAAACTGGAAAATTCTCAGTGGGAATGGAGCAATTACAACAGAGGTGTGGTATCAAGAGATGTGGGCCAGAGAGAGATTGTGACAATGGGTCCTTTCCAACAACAACATTGTCCAATTAGCACATCATAACAAGAGAAAGGATGAGAGAAGGAGATGAGAAGATGTTATTTAGAAACAAGTTGATAATTTTAATTCCATGGTCTCCAAATTACATAATCTCTTTCATGAATGATAGAAGCTGCATTGGATGGATTTGATAAGTTCATGGTTGCAACAGAACAATGTGTGATAATCAAGGGAAAGGCAAACAAGGGGACATGGCCATTTCATAGGTACAGATGATTTGCTGAGGAACATTTGGATTAACTAGGTGTGGAAGTTTAATTAAAACAATTTAATAAGGTGAAAAGATATGTAAATTGCCAAAAGGTGACATATGGAGGCTGCAGAACAGTCAGTGTCCTTTGCTTCCTGTTTGACTACAAGACTGTTCTGAGGAGAAATCCATCCTTTCTTCCTCCTTAAGCGAGAGTGAGTGATGGTGGTACATGCTAAACTAGCAGTCCTGGACTCAAACTTTTGATTCTTCTGCCTTACCCTTCTAAGTAGCTCAGATTGCAGGCCTGTGACAGTGAGGTCAGTCTGTATTCCCACTTATCTATTATAAGAAGTTCAATACATAGGGAGAGTGAGCTTGTTCTCACCTTATGTAAAATTCATGTCGTCCTTCATTTTATGTAATGACATTTTAATTGAAAATCAATTCACAGGCATAGAAAATTTATAAAACATAAGGGAATATTTCCCCTTTCCACTGTCTTATTGTCAGTCCTAGAGAACCAGAAATGAGTCCAGGGATAATGAAGATGGTCTTGTGACACAGACATTGTCAGTACTACCCAGAACCTTTATGAAGCAAAAATGAAGCTGTGGAGATTAGCAAGCCCCCTTTGTGAATATCTGAGGAAGTTTGGTGTCCCCCACTCTGCTGCTAACAGGAACTTAATGAATGGATGTTGAAGATCTACAGCCCTCCTTCAATCCCAAATACATTAACGACCCTGGGTCCCACCCTACAAAGTCAATTATACCAACTTCCCTGTCACTTCTCAGAAAGTTTGATTTGTAATTTTTATTATTGTTATTCATTCTATTTTTAAATACTGGGATTCACAAAACTTAGGCTTGTGTTGAGCTCATTATGTAGCCTGGGGTAGTACTGAACTCCTGATCCTTCTGTCTAGAGTAAGATATATGAACCCCTGTTGTTTTATCTGTCACAAATATTTTTTCTATCTTTCTACCCCATGTGTTGTCCTTGTATTAACATCTTTTCTGTTTGTGTGATACAATAACATAAATAAAAGTGACTCATGGGAGAAATAGTTTATTTTGACTTGTGGTTCTATAGAGGGCTCATCCATAATGGCAGGAGAGGCATGGGAGCAGGTAGCCTGATGATCATATCTTCAACTACAAATAAAGAAGCCAAGAGAATGAACTGGAAGAGGAGTGGGACTATGTACTCTCAAAGTCCTTACCAATGACACATTTCCTCCAGCATGACTCCACTACAAAAAGATTCTATAGACCCCTCAAGGAATACCATAAACCAGGAACTAAATGTTTAAATATGGGGCATATGGGGAATGCTGCTCATCCACACAACCACAGCACTGAACACAGCTGTGGATAGGACTCATTTAGTTCATTGATGCTTTGGGTAGTTCCTATAGCAGTAGCCTTTTGAGGCATGACTTTACCATTATTGCGGAATGTTACTGAGGGAACTGCGAAAAGACTTGGGTTTTGAAATACCTTTCGACAATCATGAATTTATTTAGCAAGTTTTCAAAATGAAAAGGACTTACTAATCAAAGGGCTAAATGTGCTGAACTTTCACTTGTGGTATTAGTAAGACAATAAGAACTATTAAAGGAGACATCACTTAATTATTTACTGTGAGTTTATCTCATCAGGAAGGGGTTTTTCAGAGGTTTTGCCCATGTAAGTTAGAATTTTTCATGAAAAATTCTACCTCTATACTTTCCTCTTGTCTGCCTTTTAAATATTAAATTGTTGTTTGCTTTCTTTTTCTTAACATTACTTTTTCTCTTTCTCTTGTGACTCCTCAGTGGTTTCTGTATGGTGTATCTAGGAAGTCTTGTTAATGAATTGCATAGATAATTTCCAAAAGTTGAAAAGGGCCTTTGACATGAGAGAAATTGAAGTGTTCTTGAAAAAAGCCAAAGAGGTGTCTATTAGAATCCTGGACATACACATGAATAGTGAAATGACATTTGAATTTGACAGAGAGAGTGAAAAGATCAACTTGAAATGGGGCCCTGAGGAGGGAATGCCATGTATCTGTGCTTTCTCAGTTTGCGAGGGGACGATATTCTAAAACTCTGAATGAGAAGTAAATGGCATTACCATCAACCCAGTGTACAAGAGTCAATGTGCTTCTGCAAATAACAAAGTCATACAGATGAAACTCCAGGAAGACCTTGGGTCTGAGATTCAAGATCACAGGCGTGGAAATAAGTAACTTCTGTGAAGAAGAGTAATGAGTGACCGAAGGAGAACTTGCCCAACTAATGAGAGAGAGGGAGAGTCTGAATAAGCTTGGAAGTTAGGCTGGTGGTGAGAGTCTAATCCAGGAGGGTGGACTAGTTTGGCAGGATACAAAATGACTTCAGAGAGAGGAAGAACTTTTACTACAACTTAAACAACTCCTTTTATTTACTTATTTATTTTAAATTCTGAGAGCTGCTATATAGACATTTTATGTCCTTTATAAGATGGATTCCTTTCTACAGATATATATATATATATATATATATATATATATATATATATATATTCTTCTTCACATTAAAAACTCCATTTCTTCTTGGTTTTCTTGAAATCTGGGCCACTCATCACCCCTCAAAGTGCCACCATTTATTCTTAGCCAAATGCAAAAATTCAAATTGTAGAATCAGATATCATCGGGCTTGTCTCATTGGAAACAAATAAGAATTCTGAACAGGGAACCACTCATTGAAATTCACCTCAAAAGCTATGGTCAGTAGTTAGTTGGTTATAAATAGTATTTCTGCTTCTATATTATTTGAGTCTGTTACAATAAGAACACAATCATGTATTATTTAGGAGTCTAAAAATAAGTGTAAAATAGAAAATAAATTATAGTGTAAGAAAAAATATAACATAAGTAATGTTGAAAGAAGAATTTAAATTTGGGAAGGAATTTAAATAGATCCCTACAGTAATTTTTACCTTAGTACATGATTGAGTATGAGAATAGAGTTTCATGGGTCAGATCACCAAGGTTTGAATTCCAAGATCACATGGGATGTCATGGTATATTTCTTAGCTATAATATGCATGCTGTGTGACTTAGGCATGGAATGTGCTTATCAGATGCTTGTGACAGATGTATGATGCCTAGTGCAGTGGTGTCCTTATGTTGTAGCCTACAAGAACAGGGCTTAACGGGGGGTAAATTATCCATGACCTTCACCCTCATAAGAGAATTAAGGTCATCTCTTTAGAGTGAGCTGTGAGAAAGCAACATTACCTCATCAGTTGACCTTTCTTTAATGCTGTAATTTGTTTTTCCTTTATTTTTTAACCACCACATTTTGATGTAGCTTTGGGTACTGGGAAATCCTCACCAGACCTATCAGTGACATATTTTTGGACCTCATGCCTATCAAAATTATGAGCCAAATAAACCTATTTATTTGATTATGTGCACAGTGTTAAATTTTTGTGATAAGCAAAAAAAGGGGAATTTTTGAAAGAAACTAGTATAACTTATGAGAAATGAGAAACTTATAAACATTAGTATTGCATGAATAGGGTGGTGAGGATGTTTATTATTGCCCAGAACAGTAAAGAACTAGGTTATGTCTCCTGGGAAAGATAGGAAAATTATACTAGCTATAGAGCGAATTTATTGAACATGGAAAGGTCTGAAGGACAGAGTGAAGCAGGAGTGAAGAAAATGTCTTCAGACCAAGTCATACATCTGTAGTTAGAAGGTGGGTATGGAAACTGGTTGTACAGAAGTGTCAGAGTGTGGTAAAGTTCCCACATGAAAAGCCTGAGAAGTTACTGGCAGGAACCATTCAGGACAAGCCTAGTTATAGCCTGAATGTGCTAGTAAACCCAGAGGCACCACACAAAGGGATGTTCTGTGGCAGTAGATATGAGTGAGGTGTTTCCAGCAACTACAATGAGCTATCACTTGAGAATGTGCTTTGAACTGTAGTTAAAATTATCATTATTGATTCACTGACTTTGTTACAGCCATTTGGTAGCTTGGCTCAAGATGGACCATCTCAGAACTTTAGTTTCTTCACTTACAAAATAAGTGAAATAATAAGTATTACACGATTATTTTAGGACCAACATAAAAATTCAGTGGAAGGCTTTGGTGTTATATTTTGTTTCTTGTTTTACATACCGATCCCAATTCTCTCTCCCTTCCTCCCATATCCCCTGAAACCCTTCCCATTCCCCTCCCCACTCTACAGGGAGGGTGATGCCTTCCAGGAGGGATCAACAAAATCTGTCAAGTCATTTGGAGTAGGGCCTAGGCCCTCCCTCCTTCCTCTAGGCTAAGGGGATATCCCTCCATCGGGAATGTGCTCCCAAAGTTATTTCTTGCACCAGGGATATAGTCTGGTTCCACTGTCAGAGGTCCCTTAGATTTCCCAGGCCTTCTAACTGAGACCTATGTTCAGGGGGTCTGAGTCAGTACAATGCTGGTTTCCCAGCTATCATTCTGGGGGTTTATGAGCTCCCCCCCTTGTTCAGGTCAGCTGTATCTGTGAGTTTCTATAGCCTGGCCTTGACCCCTTTTCTTATCACTCTACCCTCTCTGCAGGATTCCAGGAGTTTGGCTCCATGTTTAACTATGGGTGTCTGCTTTTATTTCCATCAGCTTCTAGATGAGGGCTCTATGATGGCATATAAGTTAGTTATCAATCTCATTATCAGGGAAGGGAATTTAATGTATCCTTTCCACTGTTGCTCAGACTGTAGTTGGGTTCATCCTTTTAGATCTCTGGATATTTCTGTAGAGTCAGTATTTTTCTTCAAACCTATAATGGCTCCCTCTATTATGGTGTCTCTTTTTTTGCTCTTATCTATTTGTCCCCTGAATAAATCTTCCTGGTCCCACATGTTCTCCTCGCCTCTTCTTCTCTTTCTCAAGAATATTTTTCTATTTATTCATTGGCATTTAACTATAATTTTAAAGTTTTAAATTTATTTATTTTTACCTTAAGTGTATGAGTATTTTGCCTATACGTAATCTGTGCATCACATATGTGCCTGGTGCCTACAGAGGCCAACAGAGGGTAGTCAATCTCCTGGAACTAGAGTTATAGACTTGTGAACCATTATGTGCTGTGAAATGAACCTATGTCCTCTAGAAGAGTTGCCAGTGTTCTTAACCACTGAACCAACCCTCCAGCCCCATTTACATAGGATTTTTGAGAGAGGTTCTTGTGTAGTCTAGACAGACATCAAATTCACTTGAAACCATAGTCATATTGTTTCCATTACATGTGTACCATGATATCTGGCCAAACTGTTTCCTGTAAATATATCACATTTCAGAAAAACATATTCTTTCTCTGGTATTCTGTATACAGCATATATGTCTCCTAGATGTCTTTTGAGTTGCAAAGAACTTATTTTATTATCAGAATGTTTTAATAGTTATTATAAATGCACAAGGTAGTAAGTTAGTTTCCATTGTTCAATGTTCAGTTCATAGCACCAGAGGAATTTCAACCACTTTACTCATAAATATGTTATAATGATATGGTAGATGGGCATGCAATAACACTATTAAGCATTATATCACTTATTAATGGGGTCCCTGAGAATTCTCAAAATTTCTGGAGCATAGAAGACTCAATGAGTATCTGTTGAATGATCCAATCAGTTAACTTACTGTTCCCTTCAGAATCATCTGTGTGAGCTTCACTCCTTTAGACCACGAATCCTAGATATAAAGATGTAGTAAGCATTACGATTGAAGCTGAAATCGTTGCTGATTGTACGCATTTGAAAGGGAAGAGTCTGTTGCTTGGGCCACTCCTTGCAGAAGCAAATTATAGAGATCTTAGACATACTCATATGTTTACTTCATAGCAAGCATCTCAACATTACCATATTTGGGAGAGATAATTATCTGTCATAAGAGACTGCATCATGCTAGGATACTTAGCAAATCTTTGGTCATCGGTAACACCTACTGAGTACCCAGCCACTACCTAGTTCAGAAAACACATCCATAATTGCCATTTGTCTCCTAGGGGGCAAAGACACCCACATTGAGATCATTGCTTTGTAGGTTAGATGACAGAGAATGCCCTGGAGGTTGAATGAATTACTCAAAGCCCAGGAAATATAAGTCCCAGAGTGTTGATCTTTACATTTAGTATCCAGTTCATTCTGTTTCTCAGTGATGTTTCTGTAACTCAGTAATGATTTTTCCACATGACTAAATATGCCCAAGGTAGAGTTCACTTAATGCCATTAGGATAATGCAAATTTAGATGTAACCATTCTTCTGGTTTGTAGGTTTTTGGTATATACATCTTATTAAATGCAAGGGAAGTCATATGATTTTTTTATGTCAAAATAAAAATAAAGTTCCTTTGCAGATGAAAATCATGTTTTGAAGAACTACATGGACATGTTCAACAATCTTCCTTTTAGGCCTGAAAACGTTTTATACTTTCTTTGCCCAGCTTGTTCTGAAGTAGAAAAATGCATCTGTACACAAAGAATTCTGAAAGAAAAAATGTTTGCCAAGTGCAGGAGACACAGCTCTAAAGTGGCAGAGAACAGAATGATCTCGTCGGGATAGTCAGGTGTAATTTCAGATAATTCTATATCAGGCTTCTGAGAACCCTTTTGGATAGCACTGTTATATATTAGTGTTGGATCTCAAAGAAATGGAAAATTAGTATTTTCTCTCTCAGCCTACAATTTATTGATCAAAGAAAACTTATTTTGGGCTTTGTAGTGTTGCAATAATCCAAAGCATATTAATAAAGAAAGAGAGTTGCTTCTGGGGGGGGGAAATAAACTTGATGACTATAATTTTTCTCATGAGTATCAATGCTGCTTATGTGCCAATATATCACAAGCAAAGGGGAGGGAGGAGAGCAGATGTTGCCTCACAAGGGCAGCTCAGAGCTCTGTGGATTCGGCTTTGTCCTCTTCCAGTCTTTCTTAGAGAATTCTCATCTGTTCATCTTCATCTGGCAATGGACTTGAGGAAATAGCATTATAAAGAAAAATAAAACAGTGTTTTGATGGCCTACAGAGAATGAGCTGATGAGGGACTGGCTTCCTCTCATAATTAGTTCTACCTGATGCAATGATTGTGGTGTAGCCATGGCTTCTTCTGGTGTTTATACACCTATGCATCATGCATCATTCCCAGAGCCTAGGCATCCCCCTATCCTACTCTTTGTTAAATAGGTCACTCAGACTGAGTATTTTATCCTGGTTTACCTCCATGTTCTCATCTTTAAAACAAGAACACTAATAATACTTAATCAAAACACAGCTAGAATTAGTTAGCATTTTGAAAATATGGAAAAAATTGCCTGCTATGGGAGCATTTCAAAAATAAAAGTACACATTTGAAATTTATATTGAATTTATAATACACAGTAAGCACTCTGCTACAGGTTGTTGATTTATTAATGAAGAAAGTGAAAGTCCAGAGACAAGAAATATTCTAGGCAGGAAATTGGTCACATTTTAAAAATTTACTATCATCTGTTATTATTAAACACCTGTGGATTGGGTAATTTAGAAAGAGCAAAGTTTTATCATTGCTCAAATATTGAGACGTCCAAGCTCCAGGTTTCAGCAAGGACGACTATCTAGTGCATGTGCCTCCTATGCAAGGGAGGAATGCTATATCACTATACAAAGAAAAGTGATGAAGGCTACATGAAGTTGGCTTTTTGTTTTTAAAGGGACCTTAATCCTATTTGTTCATAAAGGCAGAGCCCCTGAGAGGACCTTATTGCCTCTTAAGGCTACCCCACCTCACTCCATTTTATTATGCATTAAGTTACAGGGTCTGAATTTTGGAAGGCTCCTTTCGCATCACTGCAGCCTATTTTGCAGTGACCACTGTGGTAGAAAAACGAGGTAGATAATGTTAGCCATTTCTCTTTCCTAAGATATCTGTCTGGTAGGAGGAAAGTGAAATAAAATTATAAGATAATGCAGCATGGAATGTAATTAATAGACATGATCTAATATGTTTTTATTCAGTGTCCCTCACCTCACTCCTGCCATGCCTCGACTCACAACCCCATCCCATGATGCCTGGAAATAGACTTCTTGAAGGGAATGATGTTTTAGTGCAGCCTGTAGGGTAAGCTGTGTGACTTGGAAGATGAGGATGAGGAGTAGACTCTGATAGAAAGGCAAAGTCCACAAGCTTTGAGAACCCAAATCTCAAGGTCTGGTGTAACTAGGCTAGGAAGAACATGCAGTTTGAAGAAGAAAAGAATTCAGGGGAAGATTTTTGCATCTGAAAGTAGTAGAGTCAGAAAAGTAGGTATTGTAATCTATAAACTGTAGTTGCCTTCTGTGTGGAGGGCAGTGTAGAATGCCAGAATAGCAAAGACGAGGAAAGCCCCATTGAGCAATGCTGAGCCGACACAAGGAGGACATAGTGGGAACCCAATAGGAAGTGTGAATGAAAACGGACATTCTTTCCAGCTGGACTCCAACCAAATCACACTGAGTATAATTCCCAAATGGGATTGGACTTGGCAGAAAAAGCAAGAATGAGAAGCTAACCGTCCTTCAAAATATTGAAAAGTCTAATCTGGTCTTTCTAGACATTCATAAAAAGAAGAAAGTAAACACTTTTCAAAGGTTGACTTTCCAAGCCAGTCCTGCTCTCCTGTGTCCCCATAAAATAGGGGAGGGTCAATATTCCTTGATGCCCCACTTTTTTTCTAGATATGCTACAT
The DNA here is from genome assembly GCF_943737965.1 of Phodopus roborovskii. Classification (NCBI taxonomy): domain Eukaryota; kingdom Metazoa; phylum Chordata; class Mammalia; order Rodentia; family Cricetidae; genus Phodopus; species Phodopus roborovskii. The sequence goes on from NW_026126407.1 coordinate 41,454,299, forward strand.
GGACATAATTCTTCATACTTTTTTTGTGAATATTAGTATCTTCCCTGCATGCATATATGTGCATTTCATGTGTATCTGATACCCACAGAGGCTAGAAGCAGATGTCACATCACTGGAAACTGGAGATGCGAATGTTTGGACGCCACCATGTGGATTTTGGAAACCCAAACTCAGTCCAGTGCAAAAGTAACAAGTGCTCTTAACCACTGTACCATCTTTTTTCCAGACTTTTTGACACTTTGTCTTAGCATCATTTTGACATAGATATAGAAGTAGGATGAACAGATTTAGTGTGGGGAGTGACTGCTAGAACATCCAGGCTACCTGTTTGAGAAGAATCTCTATTCATTTATTTCAAAAGGTAAATGCCCAAGGGAGTGATATCCCCATGCATCTGTTTATGGGTTTGTGGATTTGTGCTTTTAGTATTAGATCTCTGACTTTGACCAGTGCTGACAAAAGCCTGTTTGCACAAAGTCCATCTTCTAGCGAGAGGTAGACAAAGATGAGCTGACTCAGTTAGATAATACAAGGCAGATTTTGAAAGCAGTAAAAAGAAGGCATTGTGATATGTAACAAATAAAACATGATGGCGGGGTGCCAGTTAGGAGAGTTGCCTCAAAAAAAAGGAATTTTTCAGCTGGTACTTGAATGGAAAGAAAGAGCCAGCTAGGCCAAGATCTGACAAACGAATGTACCAGGCTGCATGAGCATCAAGTGCAAAGACCCTAAAGCTAAAAGTAGCGTGTATGTTTGAGGAACAGAAAGTAGGCCTGCGGGGCCAGGGCACTATCAGTGTGAGGAACAGTAGTTCCCCGGAAGATGGGAGAGTTGGGCAGGGGCCAAATTATGTTTCCCCATCTCAGAGGGAATGGAGTCTTAGGGTCTTGCTCAGTGGCCCCAGGCAGTTGAAAAGTGAGGGGGCCAGACCCTCAGTCTGCAGGTTCTTAGTGCAATGCTTTTGAAAGACTCGGCAAGTGTGCAGCCCTTTCTTTTCTTTTTACAGGAAACTCCTTGATTATAACTGCCAAGATCAAACAGCTGATAGGATCAAAAACTTTGCTCTATATAGATTAGAGTGGGAAATAGAAACCTGGAATAAGCGTGTTTCCTTCAAGTGACCTTAGTAAAACATTCATGGGGTGCTGACAAGTACTTTGAATTTATACAATGGGGAGCACAGTTTAAATACTTTGATATATTGCAAGCCGCTTCTACAGAATCTCAAAAAAGACTGTGACGCTCATTTGAATCTTGTACCAACCCTGTGAGAGTTGGTAGGAAATAGCTATAGCTATTTTTTTCACAGATGGATAAAATGAGGCAGAGATTAAATTACTTGATTTCAGATTTCTGCCTGTAGTTCATTCTAATGGATATGTCCCACACACGTTAATTTGCAAATAAATCCAGGCTGTGGTGAAACATCCTTAAAGTCTTTGATGTCTGAGTCCTGAGGTTCTCTACTGGAACACTTACCTCACAAATTACAAAAAAGAAATAAAGGCTGTCATTTTTCAAGATTTCACATATTCGTGTGCTACACTGAGCCTCGTGAGTTTTAATTGCAGGATGTGCAGGATGTGCTACTGGATTCTTGTGGAGATTCCACTAACTACGTCATCCTTTGCCTTCCCAGGCTATGTCACCCCCACTCCACCCCATTTACTCCCTATGCCGATTGACTTGTTTCATGCATTCTGGTCCTCATAGGCTGTGCTCTCCAGTGACATAAATGACAGCTTTTGAACTTAATAAATCCAGGCAAATGTGTAAATGGATGTTAATGGTCCACCCTCCTGTTCCACATAGCATGTGTACATTTTAATGGTGACCTTTGATGGTTAATACCTAACTCAAAAGAATGATGTATGGCAGAATTAGAAAGCCAGCATGGTACAGAGGTCAGCATTAAAGCTAATAGAAAGCAACACATCTGGGACGAGTCAAGGACTTTCTCTTCCCCCAACAAATCATTACTCGCCTAATTCTAGGGTCAGTTCTTATCCTGAAAGGTGTTTGTTCAAATTTCATGGGCCTCAAGAAGTATTTTTATGTGTATATACATATAAAGTTTTAAGGTGTGTGGGGGATGTTTCTCAACAAGGATAACATACAAATAGAATTTCTGTGTAAACTAATACTATAACATAATATAGAGTGTGATGGGTGCAATGACCTCTTATAGAATAGTTTCTTTCCCTGCGTCACAGAAAAGACTTGTTCCATTTTGAACTTTTCATTGGTTTCTATATTCTTTCTATAAACATGATCAATCCTGTTTGTTCTTTCCCTTCTCATTAACATATGAGTTAAATGATAGCCTATATGAAGCTTGTTTGTGGTTGTGGTGATATACATTGTGATAACTAATATAACTACATAAAAGAGGACATCAAAGTTAACTAGAGTTGCAGATCCTTTCTCAGGGTGTCCCCAGGTGTACAACACAGGGATGAACATGTCTATGTAAAACACTCCAAAGTGATGGTACAATCGGCTCTTAAAATCTCCAAGCAAGCTTCTAAAACATTGAACTTTATCTTCCTGTTTAATTTTGCTTCCCAGATAAAAGCAGCTTCGGGTTGATATTCTTCCTGATGGTGTGTGCCAGCATTATACCTGCACAGCTTTGCTTCCTAGGGAAATGCAACTTCAGCTCAGCTTTCTGTCTAACCATGTATGCAGGCTTATGTCAAATAGAAAGCATTCTTCCAGGAGCACAGTGAAAGAAAACAGAAAATGTTTATAGACAGAACAATTTATATCATAGAACTTCTTTAATTCAATAATGAATATTCTATGTTCATTGGAAAAAAGGTAGATTTTTAGAAAATGTATTACACACTGATGACCACTTCATTATCATTTTATAAAATCATTCTCTTCAAAAGGGAGAAGAGGAGGGGGGAGGAGGACATGAGAGATCAGGAAGACTGAGTTGAGGGTGGGGGGGTGGGATGAATAGAGGAGAGCCAGAAAGATACCTTAATAGAGGGTGCCATTATAGTTATAAGGAGAAAACTGGCACTAGAGAAATGTCCAAAGATCCACAACAATGACCCCAACTAAGAATCTAAGCAATAGTGGAGAAGCTACCTTAAATGCTTTTCCCCTATAATGAGATCGATGACTACCTTAAATGCCATCCTAGAGCCTTTATCCTGTACCTGATGTAAGCAGAAGCAGACATTCACAGTTAAGCACTGAGCCAAACTCCTAGAATCCAGTTTTAGAGAGGGACGAGGGATGAGCAAAAGGGGTCAAGACCATGCCGGAGAAACCCACAGAAACAGCTGACATGACCAAGTAAGAGCACACAGACTCCAGTCATAAACCAGGGAACCAGCATTGGACTGAATCAAGCCTTCTGAATGTGGGTGTCTGTTTGGAGGCCTGGGAAGTCTATGGGACCTCTGACAGTGGAAACCAGTATTTATCCCTAGTGCACAAATAGACTTTGGGAGCCCATGACCCATGGAAGGGAATTCCCCATGGGGGTTTAGGCTCTCTCCCAAATGATATGGCAGACTTTGATGATCCCCCATGGAAGGCTTTACTCTCCCTGGGGAGTGGATGGGAGTTGGGAATGAGGGGTCGGTGGGGAGGATGGGAGAATGGGAGGGAGAGGGAACTTGGGCTGATATGTAAAATAAGCTTGTTTCCAAATTAATTTTCAAAAAAGATTTAAAAAAATCATTCTCTTCAATCCTCTATCATCTACGGCTATATTTACTTGGTAAGCATAAATATACTTACCTATATTTATATTGTGACTATCAGAGTAGGCTTTGTTTTAAAACTCTTATAGCATTAAATACTATTTTCAAATATTAATTAGTAAAATAATTCACATTTTAAATTAATGTAAGCATATATTCCTATTTATCACATGCAACATGAATAAGTGGTATGCCTATATAGAACACTTCATCTGCTTTTGTTAGGTTCAAGTTGTAATGGAATTCAAAGAAGAATCCTCATGTGGACTTGGGTTCTTCTTCCTGAGATTTCAGATTTCTTGTTTCTAAGCCTAAAGGTTAGGTAAGATTTTCATTTTATACCTCTTATTTTCAAAATTCTGGTATTCCAAAAACTCAAAGTATCCTCATAAGGCAATAAGGAAGTTTTTTCAATGTGTTATTCTGGGTCCATCTTCCTAATATTAAGTTGTGACTCCCATAGCAATCTGTCTACATAGTTTTGTTTTATGTGAATCCTGAGGTAGCTTCATTTATGTGCTTGCCTTACTTCCCCTCCTAGACTGAAGGTAAACATTGATATAAAATATGACCTTCTATAAAGCCTTGCCTGTTAAAGGCATTCATCTCAAACACTCCTACTTGGAAGGTACCTCCCAAGTAGAGGTCTTGTGTGCCTTGTATAATGTTTGCAGAAATGTGTGTTTTATTTCTATATTTTTCATTTCCTATATACCATCATGTCTTTTTTGTTAAAACTTTCAAGACCTTCTGTTATGAAAAGAGTACTATGCCAGGTGCTGTGAAAGTTACATCTCCTATACCAGTAAGGCATTAGTATGTGAATACCTTGCCAAAAAGCATGACCAGTACCATAGACCTTAATAATTTCCAGTGTTCTATAAAGGAAAGCTGGTGTCTCCACTAATTATAATAAGATGATTTTTAGTTCTATTAGTATTTGTAGAGCCCACGATAGTTAAATATTAAAGGAGGAAAGGAGAAATGAAGTAGCCACAACAATATGACTATGTCATAGGCATAAGTTTTTGGCTAAAACTGGCTGGAGATATTTTGAAAAATATATGATATTTCTTAAGAATATAGCTATGGATCTGGAAAGATTGTAGGATAATACAAAGAATGATAGAGTAATGGCCAGAAGAGCAATGACAGTATCACCTAGAATCTGGTTGAAACTGCCAGCTTGTTTGAGTCAAATAGAAAAATCTAGAGCTGGAGTTTAAGGGTCTGTTTAAAACCTCTCTTGATGATCCTGATATATGCTACAGAGTAAGAAGTGGAGGTAGAGATTTAGACAATGAACAGGGAGGTGGGGGTAGCTACACCACAGCGCACAAAGATAAAAAGAAATTGAAAGTAGTGGAATGGCAGAGTGCCTCCTCTCAGGGTTACATCCATAGCATTCTGAGGAAATAAAACACAGTAAGAATCTGATTTTTGCTTAGTGTTGGACTTCAGAGAGCATGTGGCCTCTACCTAGAAGAACTGGGTCTAGGGTTCAGCTAATATTCACCAAGTAGGAAGTCTAAGTAGATTGTGGTATGGGTGTTAAAGAAGGCTCTTTATTTACTTAATTAAAACAATACTCTGGAGCCTATGTAACAGAATGTTTGATTGGTTCATTTCTATATAAATAAGAGACTTAGCTGCTGTATTCTCTGTAACTTCTTGTACATTGATTCAGTTCTTTAGGTGTTAAGTATTATTGGGCTAAGTAAATGGTTCAGTGCAATAAAAGGCATGGCATTCAAACCCAGAAACCATTCAAAAGGCAGATGCCATAGTGCATTGTCTACATTTCAGCATGTCTATGAAAAGGTGGGATATAGAGAGACAAAAATCCATGGAAGCTTGAGGACTAGTTGGCCTGCTACATGGGGAAGTGAATAAGAGACCCTGACTCAAACAAAGGGCATGGACCAATAACTGGGGTTGTCCTCCGACCCCTATGCAGGTATTACCACACATATGTCCTCACATATTCACACACATTTACATACACTGTACTCAACATACACAAACAAAAAAATGAATTGTATGTTATCTACAAATTATAACACAGACCTACACAGAAGTATAAAGTGGCGATGATAATGCTGGATAAAGCACGTCCAGGTGGCATTGTGCTTTAGGGAGACAGTCATTTTGGACTGGGTGCCAGCTATTTACTTAGGAACCACTGTAGGTACTGCTGGTACAACTTTTGAAATATTACTTACAATATTTCTTTATGTGAAAGCTGTTAATTCCTATGGAAATAAAAATGGCTCACCAAGAATAAGTGATTTAATCAAGACCATATAGATACAAAGTGCAAGATCAAGTCAGTACAGGTCTACAACGTTCTATGACCCACTACAGAAAGAGTTCTTAGGTACACAAAATAGCAAATACTTTCCCACAATTTCATTTCATCCTGACCTGTATTTATTGTTCTTAAAATGTCTGTAGACTTAAAATGTCTTGAAGCATATACACCACATGTCTTATTTCACTGGATTGAAAGCTCCCTTCAAAATGCCCCTTCTAGAAGGGCTAGAGAAATGGTTCAGTTGGGAGGGCACTTCTACACAACCCTAAGGACCTGATTTCAGTTACCCAGAAAGCACACAAAGCCATGTGTAGCAGCATGTGTCTGTAATTCCAGCACTCCTGTAGTATTATGAGTGGCAGACATAGAAGAACTCTCCTCTTCTGAGTGACACTTATGTGGAAATTACATGAGAATGTAAAATTTCTTAGGATACCACATGTGACACCCAGAGACGCATCTTTGAGGAGGAAAGATGAAGACATTTGTTTGAAACAGAAAAATTAGAGACTTTGAGTTGAGCAGAAGCAAAAACATTCCCCAAAGCTGAGACTTCTATAAATACCACCCCTTTTAAAATCAATTCTCAGTGTGAACTAGGGGTGAGTGAGGGCGGCTGTCCATAGGAGATTCAAAAAAGAAAAAAAAAAAAAAAAAAGAATTATATGAAGCTTTCCCAGGACTAAGTCGTTTTAGTGAAAATAGCACTGCCTTCATTCATTTTACTTAAATATACAGGTTATTAATACATTTTCAAATGAGTAGTTTAGACATTTTTTTACCCTTCCAACTATGAGTCAATAGCACATCTCCACCTGCAAGAGCAACTTGATGCATTCATTTCACTACAATGGAAGTGTCATTTAGAAAGCCATTAAAACATAACCTTAAAATTAACACTGTGACCCTACAAGGAAACATTAAATGGGCTGAAAAGTAATGGTAAGGAACAAAGAAAGGGAAAAAAGCCACTAATGAATAATTACTTTAATGAGCCTCTGGTCTCACATCTGCTTTTGTTCACCTGCATTAATACTGTGAAATATTGAAAAATGTAGACACATTAAATTTTTTATTTTAGTCTTTTTTAATTTTTTTTTAATCAGAGCAAGAGTATAGCCCAAATTCTTCATAAAGTATCCTTTTGGCAATTGACCTTGTCATCAAAACATTAATTCTGCCCAGCTGACTTTTCTAGCCTCAGCCTGAAGGAGCTTCCTAATGTAATAAGAGGACCAGGGAACTACTTCAAAAATCTCTCTGTACATGGGATATTTTATCAAAGTGCTACATACTAAGGCATAGAGTGTGTGATTCTGGGCATAAGTGTAGTTTGGGGCAAATGATATACCATTGACCTGTCTCCAAATTTTCATACATTAAGTGAGGAAATGCATGGCATTATTACATTGCTTTAAGAGGCAGATGAAACGTTGTAAGCCGGATGCTGGGTTATCCTCAAAGAAAGGGAAAAGTTAGCTGATCCTATGTTAAAATGATATTTCTCAGGATGGTCTCTAAAGTCTGATTCTAATTTCCTAAGGAAGATAAATCCTTGCTTTTGTATTTCCACCTTGTATCATTCCCTTTGTCTTCTGGCGTAGGGACCTGGAAAATTTGATTATGCATCAAAGTAGATCTAATATCCTGTTAAATACTAAACACTATGTCTCCCACCCTAGGTTTTTGATTTGCTAAGAGAAGGTCTGAAGCTCAGCAGTTTGCATTTGCAGCAAGACAGCAAGGCCACCAGTAAAGATGAGCTGCTTGTCCATGGACGACCCTTTGAGAACTGATGGTTGAATTTATCCTTTCTAAAGAAAATTCCCACTGTCAGTCAGATGTTGGACACCAAAATCCTATTCACAGAGCCTGCTGGTGCTGTTCTGCTCTTTGCATTCCTATGACCCTCAGTTCCATCTCTTCTATAGCACTAATTACCTGGCACTGTGATTGTTTGCTTTACTATTTGCAAGTTTAGCTTGCCACCTGGACCATGTATTCTCTTCAAAGGGCAGAGGCCATGTCACAATTACTTTGCAATGATAAAGTCACAGATGTTGCCTGCCACAAGGCAGCTGATAGCAAACTCTGCTTGAAGAAACGAAGGAACATGTAACCCTTGTCTTTGCAACTCCAGTTTCCTCCGTCAGAATTGCAGTTGTTTTGTGTGTCTGATCAAGAAACCTAGTCCTTTCTTTAAGACCCAGTGCTAGCATTTTGTTTTAAGGTAGGAGAGCCTTCCTGAACTTGCTGGAATGGGCATCCATTCCTCTAGGCACTCATTTTCCTCTTCCATTTGACTTTGAGTTTTTTATGGCTGTAACTATGCCATATTGGTCCCAGTACCCCATGAACCTGGAAGAGTGGCTAGAACTTAGGAGACTCCTGGGAAATGTGTGTGAATGCTGAGAGAGCATGCTGGAGGCCAGGGTAAGCTTGCCTGGACACAGAATGCATTCATTACTGCTTTCCCATTTCTCTACATTCCATGATTCTTTAAAATTACCATCCAGATTTCCTACTACGTAGGTCATACAAGAAAGAGATGGCTACAATCATGGCCCAAGCAAGGTCAGTTAAAACTCTAAAGTTAGCAACAGCCTCCCAGACAAATGTAGAGGGTCAGGACAAAGGATCAGGAAAGAAACCAGTTTCTATTCTGACCAACTTAGAATGCTGATATCCAGGCTCTGAGCTGAAAGAAACCTGCAGTTGAAGATAACTTTTTTTATTGGCCTTATGCCTTGCTTTTTAATTATTGATTTCTTTATTAAATAGGAATCATAAATTTTTATCTGTATGAAATGAAATGATACAGCTCAAATTATCATAGGCCTTGAAATATATAAAACTTGCAAATAAATTTGCTATCCATAAGATGGCTTAGACTGTCAGTGCCCTGTGTTATATACATAGAGTATATGTATGTGACTTTTTATATCATGTAGTATATAATATTAGTCACCAAGGAAGTAGTATAGTAAAGGCTTCAATGAATTCCTAGTTTATAAAGGAAGTTTTATAAAGGAAGTCTAAAGTTCATCATTTTTATAGTAGTTGGGGAGATGGAGAATGAGGGTTAGTTGAAAATGGCAAATCAAATATGAGAGTCCTTGATCTTAGCATTTTCTTACTCATAGGATTCCATGTTGCCCTAGAAGAGCTTGTTTCTCAATACTAATGAATTTAGACACCACAGAAAGAATGGGAGATAGATCCCAGATTGCACACAGCACAATTAATTTTGGAACCTAAGGCCAAATATATTTCTTTAATTTTGGTCAAAAGGAGGGATATGTGTGTTTCTTTTGGCAAAAGTAACTAGCTTAACCTCAATTCAGGAACCAACATATGCTTGTAAAGTTCCATATACTACTTAAGTAACTGTATTTATACCCTGTGGGGAAATTGCTAAAAAAAAACAATCAAGGTTAAGTAGGGCATAATGGTGTATCATGATGGCTACAGTTAGGTCAAGCAGAATTCTACCCTCTCCATATTGCTATAGATATTTATCATATCATTGCAAAATAGCATAATTTTCATAATAGGCTCAAACATAGATAATGCTTTTTTTATTTAAGTTAAACCTATATAAGGTATCATGTAAAGAATGATACTGAAGTCTATTGGCTTTATGGTATCAGAGGCTTATAAATGAGCATTTTATGATTATCCCCTGCAGACACCAGTACTGATGAGACTTCTAGAATTTGGTTGGACAAGAATAAGAATCCAAGTACGTAACACATTTGGTCTTAATTGTCTATCAGGCCAAAGTCTAAAGACTTTTCAAACGACAGTGTGAGATGGATATTATGAGGATCCTTTTATAATGGGTGAAGTAACCTGAGGCACAAAACATTTGGATCCTGAACTCAGTATCCTATTGGAAGCATGACACTGATAGGGTGTGACTATAGAGTTGGTGCAATTATCACTGCTTTAGACAAGCTCTCACTGCACCTGTCAGCACAGACAGAGTTAGGCAAGTGCGGCCACACCTCAGCCCTCTTTGTCTCCAGCAACATTCTGGCTCCCCTCAGCTTCCTCTGCATACTGAATGAGAATCAGTGTATTCTCAGCAACTACTGGGATGAGTGCTCATTGCCATCCTGGTTGGGATCATCAGTATAGATTTGTTGTTTGAAATGGTTTTCTTCATTGTTTCTTTCTTCTTCTTCTTCTTCTTCTTCTTCTTCTTCTTCTTCTTCTTTTTTTTCCTGGCTGCATAGCAAATGTTAAATGCAGTCTAAAATTTGTTTTTATTCCTGGGGAAGAGGTTACTGAATGTACTGATTAGCTAAGGCTCCTTGAACTTTCTACTTGATAACTGACAGCTGGTAATTAAGCATAACTGCAACTCTGACCTGTCTGCATGTAGTTTTGTCGCCTGTCACCCAATTTCTGCTGAATATTTTCTATGAAAATGGCACACAACAAAACACTCCCTGGCTTAGCAATACCTCATAACAATTAGGTTAAAATATCCCATGATGGGTTGGAGACCTGGAAATGATCTTGCCATGTTCCAAACATTTTGACTTCTTTTGGAAAACAAACTATTAACAGGAACCTATTAATGCCTTATTTGTCTTCAGGATATAGACACATGACAATATCATACAGAAAGTGAAGGGACCGGTGACTGTTGAAGGACATCATATATTCTACCATTTACTTGGCCAGAGTGTCTTCCTGAATGGTGTGCTACATTTGCAATTTGTTCAGATTGACACTCATAGCTGAAAACCTGTGAACACAGGCCTTTAATCGAGCCATGTCACTGATTTGGGGCTACATCTCAGATAGATGCTGGCAGCACTCATGGACCAGTATCTTTCTTCCTCTACAGAATAAGGAAAGGTCACAGGCCAACTAGCTGTTTCCTTGGGAGATTCCCACAGTAGACTCCTGAACTAGCACCAATCAATACCACCCCATAGTTCTCAGCTAAGAGAGACATTACAAGAAGATAGGGGATTTGAGGTTCCAATATCACTCCTACGTTTGTCAATATACCTGGTATTATAAAACAGACATGGGAAGGCATGCTGTACTGGTTAAAGACAGACATGGTCTTATGGAAAGGCTGTAGGTAGAGAATTGCCCACCCCCTTCCAATCTCCTAAGTTACTTTGTTAGTGCTGTTGCTTGGCTTATCAGTGATATACAACTTAGAATTAACTTAGAAATCTTGCCTAAGTAAAAATAGATATATGTATGTACCTCTAGAGCAGCAATTCTCAATCTCTGGGTCAAAAATATTTATGTTACAATTCACAACAGCAGCAAAAGTACAGTTATGAAGAAGCAATGAAATGACTATATGATTGGGGGCACCAGAACATGAGGAAGAGTATTAAAGGGTTGCAGCATTAGGAAGGCTGAGAACAACTGCATAGTCTTAGTAGCTCTCTACCATGTAGAAGAATTACATTTGAAGCTAACCCCTATTCAATGTCTGTCACATTACAGGCATTGGAAAGATTTTTTAAAAGGTATGTCCTGGAGGATTGAGTGACATCTATTCATCTTATGAGAGGATTGAGACAGAGACAGACAGAAAGACATGGACAGATCATTCTTTTGCAATGGCTGCACAGTTTTTACTTTGATGTTTGTCAAGTAGGTTAAGTTCCTTTTCCTTGGGGAAGGCGAAAGGATGTCTTAATGTTGGCCATATATGATATGCTACTAGACCACCCTTCCTTTTGAAGGCCATATCTGGAGTGCAAAAGTCCCCTATCACTCTAGGCATGTGGACCCTGGGGGGGAAAACAAGAGTAGCAGGAAGTATAGGACCTCACAGATTTAGCAAAGCATCCTGGAATATCACTTTTACTCAATACATTAAGGGAAATGTGAAGGTACTTATGAAACAGAATATAAACTTCACCTGCATTTTTAAAGTAAAACACAACTCTTGAAAGCTCTTTTGGGATTGCTTTGGACTGCTTTGCCTTAAGCCCTCAGGTTCCTCAGGGGTATATGTTTGCTTTTCTCTGCCTAGAAAACATCATTGAAGAGTCTTGAATCTTCTCCAGGATACAGAGCATGTAGTATGAAATATCTACTAAGGAACCAGCATGAACTTTGCAATGTTGGGAGATTGAGAATCAAGAAAGATAGAGAGACAGAAGTCAACAGTCATCAGACAAGTAGTGATCTAAAAGGCACACATACAAGCACAAAACTACTCAGATAGCCTGTCCAATAGAGTAGGAGAGAGAGAAGGAGGGGTGAAGGATGAGAAAGAACAGGGATCATAACAAGGGAAAGAGAAAAGATTGAAAGTCAATTCTGGGGGCAGAAAAGCATGTCATGTCACAAATCCATAACCAGCTCAGTCTAGGGCTCTGCGAATGAGGTAGGCTTTGTCATAAGGTTTAATCCACAAATAATTGTTGTTGCGTATTCCATATTCCATTACTGTAATCTCATGCATCTGTCCATTCAACAGTACAGGGTGGACAAGAAGAAAATAACACCCTGATATGTCAAGCAGGCATAGGTACTAAATGTTCTGGGAGCCTTGACATACAGCTGAGGTGTATCACAGTCCAAGATTAATTAATTGCAAGGCAGAAGCATATAGCTTGAAGGGAGGATGCTTATTGAAAGCCAATGAAAGCTTAAAACCAACCAGCTAGCAAACAAGACCTTACTAGCCAGTCCAGCCTCTTTTCTGATACATATGTTTCTTAGTACTGCAGTTTTACTTCTTGTAGTCTGAACGAACCCTACTTTCCTAACTATATGAATATATATATATATATATATATATATATATATATTCTCCTAATACTCTAGTACAAATATTCTGCTACTATTTTCATTTCTCCCCCAAAGAATAGACAGACAGGCAGACAGGCAAGCAGACAGGCAGACAGATAGATACATGACAGATATAAGATGGGTGGGTAGATAGATAGATAGACAGATAGATAGATAGTTAGATAGATAGATAGATAGATAGTTATATAGCTATGATATATAGGTACAGGCCAGATAAACAGAGAGAGAGAGAGACAGAGAGAGAGAGAGAAGTAGAAATCTCTAGTAATTCTTTCAATCCCATTTTAATGGTGAAATCAATAAATTTGGCCCAAGTTCATTTTATAAAAACCTTTTTGAAGAGTTTATGATTATATTTTTTTGTTATACATCTACTTCAGGGCTTTCCAAACCTCTACAAGGTATTCATGATAAGCCACAGGGGCAGAAAGCTATGGTCCTGTATAGAAATGTGGTTTGCAGAATATTTATCCACAGAGTGGTTACCAAACATAATAGTGCCATTTAACAAAGTACAGTGACAACTTTGCTATTTTAAATAACATGTTTCACAGTAAACAATAACAGCAAGGCTGGGACTCCTGAAAGTCAAAAGAAGAAATGGTTATTGATTTGGAAAAAAATAATTGGTTTAACAGAAGAAACATTTTAATACAAAAGCTGGGGGAAAAAAGAAACCTGTCATTTGATGTGGCCAAAGACTCATTAAAAGTCAGATATTGGACAGCTTTTTCACGAATGATTATCTTGGTGACATCACTTTATATAATGAATTTTGATTTCTTTTTGGCATGTGTGTATGAAATCCAATAAAACATCGAAAATATAAAAGATAAAAATTAGTGGAGGTGAATGGATTGTTTAACTAGATGATTGTTCACGGTGCTCATTATTAGCAGGAAAGTGTATACACTTGATACAGTCTACTTCTTGTTTTATGATTATGAGAGCTTGGCCATGGCCATTCATTTTATGCAGCAGAGCAAAAGCTTACAAAGATACCTTGCAATGTAGAGTTAGGTTCTAAGCTTGACCTGTTTCAGTTTGTATATTTGGTTGGTTTCAAAGTTAGAGACCCAACATTATTAATCTTCCTCTGGCCCATTTTTCCTGCTGATTTATTGGACAAACACAGATCTCTGTGGCCAGAACCTTCAGCAGTCTGGCTATAAAATTAGTATATTTGTATAATTCTTCTTGTACATTTTTCTTCCTGCTCCCAGGTTTTGGATGGGTGCTTTTATTTACTTATTCATTTATTTATTCATTCATTCATGCATTCGTTCATTAATTTTGAGCACAGTGGCAAAACTGGACTAACCAGAGAGGTTTTCATAATGAGTTTAAAACACCCCCCCACACACACACACAAATAAAATTACCTCTCTCCTGAATGTGAAGTCAGAGGGGAAACATTGCTGCACCCTCACACTAGTGAACAATTCCATTGTTAAAGATGGTTTATTAAGCTGGTAGCCTTATTCATTAATACCACATACAGCAGAGTGCGTTTTGAAGTGTGTGCAGTGAATTGCATGCACAGTGCACATTATTGTCATCAGAGCTGTGCTGAGGGAATTTAGCTAAAACTGTTTAGTGGCGCCCCATAATAGTTGCCTGTAATTGTTTCAAAATTGGTTTTCTGGTGTTTAGAGCTCTGTTTTTATTATTGTTGTTATTTATTAATCTCAGTCTATGACTGTCAACCAATTCTGAATTTCCTAGCATGTTCCAAACAGCAAAGGGATATGATTTTATTTCATCCAGCAATGTTGGTGCTAAATGTCACCTTTAAATGTGTTGAACCCCCAAACATTTTAAACTATTAACAGAATGAATTCTGTAGAATAAAAGGTCCACTAAGAGCAAGAGGTTGTGAATAAATTTCTATATTGCCATTACCCAAATTCCCTCCTTGTCCTTGTCCTCTACTTCCTGTTCCTCCTAATCTTGTTAGTCTTTCACTTTTTATGTCTTAATAGATTCAAGACAAATGACAGATATTTTACAGTTATATCAGAAACAAATAATGATCTTACTTATCTTACCTATGTGAAAGTAAGATAAAGAAGTTTCATTTTTCATAGTATATAAATGAGTAAGAATTATTTTTATTGAGACAGGTGTTATCGTAGCTTGCAAATTCATATCTCATCTCTATTAAATAAATTTAATAATTGTATTCAGTATTTTAAAAGAAAGACTTTTCTAAACTCACTCTCCATGAGTTTCTCCAGTACAACCCAAATTGCATACTATTTTCTGATACATAATTCTATCCTAATTTCATCTGCATTGTGGCAGGAATTTTAGTTGCTGAACTAGTCAACATATTGCTATTAATGTTTTTGTCCCTGGCCTAGGTTCCCAAGACAGTGGATCACAGCTCAGTTCCAAATCTGAACCAGACATTGATGCCAATAAATTGAATAGGAAATAATGGGAATTCCAGATAATTGCTGTTCCTGAGCAAGCCCAATATAATAAAAAACAAAGGAAGGAAAGTGTTAACAAACTTTCAAAATATTCATGTTACACTCTCTTACTCTTCTTTTGGTGATCATAGCCATCCTGGGCTTTGAATGGGTCAAATTAGATTGAATATTGCCCACTTCAATGTTATCTTCATTTCTGCATTGTTATTCTGTTTGTAACAAAATAGAATGCAGAACAGCAAGTTGAACAAAAGTAGTAAATGTTATCCATAGTCCCAACAGGTCCTGCTTCCATTTTTGTGGCTCAGTCCATTCTTGGGATTAACATTTCTCTTATTTGTACTATGTCTTTTCTCCAAGGAAAAAAGACTACTTTACTGTGTCTCTGCATATATTATTTTATTTGGATGCTAGAGCGAAGTGCAGTAGCCTGGGAAGCCTAAACAATAGGACAACCTCTGCTCACATCTCTGGAATCTGCAAAGGCAATGATCAAAGTGTTGCCAGATTAGCTTCTTGGCTTTCAGGTGGCTTCTTTTCTCATTTTGACTCCTGTAAAGATAACATGAGACACTGAGGTTCCTTCCTCCATGACCTTACCACTGCTCCCCAACACCACCTATCAATTACAATCACAGGAGGACCTGAGCTACAGAATATCCATTTACGGGAAAGGGTAGCTTGGTTTCTAACTCTGACTTCATCTGTCTTTGACTGTTTGTTTCCTCTTGTCTGAACATCATTTAGTTTTGTTATTAAAATTGCATTTGTTTTTCTTAAAATACATTTTTCACAAATAATGAATTTATTAAACAAGACAATGGTTGGGGAGACTTTAAATGCACCCCCTTCTAGCTCTCATTTTTTACACTTATGAAATACTCTTGAATAAATGAAACCAGAATAAGCAAAGCTTCTAAATTCAGGAATTTGCCCCAAGTGTCTCTGAGATACTCTTATTGACATTGGTGGAAAATTTGTTCATGGTATGGTTTTCTATATACAACACTGGCTACTTTAATTGAGCTTAGACTATGTCAAGAATAAAGAAAGAGAAGACATCGGCTCCTATTAATTCCTTCACATTTCCTTGCAGAGCCCAGAATTATGGCAATGTGTAATACATATTTGTTTCTTGATTTGAGATGTACAGGCTACTGGTTTGTTAACTTTAATTGGTAGAACTGTGATCACTTAGGATATTAACAGAAGCTAGTCATGTGTTTATAAAGAAACTGGTATAAATGAGAATCTTTCATTAAAGACCAATCAGCCATTTACACATCTCAAAATTTGATGTCATTGATTTCTTGATGGGTTAGCAAACTAACCAGAAAATTTGTCTAATCCATTTCTAGGGCCAAGAGTCAAGAAAATATATATCTATCTCTATTAATGGCTTAAAATATTTATATTATCAATTCTAGCAAAGCTGGATCTGGAGAGAGATTATTAAGTAATTCAGCCAATGTTGCTTGAAAGCTAACTGAGGAAACAGCAGCAGCATCTGCCTCATTACTGTCTACCTAAGTCTTTAATACTTACTCTCAAAGAAAACAATCAAACAAGTGTTTGATTCCTTTCTAAAAATGATCAAATAAATATTTACCCTAAGAAAGATTCAAAAAAATTACCTAGCTATCTTAAATGCCATCTTCTTTTGTAAAGTACAGGGCATAACCATCAAAACATAGTGAAATCTGACATTGGGTTTCAATGAGAAAGGTGGGGGATGAGACATAGTACTGGTGTGAAAACAACTAAAATTCATTATACAAATGTACAAAACCATCAAATGACAAAGTTATATGTGATTTTTTTTTTAAAGACTCAAAAGCAGGAGCAACCTAGAACTGGAGTAATATACAAATATTTCAGAGAGGGTTTGCAGTACCTGATAGTTTAATTACATAAGAGGCAATATAGATTGCCAAAAGTCATTTTCTTCTACTTCATCTGTGGTGGGATATTCAGGTCTTGCTGGTACAGTGGAACAGTATTTATCTCTAGTGCATGAATGGGCTTTTGGAGCCCAATCCCAATGGAGAGATAACTCTCTCAGCTCCAAATGATGTGACAGATTTCGATGATTCCCCCATGGGTGTTCTCACCTTCTCTGAAGGTGGATGGGGGTTGGGATGGGGAGATGATGGGGGAAATGGCAGGGCGGAGGAAGAGGGAACTGGGAATAGTATGTAAAATAAGATTGTTTTTAATTTAATAAATAATTGCTAAATAAGGCAATACAATTGCTCTCAAGACTCAAGACACTCCAGCCTGTCATTTAGAAGCTCAGATTTTCAGGAAGTAGTTGAATTTTACTTGCGTGTGGGTTTGGTGATCTGACATGTTTGCTGGGAATGACAGACATGGTATGTGGCTGTAATTTGAATATTATAAGCTGTTACTTCATAGTCTAATGCAAGATCTGGTTATGGTCCTTTTTAAAACCCCCAATTTTTAGTATTCAAGTGATGATGAAACCTAGGGGAAAGAAGCCAAAAAGTAAGGTAGACTGTGTCTCGTGCAATAGACAACTTTTTTCAGAGCATAATTTACAAGAAGAATACCCAAGTAAAGTGCACAATTACAAGGATAAACTCCACCTGTCAAAAACGATGTTTTTCCATAGAGGCATATAAACAAATCACAATAGACAGTTCTAATGAATAATCAAAAGTAGCCTCACTCCTATCCAGGACACCAGGGGTGGGGAAAGCATGAAAATGTGTTCCAAGAAATTTCATGATTTTGAAGAAACTGAGGTCATAAGGCTCCTCTCTTGTTTTCTTGGTGATTTCTCACAAGCACTCAGAATTTTCCTCTCACAAATCCATTCTTGGATGTGTTCTGACACCCTACTATGTGTTCTGTCAAGACCCGGTCAAGGAAAACACCAAGCCCCACCATCTTAACCATCACTCCCATAGCCACAAGCATGAAGTGATTGGGAGCTAAGACAGATACAACCAGTGGCCAATGTTTAGCATATCATTTGAGTATTTATATTCCTCTTATCACTGCTTTTTGTAGTCTGCCTCTAGCTACCTAATTGTCAGCATGTCTTAGTGGAAATACAGGAGAAAGTGATGTCAATGAAGAAAGATAAATCTTGTATCTCTGAGCTGCCTTTAAAGACTTTATAAAATATATTTTGTGGGTTTGAAAATCTTCTGTCTTATAACCTATATTCCTTCCAATTGTGAGAAACATAGATTCATATTTCACGCATAAACTCAAAGATCAAAAGGACCTAAGGGCATTAAGACTATGAAACTTGAATGGATGGATTTATAAACCTCTGAACATAGCCCTTCTTTGTTTTCCTTTAGTCATTCTGGTAAAAGAAATTCTAAAAGACGTTCTGACATGTTTTTAAATTGAAGACACTTTTCCCTGAGCAAAGTCAATCATTGACTAATAATATTTTTGTAATATAGAAAATTTTATTGTAATTCTGAATAAAATGCATGTATGGTATAATTCGTCACCTCCACAACTCACTAAAGATTTAATGCAGAGAATGAAATGAACAAATACTAGAAAAAATAAGAGTGGAGCAAGAGAGCATTAGGACTAAGGAAATATAAATAAGACGGAAAGACTCAATACCAAGATCTGTAATGTCTTCACACATGCTACTACCTGCTTCCATGATACCAGATGCTCTGCGACTCCTACTAGATGGGAAGGAACATGCCAGGCATCTTCAGCTGTAGTTTACATTTTGTTCTAACACTAACCTCATGAAGTTGATCCACTCTGTCTCTCTAAACATGGTGAGACTTTACAGAGGTTGAGCCATTTGCCCAAAGTCACTTAATTAAAAAAATTTGAAAAATTACTGTGTAAACACGATTCTGATTCCAAAGCCAGTTTTAATCTTGGATACCCCACTTAATACCACCTGTTTCCTTACACACTGTCCACACATATCTTCCTCTCACAACCACAGCTTTCATACATAGTTTAAGTCTTTTATGTTCTTAGAAGCTGGGACTAATTAGTTTACATTAATAAAATCTCAGGTGTTTCCCTAGGCTGGTGCAATGATGAACTTGTATTTATTTGAAGGAGATTTTGTAGAGCTTTGATGAAATGAATGCTTCCGTGACACACTTTTACAGGGTGGGGCATGGATGATATGTGCATGGTGACAGAGTTGTCATGAAGCTGTTGTAAATCAGAGTGACTGTCTAGGTTCTGTAAGAATGAGGTGACTGAAGGGCAGAATGATAACAGATACATATGGACAATGGGAAGTCCAGCTAAAATACTCATCCACTAGGTTTAGTAAAGACTAGGGACAAACAAAACAGCTGTGCTCTCTTATGCTTACCCATTAAAGGGTCACTAGGGCAGGGCGGGGCAGGACAAGGTAATATAGAGAATCAAGCCACACCACCCTCTTCCATATTTATGTTGAGAAATGTTGTTTTGATTTTTTTTCCCTGTTCAGTTTTTATGTAATAGTTTGTGAATTTTTCTGTTAATTCAAATTGCCTTTGGGATTTGTATCAACCAGATTTTTACCCATGTGGAAATGTGATTAGAAGGAAAAGGGGACCATACACTGTGATTTGCTTCATGCATATGCAGCTCTGTTTTTATTGTATATTAGTCAATGGAAATTAATTGCTAATTATCCAAACATTTCTATGATAATATTTCAAGCTCTCTTGTAGCAGATGTGGCCTAAACTATATTTAGAAGGGAGTAGATGGCATTATCTTTCTTGATGGAAATGATTACGTAGAGCTTTAAATTTTTTTCATGATCTTTTATTTTAGAAAGAAAAATGGCTATCCTTCTCTTACAACATTTGTTAAATATTCATACTGACCAGGGTAATTATGCACTGACTATATTAGCAAACATATAACTCTGTCAGCAGTAAGAAGTTGGGAAATGAAATTAAACAGGTTGTGGATAATATATTCAGTTAGATGTTAGTGCAGACATACAGGTTGTTTAAATAACCATCACCGCATTTCATTGGTAGTCATTGGCAATGACAGACTTCTTATTTTTAGACTCTCAGGCTGAATTATTCTTTTTTATTGCATTAGATGTCTGTCCTTCAGTGTCTGAGCATTGCTTTTTCATTTCCCCTTTATGAATGCTAATGATATACTGGGTAGAGCCCTGGCTATTTTTAGGAATTCGGCATTTCCTTGTATTTATACTGTGAACAAACTTGAGAGAGTTTAGCTCTGATTAAAACAGATCATTTTCTCTTTTTAAAAAAGAATAATGTGGGGCTAATACATAGCCGAGGACAAAAAGAATTCAATGGGCACAGTGTCAAAGCTTAATTGTGTCAATAATTATTTGTGTCTTGGTGCCAAGATTTTAATGAGGGCCAGTCATTTGTGTGTAATCATTATCAATGACAAGTAGTTAAAATATCGTCATCAGTGGTAAACTATGGGAGGGACTGAAGGAAGCGATAGTAAAGTTGCCTACAATTGCTTATATTCCACCATGGCTGAAATCCATCAGTAGGCTTAGGATTTTAAAAAGAAAGAAAGAAAACCCCAGAGAGACATTGGTTCCTCAAGTTTACATATATATGCTCATGTGAGATTGTTTTTGTTTTTGTTTTTCCTAAGAATAACTATATATCCTTAGGCTTGTTGGTAACCTTGTTAAGACCCTTTTGGAAGAAAGACTCTGTCACCTTACCCTATAACTTGTCATCCCTGTCTGGAGACAGACTTATTTATGTGTTCTTCATTTTTGCCTTCAGATAACAGCTTCACTTTTATTACATTTGTCCTTTCTGTAACATCCAGACTCATCCCCCACACCCTCAAGTGTTACTGTTGCTCTGCTTTTTCTGGATTATCCCACTCTCCCCATTGCTGGCTCTTGTCTTTGAGCTATCATTTTAAGTTAGCATATCTGAGTGGCCTGCCACCTAGTATTCCTATAAGAAGGGTGAAGGACTTAGGTGAGCTCCTTTGAAATTTGAGAGTTCAGCTCTTCTACCAACTATAGGTAAAAAGAAGAAGCTTTAGTGATTCACTGTAGAACTTTGACTCTAGAAGTAAGCATTGCCCACATAGCCCATATGCCTGGGGTCACTGAGAACCTCATCTGCATCAACCAATCTCTATGAATTACCACAAGACACTTTTGTGAAGTCCTGTTTTGTTTGCAGATGTGGGAATGAACTGTTATTTACAGATGACCACAAAGAGCCTTCTTTGAGCATCAGCATGTAAAATGTAGAAAATGATGATGACATGATTTCCTCAGCAGTAACATCCATGTGGAACTATAACTTATGAATTTTTCTAATTGTGTTTGCCTTCATTCAAAAGTCATAATTAACACTAGTCTAGATCACAAAATATATTTTTTACATGTATTTATTTTTTAAAATTTATTTGTTTTACAGCTTTCATGTGGAATGTTTCCTGGGGCTGAAATTCATGTCTTTTTTACTGTGAGATTGTAAGGGGAAAAAGTGTTTGTGTGCATGCATGCATGGGTACGTGTGTGTGTGTGTGTGTGTGTGTGTGTGTGTGTGTGTGTGTGTGCCTGTGTTTACCCATTTCTCTTAGTATCTTAACAAGAAGCCTTTCCTATATGAATATTCACTGAGAAGGAAAAAAAAAAAAAAAAAAAAAGAACACCACAAACTGGTAGCTAGTAGCAGATTTTGAGTAGGCCCTAACCACTGAGTCGAAGTCTGGAGACTTGCTGACATTTTGAAAATAGTTTTTAGAACAAAATGTCAGATGATGGGTGCTTTATACATGCAAGAGTAACTTGTGCACAGCTGATGCTAACTAAGCCAGTTCTTCCAAAGCTGCATGAGGATGGATGACCACTGTACTTTTAAAAGAGCTAATTATATCCACATAGATATTCAACACTTTACATTTCTCACTTGCTGTGTTCTGCCGAGCTTAATCATGCAAGATGCAGTTGATGGACATCTGTATGGACCAATGAAATAGTGGTATACTTGCTTTATTTTTAAAAAGAGCCATCCATGAGGAGATGTCCTGACGTATGCGAACTTTGGGCCAATGATGATGCTACCCTTTCAAGATGGCTCATGGGGCAGCTGTGCTGTATTCACATTGAAATTAGGGGATTTTAAAAAAAACCACCGAACAGCTGTATTATTCAGATTTAAAATAAGAGCTTAGTTTCCCTAAATGGGTGTGACGTAAACATCTCATTAAACATTTTTAATTTTGAAAAAATACATTCGGTGGCAGTGGCTACGCTGCTGCTGTCAGTGGCTCGCATGTGTGCAATCCTGCAGAAAGCTCTTTATTCCTCACAACATTGGGTTGTACTCTCCTTACTATGTGGAAATGGTAGAGTGAAGCTTCAAGCTACACAGGTGTTGAAGGGCTCACACACAGTGTGCCCATTCTGTTTGAGCTGTCACTGTTAGCTGAATGGAATACTGTCTCAGGAAAACTCCGGGCCTCTGTTCTGGAGCCTCTTGGTTTTAAGTTAAAACTCCTGTGGCTTCATGTAAACTAAACCCGAAAAGGGTTGGGTGGTCCTTCTGGTTCATTAGAGCACTGGTTCTCAACCTGTAGGTCGCGATCCCCCTTTGGTAAACCTCTGTTTCCAAAAAATGTTTACCTTGTGATTAATAATACTGTTTTAAAGTTTGGGCTTTCTCTTTTCTTCATTGAGTACTATTCTCTGCCCATCATGTTTTGCTTAATGCCTTGTAGTCCCAGAAGACTGACCCAAATTCTGTGAGCTAAGCTTTACCCTGCCTTCCTGACACACTTGCTTATTAGCCCATACTCACCTATAGAGGCTTTAATGGAAAGGGCAGAGGTGTTGAGCTGTGGCTTGGCTGTCGAGTTCTTGCCGAGTGCAAGACACTGGGCTCTGTCTCTTTCACTGCAGACTGAATGAAGTCACCGATGACTGTTATAACCGGCTTGTGTTTCCCTGGGTAGAAGGCACTGCATTCATGGATCTGTTAGTTTTTTTGTTGCTGACTAACAGCTTCCGAGAATTAAGGCACAGATTGATTCCTTGTACAGTTCTGGCAGTTGGGAGTTCAAGATGAGCTTTAGGAAGCTAAGATCAAAGTGCTAGCGTGGCTGTTTCCCTCTACATGCTGGCAGATATTCCATTCCTTGCTTTATCTGTTTAGCTTGCTGCCACAGTCCCTTGGCTTTGAGAGTGTCACTTCTGTTCTGCTTCTGCCATGCAATCTTTTTATCTTCTTTAGTCAAATCTCCCTCCGTTTTCCTCTATGGAGCTGTATGGTACCCACTTGAGAAATCTTTAACAAGGTCTTTGTATCAGATCACTAATTTATTCATAACTGCAAAGCTCCTTTTACCATGTATCACAGTCACTGTCCTAGGGTTTGGAGATAAATTGCTTTGGGAGGCCATTGTATGCCCGCCACAGGTGTAAACTTCAAAGAGAAATAAAGATAGATTTGAATTTTAACCTTGCTAATTGCTGCATATACATTCTTGGGACAGTATTAACCCCCACAGTTTCTTCTGGAACAACACTATCGGTTTCATGGGTTATGCATGAATAACCAAAATGGTTTTCACAGTACATATTCATTTATATAATCCCCACTGTCCTTCCAAGAAGCCAGAATGGGAAATTTTACATATGTATGACCAGGTTAGGTTACTGGTCAACAGAAACCTCTGTGTGTGTGTGTGTGTGTGTGTGTGTGTGTGTAGGGGGGTGATCCTTCAGTAGGGCATTATTTTTAATGCTACAATCTGGTACATTTTTTACAGTGTACCTGTCCGTATTAGGCCAAAAGTGCCAGTGATGTTTTGGTAGTGGTTTCCCTTTATCCAGCTACCTGTGTGTCATGATGGAAAATCCTGTGATGGATTCTGCCTCCTGTTCAGAACAAAAGCTGTTTGAATTTGATTTGTCTATCCTCTAGGAAGACAAAGTGACCTTTCAGTGTAGTGGAACTGACAATGGACACCTTTTGTATTCTCTACTTCATGTTCACCTACTATATTATGATGATGTCATTATCCCAATTACCACTCCCATCATCATTATTATTACCCAGTGACCTCTGCCCTGGGTGGATGGAACTCCCTATAACAGATGAGAGATTCATTTATCAGACTGCTTTATGCTACACAATTTCTTGCCATTTTAAGTTCATATTGAGATGGGCTGCTTTTGGAACAAAGGCAGCTTGATCACAATTTGTCAGTGTTCTTGGTAGCTATATATCACCAAAGCTCTCTTCCAGTCCTTCTGGGACCCAATTATTTATGGAGCTGACAATATGGGATAGCATGTCTTGCTATGAATGCCATCATTACAATAAAAGCCTTACTATCTTGGATAGTGAGGCAACAGGAGTTGTGGTTGGTCAAAAAATCCATTAGCTAAGAGTTAAGTCATACTGCCCTGGGTGATCACTTGGTCACCTAGGTGAACATATAAGACCCTTAGGAAAAGTTCTATTTCAATATTTTTTTTTCCTTTCCTAACTGGACAGATTTGTTGATGACTGTAGTGTGTGACTTCTACCTAGGATAAGTTCAGTTCTTAATGTTTAGGGAATGTGCGCAGCCTGTTACCCATGGTGGAGTTTACCAAGTTCTTGAGGAATGGAAATGAAATAAAAGACTTGGCCTCTGCCCATAAAAGTGCTTGTAATTGAATGAAGGAAACAATTCACCTAAAGTCTGTAGTTTCCACCCCAAGTGATAGAGAAATAAATATCAACAGGCCTGGCTTGGCCAGCTCAAACCTGCAAATGGACTTGAATGCCAATTGCTTGAAGAGACTTCTTTATTCTCCAGCTTTCTCATTCATACTGGGTCACCTTGATTTAAATCAGATCTCTACATCTGCTTTTAAGATGTCTTCTAAGGACAGTGAAAACAAAGGCAGCTGATTAAACGTTAAAGAAATTAAATTCCTGTTGTATGAAAATTGTGTTCCACATTAGGAGAAAATGTACAGAGAAATGAAACAATCACAGTCATAACAAAAATATATCAGGTATTATTTTTAAGACAGTTGCTGGTAGATTTGTACACAAAAGGAATGGAAGGACCATTTCAGTGACAAATCATTTGAAATTGAGGTTTTTGATGCACTGGCCCAGTAGGGTTTTGTTCAACAAACAAAAAGGATACTATCCTAAGAGACACACCTTTTCCAGCAAATGTATTTAGAAGTATACAGAATTATTCTTGTTCCTTTCTCTTTTATTAAAATAGTCTTTGAAGCAGGCATAGTGCTTAAGAGATTAGATCTTATAGAGAAACATCACATATTGTATTTAAATATGCTAATCTCTAAGAGGAAATGAAGGATCTGAGCCTGTTCATTAAGAAATAAATTAATTCATCACCATCACATTCATCATCAATCATCATCCAGTTGTGTCCAGTTTTCAATTAAGTTTTTCCAAACTGCTTTGTGCCTTCACCAAAAGGACTAATTATCTCTAAAGATGATTTTTTTTTGTGGTATTCGGATGTTGATGACAGTTGAACTGGCATAAACATGCTGGATGTCGTTTTTATTCAAGTAGTTCAACAGTAGCTGTTCAGTACATACAAATATACAAATATATTATGATGACAAGTAAAAATATCTTAAATTTTAAGATGGATTCTAGTGGCTACAAGACAGCTTCTCAGATTAATAGAGCACATTTATAAAACAGAGTGAAAAATAATACTCATTGGACATTTGTGATGCATGTCTACTGCTCATTGAAGACCAAATCATTCTTTCAGCCAATATTTATTAAATACCCACAAGTTTGTGGGATGATAGAGACAGAATATCAGGTCAGTTGATGTAATTCCTGCCTTGATTCATCTTCTTGTCGATAACCTAGAAAATACATGATAAAATGACATGGCCATGCACTTATTCCCCGTTTTTTGTTTGTTTTTGTTTTTTGTTGTAGTTTTCTTCCCCATACCAAATACCAAAAAGCATGATTACTTCACCAATGTCCCTACTGGTATAGACAAGCCTCCTTCCTGGAGGAAATGAGAATTCCATGCCAGCATAGCACAATTTCTTGCTATCTCTTTAAGGTTTCTATGCAGAATGAGGATGTATGAAAATGACTCACCATGCCTGCTACTTATCTCTAGATTCCTATAACATGAAGATGATCACAATCTGCCATCATGCTGTTAAAATGATGCATAACCCGACCAGCACTCTGAAATGATCGAGTATTATTGCAGCCTCTTACAAGTTGGGCACTGAGATAATTTGGCTAGTGTTGGAGAAAGAATGTTCCACAACCCCTGTGGCTCACCCTGCATTGAATAAATATGGCGTACTGCCGCTTCTGTTCTCCTTGTGTATGGAAGAGCAATTAATGTGTCAGAAAAGAAAAATCACAAAATATGCAGACTTTTCCCCTTATATTAAAATTTCTAGACTACATTCAATCTGCTTTGAAGTTATTGTACAACATTACAGGATGTTGTTATCTGTGAAATAGGAGATAAATTATGACATTGGCTTTACTTTTCTTATGGTTTCATGATTTCTGTGTCCATTAGTGATCCCACAGTGGTTTATGTAGTTCTTTAAAATGTTGTTGGACTACCAACATTACATAAGTAACCAAATACACAGTATAAATAAAGCAGATTTTAAGATGTAAAAGTGTAGCTTTCTGTTTAGAGGGGGGAAAAACATGAAATTGTTGGCCCCCTACAATTGTTCCTAGCCCATTGTTTTCCCTAACACTTACACATAGTCCTGAGAAAGCCCATGAACATTTTACAGCATTAAAAATAATGAATTGTTTCCCTGTGAATACTCCAAGGGAGTAAAGAGAGCAAGGAAGTTAAGAGGGCCATTTTCTGTCCCTTTTATCTGCTGACATAGCTCATGTAACTCCATTAATGAATATTCTGGGTCATAATGTTTGCTCAATAAGTATATGTGACCTGAATGAATGAATGAATATGTTCTCTATCTTAAAGATAAATTTTATTATAGAGGTTTTAAAGGAGAGCTTAATCCATAGACACAGAAGGGGCAATTAATTGTTCTTTATAAGTTAAAGTGGAACTTTTTAAATAAGAATGAATGTGTCCATGTTAAGATGTTAAATTCCCTTTTAAAAATATTTGCTTGACTTATTTATATTTTGCCTGTGTGTGTGTGCCCGAGTGTACATACATGTACCATATAGGAATTCAGAAGAAGGCCTTGGATCCTCTGGAACCTGGCTTGTAAATTGTGGCAGACTATCATGTGTGCTAGAAATTCTTGTCCTCAGCAAGAGTAACAAATGCTCTTAGTCATTGAATCATCTCTTAAGTCCAAATCATACCTATTTCATTTTTTATTATTTTATTTTTTGAGATTAAAATTACATTGTTTTGTACATGCGCCCTCCCTCCAAGATCTTCCATGTACCTCCCCTTGTTCTTTTTCAAATTCATAGCCTTTTTCAGTTACTGATAAATACATATATATACATATATATTCTTAAATACATAAATACACCATGAGCAGTCTGTATATGTTACTTGTCTGTGTCTGTTTACAGGGCTGACTACTTGATATCGGTTAATCAACTGGTATTAAGAACAACTGTTTCTCCATCCCAGTCTAACCATTCCTTACTTGCCTGTAGTCTTTTTATTTTATTTTATTTTATTTTATTTTATGGATTAAGCCTTGTGAGCTTCCTCTCTTTTTTATGTTAGCATGTCTGTTGACACTGTCTTTGTTGAGGTCATGTTTAGGCAGCCATGACAGTGAGACTTCATGGGTACAGCTTCT
Organism: Phodopus roborovskii; assembly: GCF_943737965.1. Taxonomy (NCBI): domain Eukaryota; kingdom Metazoa; phylum Chordata; class Mammalia; order Rodentia; family Cricetidae; genus Phodopus; species Phodopus roborovskii. Next base: position 41,482,342 of record NW_026126407.1, read on the forward strand.
CTGACATTTCTCACAGAAAACTTCTTGTTCCTGTGGCTTTTTACAATTTATCTGTCTCCTCTTCTATGTTATATCGTGAACGTCAGATTTCTGTCCCATCCATACCTATATCCTCTACACAGAATATTACCTATCATTTTTCTATTGAACTTTCCAGTCAAGAAAATTATCAATGTTGTGTCTGGAAAATGTATACATTCAAAATAATGTTTATTGGCTTTTCTTTTGTATAACATTAAGCAGAAATTAAAAGAAGTTGGCATATTGCCTAATGTATAGAGCTGGTGCTTAAAATATAGTTTTCAGGTACATGTAACGAGTCTACTAGCCCTGTGCATCCCATGAGAGCTATGGACGCAGTCAAACATATTTGTAAATGGGAATATCCTCTTAAACCATCCGAAGGTTGGGCATCCTTGACAAAGTGATGTAACTTATATTCTCTATCCTCTCAGCATCACAACTCATTTCCATCTACCATGTGATATTCTTACATAAAAGTGTTCTGGCCATGTAATCACTCTAATCCCCATCTCTCTTCCTCTCCCTCCCTCTCCTCTTTCTTCTCCTGCTCCCCATTCCCCCTTTTCCTCATTTTCTTCTCTTCAACTTTTGGGGATCTTTTTCAAGTCTTAATTAGTAGGATTACAGGCATATATCACGGTGTTATAGTTTATATCATTGTTCTATATCCTATTGTCTTAAACTTGATTCAATCACTTCCTCTTCAGTACTATTCCTTTCCAAGATGCCCAACCTTCAGTTTTCTATTTTTGCTGATAATCTCTATTTTAATATCATTGGCTGTGATCATCAGAATACCCATCAGTCTCTTTCCCAAGATTTGTATCTCGAAGATAAGCATTGTGTTTTGTTCATTGTCATATTTATTATGTGCATTGGTGTTTTGCCTGCATGTGTGTCTGTGTAAAGGTGTCAGATCTTGGAGTTAAAGAAAGGTGTGAGCTGCCATGTGGGTGATGGGAATTGATCCCAGGTCCTCTGGAAGAGCAGTCAGTGCTCTCAACCTCTGAGCCATTTCTCCAGATCTAATGGACATATTTTAAATGCATAATGAAATCCATGACAGGGCAGACTGTTCATCAGTGTTTTACTGTAGGGAAAGAGGAAGAGAAGGAATAAAAAAAAATGTCCATGCTTATTGCTATACTATTGACAATATTTATGAAATGGAACAGTTTATATCTTTACCAATGGGTAAATGGTAAAGGAAATATGACACACACGGAATTTTATGCAGCTATAAAGGAAAATGGAATCATGACATACACAAAGAAAATAATTAGAACTAGAAATCACTGTTAAGTGAAAACTATACTAAAAATACTGCATGTCTTCTCTTATATGTGGAATCTAGATTTAACGTTATTGGCATGTGTGAACCTATGTGTGCATATTTATATGTCTAGGTCATAAAATTAGAAAGGGATTCGTGAACAGAAAAAAGAGCTCTTAAGTAGGGTAAAATGGGGGTAATTAAATATTTGTGGTAAGAAAGCAGGAGAGTCTGTCTATAAGAGAAAACAGATCCAGCTACAGGGTAGTGGCAGACATAAGCATTCAGGCAGAGGCAGGGACACAAGTGAACACAAGGTATAATGACACATATGGTTGAAATTTAATGTTTATCCTAGCCTAAAATAGTTTACATAATGAATGAAAGAAAAAAAAACTCAAATAATATCCTTAGTGGATATGATTCATTTCTAAATTAGAGATAATTTGTCTTGTTACAAATGCTATTATTTTTATATATCTTTTATTTATTTATTATTTTACATATCAATCCCAGTTCCCTTTACCTCCCTCCCTCCTCCCTTTCATGCCCCCCCAACCACCTTCCCATACCATTCCACCACCACCACCCCACTCCACAGGGAGGGTGATGCCTTTCAGGAGGTATCAACAAAATCTGTCAAGTCATTTGGAGTAGGGACTAGACCCTCCCTCCTGCCTCTAGGCTAAGGAAGCATCCCTCCATGAGGAATGTGCTCCTAAAGTCCTTTCCTGCACCAGGGATACATCCTGGTTCCATTGTCAGAGGTCTCTTAGACTGCCCAGGCCTTCTAACTGAGACCCATGTTCGGGGGTTCTGAGTTGGTACAATGCTGGTTTCCAAGCTATCAGTCTGGGGATCCATTAGCTCCTCCTGTTCAGATCAGTTGTCTCTGTGGGTTTCTGTAACCTGGTCTTGTCCCCATTTTCTTATCACTCCTCCCTCTCTGCATCTGGATTCCAGTTCAGCTCAGTGTTTAGCTGTGGGTGTCTGCTTCTGTTTCCATCAGCTACTAGATGAGGGCTATATAATGGTAGATAAGTTAGTCATCAATCTCATTATTAGGGAAGAGCATTTAAGGTAGTCTTTCCACTGCTGCTCAGATTGTAGTTGGGGTTGTCTTTGTAAGTCTCTGGACATTTCTGTAGAGTCAGTTTTTCTCTTCAAACCTATAATGGCTCCCACTTTTATGGTATCTCTCTCTTTTTTCTCTCTCTCTCCTCGATTCCTCTCCTGACTCAATCTTCCTAGTCCCACATGCTCTCCTCTCCTCCCCCTTTCTTCTAGCTCCCTCTCTGCTCACTGCTCCCCCACCCCCACTCCCTATATGCTCAGGAGATCTTGTTCCTTTCCCCTTGTGTGAGGGAGGAACCTAAGAAATACAAATGCTATTATTATAACAAAGGCCAAAATTAAAAATAGAGAAGAGAGAGGATCTTAAAATTTACTAAAAACATATGAATGCTTATGAAGGACACTACCTAATTTTTACTATATAGTCTATACTCTGTTAATTTCTCATATTGCTATTCCCATTTTAAATGAGCATATATAGTGTTGAATTACTGGAGAAATCTTAGTTTCTGTTGTTATTGAGATCTTTAAAAACATGTGCCTTTTCTAGTAGATTATGCAAATCACTATTTTAGGAAATAAAATATACAAATGTTAACTATTCAACTTTATGGTCAAGAACATTTAAAATGACTATCATTTGTTTTTTGGGTTTTTTTTTCTTAATACATCTTAAAAGCCAGGATCATATTCTTACAGGTGGAAGGTGTTCCTGATGTGAATCGGAGTTCCTATTGTAACAGTTTGATGCCTACAAAGGGCTTACATAAGCCAGTACTCTTATAAAGTTTTACACAGCAACCTAGTTCAACAATAATTGTCTCTGGCTAAGGCAGTTGAGGAGACTAAGGCTCATAGAAGCTCAGTAAGACATACAAGGACATGTATCTTACTTGAGGCTTAGGTGAAATTCTAACCCAGGTAGTTTAAATTCGATGCTAATCCTATAAAGCCTCTCATAAGATTTCAACTTGGAGCCTAGATAATGCAAAGAGCTTGTTTGCAGCAATGGCTGCAAGCACATTATGTTTAATATAATAAGCATCCATATTATGATTAAAATTTCATTTCATAGAAATGATTGGCTGAACTTCGCCATTTACATTATTTCATGTAGTAATCACAACAATCTTAAGAAATTGGTAATAATCTTTCCCCAAACTCACTTTAGAATAACTTGACATGTATCAGGTAGTTGAACCAGTAGTACAACAAAAATACCTCCAGAGTCTCTCCTGGCTTTTCTTACTAGATTTGTGGATTTAAATTTTATTTTATTAAACCTCTCCTCTAGCAGGCATTATTGAGTATTGGCAATTTCTAGAAAGCCTATTTGAAGAACAAGAGAATAAGAAAGTCAACCATGGAGATTCCTGCGAAATGGCAATGAATTAAAAATAGAAAGAAAAGTAATTGAGAGGAAGTGGTGGGATAGCTCAGTGGTTAAGAGCATATGCTATGCTTACAGAAGAGACATGCTGAAATCCCAACCCATGTCAGGTAACTCAGATCTGCCTGTAACTCCAACTCCAGGGAACTGATGTCCTTTCCTGGACTCCACAGGCAACTTTATTCATGTACACACAACCCACCCCCCCCACACACACACATATACACATACACACAATTTTTAAAAAATGATAAGAATAACTCATAAAAGCAAGTCATGACAACTAATTGTTTTTCCAGTTGGAGAAAGATTTTGATTAAACAAGGTACCTGTGGAGTAATTAAAGAATAACAATAGAGAGATCCTTAGCTGACCATGGAATGTTTCCTAATACTTGCTTTACTCTCATGAAGATAATCAGGAAACACTCCTTTTACAAAGGCCACCTAGGACTGTGGATGCACTGGAGCTAGCTCAGTGTCCAAATGCTTTTCCAGCATGAATGAGGCCCTGGGATCGACCCCCTGGCCAAGGGAAGAAAAGAGGCTGAAAGGGTGACCTCAAGGCCAGGTTCAAAACTTAGAAGGCAAGTTTGGAATCCTAAGTGCTTGCACTTGAGAGGGAAGCCATTTTCTCTTTCTTTAAAAATGTACCTTAAGCCTTTTGGAAATATGCAGTTTTCCACTCTATGGGAAGCCAATAAATCTCCATTCATTCTCTTTACACTCAGCAGCTCTCAGTAAAAAGGAAAGGCGCCAGAGCCATCCAGGCATCATGCTAGCTGTGGATTTTCTGCATGCTCCATTGAGAGGGCCTAATAGTTAAGCCAATGTGTTGTGTTTTGTGCAGCTGAATGTCCAACCACTGGCTGAGGCAGTGTGTGCAAAAGTTGGGACAGTCGTTGTCAGGGAGATAGTCACAATGAGAAAACAAGACCCAAAACACGATTTCAAGCTGTTCTGGTGTCTTTTTCATGCTCGTGCGATGCACATTTTGTTTTCCCATTCTTCACAAGAAAGCATACATAGACTACATAGACTGGGGCAGAATTTTTTTTTTTTTTTTTTTTTTTATGAGTTTGTTCTCTTGTCTGACCTAAAAAAGCTAAGACTTGGATGACAGCATATCCAATTTAGAACATCATCATAGGAACAATTGCTTGTTTATGAACATGTATGAGCTTCATATCTGTGTAAAAATTTATCATGAGATTTGTTATGGGGGCACTATTTTCACAATCATATGAAAATATTAAGAAGAGAAGTTTCTAATCAGTCAGACTAGGGACTGAGCATTGAATTAGATGGATCTGAGAGAAAGCACAATGTTAACTTGGGTCATCCACTTCTGAGCTTTGTAAGTGCAAAAATCAAAGGACCTCTCTATCAAGATAGTTATCCATGTATTGGACATTGACACATACCTCTGAAAAGGCCCTAAAACAAGATGAGTCCTGCTTTCCAAAGATCAGTTCATTTACATTTGGAAGCAATCAGAGGCTTAGGCTTCCCTGGAATTATAATAGTTTTGAATGACATAGACTCCATGACAAATACTCAGTTATGTATGCTATGTGTGTGTGTGTATATGTATATGTGTGTGTGTGTGTATATATATATATATATATATATATATATATATATATATTTCTCCACAATTACAATTCTTAAAGAAAACACTTCAAAATTTGCCTTACAGAATGAAGAAGGGAGGATCATTTTGACATTTATTTAATAATTAAGATTTAAAGAAATATTTAATTAACTAAATCCACTAATAAAAAAGCTGAAAAGACTAAATAAGGTCACCTTTGTTGCAATTAATGTAATTATAAGATGTACCCAAAACTCATAGTATGTCCTAATATGTGTTGAGTCTACTTTTAAGCCCATTTTTATCTGTGAGCTAATATTATCTCCAAGTAGTGTTTCTGCCACAGCTGTAGAAATGGTAACAAATTCAGTCCAATGTAAAATCAATAAGAGCAACTTTCAGTTTGGTGAAACACCAGGGCCAGGACTTTGTGCTCGAAATGAGACAGAACACTGATTTTCTCCTGGAGATGAATATTTCTGTTTATATTGTCCACACCAGAAATAGTCTGTCAATAATCAATTGATCGAAAGCTAAATGATAAGGATGACAAATAGCTCTGCTCTTGTGCACTCAGGTTAGAGGACATGGCTTTTCTGTGTAGAAAGTACATTTATTGAAGTGATTTAACTGATGACATTTATTTTAGAACATGTATTTTAAAACTTGAAAATCTTTTCCATGGACTGAAAATATTTACACTTTTACAGTTCACTGGTGAGTTCTGAACCACACAGGTATTTGTAGAATTGACAGTGTCTCTCCATTGCCTTGTTCAATTATGCAAACTTGGCATGAAGGGGGCATGTGAATGAAGGAAAGGATTCAAAACACAAAGGATTTCAAATTTCTCCATTATTGAGAAATACAGTTTTTAAAATTAAAATCAAACACAGTTGGAACATTATCTCAGCTGATAGAGAATAAGCATGCTTCACTCTGATAAACCCATGACAGATCAGACGTTTCCAGAAAGAATAGGAAAGTCACTACCATTAGGGAATTTTTTTTTTTTTTTTTCAGGATGAAAATGCCTGCTAGCTCCCTTTTCACAATCACATTCTAAGTAGTCCTTCTTTATTGTTTTACCGTTGTGTCACTTTCTGGCCATGTGGGCTGTGCCTTGCAGAACTTATCTGTCCTTGATTTGCTTATTTCTGAGATAAGGAAACACTGGAAATGTTATTTATATATTTCTTCTGAAGAGCAAATAAAATACTATATGTGAAGCAATCAGGAGAGAATGGGCACCTAGAAAGTGCTCAGCAGAGTCAAGCTAATTCTATTAATTATTCCAACACTGCTTGCCTTACAAAAGCATAAAAGTCATGCAGATTGCCTTGTAATCTTTCTTGCATGGTCTCGTATTGGATGAAACTAATTACATTATAACTTCCTTGAGAGCAAAACACGTGTCACATTCTGCTTTGATAGTGCTGCTGACAGGGTCATTTTTGTGGATCTAACATTAAGAATTTATCAAGGTGTACATAGATTTTGCTCTATTGTAGAGAGCAATATAAAAGATAAGACAAAAAAATGCTCATTTATTCTGTCACTCGCCCTATTGTACTATATAAAAAATGTTTTATCCTTTACGGAACAGACCCTGTCAAGCCAGGTTCTTCTAGGTCTTACATCTAAAATGTTGTGATAAGAAACTCCATATCCCTGCTGCCAAAGAAATGTATTAATACATTTGTTTAAAGCAACATGTTCTTGAGATGTGTATGTTGGAACATGCCTCTCATCCTGGCATTATGGCAGCAGAGTTAGGAGCCTGCCTAATGTGGACTACATAAGCAGATCCTGTCTGAAAAGAAGAAGGAAACTCCCCTGTGCTAATGGTTGATGACAAAGGTGGGGAGTATGTTGCAACCATACTCACCTCATCCCCCCCCCCCCTTAAAGGAACCAATACAGTATTTACTACTCAAGCAATCAACAAGAGATATTGGAGTTCAGTTTCAAGTTGGCAATCATTGCTAGAAGCATATCAGCTCCCTGGTGGGTGTTTTGTTTTTTGTTTGTATGTTTGGTTTGCTCTTTTTGTTTGCGTGTTTGTTTGTTTGTTTGTTTTTAAGGGTCTATGTAGGCTAGAATGTCCTGGAACTCACTTGCAGACCAAGCTGACCTTGAACTCAAAGAGACCTTTCTGCCTCTCCTTTCCAATTTCCAATTGGATTAAAGGTGTATACCACCATGCCCTGATTCTAGTGATTTTAAAAAGGAACTGCAGGCACAGAATTCCATAGACTGTGAGCTGGGCAGTCTTTCCAAGTAAGTGTGGAGTTCTAAGAATAATTCAAAACCATGAAATAAAACCAAGCCAACTGACCCTACGTAAGTTCATCTGCCATTCACCTGCCTCTTATGCATTGACTCCACAAACTGAAAGCAGGAGGCATTACACATTGGCAAAGGTTTTATAGCACACACACACACTCCTGTATCACATGTGAAAATTAGCAATGGGAGTGGTGCTGGCCTGCTTTCCTCTTTTCCAGGAAGCAATTCCCTGGCTCTGTCTTGCAGTAACTGCTCTGGTGTCAATCTTGAGTGTGAATACAAATAGCTGTAGCACAACACTTTAATTTTATGACTTTCAGATGTCTTGTTAGTGGGCAAATGAAGTGAAGGGACAAGCTTGTTTTGTCTAGTTGCTAAGGAATAAAAAATAACATGGACCTTTATTACTTTGTTCATAGTCTATTTATATATTTCTGTAGGATATGACTTGTAGAGAAAAATATACATATATTTTGGACATACCTGAGTTTTCTAAACTAAAAGTACTTACTGGAAACTTCTGTGTTGGTAAGGGAAGCAAATTTTGTGCCTACATTCCAGGAAAATGGTAAGTTTGGTACAAGCTGAAATCTAGTAACATCTCTTTACACCTCCGATTTGGCCTTGCTTTCTTTTTTTTTTTTTATTTTATTTTATTTTATTTAATTTTATATAACAAAGTCCAATTAAATGAAAACAAACATTTATACACAATATTTGGGAATTTGGGCGTTGTTCTTTCCAAACTACTTCCTGCTGGTAAGGGGCGCTGTCATGGGGGATTCGAAGAAGATTCAGATATCCTGGCTGTAGTCTGTAGGGCTGTTTTGTCCAGCTGTTTTGAATGTAGGATCACCTGGTACTCTGTTTCAGGCGGTCTGGCTTGATCAAACCACATTAGTCTGGAAGGAATCCACATCTTTTCATTTTCTGTGGAAACAAAAATAGAAATCCTTTTCCCCAGTAACTTGTCCTTCAACTTAAATTTTGGAGTCAAAGCATTTTTTTTTAATTTAATTTATTATTTTACATGTTGATCCCAGTTCCCTCTCCCTCCCTCCCTCTCTCCCTCCCCCAGCCCTCCCTCCCTCCTTCCCTCCCTTTTACCCTCTCTGCCCTCTCACATGCACTCTAAACACCCTCCCCTCTCATCCCCCCACCCCAATTCCATCCATATGTAGGGGAATGCCATCCAGTTGGGGTCATGTAGATCTGACAGGTCCTGTGAAGTAGGGACTAGGGCTTCTCTCCTGTCTCTAGATTAAGGCAATTATCCCTCCATGGGGGATATGTTCGCAAAGTCCTTTTGTGCACCAGGGATACATCCTGGCTCCACTGTCTGAGGTCTCTTAGACTGCTCAGTCCTTCTGGCTGAGACCCATATTCAGGGGGGCCTGAGTCAGTCCCATGCTGGCTTCCCAGCTATGAGTCTAGTGGCCGTTAGCTCCTCCTTGTTCAGGTAAGTTGTCTCTGTGTGTTTCTGCCGCATGGTCTTGTCCTCCCCATCTGCTTCTGGGTTCTAGTTCGATTCAGTGTTTATGTATGGGTGTTTGCTCCTATTTTCAACAGGCATTAGTTGAGGGCTCCATGGAGAAGTTAGTTGTTGATCTCACTCTCCGGGAAGGGCATTTATGATAGCCTTTCCGCGGAAGCTGAGATTGTTAGTTGGGAGCAGTCTTGTAGTTCTCTCGACCTTTCTTTGTGTTCAATTTTATCTTCAAACCAATATTGGCTCCCTCTTTTATGTCCTCTCTCTCTGTCTCTCTCTCTCTCTCTTTCCTATCTTCTATTCCTAACCAGGCTCAATCTTCCTGGTCGCACATGTTTTCCTTTCCTCCCCCTCATTTTCTCCTACTTCTCTCTCCATTCGCTGTCCCCCCCACCACTTCACCTGAGCACTGGGGGACTTTCAATTGTATACAAGATTTCTAGGAATTATAGCCCATTCTAACCATGCTGGTTGGTCTTCATGGCTATTCCTACAAGTGGATAATTTGAAATAGAAATGGGTTATGAAATATCTAAAAATACCTTTGCCTTTTGTTAGTTGTTGTTACTCCTAATAGCCTACTATCTCAATCTGTAAGTCAGATGGTAGCCTTTTCTAGTGCATGCAAAACTTTCACTACAATGCCAGAGGTTATGCCCTCTCCTTGCTGGTGAATGGCAGTTGGCTGGAAGAGCATTGGGGGTCCTGGCATGCAAAGATGTGACTCTAACCAGGTCATTCTCCCACACTGAAGAACTCAAGAGAACAAAATAAGCTTCCCTGGTTACACATCTGGTCCTGTCAAGCTCTTATTCAGAAGAAATTGACAATTGGAAATATTGACTGGATTAATAGAATTGTGATTCCAAGTGGGTTGATTTGATAGCACATGGTATCTCTGAAATGTTTAGGTTGTTTGTTCATTATGTAATAAGTAAAAGTTTAAAATCAAAGAGAAAGCAAAGCAAGTGGTAAAATTGGTTCTTAATGTGTGATATTGTGTTGTTTCCAACTTCCTCAAGCCCACATATCTTTTTGTGAACCAAGCATTACCATTTGTTTTCATGCCAGTTTGATTCATAATGAGCCAGCATTCTGAGTTAATAAAGCCGTTTTGTAGACTCTCATGCCGTTGATGCTGTGATAATTTGGCAATCAGTTACAGTAGGAAAAATATCTTATACAGTAGCCCCAGTGGTCCCTTTTACACAGTACAAAGCATGCCTTCTACCCTGTGACTATTCTTCAGTGTTTAGGTTTCATAAAGCCTTTACTTGCTGAAAAATAAAGGAAAAGAAAGGGAAAAAATTATCACATTCTAAGAGAGATAAAATCCAAGAGAAATGGAAGTTGCCTGTTTACTAATAATCTCTCTTACACAGAGCACTGTATACTGCTTATCAGCTAATGTCTTATGATGTAACTGGTACCACCACAGTTCTACAAGATCCCAAGGGTGTTTAAAAGAACTATATTATAACAAGCAAAGATGGGGTCATGAGAGAACCTAGAGATTTCTATAAGTGAAAGTATTTGAACATCTGAATCTTCAGACTCCAAATTCTTCTTTTCATGCCACATCAGGAACATTAAGAGATACTTGTGAAAAGAAGCTGAATGAAAGACAAGGCCAGTGGTCACTACTATTTGATCATATGTCAGCCCATCAGCTTCCTTGTAGAATGACTACTTAGACGTTTAGATAAAACCTTCCAAACCAAGTTGTCCAACTTGATTTGATGATAAATTTGTTACAATTGTTTTTAAATTTATTAACATGGAAACTTTCCTGTTTATGAAAACCTGTAGTTTTTGTTGTTTGTTTTAAGACAGGGTTTCTCTGTGTAACAGCCCTGGCTATCCTGAAGCTTACTTTGTAGACCAGACTGGCTTCTAACTTACAGAGATCCACCTGCACCTACCTTTTCAGTGCTGGGATCAAAGGCATGTGCCACCACAGCCCAGTTCATCTGTACTTTTTAAATTTTGAATTTATTCTTTGGTAATTTCATACATGAATAAAATGTATTTAGATTATCTCCAATCACTGATCCTCCCTCTGTCTCCTCCTAGAACCCCTTTCACAGCATCTTCCTAACTTTGTGCCCTCTGTTTCCTCCTTTGACCTCACCCTTTTCATCTTTCCCATCATCCTTACTTCCTCATCCTCATCCCCTCTTTCTCCTTTCATCCCATTTTCCTTCTTCTTTGTTTAACACACTAAAATTAATTAGAAATACCCATTTATTTATAGATGCAGGACACTATCTACTGGAGAGTGGGCAACTTAACATGGTCAATAAGCCTGAAGAAAACTGACCCCCTTTCCCAATTATCCACCCAACTGCCAGCAGCACTTTAGCTAGGAATATGGTATAAAGTTGCTTCTAAATGCTTATCTGTATACTCACAGATTGGTAGAAGATGTATCCCTCATCAGGATGTATCTCTCATCAAAAGAGATGTAACATGCAGCATGTAACAGCTAGTTACAGACATGTATAACTGGTCACGGTGCAGAGAATAAGTGATTGTGGCATGCTCAGGCCCGAATGGGACATATGTGACACATAGTTTCCCTGACCAAAGCTCAGAGTACGTTATGGAAAAGGGGAAGGAAAGAATTCAAAAGTCAGAAGTTTGGGAAGATTGTTGCACAATAATACATTCTGGACTTGGCAGGGTCATTCACTCATGAACTCAGTGCAGCTGTGTTTGCAGACACAGGACCTACACAAGAGCAAGCCAGTCAATACTCCACATAGAGACAGAGAGAGCATTAGATCTATACTTTTTATTATAATAGAAGTTTTATTTTTGAAATTGTAATTATAACATCTTCCTTTCACTTTCTTGCATCCAGTGCCTTCCATTGTACCCATCCCACCTGCCACCTTTTTTAGCTGTCTCAAATCTGTGGCCCTGTTTTCTTTGATTGCTCTTACCTATATAAATCATATGAATATATGATATATATTTCTAAATAACTAAATATATTCTTATCAGTTTATATACTGTTACCTGTGTGAAGTGATCTCAAGGCTAGCAACTTAGTGTTAGTTAACAAAAACAGGTTTATATTATTATCTCAAAATGATGGGAGCTTCTAGGCAACAGGTAAATTAACTGAGTTGCATAATGATTTACTAGTTTCATTAGTCACCTATTATGTACAATAAGAAAGGAGAAAAGGTTCTGAAATAAAAGAGACATGGCCACTATTCTGATTGTATTTTATCTTATAGGATCTTTTTAATTTTTTTGTTGTTGTTCACTGTTAAGTCTTTTTGTTTTAACATAAACACAGACACCTCGAACATATACCTGTGTCTCAGACAAGAAGTACTTAACTAGCACCACTCCATTGTTACCTAATGTTCTGCTCCATCCCAAACCTTGCTGTGTCTTTAAAAGCCACCACTGTTAATAATGTCATATCAACATGTCCTTGTCCTTCACCACCCAGGATGCCCCTTGGCTGTTTATATGCTGGTCTTTTGCAATCCCATATGTCAGAAAGCACAAAGCTGTATAACTTAAAGAATACAGTTGTTTTGTTTTGTGTTTTCCATTTCTGGAGGATCCTAGAGAACTCTGAATTGGGATGTCAGCAGACTTTGTGTAATCAGTAAGGGCTTTCATCTTGGTTGGTAGTAGGCCATCTTCTTATTACTTACTACCTTATGTAGTGGTTGTTGGGGTGGGGTGGGGGAAGGAAGAGAGCAAGTTCTCTACCTCTGTTCTAGGACACTAATCTGACCAGGAGTTTCCACTCCAGGTGCTCCAACAACAGAAGCTATTCTATTGGGGAACAGAGTTTCCTTATAGAAACTTTGGAAGAACCTAAGCATCCAGTCTCAATATGTAATACCTTCCACAACCTTTTACTTTGCATGTAATGTATGTTTTATTAAAATTGGGTCATTTGTTTGAGAGCTATGGTTTTGAATTAAAGAAATGGGAAGTATTCAAATAGTCAAAACCAGTATTCTCTTTCTAGAAGTTCCTCTTGAATTATGCAGTTAGTCTCAGGCACTTCCTCTATCCACAGGCCTCCATATTCCAGTTCAATTTTAGAATACATTGGAATACAAACATTTGCACTATGGGATTTCATATCCATATTGGAAACTCACAGGTGGCCTCCCCATCACAAGTGAGGGCAGCAGGTAGACAGGGGAACTCTGTCTCTGAAATCAATCCTGGGCCTAATCCATTTCACATTTGAATAGTCTCAATGGGTTACCATTTAAAAGCTGTATAGAAGGCACAGAACTAGCACAGAGTTGTGCTAACAGGCAGTTCAGGCATGTAGAAATCTCCTCAAAGCTGAGTTGGGAGTCTTGGGAAGCATAGGGACAGGATATTCTCCTTTGGTAACTTATCTATGGCAGGTTCATTTGCAAGTCTTTCATCTAACCATATGAATAACAACTTAATGGCTGATATTTGTGCCCAAGGAATATGAAATTTGTCTTCTCCAGAAACAATCCTGTAACTGGCTTCTCATTTCTATGGATGCTGCTTTACCAATAGGAATGGGAAAATGCTGAGATGTAATCTGAGCATGTTGAGTGTATCATGACTGCATATGTTGATCTGGCCAACATGACAGAGGCATGCCTTCACTGTAATTGCTCTCCACTGCCCACAAACACATCCAACTACTTGCAGTTGAGCTTCTGCAGCACCTAAGACATTACAAACCTTTTTTACAGGACTGAGGAGCATATGCAACATATGTGTTAAATATTCACATTTTCTCTGCTACAGGAAGTCAAGATTTTCATTTTTTCCATTATAGGAAGTTGATGCCCCCCCCCCACCCCCGTGTTTCTTTCTCTTTCTGGAACACACTGCTGCTATGCTTTGCTTAGCTGGATCTGATGTCTCTCAGCCTAATTGTCATCTGTTTAGAAAACATCCTTGTTATTCTTTTCCTTTCTTGTGCTTATCAACCCTAATTACAATCATATTATTTAATGAATCTCTCTTCAAATTGACCCTAAATTGCCAGGGAAGGCATATGTATGTTTGGTTTACTTCAGTGCTCTATGAGCCTAGCTAGCAAGCATGTGCCTAGAACATCATTTATGCTTAGTAAATGCCAGTGAAATTTATTGAGATGAGAACGAGTTTCAGTCAGGTTAAGCAACTTAAGTCAGGGAGCCAGCAAATGTCAACAAGAAAATGAAAACACACTGAAGCAATGGTTCTCAGCCTGTAGGTCATGACCCCTTTGGGGATCATATATCATATATCCTACATACTATATATTTACATTATAATTAATAACGGTAGCAAATTTACAGTTACAAAGTAGCAAAAAATATGTATAGTGGGGGGGGGGCGTTCACCAGAAAATGAGGATGTCTATTAATGGGTTGCAGCATTAGGAAGGTTGAGAACCACTGCTCTAAAGCCTCATGTGTTTTCAGTGCAATCGATTTTGCCAAATTTTGTTTCTTGAATACCACTGTCCTAACGAATCTTAATAGAAGTTCCAAGAACAAACAGGTTATGTATTCATATACATTATAGATGGAATATAGTTGTTTAAATAAAATTATATATTTTCTTTCTGCAGTATATCTCTGACTTTAGTATGTAAACATACCTAGTGACTCCCCCCCCCCAACCCCCCGGCAAACTAGTGTGTCACAGAACACCTCCTAGTGGTGTTTGCCTACAATTTTCTGGTTTTAAAGAAACTAGAATCTTAAGGGACAGTGGTACTCAGCAGAAACCATAATCTCTGTGTGATGCCCTGCATTTCTAGGAAGATAGTAAGTCTAGATTTCTCTTAGTGTATTAGTTGCCTATCTCCTAGTTTCTTTCAAAAGTTCTATAGTTTCTATCCTCTTCTGAGTATGGAGTAGGTGTGCAACATCTTAGGTTAGTAGCTGGGAGATATCACTAAAGTAATACAGTGCTTCCATGCAAGCATGAGGACTTGTGTTTGATCCCCAGAACACATGTTAAACAGCCAGGCATAGTTGGCATAAACTTGTGTAAGGAGTAAGGTTTTCCACCCACTGCTGGTCTTGTCCCAATTAATGCACAGAGACTCTGTATTTGATATAATGCTGTTGGCCAGGTACTAATTTCTTATCAGCTAGCTCTGTCTTAATTATTAACCCATTTCTATGTATTTCCACGTGGTCTTACTGGAGAGCGGGGGCTGACGGTTCTGTTCTCTCCCTTCTCTCCATGCTGACCCCTACTCCTTCCTCTCTCCTCCTTGTCTCCTAGTCCCTCCTATCTTGCTTTCCTATTGGCCAACAGTGCTTTATTCATTAACCAGTATGAGAAAAATGACATCTCCCATCATCTCCTCTTTTCTGTCTTAAAATAAAAGGAAGGGTTTTAACCTTAACATAGCAAAGTATATCACACAACAGTTATCAAATAATAATCACAGTTAACAATATTTAGTCCATTAACATTTAGCAAGATTTAAGAAAATATTCCATTATCTATCTTTGTGAGTCTAAAGGCTAAGTAACTTATCTTTAATCCTAACTAAAGTAAACTATTACCATAACTATGTCTTCAACTCCATCAAAGACCACAGAAGGATAATATATAAACTTTAGAAATGACAGAGACATCTTGCCTTGTCAGTCATCTGAAGTTCCTCTGTAATCTTCCATCTTCAGCCCATAGGCCTTAGTGTGTCTAGCAGACTCTTCAGCAAAGTAGGAAACTTTAAACTGTTTTCTTGTATTGGCAGTTTGTCAGTCACTTTTCTCTATGTCCTGCAGACTGTCTGGCAGACTCTTCCATGAAGCAGGAACTCTGTAGCAATGTCCATCTTGAATCAGCAGTCACTTTTCTGTGGGTCCTGCATGTCCAGTTTATACAGCATAAACTTGTAATTACAATACTAGGAAGAGGGCAGCAGACACATCACTTGGGTTTATTGGCCAGCCAATCTAGCCTAATTGGTGAGTTCCAGGCCAGGGAGACACCATGTCTCAAAGGAAATGGTTGGTGCCTGAGGAATATCACATTATATTGTCCCCTGTCCTTCAAACACACTTATGTGTAAACTCTGCATCACAGATGAAAACAGCATTACAAAGTAGAAATCAAAGACTTACAAATGGCTATAATTTATATTGTTTTAAATAAAATATGGGAGGATTATATCATAAGGAATAACAGGCTGTAAAGTATAAACTCAAGAAATTAAGTATCTAATATCTTAGATGTAAGCATTTTTCCCCTTCAGTGTGCTCTTTGAGAATGACTGAGAAATTTCCTAAATATTAACTTTCCATTATGGAAAAAAGTTTGAAATTACTAAATAACCAATCTAATCACACCTTAATCTTGCTAAATCTAAGTACTGTATTCTTCATTCTAATTTCAGTTCTGGTCCATTTTGCATAACACAGGAGGATAGGCCAAAGCCCTACTTGGAGTTTTAAACAGAGTGCATTCTCTCTTTCTAAAACCTCCTCACTTGTAAGAAATGTTTTCCTGAGAATCAAGGAAATCAATCCATAGACAAAGCAACTTTTGTTTTGTTTTATTTTATAATTTGAACAAAAATGGGTTTTCTTTTTCAAACTTTGAGTGTTTGTGATCAATTCTATCATTAAGTGCAGGGGGCTTTCAGGAAACAATAGCAAACAGATAAATATTATTTAAGAACAAAATGGGCTTCCATCTTTTCTTCTTCATGGACTATCACAAATTATCACCAAACACAACTATTAAGAGCAGTTGCTAAACTGAAGCATTGTCAGTCAATGTTAGGTATGTCTATAATAAGTTGACTTATGTTATTGCCCTGTTACAGAATCCAGTCAATAATCAGTGAGTTCAAAGAGTGAAGTTTCCAGACCTGCTTTGGAAAAACAGTAATCTATTATCTAATGAGCTCAACAAGTAAATGTTGTCCCTGCTCCTGCTAACTCTTCACAGTTGAATATGCTTTTCTCTCAGGCATAAGGGTTCATGTTAGATAAATGTGTGTTTAAGAAACTTAGAAAATAAGACCCTTCTGGAAAGAAAACTTGAGAATTATAATGACGGATAAGTAAAGGATATTACAGTAACATATTATATAGACATTTCTATCATGCAACATTTTACTAGGTTGTGTGCCTGTCACTGGGGATTTGGACCGTTACTATAATCAGGCTTCCAAGAGGATGGTTGATTAGGCTAACCACAGGCTCAGCGTCTGGTTCTCCCAACAAGAGCAATGCAGGGAAGCTTTGGCTATTTCATTCATTCCAGCAGGCTGTTACTTCCCAGCAAGGCACTTGTCTCTGGAGTATTTTCCTGTATATATAATAAGACAAAACAAAGCTATTTTGAAGGTTTCAGCAGACACAGCCTATGTAGGCAAGGTCCTCAGGAGAGTTGGAAGAAAGATGAGATGAAGGTACAGTCACCTCCAACTCCTCATGAAGTGGATGCCCATATCAGCGCCCTCCTGCTCAGGTCTTTTAGATGCTTGAAACTTCCAGGGGGGATTCTGAAATTGTGTATCTACTGCTTTATGCTTTCACGCATAAGTGCAATTACATTGAGTAAAGAAAAAGAAAAACCTTTCCTGCAAATCAAAATTCCATGTGCCCTAGCTTAAGATAAAGACTATCTCTTGTCTCCATTGTGGATATGATGAAGCAGGAACTAAAAGATCCAGGGATAACATAGCATCAAATAGAATGTAGTAGGCATATATCTCAATGTCCATGATCAGATTGTGTAGCTCCTTAGTTTTTCCCTCTGTTACATGGGTTGTTTTTTATAAGGAGTTTTATTTTACAAGGACAACAGAGATCATCCTACAAAATACCCTTACTATATATGAAAACGTATCTATCCAAATGGAATTTTACACTCAGTTTTTGAATTATGTGAATGAGCGCTATTATTCTTGCTATTTTGCCAAGAGGGTAAAACATCCTATTGTTTTTGAGCTTACATAAGCTGACCTCATTCACTATGGGAGCATTTTAGGTATTAAGGAATATGAGGGCAAGCACCATAGAAATAATAATTCAATCTGGATGTGAGGGACTCTTATTTTTAAGCTTCATTAACTGATAATTATTTGAGTGCAAAACAATGCCCTTACTGTTTGATAAATGAATATTAGCCTCGTGTCATGCTGATAAAACTCATAAGAGAACTAAATTCCTCTGAATTTAAGAGACTTTGTTATTTTGATGCTAATGGATTATATTCATTTTGGATAGATATCTATCTTGAATGACTCAGCAGGGCTGACTTAAATTAGATTTGTCCATCCATGCTTTACTTATTAGTATGTCCTGAATATCTTGATACTAGTTTCATATTATAATATGTGCTTCATATAATTTGTCTTTCATGACCTGAAGCTTCCTATAATAGAAAATTCTGTTGATTATAAAAATTATGATTATACCTGTGTTTGAAAGTGTAGCATCGTGTTCTTGTGTTTTCTCCATTATGTGTATTCTCAGAATCAGCAATTTAGAATAGCTTATTAAAAATGTCTTTGCAATATATGCTTATTTAAAGTCTATTGAATATTACTCCTTTGTAAATATTAGATACTTATAATGGAGAGTTGTATTAAATTTGGTAGGCTAGGGCCATAATAAAGAACCTACATATTTCAGTGGCTTGACATGCTAAGAGTTCTTTATTTTTTGCTCAAATTGAACAGTTCAAATACATATTGACAGAGGCCAAGTGGGAAAGTTGGAGAGGTAAAAGCTTCAATCATTCAACAACCCAGATTCCTCCAGTATTGTGGCTCTACTTCTGTCTAAATTCAAGAAGTTTTATTTTTTCTTTCAGCAGTCTGCTACAAGATTGGCGTGCACATTATAAAGCAGATGATCCCTGAGCTGTCTCATCTCAAACATACTGATCCTCACTTACACATAGGTTCCTTTGATAGACTCTTTGACAATGTCTCAAAGAAGTAAGAGTGACAAAAAAGAAAAAATAAGAAAAAGAGAGAGAGATGATACACACACATTGCTTTGGGATGTAGGTCTTGGATGTCCGTTAAACACTTTTGTGTTAAAAACTTGATTTTCAACTTAGTGCTATAGATTTTGTGAGTATATCCTTAAGCCACTAAGAGCATCCTCTGCTCTTAAGTGGGGGGTTGTTGTGAGCTCCTGGCCCTTCTCTCACATTCTATGGTCCTGGATCTTGATATGAGTGATTCTGTTTGACCATAAACTTCTGTCTGGATTTTGTACTCTCACCACAGTCCCAAAGCAATGGCTCCAATAGATCACAGACTGGAACCTTTAAAATGGAAGGCTAAAATTAACTTTTTCTCTTTTCAAGTTAGTTGCTTCAGATACTTTTCAGAATGCTGACTAACATGGATTCTAGTGAGCAGTTTGGACAGTTGGCAACTGCAAACACAAAACTAAAGTCCCTTTAAGATAGACTTGATAAATACTTAGTACAAAATCTTACTCTGAGCTTAACCATGCAGCTATTAAAGAGACAAAGTACAAATATTCAGGTGATCATAGTAATATAAGTATAAGATAAGCTGTGGTCATATGTCCAGAATTTTCTTACTGATTAAAGGAGGGAAACCTAACAGTTTTGAAGAATTAAAATATTTTTTTTCTGGAAGTGATGGCATTGACATTGAAGTAGCAATTCAGCTAACAGAATTCTAGAATAGCTGTCATGTTCTTGATGCAGTATCATGAAAAAAGTAATCCAAGACTCATTTTTCACGTCTCAAGTGGACATCACCACAATTGTCTATTTCATGACAAGCAGGTAGAGTTCAAGCTAGATAATGAAAGGGAAAGCATTTTGAGAGTAGCTGTTCAAATATTTAGCAAAAGCCAGTGCAGTAATTTTGTTCTGGCTGCTGTTTTGCTTCTTCTGTCTTAAAGATCAAACCCAAGACACTGCTCATGCTAGGTGAGCACTCTATCACTGAGCTAAGCTCTCACACTTTTTATTTTTAATCTTACACGTACAGGTTAGGATGATTGTGACTTGGGGATGAAAAAATGGCTTAAATTTAAGAGTGCTTACTGCTCTTGCAGAAGAACCAGATACAGTTGTCAGCACCCACACAGCAACACAAAACTGTTCCCTCTTCTAATGCCCTCTTTCTCTTCTGTTTCCCAAAGCATCTCTCTCTCTCTCTCTCTCTCTCTCTCTCTCTCTCTCTCTCTCTCTCTCTCTCACACACACACACACACACACACACACACACACACACACACACATAGGCAAACAAAACATACATAAACTAAAAAACCTTTTTAAAAGAAATAATTACAGTATTTTTTTTACATATCTTTATGAATAGATACACACACACATAACATGGCACAGGAGTATAGATGTTCATTTTTATTCTTGCAATAGAAGCCGCAGTAAACACTTCCCTGCTATGAATTCATCTTGTAATTGTGTCAGTTGTTGAAATATTCTCAAGGACCAGAGTCTATGCAGTTACTGTGTGTGGAAGCTTTGTCCTCACTAACTCATAGTATTAAGAGCTTCAGGCAAAAGTAGGTCTGTGAAGTGCTGTTAAGCTCTAAAAGAATGTCTGTGTAGAAGAGAAATTTAGGTATTATAGATGTTTCACCTCCCAAACATCTGTCCAGTTAATTTGTATTGATTACATGAGAAGTTATTTAAATCATATCTATACCATAAACATTCATCAAAAATCTAACATGCTTAAAAAAAAACAAGTATGATATGAAAGGTCTGGTCAATATCTTGTGTCTATTTTTTCTTTTTTCTTTTTATTTTACATATCCATCCCAGTTCTCTCTCCCTCACTCCCTCTTTCCTTCTCTCCCACCCTCTCATGCCCCTGACCACCCTACCCTCCCATCCCCCCACTGTGCATGTTGGGTGATGCCTTCCAGGAGGGGTCATCTAAATCTGTCGAGCCACTTGGAGTAGGGACAAGGCCTTCTCTCCTATCTCTAGATTAAGGGAGTATCCCTCCATGGGAGATGTGCTCCCAATGTACTTTTTTGCACCAGGGATACATCCTGGTTCCACTGTCTGAGCTCCCTTAGACTGTTCAGTCCTTCTAGCTGAGACCCATGTTCAGGCAGTCTGTGTCAGTCCCATGCTGGATTCCCAGCTATCAGACTGGGGGCCTATTAGCTCCTCCTTGTTTAATTCAGCTGTCTCTACATGTGTCTGTAGCCTGGTCTTGTCCTCTCTCTCTGCATCTGGATTCCAGTTCAGCTCAGTGTTTACTTGAGGGTATCTGTTTCTGTTTCCATCAGCTACTAGATGTGGGCTCTATGATGGTGGATAAGTTAGTCGTCTATCTCCTTATCAGGGAAGGGCATTTATGGTAGCTTTTCCACTGTTGCTCAAATTGTTAGTTGGGGTCAGTCTTGTTGGTCTCTGGACTTTTCTCTAGAGTCAGTTTTCTCTTCAAACCTATACTGGCTCCCTCTTTTATGGACTCTCTCTCTCTCTCTCTTCTCTCGTAATTTGTTTACCTTTACTATTGATGATAATTAAATGTCCAATAGGTTGCTGCCAATGCTGTTATGAGAAATATATCATATTTCTTTCACAGTTTCAGATTCTTTTCACAGGTGCTTGAACACAGGGAGTCAGATTCAGGAGTAGAAATGTCTCACTGATCTCAAATCTACTTTGGCTAATCCTCAAAAGCCTCTATCAGTATGGATACGTATTTCAAAGCACATCCTAGTTGTAGGTTAATCAAAGCCAGGCCATGCTTTGGACTCTGGGTGGAAATCACTGTGACTGGCAGGATAGAATGCCTTAATTCTTCAACTTCAGGATTTGACTACCTGCACAACTGTGTTAGGAAAAAAAAAAAAAAAAAAAAACAAATGTCTTGACAACTTGTCTAAGACAACATCCCAGGAATCATAATGACAATTCTGTGACTCATGTCATTGCCTTGGTGTTTGGAAAATGCTAAAGCATAGATTTTGTCATATTTTTGATTGACAAGTTATGCATCTAAATTCTGACAAATTATGGTTTCTTCAATTATGTCAGAGAAAGTAGAGAAGCTAACAAGATAAAATTATACTCTCTTTGTAGTGATTATTGTTAGATGCATATGAATATCCATTACGACCAATGCCCACCTGTCCACTCCTCACTACTCTCCCTGTGGTTGTTTTCAGGCTGTAAATGTGATTGCTGAATCAAGTTCAAATGTGGAGCAGGGTCTAATCTCTTGTTACTTCCCCTATCACAACCTCAGTTCTGGATCCTCTCTCTCTCTCTCTCTCTCTCTCTCTCTCTCTCTCTCTCTCTCTCTCTTCCTCTCTCTCTCTCTCTCTCTCTCTGTCTCTCTCTGCAGCTCCCCATATTCCCCAGTGTTACCACATTCTTCGTCTACTTTTGGAATGCCTTTAACTCTTGAGCTACCTAAGAAATTCACTCTTTACAACCCAGATCTAAACTAGTTTATCTGGAAAGCCTGAAGTATGCACCAGGCAGAAATAAAGCTGTGTTCATCTGTTTATCCAATGGCAGCATATATGAAGGATGTCCAGATTTCAACTAATGTACTGTCACAGCTTCACTATTCAGTGTCTCTTGGCCACACTGTAAGGCCCTTAAGACTGAGGTGACCACACACCTGTACCATTAACCTTGTATGTGCAACATATTTGAGAAACACAGAGCCCATGCACAAAGAATGAATGTTCCCCTTAGAGAGCAGGAGTACAGGAGCAACAGACCTTCGTGACCACTCTGAAAGGTTAAGAGGTACATACTTAGACCCACACTTTGAATTGATTAGGGCCAAGTAGGCAGTGAATGTGAATGGAAGCAGGTAAGCATATGGCTGCTGTGGGATGATACTCATCAGACCACACTGAAGATGCCTTATATGGAAACATCAGTCTGTCTGCTTTTAGGGTAAGTATGTCCAAGCTGAAATGGGAACCACAGACAGCTTAAGAAAAAAATTTTCTATCAACCTTCAAGTTAGCAAGAGTTTTCAACTCCTTTCTTTAAGTTTAAATTGTTGACACTTAGAGAGAGAGAGAGAGAGAGAGAGAGAGAGAGAGAGAGAGAGAACAAGTAATTTATCCTCTTCAAGTGGTGTTCCATGCCATGCTTGAGGTCTGATATGTCTTTACTTGTAAAATGCATTCTGAACTTCATTGAGGTACTAAATCTTCAGCGTGATTCACATTGCATCCAAGGCTCTGAATTCTCCACTATCTCAGCTAAAATTACCTGCCTATTTTTCTCTATATTCTTCAGAAATCCTACATTTCTTTAAGACAAATGTCATCCTGAAAGTTCCAATGATGTTATTGTCCTTTTGATTTAAATAAACACTTATTTAACTTCAGTGCATTATGTGTTTTTAAAATGTTCAAAAACAGTAAATTCCAGTTCGTCATAGGTTTCTGTGCTGTTTTCTCAAGTACAGGTACCACTTTGCATATGGTTGCAGCATATAGCATGAGAGCATTGTGATAGGAACTAGTGATAAATAATGGTTGATAGTTGGGAATGATGGCTGTGTTGAATAAGACATGTAATTAAACTCTGCACAGGAGTCTTGGCAATGTGGCTGGGATGCTTTTTCCTGAACCACGGAATGAGTTTACAACATGATTCTTTTTTTTCTCACCTAGATTAATTGCCAGGTTCACCTGTTTCAGTCCTGTATTTTGGTGTTCTCATCACTGAATGGGATTATGGTCCTCACTGAGGAGAAGAAAATATAGAAACAAATTGCATGTCAAGGGCATGCTTTGTGGGATCTATGCTTTGTGAGGTCAAGGAATATTATTTCTTATAGGCATGAGGATCTCACTTCATATGTTCACATTTGTATCTCTGTCACCTCCATAGGATGCCAATTTAGGTAATTGATCTTTTTTTCCTTATATCTCTGTTTCCTTCTCTGAGGAATAAGGGCTTGGCTGTAAACTCTTCACAGTGTCCTTCCAAGGAGTCCATGAAGTTATGCATGCATCACACAGTCCAAAAACCATATTAAACACTCAATAAATATTAGGTGCTCTTGTTCATAATGGCATCTAGGCTAATTAAAAATTTCTCTTGTTCATGCTGACATTTCCATGGAAGAAGCAACACCTTTGATCTCAGCAAAAAAAAAAAAAAATTGTTTTCTCCAAAGAGAACTCCCAAGATGCCTTCTGTGCCCTAAAGAACTTTCTTCTTGGTGAAATGGAGTAAAGGGAAAAGTTTCTGTACTGGTTTTTGTTTTGTGTACGTGTGCTTCTGTAGAGGGGAGCTTTCTGTACCACTTGTCTGTGGATTACATGCTGATTAACACAACTCTTGACACATAAGGGCATTTATCACCCTGCCTTGGAAACAATGCAGACATGCAGCAGCATATCATTGACCCACACTCCTGGGTGTGGCCAGACCCGACTTCTCTCCAAGCATTCATGCCACTAGCTCATGAGCTCATCCACACTCTCGATCAGGTTAAAAATGTACATATATTTGTAGGAGTATTTACATGAAATCTGATTTCTGCTTCCTAGGGAATACTCTAGGCTGCTTTTAAGAAGGAATAAAGATGCCATAAATCTCCTTGTTGGAGGATTAACAAATATGATTGTTTTCAATTCCCTCTCAGGGGGCTGGGGGTGGGGAATATACAATCAAGTTGTTGCCACTTTGCAACCTAGTCAAGCTTCATTGGTTTGTAGGCCTGTCTCAGAAAAGGATTAGATTTTAATCTCAGATGCAACATGGCAACATATTACAGAAACTTGAACTTATAAAGGTGTGTGTGTGTGTGTGTGTGTGTGTGTGTGTGTGTTCATATGCAAGAGAGTAGGAGAAAGAGGCATGGAGATAGTGAGGGAAGAATACAAATTTTTTAGAATAAATCAAAAACATCTAGACATGGAGATTCACACTTCTAATTCCAATTCTCAGAACTCTGAGGCAGGGGCATTACTTTGAGTTTTGTGAGCCTGAGGACAGCCAAGGTTACATATTAAATTTAATGTGCAAACTTTCTGAGAGAGCAATATGTCTTAATATTAAAACACATTGATGACTAAAGTTACTTCTAAGTTTCTAACAATTTTATGTGGCTCATGTTGTCATTGGGAATTTATGTCAGAATGTAAATAACTGTAGGTTCAACATCAGACTAGGCTTTTTCATTTGTTGTTTTTGTTTAATTTATTCTCCAAGGGATAGATCTGGAGTCTCTCCTTGGTTTCCTGTTGAGCCAGCAGCAAGGTGGCTTTGTTTCTCACCCAGCTGGCCTTTGACATAGTCCACAGTAGACCAGATGGGCAATCCAGTGGCCTTACTCACTCTCCTACCTACAGACTCTTTCTTATTTCTTGTGTAGCATTCTTTCCTGGTCCTGTTTCTTTCATTACCTCTTTCTAGGGGTATCTTGTTTTCTGGCCCAGCCTCTGTCCTGTACAGCCCTTTTCTTGTTTTCTATTCTGTGGTGGCCCCACATCTCTGATGTAGTCAGCATGCTTGAGGATGACCCCCAAACCCTGAAGCCCTTTGCCCCTGTTGCAGCTTCTTGAGCCTGTTGCCTGCTTCCAGAATTCAACACAGGTTCTGCCTTTCTTTGCACTTGTTCTTCACTGTGGCTATAATATTTCTCTCTCTGGTAGTTGCATGGCTCCTCTATCACTGCCTGTGTGCCTGTCATTTCCTCAGTGAAGCCTTCCCTGACCTGCATATGTATGTGGACTTTACAATGTACCCACTTGCTCTAGTGCTTTCCAAAGCAATCATGTTAGGCAAGGCCAAAAATAACAAGTGGTACAGTTTGAAGGGTTTTACTGCAGAGAGGTTAGCAAAGGACCTTTGTAGAAATTATAGGCGGGATCAGAAAATCATCAAGGCTGTATTCCTCCCTTAAAGCCCACCCACTGTCCATTGTCAGGATTTGTTACTACTTGAGAGAGAGACAGAGACAGAGACAGAGAGAGAGAGAGAGAGAGAGAGAGAGAGAGAGAGAGAGAGAGAGAACAGGGGATGAGGAATGAGTAACTATCAGGCAAGTAAAGCCACTTGTACTTAATCTGTTTGTAAGTGAACACTAATAATAGGTCTACTAACAAATGTATGGCTGCAGAAATGCAGAGCTATCTCTAAGTCTGCGAAGGCTGAAGGGACACTGGAAGATGGAACTGGAAGACCACCTTGATCTTGCTTGACCATATGACCTCTTTCTGTTGCCTCTCATTAGCCAAACACAGTATTATTTCCTGACACAGGGGGAATCTGTTCTGAAGGTCAGCTCCCTATCACACAGACTGGAGCAGGGAAGGGTAGATAATGGGATTAAGGAGGTGAATAAGGCAAACCAGCAAGGAATCTTTACCAAGTCTTATTTTACTTGTCACTTGAAAATGTGAATTCAACTGTGCCACTAGGATTTATGGCATTAAATATGATTGCCGCCACCTGAAAAGGTTAACCCCTTAGCATCTACACTGGCATTGGCTGACATCAATTACAAACTGATATGTCTTCTCCAAATAGCAGAAGGGATGTCCCACATACTGAATAATGAATGGGTAGGCAGAAGTATTTGTCAGAACAGTTGCCTGGCATGTGGGAACACTCTACTGTACTGGGCTGTGCAGTGTCATGCTCAATGCTAGGGGAAGATACTTCACATCATCATGCCTCCTAATCAGAAATGTTTATAATGTATATATAACATAACGATGTGTTAGACATAGTGGAGAGAAGCTCCCTTTTGAAACTCCAAAGCCAAGGCTCAGCACTTAAGAATACTGGTCCAGTGAACCCAGGTTGGATTTCCAGTTTCCACCCATCACACAAAATAAATGTAAGGAAAAATAAAAATTTCAGAACCTCTAAAACCCCATGCAGCCACTTTGTCAATTTCTCCATGAATATGCTTACACTCTGAACCTTGACAGAGGTCAGTTTTGCCTAAAATTGTCACCTAGATTTGGGGATGTGGACTATAATGTGAGGAAAGCATCTTTGGTGGGACTGTGATTGTCTTAGATGAGAAACGGGGCATACTTCTTGTTTATGGTATTTATATTTTATATGTGTAAAATTAATCTGTGTCTATGACTTGTATGATTTTATCTCTCAAGGAGTTAATTTGTACACTGATTTTCAGCAAAATCTAGGCCAGAGTCTGTGTGTTTGCTCTACTGAGCAAATTCTGTGTCCCAATCTCTGCATTTAAAAGGCATCTACACTGTACATGCAAACAAGATTTCTTGTATTTTATTGATGTTCTGTGAGGCATCATCAAAGAGACTACCCCAAACAACACACAGATCTGCGTGCCTTTGCTGCCTATATTAGTTCTACCTTTTATGCCCCAATTTTATGCTCCTTTTTTCTCTACTTTGCTATAGTTGATGGATAGAATACTGAAAAGGAATTGCTCATTCAAGCGCTTCCTCTGAAATAATTATTTTGAATCTTTAAATCCTGACCTGTACCTGTTGGGGGTCCCAGATGGGCTAGGCTACCTATGTGGATAATTGGAAGACTCCTTTGGGCACTGCTTTTTCCATCACAGCTTATAATGTCTTTGTGAAAATGAACAAACTTTGTGAACAAGAGGAAGCAAAGATGATTATTATGACCAGGAGCATGTGGGAACCTTGATGCTTTTGCTGTGTGTACATCTCACTTGTCTGCCTAAGTTAATGAAGGAAGAGTAAAGACGTGCTACTTATCATTTCAATACAGTTTTGAGTCCCCCAAGAGAGGGTTCTCATTTGTCTCAAGGTGATGTGTGTGTGTGTGTGTGTGTGTGTGTGTTATACTTAAGTTGTCCAAATGATAAATAGTGCCCTAGGTAAGTTGTGAGGCAATATATGTAAGAAAAAATAATATTGCTATGGAAAGTTTTCAGATAAAGTAGAATCCAATTTTGTTTTGAAAGGCTGTGATGAATGTTAACAACTCTTTGGCCAAAATTCCTTTCAGACACATCTTAATCTTTTTAATAGTGTCTGTGTAATTTTTAACCTAAAATATACAATAATGCAGACAAAACCTGCTTTTAACAACATATCATGTAACAGTTTGTTATTTCTTTTCCCACACCTTTGAAATAAAGTCGGGATCAAATGTGCAAGGTGGCAATAGGGACTCAATTTTGTAGGATTTCTGTTACCATGGTTCTGCGATTGAAAGAAATGATTTCCTTAGCTTTTTCACAATAAACTACTGTGTGTATCATTCAAACAACAATAATGGAAACATACCCTGCATGTAATATGTCTAAACACCCACAAATAAACAGTGATTGAGATTAATGTACCTTCAACTTGTGCTTATTCTCCTGTACTTATGTAAGCATGAAGATTTAATTTCCCTGTCACACAAATCCGATACCTCCTGTGATCTAGGGGATTTGTTTTGGGGTTCTCCCTAGTGCCCTTATTCCCCACATGTCTGTTTTGACAGAAAATCAGCCGTGGTAAATGGGTTTGTATAATATGGAAGAACAATGGTTGATGAGCAAAATGAACACGTGTCAGTTTTATTTTGTACGTGGTGTAAGGATAGTTGTCATGTTGCCGTGTTTTTTAATTTAATTTTAGTGTATGTATTTAAGATATACACTAAGATGATTTAATACAGATACACATATGATTACTGTAGGCAAGCCAGTTAGCATATTTATCCTTCTCTACAGTTGTCTTTCAGGATAAGGGCCCCCATTCTTTCAGTACATTTTACATTTGGCATATGGTGTCATTAACTTTAGTTACCACACCTTTGACCTATGCCTCCTGTCACTGTACCTGGTAACCACTTTCCTTCTATTTTTAAGTCCATGTACTCAATAATTTTTAATTGTACATGGAAGATACATCATATAGTGTTCCTTTATATCCTGCTTATTTCAATTTGCATAATACTCTTCAGATTCATGTATCTTGTCATAAGTGGCAGGACCTTGTCTTTGTCCAAATTCTCTCCCATTATATATGTATATCATTACTTGTTTATGGAGTCATTTGTTTGAGGACACCTAGATTGCCTCCCCGCCCTGGCTACTGAGAATAATGCTGCAGTGGTTGTGAGCTCTTGACTATTGCTACAATGTGCTAATCCATCATGGCAGACTGAATGCTTCTATCCACACTAAGACATCATGCTACATGGCAGCTCCAACACTATTACTACTTTCTGGGCAATATCTTCTTATATTTCTAGGCACCAGATTTGGCAAGATCAAGCATATTCAGGGTCTTATGTACAGACTAGCATCAGGTTTGTAATGTGAATTATTTTGGGTTTTGTTTGTCTCAATCCTCAGTCTTAACCTACTGATTGCCAAACCTTGCATTTTTAAAGCTTTCTCAAATGCTTCTCTTCCCTGCTTTCTTTGCTTTTTATTTCTATCAACATTTCAATAAAAGTATCTCATTTCCTCTAAGCTGTCATAGGGATTCTGCCTTCCTGTCTGTGGTCTTTTCCAATTCAAAACTCTCACACCAAGTCACAAAATTGTAAGTTACTGGCAAATACCAAAAGTCTTGGAGACAGTTCTCGGGACCTTTCAGTAAGGCCTCTCCTATTTTCCCAAACTGATCAACAATATTTTTGTTAACAGATTGCTCTCCTAATATAACCTAATTACTTCTGAATATGTTTGTTTTGTTTTGAGACTCCCCCACACACCTCTGGGGCATGTATTTGTGACATAACATAGTCTCTACCTTTTATGACATGCTGAATGAATGGTCAGCCTGGTAGAGAAAATTCCATGTGTTTTCTTTGCTGTTTCCAGTCATCTGGTTAGCTGGATTGTTCATCATAGTAACATGAACTAATGAAATCAGTATGTATGTGTTACTTGTGTTGGTTGGGAGGACTTGAAGGATTTGCAATGATCATTCATTTGACTTCTGGTATTGAAAGGCAGTGGAAATGCAGTTCAGGGAGAACTAACTCTATGCTTCCTAGTGCCTTTGAAGCTGGGTGTTCAGAACCAGACTTCTCTGACTTCAATATCTGAGTCAATTAATTAAAAACATTTATATTTGTAACTTCTTCACTGTGTCATACAGCTTTTGTGTCTCTTGAGAGCAAGATCCACTTATATATCAGATAACTATTTTTTTTCTTTATTTTATATAACCAAGTCCATTTAAATGAAAACAAACATCTATAGACAATATTTGGGAATTTGGACGTCGTTCTTTCCAAACTACTTCCTGCTGGTAAGGGGCGCTGTCATGGGGGATTCAAAGAAGATGCAGAAATCCTGGCTGTAGTCTGCAAGGCTGCTTTGTCCAGATGTTTTGAATGTAGGATCACCTGGTACTCTGTTTCAGGCAGTCTGTCTTGATCAAACCACATTAGTCTAGAAGGAATCCACATCTTTTCATTTTCTGTGGAAACAAAAATAGAAATCCTTTTCCCCAGTAACTTGTCCTTCAACTTAAATTTTGGAGTCAAAGCATTTTTTTTAAATTTAATTTATTATTTTACATGTCGATCCCAGTTCCCTCTCTCTCCCTCCCTCCCTCCCTCCTTTTTACCTTCTCTGTCCTCTGACATGCACCCTAACCACCCTCTCCTCCCATCCCCCCACCACAATTCCATATGTAGGGGAATGCCATCCAATTGGGGTCATGTAGATCTGACAGGTCATGTGAAGTAGGGACTAGGGCTTCTCTCTTGTCTCTAGGTTAAGGCAGTTATCCCTCCATGGGGGATGTGCAGATAATAATAATGTTATTCTTTTTAAAAAATCTATAGAGGGTTACAAGTTTAATAAACAGAAAATAGCTTCTCCAGGAAGGGGGAAATAGGGCTGTGTGCATTCCTTGTGGTTTGATCTAGCAGGGAGCACAGGGGAATGTGTTTTTAAGATTGTCCCTTATTTCTTTAAAAGGCTTTGTATGCCTTGACCCAAGAATTTTATCTGGGACATTGCAAAGAAAACCTGCAATGTCAAACATTTGCTGAGTTCACAGTGTTGCTGAGGGTGCTGACCTATAGTAGTTGCTTCATCAGTTAATCACATTAATTGTGTTCTCAGTTCAAAAGTAAGAGGCAGGTGTTGTCCAGTCAAGGGAAGTTGAGAGGAAAGATCACTATTTTTTTTCCACAAGTTAAAGCAAGAGGGTCTTTTCTTTCCAGCCAGTTTTTAACCTAAAAGCTTAAAAAATATTTAGGATATGGTGTCCTTGTTTAACACACAGTAGTTTACATGATGTATCCACATTGGGGATATGTATCCACATTAACACTGAGGCATCAGAATACAGAGAGAAACTGAGGAAAATAGTTGATGATAGTGATATGTACCATAGTGTCCTAAAGATAATCCTTGAGGATGGGAATCCCTTGCTTATTTTACTGAAAGACACAGGAAACAGTTCCTTGCAGATCATTCCTTACTTATCTGCATACATCCCATGATAGGTACTCTGCCAGTATCTGTTATATAATGACAAAGCCAGGGTCATTTTGCAAGGTACAAAAGATTAATCTGAAATGGCTTGCTATTATCCTCAGGCTTACAATGAGTGTCAAGGCTTAAGTTTAAGTCCAATGAGGGCAGTGTTTGATGTGAGAGAGGACCAGGGGCAGTTGGTTACCTATATTTGAATCAGAGAAAGGAGTTGAAATGTGTCCTGGGAGATAATAAGGACAGGAAAGAGACTTAAATCAGTTGTACCCTAATAAAGCTCTATAAAGGAACTTGTATTACTTATTAATTTTGCCTGAATAGCAAAATGAGGTCTATTTAATTAAATAAAGGTCTCAATTCACTTATTAGGGGAAATAGGAGAACCAGAGCAGATCCATATTGCCCCTACTGTGAAGCACACAGAGCCTTGGTGTCTCAGGCTAGAATGGTATTCGCCTCTTCTCACTAACATTAACTCAGCGATCGCATCCTCAGACCATCGACCATTCATAATCACTGTGTTGTAATTTTACTCTTACAATGACAAATGAGAAATCATAAACATTTAATTTGGAGGAAATTTAAAATATTATTCCCTAAGTCCATTTGGCAAGTGAGGGAGGCAATTAATATGAGCTCATTATGCCATAGCAGTGTTTCACCACAACTACAGTCATTGGCTTGTTAAAAATCACAGGTGACAAGTTGAGGTTGGAAGAAATCTTGCATATCTGGTCCTCCTGTCAAAGTGAGATGTGCTGGTCAGTGTATATGCACCTGTCTGCATGGCAGGGCCTCCACACTGAGACATGGGGATATTTATACATTTGTTTTTCCATTTAGAAAGTCTATTTTAGTGCATCTAGCTTTTCTTAGGCTTTATGGCTGCAGCCAGGGAACGAGGTGAAGGATGGAGCTTCTTATCCTGGCTGGGGCTCGTGGTCCAGAACTGTGTGTTAGTGCACTTTCCCAGTGGGTAGGGATGGAGTGTTAGCCAGATGGCAGAGTTAAGCCAAGTGTCCTGCAGAGGCGTACCATCACAAAGGGTAATACTACCTTATCGATTGTTTCCACGCTGTCTCCCACTGTTGTGTTAAGCCTGTGGTGAGTACAACCTTTACAAAATGAGATCTGCAGATAGGACTTACTTTCTAACTTGAATGGGAACTTGAAGAAAATAAAAAGGATAAAAGTCTGTTTTTGTAGGAATGGTATGGGTTTGGTATTTTATAGCATAAATGATAAAAACAAAATCAAGTATCTCAACTGGGGACAAGTCACATTGAGACTTACACATGTGCATATAAAATATGGACTTGCATATAAATATGGCCTATTCTTAAATTTTAAGCAGAAATATCTGAACTTGATTAAGTTTTATTGAACAATCCCACTCTTGTTCCTTTAAGAACGAACACTCGATAGTATATCTTTTTAGAAAACAGATGTTCATTTCATCTTAGACCTCATGGACATAGAATGTTATTTGTTTTCAAATACAGTTAAATGAAGGAGATTTTATACTTTTAAACTGAGACCAATACATATCGATGATTTCAAAGCTGTTACACTTTGTGATTCTTTTTCTTTAAATAAGACATTCCATTATCAGGGAGTTTAAGAAATAATAATAATAATAATAATAATAATAATAATAAAGCATTTGCTGAAAGCAACATGGCAACATTTTTTAATTGGCACTGCCCTCATCCTTCCAAGGATAATGGGATGACTGCTTGCATGATTTTTGATTTTACCTTTGTTACAATGCAGAATTAAGGGGGAAAATGGCCATGAGGTACCTTTTTAAAAGGCTTTTCCTTTCATTGTACATACTAATGGGATGAGAGAAATGTAAGAGAGAGATTTATTTTTAAGTTTAATCAAGTCCAATAATTATTGCATTGTGGCTGCTGCTTTGAACACTACATTTTCAGTAAGTAAATTATCATCTGCATTCCTTTTTACTTCAGGTTTTCTGGGGAGGATTAACAGTGACTGGGATTTATGTGCTATAGGCATCTTTTCCCCTCAATAAATAAGGCTTATTGATGCACAGGCTTCCTGAGGCCCCTGTGAACCTCTGATTTTATACTTCAAACTTTTTTCCCCCATTGATGGCATTTGAGAAGAGATAAAAGCAAAACTATTCATCCATTTGTCCTGGCTTTTCTTGACATGCATCTCTTAATGATTCAATAAGCAGAAATACAGCGAGAGTCTATTATCACTGTCGATTCCTTAATATAGTTGTCTTCCTTTTCCCCATCCTCCTTCCTGCTTCATTGTTTGTCTTAAGTTAACATGCTTACACTCTTTCTTTTTAATTGTTTATAAATCATTACAGCATAATGATGTCTATATTTGTATAATACAGTGTAATAGTTCAGTATCTCTAATGTATTGTTCAATGATTGAATGGGGTTATTAGCATATTTGTAACCTTAAACATTTATGACTTCTCTGCTGCATGACTGTCGAAAATCTCTTTTACTCGACTTTTTTTTTTCCCTAAGAACAGCTCACTGTGTGTGTGTCAGGGGTGGGGGGGGATATGCTGAGAAAGTGTGCTGTGGGTGTTTTATTGTTCACACATCTTACAATTAGGTCAGCAGGACTAACAGACATGCTGCTGCTGTGAGAAGCCTAAACTATCTAAATATACTTTAGTCTCAATATGTAGGATAGAATATTGTAATGTAAATCAAGACCTTTCTAAATGTGCTACTTGCATGGAACTATATTAAGGGATTTTTAAATGTTCTTCTGTGATAAAAGACATGCTTAGTTGTTCATTACACAACCTCACATGTAACAGTTTATAGCCAGTAATCAGTGTCCCTCAGTGATCTCCACATCAGCTCCTGCCTCCAGGTCCCTGCCTTCTTTGAGTTTCTGTCCAGACATCTTTCAGAGATGAATAGTAAAATGGAAGTGTAAGCGAAATAATCACACTCCTCCCCAACTTGCTTTCTGGTTATGGTGTTTCATCACAACAATATAAAGTCTAAATAGAGATCTATATGAATATATATATATATATATATATATATATATATATATATATATGTTTTTTTTCCAGTACATTGCTGACCCTACCTCTCTCCCTCAGATTCACTTCTCCTCCATTTCGTTTTAGAAAAGACTGACCTTCCAGAAATATCCACCAAGCTGACCCAATCAAGATTGGGTCAGGCAACCCAGAAGGAGGAAAAGGGTCCCACAAGATGGCAAATTCCCACTGTTAGGATTGCCACAAGCACACACACCAAGCTACATAACCAGAAGATATACGCAAAGGACCTAGCACAGACCCATGCAGACACAGCGACTGCTGCTTCAGTCTCTGTGAAACCGTATGAGCCCAATTTAGTTGAAATCTCTGGGCCTTATTCTTCTGGTATCCTTGATCCTACTGGCTCCTATGAGGAATGATCCCATGGAAATTTCTAATTTGGGTTCATTCTCTCTCTGCCTAATGTTTGGCTGTGAGTCTCTGAATCTTTCCCACCAGCTCTTGGAAGAAACCCCTTTGATGATGGTTGGTCTAGGAAATGATCTGTGAGTATATAAGAATATCATTAGGAATCATTTTATTGATGTTTTTTTCTTTTTCTTATCATAGGTCTCTGGGTCATCAAGTATCATTTAGCATGGCTCCCTCTTGTGGTGTGGGCTCCAAATTTGACTCATTATTGCTTGGCCACTCCCATACTTTCTGAGGCTCCCTTGCCCCAGACCATCTTGCAGAAAGAATAGATGATTTTTGCTGCTGGGTTAGTGACACAGTCCCACCTCTGGAAGCCTTGCCTGGTTACAGAGGATGGCCAGGAGTCCTCCCTAGGATCACCCTTGTAGAGTCTTGAAGGTATCTATTGGACTAGGTTTTTGCAATGTCCCCCCAAAGCCCCATAATTCCAGTAGTCTCTCCTAGTACTCTTTCCCTCTATGCACACCTCCCCCATATTTTTAAACCCAATGGAGTAGATGTGAAGCTCTTCTTCAACATGTATTTTTGAAGTCACAGCCCATTCCTCCGTTAAGTATCCGAAAGTGTGTTTTGTTTGTTTGCTTTTGTTTCTTCCTCCTGAAAGACTTTTAACTTCCTAAAGCCCCCTTCCATCTGTGTTGCATTTTAATTTGGAACTTTTGTTTTTCAGTCATCTCCCCTACAGTATAGCTAAGAGGGATCATTTTTTAGAGCATACCTTTAGAAAAATTTCCACTGTAGCTTCTAAGTGTTTATATATTTTATTATTTTTTAAGCTGGAAACGTCTAATATTGACTCAACAAGCTCTAATTTTGGCATTTGCCTTTCAGATTCTACCTTTAAAAATTCTCAGCTTGAGCCATTCATTTTTTCTGAGGCTATGTCTATTTACATAGCCCAGGCTAGCATAGCATGCACCATCCTCTGACCTCAAATTCCAGAGTACAAGAATTATAGGCATGTGCCCACCAGGCATGACCTAACATTTTGGCATTTAGGACAAGTGTGTGAGTAAAAGAAATTTCTACACACACACATGAGTTTCCCCTGTATGCAACATTCTGTATATCTATGCCCCCAGTTCCAATCTCCCTTTACAACATTAAGGAAGATTTACTTTCAGAAAAGAAAAATAATAATTACTGCAATGCTATTTTGATTTCAGAATTGCTTTGAGAGTTAGATGAGTATGCATTAGTCAGGAATGGGAATGTGTTCTAAATATTTCCCGACAATCTTAATGCAGTAAATTTTTTTCAAACTCTCGAAGAACACTTAACGAAATGTACCACTGTCTCTACAAGTGGCCTCTACTACTGAGCTTCTTGGTGACATCCTTTCCATGAACTTAAGTACAGAGAACTAGCATAAGTTTTAGAGCTTGGGAGACATCTTATTTAAGGCTATGTTATGGCATTCCTCTGTGTGTCTCACATACACACACACAGTATTATAACTGTTGGTTCAGGGCAAATTTGGCAAAGAGGCTGTTCAAATGATGTATTGCACTTCATACAATTTTACACTGGTTCTGAATTTTAACTTCTTGTTTAAGATACAATTTTAAAGCCATCTACCCTTTATTTCCTGGTACACAAGTGTTGTTAGTGAAATTAATATTTGTATAGAAGTTACTCTCATAGCAGTATATTGTATTTGCGTAGGAAGTACTTCATTGAGGTGATGTTGAACATGGCTTTTGCCAACCAAATGATACAGACAATGTTTCCCATGACTTTGATGATTTATGTGGCCATGATTTGATCTTTGGGTGTGGCACCCCAATGTTCAAGAGTCAGTAAATATTTATTTAATAAATTTGTCATATTTGGGTTTCTTTTTTATGAATATGTTTGCTTTTCATTTTCCTAAGATATTCTTTATTTTTTTACCTCTTCTGGAAAACAAGAAACAGATCAACAAGATTATGTTAAGGATATTTTCCTGCCAGCCTTCTGTTCTCCAGTTCTGTAACATGTATTTCATGTGTAAATGGCTCACATCCAAGCAAGCTAACTTGCAAAATCAGCAGTGCAAACCTTCTGAACCATAAAGGAAAAAATGACCACTTATAGATGCCTAAGGCACACTTCAGATATGAATTGCAAAAATAGAAATATACTAACATAATTAAGTTGCTACATTGGGTACAGCTAATTAATTGTTAGCTATGCATTTATCTTTATAAACTAAAAGTGGTTTTGTAATTTGCTTTTTGACTTACTGAACAGGATTGCACCACTCACTTTTATTCCACCCAGAAGCACACATCTGTTTGAAATCTGAATATTCAAGGATATGTTATTTTTAATCCAGTTTGACCACTCAATCTTTTTACATTTAATTCACTCAGAATAAAAGATTACTTGATTTATGTTAATTTCTGTTGTTGAAATATTCTTTAAGGAGAGCAAAAACACGAACTTTTAGCTTAGAATATATTTCAGTAAGAAAGCAAAGAGGACTGCATACAAGTATGATGCTTGGTTCATGGTGTTGTCACTCACACTGGGCGATCTCCTGTACCTGTTTGTGGTCCTGTTGGAGCAATGAGATACACGTGCTTTTTATAGCTGACCCTTGCTAGACACAGCCATAAGAATTTACTCAGAACAATATGCTGTGGTTTAAAGTGTATGAAATACTGAAAACATCATCTGTTAATTATGCATAAACTTAGAAATGGTAATAAACTTTTATTTAATTTAATTTTTTTATTTCTTTGAATAGGACAAAGAGAATTGCTGTGTTAGATCCTTTAATGTGCCATAGTTCTCACCCTGAGTTTGTAGCATCTCAAGTGTATGCCGAGAGTAGGGATATATTCTCCTCTTGACCACACTCTGGATTCTCACAACCAACAGATCCGGAAAAGTCAAGTCTGGTCTCCTTGTGTGTTCATACTGTCAGTATTCCCTGACATAAACTAGAATCTGTTTTATAGCACTTAATTAAACTTTCAATGATTCACTGCCCATGGCCGGATTTGGATGGGCTCAGGTCATTTGAAAGGAATAGAGAGTAGAGTTGATAGTTCAATCTTTCATTTCCTACTAAATAATACACAACACTCAACACTTACCTTTTCTAATCTTGAATTTCTAAACTCTTCTATGGGAAAAGCTATTCCTCCTGATAATTGAGAGGATCTCTCTCTCTCTCTCTCTCTCTCTCTCTCTATATATATATATATATATATATATATATATATATATATTATTTCCCCATGCAAATGTGGTAGAAAAGTAGTTGCAATCATAAGCTTTTATATTTTCCTCCCCTCATTCCATAGAATTTTCTCCTTTCCCAATTAAGACTGACACAACCAAATTTGTGGATTACTATTTGAAATTATTTGTGAACTGTATGGTGTACCACCATCACCATTAGTTTATAATAGTAGCTATGTTACCCATTCCTTTGGGATAATTAATTGTCTGTAGAGCTCTTTAACACTTTAAACAGAGTTTAAAGCATATCTTTTGATAGTGGGCCAATGTAACAACAAGATAAAGGTATGTCAAATCCTTCTCAGTTTTTACTTAATCTTAATATATTAAGAGTCTGGAGCTGGAGAGATGGTCTAGATAGGAGCATGTATTTCTCTTGCAGAGGACCCAAGTTCATTGCTGTTCTGAGTACTATGTTGCAGGGCTGACAATCCTCTTTAACTCTAGCACCATGCTTCAGACCTCTGTGGACACCAATACTAACATGTATATAACCTTCTCCACATTGATACAATTAAAATATAATGAAAATGAATATTTTAAAATATGTCTGTGGCTCTGCCAAAATAATAATAGATATATGTACAGTGCCTTATCTCTCAAAAAGCCTGTCAGTGCTTGAACTCTCG
This sequence comes from Phodopus roborovskii, assembly GCF_943737965.1. Classification (NCBI taxonomy): domain Eukaryota; kingdom Metazoa; phylum Chordata; class Mammalia; order Rodentia; family Cricetidae; genus Phodopus; species Phodopus roborovskii. The sequence goes on from NW_026126407.1 coordinate 41,521,199, forward strand.
ATTCTCCAAACCACCTCAGAGCTAAGTACTTGTTTTCTAGAAGGGGCAGTGACTTCTCTATCATAGGAAACAGTTATGTCTTTGGTGTCCATAGAATAGTCACTTCTCTGGGCATCTCATGACTTACTCCTTGAGCAATCATATACTGAACTCATGTTTGGTGACTTCATCTAAGGGTCACAAATTGAGTAAGGTAATATATTTCCTTTAACTAATTCCCTACTTCTTTTACTCCTTTTGCATTGGTGTTTTTTGTTTGCTTGTTTGTTCTGTTTTGTTTTCCAGTTGTTACTTTGTTTTGTTTGTGGTGTGTAGCTCTTGTTTTTTTTGTTTCATCATTGTTGTTGTTGATTTGGCAATTTGACTGGCCTATGGGATGCCAAATAGATGATGAGGGAGTCTAGATGAATTTACAAAGTTGTTCAGAAATAAATTGGCATTTGAGCCAGCAGCCTTAGTAAAGGATCTACTCTCTCTAGTGTAGTAGGGGACATAACCAATTCTAAGGGGTCTACTAGGACAAAAGGGCACAGAAGGGTGAGATTGACATGTTTTCTACAACAAGGGAGTCATCTTTTCCAATCCTTAAGAAGCCCTGGAGTTGCCAGGATTTAGGTCTCTGGTATTCATACCAAAACTCCATTCCTATCTCCACATAGTTGTTTAGACTTTAGAGTTACACTGAATTGAATGCAGTCACATCACTGGCTTTCCTATCTGTCCAGCCTTCTGATGAGACTTCTTGGCCATCACAATCAGTTGACAATTCATGTAATAAATATATGTGTCTATCATCTACCTTCTATTGGTTCTATTTGCCAAGAAATTTCTAAAGATGACTTTTATTTAGTGTTACACAGCAAAGATTAAGAGAGGGGAAATAAATATGGGTCCTAATTTTGTTCACTATAATACATCTGACACATTAGTGTTCCACCATCTCTACCTAGAATCCATTGATGCAGGGATTTTACATAACAAAATAAATCACACACACACACTACACATATAGTACAGTGGTTACTTCCTTGAACAAAGTCCCTGAATGATATCCACATTGCATACCTTTTTGTTTTTTTTTTTACATTTGCACTTTCCTGTTGTGAGAACTTTTTATCCACCAGATTTTCCCAATCACCTATGACCCACAAGGGACCACAGCCTTAGTTTTTAAGGTCTTCCACAAGATTCCCATTGAATACTGTTTTGTATTTAATCAGAGTGTCTTGGAAAAACCGTGCAGACACAAGGAGTAAACTAGATGATTGTTCCATGTCTGGAAGACTGTTTGTTTGCTACAATTTCCTAGAAAAATGACACGCTTTTCAGCTAAACCGCAGCCCTCCCTCCTCCTTTCATGGCCCCTAGGAACCTGCTGTGTGTCTTTGACAGTGTGATAGACAAAGCCTCTCTTGCTACAGATTCAATGGTTTTGTTATCCTAACATCTATGCCTTCCCTGAGCTTTGTACACACAAAACTGCTACCTGCTATTCCCCCTGAAGCCACACCACCTCCTCTGGATATCCGCCAGTCCCTTTGGTTGTATTTTTCCAGCAGCACATTGATGATGTCTGGCCTTTCTCTACTTTCTGTTGTAGGGCATTCATAATTTGGGGTAAGAAGATAAAACATATAACAGAGTGGCATTCGGCAAATGGCCCAGAGTGTGGCTTTTATGATTACAAGTTCAAGCAAGCCCTTTAAAGATTTACTTTTGTTCCCTCTGAACTTCACTTGGAGGGTCCCTTTGAAGAAGAATCTCTACCTAATTTAGTAATACTCAAATATTTCAACCAAGAGAGAAAATAAAATGAAACAATAAAAGATGATATCAGCCAGATCTGAAGTGGACCCACAGCCTGGGTTATGCTGCACTTGAAGGGCTAGCTCAGACCTTCAGCACCTCAGCTTAAATTGGATTTGGGAGAGGAGCATTGAAAAGGGGGTAAAGGGAAGGCTTTAAAAGTATAATGTATTCAAAAGTGCCTGCTCTTCTCCATCTCCCCTTGGATGAGGCTTCTGAGGCAAAGGAAGAGGCAGGTGTGGGAGCAAATGAAGCTGTGAAAATGGGTCGGTATTAAAGCATGCCTAGAGGAGTTTAGCAGGTTTCCCTTTGGGAGACCAAATATGGAACCAGCCCCTGGGACAATTGATAGTTGGCTTCTCTGTCAGTCCCTGCAGAAAGCACAGGGTCTTCAGCAGCCGATGAGCTGAATGTGGGACACAGTGATGTGTCCTACGTGAGGAAATCAATCACAGGTGTGAAAAAGAATCATGAAACCTAAATTGAGGAACCACCCTGGCTGGATAGAACCAGAGTTACGGAATTCAAGGAAATGTGAGGAGAAAGTCCATTTTTGGGGACTAGAAACTGCTACTGTAATTAGAAAACTGCAGAGTTGGACAAACCTGTGTGACAAAGGCGTGAGTTTCGGAAGGATGAGTGACAGCTTCATTCTAGTGTATTGGATCATGTCTGAATGTTTCTAGGAGAACCTAGCATGTGCATTCTGATACCAAATCCCAGCTATGGTGATGGGGTGGGATGGTGAAGATGGGGGAAGGTTTGGAGGTTACCTGAAAAAGGTCTTCAACTACTTAATTGCTCTTACACTGGTTTTCCGTTGCTGGATGCAGAGGCTAGTGAAGTTGCTGCTTTGTCTGGAAGTCCTGAGGGCATCTCTGTGATGCTTTTAGGCCTCTGTTCTGGAGTTGTCAGTGTCCAATGTCAGCACATATCTTATAGGACCAGTGAGAACAAACCCTTAACAATTCATAGGCTTCCTGGTTTAACAGAACAGACCATAATGAGTGGCATACCTTTCTGTAGGTGCTGGCTAAGGGGATAGTCTAACAGGACCAATACCCAAAGGGTTACTTCCTCTGACTTCCAGGACTGTGGCCAAAAGAGCATTGCCTGCTGTCTGTGGTTATAGTAATGCCAAGTAATAGAAGATATTAGCTAGCATTTTTATTAGACAGTTGACTTCCTTGTATCTTGGATTCATTAAAAAAAATGAAAAAAAAAATCCCTGTACATGAACCAAGCTACTGGGATGCGTGGATCACAGAAAGTGTTCGGCCTTGTTTGCTCTAAGCCTAAAATCAAGAGAGTTATGTGTCCTAGGTGTAAAGGGTCTCCTAATTTGGGCCTCTTTCATCATCTGTCCTTCCCTCCTCCCTCCTCCTTCCTGCAATTGTAAATTGAACTGAGTTTGTCAGCCTCAGATTTCTTATTCAGCCTGCTCTCCAGGGAACCTGTTGTTTTGAATTCACCACCATCTCCACCCTCCATCCCATTACATAGTACTGTTCTAATTTTCCTTGAGCAGGTGAGATGCATCCTGTGGTGAATGAAACGCCCCAGGCCTAAGCTGTGAGGCTGTTTCACCTTTCTCGGGTGGCAGAGGCTGTTGGGTTTTGTTACAGCAGCATGAGGAGTTGTTATTAGGGTGTTATGGAAACCAGGTGTTAGGCCTGATTAGTCACTAATCTTCCATCTCTGGCAACTTGGCTTCAATCTTCGCTTCATCAGAATTGTTCTATAGTGTTAATTTATGCATCCCAGCTCTAAAAACCTTGTCAAATCAACTGGGTGGTCTCTGCTGGGTCTCTAATGCACCATATAGCCCAGATCACAAACCAGCTAGATGATACATAATTCAGGGTAAATGGCAGGCAGTGCTCAATCAGCCCTACTATTAAAAAGGTGTGGAAAGGGAAATAGCCTCTTACCTATTAGCAGGTAGACCAGGCTGAGGTTGGTCTACAACAGGGTGATGACTGGATAGGGCTGGCTGACTTTTCCACTTTTATGTGGTTTTTGATGGTTGGGCTGACGCTCTCTTTTCTTCTTAATATTTTACCTCTCAAAACACCAAATGAGCCACTTAACTTTATATTTCCTTTTTTAGACTCCATCTCAAGCATTCATTAGTAAATCTTAATGACTGCTAAAATTGTAGGAAACCCTTCACTTCGTATAAAAGGGAAAGAGACCATTTATTTTCCCTTCTTTATGCTGCTTTTGCAAACAACTCACTTTTGACAACGAACTGTTTGTGCCACAAAGGAAAGGTTTGACAAGGTTTTTAATTTTTGACAAGGAATGTGACCATTTCTGTTTGCCTTGAAACAATTGTTTCTGATGGAAATATTTTAGCACAGCCACAAGGCATCTCAGGCAGTGCAGAGAGCTGAGTTCCCACCCACTCAGCATCTTCTTTATGTGTGTTTGATTTAAAAAACTGTAGAAATAATAGACAGTTGGAAATTTGGGAGACAGAAACAAAATGTTCAAAAGTGTCCATGCTATTTCACCATGCTGTAAGAACTTGTTGGCATATTTCCTTATGATTTTTTTCTTTGTTTAGATATTTTGTGTTTGTTTCATTCATTTTGGGACAGCAAATTAAATGTAAATGACCGAGTGACCCAAAGCTGGCCTTGAACTGTGATCCCACCCCCCCAACCCTCCAAGTACTGTATTATAAGTATATGCCACCACAAAACCTGGTTTTATTTCTCTTTTGTATTTCCTTGTTTTTCTGTTCTGATGTATCCATCTTCATGTATGCAGAGACCGACATTTAGGGAGTGTTTACTTGAGTCACTGTTTATATACCCCAAGAACTCTTAAAAGAATGAAACAGAGAACTTTGCGATAGAAATCACAGCCTCTCTCTCTTCTCTCTCTCTCTCTCTCTCTCTCTTTCTCTGTATAATTTATTGTTAAAGTTATGATTTGCATATTCCAAAATTTTAAAAAATGTGTTAACATGAATAGTTACATATTATTCCTGTCTTACAAAATACCAAAATTTAACTAACAGTAATCTGTTGGAGAACATATGATTTTTTAAAAATGTCTTTCAGTTTTAAAAACTAATACACAGCCAGGCATGGTTTCCATGTTTATAGTAACAGCATCTGGGCCACCGAGACAGGAGGATTGCCATAAATTCAGGCCAGTCTAGAAAACATGGTGATTTCAGATCAGCCTTGGGCTACTTAGTAAGAGCCCATCTCAATCAATCAATCAATCAAGCTGCACTCTACCTTGATATATATTACTTTTCTTGAGTGACTTAGTTTGTTTGCTCAGTATAAATTATCTGTGTTGGGATCTGAGACATAATATTGTGATGAAAGTCTAAATTAAAAGAAAACTATTTGCAATGGTCTCAGAAAATTTCACTGTGGCACTGTTTACTAACTCACTATCCAAAATCTTCAGAGCAGGCTGGCTCTGGGTGTCGTTTATTTGTATAGTAGAAAAATCTTTCTTTTATCCCCTTTTGACTAATTAAATGGGACTATTTCTATTAAACAGTGATCTTCTAGATCATGGAGTCAGACAGTTAGAACATTAGAAAACTATCCCCGAGAAGCACAGCCTCCAACAAGTGTGCATGTAAGAAGTAAGAAAGACATAAAAAGAATGATGCCACCAATCTAATATACAATTTCCATCCTGAGGATTCTTAACATACTCCATGGAGCTATCAAAGATGAGAAGTCACCTTTTATTTCATTTTTCAATGCTGGACAATGAACCTTTAGCATTGTACAGGCAAGGTAAGCATTTTACCCATAAGCTACTTTCTCAGCATTTATTTTGATTTTGAGGCAGAGTCTAACTATGTAGTACATCAAATTGCAAAGGGTGATGGGGACTTCCAACTAACAATCTTTCTCCCTCCTCTGCAGGCTACCTTGCATAGTTTGAGGAAAGTAGTTTCCTTCCCACCTCTAAAAAGCTCCCCTATCTCTTTTATATTTGATTATAGCAGGAAAAATATGATCGTGATGCAGGCCATTTCAAAGTTTGTGTCTATTGGAGGCACCTTTGTATAAGCCTTTAGCATTAAGTCAGATTGGAATCTGTATTTTGCTTGACTATCTTGGGGGGATATATTCTAGATACCCTATAAAATGTCCTCTGAAGATTTAGCCAGGTGATTTTTCTTTTCCTTTTTCTCTTATTATTTTACTCCAACTTTCTAAGGACATCAGGGAAAGAAGGAACAAGGGAACTATAATACAATTTCTAGGTCAAAAAGCTATAAATATTTTTAAGATATACTACGTTTTCCTTTTCTGTACACTTTTATGCTCTCAGCAGCATTATTTGAGAGGGATTTTTCCACCAACCAATGTCATTCTGAAGACATTCATTGCTCAAGAATTGCTAATTACTCCAGTGAACAATTTTATGATTTTGTAGGAAGCTTAAATATTTTTTATTAACTTATCTCCCTTAAAATATTTGCTGCTTTATTCTTTGATCTGTTTGCATTATCATATTATTACATAAATATGCTTGTATTACTTTTATGCTTGTTGTTTAACTGGTAAATATTTGTAAACTGTTGTTTATTTTGCTGTCAAAGCAAGGTGGTGCTTGAATAAATAGTGCTGGAGTAACTGGTTTGTCCTTTGGGGGGAAAGGAGATTTACATACATGTTCATACCACTTAGGAAAATAAATCCTTAAAGGAGAAATGGAAAGAGAAAATGGGAAGCCATAATACCTAAGAAGGCAAACAAGATCTCCTGTCTGTATCAAAAGTTACCACCAAGAATATAAAAGGTCAATGTGTGTGTGTGTGGGGGGGGGGATGGGTATACCTGTTTCCCACAAAATCCATATACACATTTTTGTCTAGATGGGATTCATTGGTTGTTTGATTGATTTAAAATGTGTTACTTTGATCATTCCCAGAATGCTTTGCTTAGTATCCTTTTCCCTTTTTTTTTCATGTGAATTGAATTTCTGTGATATAATTCCACATGCATATAGAATAGCCACTGAGAGTCCTCCTCCTTATCTATCTGCCCTTTCAGTCTTCTCTCTGTGAGTGTAAGCAAGTATCTGAACAACACTTTTTGCATTCATTTGTGCTCAAGGTGATGAGTATATAATGGACAGGGTCTACAATGTACTTGGAGGAGGTACCATGATAGTAGTTATCTATGTATTATTTTGTAATTCTTTCTTTCTTTCTTTATTTTTCTCATTTTACATATAGATTCTAGTTCCCTATCCTTCCCTCCCTTTCTTCCTCCCTCCCATGCCACCCAACCACCCTCCCATCCCATTCCTCCCCTCACTCCACAGGGAAGGTGATGCCTTTCAGGAGGGGTCAACAAAATCTGTCAAGTCATTTGAGCAACAGTGGAAAGGTTACCATAAATGCCCTTCCCTGATAATGAGACTGTTGACGAACTTATCCACCATCATAGAGCTGATGGAAACAGAAGCAGACACCCACAGTTAAACACTGAGCAGAATTGGAATCCAGATGCAGAGAGGGATGACAGGACCAGGCTATAGAAACCCACAGAGACAGTTATCTATGTATTTTGAGGACTTTAAATGACTTTATAATGGTTCAGATAGGCAATTTGCCAAGGAGATGGGATTCAAAACTTACAGAAAATGCTTTTACTCTTACATGTGAATTTTCATTTCTTCACATAAAAGTTATATGACCTTGGAGCAAGGGCAGGGGAAGCAAACTTGCTACATCTCAGGAGGCCACTAGATGCACTGTTAACTGTCACACACAGCTACTGGCAACCTAAGGAAAAGCTTATACTCAGGTGAAATTCCTTATCAACCTTCAGATCTGACCTGACATTAGATGACAATAGTATGCATAAACATCTTGTAGCTACTGTAGGTATAGCTAAACTGACTATCACTACTCTGTGTCCTTCCTTTAAATCTAGTTCAGGCCACACCCCACTACTCATCTTGGACCCTCTGCCTGATTTGCAAGACAACATCAAGGTCTAATCAACTTAGCTTCATGTTGCGACTAGTAGGTTGGTGTTGGTAAAATATGCACAAACATTTTTTTTTCTACTCTCAAATCTCCATTTTCTTTATCTGTGAAGAATGGGAGATCTAGATGGGATAAGATAATTCCCAATTGTTCAGAAACTATCAGACAAGACAAGAAGGAAGAGAGCCATTCTCCTGGTGACTGGAAGCCTACCTACTGTGTAGAAGGCATTGAATCTTCTACTGGCCTAGGAAACTTAAGATGGAACGCTGTTCTATTCTGTTGGCTTTAGCTACATTCAGTGTGGGTGGAAACCCCACCCTTTTTTGAGATGGAATAGAAAAAAGAGAACTCCCACTTCTCAGGGGTATATAAATATGAAGAGTCATTCATAAAGTGGTGAAAGATGATGCTTTTTGAACCTACCAATATGAGAGGCTGAGGGAAGAAAGAGAATTTATTATGGAACATAAATATCTGCATGGATTTGAGAAGAAGGCAGCAAATAAATCAACAGCATGTGGAGGTCTTGTTTAGCCTTCTGGGCAAGAGTTTCATATCAGCGATGGAACATATCTTCATTTGAATCTGTGTTGTCCCCACAGCACAGAAACACACACTAAACACTTTCTTGTTAATGGGGAGAGCCTGCTGATATGAGAAGGGTTGAGAAGAGCTGATGTGGGAAACCGCTAATATATCTTGTTCGCAAAAGGCATCATTTTAATGCCAGTTCCTGTTTGTTTTAAATCCATTAAAAACCAGTGTGCTGAATGTGTGGTCAGGGAGACAGGCATCATTATCCACGTTTGTTCCTGACACCTTGGGGTATGTTATCAGGCTGTGCTCCTGGGAAATCACTGTAGGTGTGCAATTCCTGAGACTGTTAAGTGGAAGTGTGGCTGGGATTCCCCAGGAAACTTAGGCAAAAGATCACTTTTTAAAAGCGTTTCAGCTTGCTCCAAGTGAGAATTCTTTCCTGTGTGCACAGCCTAGGAAATCTCTCTGCAACATGGTGTGTATATCTGTTGGGAATGTGGAAGGGTCACATTCCCATAAACATACACAATCAGTTCTATATTTTCATGTAGGAATCACTTCAGCCAAAATATATGTAGTGATCCATAGGTGTAGGCTTGAGTCTGGGTATGGCTTTGTCCTGAGATGGTGTTGAATACGAGGTCCACCAAAATACTTCTTAGTCCTATTGTTAGCTTTTGATGATAGTTGTACCATTTGAGCCTGGGTGTGGGTTTGTCCTGAGATGGTATTGAATACAAGGTCCACCAAAATACTTCTTAGTCCTATTGTTAGCTTTTGATGATAGTTGTGACAATGAACTTCCTGGTGGTGACAGTAACAATTACTAACAACAGAGTGCTTACTATATTCAAAGTATTCATTGAGCTTCATAGTAATAAGTTGACCTAGAGCTTGTGTGGGAGGCATGGAGCACCCTGTTTCACAGAGGCCTGCCATTGTCATAGCAATCATTACTTTTACTTTTTCGGGTGAGAAAATTGAAGAAGCACTTTACCCACAATGACAGGCAAAACTGGATCTTAAGCCAACAGGAGGTCCATCCAATTTCAAGCCAAAATGTCGTGGCTAAATTAGGATCGTGGAAAACAGATAGGCTGATGGATTTTTATTCAGGGAGAAATTACTTACAATAGAAATAGATGACCACCAGTAGGTTCCCATCTCAAGGATGCCTCCAGATGCTATCTGTCTCAAACCAGAAAGCAAGAGAGGGCCTGCTGGGGTCCCCGACCCCAGGCCTAGTTATTCCAGGTCATGTCCATACCTGTCTCCACCCCCAATGGTCATGGTCAGTGTAACAGGTGCAGGTGGGATGAATATCTCACTACAATTCCCCTTTTAGTCTAAAGATTTAGGATTGATACAAAACTATATATAAAGACAGTAAATATCAAGTATGCTCTAAGAAAAGGAAAATCAAGAACATACAAACCTAAGACCTATATATCCAGTCCTAGGGTAAAGGCATAACAGAGATTTACAATAGAAAAGCTTAAGTCTAGTACCTAATATTTCTATCTAGGAAGAGAGTGCAATAATTTTGACAGTCTAATCTTCAACTGCATCAAAGACCTGAGAAAGAAAATAAGAATACTAGGGTAAGCAGGAAGTGCAGACTGGCAGCTTCCAACTGACTCAGCGAAGACAGAAAGAGCAGGCTACCTGGACAGTCATCTAAAGTCTCACAGCAACTTTGGTGCAACCAGTTTTGGCTAAGGCCTAGAGTATCTGACAGACTACTACAGAAGCAGGGAGATACAAAGGCTACGTTACCCTGACTTGGTAAGGTTCAGCAATCTTCTATGTTTGTTTTCTACAAGCATAGTAGGACAGCATGCCCAAGGTCAGGGGTCGGGGTGGGGGTAGTTCTTTGCCCAAGAGGCCATTATCCGAAGAGAAGGAGTGACATCAGTGCCCAATATATTTTCAGGAAATGCTTTGTGCTGTCAGGAGCAATAGTGTCTCATGTCAACGGAGTACTAATATTAAAATATTTAAATGCATGTTCTGCAGGTCTATGAAGTATTTGAAGATCAAGCATCTATGTTTGACTAATCTCACAGGCATAAGAAACATGGGTGAAGATAATCTCTAATACTCAGGAAACTAGCTATACAAATGGTTGAAACTTCCCTAAGTAATAGCACAGACAAATAGTTTAGCAATATTACTATATATGTATATATACATGTAAATCTCTAAAACAGAGGTAGAATTGAAATGTCTTGATCAGAGGTAGAACTGTATAGTACAGAATATATGTATAGCACAGACAAATATTTTAGCAATATTACTATATATGTATATATACATGTAAATCTCTAAAACAGAGGTAGAATTGAAATGTCTTGATCAGAGGTAGAACTGTATAGTACAGAATGATAAAAATACCCTAAATTGTATTGACATACAAAATGTCTTGAAGACAAGTAAAGGTATACATACATAGAATATGATAAGGATATTGTGCACAGAACATTATAAACAGAAAGATTTTCTACAATATGACAAGATATAATATACAAATCATCTGAGAAGAGAATACAAACTGAATTTTACCTAGGTTACAACATATAAGAATCTATAATACTGTAAGTTGTATATAACCAATAAGGACTAAGATAATTCATAAAAAGATAAGTTAATCTACCTATATTCTATCTAAACCATACCCTTCCCAACCATACTTTACACCTATCTAAAAGAGATACTCGAGACTTGAGTATCACCTTCCATACCCAACCCTAAGTAACTAAAACCAACCTTATGCAGGTGAATTTTATTCCTAATCACCAATCACCAGCCTTCAGATATTGCACTGACTGTGTCCATTGGGGATGGGGACAGGTGTGAGTGGAGTACTATCTCTCTACACCTAAATTCTTCCCATAACATATCTAGATAAGACAAACATTTCTTCAAAGGATACATTGCTGTTGTTACAGCAAATGGGAAATTTGGGCTAGATGTCACCCTCATCATTAAAAGGACATAGGTTTTCCTACCACCGTGCCATCACTCAATCCACACACAGAATGACCATATCGTGGATAAACCACTTCCTGTGTAAAGTCTTAAACCACCATGGTCCAGGGATGTGTTAGAAAACATCCTACTCCCGGTCCATTTCGCTGGTTGTGAATAATGAAAGAAGACACAGGAAAGAAAATGCCTTCTTTCTTCCCCAAGTCTGGATTCTCATTCTAATGTGACCCACTTTAGGCAAGATTTCCACTAATGAACACATATGCTAGTTTCTGATTTCTGAATGTGCATTAAAGCTCATCTAATGCAAAATTAACCTATCTTTATTACTGGAACTGTAGACTATTAAGGTAGCATGCAGAGTTACAGAATTATACATTTGGAAGAGATTTCCATGGGAGGCACCTGTGATTTTTATGAAAACTGTTCCCCTTCTCCTGAAATTGGGTTTTGAGTCAGGGATTAATGAAAACAAGAGGAACAAGGTATTAGGACAGGGGATATTTCTTGAAGGTCATACACTCTAACTTTTGGTCCCTGGACAAACCCAATTTAGCAAGGATCATTATCCTTAGGAGGTACTGACATTTGCAATGCAAGGTATAAAAATAGCCAATGCCTCAAAATGTTAGCTGGGATAAGCACTCATTTTCTACTTTCTCATTAATCCTCACAAAACACCTAGAGCTTGGACGTTATCCCCATCATCACTTTACAGAAAGGAACACCAACCTTAAGGCTTTTGTTTTAAATTATACATCTATTAACTAGTAAATCCACGTGAGGTCTGTTAGATGCTAAACACGCTTAACTACTGTGCTCTTCTTCTATGACTTATTTCCTAAGGAGCTTAAGTCCTGTAGGGAACACCAGCTAGGCCCCGTGGGCTTATGATACATGCTTACTAATTCAAGCAAGTATACAAGAAGAGTAAACACCAAGGGCAGGTGGTGGAATTTGTGTAGGTGGGTAACAAAGGATCTCAATGGGGAAAAGTTCTCCTACCAGAAGATTGCTCTGTAATCGCAGTTCCCATACTTGATTTATTAGCCATGTCCTGCTACTAACGTTTACATTTTAAGGGAAGACTTTGGAGTCTTATCTCAGGGGAGTGACATATTAAGCCATTATCAACCATTAGTAGCTTAAATGAATGTGTTCAATTAGTACTCAGTCACCTCCAGGAGGCCTGGAGGAGCTGCACTGTTAGACAAGAAGAGCCATAGCTTTTATTGACCACATACTATGCACACACCATAAACCTGGAGTAAATGTAAACCAGAAAGTCACATTTCTTTTCTGTAATGCATGAGGTGTCTCAGGCTTTGTGAATAGTATGATCTCAGTCATGATAGTCAATTTGAGTTTGTAGCATGGAAGCTGCAAACTTTAGCAGAACAATTTGATTTGAAGTTTACGTGTTATGAAAAAAATGCTTAAAAACTAGTCTTATGATCCATTGATCAACTTCTTTTCTTAAAACTATCATCTGATAAAAGATCTACAAGCTTATTGCAAATTTAAATAAAAAGTATTATAAAAAATCTAATATTTTAATCCTAAAACTAAGAAAGTTTAAAACAAAGCAAGTTAAATTGAGTAGAGTGAATTTATTTTTCTTTTTTAGATTTTTCCATGCCCTGATGTATATATACACATATATTTAGATATCAATTTTTGTTATGTGAAAATATATGCCATAAAAAATAAACCTTATGTAATTATTACGGAAACACAATAATTTTTAACAACTGCCACATCTAGAGGTATTCCTACTTCTTGCCTCTGACACCCAGTTTTTATTCATTTCCTAGCTCTACAATATAATTTATAGCTGTAAAACTATAAGTCTTAACTCTAAAAATTTCATTAATCCATGCAAACTTGTAATCCAATCAACTCAAATGTATATAGAAATTAATACCATATGTCTAGAGAATCAGTTGACTGTGGGATTGCAAATGTCAAGGTTAGCTGCACTTTCAATGGGATTCTACCCAGAGTTAAGTGAGGAATGAATGAGGCTGCTGTTGGTTTTAAACTGCTATAGGAGATATAGATATAATTAGAGCCATCTTTACTAGTGATCTTTAGAAGAGCCAAGGTATGTCAACCAAGAAAGATGAAGTGACCTGGCAGAAGCATACAACTAGAAAACATCCAAATAGGCCCTTAAAACCACATCTGTCTCAATCTAAAGGCTGTGCCTCTTCCAACTTGGCTCTCCAACACCCTAGGGGTGTGGTACTGATTTCTGATAGTGAGAAAGCCATTCTAGTCTTTGCTACTCATTCCTGGAAGAGATCCTGGCAGGTAATGTTCATCCCGTCAACATTTATTGAAAGAATATGGGTCAGGTTTTAAAGGGGAGAAGTTTAATTTTAAGGGCCCAGAGCCATCTTAAACTGGTCAGTACAGAAATTCCCATCATGGACCAGAAAAGTAAGTCAGCTGTGTTTCAGCCTTCCATGGAATCTTCATCCAGCAATTTACAGAGAATAGAGACAAGTATGTTTTAACATGAGCACAAAACAGCCTCCACCCCACCGTCTTGACATCTCTGAAGTAATGACTGTAGTGTCTAGAATCTAGGGATTCTAATCGTTAATCTCATATTTTCTTTTATAAATGTTCATAAAATCAAATGTGCTGGTCTCTTCTATGAATACTAAATATAGATAACCATATGTGCATCTATTTACCTCTGTATTTGTGTGTGGGGGGGTGTGTGCACGTGCGTGCGTGTGTGCGTGCGTGTGTGTGTGTGTGTGTGTGTGTGTGTGTGTGTGTGTGTGTGTGTGTGTGTGACTGATAGAGGAGGAATAGCAGGGAGCAGTGGAGTGGGGAACAAACAGAAGATTGAAAGGAGCCTGGGGGTGGGGGTAGGCAATGACTTGTGATACACTATTCCAGGATAATTGAAACCAATTTTCAGCTCCACCACTAACCACAGCCCTCACTAGATAGAGGCCAGAGCCTCCACTGTACAGGGGCCAGGAGGCAACTTTAACAGGTGATAAGGACCTAATAAAGACTTAGAACATACAGTCTCTGCTTCCCTAAAGGGGAGAGCCACTCTTCAATTTCTGTCAATTACACAACATAAATGCAGCTTTGGTGCATCTAATTTGCAAATAGGAGACCAGGCATCCAGGTACTTCTGAGGTATCCTGCCTTCTAAAGTTGCTCATGTGTGTTTCCAAAGAGGACATGAATGTGCATGTAATTCACAGGGATAATTTATTCAGGTCAAAATAATACAACAGAAAGAGGGCTTAAGCTTGGTGTGCCAGGCTACAGCCTCTAGTCTAAATGTGACCCTTTGTCTTCTTTTCCTGCTTTTCCTCAGTAGTTTGCTGGGGGAATAACTGATAGGCTGCCATGTGGTGATGAAGTATTTATTTCCTTTCAAAGCAGACAAACAAAAGAACATTTTTTTTTCTACCAAATTTTGCTTGAAATACCCAGGGACTACCTCTAACCTTAGTTGTGGTCCTTATTTTGCAAGAAATGTCACTCTCCAATTTCAAATATGTGGGGATCAGACCCCAGCCTGTCCCAGCTGTGTCACTGATCATCCACCACTGGTCTTGTAGCACACACAGTTGAATTGCTTTTCCCTGAGGGAAGCAATGCCTCCAGGTGTGCTAATAATAAAATTAATAGCTTAGAGAAACTGCTTGCTACAGCAACAGCAGCACAAAAAAGGGAGGATCGATTTCAGTGTTTAACTGTCCTAATTCCACAGTGTATACCCCACCCCAGCCCCTGGTGAGCCCAACTCCATCTCACGGTTAATCAATAGATGCCTGATTTAAAACAAAGAACTAGTTTCAAGATTAGAAGTCTTTGTGAATAAAAAGATGTATAGTAAACCTGTCAGGACCCTTCAATGCTCATCTTGGCACTGCAACCAGAGGGGGTGGGTGGCTAGATGATATGAAAAGGAGTCACATTCATGTGCTTTGTAAGCCCTCTGCCCATAGACAAAAGACTAGCCCAGCACTAGTGTTGCTGATGCCATCACATAAATAAGAATTTACCGAGTTGCTATGTGCTTAAAGGACTGTGAACATAAAGATATGTGAATACTGTGAGTTGCTGGAGAGTAATATGTTTCTGCTCTAATCGGCCTGCTATCTGATGATTTGATTTAGGACTCCTTGCAGTCGGCTTTCTCATCTCTCTGGGAGGAAGATCAGCTTGTGATCAACTTCTTAGCCACTGCTCTTGCTCTTGTGATCCACCAATCTTCTGGAGTCACTTTTGGAGGCCTTTCATTCCATGTTTCATACTACATATGCCTCCTTGGGCATGAATTTCTTCACTCTTCTGGATGCAGTTGCATTCAGTGTACCCTCCCTCTCGCTGCACTTGCTATTCCTTTCCTGTTCTGGGTGGATCTTCTATTACTGCCTTTTCTCTCCCTTTGCATATCCTCTCATCAAGGGAATATGCTTCGTCCTGCTGAGCTCCAGGTCTGAGAAGCAACCTTACGTTTCCAAAAGGAGAGCACATCCAGGATTGCACACACAAGGCCATTTCTCAAGGACAAAGGGTCATCAATGGATGCTTGCACTAAGAGTCATAAAACAATGTAGTCTATATGAGTATGCAGGAATGGGCTGTGTTCTGATTAGGTCAAAAGTGCCTATGCTCAAATCAGAATATAGCTGGGTTATCTTAAGACAATATCAAAGAAGCCAAGCATATTCTTGGTATAAAGCCCTAAACATTACTCTACTGGTGAGCTAGGAAAGTCAGCAAACAAACCAAAAGGGCTACTGCTCTGGTACTATCAGCTCAAGATGGCTACAGTCATGAATTCAGGCCAGCTTGCTACACAGAAGTAAAGAGTTCCTGCTTCCCTTTGATGTATTTCCCAATTTCTTAAGTAAGTCCTTAAGCCATGACTTGAGCTTCTCTAAATGGGACTATTTCATTTTTCTTCTCCTCAGTCATATCTAAGTAACAGCCCTCTCCCTCTTCTGGCTGTGGTGTGTAAATGATATTTAGGTTGAGGTTTACCTTTCCTTCCTTCCTAACTATGGTGGATAGGAAAAGTGTGTGCTCCTAGACTACTGAGGGGACTTCATGGCACTTCTTCACAGGAATGGGTTACACATCACTCACCCTTTCCCACTCACCACCTCTGAGGATGATGGGCTAGTAGACAGGAAAGAACATGATGTTCCCTCATTTATTTTTCTTTTATTTGAATTCTGAAGAGGCAAACCATTTACTTAATTAGTAACTAAAACTGATATTACATTTGTCTCGTTTTTGTCTCTCATATTTATTTTCACAGTAATGCTGAGTTTGCTCCCAGCTAGAGATCCTTTCAATTCTTTTTACCCAGCATGTGAGATCATCCGTTATTAGTTCAACCTGGGCAAAACCTTTCACTTTTTCGTTAGTCCTTATTTGGGTCATCATCTCATCTATTAGTTTTTCACTTTTCTTAATGTGTGATCTCTGCCTTCCCTCCCACCTCTTTTCCTTCCCCCTCTCATTCTTTTTCAATCACCATTTCCATTCTACTCTCTTTCTTCTCCATTCCTTATGACCTCATTCTTTCTGTCCATCTATATCCAGAGACATTTCAAAAGAATAATAGAATTTTACAGATTTTTTTTTCTGTAAAGAAACTGTTCTATAAATTTAGGAAAGGGGTGATAGTTTGGAAGATTACATAGGGCTTTAGAACAAGTCATTCACCATATGGAGGGTCTTTTGGAGCAGTTATAAATCAACATTTTTCTTAAATATATGTAACTAAATATCAGTTACACCATTAACCCCAAACAACGTGAGGCACAGTGTTTGAATGAGGGCATGAAATAATCTAAGAAGAGCTATGACCCTAGTAATATCAATTTATAAATTTTATTTTAAATACTTTCTGTCACTGGACATGCATTTCCTTTACAGAATATAAAGGCTTGTAAATGTTTAAAAATCTTGTTTGATTACAAAACCAGTGGAAATCCAGATCCATTTCATTTATGCAACATAAGTACCCTGTACAAGTAGAGCGATGCTGGCTTCCAAGACCATGAATTCATTTCCCAGAGGAAACCTGAAACAAACCAGGCATTCTAGGCAAAAGGGAAGGAATGAGGAAAAAGCGGAGAACATTGTACCTAGCATGCCATTAACCTGCCTGCCAACTTCATCTCTTCCTTGCCAGTGGTTTTCAATTTCCTTTGAGTATTTTTTTTTTCTTCACTTACAACAGTAGTCACAGTGAAATTAGGATTTTCCTGCAAAACGAATTGTCTTTCTTGCCAGATTTGTTAGGGAATATTTATTGTTGAAAATGAGAAATGTTTATATGTAGTACACAAAGATAATGGGACCTGAATTTTATCCCCAGTAACATAATATTCAAGTCAAGGTAAAACTGTTATTATATGCCAGGCATTTGATTGGGATTCTATTGCCTTTTAAGGGTATGATGCTAGGTAAATGAAAAAGAAAAGAAAGAGTCTGGCTCTAATGACCTTCATTTTCCACCCCGAAAATGAATGGTAATAGCCTGAAAATAGAGAAGTTCCAGTGAGTTAGGATTCATAAATATTAAATGTAATGGAGGAAAATCACAGATCTTTAAGAAATTAACTTGAACAAATGGTGATTTTAGTTACGATGTTGTCATTTTGAGTAATGGTCATTAGCACAGTGGATTGTAATGGGTACAGGCTTACTGTATGGGAAGAATGCCTTCTGATTAACTCGGGATTTTTTCCTGATGCTGCAGCCTGCTTATGACTGTACTATATATCTCTCATTTAGAGCTTGTGATTGGCTCCAAAGGCTCTTTGTTTAGAGATGTGTGTGCTCTGTTTTCATGATTAAGCTTTTTTATGATTAGTCTCCATTTTCCTTTTTGTTTTAACTTTTACTATGAATAATACCCAGTGCTTTAGAGAACTGATTGGCTGATGTAATTGAGCTCAGATGTGGTGTCCTCTTGGTCTCCATGCTTATATGCCTGATCCAATCTGGGTTCTTTCTTCCTGCTTGGAGACCAAGTTTTTGAGTTGTTTAACATTTTCTCACCATGGAATGGTCTCTATTACAACCTAAGCTGAATCTAACAAACTTCAAGTACCCTGGTGTTATCCAGGACCAGCTGCTTATCCATATAACACACACACACACACACACACACACACACACACACACACACCCTGAAGGTGGGAATTAAAGCTGTTGATATCCTGAATTTCCTGAGAAGGAATTTCACAGAACAACCTCTCTCAATGTCTCCATAGAAGCTTTCTCCCATCTCTCTGCAGCTGTGAGCCTTCTTCAATGTTCTTGAGTCCTCTATGGTGTCCTTCCTCTGGTCTTCCAGTATCTCTTTTCTCATGGTCTGGTCTCTCTACTACATTGGCTCTCCAGTCTGTTCTTCCTTAGCTTTTCTTTTGTTAAAGCCCACTAATATTGCCCAAGCATCCATACACTGGATCACCACTCTTGTTTAGTAAGGAGCCTACATGCTCCATCCTTTTTTTCAGAGGAAGGGAAATGACTTAAATGACAGTTAAGTGACACTTGTTTATAATGTTTCTTATCCTAAAATCGCCCTACAGTTTTATCTAGGTATCTAGGAGTAAAGCAACATCTCTCCTCATTTAACAATTTTTCTATTTGGAATAATCAGTATCACTTATTCTCTTGTACCTATCTGCCCCTTAGTAGGAACATTATTGCTGGTGACTCCCCAATTTTTTTTCTGGCCATATAGGCGACATTCCAGAAGTAGAAACAATTCAGCTTTGCCTACCACAGATGAGGAGGTGTATTAGCAACAACTTATACTCCAGAGTCATAGTTAGGATCATGGTAAAGCCAGCCTGTGAGGATGATGTCTCAGATAATCCTCTAGCTTGGTCTAACCTCACTCTCTTCCACTATACCTGTATTGGTCTCCCATGGGATCATCTCTCTCATAGAACACTTACACATGAATCCCACTTTCAGGATCTGATTGATGGAACTTGAGCTAAGATAAGTCCCATGAAATAAGTATTACTGTTCATATTTTATAGAAGAGCCTGCAACATAATGATGATAGGTAGTTCATCAAATGCCACACACACATTGCATAGAGAGGGATATTAAACCTCAAATCTGTGCAGATACTCTTCAACATGTTCTTTCCACTAGACAGCTTTATCTCCCAGTGATTGTTAGTCTCTTTTTCTAGACTACAGTCCAGATTATGTCATGCCCCTGCTTGAAATAACAAGGGATCCATCCCATTTCCCTAAATTCTATACCACTAGTGTCTATACATTGACACTAGTGGTCCTCATAGAACCAACTTGACTTATGCTTTGTTCCCAGGCACTTGGGACTGCTTGGGGTGGTTTAAATACACACATTCTTCACCTCCAAATATACCTTTTTGCCTTGCACTCCAGTGTCTCTCCAATAATCTCTCAGTTTTCCTTCAATGGAACAGGAAGAATGTTCCCCCTGCTCTTAGTGATAAACACTTGCTTGAAGCATTCCCTGACCTTCCTTGATCAAGAAAATATTTTCTTCACTGAGCTGTCATAGACATCCATAGTTTTCTTTCATATCAACTAAGGTTAAAAGGAGACAAAGTTATTTGCCTGTTAAGAGAGTGAAGAGTAGAGATCATGCCTGAATTCATTAATTTTGATTCAATCTTCACTGGGTTATAATATGCCATAGGATCATAATAGTAATAAAGAACTATTTCTGGTTATTTTCTTGGCCTTCATGATTATGAATCCTTTTTGAGTTTTCTTTATACTTCCTAATATTTTCAAAAGTTTCAAATTTGTATAAGTTTCTAGTAACCTAAAAGAATGAACTTTATATACTGGGGGAGATAAGAAGACAGGCAGAGATAAGAACAAAACAATAAAAATTAGAAATTGAGAAATGAGAAAGAAAGAGGAAAGACAGAGAAACATACACACACAGAGAGGGGAGAGACAGAGAAAGAGAGAGAGAGAAAGAGAGAGAGAACAGAGAAAAGAGGCAGAGAAGAGTTGGAAAGTAGCCTAGTGCTTAAAGCACTTATTGTTCAGGCAGAAGACATGAGTTCAATTCCCAAAACCCACATCCATCCATAAATCTTCTTCCAGAAAATTCAATATCCTCTCCTGATATCACAGGTTGACAGGCACTAGGCACATATATGCTGTACATGCATACATTCAAGGAATAAACACTCATACAGATAAAACATGAAATGAATATACCCCCAAAAGAGAGAGGAAGTAAAATTCGGTCTATTATAAAAGTGTGATAACACAAAATCTAGGAAAGGAAGCATTTCATTTCTCAGTAATAGTCAGAAAATGTTAATACTTACAGTGAGAAAAGAGGGGACAGTATTAAAACCAATGCCATTCTCTTTATTTTGTCATCTTTGGAAGGTTTATTTATGAATGTTATTATGAGGCTTCAAAAGAAAAAATATAACTATTGTCTACATCTTGGAAAATGTGGACTAATGGCCACAAACTAGTAGAAAATGAAATTATGGGACAGAAAAGAAAATAGTTGACACCAATTAGATGTCAGAATAACTTCACAAAGAAATTAATTGAAACAATATCTCAAAGGTCATAATTTAGTGAGAAAAATGATGGTATGGAGACATCACAGCAGGACCAAATGAACCAACAATGAAACAATAGACTAGTTGCTCCAGAAGAGACTATGTAGATTTCCTGAGCAGATGCCAGTGCATTCTGGCCTCCACATCTCCAGCTAAGAATGCATAGGCATTCTCAGTGGAATCTTGGGTAGGTTGCCTATCTTGATTACACAACTCAGAAGAGCCACATTTCCAGCATCCAATGCCATAAACTCAGTGGTAGAACAGAATACAACATTACTACTGGAAACAAATGTCCTTGTTGGAGGGCACTGAACCAAAGAGAATGGAACAATCACCCTGGGAGAACTTGACCTTCCTCAGATTGCAGTCCTGTTGATCAAATTCTTCTTCAAAAACCTCAAGAATTTTCAAAGAAAAGATCTCTGAATTGACATTACCCACCCCCACCCACCGCCACCACGTATTCATAAATCCAGGTGACTGTTCTCAGGTACAGACCTCATGCAACTGATGATCTGATAGGGACTCCTTATCAGAAATGGGGTGATGGGAAAGATTATGCTGACTTTGCCACTGTCTACTTGTTGGCTTTCTGGGTACTGCTCATATCCAAAGATCTCTGAATGGAGATGATATAGTTGCCCCACAATATCGGATTGATGATTAAACGATAATAAACACCTGGCACAGTCCAAGTGTGTTGAGAATCCTTCCCCTAAGTGTATTCCATCCTCTTCCTTTTTCTATTTCCCATCTCCGTATTAAAGACAAACCTTGATCCTTCATGGTTACAAGTAGATCCAGCAATCTTTTGAAAGATTTAGTCACAGGCTATTGAAGGAGAAATGAATAATTTACATATTCCCCCAATCTCACATGACACATGCTTCCTAAGTTTTGAAGTGGCTATATACATGTAATAGGTAAACATGATGTGTCAACATCTTTGGAATAAAAACAGCATAAGTCGATGAGTAGATAAATATGGAAAACCATATAGAGGCAAGATGGACCAGAGGTAAGATAACTCAAGTAACTCCACATAAAACACTTCACAGTATTCCAGAGCAAGCTAGTGGAACACCTCATGTTTTATTTGTTTAAAAAAAAGGAAGATGCTGTGTTCCAGAGGAAAAGAGAATGACAAAATAGAGTTATTATTATAAGGTGTTACAAGAGAAAAACTCTATGGGAAATGGAAAAGCAATTTACTTTATTTCTTTAATAATTAGATTTTAGTATGACGAAAGGTTTGCTAAGTTTTCATTGGGACCCTGAAATACCAGATTAAGAACCATGAGATTAAATGATTCCCAATTTGCTCCATTCCAAGATTTGCTTTGTTAAATTCCAGCATGTATTAGAGTTATCTGAGATGGGACACTGGTAGAACTCAGAATTTATAGGAGCTATTTTTATGCCTGACTGAGTGTAGATGAGGAAGTAT
Organism: Phodopus roborovskii; assembly: GCF_943737965.1. Taxonomy (NCBI): domain Eukaryota; kingdom Metazoa; phylum Chordata; class Mammalia; order Rodentia; family Cricetidae; genus Phodopus; species Phodopus roborovskii. The sequence continues at coordinate 41,543,576 of NW_026126407.1, forward strand.
TATCATTTTCCTGCTGGGTAGTTCAATGAGGAAATACAAGCCTAGTAGTATCAGAGTTTCTGATGTTAAAGAGAGTAAGAAATCTGGATTTTTACTTGATATAAAATAATCTTTTTAAAAATATTGACAAAGCATTCAATCTTCAAAAAACTTGCATGGAAGCATTTCTCTGAGACAAGTGGAGTCCAGATACCTGGTTTGCAGCCAGACATAGAGTTAGGATTTGGTGAGGCCTAGAGGACACAATTTGTGTTTTCAGTGACAGACACTTCTCTACATCAACTCTATTCACTTTTATGTTTTATCTTTGTGGCCCTGGATACTGAATCCAGATCCTATGCATGCTGCATTTTTATTTTGTCAATAAACAAGCAAATTCACTGGTTCCTTTGTGCTGTATTTTACTTGCAATGAGATGAGACATCATTCATGAAGGCACCTTCTAATGTGTAGAGGATTACATAAATAGCCATGGAGGAACTCTTATTTACCCTTTATTGTCTTTAAGAAAGAAGTACTGTTACATGTAATCAGCTTTCTCATGACATGTGAATTCTAGTAAAAGGTTGTGGGGTAGGGACAATGGATCAGGAAGAGTCACAGACTAACAAACATGGTTTGATACATAAATTCTTGGTTATTTTTAGACATTTTATTTTGTTTCTTATATTACAAGTGGACATTCATTTTGTGCAAAGTTATGATTGTCTAAGGCAAACTTACATGGATTAATGTATATTTTTAACCAATCTAAGTTAAATGTAGACGGCTCAGCCTTTCAACATATGGTGTTAAATACACTCTCTGAGGAACCACATCACAGGGAGAGAGCAATTGAATGGCCTCATAAATTTGAACTACTAACTTAGAAGTGAGAAGTGCTATGAAATAAATAATTCAGGCATGCACGGAAGAACACTAGAGCCACATGGACATAATCAATGTCTTCTGTAGGCAGAGAGAATGCATATATCACTTTAGGAACTGGACTGTCAATCTACTTATTTCATTGCATTGGTGTGGGTAGGATCTCTTTTTTAAATAGAGTCAATGTTACATATATTAAGGTAAGTTAATAAGTGTTTTAATGTTTTGAAATATCTGAATTCATTTATATGTGGCAAGATCATCTGTTTCTGTTTTTGCTCTCGGTATCCAAAAACACACCATATCACCACAACATGTAATAGAATACATTTCTTGTCTCCTTTTCAGAAGCCATTCTGCTTTGTCCTCTCGTTCAGTGAGACCCAGAAATTTTGGTGGCATTTTGTCTCTGATTCTGATGAGAGGAAAAAGGATTCTGCAGTTTCTAGCTTATAGAAGAGTCAGTAAGGACAGTATGAAGGATGTGTTCCTTTAGTTCACTTAGTTCTTAACCATGCCCATTTCTTCTTGCTCACTTATGACAGGCAACCACTCTGTCTTCACATTTTGGATATATTTGAAAGATCTTAGTTATTTTCTAACGTTGCTTTTCCATAACTTTGACTGCCTAATTCATGTAGCTAATGATTTTTTTTTAAATTCAATTCATGCTCATTGGAAAAATGACCACTTTCCCTCTCTTATGATTTACCCAATCCTGTTGGCAAGCCAGAATTTGAAATCTCACATCCTGAGGATCCAGGGGAGATCCTGCCTGCTAGAGGAAACAACAGTAAAAAGACAGGTCAGATCTGTGTCATGCCAGAAAGTACTAATGTTCCCTAGAGATGAATTTGTCTTACCTCATCCAGTTCTCGGTCACCCAGGAATGAATATGGCTTTTAGTTAGCCACCCTTAACCTTTTCCTTTGTGTCTTGCTTACCTGAAATATCATGAAGTTCTAGGAATTTTAAGGAAACCAGGTCTCATATTCTTGTACTCTGTGAGATGAGTTACAGCCTGTAAACAGGAGTGTGTTGCACAGAATGCATAACAGGTCTACAGATTTCCTATTGGGCCTATTTTTAATAGTTACAAATATATCTATAGTTACACACACATACACATACATGATGAGATTCCTTGATGTCTAGGGGATAGGATTCCTGTGAACTTGAACTTTATTCATATTTACCTAAGTTTGAACACATAACCTTATAGAATATTTTTTAATAACTGTGTTTAGGCTATGAGCTGTCACTTCAGGTCACGTATGAAATTTCACACTGGTGCTATCATGTCAGTGCACAGATGTTTTCATGTTTTAGATAATTTTTAACTTCATATTCATTCATTTTTATGTGCACAAGAGTTTTAACAGCATGGATATGTGTACGTCACATGTGTTTGTGGGCTTGTGAAGCCCAGAAGATGGTACTGGATATCCTTGAACTAGAGTTACAGAGAGCTATAAGCTGCCAGTGGCTGCTAGAAGAGGAATCCAGATCCTCTGGAAGTGTAGCTACTGTTCTTAACTGCTGAGACTTCTCCCAGCTCCAAATTTTATATGTTTAGGTTAGAGACTTCTACTTAAAAATAGACAAATCAAATTGATAGGTAAATGCTGTTAGTGTTCAGCACTAGTTATTGCATTTAATCCATATGATGACATTACCATAAAGAAGATAACTTCTATTACTGTTATTTCAATTTTTTCCATGTTGGGGAACTAAGACTTAGATATGGAATTTATCCTGGATCACACAGATGATTCTGATGAACACAGGACTGGAAGAGACGAATTCAATACCACAGCTTATTTTTAGCCACTGTGCTATGCCTTTTTTTTCATATTTAGTGAAATGAATGAGTGAATGCATGAAAAAAGCAATCATATTGAATAACTCAGCTCTAAATATGAGAAAACTTGTCCTACCTAAGAAGAAATTTCTCTTTTCCAAAATTAATACTCATTCTTGAGCTGCCAAATCGGTTTGCATTTTTATTGCCTTTTTAAATGTCTGCCTCTGTGTATAATGTTCTATGAAGTTTGAACAGAATAATAGCTCACACTTAGTTGTGCAGCCAGTGCTTGAATGCTTATAATGAAACAGGTTCTATGCTAAGAACAAGAGAGACAATGGCATAAACAAAACTGTATTACTACCCTTCAACATTAGTAATCCCAGATAAGGGAATCATGATAAAATAGTGTAGCATGCAGTAAGTGATGGGTGTGCAATTGTCTGCAGCAACTTTATCAGTGAGAGGGGCTGGAGACGGTAGAAAATGATCGAGATCTTGTGAGCACTGAAAGACTGTCTTGTTTGAACACTTTTGGTCATTTGATCTTTTTGTTACAGGACAGTAAATTTCTTAAAATTTGACATTCATTAATCTGATTTCCTAGATCATTCTACACACACACACACACACACACACACACACACACACACACACACACACGGGAAAGGAGATATTGTTGTGTCTAACTAACATCAGCCAAGAACAATCTTACAACATTTAAAAAGTAACAATTGCATCCATGGGCTGAAATGTATTTCATAGTCTGTAAATTCTTCATTGAATAGGCTCTGAGAAGATTCCATGGAAAATCAGAGACATTTTATAAGAGTTAATTTGATCATCATCAATCATTGAAATATCCACTTGAACTCAAAAATCATCATTTATATTGCACTTGGCCATAACAGATGCATTAGCCCAAAATGTGATATGGATTCCCTTAGAAATACATTCATCATTTGCAATGCTACAACGACCTGTACTTTTCTCTGGAATAGGTTTTCCTTAGACTCTCACAAAAAAAGAGAACTTCAAAAGTATTTTTGGACCAGTGCTGAATTAACAGATAATCTTACATCACAAAGATCATAGCCTCAAAGGGCAGAGGAAGTACCACACAAGTAAATAATTGATTATTAGTCCTTATATCCATTGACCGATCATGTGATCTTAAAGTTAGAGCTCCTCTTCTTGGTGATAGTAACTAGAGCCAATTATGTACAAGTACATCGCATGCACTGAGACATCACATGCTCACCCCTTGGCATCCATTTCCTAAGTTATTTCTATGTTTCATCTTATTTTTCTCCACAAAACTCGGTAAAGTCATTTTTAATATCAATCCCATTTTATAGCTGATAAGACTGGAGGTTATATGAGCTATATCTCCACATTACAGGTTCTTCACTTCTAAATGTATGTGTTTCCATAACACACCCCCGTTTTCAAGTAGCTTCAAATATTTATGCCTCCTTGCAACTTAAGGTGTGTTGTCTTGAATACAGTAGAGAAGATTGCTTTTAGATTTTATCCTCTTAGCCAGGAATACCATATTGGGGATTCTTCTTCAAGTGGAGCAGATGAGAGCAAGGAGAGGCAGATCAATGAACAGGCTTCCCTTGGAAATCTTCCACAGATCAGGAGACCTCAGGCTGCAGTGCCAGGTAAAAGGGGCTCTTTTCCCAAGGAGCAGCAGCAGCAGCAGCAGCAGTCATAGCCCTGCCTTGCTCTGGATCCCCATTCATTAGTAGTCAAGGTTTTCATTGTACTCAGCAAAACAGTCACAGAAAATAAATGTGCGGCACAGATGGGCCCATAGAAAATCTACTTGATGTATTCTCAAAAATTCACAGCTAAATGACTTTGAAGAGAAGGGGTTTATTGTGTCCATGATTAAAATGAGGTGTGGCATGAATCTTTCAGATACAATGCTGTCCCTGTAGAGCTTTTTAAGACTGGTAAGGTAAAAAGTGGGAAGTGACCTCTGGCTTGTGGATGTATCTTGGCTTATTGAAACATTCCGCTGATAATGAAATATATTTGCAATATATTTAGTTTACATGAAGGTAATTATAACAGGATAAACTAGGCCTGCTTCATTTTTTTTAAATAAGTAAGCACCTCTAATTTGAAATTTTTGTTTTGTTTTGTTTTTTTATCTTGGAAGTTCAAAGGGTTCAGGAATTTGTTTCATATTACCTTGAACCTTATGTATCATACACACTACAGTTTTCTGAACCTTTGTATTGTTTGTCAAAATTACTAGGCAGTGTGTACATAGTAAAGCTCAAGAACACACATCTATAGCAAGTGTCACAGATTATTTTTAGAGTACTGTTTCATATTTTATGCACTTAAAGTTACATGGGTAGATACACAATCAGCTTATTACATATAATTTTCAATAATATGATCCTCCACATTGCTCACAAAGTTGAGGTTTGCAACCTCAGAGCCCACAGGGCAGATGAATTACAGACTGTAATACCAGCAAAGCTAGTTTATCTTTCAATTTTTAGGCTATTTCTTGTGTCTTTAAATTCGCTTTTAAACTTTCAAATAATGTGAACTCGTGTTGTCTCTCTGTAATGGTCACTGTAGTTGTGTGTTTTGAGTATGTGCCACCACAGTAACCACTAAATGATATCTTAGCTAGACTGCAGTAACAGGACATCATAGATTGTTGGCTTATAAGAAAGTAGATAGCCATCTCTCACAATTTGGCTGGCTGAAATATCTAAAACTAGTGTCTTTTTAAACATAGATGACCGTCTTCTTGCTCTCCCCTTATAAAATGAGCAATGTAAGCTAACTTGGCTCAGATTTATAAGGGCACCAATTCTATTCATGAATTCCTGCTCTCCTGACCTTGTATCTCCCAGAGATGCCCATCTCTAATCCCATCACATTGGGTTATTGGATTTCAATATATCCGTTAACAGTGACACATAAGCATTCAGTAGGTAGTGAATGGTAATGCTATCACTCATTTTATAGGAGGGTTCCTTATACTGGCCAGAGAGATGGGTACCCTATTAGGAGTGATCTGTGTTTGGTAACACAAGGGGGTGGTTCTCACAAGCATCTGTTACTCTAGTTACAGGCTCTCCAACATCCTTCCCTGGTTATATGGTCACCCTCACATGTGTGCACATGGCCCCTTCCCTCCCCTTTAAATAACTTTGTAAAGGGAATTACATGAGGAGACAGTATACGAAGAATATCTAAGAAATACCATTGTTCCCTTTAGTATCAAATTAGGAGAGCGGCATTTATGAAATATTAGAAACAACCTAAAGAAAATTAAAGATAGAAATAAGAATACAAATATTCTACTCATAGCTATAGATATATAATCCCATGGAGAAATTTGTCTGGGTTTGTAATAGAGGAAGAAACTATTCTGTATGAAATTACAGCTATGAACTAGATTTTGTGCACCATTGCACAGCTTGTGGTTAATTTTGTACCAATTTGACCACCATAGGACATTTTTGAAAGATTATTTGGACAGAAGCAGAATTATAGATCCTTCTGCTTTAGTGAAACAATCAGAGTAAAAGCATTTAGGACTGTAATTTTGATGAACTCTGGAGGAAATTATATATGGTACTCCCAGGAGATGCCTCATTATAATTCCTACAGTTGTGATGTCTTAGGTTTAGGTAAATGTGAAGCCTTGAAGCAACGAAAATGTTTAAGAATTTACTCTGTGATTTGGGCAGATCTTATTTGTAGCCTCTACCTACTCTTTTGGTGTCAATATTCCTACCTCAATAGCCTCACCAAGTTCCTGAAAACTTAACAATGTAATGTTTTATCTAGACATATTACAATGCTGTTCCTTTCCTTGGCCAGCTTTCTTCATTATCTAGAAATAGTGCTTATGACACAGAATTCTGTTCAAATATAACTGATACTCTCCAACTACCTTGGTTTTTCTAAGTAGAAGAAATGTATGCAGAGTTGGCATTCTGATTTTAGTAGCATTAGGCACCTGGGTTGTGGACCGGAGAAGGACACTGACAATGTATATAGCGTCACTTGGTACTGAGAGGGAAGACTGAGGGGAAATAAGACAGAGCCTTCAGGATCTGACTTTTACTTTAGCATACAGTGTAGATTCCAGGCTAGAGACAATGGCCATAGTGCCCTGTGGCTTGTTTCTTACTTGGTCCTTAGTCATATTCCCTTTGTTTACTAATTTTCTAGCTTTGAAATTTATTGCCTATCCTCCCCCTCGGAATGCATTTATTTTTCTATTTCTATCCTGAGTTATTCATATGGTTCTCCTGAGGAATGTATCACCTCACAGAAGAAGGTAGGACAAAGAGATGCTACCTTCTCTGAAAAACCTCTTCCATTTTCATAACCATTTCAAGATATCCTTCAAATAGCTCCAACAGCATTCCCTTAGAGTGGGCATTTCCCCCTTTGTTATGGTTTTCTTAGTATCTCAAAACCTAGGTGTGAGTGGATTCACTTGAGAAGCTCTTGAAGAATTATTACTTTTGCACCCACAAGTGGTTCAGAACTGATGGATATAGGGCTCTGAGGGTTTTAATGTGCCTTCTGTGACTAACATACAACCATGATTAGCAACCTCCACACCATAGCATGGCACACCCCTTCTGCCTACATCTCAAAAGCATTCCAGGCTCCATAAATCTAAAACAAGTAAGGATGGGTTTTTCAGTTGAAACTAGTTTATATTGTTCAATTGAAAATGATGAGCTGTTTCCATATAGCAATACTACCAAACCTGTGCCCTTTGAATGGAGAAATACTGGTGGAAGAGTTTGAGAAGGTTTAGAACCATTTCTTGAGTTCTAGAGTAATCTTGGGACAGAAACCAACCATGGGAGATGGAGTCCATTTCTTAAAATTAAGAATGGAAGATAGAAAGTTTTTTCCAATATCTCAAGCACCTTCCCAAGATCATGCAACCCATCACTGAAGGGCCCAAAGATAAATCACCACAATGAAAAATGTATACAATAAGTCAACAAGTCTCTATATATTAATTTCTTCCTCTTATGTCAATACTTCTTGCTTTTTAGTGCTGAACTGAGTTATGGTATGGATCGTAACTGCAATAATTTATCTTCGACCTCCTCTTTAACAGGTTCACTAATATAAAAATATGTATGTATCATAAAATTTATCTGTTTAAGTATACAATTCAGTGGCCAGTAGTGTACATCTACAGTTCAATGTAACCATTTTCATATTCTAATTTTACAATAGGATTTTGCTAACTCAAGAGAACACTTGTTTTCATTAGCTGTCACAAAGTGGTAGGAGATAGGAGCAGTGTTCCTTTGCTCAGCAGGGCTAGGGTGGATTTTAAGTAATTAGCTAAAGAAGAGAGAGACACCATGGAAGCTAAAGCCGTCATGGTGGAAACTTCTTACTCCAAAATGAAGTCAGCCTGGTAGGTGTTGCCCCCACTCCTCTCACTCTGCATGAGAGGACTCTTTTCAGACCTAAAGTCCTTCAACGGATTTCTAGTTTCAGCAGGACAGCTGTATAGATATTTCACCAGGAGACCAGGGAACAGTGATGTTTAAAAGTTTTTCATTCCCCACTGAAGGCTTGTCTTGCTGCCGTGTGTCATCTGTCCCAGCTGCTGTGTGTCACCATGGAAGTCCAGCACTTGTTTTCTTCATTGTGTATCTGCTCTTTAGTTTCCTCATTTAGAGCCGGAGGATCACACGGATGCATCTGTTTCCCTCTTTGCACCTCAGCAGGTATTACTAGCTTTGTTTATTGATGAAAATTTTTTCTGATAGTGTTTCTTAAAATTGGATAAGCACAATGTCAGCGATAGTAGAAAATGCAGGGTGTTTTATGTCAAGGAAGCATTTCGTTTTATCTCAAGAATGCATTCTGTAGAAAATTATTGCTATTATTTAGTTTGATCATTTAAATATACTTAGCGTACATATTTGGATGTACTAAATTTTTAAATTCTTTTTAAAAACTGCTAACCTTCCAGTGGCAAAGCTTTGTCATGACTTCTTAATGTAATTCTAAGAAAGGACCGAGAGTTCCCTAGTATTTTACTCGTAATAGCACCGTCTGCTAGTGCATTAAGGGAGGTGGCCCGCGTCACTGATTCTTCTGGAATCCTCTGGTGCTTCTCTTGCACAGCAGTGCCACCTAGCATTTACCACACAGGCTGCTCACATTTTATTCTTTTTTTTTTTTTTTTTTTTTTTGATTTTTTTTTTTTAATGAGGGTTATTTATTTATTTATTTAAACTACAATTAAGGGGATCCATCTGCATTTCTTCAAGAAGTGTGGACTGCGATTACTTCAGGAAGTATTGGCGGCAGGCAGCTTGAAACCAACAGTGTTTATTTGAAAACCCTTGTGATTGGAAGGGAATTGGTGTCAATGAAGAAAGGGGCTGTGAAATCTGCGGAAGAATTTCAAATGTCAGAGCTGCATATTCATGAGCTGCGGGCACCTGTGGCCTTGCTGTGAGGTCTTCCTGCAGATCTTGCCTCTGCAGTGCACAGAATGGCAATGAAGGCACTTTCCACAGGGCCTCCATGTTTACTTACATATAAGCACATATATAATATATGCATGTGTTACACTGTATATACACATACACACACATATATATGTATGTGTGAAAAAGGCAAGTAGAGCAAAGGACACACAAAATGATTGCAGGAGTAGAACACGGCCTGCCTCCTTGTTCAGGGGGATGCCAGCTAGAGCCATCGCTCAGCCCCGACCTGATGATGCCCATTAGGAACCCCTTCAGTTGAGGGCAGATGAGCATGTTCCCTGTGCCAGGTAAGGGAGACAACGCAGACCTTGGTCCTCTGATCTCTTTCTCTCCCCATTGCACCTCAACATGATGGACAATGCTTTCGCAGGGCTCAAGTCTTAATCTTCTCGGCTCCCAAACTGTGCTTAAAAAAACACATCAAAACAAATCAATAGTATTTAAGAGGGGGGAAACATGGCGCTTAGATTGATGCTTTACATAATGAGCCCTTTATGAGATGTAATGCCAACTGTTAATCAATAGACATGCCAGAACTGCCTCTAATACAACCTTGTAGAGTTTTTTTTAAATTAATCCTTATTAAAAATATTGACTTGTTGTGACTTGCTGGGGCTGCTCCTGGATCTATTTTTTATCCTAATTAGGAGGTTACGCTGCACTGCTTAGGCTGCAGATAATAACGTAATGATTATTGTCTTAAAATCTGAGAATCAATGGAAGATACTATCAAACTGTGCCAAGTGTCACAATTATGAAAATTACTAGAGATTTTAAAAGCTTTACCAAAGCAAGATTATTCCTTTCTCCCCCCCCACCTTTGTTTGCATATATCTGTGTGTTTGTTTTGTTGTTTTATTTCCAGTCAAAGGTGGGTTCAAAAAGTGTTTTTTGTTTTGTTTTGTTTTTTGTTTAGTGTGTGTGTGTGTGCATGTGTGTCTGTGTCTGTGTTTGATTGACAGCAATGTCTTCTTTAGATACTATGTTGTCAAATGCCACTTTCTGTGAACACCTTCCTCAAAGTGAAGGTGCAAAAGTATTCCTTTACTGTAACAAGCTATTCTGCAAAGAACATTTGTGCCGAAAATACTTGATGAAAATTCTAGAATTTATTTTTTTATAGAGTGTCTGAGGATATTTACCTAGCTTGGTCTAATAATCAAGAAACACACAAGAAAAAGAAATAGAAACAACAAATTGATATTTGTCCAGGGGGTTCTGAATGTGACATTTAGGAAAGGTATACTAATATTGGTAAGGATCATAAATGTTAAGATAGGTGGTAGATAAAAAGAGGTTTTGTTCTAGGTGTGCAAACTCCTCTACTTTTTTTCAGTCCTAGAAGGAATATTTTACAGACAGAAAGTTGAGGCCAGGAGAGTTGCATGAAATAGTCCACAGGCACATTGAAATCAGCAGAGCAAAGACCTACCACAGCAAGCCTCTGGCTTTTCCCACTCTGATGGTCACTATTACTTGTGAGGTCTTGACAACCTCCTCTCCATGATTTAGGAAGTGGTGAGATAAACTGAAACAACGTAGAGCAAGACTTCAGCCAATGAAAAACCGTTACACACTCCATGTTAGAACAGAGGGCAAGCCTCCATCCTTTCCAGGCTTCATGCTCATAATGCTATTGTCAAGGTGTTCCAGTGCAGGATAGCAGGTAGTGAAAGGCACAGCTGGTGATTTATATCCTCCCTGGTCACCCTGGTGTCTGGGCTCCTGTTCCCTCCATGCCCTGTTCTCTGCAGAGCCATTGTTCTTAGGAAAATTAGGGAGGGGTATGAATGGGAGGGAGTCCCACTGTTTAGCTCTATGTTTGTGAATAAGGAAAATGTTTTTCTTCTATAGCCTCTTTAGAGACAATTAAGCATTAGCTTTTGTCAGATGCTAAATTATGAGTGAATTTAGTTTAAAGTATGTGAACCATGCACCCTTTGAAATTTGCCTGAAAACGCTCATTATAAAGCTAATGCTATGAAAAAGCACTCCCTTTCAGATTAGGGAAAGCACCTGAATAGTTTTCATAAGTGGCTGCGCATCGTTTGAACGCATTCTAGTGTTGCCTGAACCGCTTTCAACACACCTTTCAACTAGGAAATTTCACATTCAGCATATCTGTAGTTCTACAAGACTTTCAATAATATTTAAATTGGTTAACTGTATTTCTTTTATATCTGTTTTAATGCTTTTATTGATTGGAGGTAGATAAACTTGATTGTGCATGAAATCTTATTTTTCCACACAAAGGAGATGTGATTTGAGTGTATACGTGAGAAAGCTGCACCTCTGAATGGGCAAGACCTATGAAATACAAGGGTCTGGGTCAGAGAGTTGTTTGCTGAGGCCTTTGAACTGTATGAAGCAGACTCTCTGACATTTGTTTCTTCAAACAAGTGCTTTGAGATAGGTCCTGGATGACACCCATTTATTAAATCCCCTAGGAAAAAAATGTTAAAAATTAAATAACTAGAGTTCAGGTCTCAGTGTGAGAATAGTAAGTGCTTCGTGGACCCCAGAATTTTGTTTGAGAACCTTGATAGGCTCTCCTATTTATAACATCAGTCCCTCATAATAAAAGAAAGCCAACAACCACGTTTGTGAACATTTAAAAACAATGTACAAGAATATAATAAGCAATGGTTTTTAATGTGTATTTCTGAAGATAGACCAAAGACATCTCTCATTTTGCTATATTAGTCACAGATGTGAAACCTGTAAGGTCATTGTTTTGCAAATAAGAATCATGATATTGGAATAAGAAGGGGCACCTGGGACCAAGTGGTTTTCACATCATGTTTAGGGTACATAATAGAGAGCAGGGATGTGGGGGTATGACAGATGCTCACTTTAGGCAACTGACATCATCACTAAAAACCTGGATTTCTTCCTTTGAGAAACTTATATTGAATTAATTGAGCATGAACAGAGGCATGAAAATCTTGGCCACAACTCTCTGTCAGACTGGGTACCATGAACTTTACAAAGTTCTGGAAGTGCAGAGCTCATCTAGGTGGACATGGTTCCTGACTTTCTGAGACTAGTGGTCTAGTTGTGGAAGTAAAAAAGGAAGACAGGTGTTCAGGCTATTACCTATAAATACTGACATCAGCACGAAGGCCACAGAAAAGGGGCAGAACTAGCCAATGGGAAGGAGAAAAGAAAAAGTGCTGTGGAGTTAAGATAGTAGTGTGATAGGTTTTGAACTTAATGTTTAACACAGAACTAGACAGTTAGGGACTAAGCAAAAATAATATTATATCACCATTGTCGAAAAGCAATAGAAAGGTGGTATCTCCTATGGGTGTGACACTGTACACAGTCCTTCTCCATGGATTTTAAAATTCAACTTTTTCTCAATATCTCTATACTGGCATTTACGGAAAGATCAAGGGAGACACATACCTGCATTTAACAGTTTATCCATCCCTCAAAATGTTTAGCAACATTCTCACATTGAAATTTAGATGCAATAAGCTAATTCACTAAGCAACACAATGAAATACGGTAAAAAACACTAACTTTCCATGGAAAGGATGACTCAATCTAGACCAAGCAAGCAGTGACTGGTGGGAAGTAGATATTCAGCTGTCCAGGAAACTTTTGCTGTGTGGCATCTCTCTTTATCCCATGATTCTTATTTTATTTCTCAGATGCAACATACTCATGACAGGCAGAGCTAAGACACAAATGCCACACAGGTAGCTACTGTAGGAATGTCGAACGTGAACAACATATCTAGATTTCCATTTGGAAGACGGGTGAGGAAAGGAAACCCAACTGAATAACTTTTTCCCTTCCTTGTATGTAGCACGTGTGTGTGGTGTATGTACATGCTGGTGTGCATCTTTGTGTGAGCTGTAATTCTCCACCTTATTCCCAAAAGATGAGATTTCTCACCAAACCTAGAGTCAGGCTGTTAGTCAGCAAGCCCAGTGGTCCTTTAGTCTCCCCACGCCACAGTGGTGCTGTTACAGGCATGTACACAGCCCTAGCCTTGCATAGCTTTTTAAGTGGGTTTGGGGCAATGTAAACTCATGTCTTCATACTTGAACAGCAAGAGTTCTTACCTTCTGAGCCATTTCCTCGGTCTCCATATTTTTTCTATTTAGGGAACATTTGGTACACAACTCAGTTTACCGATACCGAGTTCTATAATGTTGAGCATAGTTGAAAGCTGTTTTTCTGGACTTGCAATATGAATTACCAGTGAATGCACTTGCCAAGTAAATACAATGACATGAATTTGCTCCCTGGGACCAATATAAAGGTAAAAAGAAAAAACCGACTAGGCCAAGTTGTCTTCTCACCACCACACATGCCCCATAGCACATGCATGCTCATATATGCATCATATACATGCTTTCAAACACATAATAATAATGAATAAAATTTAAAAATTAAAAATATGTTCTAAGGTAAACACTGAGAAATACCCTTTCCCCAAATTCTCGCAACAAATCAGTTTTCACTATCTTAAATATGAATTAAAATTTGGCATTATTCTAATGGAAAAATCATAACCATTTCTCTATACAAATGGTCATCAAGTCAGTATATTTGCATTTGAATTATTAATAGAAAATATTAACTAACTAGGTTAGCATGTTTTATGCAAGTTTTGTAACAGAGTCTCTCATCAACCCTGTACTTGGCACATTTGTCTAGATTAGCTAGTTACCTAACCTCAGAGACCATCCTGCCTCAGCCTCCCCAGCACTAAGATTACAAGCATATGATACTACATCCAGCTTTTGACATAAGGCCTGGAGATTGAAATTTACTTTCTCATGCTTATAAAGCAATGACTGTATGTACTAGTCAATATCTACATACCCTGAAGAGAGATTCTTAAGTGTCCTATATTGAAATTCATCCTTGAAGTTTCTGATATGTCAGATCTTTACTGGGGTCCTTTCCTTTTCATTTTAAAAAGCTTTGTTAACAAGAAGTCCTTGGTGATGTAGACAGTAGACAAGCTGAAGAGAGGGCTTATTGGTTAAGAGCACTTACTGCTCTTATAAATGACAGGCATTTGGTCCCCAGCACCCATTGAAGGGCACATAACAGCCTATAACTCCAGCTTCAGGGAATCCCATGCCTTCTAGCCTCTGTATTCACATGCATATAATTACATACACATAGTTAAATGAAAAGTAAATCTTAAAACAATAAAATAAAATTTTATTTTATGAATTAGAAGTGCAATGTAAACTAATTTAAGAAATCAGTGCTTATTTACTTAGACTGAAAACAATTGCTTCTAATTGACCAGGCATTTGCTGAGTTCCGATTATCTTCAAAACTTGCTGGTAGCTAACAACAGAGAGCTTTCAAGATGACCTGGCGTCCTGGGTGAACTGAATAATGCCTCTCTGCTGTTTGGCATCATCACCACCATCATCCAGGAGCATATGTTGCAACCTAACCTTGCAAAGCAGTTTGCTATGTGTGGAGTTCACAGTGCTCTAAGACACTGCCCTTACAGTCAAGGAGACTCAGCTACTTGGACAGACAGGACATGCACATAAAAAAGATAATTAATAATGCCAAGCAGCATATGCTAAGTGCCAAATCAGTGGCAGCAACCATAAATACTCTCTGAGTTTCACAGAGGGAGATCAGCACTACAGGATCTGAGGTGGGGGGCCTGGCGGAGGGAGTAGAAGACCAGGTCTTGACCTTGCTGTTTGTGTAAAAATTAAGTAAATATTTTCCTAAAGGCATCATTACTACAAATTACTGGCTCCTCATGCACACTAATTCAATTTCTATTTTAAAGCAAAGGTTATAGTACTAGATATATGAGACTTAAGACAAGAATACCCCTTCTCCTTTATTTTTCTCTCTTTTATAGTTCAATGTCTAAAATTGCCAACCAAGAACACTTATATGACAGATGAGATGGCTCAGCAGGTAAAAGCATGTGACATCCAAGTTTGATGACCTGAGTCCCATCCCTGGTGCCCATGCTAAAATGAAAAACAAGACTCTGAAAAGTTATCCTCTGACCTCCAAAATAATAGCCATAACACATACCTATGTGCACATCACCTCTGACCCTCCCACACATACTCACTAAAAATATAATTGAAATTTTTAAAAGAATTAAAAAGAGAAACCAGTTGAAAACATATATTAAGGAAAGAACTGGAAAGCACTGACATGTATTTATATAAATAACACTGATTTGTGAAGGGCGTCATCATGTTCACAAACACCTCAGCCTACCTTTTTGCTTTTCTGGTGCTTACCACATTTCTTTTGTATTTCGTGCTAAAAGCACATCTGCTTTATTACAATCAGGGAGAATGAAATTGTACTCAACAATTTTTCCATTATAAAAATAAGAAAATGCTTGTTAACATATAATTTATTCACTTAATATGATAAGAAAAGGACTTGATTTCATTTTCCCCTAAGTATAAAAGACATTCACAAAGACTTGTTTTTATGGTGATACAACAGAAAATGTCTCCTGCAAGATGGAAAGTTAGCATTTGTTAGCATCAGAAAGAAGCATAATTCCCCATGTTTAAAACTCCACAGAAATACAATGTATAAAAGGTAAGTTGACATGGAGGATGTAGTTTATAGAGTAACACTAAAATTAATAATCATTTAAGCAAGTTTGCAAATGCTCCTGGACAAAAGAAAAGGTGAATCTTATAAAATTATGAGCATTGGTAAAATCCCATGCACTCAACGGTGTTCAGGTTCTTTCTATGGTAAAGCACACTTTAACTTGCCTCTCATAGAACTAGAGACAGGGAAAATAACATTGGTCTACTTTAATACATAGAGAGTGCAAAATAACACAGGAAATGGGCTTCCTCGCCTTACTAAATGCAATCCTCCTTGTCTTTGTGCATCAAGATACACTAACAGAATTTAGTCCGGAATGAGTCCTTACACTCAGGCTAAGGGGATATAATTCCAATTCTTAAAAACTTCTTTCAAATGTGACTCCTTCTGCTATTTATTCACACACTCACCCCCCCCCCACACACACACTTTCCAATTTTACTCTTCCTACTCCTAACTTCTAGAGCCAAGGTACTTCATAATGGCAACAGGTAAAATGTACTTGGGGCTGGAAGGTTGCAAAGGTTCCATGATAAAGAATTTCTTGTCATCCCGTTGAAAGGCTGGACTGTTTGTTTCATCAGGATTCTATTGTACTCAGACAAAAATAAAGTCAACACCATTTTGAAGAAGAAACCATCTATAACCAGTTTCTTAGGAGCCAGGTGTTTCAAAGTTATGGAGTTTAAAATGTCTGGCATTTATCAGGCTGTGTGGCTTCCTTGAAGGAGGGTCACTCTATCCACTTCTCAGCAATGATTACTTGTTTGGGCACAAGGAGATCTCTTTCACATTTCAAACTAATAGGGATTGGAAGATTCAAGTTACAGCTAACTCTCATCTTTTGTCCTCCATAGGGATCAAAGAGAGAGAGGTTATAAATAACGTCATGTTAAATAAGGGGATGAAGACTACAAACCCCCTTTTCCACACCCATTTCAACATCCTTTATATTAGTCTACATTTAGGTTATCTTTATTTTATCTAATTACTTATTATAAACTAAGTTTTTGAAAACAAGATCTCACTGTGTAGCCCAAGTTGACCTTAAGGTACTGATTTTTCTTCCCAAGTGCTGGGATTATAGGTGGGTGCCCACTTGCCTTGTTCTTTTCAGCTTGCATTCTTCTTATTGCTTTTCATCCTACCCATTTCTCCACCCCATTTCTTCCATCACTGAGCTCTCTTCCTAGGGTCCTACCTATATTTGTTTCCCACACTTACCCTAACAAAATACCACAGGCTTTGTGCTTTGAGCAACAGAAATATATAGCTTGCCCTCTGTATTCATGAGCTTATTCATTGGATGCAACCAACAGGATGTGAAAACATTATAAAAATTATTGCATTTGCTTGAACATCAACAAACATTTTCTTGTCCTCGTTCCCTAAACACGGCAACAATCATTTATATTTTTATGTAAACAAGCATTTATATTCTATATTCAAGTAATCTAGAGATGATTAAGGGAGATATGCATAAGCTATATTCAAATATTATACCTCAATTATGTAATATTTTGCTGTTTTGCAAAAGGACTTGAACACCCATAAGTTTTGTTATCCTTGGGGACTTTGGGACTAATACCTCATAGATGCTGTAGTGATGTGTGTGTAAGTGTGTGTGTGTGTGTGTGTGTGTGTGCTTCATGATAGTTTGTAACCTGGATGTTACCAACTAAGGTATCCTATGATTGGTTGCTTTTGTGGGTTCTTCTCCTCAGCTTGAAGATACCAATCTTTATCTTGTGATTCTAGATGGATCTATTAATAAAGAAATCAGACATAGCACCAGATTAGCTTCTGTCCCATTATCTTAATTAAATCCTTAAAGGTGCTTTTTTCAAATACAGTCATGTTCTCAGATACTGAAACAAGCACTTCTTAAGGATAAGGACTTCAAAATAAGAATTTTGTGAGAGAGGTAACACAAGTCAGATTTGGTACTCCTTACTTTCCTGAGTTATGCCCTTTAAGCACAGCCCACTCATATGCAGTAGGTTGCTTTAAGTCATATTACGCAAAACTCAATGTGGCTACAATCACAAATGAATATTCTAAACTCATGTTGATAAAGCTCAGGATAAATGCTTCACATCTTGAGGCACAATTGGATCTAGATACTATGTTCATTTTATCAGGCATTCATCACACCCTATCCATCAGTCCTGTTTTCTCTAAAATAGATTTTTTTTTTCTTAGACAGGGTCTTCCTTATGTTCTAAGATGGCTACCAATTCTTGAAACCACAGTCCATTTCTTTATCACTGTCATGAAACCAACTTTATGACAAAATCAAAGGAATGTTCTGATGAATAGTCCTTAAGGTTTGAGACAGAACTGGATGGCGTTAATCTCCAAATGGTATGCATGGGCTTCTTCAGAAAGTCAAGATTGCTTTCATTAGGTATGTAAGGATGTATAGTTGAACAGGCAACACCAATAATTGTTCAATCTACCAAGATGACTCTCTCTTCTCACAAGCTTCCAGTTTTTCTCAGCCTCTACTCCCAAGATAGGTAACCACTTTTTCCTGAAATCTTTCTTTTGTCTATAGAGTACAGGACCTCCTACATGCCATCATTATTGCATGATATTATGGCACAGTTTTCTGTATATATGAGCACAGACATAGAGAATCATCATATTGTTTTACAAATGCCTATTGGAAAACATTATCAAGTGGAGAGGAATCATGTCTTTCTGCATATGCACATATAATTTTAGCTGCTCAACTCAATGAGCCTTGATGGAGGATATTTTTCCATGATAGTTTACTACCACTTCTAATATAAACAAAAGAAAGCAGCTAGTTTTTGGAAGATCTGTGGAGAAAAAAAAAAAAAACAGAAACAAAAACAAAACACAGACTATTAAATCAGGCCCTGGCAGAACCTGGATATAGTATATGTATCAGAAGAGATTATATTGTAGTTTGCAACATGAGTGTTCTTGGGAAAATTTTATTCTCTCTAGATCTGTATACCTCTTTCTTCTAAAACAACCTCATCTGGATTAAATTTGATATATCTTCATGACCTGAAATGCTTGATTTGTGGGAGAAGATGATTTATATAGGGAGTCACAAGAGGGCTAAAATCTAGGAATGTACTCAGTGATTCACAGCCTTGATGTAAAGATATAAGTTCTAGAATGTGGATTGTTCACGGGACTCAAAACCATCTGACAGGCAAATCTACCCCTGTGAAAGAGCAGCAAAGATGAACCAAATATAAACCTCTTCCAGTCTTTCCAATGCCATTGGAAATCTGTGGCTAGCTGATACACTGCCTCTTGTACCGGACTTCCATCTATGTCTATGCTTAGCTCAGCCCAAACTAGCAGTATCTTGTTCCTTTAACATTACCTGCTTTGTTCTTCCTCTAATGTAAGTAAATATTATCCAAGATTAATGCCTGTATTTATTCCCTAAAGCCTCTCCATTTACTGTTTCTCCTATTAGGGGCAGATGGCAGCTTGGCAGAATGGCAACAGTTTTTATTTAGTTTTTATTTTTTGCATTGCCTGGAGTTTTTCTTGATCAACAAATATCTTATGAGAAACTAGGAAGCTCTATCTCCTACCAGGCCACAAATTCTGTAATAGTATGCAGTTGTTGTTGTGTTTTTTGTTTTTTTTTTTTAAACAGATCTACAGTCTAGACATCTATGATTGGAGGATCCTGCCCACCCACTTCATTACTTCCTGACCCTTATCTGAATGTGTGCCACCTGGTAGATGCTCAAAGAGTATAATTATTAATGATTGAAGGAGTGAATAAATAAATGAATAAGGGCCTTTCATTTGAGATATCCATATTCTATCACATAATTTTCCATTTTAACATCTGTAGAACAATCAATGTCAGCATTCACTTATTGCTGACCAGATCTTTGCATTGGCTCTGCCTTTGTTTACATGTGTGTGAACACAGCCACGACTGCAATTGACTCATGTGCATCACTGACAGTTTGTTATTGGTGCTAAATGTAGGGATTTTTTGTTGTTTTTTGTGAGGTTTTTTTCAGGGGGGGCTTTAAATATAGCAATTGTACACTCATTTAGTTGAGTATTTGAAGAAGCAGTATTGTCCTACCTGCTACCTGATAACTGTCCATTCTTATGTTGTTATAAGATGGAAGAGTGTCAATATTTATAAAATGGGTATTAGCATCTGTGGGACTTTCCTTCCAGATGGTTGCAAGACACTGTTTTAAGAAATGCTGTATCCGTAGCTAACCAGCCCATGAGGTTTTCAATTGCAGAAAAGTATAGACATCAATGACTCTGATACCAAAATAATGAGTCAGAATTCTTGCAGGACAAACATGAAGAAATATCAAGATAAAATATAGATGGTGTAATTAGCCATGTTTGCATATTTGGCCCATAAACAGAGTGGTGCCCTTCATGTGACTTTGTATCATATAAGTAATTCCTGATAGAGTGTGCCATCTACACATTTACCTCTTAACATGCTTAGTTCATTCCTCAGCTATTGTTATGAAGAATTCATTCTTGTAACAAGCTCTCCTGGTATCTCTGTAATTGTTGGGAATTCTGTCCTTGGTGGGCTTCTAAGATGCAGGCCCTCCTTGTCTTTCCCTCAGCTGTCTGTCTCCTGCAGTCAGAAGTTTGCCCTACCAAATAATTCCCAGCATGACCATCTACGTCCTACCAGAGACACAGGGCCTCTAAAACTGAGCCAAAATTCCATTACCAGCTAATTATCTCAGATATTTTGTTAGTGATGGAAAACTAAGTAACATATCTCATTTCTTTCAGTGAGTTTTTCTCTGTTCTTGCTTTACTTCCACCTTGTTCTTCAAAAATCTTTCAGCTTTGATATCAGGGAAGAGCTCTTCCATGTAAACGGGAAAAAAGAACACAACACAGTTCTAAATATTCTACTGATACTACTTTCTCTTAACAAGAAGAAAGGGTGGTTCTTAATATTCTTGGGGTTTGTGTCTTCTCATTAGTTAGTTTTTTTTCCCTCTGCATATGGCTTCATCTTATTAGTTAGTACATAACGTTAGCAGTGGCAGCAATCAAGTATGTATGGCTCCTCCTTCCTGTTCTTCACGGAAAGAGGGTATATTTTTAGAATGAGATTTTTTTCCCTAAATCAATTGATGCATGTCCTTTGCCTTGATTTGATTCTCAAGCCTGTTATCAAGCCAATCCAGGTTGTTATTGAAATGATTTGTACTATTTGATTTAGAATGGGGATGCACAATAGACTCTGTGAGCAGGGGGATGGGAGTATCATAAATAGCTTGTCACTTAAGTAGAGGTCATGTCACTAAGTTTGTGGCTTGTATGTAGGGGAAAGGGCAGGATGAAGGATGAGGAAAGGGGACCAAGATCCCCATCATGCTCTTACATCCTTCCTCTAAATGTTCTCCTGACAGCTTAGAACTAGCACGTCCCTAAATCCATCACCTTCTTGTCTCTTAGAATAAATCTATTTCCACAGTATTTTCTATACTGTGAATTTTGTTGGCATACTCTGGATGTTGTAGATGATCTATAAGACAAGAAGTTACTTTTGATCCAAGTTTAACACCAGTCAAAACACCTCATTCATCCATGCAGCTGCTTTTCAAGTACTGTGTATATAAGTGTATAGACAGCATACTAGGGAAACAAATAAAATTGGCACAGGGGATTTTAAGGAAAATATTTATCCCTTAAAACTATTAAAAAATGTTTACATGCTAATGGAAGACTGTGGCACATGCTCTGGAGGCAGAGACTAAAACAAAGAAAGAGAGTGATCCCACTGACTCAAGTGGATGGGAAAATCCTCTTTGAAGAAATGATATCATCTAAATCCTAGAAGTAGGAGGAGGCAGAGAGGCAGAGAGAGGGGATGAAGCAGTTTCTTAGAAAGCCCCCCCCCCACACACACAGCAGCAGCAGCAGCAGCAGCAGCAGCAGCAGCAGCAGCAGCAAGGAACTTTCAGAAAGTGTCTGGCACAAGAAGAGCCAGAGAAGAGTGCCTTGAGAAGAACTGACGACACACCTCACAGCTGCCACGGAGTTGAAGGAGATGAGGACTAAAGAGCAATTGTTCATTTCGGTCATCATGCGTATCTTTGGAGACCTGAGCTGGCCTCATTGTAGTGGGGTTGTGGGAGCAGAACTAAGATTGGAGTGAAAAAATGATGGCAAGTGGCTGGGTGGGGACATTCTGTGTGCACAGACTTCTGAAAGTGTTTCTGTGAGCTAACGCAGAGCAACATTTGATCACTGCAGAAACTGAATTGTTGTGGACATGGTTTCATACTGATTTTTTGTTTATTTCTGTGTTTACTTTGAGATAAAGCACTGAAATGTTCACTTGCTCATCAAGAATTTCATGTGAACATGGATATTCTCCTGTTTTGATTGTTTGGGTTTTAAAACTGTTGTATCCTTTATTCATACAAAAGCACCTTGTACATACTAAATACTCGTAAACACTTTAAACATTAAATGAAGAGAAACACTAGATAATGTTTGTGGAGGTGGGAGAAGACAGAAATTTCAAGTATATGATAGAAAGCCACAAATGCATGAGTATATCTTTCAGAATGATTGACACTACGACCCAACACATTGGAAATTTTTGCTTACTATTTGTATAAGTGAGGACATTTTGTTTTAATGTAGTAAAAGCAAAAAGCAAAAATGGGAGCAGAGGCACAGGGTCTCACAGCTATGGGAAGAAGTCTCCAGAACCCAGCCTTTAAAAGTGTGAAAGTGAATGAGGCAAGATGATCCAATGAAAGTCAAGAGGGGCATTTGGAGATATTTGCCATCAGTGTTGGTAACACAGAGAGAGTTAGTCACTGTGTTTCGCATTTCTGTGACCAAAATACCTCAGAGAACAACTTAAGAGACAACGTATTTACTTTGCTCACAGCTTCAGTGAGTGAGTACAGTCGATGGTTCCCTTGGCCCTGTGCACTGGGGTAAGATACCTTGTTAGCACATGTGTGCAGCTGAGGGACACCATTCTAGTGGACAGGAAACAATCTGTCACCAGGAAAGGGCAAAGCACAGGTACCCAGGAGCCTGGCCTTGTGCATTTCCTTCTGTAAGACCACCACTAGCCTAAATTTTCTAACCGTTTTCAAATAGTACCAGCAGCTGAGAACTAAGCAGGTCAGAATAAGAGTTTGTGGAGGAAGCTGCCGATTCAGATAGAGAGCATTAAAAAAATGTCATAGGTTTCTGGGCAACTGGAGGTTGCATCTCCTAAGCAGGTGTCTCTATGCCCCCTATCCTGCTGCGGTAAATCTGCATGGGGAAGAGGGATCTCTTGCCTGATTGCTCTGCTGTAGGGTTTTACCTTTGAAACCATGTGGCAGTGGAAGTACGGATAGCTCTAGTGGAATAGGTAACTTAATGTGACAGGGGCTGGGGCAAGGGAAAAATACATGGTTAGAAGGAGCTCAAAGAAGCAAAGCAGATGATGGCATTGCAGATTGGGCTCAGCTCCCTTTTGTCAGGAGCTGGTGCAGAGAAGCACTCTGCTAGTTTCATTTCACATTGTTGGGAAACAGAGCATCTTTCAGTAGGTATCTCTCTTACCTCCAGATTTGCCTCCATTTCCTTCCCTCTTACCCTTTTCTGAGTCCTTGTTACAGCGCTTGGCTGCCAGGTCCTATTCACATATCATCTTCCTTCACTCACTTGTTCTCTCATCCAGTCTCTTTTTGTGTTCTTACAAGGTTGACTTTCCCTGTCTCAATCATTCAAAGTCCCTGGCCAAGGCTTTCACACCATACCTGGGGCAAATTGAAAAGACTTAACCTTGGCCTCCGAGACTTTCTGTTGTTCTATCAGACTCTTCATACTGAATTATTTTCTCATTGTTCTTCGATGAGAATGTGTTTTGCACTTGTTCTCAGCTGATCTTCCCTTCCGTGATTTAGCCTGGGAATGCCTTCCTCTCTCTGTCAGTGAAAATGATGTCTTTGACATTAATCCAGATCTTGTTGGACCTTCATTTACAGTGTCTTTATTTAAGCATCTATCCTTGTCCTTTTGAGAAATGGTTGGATTTTGTGACTTCTGTTTATGTTGTGATGATTTTGTCA
The DNA here is from genome assembly GCF_943737965.1 of Phodopus roborovskii. Lineage (NCBI taxonomy): Eukaryota > Metazoa > Chordata > Mammalia > Rodentia > Cricetidae > Phodopus > Phodopus roborovskii. The sequence continues at coordinate 41,567,452 of NW_026126407.1, forward strand.
GAGATGATCCCTTCCGAAGCAAAAAGATGCTTATCTCTTTACATCACATTTTAATAGTAAATCATGATTATTGCAGTAATAACAATGGCAGACTCAATTGACTAAATAAATAAAAAGTAGGCTTTCCATCTGACCCAAACACCATCCCATTTAACACACACACACACACACACACACACACACACACACACACACACACAGACACACACAAACCTCATTCCACAGACTGAAATATTGACTATGGATTTTAAAAACATCCATGTGGGAAATTTAGAACTACAAGTGACATGGGACTACATGTCCATACCAAGTAACCCACAGTTAAATGTCCATATTTCTTCTGATGAATTTCTTCAAGAATGCCTTGCTGTGAAGCAGTGAGAATACTCTGAGCCTCTACTGAGTCTCTTTTACACAGTGAGGAGGCCAGGAGGCAGTGATCCCAGGATTCCCTTCCCAGCATGTGGCAGTGTGATCGAGAGGACCCAGGCATTTTGCAAAGATAAAATATTACCTGCTGTAACCTTGCGCAGTGGATAGGTGCTGGGTTTGTATTACAGGCTGTGAACACTGTCTATCACTGCTTCCCAAGGGACACAGAGCCTTTCTCTCTCTCTTTTTTTTCCCCCAGGGGGAACATAGTACTTCATCACTTGTATGCACACAGAGTGCCATCCTGTGGCCTAAAATGAGTTATGTTTGTGTGTAGTTGTGGCAGCCTGTGGTATTTAGAAGGAGTTTTATTAGGAGCAAAAACATAATAATAAAAGTAAGATTTATCAAACCTTCCTGAAAGCATGACCAGAGAAGGGGAGGAGGAGGGAAGAATGCAAAAGAACACCTTAGAATTCCTGTCAAATCGCTTCCAATTATAATCCTCATCTGGCCCATTGCTGGTTCTATTCTGGCGTCTAATTCTTAGTTGCCATTTTAATTCCTCTGCTGGTTTCCATGGTTTCCTCCCCCCTCCTCTTTCAAATGTACATTAGCAATGATGTTTGCTTTTGTCTTAATTTCAAAACAGATTTTAAAACGCTAATATTTGTAATGTCAAGAGATTAGGTAACTTGACTTAAGGAAATAAGGCATTTCACACTTGGGCAAACGGCAGTGGGAAAATGCTTCCCTAACAAAGGATGCAGGGTGGCTCTCTCCCAGATCCTAAAGCATGGAAAATCACAGGAAGTGAAATGTGACATATGATTTTAATACTCTTCCTTAATTCCAGTAAGGGCACAGGGAAACAGGTGTTTACATTTGCTTCTGGGAGAAGTGTCAAATGATGCAAACTTCCTATGTGATGACTGTTTTTTTTAATAGAATAAAATAAAAAAGAATAAAACACAATTCACAGGTTCATATGTATTGCTTCAGCTTTGTTCAAAATAGTATGCAATAAATACCATATAAGTTTGTGTCATTTACAGTAATTCAATACTTTTCAGACATTTACCTATCTGATAATAGATACAGTTTTATAAGAACTCACAAAATGGATGTGCCTAACACTTGCTGAGAGTGGTTTTATACACAAAAGAATATTTAATGCTGGAGGAAATATTCTCAATGGGTTGAGAAGTGCTACCAAATTACAAAATTCATAAACGTCCATATAAATGACCTGAAACAAACTGAGGGATAGCCCCTTTCTAATCAGAACTTGAAAACGCCAGAGAAAACCATGCAATGGAAAATCTAATAGCAGATTCCTTATGTTTTTCTCACCCCTTCAACTTCTCTTCCTTACAACAAAATGTGAACACTCAGTCACAGGTAGGTCCAGATGGTGGTACCCATTCCCTTTTTAGTGGAGAAGGGACCCTTCCTGTTTACTTCTTTTCCCCATTGTTGCCAGGGTGATTGGTACCCTGCTTCCCAGGAGGATGAGGAACCAAAGGCTGAAAGAGGCAAGTATTGAGCTCTTGTGCTGTTCCATTCTAGAGATGGAAGTTTCTTCCTTTTAATAGCAGGAGAGGCACAGGGACAACGTATTTGTCCTTTAAGTATTTGTTGCTTTCCAAATTAGCCAAAGACTCAGAAGTCACCTACCCCACCTACCCAGAACAGAAAGGTAGAACAGCTAACATTTCAATTTTTCTGAGTGTCCAGGTCTCCCCACAACCACATTGCTTTACATCTGTTTCTACTTCCACCTTTTCTTCCCTAGTAAATGTGGTACAAGGGTACAAAAGTATGCAATACATGTGTTATAGCATCTATACTATAATTGGATATATCTGTGATATAGATAAGATATCCTCTTCAATAATCAGGCACTGTTTTTGTAAAGTCAGTCACACAGATACATGCATAAAATAAAGATTACATAATATAAAATTATATGTTTGATACACTTTATACATTTCTTTGTACTTTTATGTTATTTTATTATTATATCATGACTATTAATATTTGTCCAAACACTTCTATATTTATAAAAGAAAAAACTTAAACAGTAAATACTAACTTAACTGTGACTTAAGTACGTAATTGTGACTTAAAGTTCATGATTTTCAAGCTAGCATCCTTCAGCATGGGTGGCCAAGAACTCTGTGCAGTATGCAAGGTAGGTACAGGAGGACTGCCTGTTACCCACAAACAGAATACATGAACAATGGAGATTCTTCTGTTGCTCACGTATATATGATGGAGTAGTTTGTGTTGGTTGCTGTGGAACATGGAAGGCAGAGGAGATAGAGAACACATTTGGTTAGGAATAAATTGCAAGGAATGCAAGATTTCATATTTCTATACTCAAGAAAACCCTCTCCCCTTACTAGCTTCCCCTCAGATTCATTCCTTTATCTATTATCTCCCATCATTCATTCTGACAAGTTTATAGAAAAATCACTGAATACCAACATACTTGCCCAACTGAAATATTTCTGAACAAGACAGAATATCCTGATGAGGCAGTTATTAAAATATTGTCAATAAGCCTTTGATCGTATGTATTAGGAACTGTCCTTCACTCTTCAAATGTACTGTCTTACTTGTTCCTCTCAAACAATAACCCAACAGAGAGGTAAGTGCTTATTCACTGTCAGTAGATGGGAAAGTTCAAACAACCTGTGAGATAAATATGTGTTTAGTCTTAGGCAGAATTTAAGGAATTGTTCGACGCCAGCATACCAGAAATGGAACATAAGCCATTCCAAATCCATTGAATTCCTAGTTCAAGCTCTTTGCTAACATATCCAGTATGTGTCCCAGCCTGCTTCTGCCATAGAACCTACTAATTAATTTTCTGATGTCCTGGTTCAATTTTGGTATGGATGAATACCTAAACTTTAGAGAAATTCTATCAATGTTTAAGGGTGTCAGCTGAATTTTACTAAAAATAACCAAAAATCATAGCAATCCAGAGCACATTTGTGTTTGAGGAAAATAAATATGTGACTGTCACATGAAATAGAAACACCACAGTAATGTGTGATTGCATGACAAAACCAGAGGATAGTCCCTGCCTGACTCAGTGGTCTCGTACCCACTCCCCACAGCCTTCTGTTATTTTCAGTTTACCTTCCAGTTACCAGAAATAAAACCATGGGGTGAATCACCTCATTTCAAATCATTTTTTTCTGCCCTTTTGAGTTTAAATTTGAAAATGGGAAGCTTTCTAGAATCTATCCTCTTAATATGAAATTTAATTTAGGGGATGGTGTGGAAGAAAGGCTGTAGGCTCTTTAATGGATTCTGAAGGAACCTGAAATTAAATATTGGTAATTATTTAATTTGCTTTTAAATGAAGGCTCTAAATCCATCCCTTCATAGAAGCTTCCAGATGTACCAAGCATTAGTGTGACAACTGAAAAGGCAAAAGGCTTTGAAAATGATGAGATACCCTGTTTTCGAAGCCAGATGACAGATACAAAAGTTGGCAGTATGTCTAAAAGAAAACATAGCATGCAGAGGGAGATCTAAAAATACTGTAAACAAAAACTGAAAGACAACTTGGAATTTCACTCGAGAAATGTTGTAGATTTTAAAATAGTGACTTATTTTTCTCTTTACAATGAAATTTGATTAATTTTTGCTGTAAGAGATCAAAAAAGAATTGTACCATTCTTTGCAAATTATACACATATGTGTGCATGCTTGCCTTTAGATATATGCTAAGATTTGAGCGTGCATTAAAAATATGCTTCTCTACCATGGCATGGCATTAAGCACCTGATATGGTTCACTTTTTATTCCTTTGATAATACCTTACTCTGGGAAAGATATCATCTAAGGGTAGTATTTGTTTTTTTTAATTAAAATATAATTATGTATTTTCTACTTTCTCTTTCTACCTACCTCTCACATGTCTGCCCTGACCTTGCAACTTTACAGCCTCCTCTAGTTTATCCAATGCTGTCCGAACTTCTCTGTGCATCAGAATGTGCTGGAGGGTTTGAGAAAAATAGGTAGCTAGCATAATACCTGCATTCTCCGTTTTAATGTATCTTGGAAGATGACTGACAGTAGGACTGTCATTGGGTACTGCCTCTGCTGGAGGCACCTGAAACACATGCTGAAAATACTTAACCTGCCTGGAGAAAGGAGAAGTAGAAGAGGGGCCTGCTGCTTCCATGACTCTTCATGAACATCTGTCAGTAAAACACAAAGAGATGCTGTGTACAAAGTGCTGGTGGAGGAGCATAGGAAGGAGGGCTCTGGAGAACTTTGGCCTTGACAAGCTTAGCTAAATGTACACCTTAAAGAAACATATGAAAGAATGTGTAAATTGTGTGTTTGGAAGGATATATATATCACAAAACACTTCACATATCTTGTCTAGAGCCTAAATTTGAAAATTATTGATTTGTGTTTATCATAAAACTTGGTAATATTAAACAAAAACAAAGAGAAAAAGAATCTCACTAGTCCCTCCTCCAAATGATGATACATGAATTAAGCATGTAGAGCATCCATGAATTCATGAATTAAGCCAGTAGAGCAAACTAGGCAATATAGGGACCATAACTGCAAGTCTCTGTTATTAGATGTAGATAGGTGTGGGCAGCATATGATATAAGCCACATGGTAATGTTTTCATAATTTATTGGAGTAACCATAAAATATATAGCCCCTTCAAGCGTATCTTCAGGTCACATCTAGAACTGAAATTAGAAACATTCATGCAGGTAAATGCAAGAAAGGAGTCAACAAAACATGAAATACAAGTTGCTACAAGGTGTGGAGACCTGTTCCCTGACATTGGGCTTAAAAAAAAAAGACTGCATTATGGTGTCAGACTATAACACTTAGCTAGCTAATGGTGCTGTAATCCCACCTTGTACCAGATCACATTTCTACTCGCATGCACACACACACACACACACACACACACACACACACACACACACACACCTTATTGTCTCCTTTTCTCTCTGTTCTTCATTTCCTCCTTACTTCCTTCATTCCTACCTTATATCCCAGAAGGATTTCTGCACACCTACCAAGTCTTAGTTACCTACCACACTGGATAGATTGGGGAATTCTGAAATGATTATGAGAGATGTTGTTTTGACTTACATAGACCTTGCAGTTGTTTAAGAAACTAAACATTAAAAAAAATAACAGCATTAGTCCAGTGACCTAGGTATATGTGCTATGAAAGCACTGACAGAAGAACCAGTCTTGTTGAAGGATCAAGCCTGACTTCTCTGGGAAAATAATATTTGAACATGCTTGCCTTTGCAGAAGAAGGGAAACTCCTATATCCTCTTCTTATTCTCGGTAACTAGAATGTAGCCTGGAACAATGCCTTGAGTGTATTTTGAATAAAGAATCTAAGGTCTGACTATGAATAGTGCCAGCTGAGCAAAGGGTAAAATAATAACGAGGATAAAGCATGATGCTGTTGTACCTGAACATGTGACCTTGGCTTTGCCCCATATATATGGTAACTACAAGTTACATGTAGCTATTGAGCTCCTGAAGGGTCTACAAAAGCTGTTAATCCAAAATGAGTTGCAATGTTAGTCTCTCACATATAACAGGCTTTGAAGCATTGGTATGAAAAACAAGAAAGTGAAATATCCCAGTAATAAATTCACAAATATTGAAGCTATTGTAATTTTGCATAGGTTGGGATAAATAAAGTGGACCACTAAAATTAATTGAGTCTGTGTTTAACATGGCTATTAGAGAATGTCATATCACATACGTGCCTTGCATTATACTTCACTCACACAGAAGTGATGTATAATGTATGTGGCTTATTTTTTGTGGAAGCATTACATGAGGAAGAGAGAGTGACATGTATTGCAAACTTTGGCTCTCTGATCTGAAATACAAGACCATCGTATTCCATTTGTTCTTGCACTATAGCGAGTCCCTTCTCAGAGATAACCATGCGTCCTGCTGAAATGCTGTTATGTTATAAAAACTGTTTTGATCTATTATTTGATTGTCGTATTGTGCATCTCAATACAAAAATCTTAGCATCCAAGAATGCTGCTGAGTGAATAGACATAGTGAGCCACTTTGGAGAAATGTGGCAATGGATATAAATGCCAGCCATATTTTTTCACAGCTCACATTCCTAGGTAGTTTGCTCAGGGAGCTTATGTTGATTGAGTGGTTTAGGGTTTTATGGTAAACTGGTGATATATGAGGGCAAAATGGTTCACTCTGTGAAAAAAGAATAACTATGAGAAACAGTAGAGTAGATCCATTCTCTCTATATAATATCAGCTTGTAGGTACTTTAAACCACTGAATAGGGAAAAAATGTTAATGATTAGTCTCTTTATATTCTGAAAACATTCAGAGTGATTGTGGTGTCTGGAAAACAAGGAAACGCGATGTACAAGTTGATTCTAAAGTCAAGCTTTGTATGTGCCAGACACTGCCAGCCTGAGAACAGAGTGCATATACAGGTGTTTTTAGAGGGGGATCTAGCTTCACATAGGTAACACACAGACCTAGAAACAAAGCAGAACAGCCTCCCTTGGGAGTATCTATAAGCCTCAATGTTACTGAAATGTTGTGGGATTAAAATAAAATAAAATGCATGCAAATGCCTAATGATTATGTATTATCTACAATGCTTTAGATAATTTTTTGTGCCCTTACTCTATCCTTTGCTCACTTGGAATTAAGAGTGGGTGAGTACAAATATTTTCTTGAGGGAGAATACACAATAGAAGCATTTTTTTCTGTTTTTGGACTAACCAATTTGAATATACAATAAGTTGTACAGCTTGCTTCCCACATACATACATGCCCCCAAATAGCTATGTGTCTGGCCTTATACCCTCACTGTGATAGTTAACATGATTGCCAACTTCATCGTATTGAGAAATGACAAAAAGATTACTAGACAGTACATCTGGAAGTGTCTCAGAAGGTGTTTCCAAAGATTAACTAATGGAGGCAGAACTACACTTAGTGTGGATTCCACTATTCAAATAGGGATTAAAAATAAGAGCACAAAGACAAAAAGCCTGCTAGCATGGGCCTCTCTCTTCCTGCTTCTGGGATTCCAAGATCTGAGCAACTTTGCTCTTACAAACCCACCAGCCATGATGTTCTGCCTCTCCACAGCCCAGAGACAATGATGCCAGCTAACTGTGAACAACATCTCTGAAATCTTGACCCCCAAGTCAATCCCATAAGTTGTTTTCTCAAACGTTTGCAACACAAAGTATAGGCAATATGCTCACCTTCATAAATATGAAGGATTTCACACCTCTTTGTGGTTTTCAGCTGGATTAAAAAAGAATCAAAGTGTCTTTGGATTCTGTTTTAGTAAGACAGCAAGGTCCTTTTGACCTTCATGGAAATTGTGGGCACATACTTGTTATTTTTAACTTTGAGCATAATGTTTTCCACAAATTCAAAGTAAGAATATTGGAAGTCCAACTTAATCTTCCTGGGAGCCCAAAGAAAAAATAATATTGGTTAAATATTTATTGAAAGCCTACTGTCACACCAAACAGGTCTCTGCTTAGCAATATTAGAGATGAATCATCATCCATACTTTCAGAGAAGAAAATTCCTCAGCAAAGATTGCTCAGAAAAACTAACTGAGGGAGAGAGATGCTCTCAGGGCCAAGGTCAGGCCTTTTTGGGGGGCCCGGTATGATAGAGTTTTCCTGGCATCTGTTCAAGAAGGAGTTCACAAGGTTAATTTGCTCTATGCTTCTGAAACCCAAAAGAGAAAATTTTAGAGGGCTATGAAATATCTTCTCTGAGGTTAGGGAAAACTTTGCAGAAACAAAGAAAGCTGTGGAATAGAAGTGTCAAAGGTGATAAAGAAAGATATTGAGGGAGAGGAGATGCTGAGCCCAAAGCTTGAGGAAATATTAGCCTTGTGTATAGTTCAATAAGTGTGATGGACTATAGCTGTTTGTTAATGGAGGCCAAACAGTGTTCTAAAACAGCTCAAAGAACATATTTACTTCAGCCATTCGGGTAGCCAGGTGAGTAACAGGTGAGTGGTTTTTCTTCATGTTGTCATTTGGGGGAAGGCAGGGACCCACACTAATAGACACTCTGCCACCTTCACATAAATGTCCCATGATTTTCTCCATTTTGACCTGTTGTATAGAGAAAGGAACACAGGCTCATACTGTGTTGATCAATTTCTTCTGTGTTACAAACTGAATGATTTTTTTATAGAAAGGTATTTCATTTCTCACAATTCCAGAGGCTAGAAAGTCCAATATCCAGGTGGTAGCATCTGGCATGGACCTTCTGCTGTGTCATCCATGGCAAAAAGCAAAAGACCAGGAAAGCATATGTAAAGGGGTATGAGGCAAGCAACTGACCTCATGTTGATATCGCCTACCCATGTCTATGAGTGAAGCCTCTCCTGAGGGCAGAGTTTTCTATGCCTAATCTTCTCTTAAAGGTAATGCCTCTCAACACTGCCAAATTGGGATTAAATATCTAAAATGAAAACCTTGGGGGCACATTCGAACCATTGTGGCCCCCAAAATTCATACTAATTTTCATATACAAAATGCATTCATTTCACCACAGTAGTTTTAAAACCTTAACATATTTCATTTCTACATCAATGGAAGTCCCAGTAAACTTTGCAGTACATTTGTAATCCCAATGCAGGAGACTGAGGCAAGAGAATTGTTATAACTGCAAGGCCAGCTAGGACTAGATGTTGAGTACCAAGCCAGACCGAGCTACCTAGGAAGACCATGTCTCATAACAGCAAAGAACAAAAGAAAATGTCAAATTGAAAGTCCAAGGTCTCATCTAAGTCAGGATGATACTAAAGACACTTCCTCAAACTCTCATCCAACAATGAGCTTGTTCATTTTCACATATGATCCTATTAAAAAATGATAGACTGGACACTAGATAAACATGCCCTTTCCCCTAAGACACTGTCACAAGTCAGACCAGAATGAAACAGGGAAAACAACAAAGAGGTAGGGCAGGGTCTCTTTTGTCTCCATGTCCTGTGTCTTGAACACACTGGTGTGAGGCTGTGTGCCTATGACCTCAGCCGGCCTACACTTCCCTCCGATTTTGCTGGGTTCCATCTAACTGTGGCTTGCACAGGTTGAAGACGCATCCCTGCAGCTTCTCAAGCTAGAGTTGCCCTGGGTTAACTTGGTGGTTTGAATGAGATAGACTCCTGTAAGTTCATATATTTGAATCATTAGTCAAATTTAGTCCTAAATTAGTAGAACTGTTTGGGAAGGATTAGGAGGTGTGGCCTTGTTGGAGGAGGTGTGCCACTGAGGGTAGGGTTTGAAGTTACAAAATCCCATGCAGATCCCCCAGTCTCTCTCATCTCTCTCCCCCCCACCCCCCACCCCCGTTTTTCCCCTTCCTTCCTTTTCTCCCTCCATGTGCTTGCAACTTGAGGGTAAGATGTGAGTTCTCAGTTACTTCCCTAGCACCATGTTTGCCTGCCACCACAGTATCCACTGTGATGGCAAGAGGCTAACCCTCTGAAATTGTAAGCCTCAGTTAAATGCTTCATTTCATAAGTTGCCTTGGTCATAGTGTAATTACACAATAATAGAATGTTAACTTAGACAGTGGGTATACATATCTGGGCTCTTGGACTGGAAGACTCCATTTCTATGGCACCACTTCGCTTTGCCTTAGAGAAGAATCTGTGTGGTGGTTCCATACCTGCCACAAGTTTCTGCAAGGGCACACTGGCTATCTATAGTAAACATCATTGGAAATCCAGGTGGAGCTTGTATATTAGATGTTTCATTATAGTCAGCATCACAGGACTCTAGCAGCATACAACTTCCCATTGTAGAGAGATAGTAGAAACAACTGAGGTAGGTCAGGAATACTGTACTAGAATTCAGGCAGCAGAGTCTTGAAAGTACATAGGCTATAAAGTGCTAAATCATCCCATGTGTGCTTCTGAAATCTAGGGCTCAACATCTTGTTCTGGATCTACTATAGACAAAGCATTCTGAACTGTCTCTCTTAAGCTTTTGTGTCCTTCACCCATTGTCTTGATAAGTAAAGACACCTTGTGTCTTTTGTTCATATTTATCTGTGGCAAAGATGGCTCAGACACCCTCTTCCCATATCTTCCTTTCACCTCTTCAATGCTAAAATTTCCCAACCTTTCTACTTTGCTTCAGTTTCCATTTCAAGTTCCATCTGAAACTGATAGTTTCCCCTCATATCTTTCTGCATATGGCTAAAAGCAGCCACCTTACACCTTCAGTATTTCACTTAAGAGTTTCTTCTACATAATATCCTGGTTATTGGTCTGTAGTTTCCTCTCATCAAATCCTTCAGCGGGCATACAAGTCAGCCAAATTCCCACTTTGTAACAAGAATGGCCTTTATCCTAGTTTGCAATACTTTACTCTTCATTTCTTTCTGACATCTCATGAAAATGGCCTTTTGAATCCATATTTCTGCCACTGTTCAGATCATAACGACTTAAGTAATATATAAGTTCCAGACTTTCTGTGAATATTTTTTCTTCTGGGCTCACAATCACCCTTAATGGCCAGTCACAGCAACTTGGGCTTTTCCTGGCATGTTCTTCCATTTTTTCCAGCTTCTACCCGTTTACCCAATTTCCAAAGCTGTTCTCAAAATTTCAGATCTTTCTTACAACAGAAACCTTGCTTCTCAGTAGAATACTACAGAAATGTTAGTTATTTTAAATAGCAAAGAGTTTAATTGCTCACAGTTCTAGAACTGGGGAAGTTGAAAAACGAAACACCAGAACATGTGGCTGGCATTTCTGCTACATCATCCCCCTAGTAGCACCTAGAAGGAAGGATAAGAGTGAATGTGTACTGGAGTGACGCACTGAACTCACCCTTTTCCCTGGGACTCCATTTGCATCAAAGCAAACCCCTTGCTTTCCATTCTGAATCCAGAACCCTACTGACATAACCCTCGTTTCAAGGTACTGCCTCTTAACATTGTCTAATTTGGAATTACATTTTAGCTTACAAACATACTGGGATATATTCAAACAGCAGAAGTTGCATAAGAGATATTTGTGAGTTGGCCTGGAAAAATTACAGCACGATCCTCTTCTATTTCATTTGTAGTTCTCAGATGCATTGCTACATAGAATTGCAAAACTGGAATGGTACAGTGGGGTGATCCAAACTTTAGGGGACGAACTAGTGATATCTTAACTTTGTTGAGCTGGATCTCTATCCAGGTGGCCTTAACACAATCTTATGACTGCTTAAGTTGTGTTTGCAGAGGCAATGAAACACAAGATAGGAGCCAAAACTACTTGTGTCTTAGTACATATGACAATGATAGTATTTTCCTCCTCTCCCTAAATATATTAGTATGTTAAGAATTTCTGACTCCCTTCCCTTGCTCTGTGAATCCTGTATCTTGGTGCTCTGTGAGTCATTGCTGGAAATGTGACTATCTTCAAGTCAGCTGTCACTTTCATTTGTACCAGATAAATGAAAATTCTACCATGATAATGTCTTCCATTCACCCATGTCAAATAGGACTTTTACAAAGGAAAGAACATGGAGCCAAAGCATTTAAAGTAAGCCTGCCAAACGTGTGAAATAAGTTGGTTCTTTTTCTCTTGGGTTTCACTTTACTGAGATGATTAACACAAGTTTCTTGGTTAGCATGTGGGACAACGGGAACCATTTTTCTATATTTCAGTCAATGTAAGAAGAGCATGGTTTATGCTCCTGAAGAATGGCTGGCATGGTGACCACGGCCTCTGGAGCATCCTCGGATCACAGTAAAAGTGCGCCGAACCTGGAGAGAAAAGCTTAAAAGAGAGAAAGGGCAGATTCAGGAACAGTTGCCTTCTTGATACGGTTCCCACCTAGGGATACCTCATTCAGAATCTTCAAAGGAAGCCCCAGGAGAAAGGCATTTGTGTCAGAACCATGTCTAGTGCTAAATGCCCAGAGAAAGCGCTCTCTCCCTGCTGTGCTTCACACAGAAACGAAAGTTGCTATAGCTCCCCCATTATGCATTTGTGCCAAAGTCATTCCTCCACCCAGCTATCCTACTTCCAAGTTAGAGTAGATTCTATCTGGGTCAGCCCATTACCAGCCCTTGTCTCTATGTTCCCCACCCCTTCTCTTCCCTTATTTACTGCACTGTGCTTCAACGCTATGACAAAGAAAAGAGAGATCTTGACAATAAACCTGGGTGGGGGTGAACTACACTGTGATGGACAATGACAACTGCTAAGTAATAAAAAATGGATTTCTGAGAGGAAGTAAGGGATGAGTATTAAATTGTGATAATGAGTGTCCTTTGGTACAAAGTGCATGTGACTTGACACCTAACTGGTGAGATGAGGACAAGAAGGCAGTCAAGCATAGCCTGAAGGAACAGTTCCTAGGAAGAGATACTAAGGCCCTGTGTGGAAATGTCCTTGGCTGGTTCAAGGAGGACAAAGATGTTTGTATGTGTAGGAGAATAGAGTTAGGGAGACTGAGGTGAGGCAATAGAAGATGCTTCTCTACAGTGTGCAGGAAAGGATGGGTTTAGATTTTATACTAAATGTAATAAAACAGAAACCACCTATGTACTGAGGGTTGGTTTATTTTTATTTACTTTCTGTGGCTCAATATTCTATATTGCTGAAATGGTTTTGTTTTTGTGTTTTGGGTTCTGAGGTCAAAACTTAAGTCCTTTGGTTGTCAAATTATAAGAAATATGAAGAGTCTTCAAAGTATTTTAGAAACTTAATGGCATTGGTGATCCTTGAATGACAGTATTTATTTCTTTGTAACCTCCTTAAAGTTTTTGGATAAAGGCTAAAGTCTTTTTTTTAAATGTGTGTAATGAAGACCTGTATTTAATGTATCAGAAATTACACCATTATGAAGGTCCTAATTCCAAAGGGTGATTGCTAAAAGCCATGTTCCTTCTTTAAGGCATGTTCACCCATTTAAAAGCACTTATCTCTGAAGGCATGAATAAAATAGTTAAGGGAATTGGTGCTAATTAGGAATGACAGGCTGACCATAAACTGCCCTCTTTTCCTTTTCAATGTGCTTCATGCAAAACTTCTAGGAGTTTATGTAAAACACTGGCATAAATGCTGTCTTGTGTATGAAAACACAGATTTCACCCTTATGTGGCCCTGGTTTGGGGAGCTATTTTTGTTCAGTATTTGTCAGTGTATGGGAAGTTAAAGTGAGAGAACAAGAAACTGTATTAGAAGACTATTGCAGTTAAGCCATAAAACTTCTACCTAGAAAATAATAATCCATCAGTGTTAGCATGCATAAAACCATGGCTTTTCATCACACACATTACAGAGTTGAGCTATGATGTGATTGAAGGCTGGGTTTTCCTTCCCACTTTGTGTGTGCTCTTTATCAGTTACACAGTGGGACACACACTACAATTGTATTTTTTTTTTCCTTTCTAGAATTGTTCAGAAGTCAGAATTATTGAAAGAAAAAAATTTTAACAGCATGTTTTTCCCCCTTTATGGTGGATTCTAATATGTCCCGGGAAGTCTGATGGGGCTTACGATTGCTGTTTTGTTAAAATTTTCAAATTCTCATCCATTCTGCATGTGTCTGGCTTTTGCTTTGGGTTTTCGGATGTGATCCTATACTAAGTGATGCCTCCCTGTAAGTGATGAAGTGCCTTTGGGTATGTTTTCTGGAGCTGGCCAACGAGTACCACATGTGATGCAAGCCAATGAGCTTGACATTGTCTGTGGAGTTCTGGGATTCCTCCCAGCCCCAGGCTACAAATGAAAGGCAGCATTCAGGGTTAGCAACCCTTGACAATGCATGGGGTACCAACTTGGTGGGATAAATGTAAGTTCTCCAGTAGTTACTCCAGTGACAAATAATGTGATCTGGTAAAGTCATCCTATGCAGTGAGTAGCTGGTCCTAACCAAAGAAGCAAAGCACAGAAAAAAAAAAAAGATGAGAATTACATTTATTAAAGAATAATTTTATTTTGATATGCAATAATTTTACTCAGCAATAACTTTAAGAAATAGATGCTATTTTCCACATTTCACAGATGAGAAAATAAAGACAATGAGAAGTCAAGTTGTTTTCATTCATTTTTATCAACTTTGCAAAGTTAGCAAATGAAACAAAATGGAACCGTGGGAACTGCCTGAGCAATAGTGATGGTTTTCCTCTTTTGTTTTTTCACTATTTGGGAAAGTCATGGATATTTATAATGTCAGGTAGTTGAGACTGAAGTCAAATGTGGTAAAGCCATCAAAATATAATATAATATGAAGATCATTAGTGAAGGATAATATAAATATTGGAAAATTCATGTAATTCCTAAAGGAAAATACTTAGTTTGGCTGCTTAAATTGGTGTTAAAATGTAGAGAAATACAAGTAGGGTAAATATAAAGAATAAAATAGAAGGATGACATATTCAGTGAAAAGGAAGCAGGGAAGAGAAAGGGGAATTAAGGGGACTGAAAAGTTAATAGAAGAATAGTTGGAGGCCCTTTGAGGAAGAAGAAAGAGGACCTGGCTGCTTGCTATTGGTTTAGATTTGGGGACGATCTAGTGGTAAACAACTTTTAGGAAGTTTTGCTCTGTAAAGAGATAAGGAAGTTTGCTCAATATTGTGAGATGCAATTTCCCATTAATCCTTCTGTATACTTGGAGAATTTTTTTTTGGCAAAAATTTCTACATTCTTCTTCAACTTTCTGGGAGTTTAAATTGTATTTTTTTTTATGTGTCACCATGCTGAGATGAAATCTTTCTATTTGACAGCTTATAGATCAAGATATTATGATGGAAGAGCTTAAAGCTCTATATCAATAAATTAGGTTATACTGATAAAACAGAATATGCAAAACAGGGAATATAACTTCCCCTATTTCTTTGCTATAAAATAAAACCATGTCTTATATAATGTGTCATAACATGCTTTTTCCAATATATGTATTCATACATGTATATGTAAATAGTCACATATACATGCACATGTATGTGTATGGTACATATGACTAATTAATTAATGTGTGCTACAATTGGTTAATTCAGTCTCCTATTGTTGAATAACACTGTTTCCAAATGCTTTTATGAAGTATATGACAGTGAACATATACATGGACAAATCTTTGGATATAGCATAATTCATTTTTCTAAGACTAATGAGGAAGAAATCAATTGAAAAATCAAAGAATTCATTATAAAGTTTATATAATAGTATCTGGAATTATATTCCCTAGTTTCATTGAAGCAGAAAAATGCAGTGATCCAGGCAGCTAAATACAGTGAAGACACTAGGAATAGGAAACCATAAAAAATAAAGCAAAGAAAAATACCAAGGATTCATTTACTTATTTTTATTTTACTTACAAAATAAATGAGGAAAGTTTAACAATCAATATCAAATCTTTCTGGACAATGGACTGTATATTTAAACAAGTGTGTCAGAAGTGGATTCTAAAACAAACATAGCAAACAATGTAATACAATCAAATTATGTCAAAAATGATAAGATGGATGTAGAAAAGACTCCTCTGGGTTTCAGAGGATGATGAATATGAAAAGACTGGGCATGCTTAATGAAGCCATGAAGCCAGTATGTGGTAGGAAGGAAAGGCATGCACTCTTTTGCTTTCCAAATTTTATAACAAAGAGTAAAATGCACTTTGAAATTTGATGAAAGTACATAAAAAAAGAAAAAAGAACTGTCTTTTCACAAGCATAATTTTAAGATAATCTGATTTATGTTTCCTTGGCAAGCAAAATGTACTTTTCTTCACTTATACTTTGGTATCCTTAGCAGTTACAGATATGTAAAGCTTCAAATAAAAGAAAACTTAGATAAGATATATTTAAAATTACAGAGCCTATGTCAAAACATATACAAATCTGTTCTCACATGTATAATTAACCCCTTTAACTTCTCCTGACACCTAAACTCAACTTACCCTAAAATTCCTCATGTAACTAAAAACCTGGCAAAATCTGCCTACAGAAATGCTGCTCAGGGTTGCCACCAGGAGCTGTAATATATCATTGATCCCAAACACAGAGGCCTTGTATTCTTATGCCCTTGTATAACCTCCCTCTCCCTAGTAGATAAGTTCTTCTGTGGGAGAAACTGATGTGGAGAAATTAACATAGAACTACAGGAAAACATCACATTTTTGTGTTATTGAAAATTTCATGTCATACTTAATTCAATCGAAAGCAGGTACTGCTTTCCCTCCCTAATCTCATATGAATGATTGGTTCTCCTAGCCCTGTAGAAATATACATATGGACATGGATAACAACAGTTGGCAATGTAACTTAACATTTCAATTGAAACACACACACACAAAAAAAAATATATGAAGGACAGAGACTGCCTAAGAAAACCACTTTCCCTCTTGTGATTGGTTACCCAAGAGCTATATAATCTTTGAGTTCACTAGGTAAAACTTTTGTCACTATGGGCCACTTTGTTAGTTATCTCTTACAAGTTTCTGGAAATGCAAGCCAGCAGGAAGAAATAAGATCTTAAGGCAACTATGTGTAATAAAATGACATTAATTCCATTAGTTTTAATACTTGAACTTGTATCCATAACAGATTCATGGGAAAGCTTCTTAAACACAGGGCCAAGATACCATGGCCAGTGGGAGCAGGGAGTCTGGCCACATTCTGGAGTTTCTGATTCTCCAGGCATGGGGTGGACAGGAGAGATGCTCCTGACAAATTCACACATCACATACTCAGTTTTGCAGCACTTGGCTAGAAATGTAATAGGGCAAAGTCAAATGTAAATATTAACAAAGTTCAAGCAGAACATTGGTGAATGAATGGAACCGAGTGTAAGAGAGTAAAGGACATTGTGGATCAGAGCTCTGGGGAAAGCTTTCTCTATGAGGAGGTAGTACACCTATCTTGTGAATACTCTGTGCCATCAGTTCAAGGCTGTTGAGTTAGCCCATTTCTAAAGAGCACATACAACTACATATTTTATGCACAATTTACAAATCTTGATTACTAGCTAAACTTCTATTTAAATAATAAATGGAACAAATAAATGTGTCTGCAGGCTAGACATGGCTATGAAGTTACTTCTTTGTGAAGGGCAAATAATAACTCTAGCCCCTCCCCAAACTTCACACATGGACATACACTTGCCTTGTTTGCTTAAAGATGTGGAAAGCTATGCAGAGTAACTTAAATATACAGTCTTTAGTGTTCAACTCATCAAATGGTAGGATCAATATCAATGGAAAAGAAAAGAAAAAGCTAGCTAGTTCTCCTGATCCTTACCCTTTAATTAATCTTCTCTTTGAGTCCTACCCTTCATACACCCCCTCCTCTCTGCTGGCCTGAAACATATTTGAACAGAAAACAATAAATATCCTCACTACTTTTGACAAATGCAAGTTGTTATAAATGGCTTCAAACTACTATATTTTCCTACCTTCAGTGTCTAATGCACAAATAAGTTTAAGTTGATCTCATTTGGAAGCAAAGAAGAAAGCGTGCTAGCTTGCAGGACTTGTATTCTCAGCCATGTATTTGCTAGCCTTTGCTCTCTTGAATCAATAAAAATATTTTATTAACCATCTGGTTACCTAAAGATACAGGACCAAACCAGCGCCAAAACATACCAAGTAATCTTGTAAACACTTTACATAAAAGAATAAAGTGAAATAAAATCCCTGGTCAGTTTATGCATCTTCATTAATGATTCCCAGCATAGTCCTCTTTTTCTTCTCACTATGACTAACAAGTATCATCTAGTTATGAGAGGCCATTATACAAAATCATTAAAACATGCTTAACTGTACTGTGTTAATTATGCAATGATAAATTATTCTTTATTTCTTCATTAACAGTATTGTAGCAGTAGAATTAGCATTGTTTGTTCCTTTTTGGAGAAAAAAATCATTAATATTAAAAAATGAAAATTCTGGAAACTTAATGTTGTGGAATGACAGTTTTAATTTGATTTTTAAAATCCTATTTGCTGGTCCCCTCAGCTATAAAAGTTTAACCATTATGTCACTCTAATTACACTGACTGTTTATCTCTTCTTCCATGGTTGTATCTAGGCCGGTACAACAAACTAAGGGGTGGCATTAAGCTCAGAACCAGAAGACCTAAGGGACCACCCTAAGTCTTCTACTAACTTGAATCTAACAGTATAATTTAAACCCTCTTCTAATTTCGTTGTCTGCTTTTGAGTCATTTCATTATTAAGCAATAAACAGCTCAAAATATGCTTAACAGGCACTTGGCTAGGCATGAAGACAGAAAAAAAAAAAACACATTAATTGAATGTATGTGTTTTGCCTTGTACTGAAAATAAAGCACAAAAGTCGGACTTAGATGTACTGTAATTAACACAGAGTAAAATCTATTCATAGATGTGGTAGCATATAGGCAATGTTAGACTATGGAGCAGATAGCACATTTCTGGATAGATTGCTTATGGAATTGTGAATGTGACCTTCAAGGATAACATACCACAATAATGCCTAATGCTGTGATGTGCTGATTACAGACTCTGCTAGGAAATGGTTTTTATGTATGTGCTTTGCATATACTGAGCCCCTAAGTATTGATTTGAGGATGAGTACTGGACTTTACAGTATGCATGAATTTAGGAGGTCATGATTCTCAAAGTGAGTCCTGGGTCCAGCAGTACATGTACTGCTTTGGATCTTGTCAGAATTGCACTTTCATGTACCATAGCCACATTAACTAAGAACAATCTTGCTCCATAGACATCTGGGTTCAATAAGCTTCGAAGGAGATTCTGGTGTGTGCTGAAGCTTAGGAAGCCACAGCAAGAGGGAAGTAGTGTAAGGGCAGCAATGGGAGGAACTTGACACTGAGGTGGTGACATTTGTTCCTCAGTCACATCTCTGCCATTCACTACCTGACTTTACCTTAACTTATAAGCAGCTTTAAATATCAGCATCACTATCTCTGTAACTGGAAACACAGTGTTTGGTACAACACACCACTGTGTCAAGTGGACTATGTGAGCTCAGGAACACACACCCTCGCCTTGATTCTTACATATAGCATGCCTTCCATAAAGGGAGCTTTATTGTTATAACTACTGCTAGTGTTGTCCTCACCATCTTCATCCTCATTGTCACTCGATTCAGATGAAAAAAGAAGCATGAATTAAGAAAGGGAGGGGGACTTGTTCATTTTCTAGGCAGACGACTAAGGGGACCATTTCTCTCTTTTGTGGCAGAAACAGGTCACCAATAATGAATTGAAATATTAAAGCCTCAATATTTATATCCTTCAAAAAACCTCTTTGATTAACCTTCCCCTACAGGGATCTATTCCTTGATGTGTTTCCCTTGAACGTGTGTGGATAGAGCCTGTCCTGAATAAGTTTTTACTTTTCTGTGTCACTCTATAATTGCTCTAATTGAAAGATGCACATCACATCTCTCTTGAATAGGAAGCCCAGTCCCCAGGGCTTTCTGCTTCTTCAGTGCACCTCAGGGAGACATTCAAATAGCTCCAGTTTTGAGTCAGACTAGGTTCAATTCCAGGTTCTTCCATTTGCAAGCTGGCCTGAGGTCCTCATTTGTATAATGAATAGGTTAGATACAACATATTTTACAAATTAGTTTACCGGGACATGTGTGTTTTAAGAATTGAATATATGTAACTTTGTTTAAAATTATTGGGGGAATGAAAGAACTGATGCAAGGGAAGTTCTTCATTTGTGTATGTGTGCCTTTGTTTCTATATGTGTGCATATGCATGTTTACTTGTAGGTGCATATATATATGCATATGCTTGTGTGTTTGTATGTGCATGTATGCATTCATGCCCATATGTGCATAAGTGCGTGCAAATATTTGTCTCTGTGTGTACTTGTGTGTGCATGTATGTATATGTGTGTTTATGTATGTGTATGCATAATTACATAAACACGGATTATATTATTGGGTTTTCAAGATTCCAGAGTGAATAAACTATATGGTAGGACAAAAAGGAAATGATGTGTAGTTGCTATTAGGGTAACCTTATTTTCCAAGGTGAAAAAGTTCATGTAATGTAAAGAGGAGAGGGGACCATAGACAATGCCCCCTCCCTTTGATAAAGGCACTAACCCCCTTCATTAGGGCAGAGCCATGCCAGTCACCCAATGTCTTCCTCCTATCCCCTTGACAGTTAGGATTGAACATATGAATTTAGAGCCCTGACAAATACTCAGACCACTGCAACCTCTTTACCATTTTGTTTTATGTAAATGAAATAGTAAGTAAGACTTGCTCACATTAGTGAGTGCTTACTGGATTATGCAATGTGTTAATGTTTCATATAATCAATTCATTTCTTAAATGACAAGCCTTGTAAGGGGAGGATTATTCATTTTACTTCATAAAGGAGTAAAGGTAAAGTAGGACAGGTTAAGAATTTTCCTTTAGCTAAATTTTTAATTTTGATCACAAATAACAAGAGAATTTCAAGGTGAAATTGATAGTTATGAGCAATCAAAGAAAGATTAACCCTGAAATGTCACTGCTCAGGAGAAGGTATTTGAATGCCACAAAGAATTGGGAGTGCTTTCACCGCAAGATCGAATCCTGAGGAATCAAGCTTCCTGATGTGTTTTATATATACTACTTGCATTTCACTCTCCATTTTGTTGATTTCAGTGCTGTACTAAAATAATGTTGTAGCACAAGCATTGAACAAGTCTTCAATATCCCAGTTACACCCTTTTAGCACCAGCTTTGTCCATTCTGGAATTTTCTCTTTCCTATTATAAACCTTCCAGAAATGCTGAGCACTTGTGCTTCCCTTTGAACAAAAAGAGTAAGAAACATTTTCTTTGTTGTCATAATATTTTTGTTGGCCAGGATGTGTTCATGCACATATACCTAGCAGAAAAGACCTCCTGTTTAGAAGGTTGATAGTCCTGAAGGAGCCGTGGGGAAATGGAGAAGATTCTGTTTCTTCTTCACCTATTTATTGTTTATTTTCATAGAAAAAAACCAACATATTAGCATTTGGCTCTAGGACTATCCTGGAAGATTTATAGTTGTGAGTTGATGTCCCTGGGTCTGGCAGAGATGTTCTCTTCCACCTCTACCCACATCCTCAGCTTCTCAATTTTTTGAAATCCTGATGTGGTAGACAAGATGGGGTGTATTTGAAATAATTTGGCTCTAGCTGCATATGGAAATATATTCATGAGTGATTTAGGAAATGAGAGGGTTGAGTAGTATGTGTTTTGTTCCTAAACTCCGGGCTTTTTTCCCATGGAGTGTGTGTCACATCCTCTGTGCCTGCCCTGGCAGCTGCAGAGGAACTCAAGCCCTCACTCTTGTCTTGTAAATTACATTGCTCCATCTTTTCCGTAATTGACCCAAGTGAGTCAAGATGGCTTTACCTATATAATTATTGAGTATCTTCTGCATCTCAATTTGCCATAAGGCCATGTACCTTTTCTCTTGTGAATAATATTTCCCCAGCAGATTATATTCCTTGGAATTTAAAGTGCTATAAGATAATGGTGTTTAATAAGGTAAACTGGGCAGACACATTTGTTAACTTTACCCTATTGTGCCTGGGCATAGCGATGCCTGAGATCTGTGCAGGGTTAGCTAGAAAGAGAGTTAAATAGATTTTCACCTTTTAAATATTTTATTGGATTTACTCTCACCCGAGTTAAGCACAGAATCAAAACGGTTAATGGATCTCTGATGAGACCACATGATTACAGAGAAGGCAGGTGGAAAAGATGACTATTTTAAGGGATTTATCCTAGACAAGATCTAGGATATTAGGGTTATAAGATTATTAAAATCATCAAATAATTCAACTTCAAGTTCATAGGGTGACTTCTTACATTGAGCTTCTGAATGCCAAGTATATGAAACTAATCTATCAGTTGAAGTTATCAGAAGTTTGTTCTGAGTGAATGAGGATATATCTATGAATTGAAGTATATAATATACACAGCCGTCTCTGACAGGTGCTGGAAGTGGCTCTTAGAAAATGATACAAACAGACTCCTTTTAATCCTTTATTTCTCTTCTGCTGCTTTCTTACCACCAGGAAAACTGGCTCCCATTGTATATGTCTGGCAAGAGTTTCTGATGTCATATTTTCAAATGGCTGGAAGATGGTCAATCCCAATGCCTGTGTCCTTTGTCACCAAATATTTCCAGATTCCTAAAGACTATCCTTAGATTGACATAATTTGGGTGATGACCTCATTTTCATTATAAGCAAACTTTTGCCATATGGTTCCCAAGCACTCTTGCTCACAATATAGGCTTGGAAATGAACTTACATATTTTATGTTTAGGTTTGTGTTCTCAGGGTGAGTGAGACTCTTGGGCCAAAGTTCTATCTTGCTCATCTTTTTTCTGTTCATGTTCAGCATAGTTCTTGCAGCTTTGGGAGAAACCAGTACTTGTAAAGTCAACAAGAACAGGGAATGAATGAAGTCAAGTCCCATTAATGGGACGTCTGAGTCATTTCCTACTTCAACCAATTGAGCCTCTCCTTTCAATGTCTCTTTATTACAACAATCATTTATAATGATTGTAAGATTGCAAATTGTCAGTAATCATCTCAAGGAGAGGTGCCAAATTCCCTTGGAATGAATTTTAATTTGGATTTAATTTTTCTAAAAAAATCACATAAAAACACTTGGGTAAAATAAAGAGAAGGGGGTTAACCCAGAAAGATAGGCAATGGAATTTAACCTTTATTATCATCAGGTAGATATTCATTCATTTTATTCTGGCATTTTCTTACTTGAGATCAAATCTAACTTTCCAAAACTTTGTAATAAGGAGAGCTGGCCATACACAGAGTACATTTTTGAAATTTCCCATCTTGTAAGGTAAAACCAATAAAAGGAAAATACATGGAAAAGAAATGTAATATTTTGGTGAAGTCTAGATATTAAGACATGTTTTGGGATTTGTAATTAAACTGTATCATGTCAATATAACTTTTAATGCTTTTTATACTTTTATTTGTATGTATGTATAGATGTCCTTAGAGACCAAGAGCATGTCACATCCCCTGGAATTGGATTTGCAGGTACTTATGAGCTTGTGAGCTCTGGGATGTGGGAACTTTGGTTCCCAATTTGATGTAAAAATAAATCAACTTAAATTTGTAAAATTGGGATAAGATCATCTAAATAAAATGGTGATTGTCTTGGTTAGAGCAAAAAGCAGGTACCACATCTCCCCTCCCCTGGACCTTATCTTTTTCATTATTTACACTCACACAAATAAAAGTTTTCAGATACCCAGATATAGACTAAACTGTACATTAGTGATAATTTGTGAGAAAACCCACACCAACCATAAATCATGAGCATGACAGTAGTCAAATTACCTTATAGATGAGGATGGTGTAATTCTCTGTGTCATCAACTGATCCAGCTGACCAAATCAATCTGTTGCTTTTTAAAATACCACTGTTCCCATAGAATGCTATGATGTTGTATGTGAGTCACCACAGAGAACTGCATCTTATCTTGCTGGTGAATGTGGGAAGGCATTTGATAGGATCTGAGTGACATTTGATTCTGGTAGTGTCTCCTTCTTTTGTTTATGATTCCATTTGTCCTTTGGGTTGTTCCCAACAATCATAACCACTTAGGGTTCCTACCTATCTCTTTTGAGGACCCATCTTCATTTATCAAGCATGGTTTTCTTTTCCATCTCCAGGATTTCAAGAATGTGTGTCTTTTGAAAATGGGGTTTTGATGACTTCTTTGAGCCCTTTTTTCTTCTCTCACATGAGTGGCCCTCCATTTTTATAATCAAAGGCATGGGAGAAGCTGCATTCACTTTCAGCCAGTTGTACCAGAACACAAACATTTCATAGCGTGAGGGATGTGGGTAATTGCTTTGGGAGGGAACATTCCCCTCTCAAAAATCAGAAGCTACCTCAATATTTCAGGCATCTCATCACAGCTGTCTCCCGCAGAGGCTTTTATCGGCATGTATGGAGGAGCTTACACTGTTGTAACATTCAACACTATATTAGACTACAGAGGGCAGTAGGCAAATGTGAGAGACTTTCATTTCCTTGAACCTCTGAGTGATTACTGTATTATGTTTCTGGTGAATGGCAGTGCTAATGGCTGAGAAAATATAATGCTATACCTTGAGGGCTCATTAGGAAATACAAGGATGCAAGTACATAATTTTGAGATTGATGTGATCGAGTTATTTTTAAATTTGCACAAAATTTTCTATTGGCTATACTTGTTCTTATATCCTCTTTCACAACACTTATTGATTTGCAAGTAAAGCAACAACAGGAATGTGCCTGGGCTGCAGAGTCCTTTTAACACAGGTTTATATAGATGGACACTTAGGCCAACACAAAAGTTCTTTCTCCTGACATTTCAATAAATAACTATTTCAACAAAAATGAGAATGGGTCTCTTTGCCAGTATATGCTTTCTTCCTGATCTTTAAATTTGAACTAACAACATCTTGGTCATTTAGTATAAACAGTGTCATCTCTCTCTGTCTCTGTCTCTCTCTCTCTCTCACACACACACACAGACACACACATACACACACACACACACACACACAGAGCAAGATCAAAAAAGAGTGAGTCATAAAAGAAATGAAGTAATTTGATGCCATCTTTGCTGCTTCTCATATCCACTGACAAACCTCAAAGTCAGAAAAGAATTGTTACAATAATAATTTTGAGGAGCAGTCAGGCAAAAATGAGATGTATATTATAGAGAAAGGTCAAGTATCAAACTATTGTCACAGGAGAGGCTATATATAAACATATCTTCTTAAGTGGAGCACAAGTTAGGCTGGTAACTAAAGAACAGATAGCAGTTCAAATCAGGACCTTCCGAAATACAAGTAACTCCCTTTAGTCACATTGCCTGGTCACTGAACTCATGCTTGCTTACCACTGACACCAGGTTTAGTTCAGGACTGTCACACAACTTCTTGCCCAGGAAGTCCTAAACTTCTGAATTTTCTGCCTTTCATTGCTCCCTGTCTCTGTAACACCAAGTGCTGGCCTAACATGTCATTCCATTCATCTGCCTGCTTTTTAGTAGTTTATATTATTTTGTTTTGTTTTATAATTATTTTTACTTGTATGCAATGTATTTTGATTATAATAAGCCTTTCTGATCTTCTCATATCTCCCTCCCACTAAAGATGATAACTTATTACTTCCCAACTAGTCCCCATTTTACTATTATGTTTGTGTGTGTGTGTGTGTGTGTGTGTGTGTGTGTGTTTGTGTGTGTGTGTGGTGTCTTATGAGCATGTTCATAGCTCATATGTATTCATGATTTCAACAGTAATGTCATATCTTCAAGATAGTGTCTCACAGTATGCATCCCCATAATCTGACTCTTACATTTCATTAAGTTCCTTTAGTCTTAGAGTGGGTCATATGCATGTCCTGTTTAGGGCTGAGCATCCACAAGTCTCTAACAAACTTCTGCTCTGACTGTCCCCACTGTGGATGGGGCAGAAGAGGGGTGGGGAGACTTCTGTGACCAAGACTAAGAGTTTCACTAGTGTATGAGCATAGATAAAAATAATTTTTGGTTTTTGTTTGTTTATTTTGGATTTGGTTTTTCAAGACAGGGTTTCTCTGTGGCTTGGAAGCTGTCCTGGAACTTGCTCTTCTACACCAAACTGGTCTCAAACTCATAGACATCTGCCTGCTTCTACCTCCTGAGTGAGTGCTGCGATTAAAGGCATGCACCGCCATCACCCAGCTTCTAATGGTGTCTTTTTATTGTTTGTTAGTTTCTGGTGATGGAGTTATGCAGTTGCAGTGAACTTAATGATACACAAGAGAAGGACTCTTTGGATATTGACTGAAAAATGTTATTGGTCCCTCCCCATGCACCAGGCTCCAGCAATACTATCTTAAACATAGATAGATCAATCTAACTTTGCCACCTCCTATTTTTTTTAGTAGTACTTAAAAATACAATACAAGCAGCCAGCCAGCTTTTGCCTTAATTAAGGAAGCAGGGACTATCTTGAAAGAGATCAACTTTATTTTATTTGTTTGTTAAGTAAGAAGGAATTTTGTTGGAAAATTTGTGTGGGAATTCTTGCGTAAATACTGAAAAATAAGCAACAGACCTGAAAAAAATCTGGACAGTTAGACACTAAGAAAGTGCCAGCTCAGTCTATGGCCATACCACCCTGATCTCGTCAGAAGCTAAGCAGGATTGGGCCTGGTTAATACTTGGATGGGAGAAAATGCCAGCTCTAAATATAAAGCCTTTAAAACATTTTCCCAATATTTTTCTGTCTTTCTGTAAACCTATAGTTATCTTCACAAAGCTCTATTAGATGACCTAGCAGCTGTGGAGATAGATTACTAACAAGAGACAAGGTCCATGCTGCCATAGAACATCCTATACACAGAGTACACAGAGCAAAGGTTTTGCTTGGCATTCCTGCACCTAATCATTGAAGCAAGGCTTTCATGCATGCTACTTGTCTTTTTTATAATAGTAAAATAATAAATATTGAGTAAACCTTCACACCTAGGAAAATGTTGAAGTGACTTGTGCCTCACTCCATGGTTTTTTGGCTAAAGATGGAACACAAAGAATTCAGTACATTGTTTTCAGCTGTGAGCGTCTCTGAGGACTGTCAGTATTCTCCACTCATTCTCTTCCTCTGTGGCTGGTTCTGCCTCTTTGACCTCTTTCCCCAAGAGACTTCAGAATTCCTGTATGCATACTTACTAGTCCCAGAAGACTCTGCCTCTTTCTTATGTACAGTGACTTAGACCCATGTTTCTTTTGTCTTGCCTGTCTTTCTACACCCATTGTTTAGATTTGCTAAACTCAAAACTCCCACTGCACAACCTGCTTTTTTTTTTATTTTTGACCAGGTAGTAAGTTAATGATAAACAGCTACTGGTTTTCATATCATAAATTTTGTCATTTGTGGTACCTGTCTTTGATTAACTGAATGTTATTTATGTTGGATTTGACCACAATTAGGTAATGCCACTCGAAAAGGTCAAGTTAATACTTTTCAGTGATAGTATAATTTCACAACAGTGAGAGTTAAATACAACATGGGGTTATTGACATCTGGGGCATCTTGATAAGAGAGCACCAGAACATCAACCCTTCAGGATTGGCAAATATAGCAACCTAACACTTATTAGTATATGTGCCCTTACACTTCAAGGAGCAATAAAGGAGAGCTGATACTTTTCATTGCCAGATGTTTTTGTTAATGATTAGCAGTGATAAAGAAGACAGTATGGTGATGATGATGACATCTGTTCGTGTTTGTGCATCTAGTATTTGTAGATTCTTAAAAGCAAGTCAGCATTTTCACTGTTACTTCAATTTAGACATATTAATCCCATTTTTTGAGAGTAAAAACTGAAACCTAGTTCTCTCAAATATCTTTTCTCTCTGCCTCAGGATACAACCCTCATTTCTAAATTTTCCATTACTTTTGATACCTGAAAGGGGCTTGCATATATTAAGCAACATATAAAGTAATTTCTGTACTGAGTATGTTGGGACTAGGCGGTGGCTACTGGTTTCAAAAGGCAACTGCAATGAACTGGTGGATGAAGATGCTTAGACAACCACATTCCAGTGACTTTCAAAAGAAATATGAGAAAGTATTTTAAGACCACCAATTCCTCTGCTTTACAAGCATTGGAATCAGATGAGTAATCTTACCGTGTGCATTCTTTAGGTATGTAGAATAAAAAAGTAACTTAAGATCTAGTATGGAAGCTTCACTTGACAGTGACCCCGTAGTCCAAAGCTCTTTGCTCACTCATCATTTATGGCTGCTCTCTGCCTTGTAGACAAAAAGGGGCATGCTTGACAAGATGGGCAGAGTGTGTTCAATTCCTCCCTTCATTAGCTTTTGAGGCTGCAGGCTCATGGCTTGCTCTATTGCCTCACTGAGCTCTGTGTGGCAGGGAGGAGTAGGAAGGGCCTGTCTTTTTCCTGTTACGGTGACTTAGCCAGTGCCTAAGGTACAACCATCTGCTCAGCTCCCCCCTCAAGAGGCATATAGGATAGTGTGTGTGTGTGTGTGTGTGTGTGTGTGTGTGTGTGTGTGTGTGTAGGGGCTGAGAGTGAAGCCAAGGAGGCCAAGACTTCAGGAATCTACCACATTTCATATTGAATTTTTATAGAGGTATAACCACCCTGACTTACTTAATGTCAGTAACAGTTTGGGCTTGAGAAAGGGAAAGCAAAGCATGCGATTTGGCAAAATACTAGTCTGGTGTAGACCTTGATTTTTTTCATTACTATTCAAATAAGAATATACTCAAATATGCATACCTCTAACCTTGTGGCAGGTATCAGTATGTGTAGGGTGCAGGGTGTCACTTTGTGGATGCTTTTGGTTAGGACTGCAAGCACAGAGAGGCATCTTTTGTCTTTAACAATTCATAAAATCCACAGACAGCAAGCAGATTCTGACAATGTGCTCACCATTTCCTGTGCACATGGCTCCAGGGACCTGAACAGATTCTAAACAGAGGTGCATGATGCTCTGGAGCTGGAGAGCAAAACACAATTGTGAATTTGCTTATCCTTTCTTGCTCTAGACATTAACCAGAGTTGGCTTTTTATCCCCAGACATATCAATATAATGGCATAGGGGAACAGGAAGCAAATTGTCTTTGACCTCTTATTTACTGGTGCATTAAATTACCCAGCCACTATCTTCTACTTTTGTAGATTTTAAAGCAGATTTTCTTAGGTCCACTCAGAGGTCACAGGATATTCTGTCTCTAAATATTTTGGAGTGTATCTTTGTTCATAATTGATCTTACATGATTCTAAGAGAAGGTACTAGAAATATCAGAGAGCTGGTTTTCATGCTAGATCCATCTTCATCATGGCCGTACTCAGGGATGGAAGGAGGCAAAGCAAAACTCTCAAGTTAATCACATACTTCTGCTTGCCTCTCTTTTATGTCTGTGTTCTATATTACCTTCCAATTGGTGCTTTCATGATCCTCTAATAATCTACTTACATGAGGAAGTTCAAATCCAGTAGGAAAGACTCTGAACATGCAATCCTTAAGTTATCTTAGGATAGTCAAAATGTATAGGGATCTAGAGAATAAAAGAGACATGACATTATTCTTTTGCCATTTAAGTAAAAATGCCTTCTATATTTAAGAAACAAGGTGGCATCTGTTCAACATGTTATCAGAAAGAAGACATTTTCCCCAAAGATGTTCCTGATTGGGCTATTAATGAATATGCTGTATATGCATTTTATATAATATGCATTATAAATATACTGATCTAATGGAACTTTTTAATTGAAATCCTAAGACAGATGACATCAGCTCAAATTAGGAAACAAGATGTTTGATTTGGGTGTACTAACTCCAGATATATCCTAGATAAACTTTGTCAATGTTTTGTTATGAGTTTGAAAAGAAGAAAGAACTCCACTCCTAACCCCAGAATTCAGAATTAATGGACTCCTAATTTAGGTTGAAATATAGCAGTGGTTAGCTTTCCTTACTATTTTCTCTAACAGTCTGATGTCAGTTACAAGATGTAAATCACTCAAGCATGGTGAAACAATAGCCAGCCATAACCCAAGAAGTGTAATGACAATGAGGGAACTTTAAGCAATCAGTATTATTATGTCATTTTGACATAAAGAACACGTTATAGTTACATTGACCTATGCAGTATTCTTGCACACATTCACATTCATCCTCAAACACACTTACATACACACTGATAAACACATGCGCACATGTGGAACTGGCTGTCAGTGATTAACAAGTCAACCCCCTTAAGTAGTAGGATATTCCACAAAGTTAATGGTGAACAGTGTTACAGCTCACAGAATTAGTTAATTAGACAAAGGCTCGCAGGCAAGATCTCTGTAGTCTGTTCTGCTAAAGTGATGGAATCCACTTAGGCATCTGATGAAAAAAGCAGTGTGAGCACTGTTCAAGAGAGGAAATGTGAAATGTAACAGAATCAAGCCCCAGCATAGCAGTAATGAGCTGGCAGAGGCAGCGGCAACCAGTGACTGCCATTTGTCAGTGGTGGGAAAGGTGGAAGCTTGGGGAAAAGATTTATAATTTTGGTTACCATCTCTTTGATTGCTTCAAGGCAATTTTAATTACTTTTCAGAATCAAGCTCTGAACTTGCATCTCACCACATGCATTGGTGACCTCAACTCTCAAGGACATTGGGCTAAGAATGCTTTCTGATAGTAGACAGTAAATATGCCTTATGAAAGGCTGGCTATGTGACTAAAGTGGGAGTAAGATTAAATCTTCTTATTTTAGAATTATCTTAAAAAGTATGTTGGCAGATGGTTTTTTTTTTCTATAAAATACTTTGTGATTCCCTCTCAGTGTCAATAACAGCTGCATAGCAAAGTTACAAATACCAGGAGTCTACAGACCAACTGACTAGTTCAACTAAATGAATCAGACTAGGTGTAAATCAAAAGGCATGATATAGTGATTGTAATGATAACCTAGGAAGCAAAGTGTATATATCAGTTAGCAATATGAGTGACTTTCCTTAACACATACAGATTTTAGTAAGACAATTTTGAGTTCAGGTATGACACTAGATACTTTTATCTTTGGATAAACATATTTTTCCTATAACAGTCAAGTCAAGTCAGAGGAAACCCAGGATGATGGAATCTATGGAAGTTTGCAACCAACAGCATCCTCTTGCAGATTGTAGTACCAAGATCACAACAAGGATAATGATGTTGGGATAGTCAAGATTTGAATTTGCCTTGCCGCTGAACTCCTCTCATTGTCTCATGTGAGACATCCTTCATGCTCTCATACCTGGCCTAGTCCTGGAAGTCACTAACTGAAATATCTTCCTGTCACTTCAGATGTTTATAAATGGAGTCATACATTTGGCATACATTTTCTTCTTGGTTGTTGTATGTGTGTTTAACACATTCCTGTTCACTGCTGAACAGGATTTGCAGGCTTCAGGTTAACCATAATATGTACACCCAGTCACCCATGGAGGAACATCTGGGTTGTATCTGGTTATGGCTATTATAAATGAACATTTTTCTACAAGCATTCTTGTTCAGGTTTCTGTGTCAGCATACATTTTCCTTTCTCTTAAATAAATGCCCAACAGAGCATGGTAGTTACATATTTAGTGGGATTTTTAGTGTTAAGCTGTTGCTAAACTATCTAAGAGTGAGTGTATGATTTAATATCTGGCCCATGTATGGGAGACCCTGCTTCCTATACCCTGCCAGCATTTATTGTAGCCATTGTTTTCTGTAGTGATTCTGATAGATTCATAGCACTATCATACTGTGTTGTGAATTCTTCTTCTCTCGGGGCTGATAAGAGCATGTTTCCATGTATGTATTTTCAATTACATGTCCTACCGAACATTTTCAGTCATTTGTCCAATTGGATAATCTAAACTCTTTTTTTTTACAGTTGAATATCTATCTATCTATCTATCTATTTATCTAAAATTTGGTTTGTACAGTTGTTATCTTGCTCTATAGATTGTCTTTTCTAAAACATGTATTTTATTTCAAAGACTTATTTTACTTTTAATTATGTGTATATCTGAAGGTAGATATGTGTACTTGTATGCTGGCACCTAAAGAGGCATCTGATTTCCTGGGGCTGGAGCTACTAAAGTTAGTTGTGAACTGCTTGATATAGATGCTGGGGACTGAATTCTGGTCCTCAGGAAAAGCAGACATTACTGTTTCTGAACCACTGAGCCATTTCTCCAATCTTCTGGGGTGTGTGTGTGTGTGTGTGTGTGTGTGTGTGTGTGTGTGTGTGTGTGTGTACAAGTGCCTGCAGAAGCCAGAAAAGGATATTAGATCGCCCTGGAGTATAAGTAGCAATGGCTAGGAGCCACCAGACTTGGATGATTGTTACTGAACTGATGATTTCTGCAAGAGCAATATGTTCTCTTTGCTGCTGTGTCATCTCTCCAGTGTCCTACACATTTCCTGTATATACTCTTAATATGTTCTCCACAGAGGGAGAAAAATAATTGGACAAAAATTCAACTATATTCACTTTTCCTTTTAGAATTCTACACTTGATATAAAGTCTCAAGACTTTCTTCCGTTCTTAAAACTAGTGGCATGTTTTCTAAATTTTTCTAAAGCATCTATATTTTATTTTTACATTGTTAATCTATATTTAGTTGTTCTTTGAATAAAATCAGAAAACAGATTAAGTTTTCTCCTCACGAGTATCTACCCACCCGCCCCTTGTTACCACCAGAGCTTTCTTCATTGAGTGACTTTGACACCTTTCCTAAAGGGATAGGGATCTGAGTTCTGGTTTCAAGTCTGTTAATGTATGTCTCTGTCCCTCTGCCAAGTCCTTAGTGTGGGAACCCTATGGATCCCTAAGTTTTAAATTGAGTAGAATGACACTTCTCACATTCTTCTATTCAAAAGAAAATTTAACTATTCTAGTTCCTTTGCCTGTCAACACAACTTTACTTCAATGTTGTCTGTCTAAGCACCTGTTTCCTCTGTGAATTCATGTAAGTTTCAGTCAATCTGTGTACTAACTTGAGGAGAAGTGTTATTTTATTTTGTTGAATCTTCCAACCCCTAACCTGATACACATTACCATTTCTTAGACATTTAATTCCCTTCACTCTGTTCTATGTAGTTTCAAAAATTAATTTCTGTGTCTGATCTATTACATGTACTTCTGATTATTGCACTTTGAGTGTTTTTTAAGAAGCATTGTGTCTTGATTCCAAGGACCTGTGTGTTCATTACTAGAACAGTGAAATGAAAGAATTTGCTGCATGTTTAGTTTTGTTCCTGTGACCCTGGCACACCCATTCACACAAATTCTAGGATTCTATTTTAGATCCCATGAATTTTCCTATATGTATTACATCATTTGCTGACAGGATCAGTGTTACGCCTTTTTTTTTTTTTTTTTTTTTTTTTTTTTTTTTTTTCTGATCTACATGCTCTAAATCTAGCATGTTGCTGGATAGGACAGGGGAGATCAGTTTCACATGCTTCATCTTGAATCTTAGAAACAAAGGACTATGTCATCTCTAAGGAACATGTCAGCTGCATATTAGAGGATAGTGTTGTTGCTCAGGTTGAAGAAGTTCCCCCTAATTTTTGAAAGAGCATGTCTTCTGAATGGATGTGGACTTCTGCCAGATGCTTTTTTATATTGATTGCTAGTGTCACATGATTAAAGGTAACTGTAGCCTGTTACCATGATGGATTATATTTTCTGGTCTTTAGCTACAGATCCAGTTCCTATACCAAGAATAAGCCCATTTGTCATAGTGTGCAATACTTTTTACAAATCACTGAATTCTCTTTGCTAATAAAAGGAATATATATATATATATATATATATATATATATATATATATATATGAGAGATTATGACCTTTTGCTTTCTTTTACTCCTTTCTTTCCTTCCTTCCTTTCTTCTTTCCTTTATAACTTGATTTGTTATTTCCAATCCTGCCTTCCTTTCCTTTCCCTCCTCCCCATCTCTCTCCCTCCCCTTTTTCCTCTCCTCTTCCCTCCTCTTCCTCTCTTCCCCCCTTTCCCTCTCTCTTGACATTTTTCCTTCATTCCTTCCTCTTCCTTTGTCTAGTTTGGGCATCAGGGTAAGAAGCTTGGTAAGTTGACCTGGAAAGTTCTTCTCCACCATCATTTGTTCAGATGAGATCCTATAAATCAATTCTAATTTGTCCTTAAACATTTGGTAGAACCTTCAAGTGAAACCACCTCTACCTGTTTAATTTTAGTGTGAATTACATAATTAAAAGTATTGACCTGTATGGTTGCGTGGCATAATTTAAAAGGGTACACTTTGTGTGTTTTGAAAACCCTGTTCTTTTATCTTAGTTCTCAGAGGTTTGATTGTGATATTTGAAATCCTCTAATTGTCTTGTTACAGTAATCAGGTCCTGTAGCAGCACCTGTGGTAACTTGTATCATCTAGACATTGTCAGTCTGACTATAGGTTTGTCACTTTTATCGATCTTTATAAAAATATTATCAACATTATTGCTTTTCTCTTGTGTTTTTTTCCCTCTGATTTTCAAATTTATTGATTTTTATTTTGGCTGTTTGGTATTTTCTTTGCAAACATCTTCATCTGCTTATTTTCCCTAGTTCTGGACACTGAAGCTAAGATTCCCAACTGTAGGCTTTCCCTATTTTCCAGTGTGTAGCCCTAGTTCTGTCTTTTCACTCTTGTCCCAGCTGTAACTGGCCACAGGTTTCGATGTGCAAAGGTTTGACTTCCATTAACTTTACTGTTTGTGCTGTCTTACCTTGAGGCTTCTTCCGCCCATGGATTATCTAGACAACTGTTCAGTTGTCAAGGGAGATTCTTACCTCTCTATTTTTCTTGAGTTTGTCTGCTCTGATTTCAGAGAATATAATATGCAGGGTGTAGGTCATATTTTGATTTTTGAGACTTCATATAGGATCCAGGATAAACACTATCATGATGTCACAGTCACCCCTGAGGAATTTATAATCATCTGCTACTGGCTAGACTGTGTTGTTTGATGGTATTCTATTGTATTCCTGATGACTTTCTACCCATTTGGAGGACTCAGAGACTGAATTCTCAAATTGTGACTTTGTTTTTCTTCCCTTTTTTTCTGTCTTTATTTCTCCCCTTTTTCACTCTTTTTTTTAAATGTATTTTGCTCTCCCTTTTGAATACACACTTATTTAGAATTGCCATATGTTTGGGAAAATTGATCCTTGAATGATCATAAAATCTCCTTCTCTTACACTGATAATTATCTTTACCTATTAAGGCCATTTTATGTAGTATTAATGTAGTTATTCTTGTTAGCTTTTGAGATTTTCATGGTATATGATTTTTATTTTTTATTTTTGCTTTCAATATACCAAACACTATCAAAGTTATAATGACTTATTAGCAGCATAGATTTGGGTCACTTTTGCTTATCTCTATCTTTTAATTGATATATTAATACAATTTATATTTAATATACTTATTATTTTGTTAGGAATTAAGTCATGATTTTTTTTAAAAGAATTCTATTTGTGGTCTATTCTCAATGTTCTTTGTTTTCTTCTTTCTTGTGAGTGACTATAAATTTTGATAATTGCATTTTTGCTTATCCATAATGATTCTGAGTTCATTTCTTTGGTTAGATTGTATAACCATTGTGTGTGTGTGTGTGTGTGTGAGTTTTGATAGTATACTTCATCCCCATATATAGTTATCCAGTTAGGTGTGGAAAGTTTAACTCTTTTTACATCCCTTTACTTTCCACATTTTACAATGATTTCTTAAATATAAACTCAGCATAGATTTAGAATCATATCAGAGAGTAATATATTTTTCCACCACTGAAAATAATTTTATAATCTCAAAGGAAGTATGTGTGTGTTTCATTTGCCCACATTTTAGCTTCTTGTGTTCCCTTACCCTTCCTGATCAGATGTTCATTTTATGGCAACTTTTGAGTTTACAGAGCAATTTAGACATGCCTTCGAAATTGCTCTGCTAGTGATGGACCACCACATTTTCCTTCATGAAATTATCTTGACTTCTCCTTCTATTAAATGAGTATTTTCACTGGATACAGTATGAAGGAATGAATTTCTCCTTGATCCTGTGAAATATATTGTGGCACCTTTCCTTTTCACCATGGTTCCAGTAAGCATTCTACCTTCATTCAAGTTTTCTTTTGTAGCTACAGCATTTTTTTTTTTTTTTCCTTAGTGCTTTCCAGAGCTTTTTCTTCATCTTTAATTTCTTAGAAATTTTACTATGGTATGTATGAAACATTTGCAAATGGATGCATTTGGGTGTATCTGGCTAGGGCTTCATTCAGCTTTGAGGACATTCACCTTAATGATTTCTATCAATGTGGAAGGAGTTTTGCTACTGTTTCCTATAACTTTTTTCCCCTCTTTCGTTTTCTTAGGACTCTTGTGACATATAAGCTTTAGCTATATTTGTTGTTCTGAGGATCCCTTACTTGCTTTATATTAGCTTTTTGTTATATATATATATAAATATATATTTAATATTAATATATTTAATATATTTTTCTTCTATATATATGTATATAAAATTTGAAACGTTCCTGAAAGTTATCATATATATCTCCATTCCTCCATTTTGCTATAGAGACTATATTTGTTGTTACTGTGTGTGTGTGTGTTTCTTTTCTTTCTTTCTCTTTTTTCTTTCTTTTTTTTTTTTGTTTTTGTTTTTGTTTTTGTTTTTGTTTTTTTTTTGTTTTTTTGAAACAGAGTTTTTCCTCTAGTCCTAGCTGTCCTGGAGCTAGCTCTTGTAGACCAGGCTGGCCTCAAACTCACAGAGATCTGCCTGCCTCTGCCTCAGGAGTGCTGGGATTAAAGGCATGCACCACCATGGCCTGGCTCTGTGTGTGTTTGTAATGGGAGGGATCTTTGTATTTTATACTTTCTGAGAATTTCTATTTCTCTGGTATAACTTCACCTATTTTTTTTCATTTAAGTGTTTCTAATTTATTATTGAAGCAATTTTATACCTATTTTAAGATGTACATCAGATAGTTTTATCTTTTCGTTTTTTAATGTTTTATTTATTTTTTTCTTATTTTACATATCAATCCCAGTTTCCTCTCCCTGCCTCCCTCTCTCCATCTCTTCCTCCCTCCCATGCCCCCCCCCAGACCACCCTTCCATCCCATTTCCCCCCACTCCACAGGGAGGGTGGTGCCTTCCAGGAGGGGTCAACAAAAATCTGTCAAGTCATTTCAAGCAGGGACTAGGCCCTCCCTCCTGCCTCTAGGTAAAAGGAGTACCTTTCATGGGGAATGTGCTCCCAAAGACCTTTTGTGTACCAGGGATACATCCTGCTTCCACTGTCAGAGGTCCCTTAGACTGCCCAGGCCTTCTAAATAAGACCCATGTTCAGGGGGTTGGAGTAGGTCCTATGTTGGTTTCCCAGCTGTCAGTCTGGGGGCCCATTAGCTCTTTTCTGATGTACATCAGTAATTATTATCTTGGTATTGATCTCTGTTGAGTGCCTCTTCCTTCCTTCCTCCCTCTTCTCCCTCCCTCCCTCCCTTCCTCTTTCTTTCTTTCTTTCTTTCTTTCTTTCTTTCTTTCTTTCTTTCTTTTCTTGCTTGCTTGCTTGCTTGCTTACTTACTTGCTTGCTTGCTTCTTGCTTGCTTTCAACACAGTTTTTCTGTGTAGCCACCCTGGCTCTGTCTCTGTCAACCGAGCTGTCCTTGAACTCATAGAGATCTGCCTGTCTCTGATTCCCCAATGCTGAGATTAAAGGCATATATTACCACTGCCAGGCTGCCTGTTCTATTTTTCATCTAAAACATTTTTCCTTTAAAAAAAAAAAAAACCCAAATACTTGTGTTTTTATACTAACAGAGACATCTTTTGCCATCATGCTGCAGTGTCAAGCTTCTTATTCAAACCTATTTTTGCTGGTTTCTTATGGCACTGTTCTGGTAAGGGAATAGAGATTCTCCCTTATTCCTGCAAAGTTACCTTCTAAACAGACAGGAGTTCTTATGAGGTACTTGTGTCTGTAGTATAAGGTTGTAGAGTTTAGTCCTGCACTGATTTTCTCTGGGTATTGGTGACAGAATGGTCTTGGTATTGCCTCATGCATGATATCTAGTTATGCTGCCAAGGGCAGAAGGGCTCAGATGGTGAAACATTTAACTTTCCCCTGGCTCTCTCCCTATAATAGTGTCAGAGGGTAATCTTCCTGTACTGTAGAGGTGGAAGACCCGATTCCCTTTGAGAAATGAGCTTCATTATATCCTGCAAAGAATGAAAGTCTTGGAACTCCTTGGCTTTTTTTGGAACCATTTTGCTTCGAGTGAAGCACCTCACCGACATGGTATCATGACTTCCAGATGAAGGTAGAAATGAGAGTACCACCCACTCCTGCACTATTGTGTTGCAGCAGTAGGATAGTAGAAATCTAAAGGCTTTATTTTTCTTATTAGATGGCTTCTTCATAGTATCTGGTGCAGATACTCCTCCTCCTTTTTATTTATTTATTTTTTTTTGTCTTTGCCTGTTGGTTAGGGATATAGTCTCTCCCTTAAGTACAAGTTCAGTATATATGGCAAAAAGATATTATACTGTTTCATGAATATTGTGGTTGGTACTTGGATATATTTTCTTTGCACCATTCTGAATCTTCTTATATTGTTTTATGTATTAAGTTTATTATTTTCATCCATACTTTATGAGGGGCATAGGGAAACATGCATATATATCTAATTTTTCTTGAAGCATTTTTTTCCTGACCTCCTGACCCTTAAAGAGAAGCCATGGATTCAGATTTCAATATAACTTCTCTTTTTTGTTGTTGTTGTTTCTCATATTGACAATTTTAAAATTTGCAACTAAATGCAAAAATGTTCATTTATTGGGTGTGTACACTTTGCCTAGTTCTTTAAGGTTTCTCTGAAATGTGATTTACTTTGCCTCATTGCATGTTAATTTCTAACACTTACTCAGAGGGGCTGCTGCTGACAAACTCAGCTTAATAATAATGAGTTGAGAAAGAGGAGTGTATTAGGGGAAAAACACTGAATGGCTAGGGCAAGTATAAAGATGTCCAAAACCAGTGACCCTGTGCTTTACTAATAGGTAATAAAAATTTAGCCTACCACTGTAGGCATGGTTTAACAAAACAAAATAAAATAATAAAACATAAACATGTAAAAATATACGACACATAGCAAGAGCAAGAGAGAACCTTTTGTCACAAGCACAGTACAAAGTGGACCAGATAAATACGGAATTTTAAGCTCTACTACGTTGATGATGTTAAAATGAATAAACCTAGCAGTGAAGCAAAAGAGAGCCAAATTATGAACTTGAATGATAATCTTCAAACTTCGAAACCACCTGTGACTCTATAATAGTGGTGACACTGTCTTAGTTTTCTTCAACAGGGTCTAGAGGTGTTTTTTGGTTAGTGTCTAATTTAATCTCTGGCCTATATGTGAATGTTGGCTTCTGGGCTTTATTTCCCATCTTCCCACACTGAGTTATTCAAGACTGTGACTACATAATAAAATTGAGCATTTTAATAGTCAGATGAGTGAAACATGCATTTTATTAAATCCTATATCATATTCTAGGCACCACACTGAAAAAAATACCTATAATACTCTCTTAATTTTTGTGAATGATAAAGTAGATGGTGTTGTTTTCCATTTTGACTAATTGAGAAACCAAGTTTCAAGAGCCAGGCAGGTGTCAAACAAGAACACTGGCTACTGAGTGATCATGGTTAGATTGGCATCTACAAACTTCAGAGATCACACACTCAAATAGACTATGCATGAATTCCAAAATTATGCTGCAATTAAAGACAAAGAATTTTTTGTCCTCTGGAAATAGCATCAATATAAAGGTAATTGATTAGAGCAAAATAATTTCCCATGCCAATCTTCAAAAAGATCCTAAGGTCTTGACTAGTGACTCTCAAAGACGTTTCTTAACTTGCTGACTGAGGAATTCCAGGAAACTATACAGTTTATTATTTGTAACAGGTGTGCACACTTTCTCATTGCCAATTGTTAAACAAAATTTTCTGCACTTCAGGAAATATTTGATAGAGTGTACAAAGGGTTTATTTAGGAGGATCCTGGAGATAAAAGGTCTTTATGTAAAGAGAGAGGGAATGACTTCATTTCTGTTGCCTTTGGACCCATACCGTCTACACTACTCTGCGTACAGTTTAGCCCTTTTGTACATAGAGATGTCCTACTTCAGTATTGAAATATCCAGTGAAGAGAGGAGGACTTGAGAACTATAGATCTGTTTCCCAAGTATTTCTTGACATATTGAAGAGGCAATGAGCAACAGTAGCCTGGAGAAAAATCATTACCCTGGCTCTGGGTTTTTGTTTTCCAGTTTAATTAAAATTTGTGTTTGTCCATTCTGTCCAGACCCTGGCTCTGTGGTCCATGCTATTTTGCATGGCAAATGAAGTCAGTAAGAAACCTATCATTTGGAACTTGGAATACTTAAGCATTTTTGTTGTTATTTTACAGGCAGAAGGTTAGTGTTTTCTCAGTGATATTTGGCATACACTGCCAGGCCAAGGGCCAGTTCATATGTTAAAAAAAGTTCCTTCCCATCTATTTCCCTATTACATGCACAGTTCTTCTGCATCCTCCCTTTTTACAGTGGGTATCCTTGCACTGGATGGGCTGGAAATGTACATTTAGGTTAGTGAACAGGTGGTTATACTGGATAGACATCTCTCAATAAGCTCTCTTGTTGATGGGTCCCTGGTAAGGAGTGGCCAGCTGTTTTCAGATCACATCTTCAATGGAGAGAACACTGACTGGAGATTACTGAAGAAGCATTAAAGAAACTTAGGGTGGACTGAAGGGATGGCTCAGTAGGTAAAGTTCTAGCATGGCAAGCATGAGAATCTGAGTTTGAATCCGAAGAAGCTATGTAAACCTGTACATTGTAGCACTCACCCACAGTCCCAGGGCTCAGAGAGATAGGAGGTGGAGCCAGGAGAATACCCACATACCCAGATGCTCAGGGGCCGCCTAGCCTGGGAGTACAACAACAACACACCACCAATAAACAAACAAAACCCAAAAAACAGAGGACTGATACCCATGGCTTTCTCTAACCTCCAAAAGTCTACTGTAGCACATGCAAGGCACATGCCAATGTACGTAAGCACACACACACACAAACACACTCAGAGAGAGAGAGAGAAAGAGCACAGCAAAAGATAATTTGCATGTCATCAACACCTTATATTATTATTCTCTAGGCCCATGGCAACAATTTGATGTTGGTTGATTAACCTGTTGTCACAGTGAATCATTAATATTTTCAAATGTGCATCTGTATTTCACTTTTTCTTTCATTCCTTTCTTCATTCTTCATCTTCCTTTCTTCTTCCTACTGACTTTCTCTTTTGATATTTATTTTCTCAATAATCCTTCTAAACAAAAACAAACAAACCATCCAGTAATGAAGCAGAACAGAGTCAATTTGGTTTTGATGGACTTCATATCTGGGTCTCCTAGCCCAATGATAGACTTGTCATGTCATCTGTGCATAATCAGGAGATGAGGATTTTTGTTATTTTCTTAACTCATATCTATTAAATTAGACAGAAAGAGAATAAATTGATTGTCTAGAGTTCTATGTAGACTGCTGGTTTAAGTGTAAAGCTTTTCCCAAAGAAGTTGTGCATGGCTGGCAGGTTTCCCATTTATGTTTCCCAATGCATCAGAACTGAAGGCTTCACTGCTTGTAGTCACAGTCTGTTATTTGTTTATTTACTTATTTTGTTACTTTTATGCTTCTAGGTGGGTAAACTAACCAAGTGACAAAACTCAAGCCTGCTCTTTGTCAAAGTTGTGGAGTTCTGTTTCACCTGGAAGAATGGATGTAAAGGACCGTCGACATCGCTCTTTAACTAGGGGACGGTGTGGCAAGGAGTGTCGCTACACCAGCTCCTCTCTGGACAGCGAAGACTGCCGTGTGCCCACGCAGAAGTCCTACAGCTCTAGTGAGACTCTGAAGGCTTATGACCATGACAGCAGAATGCACTATGGAAACAGAGTCACAGACCTGGTGCACCGGGAATCGGATGAGTTTTCTAGGCAAGGTATGTAGCTCTGCCCCACCCATTTGGCTCTAGTCCCAGTCCTGCCCTGCTCTGTTGAGTGCTGATGACTGAAGTTGGTAAGTTGGCAGTAAGACAAGTTGGGAAGCAATTACCCAACTAATACTTGGTTAAAACCAAACTTTTGCTTTATCTAATTTCTGTGGGTGAAAAATTCCCTTTTGTTATCCTGGACACCAGATTCCTCAATAATATGGTATTTGCTTTATGAAAACCGCCATGAAAGGCTTCCTAAGATATAACTTGGAGCATTTCCTTGGCCTCATAAAAGGTATTCCCGAGACAATAGAAAAATCTCCAGCTGGTTGATCTGGTGATTTCATGCTCTTCTTTGAACCTAACTCTAAACTTCTAAAAACTCTTTTTGACTGTTTCCACATTATGGCATTCTCAGTAACACTTTGAATAAATGGTGTATACATGTTAGAAGGCATTTCAGACCATCCTGGCCAAATAATAGTAAATTATACCCCCCCCCACACACACACACGATGTGATGCAAAGTCTGAGTTCTGTGTTTTTCCTTTCATGTTTCCGATTGTAAGTGGGAACATAAACATTTTAATCCATTTCTACCAGTGCAGTTCCCCCTTTGCCTGGCAGCTAAACTCACTTTTCTATTGTGACACCTTAGTTTATTTAGGAAGACTTCTCCCTCAGACACAAACAGTTGGCACTCCCTTCATGTCCAGAATCCATGCAGAATCCCACTGTCACTTGTCCAGGCATGTGGACTGAGGCTGAGCAGTGTGGAGGTCAGAGTGTAACTCTTACTTGCTCTATGCCATGCTTTTCAAATACCATCCAAGCGTGCTCTGGTCATATTAATAGCTCAGCAAAACTAAAAGTGAATGTACAAACTGCAGTGGCTACACTAGGCAGGGTCACACAGCTGGCATCCAGGGGCTTGGCCCTGTCCAACTGGGTTATTGCATCATTTGTTTTATAATACTGATTCCTTATTTCTTTCCCTGTGTCTTCAGCAGCAAATACTGGAATGAATTTAATTCCTAAAGGGATGCCTACACATGAAATTCATTTCTGGCTTCTTATCTTCCTTACATTCTTGCATTTTACTTTTTTATTTTACAGGAAATGTACATATATATAATTAAGTAGTCTAGTGTCCAAGATTGATAAATGTACAGGTCAGATGTTGCTCTGAGAATACCCTCAGACACTCCCATTTTATCCTAGCACCTGTTATATTTAACAAAATATTTTTAAGAAATCAATACACAGTTGAAATTGCTTTTCTCTTCATTGTAGAACTTTGTAGGGAACAATATTCATTTGATCTTTAGTCTTATTTCTCTCTACATCATCTTCATGAAAATGACGTGTACTGATTGCCCAGGAGAAAACGGCTGTCTTGTGACTGGATTAAATGTCTTTGACCTGTGAGTAACTTCAACATGTGGCTTAGTTTATTAAGCTCACACCTGACCCCAAGTAGGGGACAGTGGGAAGTGGAAGGAAAATAG
This sequence comes from Phodopus roborovskii, assembly GCF_943737965.1. Lineage (NCBI taxonomy): Eukaryota > Metazoa > Chordata > Mammalia > Rodentia > Cricetidae > Phodopus > Phodopus roborovskii. Next base: position 41,610,990 of record NW_026126407.1, read on the forward strand.
GAAGGAGTCCATGCTTAATTAATGAGCAGAGAGCTCACATTACCAACATGGAGAAATTAGGATGCCTGCCATCATGTCCAAGGGCATCACCAATATAGAGTTGGACTGCTGGTAGTGCAATACACATGCAGTGTAGTTGGAAGCTTTTGTTCCTGTTGTCATTTCTGTGTCATTTTTGTGTTACTGTAAACAATTTTGTATGCTGTAGTTCTAGGCTGAAACATACGCTTTGCTCTTGTTCCTTAACCCCATGAAGACATGCCCTGGCTTCAGGATCATGCACTAAGCTGAAGCTTCCAGATTATTGTTGAACTGAGGATTTGCTTGTCACCTTTTCCCTTATTAATATTTACATCACACAAAATTAAGTGCTGGGATTTTATTTTCAAATATACTTTTATTCTTCCTGTTTCATTGAGGGCCCCATCCATTGATGATAATAATGTAAGTAGCTTGGCCCTATCAAGCTCATGGCTTCGCAATTAACAATTCACACATGCCGTGTGTTGTTATTGAGTCCATATTTGTTTGCGTAATGTGTTTGCATGAATTAAAAACTGTGCAGTCCAAAAGTAGAAATGAAAAGGCATTGGGAAGTATTTGCATATGTAAGTGCAATTCCTTCTGAAGGCATCTATGAATTTATGCATGAAAATGTAGTCAGAGGCTGAGTGGATCTACTTTGATGGCTTCTAAAATTGAACTCTGCAGGAAGTAAATAAGCGCATATTTAAGGAGGGGAGTAACTGGAGATACAATCTGGCTAGTGGCACATGCAGCCTGAGACTGAACCACTATAGAGAGGGTTAAAATAAATTTTGTACTCAGTAATAACAATAATTTTTTAAATGTCATGCATTTTACAGTTTATTTTCTTATTCATGAAATCAAAGTGCAGGATGATCTCAGTTCTTATTAGCCTAGAGGTACATTATCATAGTGGGATCAGCTCCTTCGGTCTCTTTATTTAAAACCCAAGACACTGATCATAAAACAAACATGTTTCTCACATACAAGCAAGTTTGGCAAACACACTTGGATGGCTCTCCAGATGCTCCCATAGAAAAGAATTGCCAACCAATAAAAGTAATATGGGGTTCCAAATCTTACCTTGTTCAGCTCCCCAAGTTGGCCTGCTGAAGGACCAAACAAGACAACAGGCCATATCCCACCAGGAGAAATGGGTCAGGTGTTCCCAGGAGAAGCCTTGGAAGCTACTGTCAAACCATTTGTACTTTATTTCCAATACAGATGCCTTCTCTGCTGTCTTCTGATGTTATCTTCCCCCAAATTAGATACATGTAAATTACCTGTCTGGCTTCCACCCAGTGTGAAGGAAGAGAATTGCTGACCTTAGGTCTTGTGGCACTGGAGTAATTGGTAATTAGTAAATGACTAACCCTTCACTAAACAGCATTCATGTGGTTCTGGAGTTAATGCGCATGACAAAAGTAAGCATTAGTCTGACACCTGGTTGCACCAAAACCCATTGCCTCTCTCGAAACAGGTTCTACTTTGAATAATGGAGGTCAGCCAAGATCCCCAGCAGTTTGCATGAGCACGTTCTTTTGGACTGTGAAGTTCAGGTGCGAAGCATTGTGATATGCAGCTATTCTGCACGGCTTAGGAGACTAACCTCAGACGTGAATTCATTCTGCTTCTGCATATCTATGTGACTACACCTCCTGTCTGCACTCTGTGCTCCACAACGATGAATGCATTGTTTTAGTTAACATTCAACAGGAACAGGAAGAAAAGAATTCTACCAGTCCTTGAGTACATTGTGTTAAATGCCAATCCAAGCATTTGGCTTGTATAGACTCAATGCTCACAATTTTGTAAGTACTGTTGTTAGTCCCCCCTCCTTTTTTTTTTTTTTTATAGAATAGGAAACTGAGTCATGGAAGGATTAACTGAATTATCCAAACTCAGGTATATAAGAAGTGGAGATAGGTTTCACATACAGTGAATATGTTTTAGTTAAGAAACAAAATCAAATCATTGAATATTTATAATCTGGTGGGAGGGAGGGCTGACCTTCAATTTCCAAGTCTTTATAGATGAGCACTTTGAAATTTTTTTTAATCATATGAGAAGTCATTACTACCTCAAATCCCAGCCCTCCTAGTTTGTAACCCTGTCATGCAATCCTATTCTATAAGCACCATTCTTAGACTTCCTGCCATTGATCCTCCTACAACACCTTGGCACTAAATGAGCCATAGGAAACTTTCTATGAAGGAATCTGTCCTGAGCCTCCAGCAAAGGTTCCCTGCCATTCCTTGTAGTCATCACCTCTCAACCAAAAATGGTAACCAAGAATGCAGTTGCTTTAGGATCTTAATGATATTGGTTACCTATGCAGAACTGGCTGCTTTCTGTGTCAAGCTGTGCCCAGTGGACCAGAAGACTCACCCTGGCTTCTGTTCCTCCAAAAGCCTTTCCTTCTAGTTAGTAGTTCAAGTCTCTTGAGAGGGGGCCAGAATTGAATTCCTCTATGTATCTCAAACTGTTTGGGTCAAGGTTAAATAAAGAATTAGGGAAAATTGGATTCTTGAAAGTTTGCTTTTATTAGCTCAGTCAGTTCTAAAATAGGCAATGTATGTAACTAACACTTTAATGTCTTCACAAATGTGTAAACACACACATGCACATCTTAAGCTAAGTTTATCTGGGTATTTTATAAACTATTTCCTCACTTCTGATATCTTTAAAATAATCTGTGCAATAAATTTTGCTCTGCTTAATTTGGCATAACATAAATGTAGCCCATGTTAATGAACCAGAAATTCACGATCCACTAGCAAGCTAGATACACTTATCTGTATTGATTCAGCTTACATTACACAGTGAAGGTATTTCAGAAACCTTGGATACATTGGAAACCAGTAAGAATTCTTGTCCATAAATCTCTCCAAATATCTTTTGTGGATATCCTAAAATAGTGCTGTGAAATGGAAAGCCCCAGCACTTTAATTTAGCTGTACAGAACACCTTTTGATTTTAATGAGGTTGGAGGTTTTGGTTACTTATTTGTGAGACTAAAATGTGCCTTGGAAAGATTGCCTTAAACATATTCTGTCACACATAGATAATAACACAGTGTTTCCATTTCTTTGGTTGTCTTGCTGTTTTACAAGGTCTGAAGGACTCCATGAGGAAGCCTCCATGACCTTTCAGTATTACATGATTTACAATATCCTGGTTGAGTAACTCGGATTCTTATTTCTTCATGTAGGAAGCTTGTGGTAGAAGAATAAAGAATGCACACCTATGTTTACTATATATGATAGCCCAATTCTGTGTGTAGTTCCACAGTAACCTGCATCAACCTGAAAAGAGGCCATGTCACTTTCTTTCATTTTGGAAGGATTCTACCAGTTATTAATATTGGAATCACTTTCTTCAAGTGTGCACTTGTCAACCTATAGATGCTGTCTTCCCGTTAGTAAGTGTTGGATTAATTCTACTGGAGATATTATAATGACTATCTTTTTAATCCTCCTTTGACTGGTATAAGCAGCAATCATCCATTCTTTGATATCCTAATATTTTAGACAGCCGTCTTTCCTTTTCTTGCATCTGACTGCCACATCTTCAAAGGTAGAATTCCTCTTCCAGCTTTTTGAAAGGGTGAGTCTGATGCCCTGCGTACTGTAACTTTTGCTCCAAAAGATGGACATCACTTATTCATTATGTAAGTTTTTATAAATGAATGAAATTTTATAAATGAATGAATGAAATCGTCTAGCAACTGTCAATTGATTCCAATACACTGGAAGAAAGATTCTAGTCAAGCAAGTTTACATGTTGCAGATAAAAAGGTTGAAAGAAATATTTTATGGTAATGCCCTTGGATACAGTTTTATAGAGATGTGAATTTGATGACATTTATAAGTAAATATGTATTTCAAGAATGAGTTTAAGGAAAAACCTAATCTGTATATCTGTATATTCAATACTTTATAAAAATGAACACATTCCTACCACTTATAAATTGGGCAGCTTGTCTCTTAGAATCAATCCTTTCTGTGTTTTCAGTGCTAGTATCATTAGTTTTCTAGGAATAGGTATCTATTTTCCAGTAACTTTAGTCTTTAAGGCATCAGCCCAGCAGTTATTCATTGAATAGTTGACTATTGGGCAACTTCACATTCAACTTCAGACGTACATTTTTCACTCATTTTCCATTTTTCATTCATTGTCAGTGGAGCTTGCAGTCTTTGGAGATGCATCCCAATGGAAAGTCTGCCTAGGACTTTCCTTAAGACACTGCTATTCAGGGTACCTCAATGGACATCTTTAGTTATGTGTTATGCTGTCCCAACTCTCATTAGCTTATGAGGAAATATAATGTCTTGGCTAACATCTCTAGAAGACTTAGCAATCTCTCTTACACCACACTTACATTCTCTTGTTTCTCATTCTCTTTGTTTGGCTTCTCTCTTCAGAGATGTCTACTTGAAGACATGTGTAGATGACCACCCTGTCAAAGTCCTCTTACATGGAAACATTATGGGAAAGTGGGCCTTTCCTGTTCAAAAATAATGTTTTCCAAACTTCAGCAGAACATTGCCAAGAAACCTTCAGCTAGATTCTACATTGGACATGGTCTGATGTTGGTGGGCTGTTTCTGAAACTTAGTCATTCTCTGTGATTTTAGGTTACATAGAGTAGGTTATTACTAAAGCTTACAGAATGGGATTACTAATAGGAAACACAGGTACTGTTATCAGAAGTTATAAAAAATAACTCCCTGACATGATAACAGGTGTACCAGTGCCATTCATGGTCATCACGGAGCTTTCTGCCTTTCCAAATATTACTTGCAATTTGAAATTGTCTCTGTCAATATTTCTTATTTCTATTTAATTCACAATCTTATTTGTTTTTTTCTCAAAATCTGTTTGCCTTGTTTTAATTGCCCAGCCTTTGGAAATGGTATCACAACCCTTTTACCATGGTTAGTCTTCCAAGATGGTATCACAACCCTTTTATCATTGGTAGTCTTCTAAGATGTCTTTCTTCTTGGGTTTTTAATATTGCTCTTTACCTTACCTTTACATTATTAATGTCCATTAATTTTTCTTCATCATCTTACTTTTCTCTTCCAATAGGATCTAACTGGTTTTTCAGCAGTGTACAACTGTTCCATAATTGTAGATGTCCCCTTTCCTAAGTACTTCCTCTAATATGTTTTGCATACAACGTATTACTGTAGGTTATAAATGCTGCCCTTTGGGGGTACTTCTTCAAATTAACCATTAGATAATAATAATAATACCTTAATTTTGTGAAAAAAACAATAAATAATGGGTAAAATGTTAGCATCTAACAAAGGTTGGAAGTTTTGGAAAGGCACAATACAATAACTATATAATTAGATACATTATGGTAAGCAAAGGGAAAATGGAAAACTTTGAATAGTTGGGGACACCGCTCTGAAGTGTATGGCCTACCCTAAACTGTGATATCTCTGCATATACAGAACCATTTAAAAAAAGAGAGAGAGAGAGAGAGAGATGGGTCATCCAGAATGCAAGAGAGTGAATAGTAAGACAAATAAACAAACTAAAGAATATGCAAAAGCCAGAAGTAATAGAGTTTGGTTATCCTACAGATTTAAAGACGTCTGTGTTAGCTGAGCATGTGGAAGTAAAGGAACTGGGGTGGTAGAGGAAAATAGACTTTAGAGACATTTTAGGATGATTGCATTGGCTTGTGTTTATACAGAATGCTGCAGGGAAACACAATTGCCAGTGGGCATGTTGGGAGCTAATGTGTTTAAGCATGCAAACCTAGTGGCCTGAACTGGGATGACAGGGATGGCATGACTTGTTTGTGTTTCAGGATATTGTGCATGTGGAGATAGATCTGTTGTCCTGGAACTTACATTGGAAATGGCTGCTTTCTTCTCCTGTCAGGAAAATACTGTGTTTATGATGCTGTTTCTTCAAGAGTCTGGAAAAGCCAATACTTGTAAATAACCCCAGAAACAGAAGTTCATGGATTGCTTGTTTAAATTTTCCTGGAATGGTAGAGATGTACCTTTGTATAGGAGTAGAATGCTTTAAATATTCAGAATACTTACCTCAATCATGTTAGCTGCCTGCCTAAGTCAAGAACAAGAACACAGAATACTTCAAGTGGGTCTAGGGCAAGGAAATCTATGAGAAAGATGGTATTATGTGTATTCCATTGTATAAAACACAGACTAATTGCTCTAAGTAGAGGTAGAGGTGTGTGTGTGTGTGTTTGTGTGTGTGTGTGTGTGTGTGTGTGTGTGTGTGTGTCTGTACATGTGAGAACAAGTGAATGTACTTTTTGTCTCTGCCTGCTGGTAACTTTAATGGGAAAACTAAAGATGCTTGGAAGATTAAAGCAAACATTTCTAGTAAGTGATGGCATGGGCAAGCAGGGTGAGGATAAAGGGAGAGCTGTGGGTGTTGCTGAAGCTCCCAAATCCTCCAATTCTCAGTGTCAGTGCTAATCCCCAGGGCTTAAAACAGAAGATGAACTTGCTTGTAGGTTAAGATGGTTTGTGAAACTATGACCCCTTGAACTCAAGGTGTTCTCACACCATACAAGTGATGATGTCTAACAGGCAGCTATCTGTACAATTTTTGATGTCCTGGAGAGAAGCCTGAGCTATATAGAAAAGTATAGAGATTTAAGAGTTGAAAGTTAATAATCTCCTGGGACTTGGTGTGATCATCTTGGCTAAATGTGCCAAAAAGTAAGGAGATCCCATGAGGACCCAGGCAATCAAAGGACAAAAGAAGAAAAGAACCTTGGTGGGGCATTGGAATAGCCTCATTATGCTTTTACACACTGTGCTGTACTTTATTTCTTATTCCAAATGTTAGTTTTATTTCGTATCTCAATATTAGAATCATCCTGATTTTCCCCTAAGCCAGAAGTCACAAGTATTATAGACACAGATCATATTTGTCTCCAAAGTATGTTTTGTTTAGCCCATAGATTAAGATAGAAATTTGAAAGGCTGTAGGAATGGCTTCCAAATAGAGCACTTGCCTAAATGGGCAAAGCTCTTTAGCCCAGCATTTAATCTTTGATGCTTCAGAGATATAGTGGTAGAATTAGGGGAGGGGAGCAACTCAAAAGCTCATATCATGATTTCCTCTATTCTCTTTCTTGTAGAACACCAAACTCTGTCTTCCAAACCTATTCACACCAAGAGGCTTCAGCTGTACGCTTTCTCTTTGATAATATTTGTGACTTCCATGTCCTTTTAGCCTATATGGGCTGCCTTTGTGTCATCTCAGAGTGACTTAGCTAACATAGAATTAGTTTACTGAGACTTTCCATTAATAGGAGCTAATCAAAGTGCCCTGAGATGGTCGATTTTTACCTGTGGATATAAATGCAAGAACGTTTATTTTTATTAATGGCTTGTCTCTCCCTCAAATGACAGTTATTTAATGCACAGAAAAGAACACCATCCCTTATTTGTCTGTCCAGCTGTCTGCTCATCCTGTCAATGGCACATCCTATAGGATGAAAAACTAACATGGATACTTTCTACAGGCAGGACATGGTGCTTACATATTGTATTACAGTTTCAGGTACTTGTATCTGTGTGCTGGTGACAGAATAATACTATCATTCTTTTAGGCTGGTGTCACCTGTTACAGTGGAGCATCTTTGGGGACTTCCTTTGCAGCATACATGGAAAGACCTAAGAGTATATATGCTCAGCCATGGGACACCTTTCTCACTGGAAACTTGAAAAAAAAAAGTGTATAGTGCTGGATAGAATAGTGGCCAGTGTCTCTTCATTATGCTTTGCAGGCTGGGTCCATGGCTAGTGCTGTCCCATCAACTGACAAGTCATAGTATTAGAGGAAACATTACATTTTCAATGTCATGTTTGAGGCTTATACTTTAATTTTCAGCTCTGGTAATCCCAGAAGCATCCCAAGAGACATAGGCAGGAGGGAGCTGTTTTGTGTCCCCTAGAATGAATCCATGTTCTCATTCACTTTGTGAGCACCTTCATTGGCATGCATGCCTCACAAGCTCCTGCTCTGCTGCTGTAGCCTGACTCAGGCTCTACCAAGTGACTGCATATTCCTCCAGCATGAGGAGCTGCCTTCCTCCCCACTCAACCACAAGTCAGGTCTCCTTCAGTCACAAATCTCTGCTGGGAACCATCAGAGCAAATATCGAATGTGCACAAAGATATTAAAAATAACTGCAGCACAGACTTATCTACTAATGTTCAACAGCCTTTTATAATATTTGGAATATTTTGCCAAAGTTACTGTGAGCATTATGCTTAATGCATTTTCCCCAAGACAGAAACATCTTTTCAAGAATGAAAAAGAATCAGAAGAGTCAGGTGGGCTGTATTGTGTTTTCAGCTCAACCTCTTCTACTTCTATCTCTTTTCCTTTGGCCAGAGACAGAGAATGTGAAGCTCCTCTTTGTTCCCTGATTTATGAATAGGCGGCATTGGGCAATTGCAGTCCCAGTGGGATGCATTTTATTTTAAAAATAGTTTGAAGCACTTTCTTTTAAATTCCCCTGTGTCTAAAGCCACCTTGACTGTGTAATGCTTGCTTCTCAGTGTGTCCTTGTGCGGTTAAGGTCTGCCCCACGTGCTGGGAATTAAAGCACTGATTTTATTTGTAGCACTTTGAACCAAAATGTTGAATGTATTTGAAGAGTAATTCCAGAGGGTTAAATTTGTTTCTATAGTTCTAGTTGTTGCAGGTAGAACACTGATAGAAGCCATGGGGTGGGAGGCAAATATTGTAATATCCCCAAAAGAAAGTACCATGGAACTGCAGCAGAAATATCCATAGGCCAAACTCATCTGTCTTGAAAAAATAATAGATTCAGGTGGTTTCACCATCAGCTTTAACTCCTGTTCACCTGGAAGCCTTGGGTTCAAATTCTCCTTAGTTTACAGTGACATTTCATTTCATGCTTGTCCCATGCCATTTGTCTGCCCTGCAAAAGCTCTTCACAGATCTGACCCAGTTAACACTTTCTGTTTTGGAAAGCCAGAGACTGAATAGCAGGGAACCCATCACACACTACCCATTTGTTCTAGCTGGGTATGGAGGAGGCAGTGAACCTGGCCACATTCCAGGCCACTTCTGTCTCTGGGCTTGTTGTGGGCTGTGTACCATCTTGTAGAGTTTAAAAAGCCCAGTGTTTGAAGCCCACCTACACTTGAGGGAGTGGGATGTGGATGATGCCCTAAAGGCGTATACTTCAAAATATTATATTGATTTGTTCATTTGTTTAATTTGTTCAGTGGTGTGTGTGTGCGTGAGACAGAAAAAGAGAGACAGACAGACACGGGGGGGGGGAGAGAAAGGGTCACCTTTCCATTATTATTCCTCAGGTACTACTCAGTTTTTAAATAATTATTAATACACAGAATTATTAATACACAGTCTCTCAGTCTTTCACCACACTGTATATGCCTCTTAGATCATGCTGCCTGTCCCTTATCTGCCTCCCTAACACTAGAATTGAAAGCACATGGTGCCACTACTGACATTTTTCCATGGGTCATCTGGGGATCTAACTCAGGTCCTTGAGCAGACAAGGCAAGCATGCTATAAACTAAGCTGTCCTGCCAGGTTCTGAGAACTATATTTTTACAGAAATAAGATTTGATTGCATCATACTGTGCCTGAAAGGACACACTTCCCAATCTAACCCCTTCCATGACTGATGGTACTTTCAGGGCTATAAGCCTCATTCATAGTGTAGTAACTTTGAGTCTCATTATTCATTTAGAAGCCTGTCAGTATAGATTTGTTAGATCAACCCTAATTATTGCCAGGTTTCAAGTTATAGATACCATTAGCCCAACTAGAAGCCCACACTGTAGTGTTTGTACCACTATGGGCTGCGGAATGCCAGCCTAGGAAGTAATACAAGTTATTCTCTTGCTATGTTCTCCTCCTCTGCTCTTGAGGCAGAAGAAGCAGGTGGCCTGATTCTTCTATCCGCTCTGCTTCTCCTCATCTTGCTTGCTGTTAAACATTATAAGTGGAGATTTAATTTGAGCACCTGGCTGGGGATGTAGTTCATAATCAATTAATTATGTTAATTGATCCAACATCCGCAAAGTCAAAGCAGCAATGATGAATTTGGTACCTCCATGGAAAGAAGTACAGGTTAGTTGCATTCATATTGAAAAGTGAAGATGATGAGAAATGGTGTCACTTGTAGTGTGTCTCTACCTTCTTTCTGGAATGAGTATGTATTAAGAGTAAGGGTAGTTAAAACAGAAGAAGAATGTCCCCTAATCATAGACTAATCATAGACTACACCAGACAGATAGATAGATGAAGCATACTAGGTTTTCAAGTACATGACATGCTGGAGACTGTTCTCATTTGGAGCATACATGTCCAGACAGTACCTTTTTGAAAAGGCATATTGATTTCTTTGTGGAACTCTGGTTTAACTCTACTAGATCTTCCACTTCCCAAAGAAAAGAAGGCTAGAATTCATTCATAAAATCTCTAGATTTTAAATGGTCCTAGAAGGACCATTCACAGAGAAAAGCAAGCTTCTAGTGACATCCTGACTTCATCTCTCACCCTAGTCTTTCTGCTAGTGAGGGGCTGAATGTCCTTGTGGGCAGGAAAGTAAAGTCCTTACAACTCCAGGAGCTCAGGGAGCCAACAGCTTGTGATAGATATGATGAACAACCTTCCCTTCATTCTGCCATGCAGGGCTCAAGGCTCCATGGAAAGTCCTCCTTCCCCTCCAATGAGGTCCTCAAGGTAGTGAGCCATTGAATTGGATTTCCCTCTTTTCTGGCTTCTGTTCCTGTCCCTCACTCTGCTCTTTCAAATCTTCCCCAAAGGAACAATGTGATCCCAAGCCTTTGCCACAGTCTCTGTTAACAGTGTCAATCAAGTTAAAACAAGTGGCAGCTAATTCGTTTTCAAAGTCACTGTGTAGACCAAGAGAAGACTCTATAGGGCAGTGACATTCCTGAGATTGCAAGTGTGGTACCTTCATTTCAGGACATGGCAGGCTGGCTGACACAAGTGTGGGACTTGACTTGCACCAAATATTTAATCCTTACTAAATATGACTAAAGTTTATAAGGTTTCCCATTTGTTTCAAATTGTTTTACAGAAGGAACCTTGTGCTTCTCTGTTTACATATGTGGCTTGGTTGGATTTTAGGAGAATTTTAATAAACTTTTCATTTTAGAATCGTTTCAAAGTTGCATAAATACTATAAGGACATAAAATTGCCTACTTGGCCTTGTAGCTGCTGATGGTGCCTTCAGTTCATAAGGGATTTCTCATGACACACCTAGAAAGTCTGGCATTGTTTTCCCCCTTTGAAGCCACCATGTCAGATCTCACAAAGTACACAGTCCATAAGTTCCCTGTAGGCCACAACAATGTCCCTGCTCCCTTAGTAGCAGCCAGCACAGTACTTCTGGATATTTAACCAACATGTATTGAACAGAGGATTCCTCTCATATACCTGAGTATCAAGGGAAGGTGTCCATCCCCAAGGCCTCCATCTACATCCCCCTATGGAACACCTTTTTCCCATGCCTGTCATTTTTGCCTCTATTAGTGTGGTCTGTGAATGGCCATTGGAAGGCAAAATTTTCCATTTTGAGATGGCTTTCCCAGACCTGTCATGCTCTTGTCCATTATACAGTGAGCTGCACCTCTTAGCATGGATACCTCAAGTGCTTTCAATGACAGCCCTGCATGTTACCTGAAAGAAAGCTAACATAAATTTTATTTCTTTTCATGTATTGTTACGAGTATTTTTTTCCCCAGTCTGGTCCCACCACTGGGACCACTGGGCCACACCAGCCCCAAATAACAATCACACAGAGACTCTGTATTAGATATAATGTGTTGGCCAGTTACTAATTTCTTATCGGCTACCTCTGTCTTAAATATTAACCAATTTCTATTAATCTAAGTATTTCCACGTGGTCTCATCTTACCGGAGAGTGGGCCCGGGCCTCTGTTCTCTCCAGTCTCTCCATGCTGACTGCTCCCTACTACTTCCTTTTTCCTCCTTGTCTCCTTGTCTCTCTTATCTTCCTTTCCTATTGGCCAACAGTGCTTTGTTCATCAACCAATAAGAGAGACATATTTACAGAATGACATCTCCCATTATCTCCTCTTTTCTGTCTAAAATAAAAAGGTTTTTAACTTTAACATAGCAAAATATATCACACAACAGTTATGAAATAATAATCACAGTTAACAATATTTAGTCCATTAACATTTAGCAAGATTTAAAGACAATATTTTATCATCTATCCTATCTTTGTGAGTCTAAAGTCCTATATGTAACTTATCTTTAATCCTAACTAAGGAAAACTATAACCATAATTATCTGTCTTCAACTCCTTCAAAGACCACAGAAGGATAATATATAAACTCTAGAAATGACAGAGACAACTCACTTCCTGGTCAGTCACCCGAAGTTCTGTAATCTTTCATCTTCAGCCCATAGGCCATAGTGTGTCTGGCAGATTCTTCAACAAAGCAGGAAACTTACTCTTCCATGAATCAGAAACTCTGTAGCAATGTCCATCTTTAATCAGCAGTCACTTTTCTGTGGGCCCTGCATGTCCAGTTTATATATCATGAAGTCAAACAGTCCAGACAATAGCAGTATCTTGCTCAAATGGCTAGTCTTGCCATATTGAAAGTAAACTCCACAATGAGTTTCTTCGATGTCCATCTTCCTTTCTGATGTAGGTGGTGTTGCCAGGAGCAGTTATGCCTCACTATTAAGAAAAACCCTAAACCATTTTAAATGCCATATTCTGTAGGTCTTTGAAAGATTTGAAGAATGCCTATCTATCTCAAATACATCTCTATATATCTAGAAATCCTAACTCACCTAACTATAAGTTTTGACTATTATAGGTAACTATCTGTAATCTGTACTAAATTATACATTATATTTCTAAATGTGCTATATAAACATAATACCTAACAAGAGGAGAAATATGCATATTACAAAACTGACCTTAAATTGTATCAATAAATGAAAATCCATTCCAAAGAAAAGTATTTATATCTATACCATAATTCCCTTTTTACCTTTAAAAAGATTGGTTGTGGTCATTAAGCATTTATAACCAAGTCCATTTAAATGAAAACAAACACTTATAGACAATATTTGGGAATTCGGGCGTTGTTCTTTCCAAACTGCTTCCTGCTGGTAGGGGGCGCTGTCATGGGGATCCTAAGATGATGTTGAAATCCTGGCTTTAGTGGTCTGCAAGGCTGCCTTGTCCCAGCTGTTCTGAATGTTGGATCACCTGGGATGCTGTTTCGGGGATCTTGCTTGATCAAGCCATGTTAGTCTGGAAGGAATCCACAGCTTTTCATTTTCTGTGGAAACAAAAATAGAAATCATTTTCCCTAGTAACCTGTCCTTAGACTTAAATTTTGAAATCAAAGTATTTTTAAAATACATAAATTGAATTAATCCAGCAGCATTTCCTTTAACAGTTGTTTCCTCAGCAGTCAAACGATACAAAGACAATATAATACTGTACAGTATCCAAATTTTCTCCATCTTTATGTGGCTTTTTTATTACTCTGTTTCTTTTACTTTTTATTTTTTTATTTTTTGGGACAGGGTCTTTCTGTGTAACTTTTATCTGTCCTGGAATTTACTCTGTAAACCAGGTTTTCTTTGCAATCACAGAGATCTGCTTGCTTCTGTCTCCTGAGTGCTGGGATTAAGGGCATATGTCACCACACCCAACTCCTCTCTGTTTTTTAAAACCATTTTATTCTTTTTCTTTCCCAAGCCTACATATATTTTAAAACACAATGTAACCTTTAGAGGTTTTCTTAATGTGAATCTGTCTTTACTGTAAATCTTTATCTTTTTGTAGTCATGAGTCTTTTATCTGGTAAACAACAACATTACTAAAAAGAAAGTCATAGCTGTGTTAGCCGAGGTCTATCCAAGATGGCAGCAGGTACTTTTACCACCAAAACTGAGAGCTGTGCTCACTGCCTTGGTCTACACTGCCATCCAGCAGCATGCTGCCAGCCTGGAGATGTGGTCACTGCCATTGCCAGCTCTGATACACACCAATAAATTGTTAGCAGTGCTTCATTAAAAGCCTTGTGGATTTTTGCCTCTTATGCTGAGTCAAGAAATCTCCCTTAAAGGAGCCCCTTAAATTTTGTCTCAAGCAAAACAGAGTCCAACCCAGAAAAATGCTGTTAGGAAGAAGCCTTGTTTGTCTCTGTTCTTTTGTTTCTAAAATCCTTTTCTTTAGCTTTTCTTAGTTTTAAGCGGAGGTTCTTATTAGCCACATTGTGGCGTCATAATGTTACAAGTAGTTTTTTCTCTGCAGGTCTGGACCCACCTTGGCGCCAGCCTCAAATAACACACAAAGATTCTGTCTTTGATATTATGCTGTTGGCCAGTTACTTGTTCTTATCAACTAGCTCTATCTTAATTATTAACCCATTTCTATTAATCTAAGTACTTCCACATGGTCTTATCCTACCCGAGAGAGGGGGCCTGTGGTTCTGCTCTTTCCAATCTCTCCATGTTGACTCCTCCCTACTACTTCCTTGAATCCTCCTTGTCTCCTAGTCCCACCTATCTTGCTTTCCTATTGGCCAACAGTGCTTTATTCATTAACCAGTATGAGAAAAATATGTACAGAATGACATCTCCCATAATGTATCTTGTGCATTTATTGGGACATTAACAGAAAATATAACTAATAATGCATACCATAACTCAGCTTCAAGTATCAGAACACCTTTGCAAGGTCTTTCTAATAACCCTGTTTGATCCTTTAACTACTTCAAAATCCAGGAATAATGTTATTAAAGCCCATGGGAACTATTTATCTTTTGTTCACATCAGGATAATCAATGTCATAAAATGGTGTACCGGCTAATCCAACAATAACTGTCTCCATTCTGGAGAGGCTGAGAGCATGGTAGCTGCTTAGTGTGTGAGGCTAGAAGCCTCGGTAGATCCAATCTGGAGCTAAGGTCCTCAAGGATTTCTGAAGAGCCACTGCTCTTCAATTTGCATTGTCAATCCCAGGAAATTGGGCTGCCATGACAGGGAAGGATGAGAGCAATAGTAGCAATAACAGAGTAGACATAATTGCAGACAGGCAAAAGGCAAGTTCTCCCCTTGGGCCCCCAAATAATAGGCAACCACCAAAATGTTTTGTCCACTCTGGGGGAACATCTACCCTTTCCTTCCAAGAAATATCCTTGCATATCCATCCATAGATATGTCTCTTAGTAGTTTCCAAATGAAATCAACAATCAAGATTAAGCATCACATCAAATAACTTATAAAACATTTTAATAATAATACTTTTCATCAATCACTTTAAGGAGTATAAGTACTTTTCATGCAGATTACATGCTTCAGTCAGAGAAGGGGGAAAGAGGAAGAGTGATATCTTTAAGGTATCCACCAATTACTCTTAGGATGTGGTTTTTCTGCGGTCTTCATCATAATGGGTGTATATGATGCTACAGAACTCCACACTTACCTGATCTCATTTGACATAGCGAGCTGTGAAAGCAATGTTAATTGGTTGAATATTCTGAGTAGTTAGTGTTTGCTTCCCTGTGTTCAGGAAAATTATGTTTTTTGTTTTTTCTCAAGGACAACCAAGGTTGAGTTGCTCAATCAGGTAATCTGTATGTAAGGTGTGGAAAGAGAATTACACCTGAGTGATCTGACTGTAGCCACAGCTGCAAATCGTTTGTTGACTATGTAACACCCATATTTCCCTCAACACTTGCTGGAGGGAAGAAATCCAATACATATGTTGAGATGGTGTGGGCAGGCAGGCTGTTGGAGAGCAGAGTATCATTACAGCCATTAGGACGATGCAGAGGGTTATTTTGGCGCTCTGATCTGTGCAGCCAGATGGAAATCAGAGTTCAAGCTTAGTGTTGTCAGATAGCAGAGGCTTCGGGCAAAGGGGAAGGCATGGGTGAGTGATTTTTGACTGTTTATCTCTAATGTGTGTGGCCAGTGTCACTCTCAGCTCTGATGGCTGTGATTTATTCTATTATACTGTCAGTATTAAACACCTTAGCAGGAGAAAAATAAAGGGCGGGATCCAAATGTGGTGTCATTGATGTGACAGATGCTCTTTCTCTGGGTACCAGAGATGATGAGGGCCTGGAAACTCAGAAATGCCATGTCCTTGGAGCATTAGATTCAGGCAGGTCCTTAGGGACCATTGAACACTCACCATGAATTTGAAAGATGAAGAAAGCCATCTCTGGGAAGTCTGTGTGGTGGCCAGGGGAACATGTGCTCTGGGGTTTAGAGGTAAAACCCTTGTTTCTGCCAGTTTCTAGTTTCATAGTCATTCAACTCCATCACCTGCTGGTTAAGTTCATTGCAGTTTCTAAGTTCACACAGTTGACCTTGACATCAAATAAAGAATCTGCTTATATCCTAACAATGGTAAAGAGACATTTGAGGCACCAGGTGAAACTCCTTTCCTTTGCTTGTCCATGTCCACATAAGTGCTATTATATATCATGGGACTGAGGGTATTAGCTTCCCTTGCTGTCACTCTCTCTCTCTCTCTTTTATTTTTGGTCAGCTCTTTCTCCTTCTCTGAACAAAAGGAGACCCTTCTCGCCTTCCTGCTCTTGCTAAGTGATAGGGTAGGCCACCTATTGCCTGTTGTTGTAGCCAGCTTCTCATTACATCCTCAGCAACCTTCCCTTAAACTCTCCAGTCACCTTTTCTGTTTTCATGGTGTTTCCTGTATGAACAGAGAGCAGGGGCCAGAGAGAGGAGAGTTTAGGAAACACAGAAGCCTGGCTGGTTTCCCCAACCCCATTGTTCATGCTCAGGCATTGCCCTGAACAGATTTCAGCAATTCAAGCTTCCTCCATTTCTTCATGGCAGTAGAAGAGTATTCAGGTAGAACCAGAAAAAAGCATCTCTGAGCAGAACCATTTACACTAAGTCATGGTACATTAGGAGAGTCTTTCTGGACCAGACTATTTCTCTTCCATTTGTGCCTTTGTATCTATAGAAATTGATCCCTTTTTTAAAAAAATGTGAACTTATATTTTATGTGTATGAGTGTTTTGCCAGTATGCTTGGATGTGCACCATACATGTGCCAGATGGCTGTAGAAGCCAGACAACTGTGTCAGATCCCCTGGAGTGGGAGTTAGATGTGGTTGTGAACTGCACAGTATGTGTGCTAGGAACCAAACCTGGGTCCTTTGCAAGAGGAACAAGTGCTCTTAAACACTGAGCCTACTCTCCTCTGAAAGTGTCATCTTGACAGTGAGGATCAATAATAACAAACATCTTTAAAAAGACTGACTGTTACTTCAAATGCCTAATGGATGAAATTCCTAGAAAAAATTGAAATGCCCTATGAATATATTTGAAAGTTGCTATCCACTCAAATGCAGTCATGTGTAGTCACTGAGCCCCAACCAGGAGTTCAGGCTAGGAGACTGAACCCAGCCATCCAAAAGTATATATTTAAAATGACAAAATGTATGGCTTCCTTCCCTTCACACTACCTAACAGGCTGTTGTGCAAACACTACACCGCATGGTAGCGCTCTCTCCCATTTCTGAATTCTGCTTAGTGTATGGCAGAAAAGTCACATAGCTTCCCAAAAGATCCCAAAAACCTTCCTAACAAATACAGTCCCAGGCTGTCTTAGATATATAGCTTCTTTGAGATGAGGTCTAGGAGCTGGAGAGACAGTTCAACAGTTGATTGCTTTAGGTCAGGACCTGAGTTTTGTTCCCAGCATTCACATGACAGCTCACAACTGCCTGTAACCTTAGGTCCAGGGGATCCATTGCCCTCTTTTGGCCTCTGTGGACACCTGCATGCAAATACTGCACAAAACCCAAGCAGGCTCTCACACGAATACACATAATTAAAGTAAATAAGTAAATCTTAAGGGGAAAAAAAGAGAGAGAAAGGACATAGTTATGATTAAAGGGCTGATTACAAGGTTTTCATGTCTCAAGTTTCTAACGTAGGTAAATACAAACAGAATTCCCCCTAAAAACTGACTAAGGGCAATCATTGTATGGCAAGGGGTGGGCTAGAGGAAACCTTTCCTACTCATTCAGAGCTCAGACTCATCAAAGATGTAGCCATTCAACAGTATTAGCGTCGGAACTGCCTAAATTTCTGAATTACTTAGAGTTATAGTGGCTTACATATGTATCTCCACGGAGGGAGAGTGCAAATAAAAACTGCAACAAAGTCTTTCTGAAAATGCTCCTTATTTCCCCTAACAAGGGCGTGACATGTCACTGTGTGGACATACTCCTGCTTTGGAGGTACAATCCCAAGGAGTAGTAAATGAACAAACACCCTCTTCTGCCTCTTCCAATCACAGTGGTTCAACACCACTACCAGAGCAATCCTTTCCAAAGTGCAAACCTGGCTGTATCCCTGAGAATGAATGTCTGTTAACGGCTGAAACCCAAACTGCTGTTCATGTTAGCCTCACTCTCCTTAGGGCCCCGATAAGGATTCTGAGCCGCAAATCTGAGCAGCTAACAGTAAGCCAAGGGCGATTGGTCAGTCAACAAATAGTTCACTTGAGACTGGCTTTGTCAGTGCTACTGCTCCAGAGCTGGAGATGCAGACATGAGGCATGCTCAGTCACAGCTCCCTGGAAACCTGAAAGCTACTGCTGGTGAGACAGAAAAGAAGCTCTCCATGCCCAGACTGCAGACTCCACCTCCATGAGAGGCAGAAGCATAGTATTATGGGAGAGGAAGTTGAGGCTTCAGAGACAAGCTAGCAGAGCTGAGAGTCAGAGTTGCATTTGGTAAAGGTTGCTTGAGACCCGTTTAGTCTCGCTCTACTGTGAACTAGATGACTAAAATAGACAGAGAAAATAGCATCCTGATATTTAAATATATGATTACCCTTTCTTTATAAGTACTTAGCTGGAAGTGTCTTAGTATGAATACTAAAGCGAGTATCTGTGAATGTAGACCATATTGGAAACAGATTTACTGTCCCAAAGTGTAATGCTTAGTCAGCCATCTGATGAGATTTGAGCACTGAGCAGTTTGAGAGGGATGCATAGAGCTGTTTTATTACAAGATGCTGTTATGAGTTATAGCAGCTTCCCTTATGCTATACGGCTGTCGCCAAACAAGTTACATGAATATAAGCAGTTTTATTTGCAATTTTTTGCTTACATTTTCTTAGTGTATTCAGATGATGGCTTCTCACAGCCCTGCTCCTGTTACTGTGGCAGTCCTGGTAGATTGCTTTATTCTGAGCCAAAAGGAGTCTTTAGACATAGATGTAGAGCCATCCCCCAACATATACACACACCCCTTAAGAATATCCAGTGTTCCTGTTTACTGTTGCTATTGGCTTTTTTTTCCTTAAAGAGAAAGAAAAGAGGCATAGAATAAAATTTTCAAGTTTAAAGGATATAATGTGTTTATATAAGGAAAATAAGCATGAATTATTTGAAACAATTAAGTGACTATGGAATTGGAAGTTTGTATTTTAGGGTTAAGGGAATGTTTGGAATTTCACCTGATCAGAATTGAAACTGAAACAACTAACATAAAAAATTAATTTCATATATGAGATGTATCAGGCTTGATGGCTACATAGAAATTATAGGCTGGAAAATTAGTGTTGTTTCCTCTTGAATGTGTGGAAGCAAATCAGAGAAATTGATGACGTTAATAAAAATGATAATAACAGTAAATTAGTTTATACTAAATGTAAATGATTGTTAAGTTGGGACCTCAATGAACCCCAGACAACTAGGGACTGAGTTGAAAACCAGTTTGTTCTTATTTCATTAAGCATCCCTTAAATGAAATTAATTGTGCTATGCATAATTACAACAGTCTTTCTTCATCTCGATATTTGTTTGGGGAGAATTGTGTACTCATTAATGCTCAAGAAGGTTCAGAGTTTAGGGGACATAGGACTTCTGAACAATACAATGTAACCTGGCACCAATGAGGAAAATGTTGCACATGATGCCTGGTGGCTTTCAGATGATGTGTTTCAACTTTCAAGAGTAATTTGCGTAACTCATGCTATTTTATAGTTATAAAAGCAATTCATTGTCGTTGTAAAGAATTGAAAATAAACCTATGAAAAGTAAAATTAAGATAACCCATTGTTTTATCTTTCAACATAATCGTAATTAACATTGGCATATGTATTTTCTAGCCTTTTAGCTGCTGTGTGTATATGAAATGTAGTTTTAAAATTAGAGTGATGTGAATTGTTTATTTGACACCCACACTTTGTACTTACGGTCATTAATGCCTTTAAATTTTTTAAAATAGCTTTCTGAAATATGATTTCTTTAATAATCATGGAGCATTTTCATATAGATATATCTTTTATGGAATTTTTTCTTTTCAATGACACTGATTCTTCTACATTTTGTTATCACAATTCAAGAAACATTCCATGTTGATCTTTATTCATGTCACTCATTTCATCATAATGAATTAGTTTTATTTTAAAATGACAGAAATTTAGAAGTGTATAGGAGAACAAATAGAGTGGGTTTAAGATGTGTCTCTTTCAGGCTTGCATTTAGAATCTGGTGTGCACTGCAAAGCAATAATAAATTCTATTCACTTATCATCTCCTAAATCTATCACTAGCACATGTGATCATCTCAACATTCCATATTCTAAATGTGTCATTTTGCTCTAATTAGCAAATATAGTGATCATGGTATATTATTTGTAACCCAATTAAGAAATGAAATATACTGGTCATGTAAGTGTTTCAAAAATCTTTTCTATGGTCATTAAATCTCATAATTAAGTCAATCCTAACAAATGTAGAATTGTTCCATACATGAAGCTTAACAATGTGTATACATTACATACACTTAAATATGTAGGCCATATAAATTACATGTAACAGCTGGACATAGTGGTGCACACCTTTAATCCTAGGCCTGAGGAGGCAGAAGCAGGTGGATCTCTGTGAGTTCAAGGCCAGCCTCTTCTACAAATTGAGTTCCAGGACAGCCAGAGATGTTACACAGAGAAACCCTGTTTCAAAACACCAAACAATAAATGAATAGATAAATAAATCATATGTAACACTACATTACATTACATTAAAACAATAATTATGTTCATGAATATATAAAAATTGCATTATACATGCCACATTATTAGAAAAACTTATGCATATTCTTTAGCAATCTGACTAAATAACTATGTTTTCATCAAGTGACTTTAGAAAATCAGCAGCATGCCAGGCATGGTGGTTCCTGTTTGTAATCTCAACACTCAGGAGACTGAGGCAGGAAGATTATCTCAAGGCTTGCCTGAACTATATAGCAAGATTTTATTTTAAGAATAAATAAAAATATATAATAAAAAAGAATAAAAATAAGTAAATGCATAAATATTATTGATATGAAATATAAATAAGACATGCAGCTATCTGGTTCACTTGTCTTTGTGTGTTATATTTCCTCTGGTTTATCGATTAAAGTATGGTCCATAGTGCACAGATGCCCCAGAATAGATGAAAGAGAGCCAAGAGATAATGATAAGACTTGCTGGAGTTTTCTGTCTTATTCTGTGTTTGTCTGTGGGAAGCTTTCCACCTATACCACAAATCATCCCTAGGGAGGATAGTGTCTTGATATGAGAAAGGAACAAATACCAAAATGATGTCTGATCCCATGGGAAAAATAGGTCTTATGTGAAAATTAATCTCAGTGTGTTACAATGTTCACTACATAAACCTGGGAAAAAAGTAAAAGGCCCAAATAAAACCTCATGAAATGAGGCTTTTTCCTTCTGAAGTTATCTTTCAGAATCATTCTTTTACTTTATATTGAATTGTTCATTTACTTTTTTGTAGCCCTACCTAATTGATGATGTGTGACCATATTGTTTCCTATAGGCTCCATAGAGTAGCTATGTCATCTTCTGCCAGACAGGACACTGGCTTGAACCAAAGGCAAGGTGACAGCTTTGCCTTCATGAAACCATAACCCTTATTTTCTCTTCTAGAAATTTACATCTCAATTGGAGAGTTCCTTTTGAGATATATTATTTTTGCTCTCTCTATGCATGTGTGCGTGCGTGCGTGCGTGTGTGTGTGTGTGTGTGTGTGTGTGTGTGTGTGTTTGTATTGTTAGTACAGGAGGACATGCATGTTCAAGTGTGTGTGCAGGTCAGAGACTGATGTTCAATGTCAGATGGCTTCTTCCATTATTCTCTACCTCATTTTTGAGAAGTCTCTCACTGAACACAGAGTTCACCAATTTCTGCCATCCTACCCTACTAATGCTAAGGTTACATACATACGTGCTTACATTATATGGGAATTTCAGGGATCCAAACTCAGCTCCCCAGGCCCACAAACCAAGTATCTTACCAATGTAGTCTTCTTCTAAGACACTCTTTAGAGATAAATTCTAATCAATGCTTCAGGTCCAATACAAGCAGAGTGTAAAGATAGGTCAAATAACTTCATAGTCTACATACATAAGAATCTGTCACTAGCTCAGTGCCATTGACTTGAAAACTTATTTCCCCTCTTTATGCCTGAATTTTCTTTTGTAAATGAGGATATACACACGCAGGATCTTCAAGGACATTATGAGTTCATTCTGTGACTCTGTAGAGTCAACCCCAGCTCTTTGATTTCTCTTTGAATATATTTGGTCATCTTTATACTCCATAATCACTATTCAGAATGAAATCTTGTGGTAAGAGCACCTATATTTAAATGGACAAATGCAGGTGATTTCCATATTGAGATAACATTCTCCAGGTGTCCCCCAAAGAAGTTTCCTTTTTAAGTCACCTGCTTGCTACCCAAATGATTCTGATACAAGTTGGGGTGGTTTATAAATATCGAATGGCTGACCCAGCTCCATAACATCACCATAGTGTGACAAATAATACGGGGATGAAATAGCGCAGTTGCATAAATGTTCAGATGGATATTAATTATAACTTTGTGGACTGAAAAGTCTTTCTTTAGTTTTTACTTTCTGTGCTCTGGAAGAATTGGATGTTTGTTCTCCTATTATGCTTATCAGTAAATTCTTAATTTTGTGAAAGAAAAAAAAAATCCAGGGCAGCTACTTCCATTATCACTATCATCTGCTTGAAGCCTGAATTTCATTAAGTAGATTGTTAATAAAATGAGGAATGATACATCACAACTGCTGCAATGCTGCGTCTTCCAAAGTTAATGAAGAGTTATAATTTTCTAGACGACAAATTAAAAGGCTGTTAAAATGGTTGGTGAGACTGTCAACGGATTTAGCAACATTCCAATTAAAATAGGGCATTAAAGAGAATTAAAATCTTGAATTTGGAGAAATGAGAAAATATGTTTAATATGTGATTTAATATAGTTAGGATTCCTGGAATTTTCATGTTAGAGAGATAGATAGCATCTTAAAAATATCATGACACATTAAAAAGTTGGACATCACTACCTCATGCACTTTACAAAGCTGGTCAGTAATTTGCTTTCCTGAAACAGTGAAATTATATTTTGTAACTGTAACAGAACAATTATTACAAAATATTAACACAAAATATGTATACCATGTGTAATATCAATTTATATTGATATATACTTTCACAGATAACTCATTCATAACATGTTGTTTTTACTTTTTTCTCCTTTTGTAGTATCTGTCACTTTTATGAATATAATTTTATGTAAATTAATCAACTCTGAATGTTTTTTTCACTTATTCTTCAGTAGTATATATGACAGTATTTATCCCTTAATTCCTAAATATCAATTGTTAAAGTGATTACATAATTTTGTATCATCATGCCTTTAATATTGAGTATTTAGTCCTGTTACCTTTTGTATTCTAATAAATAAGATCCAGTAAAAATAATTCTATATACATTTAGAGGTAGTTCACAGAAATAGGATTAATGGATCAAAGAGGATTAATAATTTTGTGGCTCTTTAAACAGTATCAAACTGCTTACCAAATGACTTTTTTTCATTCCACATTATCACCAGTAATTTAATGACTGTTGTAGTTGTAATTCAACTACATATGGACAGCATTAAATTGCATCATTATTTTATAATCTTTGTAAAATAAATAGGTAAGATGATAGATAGCATATGGCTGTTAACTTTTTTGTCATTAACCTGACCTAAGAATTTCACAGATAATTAAATAACATGGCAATTTTTCTCTATTAATTTGGCTTTCTGTATTTTATTCTTTGACAGGCAGTAATAGACAAGTTGGCCCACATGTGATGCTGTAATTTTCTTTTATCATGTGTTTTAGATAGTCACAGAACTGAGAGTAAATAAATTTAAATCAAACAAAAGCACCCAAGGACTCAGTACAATTCCACAGTCAGAAATAATATTTAATTACAGAAGTATATTATTGTTAATAACAGGTATAATGAATATTGCTTTTTCAAATGGTTTTAAACATACAGATTGACTCTAACTATGTCAAATTTAGGAGCTATAAAATTCCTATTTCTTAAATAATAATGAGGAGGAATTGAGATGGGCAGAGAGCATTGTTAGTAGTGTATGTATGAGAAGTGTTTGTTTATTTCCTTGTTTACAGATATCATGAATATAAGCTTCATAAGGGCAATTATCTCATTTGTTCATTACAGTGCCCCCTGAAGCCAGTAGAACAATGCCAAGCATACAATAGGTACTTCATAAATATTTACCAAGTGAAGGAATGAATAAATGAATGAAATGTGAACTCTTGCAGCTGGAAACCTAAGTTCTGACTGACAAACCCAACCAAAAGAAAAAAGAAAAAAAATACACAATAATTTTACTATAGAGTTACATATAAGGAGCTCAGTATTAGACCCAAGATACCATGTATCAATGATGCAGGCATGAGGCAGCCAATGAAATTCAAGTTAATGCTGGGCCTGGAATGAGGCCTTCTTGGTTATCAGAATCTTCTAAGTACACTCTGAAGAGGGATTAAAAGCATATTCTACAAGGTCCTTGTATACCATTTTTACTCTGGTATGAAAATACATACATAGTAACATATGCATAACTACTAGTAGAGACAGTTAATGTCAACTGATAATTTTATGTGCTTTTTAATTATATTGACTTTCTTAATTGACTGCAATGTACACAATCCTGAAATTATAGTTGCTAGATTATTTGTGTTGTATTGGCCAGAGTTATGATATTTTACAAAAAGCCATAATTATGTTTTTCTAAATGTGTTGGGGGAAATCAGTGTAGCATACAATTGTGCCACTCCAGCCATACCCAGCACACTCTTGGCACTAATGTCAGCTTCCAAGAGGGTTTTCCCTTACTTTTCCATTGATTACTTTTCAGCCTTATAATAAAAACTCATTTTGATAACTTTTGAAGAATCATCAACTTTTGCCTTTTCCCCAGCTAAACCACTGGATTTCTTAACTTAAAATGGCCTTGGCCATCAAAGGCAGCAGCGGCTTCCTCTGAACAGTCATCTGCAGCTGGCAAGGACTCTCAGTCAGCTCCACATTCTTCCTGCTCCACGAATGGCCTTTGGTGTTTTGCCTTTGAAATCACTTGATTTTATTTTTATATTTAATTCTTTTTCATTTTCTAAAACTTGCCTTTTTCATCCTACGTCAAATCAGCACCAAACTGTCTCTTTGGTAGTTATGTATCGCCCCACTGCTTTTATCTTCCCACAGCACTGAGAATCATGATGACAAAGGGAACCAGGAACTGCTCAACTCATCAAACCTCCAGTTAATCACTAAGAGAATTCAGCTCGTTTGCCATTTACCCTTCCACCAGAAAATGGAATCCTGAACATCTCTCCATTATTTCTTTTGTGTGTTGTGCTCGATAAAAATTTTCCATATCTCCATCTCTGCAACTGTGCTGTCAAGGGCACTGCCTGCCATTGTGATTATTGCCAATATCACTGAATTAAGGCAATCAGGCCACATTCATTGCATATCCTTGCTGCAGAAGCTGAAACCACAGGTGACATTGCAATGCCTGGTAATGGCCATTTCAGTGTCGGTTTCCTGTTCTTTTCCTAAAGTGCATTTGCTCTCGCTTTTCCTCCTTGCCTGCTGAGATCATTGTGTGGGTGTGAGTGTCTGAGGGCTCAAGTTGATAAGTTGCAAAGGGAAAGGTGGCGGGTGGGGGGAGGCCACACAGCTTGAATAAATAAATGCATAAGAATATATGGTGCTCTAGCAAGCCCTGCTGCCATGTCTCCATCACTGCACATGGATGTCCTTATAGATTAACTTCAGCATCAGGATTCTGAGAGCAGGGAAGCAAAGGGAGCATCCGTGGGAACTCCCTAAAGCGGAGCCAGTTGTGACATTCTGAATTCTGAAATTGCAAACCCACAGTTCAGTAGGTTGCAGCAACACAGAATGCAGATGGCATGTTCCTTTGGATTGTCAGTGTGGTTCTACAGTGTATATAAATGGCTCAGGTTCACTCCTGGTGGGTCTGTCACTGCCTTTTAACACCAATGTGTCAGTAAAGCCATGTTGCAGTGACAATCATGTGTTGGTAATGGGGCTCAGAGGAGAATACCTTGGAAAAATTTGAAATTAACCATTTCAGAATTGAGGAATCTTAAATGTGTTTCAACAATACAGAAAAGGAGGGTGTATTGAATTTATCAGGTTATACTAGCAACTCAGACACAGGGAATGTATAATATAAAATTGAAGAGCAGATGAAATTGCTTATTCTCCCCTTCCCATTTAAAAAAATATGAATGCATGTTTCCCCCAAAAACATGAACAAAATGAGATAGGAGCTGGTTACAACCAAGTCAATGATTAAACCATTGTCTTTTCATTTGTAAATACCGACAATAGAGTCAGAATAAATACAGGGCTCTAATTAACCCTGTCTTTGCTCTATCAGAACTGGTCTATACTAGTTTTCCAATCGCATCTTGGGCAAAGGCCCTAGTTTCCACAGAGAAATCTTCCTTCTAAGCATTTCATTTCCAGGAAAATTGGTTCTTCTTTCCCCACAGTCTCTCTGACCAGTTGAGAGAGTTAAATCCTGTCCATTTATGATATTATATGTTCTTCTTTCTCAAACTCATCAACTTCTTTGCAACAAAAGGTCAACATTGATACCTGTGTGTGTCAGCGATATGCTTCTGACAAAGTCAGTAGACAGAAGAACAATGAGAAGACAGACAAAACCCCGTTGAATTAGAAAAGTGACTGTAGGTCTGGAAAATGCAAATGATATGTGAGTTTTCTCTATGTAAAAATATAGATTTAAAAAAATTTCCTTATGTAGAAAAATATAGAGATTTAATTTTACCTAGCCATGGATAATGAGTTAGTCAATTTAAGAAGGAAAGCTTTACAAAGGTCCTATTGGTCAAAAGAATTTTTTCTTTCTTCTTTTTTTTTTTTTTATTTTACATGTCGATCCCAGTTCCCTCTCCCTCCCTCTTATCCTCTCTACCCCTTCACATGCACCCTGACCACCCTCCTCTCCCATCCCCCACCCCCATTCCACATGTAGGGCTATGCTATCCAGATGGGGTCATATAAATCTGTCAAGACATTTGAAGTAGGGACTAGGACATCCTGGTTCCACTGTCTAAAGTCCCCTGGACTTCTCAGTCCTTCTAGCTGAGATCCATATTCAGGGGGTCTGAGTCAGTCCCATGCTAGAATCCAAGCTATCAGTCTGGGGATGGGGAGCATTAGCTCCTCCTTGTTCAGGTCAGCTGTCTCCATGTGTTTCTGCAACCTGGTCTTGTCCTCTCTCTCTGCATCTGGATTCTAGTTCGACTCAGTGTTTAGTTATGGGTGTTTGCTTCTGTTTAGTCAAAAGATTTTTAAAGCCAAAGTTTAATTTTCACTCTCGCAGAGTGTTCGTAGTATGTGTAGGGTATATTCAATATAGGTAAGAATCAGGTATCTATATCTGATTTTTATGTGTATGATCTTAGTCAAGTTTATTAATTTATTAATTTGAAGGAATCTTTTAGTTTTTTTTTCTGTTTTTTTTTTTTCATCTGGGATAATACTGCTTTATTTTGGTTTCTTGTGTCACTTAACACAGAGAGACCTTTCCCAAGATTTTAGAATCTGTCACTTTTGAAGACCTCATTCAGAGTTATTAATGATCAAATTGGTTTTCTTTACTAGGACATCCTAGAAAAACAACACAGGAAAAAGAAAACACAATCTAATTTTGTCTGTTTCTCTACATTTTTAAGGACCATTCAGAAATGATGATTTGAAGTCCCGAGATGGTTAATGTCAGAATGAAAACAATACAATTTAACTTAACCTTTCTTGCTTTAGAGTTAGAAACATGTCCAGGAAACTTGAGGAAATGACCAATCCCATGGTATGCATCTGTGTGAAGGAAGAAACCATGTCAGGATGCATGGTAGTCTCCAAACCTATGTTGTCTCTCCTATTCTACATGACTTCTAAATGTGTTATACTTATCAGGCTTTTAGTTGTGGTGACAGATGTGAAAGAGAACCAATTTGAAAGAAGTTGTTTTCATTTTGGCCCATGGTGGTGCTTGGTATCTGAGAGAAGAATATACTAAAGGAGAAATGGGACAGAGAAATAGGAGGAGCAGGCACAAGATAAACTCCTTAAGGGATTTCTTGGGTGACTCACTTCCTCCAGTAAGTTACCATCTCCTACATCTCCTAGTTTGTTCTGTCTCATAGAAACATTGTCCAATTATGACTCTGTTTAAAATAATGCATCCAGTAAAGAGATGGGAGTCCTCATTTATCAGTCACACCTCAAAAGCTATCAAAGATGTCTTGGACTCCTGAGCTTTGGGAAGACATTGCAGATTTAAACCAGAACATGTACTAACTTTAAATTATCTGGACTTTGTTTTTTGTTTTTTATAAATACACTGAACTCAAAGTCAGCTTCGTTTCATGTGCTAATGTGCCTAACATCTATAAAATGAATGGAAACAAGGGATTGATGGGTATGTGTAATATAAGCATTTGGAATAAGCAAGGCCACTGTTATATTAAATATAATAGACAGTCTATCTTTGACCATCAAAATATTTATAAACCTTTCTCTGGTATATGTCAAGCACTCTGGTGGCAATAATAATGGGTAATAGGTGCTGAACACTCATGGCTCTGTGTGCTAGAGGTTAAGAACTTACTTTAACATAACTAATATAAATTGGTTCTTAGGAAGTCCCAATTTTATTAGGTGATGAAAAGTCATGGTCAAAGGCAATATACATCCTCGCCTATGTAATAGGGCCTATGAAGATACAGCTTTTGGGAGAAGATTGTGCTTCTGGAGTGCAGTTGATGTTCAGTAAAATATTTCTTTACTGATACTTTACTATCTTTAATAGATAGGTATATACTCAATTGTAACTAAAATGTGTGTGAAAAAAGGTAAGCACTCCAGCTTCTCTGTGTAGAATAAAAAACACAGCAAGAGATAACCAGGCCTTAAAATGTGCTTAATTCAAGAAAGGCACGACTATACTGGTTATTAAATAAACAAGTAGATTCTCATTTAAGGGACATCTCAAAGTCTTGCCTCCCTTTAATGGACACAATAACAATGCCCTAGATGTGCATATTTTTCGGATTGTCAGATAATCCATTCATTTTTAGGAATATTAGAGAGAAAACCCCACTCTAAAAGATAATAGTCAGAAAACCCTAGAACACACCATCTACCATGCTTGGTCTCTGTTTAGCTTTTTTAAATAGCTTCCTTAAAAAGACCATTCATGTACTTTTTGAGTATTTAGATTTAGTGTCCCTAATATAAATTTAACACTTTAAAAAATTCACTTATGAGCAAGAAAGAGCTAGAAAGTTACTATGTAAGTTAGAGAGATTTTTATTTAAAAAAATCAAATACACTTTTCTGGAAATTAAAGTGCAATTCTAGCTAGCTGAGATACCTGTTCCAAAAATGGAAAAATTTTTAGTCTAAAAATAAAGGGTACTCATTTATTTAGTCTAGGTAACAAACAGGCAAAGAAAAAAAATAACACCACACTTGGGGGCCAGATACAGTAGAATGTTAAAGGAATTGGGTCCCATTCTTGAAGCCCCCAGCCCATTCCCTCCCACCCCCCAGTTTTTCTTCCTTGAGGCTGGCAAGCCTGATTGACCTAGAAGTCATTTTGAAGCTAATTGTATGTGAAATGGAGACATTTTCCACCTTCTTCTAATATGAGCCTTATAGAATTTATTAGCATCTTCTGGGGTGAGAACATTCCCCCCCCCCCAGGAATATACCTACTTTAACTTTATGTGACTCTGCTTTCCCTGCCAACATCATGGCCTTTGTTCCAAAGCAGAAGATGAAGAAGGCCTCTTATACCAGGCAATCATTTTGCTCTTATCCATTTCTATTTCTTACAATGCTCAGCTTGCTCCCCAGCTAACCCTTTGGTTGCTTCCCATTTATATCTGCCTAGACCTCAATTTCTTTCCTGAATTTTTTTTTTTTTGATATAATGCTATTGGCCTGGTACTAGTTTCTTATCAGCTAGCTCTGTCTTAAGTGTTAACCCATTTCTGCTGATGTATGTATTTTCATGTGGTCTTCTCTTACCAGGGAGCCGGCCAACATTCTGCTTTCTCCAGACTCTCCATGCTGATTCTCAATGTGTTATTTTTATGCCAGCTCCTTTATGATACTCACAGAGGTGCTGAATGGTGTTTCTTGAAAATAATTAACATCTGTAAATGGCCTACTATATGTTGTAATTTAGCCTCTGATACACTTGGAGTTTCATTCTGTCACTCTTATCCATCTTTAACATGAGAAAGTAAATTAGCATTTCTTTCTCTGGGAAATGCCACAAAGTCTGATAGGAGATGTCATTCTGTAAATATGTTTCTCTTATTGGTTAACATATAAAGCACTGTTGGCCTATAGGAAAGCAAGATAGGTGGGACTAGGAGACAAGGAGGATTCTGGGAGATGGAGTCAAGATGTAGGGATGTGAGAGATGTCCAGACACTTTCACTGGTAAGATAAGACCATGTAGAATCACTTAGATTGATAGAAATGGGTTAATATTTAAGACAGAGCTAGCTAATAAGAAATGCTAATAACCGGCCAACAGTTTCATAATTAATACAGTGTCTCTATGTGTTATTTGGGCTGATGCACCTGTGGGACCAGGCTGGCAGGAAACTGCTCATAACAAAAGTCACTTAGGCTCTCAGTTCCAGTAGACTTCATTCAGATCTCACCACACAGTGCCATGAATGGGTGACCTTGGTGTGGGGTTTCACTGTATCTTTCCCTCATCTGCCCAATATGTAGAAGCTGTTTCCTTCAACTATAGGATTATGAAGATCAAATGCTCAGCTCAGTGCTGAAGAAATATTGATGTCTTCTCCCTCCACTCCTTTTCACCCTCTTCATTCTTCCTCAGAGGCACAAATAAGGCATCACTGGCCAAAAGAAAAACAAGAGGGAATCAAGGATTAAGTGATTAAAACTAGAATTTTCCTTTGATGTACTTAACCAGTGGGTCATTCAAGGTACTTCACAATTTGCTGAGAGAACCATTAAACACCATTAGTAGGTCATCTGCCACTGACTTCAAAACTATAGTCTTTAAAACCCGGCCAAATAGGGAAATCATCTTAATAGCTCTGATAGCTTTGATATAGGCCACAAGGCCATATGACAGATGCACTCACCGGCTCATAAATACTGTGCTGATTCTTTTAGTGATTATAATTTGTAGAATAGAAATTGTTATGTGTTCTGTTGTGTAATATGATATAATTTTAAAAATGTAAAACCAAAGCAGGGGCATTTTGGCTAAGTGGCTGTACATCTTTATGTACTAGGTTGAACACAATTCAGTTTATTCTAGTCTCATCTAAATGATTCTCACATCATAAAGTGCCTGCTTATTGTTTTCTGTTTTTTTGTTTGTTTGTTTAAAATTTGAAAGAGTAGTTCAATACATGCAGCTGGATCAAACTTTTGAGACTATCTTTTCTTTTAAAATATCTTTTTTTGTATAATGTATCTAATCCCAACTAAGGCTGCACCATTACCTTCATTCTCTCCAGTGGTAGTCTGGGGCACATACAGTACAAGGAATTATGGTTCCTCACTTTCAATCCCAGAGGCTGAAGTATAGGCTATATTTGCCATGTTTTCACATCTTTCACAACCTGCTCTTTATTGGTATAAGGGCTACCTGAAATGTGCCCAAGAATGGTATGAAGCTGGGTGCCACCATTCCACACATCACCTGGGTCAGAGAATAAAAACCTGGATCTGGATGAAGCAATTGGTCTTCAGTGCTCTGGCTTGCATAAATATGAAAATAAAGAATTTGAAAAATACCTTTCCAACCTTTAGCACTGCACCTGTGGGAAAAGGGGTTGTCATGGTTTTCGTCTACAAACATGACTTCAAGAGTTATTTTATTTTTAGCAAATCACCCTTTTACAAGCAGCAACAGCAACAGCAACAAACACCTAAATAGATAAATACACATCTAGATCACCTAAGTTATAAAGCACTTGATTTATTTAGCAAGTCCAAATTAATAGACTCTGATCTTCAGCATACATACTTAACTTTTCCTAACTTATCTAGACCAAATAAGAGCTAAAAAATAAGAGCTTCATCCTTGTGCTGTAGGTAAGCAAGGTTCACATGATAGATGTGTACAATTAATCTGTGACTGTAGATCATGAGAGCCTATGCTGACTTTTATAGGACTAATATTTACATGTGCATTATATGCTATATATAATTTATTTATATAAGCTATTATTAATATTCCTATTCCTGAAACAATAGATGCAACTCTGTGACCTCTGAATATGTAACACTTCCGAGTTTTTAAAATTTAATTTCTTTGTAAAATCCAATTAGTTACTTACTCACTGATAACAAAAAATATATATTCATTGTTTCAAAGAACCATATAATTCAAAACAATCTAAAGAAAGTTACAATTTTCTAGAATTCCAGAAATAACAATTGTAACAATTTTTATTACATATTTACACATTTCAAATATCCTAAAGACACAATCATTTGTTACTAGAGTATGTTGCTGCTACAATTTACCTTCTAACCAAAATTATGGAGCAAAACAATTCTCAAGGTATGATCTACAAATAATATAAATGACATTTGTCAATATGAGGAAAATGTCAACAAATTGTCTACCTGAAACTTTCTGAGTCAAAAACTCCTAAGACAATGCTCAGTTTGCTGGATAGAAACAGCCATGTGACTGTGCTCTTGTGAGTTCAACATGGAGAGCTCTTGCCTAACTTAATGACATGAGTTTCAATTTATCTGCACTGTGAACCTCATTGGATTATGTGAAAATGACCTCTCTTCTATGATTCACCTATGAGAAACATCAAATAAGATTAAATCACTCTATTGGGGTGGGGATGTCACAGTTATTAAGGTCACAATGCATTTATGGAGAACCTAAGGATAAAATTGAAATAAGTATGTGATCTATGGGTAAATAGAAACACAAATACATCTACAAGAAGTTGTTTTGTTTTACTTGAAATGCCTTAAATACCAATCACAAGGTTTTCAATATTTAGGCACATTGATCCTAAGGACAATGAACTCATACACATTGTAGGGTAGAGAATCTTTGTGAGATTCCAGACTCCATGCAGTGTCTGGAAAGTGTTCTCCGCGAGTGCATTGCTTACCCTGACCAAACTGGCAGAGGTTGCAAACCTTGTCTTTCCTTTTTGTTTCAATGCAAGTCCTGTTCTAGCAGCCCCTGCTGATGGTCAAGTGTAGTGCAAGCCTAAGTCTTACCCTGTTCTAACAGCCCCTGCTGGAAGTCAGGTAGTACAAGTCCTGTTCTGCCAGCTCTTGCTGGAAGTTAGGTATAGTGGTGTTTTGTTAGCTATAGTGCAATCCCTTGTCACTTCTGCTCCATGGTTTTAAAATCACCTTAAATTGAGAATGAATTGCTATTAAAAACTTTCAGCCGTTTCCAAAAGATTTTTAAAAATAAGCCAATAAAATAAAATAACGCAATGATAATATTTAAGTAGGAATATTACAGCAAATAAATTCTTAGAGGTTTACTGCTAATGGCCACTTGACATTTTTAAATCAGGTATTACAGTAAATCACTGAAAATTAGCCGATAAGAATTTATATTCATCTATTAAAGTGATTCTTACAAATAAGTAAATATGATTTAAATATCATTTGAATAATTCTAGCTAGAGCTCAGGGCAGCAAATGTTTTATATAGGTTTGCTGTCATTTTAGGTCAATTAAAATAGCATCTACTGTAGATCTGCTAACATTCAGGAAGTGTGGTGGACCCACAGAGAAGAAAACTTAACTGCTTCGATCAAGTTAAGTTACTTTCCTGCATGGAGTCTATCACCCTTTACCATAGGAAAACCTCTTTTTTGTCTTTATAACAGTTCACAAAGGAGAGTTATAATGAGTTTTTGGTTAGAACTTAGAATGGGCCTTGTAGCATGAGTTTTAATTAGTCTTAATAATAAAAGTCCAGAGTCAGATATCAGGGTACATGCTGAAAGATTAGAGAAGTAAATGAGCCAGAGACTAGAAAGACGTCTTACCTCTACCAAATCCTCAAACCAAATGTGCAATCCTGTCTTAAGGAATCCTCAGATTGAATGCTGGTCTTAATTATATTGTGTGTGTGTTTTTTTTTTTAACTTAAACAAAAGAGCTGTACATTGGTTGCTGGTATATATGAAAAGCAGTGGCATATATTTGGATATTTTGTATTTATTCATTCTGCACATATTTATCATACTTTGTCAGTATCTCAAACACTATTCTAAATAGAACAGATAACAACAGTACATTAAATTCTTTGATGTACTGAACTTGAGTTTTGTAGTCGGGGTATTCAGTGGTGAAACTAGAGATAAAAAGATGTTGTAGATGTTAAGCTATTAATGACAACAAAACCAGAACAATGGTATAGAAATAGGATCTTTGGTATGGAATGAAGGAAGGAACCAATACATGGAGTGGTTTGAGAAGACCTCTCTGAAGTGTGGCATCTGAACTGGCATGTAAAAGAAACATAGAAGCTTAGTCTGTGGCCGTCAATGTTGGAAGTATTATGGAGGAATGTCATCAGTATTCAGGCCTGACATTAGTGTAGTTCAAGACTAAAGCAGCCAATGTGGCTGGGCTTTGTTGGACAAAGCAAAGAAATGGTCTGTTAAGATGGCCTGAATGAGGAGAGGAGGGTGTAGTCTGATGCTTTTAAAGGCTAATGTTTAATATTATAATGAAAGAAAAGTCAGTACAAGTAATTGTGGCAATATCTATTTTATTGTTAATTTTCTGAAAGAAACACAGCATATTAGTACTTTTTCAATACTCTTTTTAGAACCCAAGTCTCTTCAGACACACTGAGTTTAGGTAGTAGAAAAAAACTCAAGCATTATACTTGGCTATGAGGTAAATTCAAGGAAGATTCATATGTGAAGAGTACTAAGTCTCAAGTTTCCAAGCAACTGGAGAAAAGAGATATTTATAATTACTTATCACATAAAAAATTGATGAAAGAAATTCTATATTGGAAGCCTAAAGGAAAACCAGAAAGTCTGAATACTATTAAACATTTATTCTACAAATATTTTTGATTGCCTGCCACATATCAGAAAGGATGTAATAGTAAGAAAATGCACATAACTTTTGCTCTTGTATAGTGTGGGCTCCATTTTGAGAGACA
The DNA here is from genome assembly GCF_943737965.1 of Phodopus roborovskii. Lineage (NCBI taxonomy): Eukaryota > Metazoa > Chordata > Mammalia > Rodentia > Cricetidae > Phodopus > Phodopus roborovskii. The sequence goes on from NW_026126407.1 coordinate 41,646,737, forward strand.
GAAATTAAAGCTTTAATATAGTCAAAATTTGGATTCCATGTAAAGGATGGGAAATGTCAGCATTTGAGATAATCTTTGGAAGTAGTAACTTGATAGAAGCCAGTTGAATGTATGAATGGTGATTAGTGCACATACAAAAAGATTGAGGGAAGTAACTTAGCAATGAGGCTCAGGAAAAGCCTTTTGATGGCTCCTTTTGAAGGCTTTCCACAGATCTGTGGTCAGACAGGTAAAAGCTGATCATTTAAAAAGACTAAGGTACTTGGAATGGTCCATTGTGTAAAAGCTCTTGCTGTCAAGCCAGAGGTCCTGAGTTTGATTCCCAATACCAGCATAATGGAAAGATAATGGAAGGAGAAAAGAGACTCCTATAAATTGTCCTCTGACTTCCACATTTGTGTGTGCTCTCTCTCTCTCTCTCTCTCTCTCTCTCTCTCTCTCTCTCTCTCTCACACACACACACACACACACCTTTTTTTTTTTTAAAGATTGGGTGATAGGGTGATTTCTAAGTTAAGGAGCCAGCTTGTAAATATTCTGCTGAAAAGTAAGTTATAAAATAGAGTAAAATATTGCCAGTGAAAAAGAGTTAAATCACCTTCCAGGTGAGTATGTGAGTCATTACAGAATCTCATATGTTTGAAAAAATTCCTAATCTCTATAAGGCAAATGATGAGATCATAAAAATAAAATGATTTTTGTGATGATGATGTGCTAAATTATATTTTAAATTCATGTTGGTTTAGGCTGAAGTGGTGAGGTTGCAAATGGCATCAAACAAATGAATATAATGTGTGTGTATATTTTAGTGAGCAGATGTGTATTTTCCCTTCCAATTTTATAAACTAAAACTTTGAAGAATTTTCTATAAGACCTAATGACTCCACGTGTTTTATCATGCTAAATTTCTGTACTTTTCTATTATCCTTATTTCTTAAATCTAAGCTGGCCTGCTCACTACATTCAGACAGAAAATTCTTTTTCTACCTCATTCCCTATAGGGACATTCCTTTGCTCTGGGATCAAATGCCATACCCCCCCCCCCACAAATAACTTCTTTCTTACTGTTTTGTGTTAATACACTTGAAGAACCAAAATCTAGGCAATTTATTAACAATTATTTTCAGAGTTTGGGAGTCTGTGAAGTTTGAACGTCACAGTGAGTAACAGGTGCTTCTAGTCCAAGCCTTCTTACTACATCACACACTATGAAGAGAACCACATGGCAAAGAAAGTAGAGCATGCAAGTTCAGGTTAGGTTTCTCTTCCTGCCACTGCCCTGACAGGGCCCAATTCCATGACCTTATCCAATCTCAGTTGCCTTGTGCAAAACACAAAAGGATTAATGGTGGTACACCCTAGTACTCAGTGGGCAAAGGCATGGATATCTGGAGTTCAACCATCCTGGGTGATATAATGAGTCTTACCTATACAAAACAACCAATAAGCCAACCAAACAAAAATATAGAGGAATCACTTTTCAAATTCTGGGTTACACATTGAAACAGAACAATTTTCCCTAGTCACCTGCCTAAATGTCTAAATCAATGGTTCTCAACTTTCTTAATGATGCAATGCTTTAATATAGTTCCTCAGGTTGCAGTGACTGCCAACCATAAAATTAATTCATTGGTACTTCATACCTATAATTTGCCAATGTTATGAATTGTAATGTCAATAGCTGATATACAAGTTATCTGATATATGACTCCCAAAGAGTTCATTACCCACAAGTTGAAAACCACAAGTTGAAAGCCTTTTAAATGAATTTTATCTTTTTTAAAAAAAAATATTTATTTATTTATTTATTTATTTATTTATTTATTTATTTATTTATTTTGGTTTTTTGAGATAGGCTTTCTCTGTTTAACGGCTCTGCCTGTCCTGGAACTTATTCTGCAGACCAGGCTGGCCTTGAACTCAACAGAGATCTGCCTTTCTCTGCCTCCCGAGTGCTGAGATTAAATGCATGGTTTACTACCACCTGACTGTACTTTATTGTTTTTTTCTTCTCTGTTTGCATTCTCATTAAAACATGAAAATATAGAGGACCATCTTGTGTTTTTTTTTTCATTAAGATATGCATGATACCTAAATTAATATCATTGCTTTGTTATGTGTTAAGTGAATAACCACATGATAGTACTTGTCACATAGGAGTTATGTCTTTCAGAATAAATGATGCTATAATAACTAAAGTGAACCAACCTTGTAAGATAAGGTAGCATTGCCCCTATTGCCTCCATGGAACAGCATTCTCTGTGTGATGATCCTAAGTAGATCAATATAGGGACAATCCAAAGACTGTTGAGTAGATTGTCAAGAAGTTTGGACTTAATTGACATTCATCAGACACCTTTTAAATACATAGCTGCCATCTCCATCTTATGTTTTATGTTAGTATTAATAAAAACCTATGATGGAAGAATTTTGAATGGATAATGAATGGAATTGGTCAGGATATTACTGAGTGAATATTGAACAATAAATTACTAAATGAATATACTACTTTGCTTCAAACTTTTCAACTGGGAAATGGGAAGAAAGGAAAAGTCATAAAGGACACAAAGGTTGTTAAAGTCAACTAGACTTAGGATTTTCTTGATTTTCTTCCTCTTCAAAACAATTTCTTTAGTCTTTCATATCCCAGATTCTTTAGTTGTGTTGCACATTGAAATTCACCTTGAGTATTCTGTTGCCCTTAAATTCTAGGTTGAAAAAGACCCTCTGCTACCTTATAGCGTCAAAGAGCATTATAGATTGAGGCCCCTGAAGAGCTGCTTCATTGTGACAACCAGCCTTAACTAGACTGATAAAAGGCTGACTTTGTACTTGCCAAGTACTTATAGTTGTAGAATCAGTTTGGTGTTAGTCACGGAGGATTCCTGTTTCACCATTTAGGTTTAAAATAGGCGTTCTGTTCACTAAAGGACAGTTAGGGATAAGACAGCTCTGGATGTGAATTCCAGCTTGTCTCAATCCTGTGCAGCGCTCTGATGTGTTCAGTACAATACAAGCTGTCTTTTCCTTGGGGTAGACACAAAGCTCTTAGAACCATTCCAGCTCCATATGAGCAAGAATTCCAAAATGTGGATAAGTTTAGCAGAGGTTCATCTCTCTGTCATGAGAGAACTTTGAGCAAGGGAACTGCCCATTATATACTTGGTGCTTCCTTTCACTGAGAGTTTAGCAAATGGGTACCACACATCAGCTAGTAACAGAATTAGATGGGGTAGTAGATTTTTTTTCACAGTTTAAATTAAATTATATAAAACAGAGACCCTAGGAATAAAATAACAGTTTCATTTTCTCCCAGAATACATTTCTATATCCCCTGATGCCTCGGGGTCCTACAGGAACACTCCACCTTTTCTTGTAGAGTATTCCTAACATTGTATCCTATGTTATGCTGACTGTAGGAACTCAGTTTCATTCATCAATCTTCTTTGATTTGGTCTTTGCTAATATATACACTGGAGTCTTATTGTATTTTATTTATTGAAGGGTTTTATTCATAGATAATTTGTTTAAATCCTTCTTAAATGTCACTTACAATGAATAATTGCTTCAAATATTTATATATAGAAGCTAAAATGGAAGAACAACCAGCAACTCAATCAAGAGGAAAACAGGTAGGTGACATACTGAAGAATAACCACACCCTTTTTCTTTAACATGTGAGTGTGCTCACAGAGGCACAGGCATTTCAAGGATCTCCATCTTACCACTCTGAGAAAAGGGGTTCATAAGATGCTCTAAAATTAGCTGCTTTCTTTGTTGAAACTATGAGAAAAGCAGGGTAACCCCTTTCCATTTGAATGATATATTTCAAAACAATCATGAAAACAATAGTGAGGAATATAACCGCATAAAGGAACCAGCATTGAAATGAGTGTGGTTAAAGGGGGAACCCACTAAATGTGTGTACCACTGAATCAAGCTGCATATAATTATTGTAGAAGACAACATAGCAGCAGAGAATGTGGATAATGACTTGTCAGAGCCTGGGTGGTAGGGAAGTAATGACACAGGGTACATTTACTCCTCCATCACAATGTAGCATTGAGGGGGCACCTGGCATTAAATACTGTATTTACAGAAATGCAGTAAAAAAATCAAGATAGCATTTAGTATATTGTTCTTATACAAAAGAGAAAGAAGGAAAAGAATTGCCTTTATCGACCAACATATTCCAATTATGATGTTTTATTTAAATAATCACAAATGGGCAATTTGTTCAAACTTATTTTTTGTACTCCCAGCATGAAATAATCCCCCATCCACTCAACTTTTTCTATGAATCTAAGATGGGATAAGTAGAACCATAATTACAGAAAGAAAAATTTGGGGCGTTGCAATTGCAGTGCACAGTGTTGGGGTATTCACTTCCACGACCTCAGCGCTTTGACTTGTCTTTGTTGCGGCGCTATTTCCCTTCACTTTAGCTACCGTTTCTTTATGGTATTTCAAATTAATTATCAATACCTTTTATGCCTTTTTATGTTTTTGTTCCACATTTGTATGGGCAGCTCTCACTATTCTTTGTCAAAATTGCTTCCTTTGCATGTGCATCTGAACTCGATCATGGTGAGGGTTTCTTTACTGGGAACTGCACCAGGGATGGGGAAGCAGGCTTGCTCACCCTAGAGAACAGCTTCATCGCTACTAAACCAGAAGCCTCCATATTGCTGGGGACAGTCAGAAAATGAGAATTCACCAATGCATGGTTCTGCCCCAGTTACATCCCCATGAATGTCATAAACTCCTTCTTTGGGATTCTTAATGTGACCTGTCACATCAGGAATATCCTGTGTAGTTTTTTATTTGCTTCTACTGGGTTGAGTTCATAAACATTAATCACAAGAAAACCAATTAACTCAAGGAAGCAGCAAATAGGTGAGCATTTATGAATTGTTGGTTCAGTTGGTTAACTTTGGTCTTCCATTTCCTACACATTATAACAAAATAACAGAATTCTATTCAAAGAGGAAGCCAAACACAGGAGGTACCAGAGAGACACCATGGTGATTCCCAAATTGAGGACGCAACTGAGCCTCAGCGTTACATGCAAATAAAAGTGTAAAATCAGAAGTTTGTTTAAGGATAATGTGTCTTTTGATTTTTTTAAAAGTGGATGCACATTTAAGCCTAAGATGCAATAGTGCCTGTAATAAGGATTCGATGTGGATCTATAAGCCACTAACAAAGATAAAAGAAATATTGTAACAGTGATATGAGCAGTAAGTAAAATGGATGGAGATAGAAAAGGTAATTAGAGGGAGCCCTTCCAAAGGAACAGGGAAATTAGACTAGATTCCTAATGAGTTATCAAGACCAATCAAAGAAAATGGAATGGTGGCTTGCTTTCTTCATGCTCCTTGGGTGGCACTTCACCACTTTCTTTAGCTGCAGAACCCCTAGAGCCTCTGCCTTCATCCCTTTGCTTCAGTTCACCCAGATGTCAAAGAAGACGAATGATTACAGCCCATTTAAGGAGTTAATGTCCTCACTCCTTTTATTTTACATGGTTTTATTTTCCTTATTTAGTTTATGTGCATTGGTATTTTGTCTGCATGCATGTCTATGTGAGGGTGCCAGGTCCCCTGGAACTGTGGTTACAGACACCTATGACCTGCTGTGTGGGTGCTGGCTGGGAATCAAACTGGGTCCTCTAGAAGAGCAGTTAGTGCTGTTAACTGCTAAGCCATCTCTCCAGCCCCTCTCATAAAGTTCTCAAAGCTAGTATATAGGCAGTGTTGGGTATGGTTTCATTTTACCACTGAAGAAACAGACACTGTGACAAGCTAACTAAGAAGCCATAGCCTTTCCCCGGTCATTGTCTTCCTTTATCTTTTTCCTTTTCCCCCTCCCTTTTTGTGGTGCCAAGGAACAAGACAGGCAATGACTTACATTAAACAAGCACCACACTAAAAATAATTACAAAGAAATAATGTGTCCCTGGACCAGATAATGTAGGCCATGTTTGATGGTGGGCAAATGATAGCATAACAGCTTGGTAGAGTAGTTACAATAGGATAAAAGGCAACATGGTCGTTGTTACTTTCCAGTTGTAGCTGCTGTGGCTGTTTACTGATGTTCATCCTTCCTACTCTCTTCTCACCAGGTCCAGTGATGTAGAGTAATCCCCATGACAAGGAAGGGATGCTTTAAGAGTTAAGTCTCTAAACAGCAAGCCTGGAATAAAGGTGTTCTCTTAAACTGTGAAAGGTTTAAATGTTCTTGAGAGCTTTTAAAACATTTTCCCCAAGCTTATGCATCCTGCGGTCACCTGGGCTTGATGTTGTACAGCACTAGAATCAGAGGAAATGGATTCAATGGAGTTATTATGAAAATATTAAGTCAGTAGCCTTGGTAAGATTATGAGTGTGCTAATAATTTAATTTTATAGTTGTTGTTTACCATGTGCCAGTTACTTAAGTGCTTTTATGAATTGCTTTTCATTGTTCCTTCATGATCAGCTTAAGCACAATTTTTTTCTTTATCCTCATTTTGGCAATGGGAAAATGGAGATGAAGAGAGGTTAAGTAGCTTGCTGGGGTTCACACCATTAGAAAATTGTGGAATTGGGTTCCAGCCCAGGAAGTCTGGCATTGGCAGATGATTACAAGCAAACCTAAACACCGACCTTAAGCAGATCAGTAGCTACCTTATGGTTTCTCTGAATGACGGTAGATCATCCTTAAAAATCTCCTAAAGTACCCTGCAATGTTGATATTTCCAAAGTTCAGCCTCGGAAAATAGAACAACTTGTTTTCATTCACATTTGTTATTTTGAGAGTTCCAATGTATTAATTCATTCTTCCTGTTTTCCTTCTCTCCCATAATGCATCTTTCTTTTGCCCCAACCACCACCTTTTTCTTCTCTCCTTTTTGTCCTTCACTCCTTTATTAAAACCTGTCACCATTGTGCCATCAAATAGAGTCCCACAAATGGCCCGCCTTACAGGATTTGGGTTTTGGAGGTCATACTATCCAAATGGCAAACTCTGCTGGCTTCTTACACCAGATGGAAACTCTGATCTGCCCGTATTTTGCTCCTGTTTTCAAAGCCACAGTTGGCTCTAGAAATCAGCATTCATGAAGGACTCAGATGTCTATCTTCTAATAGACAGGAGAAACAAAAGCCATTGCTGACTAAAATTAAAGTCTGATTTTATTGCTAGCAGCTCACTTACATTTCTCTGAAGGCTCTTCAATTCTCAGCCATTGTGACTATGACTAACTCTTAGTGGGCGAGCAATTCTCACTCAGTAAAATCTTAGTTTGAAGTTTTGGAAACACACACATCTCCATCACTATTGTCATCTCATTCCACATACAAGGAAACCCAACTGATAACAGCAATTCCATATTAACAGTGAGGATGAGAACTACCCTTTACTGAATGATAGGGACTCTGAAGCTAACAAAAGGAGAATTGAAAATCCAGTCACTCCAATTTTCATCCCAGCCCCAATTTGATCTTCCAAATCTTATCCCACCTATTTTTCTAGGATGTTTTTCCTAAATCAGACTAATTATTTCATTATAAATCTAACAAAACTATCAGTTGCTATTAATAAAAAGGTACTTGTCCTGTGTCTTAGATGCTTATCAAGTGAAAACCTAAGCTGCTGATGGAAATGAACTATTATGAGCTAGCTTTCCAGACTGCTTTTGGGAAATCATCTTGGCAGACCTACTAAGGATGTTATTATTAATAAGTTTTGCTTGATCAATCAAGAAAGCAAGGCTTATGGGTTTGAATAACTTCCTAACATCACAACCCATCCCAATGATGGCAGTTTCCATACAGTACAACTTCCTACAGTGTGAAGAATCCATTTCTCCTCCCTCATATGCTAGAACCCATGTAAGAAGATTCTTACACAGCCTCAACAATCTATCCACCATGTCGTTTGATGTTAGCCCTTTGGTGTCTCCTTTCTTTGCTAAGGTAAGCCCCCTGGAGAAGGGGTGGGTGCAGCCATTTGTAGATTCTCTGGTTTTGCTGGCCACATGCTGTAGCCAGTTGATCAGGATGAGCCCTACTTGGGAGCAGTGTTTGGAGTATGTGCCAAGCTAAGGCAGCTGTAGTCTTTGATTCAGAGCATGAAAAGGTATCTTTGGTCTCTGGCTTTTTTTTTTTTTTTTTTTTTTTTTGTATTGCTTTTGTTGTTGTCCACAGGAGTGGCAGGAATGTAGACTGAAGAGGCTCAGTAGGCTGGCTGTAAAGAAAGTTGAAGAAAGCCTGTCTATTACCTAAGGAATACAAATCACACCTCAGAAGTTTACAAAGGAAATGTGGATGCAACTGTGAAGAATTCCAGGCTCCTTGTGGTCTTTCTAATAGGCTCTTTCGAAGTATAGGGCAACAAACTTACCAGAACTGTCCTATGGTACAGCCACGCAGGCAGTATTGAACAGGAACAAGGAGAAAGTGGGGAATTTATAATTTGTTATCTCCCATACCTAAGAAAACTGAAAGTACCATACATAACTTAACAATTCACTTTCATTAAGTATCCAGGGTTTCTAAGCAGTAGTAGTTTTGTGTTAACATTTTTACCCAGACATTCAAAAACCATGTCATTATCAATAAAACACAACAAATAAAGCATGTTTTCAGCTCACTTAATATCAAAATGCATTGAGCTAAAATATGATGATTACAAGTTTTAGACCATACTTGGACCAAGTGAAATCCTGTCTCATACAGTGGCCAGGTAAGTTCTGTGATAGAGGTACCCATAAAGTGAGTTGGGTGTCTAAAAGAGGAAGTTATTGTTCTTAGACATGCTAGCTGAGGTTTTACAGAGCAGTTGACAGGGAAGGTGAGTCTTGTGGGAACAAACATCTTCCAGATGGAGTTTAGGGCAATGTGACCTCAAAGCAGAAGCACCTTGTGGGTTTACAAATAGAAATATACCATTGAGTGGAAGGTGGTGCTTAAAAGTAGTGGTGAGATAGCACACAGAGGGATGATAAAATTATCTTTTCATCTTCAGAATATGATTGACATTATAAATTGTCCATACTAAATACAGCCAATTTCAAATACCATCCTAAATATGCATTAGGGTATTTTATTATAAAGCAAGATTAATCTTCTGTTGGTCACCCTTATGAGTAATAAAGTCTTTGTAAATAATGTTAAGGAAACTTGCATGAAACCAAAAGGTTGCTTCAGAATTATCCTGGATCTGGATAGATACCTGCCATAAAAATTTAAAACATGGAATGGAAACTGGTGATTTTTTTCATTAGATTTTTATAAGTACTAGTGCCGTCCCTTAATTGAAATGTTATGAATGTTACAGAGGTACACAAACCTTTCCTAAATATGCCTGTATAAAAGCCTGCTGTGGTTATTCACTGTCTCAATCATTGTTCATTGCCATGACAAAACACCATATATAAAGTACCTTAAATAACAAAAATTATTTTTAAACAATTCTGGAGACTGAAAATCCAAAATAAAAATCCCAGCATTATTAGATTCTTATGAATACTCTTAAGTTCTGACTTACAGATATCACTCTTTGTGTCCTTATAGAGAAAACTAAGAAGGACAGCTCAGACATCATCTTATTAAAAGTTTACCAAACCCAAACTTCACCCCTGTGGTATCTTCTCATATCATGGGGGAGTTAGGAGAGTTAGTGCAGTTAATGTATATGTTGGTAAAGGCACAACAATCCCTTTGTCTTGATCCACAAACCCACATCTTTCTTGGCTGTAAAATGTATTTATTGTATCCCAACCATACTGGGATCAACTCTAAACTAAATTTTAAATCCAAAGCAAATATTATAAAAACCAAGAGGGTGGCATTCAAGATTCAGTTTATTGACTGTAAAACCTGTCAAATTATATGCTTCAAATTCAGTGACAGAAAAGATGAGACAACAGTTACTAATACAAAATAGAAGACTTAAAAGGATTGACAGGTCATAAGCAAGTTAAAATCTTAGTCAGGTAAATTCTATTGTATCTTATGGTTCAAGCCTAGTCTTTGTTGGCTAAATATTCTTCCCAGATGGTGGTTAGATGTTTGTGCAACCACAGGTTGATGTTCTCTTCAAAACTGTATTTCTCAATATTTGCAATATAAAGACCCAGAGTTTTCTAAATCTCTCAGTTCTGTACTTTTTTACTTCAAAATTCCTCCAGTTCATCTTTCCTCTCTACATTTTATAGTGAGAAGTTAGGAAGAGCAAGACACCATCCTATACATTGGTTTTTTTGTTCTAAAACATAAGCATTGGATACCTCACACATACCTAATGCATCACAACATGGAGGTGGGGCCTTTAGGGAAGTATTTACTTCATAAAGGTTTGTTACCCATGAAGGTGTGAGGAGCATTACATGTCTTACCAAAGGATGTCTCATCTCTATTTTCATTTACCCATGTGCTTCTATGAGAAGACGCCATTTTATTTTCCTCCTCTGGAGGAGGAGGCATTTAGAAATTATGAGAACAGCCTCATGAGACAACAGATGCAACCTCCTTGACCTTGGATTTCTTAGGACCTAGAGCTGTGAGAACTCCATTTCTGGTTTTCATTTGTCACCCAGTCTCTGGTGTTTTGTTAGCAGCAAAGAGAAACACATTCTTTTAACACTTAACTTAGAAACCATCTAATTGGATATCCACTTTCATCACTTGCAAACTCTGTCATCTAGAAGACACTTCATCCAAGTTCTTCCTCACCTTATAAGAAAAACCACCTTCCTGTAAGTTTCTTATTTCCGTAAGAGATCTCACTGGAATTGTCCCCAGTGTCTGGATTTCTAGCATATATCTCAAAATCCATTCATGTGTTTACATCACTATGTTCCATAGTCTTCTCTACATGGTTATGTGTGTGCCAGAGTACATCAGATACTCTATACAGTTTAAACTGAATATAAAATTCAGAAATGGCCTTATTAAAATCTGATGTATCAAAGATATTTATAGTGAAATAATGTGACTTATGTTGACAAAAAATGCTCATGTTTGTGCTCTGAAAGTTGTCAGTAAATAAAGTCAATATTTATGGTAAAACATACCTGTTTAGATTTTCTACTTGACAACATCGTGTTATGTCAGCACCATAAATAATTCAAGAAAATAGACATAATAAAACCAAATAATACAATTAAGAGATGGTGGATAGACCTAATCAGAAAATTTTTCTACAAAAGAATCACAAATGACAGAGAAACACTTAAAAGAATGTCCACCCATTCTTAGCTACCAAGGAAATGCAAATCAAAATGATTCTGAGATTCAATCTTACACTAGTCAGAATGGCTAAAATAAAAAAATAATGACAGCTTATGTTGTAGAGGATGTAGAGTAAGGGTAACACTCTTCTATTGCAGGTGGGAGTGCAAACTTGTATACCACTTTGGAAATCAATATGCCTGTCAAAATTGGAAGTAGGGCTACCTCAAGACCCAGAATACCATTCTTGGGCATATACCTAAAGGATGTACAATCATACCACAAGGACACTTGTTAAACTATGATTATAACAGCTTTATTTGTAATAGCCAGAACATAGAAACAAACTAAATGCCCCTCAACCAAAGAATGAATAAACAAAAAGTGATACATTTACACAACGGAGTACTACTCAGCTGTTCAAGACAATGATATCAGGACATTTGAAGGCAAATGGATAGAACAAAAAAAATTATCTTGAGTGAAGTAACCCAGACCCAGAAAGAAAAACATCATTCTTAAATGGATATTGACTGTAAAGTAAAGGATAACAGTTTTACAATCCAAAGACTCAGGGAAGCTAGGTTTCAAGGAGGGCCCAAGGGAAAAGGCACAGATCTTCCTGAAATGGAAATAGAAGAGATCTCCTGGGTGAACTGGGGGTGCATGGGGATGGGAACTAGAGGGATTGGGCTGGGGGATGGAGGATGAGAGTACTGAAAGAGATGACTGGAAATGGGGGGGCTTTTATTGGCAGATAGAGACCTGGTACAAGGGAAACTACCACGAATCCACAAGAATGACCCCAGCTAACACTCTTAGAAACCGTGGATTTTGATCAGTTTGATGATTATCCCAGTTGTAATCAGAGAGCCTTTATCCAGTAATTGATGGAAACAGAGAAAGAGACCCGCAGCCAAACATTTGGCTGAGCTTGGGGAATCCTGTTGAAGAGAGGGAAGAGGGATTTAAAGATATCACAAGATAACCCATAGAAACAACTAACCTTGTTCATAGGAACTTACAGAACCTGAAGCCATAACCAGAGAACCTCCATGGGACCAACCTAGGCCTCTACATGTATGTGACAGTTGTGTATCTTGGTCTATTTGTGGGATTTCTAACAATGGAAGCGGGGGCTATCCCTAATGCTTTGGTTAACTCTTGGGAACCTATTACTCATACTGGATTGCCTTCCCCAGCCTAAATACAAGGGGAGGTCCTTAGTCTTACTGCAACTTCATAGGCCACGCTTTGTTGATACCCATGGAGGCCTATCTCTTTCTGAACAGAAACAGAGGAGGAATGGATTGAGGTGGGAGAGGGGAGTAAGGAGAGAATGGGAGGAAAGAAGGGAGGGGAAACTGCAGTTGTGACGTAAAATAAATAAATAAAAATAAATCAGATAAAAAATAGCTTGTGTTGTGTTTTTAGTTTTAAATCAATAGTTATTAATTATTGACTTGATTTACTAATAAATTTATTTTCTGTTGTTTCTTTCACTAAAAATATTTTTTGTTTCTTCCTATGCAAATTCCAACACATAGTGTAACGAGGTTAGTTGACATTCAGTTTTACAGTACGAGAACATTGTGTGTTTAAATGATTCAAACACAATAGGGCACTACCTTCTGTGAAATACTTCACGTTTGCAATATTTGGGTTGAGGTAGGAAAAACAATAATTCTGCTTTAAATTTCATGAAGAAATCATTATTACTGGTGACTTATCATTGAAGACAGACTCTAGATCTCTTCTGTCATGGTTCATTTATCTGACTTTTTTAAAAGAAAAAATACATCATTTTATGCAAATTATCATGTATATAATTACAAGTTGGCCTCTTATTTTCCACCAAAGTTCCCATGCCATGGAGTAAAGTAACATTCAAGAAATTATTTGACCAATCTGGCTCTGGTTTGTAAAAAAGCAAATAAAGGAAATTTACAATTCACCAAATGGTTTCTCCAGCTTATTTCCCCAAATAGTGATCATCACCCCTTTCTACCTCTTTCCTTTTTAATCCTTTCTGGATAAAGCAAGATTGTTTAAAATATTTTAATCAGTTTTTATAGTGAGTCTTTTAAAACCAGCTTAAGATTTAGCAGGACCAAGATGTGCACAGCTATCTCACAAATCACACTGAGAGTTTTGTGCATCCCTACAATCCAGTTTTTCACAGGACAGCTTTGTCCAATAGTACACACTCTATAAGCTACTCCTGATGCCTGGTTACCAACTGAAGCCTCACATTAATCCAAACATCTTAAGTATCGTCGTTTACTGACCTTCATCTGTTCCAGTGTGCCATCCAGAGTACAACCCTGTTCTCTATGGCTAAACCCCCTTAGAATCGTCTAGCTCATAAGAGCTTTCTCAGGCTTTCTTTGTCTCTGATGACCTGGGCAGTTCTGAACCACAGGGTATATTATAGAATGGCTCACAGCTGAGATGTGCCTGGTACTTATCTCCTTATTAGTTTTGATGCGTTTGAGTGAGGAAGGCTACAGAGGCCAAGAGCCATTCCCATTACATTATTTCAATAGAGTATTCTGTCAGCTTGTCCTTACATTGTTTAGTTTAACCCTGAGCATGCAACTGACACAGTGAGTTTTATTTCAGGTTTCTTCTCTGTAAAATTGTATTTGTACTCTTCATAATGTGTTTTTAAGAGGCACTAGTTATATGCAAATCATGTTAAATCATGGTCTTAGATTCTACTGCATTGGAATGAAGATATGAATAAATAAGTTGGATTCAATGTGTTCTTATTTTACATTTATTTATCTACTCAATTATTTATGTGTTTATGGAACAAATTTATTCCATACTATGTTTTTTAAAGCCATCATTACAACTCAAATGGTCAAGTGCTGCTCCATATGGCCACTCTGGTGGCCTTTATTCATTTACTACCATGGCAGTGAGTGTGTTGGTTTCTGGTTTTTTTGTTTGTTTGTTTGGTTGGTTTGGTTTGGTTTGGTTTGGCTTTTTGTTTTGTTTTTGGGTTTTTTTTTTGTTTTGTTTTGTTTTTGTGATTTGTTTGGAAGTGTGCCTATAGGGTATGTACCTTCCTTCTGACTCTATGGGATGTTCCAGATCTGACTTCTTTGTTGAATAGTAGAACCAGCCATTCCTCCTAGAACAGATCTCTGTTCCTAGTTCTGAATATTAGATTATGCATTAAGATCTAAGTGATAAAATGTGTTCTATTTGAACCATTCTTGATGTGGCTTCTATTTTCTGTTTGATTTAATATTAGTTAATTACTAAGTCATTGATACTTTTCCCATATGTTGGAACATATATATATATATATATATATATATATATGTTTTTGTGAGACAGTTTCTCTGTATTGTTTTGGAGCCTGCCGTGGAACTTGCTCGAACTCACAGAGTTCCTCCTGTCTCTGTGTCCCAAGTGCTGGGATTAAAGGTGTGCACCACCAATGCCCAGCTCAATAATAAATTTCAAAAGTACTCTAAGAGAATATTTTTTGTATGGTCATTAATAATTAAATTAACTTCTCTGAAGTTATGTTTTCATTTGAGTCCTTTTGGTTCTTTTAAAATTTTTAATTTATTTTTATGTATATAGGTGTGTTCCCTGCATCACTGTGTAATATATGCATGCTCTGTGCCCACAGGGGCCTGGAGAGTTTGATATAACCCCTGAAACTGGAGTTAGAGAGTAGTTAGCTATTGTGTTAATGCTGGTATTAATGCTGGAACAGGACCCAAGGCTCTTAACCACTGATCGATATCTTCAGCTCTTCATTTATGTTTTTTAAATATTAACATATGATGTTCTCCATCTTAGCAAACCTGTCTGACAAATACCATACTATAGTGGAAGGCAGCTGGCATTTAATTGATAATTCCATTATGTTAAACAGTGCTGATTATACTGTGAAAAGTTCTATAAAACATTTATTTTAATTTCAATTCTTTCTGTGGGGGTAGGTGCATGTGTCAGTATGTAGGTGTACACGAGTCAGTGTGTGTGTAGGTGCACATGAGTGTCAGTGTGTGTAGGTGCACATGAGTGTCAGTGTGTGTATAGGTACATATGGATGTCAATGTGTGTGTAGGTGTGCATGATTGTCAATGTATGGGGGTGGGATGCACAAGATTATCAGTGTGTGGGTCGGTGGCTGGTGTTAGTGGAGGCCAGAAACATGGGATCCCTCCTTCTGAAGGTAGAGTGGCATATGTTTGCAAGCCACCCAAAGTGAGTGCTGGGAACTTTATCACTGAGCCATCTCTCCATGTTTATTCTGAATAGGTACTATCCTAAAAACTCTTCCTTCAAACTCCATCACTTTAATTCTGCCTAAATGGCTTACATACACTCATTCATGTAAATATACAGGACCAGAATTCAAGGTTCCTGAGAGGGGGACCTTTTTCAGGTGATGACACATTCCTTTCAAGTATTTTTTTCATATATGTAATTACTCAAAGGGGGTTGGGGCACACTGAATTAGAAAGAAATTTTGGGGATAGGAGCATAAACATCTGACCCTCAGAGTTACTGTTCCTATTTTTACATAATATTCATTAGCTAGAACCAAGACATTTTTGACAAGAAATCAATCCCTGATTAAAACCAATTGTAGTTGGGGAAAAAAAAATAGTTCATTGACAGAAACAAAAACAAACAGACAACTAGGTATTTTTGTAAATGACAGTTCATCAAGAAAATAATCTCTACAAAAGTACATAAAATGGCAATAAAGGTCCCTGAAGAATGCCAATTTAAATCAAGATGGAATCATCTGAAGGAAGTAACCTCAAACGAGAAAATACGTTTATCAGATTGGCATGTGGCAAGTCTATGTGGGAATTTTCTTGATTTGTGATTGATAGGTGAGGGCCCAGGCCATTGTGAGCAGTGCCATGCCTGCAAAGCTTGTACAAGAGAGTGGGTTTAGCTATCACAGAGATTAAGCCAGTGAGCAACTTCCTCCATAGTTTCTGCCTCCTCCAGGTTCCTGCTCTGACTTCCCTTTAGGATTGATTACAACTATATGTCCTGTACTCTTTCCTTTTCAAGTTGCTTTCATCATGGTGTTTTACCCCAGTAATGTGAGCAAAATTAGAGAGCTTCCTTAGCCCTGTCACACTATCAGTTAGAAGTATGAAGCATGTGCCTTAGATGGCTTTTGTTGTCTCCTCTTCCTAGCTCTTGACACTAAAGACAAGAAAATACTTCACAGAAGCCAGTGTACAAAAAGAGGACAGAAGGCTATAACTGCCCATTTAACTTCTTGGAGGATGTTTCCCCAATACCTTGAGCCAGCAAAGAAAGAAATGTTGTAGCCAGGTGACTGCATCTGTAGATGAAGGTAGGGATGTCCCTTTTGAATTCTCAAAATCACAAAGTCATAAGGATCCTCTCAGTATGCCACCTAAACAGGACGATGCAAGGATGACACAAAAAACAAACAAAAAAACAAAATCAAGGAGAAAGACAGTAGACTCACCTTGAGAGGTTAAGATAAAGACTCTGTTTTCTTCACATAGTCCCAGAGGTGCCAACCAGCAGATTTTAGGAACTTGTAGAACCATTCCTCTACCATACTTCAAGTCTGCTTAATCCAAGTCTTTTCCCTTGGCTTTGTGGTAGCTTGTATAAAAGCATGCATCACTGTGAACTCAGAGATTCAAAGATGGCAGAGTTAGCTGGCAACATACAGGGTATATAAGCGTGACATCTAGAGAAAGATAGTGCTTACAAATCCCCTTCCCAATCAATCGTTAGTGCCTGAGTATGATCATCACTTTATGTCTGAATCTGAGGGAACGTAGAGTTTTGGGTGTCAGGAGACAGTGTATTCAAAAGTGTCTTTGGACTCATTGTCAATCACTTAGCATTTGTGCATCTGCTGTATGAGAGGAGTGTGACATAGAGGGGAAGCAGATAGATAACAGACTGGTCTCAAAAGGAGGAAATTTTCCTTAAATTATTTTTACAGTTATATTATTATTCGCTGAAGATTTGAACCTGCTTCTTTACTGAGAGAAATGTTTCTTTAAAATGTTAATATAGACCTTGCTTTTGGTAGAAATAGCTTCTTTAGTAGCATTAAGGATTTTTATTAATTTTTCTTTAAGTAATTGGCACAAGCCCCAGTACTGGAAAGGAGCTAATACCCCTGATTTTGTTAAAAACTATATTTGGATAAATCAAAAGAGGATGAATCACAGAATCTCAGCATAGAAGCGAATATTATTTGGTAACCCAATGACCTGAGTAAATTTTTTTTCTATAAAGGAACTTTTTCTTCTTCTGTCTGAATATAATCTGATTAGACCTCATCATTTAATTCAACCGACTAACAGGAGCAGAAAACAACTCATCAGTGAAGGGAAAGCAGAATGCGCATTTTGCTGAATATCTCTATCCTAAGTATATTCTTCCAAAATAATGCACTAGGAAATGTAGCCTAAGGAAATACTGTATGAAAATTTGCCGAGTCTAGGACAGAAGGACCCAGCCTCATTGCTGAGAATTTTGTTCTGCTTAGCTCCACCAAACAGCAAGTCACCTAGAAGCATTCAATTGGGCAGAGGGAGCCATTTTTGCTGTCTTTTCAAAAAGGGCTTGGCTTGAAGAAAAAGCACTAACCTGGTTTTTGTTTGCTTGTTTTGTTTCATTGCTTTTTTTTTTTCTCAAGACAGATATTTTTCAAATGACCTCCCAGAAGGGAATGCATATCAAATTCTAGCCATTTGATTTCTCATTTGAAGCTAACAGTCCAAAAGGCTTGTCAGGGTGAGACGATTTAAATTCACACAAGAAGCTGCTTCAGTTCAGAAGAGAGTAGGAAAATGGTGTGCCACTATATTTTAATCTGCATTATTCTCTTCATTAGTGAGCATGTGGTATGTTCAGGAGATGGATTTAATGGACATATGTTTTCTCTTGGACTTTTGAACACACGAATGCTTTTTCTTGTGGTGCAGATAAGCCAAAGTAAATTGTTTCTTAAGTTATTCCTCCTTGGTACATCTAATGCTAAGTTAGTTATGGGGCTCCTTGTGAGCACCCTACAGGCTCCATAATTCTTCTTTACTGGTGTTTGGGGGAATTTTCTGCCCAGGTATGTTAGGCAGAAATCATGGACACCTGACTCAGTACAGGAAAGTTTAGCTCATAGTAATCATTGTAGCCAGAAAACAAACAGGCATGATACTTCTCCAGACTCAGCTCCTTTAGAAATACATGAGGAAAACCAGATCATAGCTACATGCATGGGATGGGGGGGGGGCGATCACAGGGACAAGACCTACAGCTTAGGGGAAAAGAATGCTTACAATGGGTCACTGCAGGCTCCTCTGCTCCACAGGGAATTATGGGCCTAATCATCAAAGTCTGTACTAAAAGCTGTTCTCTGCTATGGTAGAAGGTGCTTTCTCTATTCTTGAAAGATGTTTGCTGTGCAAACATCTGTGAAAACCCAGCCCACAGCAAAAACATTCACTATCCCCACTTGTAGAATGTGCAGACATCCCGGGAGAATTGTCTGCAACAGTTTCCATATCAGTAAACACAGTTAACACTGGCAAATCTTTTCATTCATTCATACAGGAAATACAGATTGAGAATAGAGAAATGGTGTTCCTGTGGCCTACTGAGTGTCACTGGCAATATTGGGTGCCAGAGATGCATGGCAACAGCACAGTGTTATATAAAGGACAAATATTTCCATCTTCCTAGCTTACTTCTTTGTTTCCCTCTGTTAACAGGATTGCACTTACTTATAGCAATCCTTCTATCTGTGTGCTCAACACTGCTCCAGGCACCAGAACTACAGTAACTAATTAGACAAAGCTATACCCTTCACAGAGAGTGACAGGTCACTGGCTTTCATACTTGTGATATCACAAGGCCATGATGGACAGGAACATTGTGTGCTACATAGAAAAATCTGCCAGGGACAACCACGAGACATTACTGGATGCCCTTTACTCTGAGCAGAAGAAAAAAGTCACCTGATGCAAAATATTAGCACTGGGCAATGCAATGAGGTCATCCATCATACCAACTGGACCACTGGTTGGTTTTGTTCAGGGATAGCTCCATGATACCAGTTCTACTTAGGGTTTGAGAACGAACTGTTCAAATTGTAAGAGAGGTGGTTCTTTGAAAGCCTCAGCTAATATTAAAAGAGAAAAGAGGAGATTTACAATCTGAGACCAGACTTAATAATACATAACGAATTATAGCTCTGTTTAGAATCCCCCTAGGTATCATTCCTAAGTATTTCAAGTGTTTAATTGAAATTTCTTTGGGGACAGTAGTAATCGTTCACTTAAGCATTATATTTATATTTGTGAGCGAAGGAAGGAAGTCAAAGGGCTAATAGACCAAGCGAAGAGACGGGCTGCTTTGCTGCTGCAGGCCGTGACGAGCTGGCAATTCCCCAAGGAGTGCTTATCCTGGCGACAGCTTGCTTAAGTTGGCCCATAGGGACAGTGGGAGGAGGACAGTGATGTGACTGACAGCTGTTTCTTCATAGACTGAGGCAGAAGGCATGAACCTGGTGCAGCCTTTCTAATCAAACTATTTTCAGTCTAGAGGATTTTAAAAAATCCTTGAGATGGAAAAGTCTTCCAGTCTAGATTTGTTCTTAGAAAGGCTATTCTTCTTACTCCACTGTTTAACATGGAGTATTTTAAGCCAGAGATCTGTGCTTTATTATCGTCAAAGCAAAATTAATTAAAATCTATTGTTGTAGGGATATTTTAGCCACAAAAGTTGGTGATGGCTTCAAATGAACATCATGATGTAGTAGCATTATTGCTCTCAGCACCTCAGGATTTCCCATTTCCTTTCAGTTCATGATGAGGGATCAGGGAATAAAGAAACCACAGCTGGCTGGCTAGTCACATGTTCCGCACACCTTGCATATTGACCCAATTGCTAGTTTTTTTGATTCTTCTGTGCATGCAGGGAAATATATATATAAATAAATATATATAAAATATAAATATATATATATATATAATATATATATATATATATATATATATATAAAATTCCATTCCATTTCACAACAGGTTTATTGAGGTATATTTTGTAGACCAGAAAATATTGCCCATTTGGGATAATCATATGAATGAAATGTTAGTAAATTTCTGGGTTGCACACCATCACCCAAAACCCAGTGGAAACACATTCTCTTCACCTGGAAAACACTGTTCATGCTCCTTCCCCCATCTCCACTCCCAGATCCAAGCAACAACTGGTTTGATTTTAAACTTCACTTCGTGATGGTTTATATTCACTACCAGACAAGTCTCATTTTCCTATCTCAGACATAAGCTCCAGTCTGTATCTTTTAATATAGTTGATATTGTGAGCCTTATTTTATAAATAAGGAAATTGAGATTCAGAAAGGCCAGGAAATTTATCTAAGGTCCCAAAGCTAATAGCTGAAGGATCTGAACTTTGTTTAATCTAATTCTAAAGCCCCTTTGCACTATGCCACACAATCATTCCTACTGTGAAATTGAGCCAATTATGGATTGTTCATAGATATTTCCTATTACTCTCAAGTGTGTGTGTTATAATACATATCTGTATACATGGACACATTCATATACAAATACACATCTGTATACTAGCACACATATGTGTTTTATATATACATGTATACAGTATATTCTTTACTTAGATGCCTCATTATTATTCCTATGTGTATATTTATAGTCATGTATATTTCATGCACACAAATATTAGATATACACAGTCAAACATGCATATGTAATTCCTATGTCTTATTGATGACTGTTATAGGCTTTGCTTCCTTGTATTTTTCTGATGTTAGCATATAGAATAGATACTACCTCTCATGTAAAATTGTGACATCCACTTTTTTTGTATAGTATCTCACTGAATTTTCCTCCTAGTAGGAGAATAGTGCTTATATGGAAATATAATTTTATGTGCTAGTCACCTCACTATGTACATAAAAATATTATATATTACATAGAATATTTTCACTATTCATAGTTTTTTTATAATTTATAGTTCAAATAATCAGAGCTATAACATCTAAAAAGTGGACACAACATTGTAACAAGGTTGGACTAAGAAGGATGTTCATAAACATTCAGTCGCCAACTCTTTACTGTGATAAATAGAATAGTGGCTGCTTTTTTAAATTTTTTTGGAAGTTCTGGTGACAGAATAGGTTATGTTACCCACCAACTCTACTACTGAGATATGTCACTGGCTTGAGCCAGAGTTTGAATCTGCCTTTGTATTAAACAAATTTTACACCTTTCAGTGGGTCATATACTCCTCATCATTTGTTCTGCATTGACAGTTATTAGATTAGCAGTTCATAGTAGGATATCAATGTGTTCTTTTGGATGACTTAGGTTATATATCTTTTCTACAAAATGTATCTCACAAAAGTCCACTATTGATGGACTTATTTTGGCTAAATTGAGAAAATGAAGAAAATCCTTATCCTTATCTACAATACACAACTCGCAACTAAAATCGGTAGTGTCACTGAGCCTTTCCTATGAGTGGTACCTCTGGGGAAAGGGTTTAATTTCTCTGTGATGTTGCCACTTTAAGCTATGATTGCTGCTGTCCTGTATGTACAAGGGAATAACTAGAGGGTGTTCCACTTTTTTCAGCTATCTGGATTTTAAATGGTATGCATTGTCTCTACTTAACTTGGTTTATATGAACTAAGTACGTGGCAGTGGCCCATGGCTTGGCTACCACTTTGCAATAGCAGTTTTATGTCAGTTATGGGCAAAGAGTAATTTTGGTTGACAATTAGCTATCATTGTCACTCAGGCCAAATCTGTAGGCAAAAGATTAAGGTAATTTGAACTTGAGGTTAAGGAAGCCTTGCACCACTCAGTGACTTATAGTGAGGGGGAAATTAAAATAACTTAGGTTCTTGGGTGTTTGTTGTTTATTGTTTATTGATTCTCACATATATCCCAGGAAGACCTTGAAACCAAGATCCTCTTACCTTAGCTTACTCAGTGCTGGAAGTCTAGATGTGTGCCATTATTCCCAATTGTTTGGTCACTTCTAAATAACCTCTTAATTATTTGGTATCAGTATGGTCTTAATTAGCAGATTAATGACATTCTGGACAGCATCTAGAAGACTGAGGTGAGAATCTATAAAGTTTGATACCAGCCTGGGCTACATAGTATGATTCTGTCTAAGGAAAAAACAAAACAAAATAATTTTCTGGCCCAAAGTCATTACTTAAGTAAAAGCATCCATTTCCCCCGGAAGAGACCTTGGAGGATAGCTGTAATCAAACCCTTCTTACTCATTGTAAGCATCAGTAGAATCCCCACAGAATCTGGAAAAGGGGATTTGAAACATTGAAATAGGTTGTTTCTTTCTTTCTTCCTTTCTTTTTAGGTCAGGAGGGCAGATCAGTCAATACTGAAATGCCATGGAATTTAATCCTCACTTATTCTAAGGGTTCAGTAACCACATCTTAGCTCCAAATTCTTTTTTTTTTTTTTTTTTTTTTTTTGTTTCCTTGCCTTGAGGTCAGGAGTAGCACACCACCTCAGATGTAACTTCTCCTTCACTGGCCTTGACAGTCAGGAGTAGCCACACCTCAGACACAGGTTGTTTCTAACTCTCTTTCTTCACATTTTCTGACTTGAAGTCTTTATTCCTTTACCTCCTCTTTCTTTTCTTTCACAAACACATTTGAGTAATCATTTCTGAGGGTAGTGGAGCAAGAAGACCGCCAGCTCAAAGGCCATCTTTATTTTAACCACACCTAAAACGTCCTAACTTCCCCCACCCCATCAATTGAAGATAGCCCATTGAATCTAGATTTCAGACTTTCTAGAAAAATGACAAATCCCGACACTGTGAAGTTCCACATTCTTCAAAGGCAGAAATCCATGGCAGCTGAAGAATGGAGACTTTTTCTGGAAGGGGTTCCCACTCCTTATCATTTTGAAGCAGATCTCTCTAATCCTTATAGCTTTTACACTGGCTCACCCAGCTCTTTGTGTGAATCTGCAAGATGTGATCTAATGTAAAACTGTGTGACTCCATTAAGTTGTTCAGCTCTTTTAGGCAAGCGGGTCTTGAAAACTGGTGCCTGAGCATCAAACCTCTCCTTTGCATTGTCTGAAAGCTATTTTTCATGGAAAGTTCGGCCTATGGTCCTTCCCCTTTGAAAAACACTGGTTTTTAAAAAATTGTTTCTCCAAAACTGCATTTCCCGTTGCCTAGCCTTTTTCTTGCAGCATTTTAGGGTTCAGGATTTTAGGCTCCTGCTCTGCATTAGTTTACGTAGTACCTTTTCTCCTCACAGACAAAGAGGATCTATGTAGCAATGATGTATATGAGAAGAAAGATGATGGTATGATTATTTTCTTACTGTTGTAACTAATAATGTCTTAGTGAGGTTGGATAGTCAAACTTAGACATATGTCATGGTTGTCATCATCGGCATTAACGTAAAATAATAAGTTATTTAATATTAGATTCAACTTTATTATTTTTTCAAGTAAGCTGTCTGTCACCAAGTTCTGAAGTGGATTTCTTTAAAGTCTCCCTGTCTCCAGAGAAAAGGGGGAAAAGGCAGTGTGTCCCTGGACAGGATCTATGACTCATTATGTCAATCAAACCCCACTTCAGAAGGGAATAAAGAGATTTGTATCTCAAAGCTCCGCATAACGACTCCCCAGCTTTTCATTTCATATTTATGAGCGGTTTACTTTGAAGTGTTTATCAGCCAATGCGCAGGAGCATGAGGGAGGCTTGCCTGAAACCATACTCATGGTTTAATCTGTGAAATGCTTGCTGAGCGGGCCAGCTCATCAGCACATGCCATGCAAAAATAAATACATAAATAAACTTTTTGTTATTGGAGGTCTTGGAACCATGTCTTTATACGAACTATAAAAACAGAGATAAGTTGGTGTAACATAGGAAACTTGACTCTGTGATGTGCAAAAGGAGTGACATATAATTCCCTGTTCGAAATAAAACCTGGTATCATCTAGAGAAATAAAGACACGTCTACATAGATTTTTCATTTGCTCAGAGTCTCTGGTTCTTGGAAGTTACCATATGATTGCACTAAATTGTATTAAGTATTTTTTGTATGATAATTCAGTTGTTTTCTCTTTTGAAGATGTAATTCTCAAATAAATTGAGGAGGTCCCCTTGCCAAGGTGTTTAAACCACTAAATAAATACTGTTTGAATATTCTATCTGTATTAGGACCTAACGTGTACTTAAGCAAAACCTGTAGAAAGAGGAAAGATGAAGAACAACACACAGTAAAATAAAAGTTTTACATTTATGGTACATAGAATTGGGATACCCTCCTCAACTTTAATCTTTATAATTTAACTAATTCAAGAAATATTTGTTGTACACCTACCCTACCAGATCCTGAATTTACAATGGCTGAAAGTAGCCAAAACTGCCTGGAAACGGCTGGTAAGGCAGAGGGAGAGGAATACTTAAGCAACTTAATGTCAGTGTAGCACAGTTATCTACTGAGGCCAAAGCACACTCAATTCTAGTCATCATCTTAGACCCACGTATCTGTGCTCATGTATTGAATATTCAAAACACAAACAAAATATACTTGTTGAAATAATCCTAAAGCTGAAAGGTCAAGCACTTGACTTGCATGTGGAAATCTTGATGTTTCATTTCCATTTCCAGTACTGAGTTAGAAGAATAGAAAATAGGGGAGGGGAAGAAAGAGGAAGAGAAGGAGAGATAAGAAAAGGAGAGGAGAGGAGAGATGGGGGAGCAGAGAAGGAAAGAGAAAGACAACAGAACAGAGACAGAAAGAGAAAGAGCTTGTGAATCAAACATACTAGCTTCCTATTTATTGAGGATTTTCATTTTCTTTGCCGTCTGGTGCAAAGTCTCTGGAGACTTCTTCCTGGCCCTGCCCACCTAAGATTTTAATTGGAAGAAGCATCCATTTACCTGTTGTCTGGGTCTCTCTTGATTTCTCTACGGGAACAGAACATCATAGTCTTTAGGACCAACTAGAAAGCATAGCTTTGAAGTGAAGAAAGGAAGAAAGTGTGAATGAAGGGTTCCCCGCCTCCTCTTTCTTTGGCCTGAGGGATGCTCTTTTCTTCCTTTTGAGACCTCTGCCCTCCTTTTAATTTTGTTCTAAGGATCATATAAGGCTTTGTAAGTGTTTTTAATTCAGTCTTTACACACAGCACATCACCACTGGATATTAAGCCACAAGTGTTTGCTGGATGAATCAAAGAATCAGGGATACCATCCATGCTTATTTATATTTTCTGAAGGACTCAGCGAACTAAGCGACTTCTCTAAGGTTACATGTTTGTCATGTAGCATCCTTTTCCTAATGGACAAAGAGTTCTCTCTATCTACATCTGCCCCTGCACTGTTGCTAATGTAAATAGAGTAGAAAATAGGCTTTTCAGGACCATGAGATGACATTGTAATTGTATGTGTTTATTGTGCTTATTAGCCTGTGAAATGCCCACAAGCTGGACTGTAGTTCCCCCGACCCTGCATCCCTAGATGAATCTCAGCCCACCCTTTTTGTCTCTTTGTAGAACTGAATTGTACTAATCAGTTTGAAACATGAACAGTGGGTGCCCTTGGGGCTGTGTGCACAGTATAATGGCAGCTATTCTTGGGGGGACTTAAGTACAAAAAGTACAAACCCTAGCAGATAGGCAGGAAAGCCAACCAAAGCCTTTGTGGGATGTGTTCCTGCTAATGCTGATGGATAGGTCTGCTGAAAGGGCCACTTTGATTTTCTTATCCGAATGGAGATTGAGCACACCATACACAAGAGAAAGTGATTTGGAGGCAATTCGAAGAGAGGAAATTGAAGCAAGAAATAAATGTTTGAAATAATAATCTGCTGTTGATCCCTAACCAACCTGAAATGAGAGCACAAGAATTAATGAGGCTCCTAACCCCTCCTGACATGGGAATATCAGACTTGGCCCAGACACAGAGCAATTTCCGTGGTGTTCTGAACACAAGAGGCAAGGGGACAAACAAAAGCATTGTCCCATTTGAAGAGAGAGAAAGCTTAATATGGGGAATATTGGCTCTTAGGTGAAGTCTTCTAATGCACCAGACAGCACAAATATTTTTCATAAATCACCTAGAAGCCCTCAGCAAGGAGAATTGTCTCTGTAGAGAACAATTGTCACCTGGATTTAATTGTGTATAATTCCAGATGTGGCAGTTTTGCTAGGGAAGTTGGTGGTAGAGGAAATAATGAAATGACAAGAGGTGACCCCCAATTTAAACAAAAGAAAAGACATGGAGACAAAAGAGCTCTGTGTCCCACTTGTTTGTGTGTGGTAACTTTTGGACAGCATGAGGGTCTCCCTGCTTCTCTCCTCCATGGAAGAAGCCTTGAAACTATTTATAACTACTGTGGAGTCCTTCAAAGAAAAGAAATGCTAAATGCTGACTCAGAATACCAAATAGTAGGAGTGAATGGATTCTGGGATACTTTGAGAAGATGAAGAAGTTGCTTGTAAAGACAGAACAGTTGTTGCACCACTTGAAAGAGGCAGGGTTAACAGCAGCATATAACAAACCTTACCCAGGCACTCCACAATAGAGACCACTCACTGTTCTTGGACCCCTGAAAAGGCCAAGCAGCCAAGTCACTCCTCTCTTT
This sequence comes from Phodopus roborovskii, assembly GCF_943737965.1. Classification (NCBI taxonomy): domain Eukaryota; kingdom Metazoa; phylum Chordata; class Mammalia; order Rodentia; family Cricetidae; genus Phodopus; species Phodopus roborovskii. The sequence goes on from NW_026126407.1 coordinate 41,673,628, forward strand.
CCCATCCAGAACTATGTTAATTTTTCATTCCAGGATGCTAACAGTACTAGAACACAATCCAAGAATATTTTTAAAGCCTTTTAAGGAATATCTTCATAAAGCTGCTTAAGGGTTTCAATTCTCACTTTTAAGCCTTAAATTGATACTTTCAAAGATTCCACAGGAGAAATTGGGCTGTGCTGTATTTCACCTGTTGGGGTCCGATGCATTTTTTCTCTTTGCTGGCTGTGTCCTCCAGGAAAGCATTTAAAAGTGCATGGCTAATTCCTCCATGGTAAAGAATACTTGCAGAGCTTGCAAAGGGCCCTGGGTTCCAGTTCCTGATCCTGATAAATATTTTAATGATATTCTGCAACTGTATTGCCCTAAAAAAAAAGTATCATTGTTAGATCTGAAACACTTTCTCTAGCTTAAATTTTTCATAATGTTAAGAACCTCAACGTTTTTCTTAGCACCACCCAAAACACCATGGGTAGCTTAATTTTATGTACTTTGTACCCAGTGGATGACTTTTAGGTATGACAGATGTGCCACTGAAACGAATATTTTGTTGTTGTGTCATTCACTTGTGGATCTCAAAATGTCAATTTTGTTGTTTGAAGATAGTGAACCCATCTCTAAAATGTCTAAAACTTTTCCCCATCCCCAATTATGTTCTACATTTGTCCTAAATTGTCTGGAGTGTGTATTCAGTCACCTGTCTAGATCCCAACTTTGTTTTTCCACCCCACTCGAGGACCCGAACTTCTAAAGTTTCTGTCTAACTTCACTCAGAACATGTTAAGTGACATCTGTCATCTATACAACCCAGCAATTATACCTATGCATCCTGTCACCCCACCCATTACTATGAAAGAGCAGTTACCTCTCAAGAGTCAGATACCACCCCAGGTTGTGCAGAGTCCCTCGGGTCTACTGTCAGTTAAGCATGGAGTTCTCTAACCTGTCTGCTAGGTGAGCTATTCTGTTATCCAAACAGCACATGGACAGACACACTGCTATTTTTTCTACCGCCTATTCTTCCACACATTCTTATTTAGGGTTTATATTGCTGTGGAAAAACACCATGATCAAAAACAACTCTAGGAAAAATATTTATTTTATTCTACAGCTTGTAGTCCATCATCTAGTAGAGCCAGAAGAGAAACTCAAGACAGGAACCTGGAGGCAGGACAAAAGGCAACCATGGAGTCTATTTTGCATTTCTTATTCAGCCTGCTTTTTTCTACCAACCAGGATCACATAGCCAGATATAGGACCCACATCAATTATTAAACAAGAAAATTCCCCTGAGGTTTGCCTAGGAGCCAATATGGTAGAGGTAACTTCTCAATTGAGTTTCTCTCTTCCCGAACGACTCTAGCTTATAACGATTTGACAGAAAAGCGGTCCGGCATCCACATATTCCAGGAGTTGCTACCATATGTTTTCCTGCTCTTCTACCCAGTCTCATATTTACTAATCATATTGATTCAAGTTCTCCTAAGTTTATCATTACCACTATACAAACTGTCACAGATTTCCCTCCATGCAATTACTCTTCCTCAACTCATCAACAATGAGTAATACAGCACAGTGATCAGTTCTGGGGTCTCATCTTAGTAATGTACCAGTGACACATGAAGCAATCAAACACTCCTTGTGTACACACATGCACAGGTGTTTGTGAATGTATGCAAGGAGGGTAGATATTGTCATCTGGTGCTTTCTTCGATTGCTCTCTTCCTCATTTTATGAAAAAAGGTTTCTCATTGAACTTGAAGTTTACTGTGCCAGGCTAGGTGGAAAACTACAGAGGTTATAAGTAGTAGTCACCAATGTCTGGCTTTTTATGTAGGTGCTGAAGTTCTGAAGTCAGGTGTTCATGTTACAAGGTTGGCACTTGATTGACTGCATCATTCCCCTAGCCCACTCCCTTGTCTTTGGTACTCTCTGTTCACCTACTGAATAATTTTCCACACACTCATGGCTATTCTTCTACTGTCCATGATGCTATTTCTATACCTGCTTTTCTATCCTCCTTGCTCTAAACACTTAACTAAGAAGTGCCCAAAACTCATCTGACCATGTTGGAATGAAGAACAGTTCAGCTCTTTGTAAGCCTTTCTGTGTGCTCTTACTCCATTCTGGCAATGTTGTCTATTCCTATAGCACTAAACAGCATCTATCTGTCAGTGACTCCCAAGTCTACATCTTTTATATCAGCACTCTCTCCAATATGTTAAGCTCTTTGATGAGCATATCCACTTGTATGTCAAATACACAGCTCAAATTCAATATTAGTCCATGTACAAGTGCATGCAAACACAGACACAGACACAGGCACAGGCACACACACACACACATACACATTTTACATATCGATCTCAGTTCCCTCTCCCTCCCATCCCATCCCCACCTCTACCCCCACTCCACAGGGAGGGTGAGGCCTTCCAGGAGGGATCATCAAAATCTGTCAAGTCATTTGGAGTAGAGTCTAGGCCCACCCCCCCTGCCTCTAGGCTAAGGGAATATCCTTCCATGGGGAAAATGCTCCCAAAGTCCTTTCGTTCACCAGGGATACATCCCAGTTCCACTGTCAGAGATCCCTTTGATGGCCATGGCCTTCTAACTGAGACCCACTTAACTACATTGCCTAGATTTTGGATGGGGATATGACTCAGTAGGTGAAACAACTGCCACACAAGTGTAGTTCTCCAGAATACATGTAAAGCTGGATGCTGCAGTGCAAGTCTTTAATTCAAGGGTTCCTATGATGCTATGGGAAATGGAGACAGGATAATCCCTGGATACCTGTCAGGCAGTTAGCCTAATTTACACATCAGTGAACAATTAGAGACTCTATAGCAAGTAAGTGGGAAGTCAAAGACTGTCCTCTGAGACTGGCAGAATAAGTTGTCATGTCATACTCACACAAATGTGTGTGCACAAACACATTATATACATATGCACACATTTTTAAAAGTTGAGTTTTAGAGTTGTAGCAAGGTCAAACCCATAGCCCTACTGTGCCCAGTTTTTTAACTCAAATACCTTCTTGTAAGGTGATTTGAGAATCCCTCCCAATTATCCATGCTGTCTTTATAATAATCCTGGTATTTTCCTTCCTTAGTTTTTGGCATTGATGGACTGCCTTACTTCAAGGTATGAAGTCTCTGCTGAAAGCTGAGAATGTAGCTCACTGGGAGATCACTTGTAAGCCCTGGTTGCTAAAGGAGTTTTCCTTAAACATGACCTCTTCCTTGAGCTTTCTAGACTTTGTCCTCTTCTACTCTCGCATCCTTTCAAGAATGTATCACCATGTATGAATCTGCATTATCTTTTACATTTATGTCAAAAATCTATTTGTCTACCTTTTCCAACTAAAACTCCAAAAAGACATAAATCCTGGTGAGTTTTCTTTGCTGACATCTCAAGCCATTAGTATAAGGCTCATCACTTAAAATAATATCAGTAAATTTTTAAAAGTTGAGTTTTAGAGTTGTAGTTGGATGAATGAATGCACGAATGAGTATGACTCTTCATTCTGGTTCACTTAGTCATTCCCACAGTCACATTCTTTTAAGTATGGGTTTTCACTTTCTATATGTCTATTCCCATGTGCTCTGCTGTCTTCCTGCTCATAGCATCCCTCACTTAGGTCATGGACATTGAACTAACTATGTACCTTAAAATTGTATGCTGATTACAGGAATGAATGTCTACACATATCCATCACTGTTGCTGCTGCTGTTTCTTCTCTATATCCTTCTTGGCATTCTTTTCTAAAACATCTTTTGTCTTCTATTATATTCTAATTGCAGAGGTGTTAAATGTTTGGGGGGCACAGAAAATTTATTTTCATAACTTTTGCATGTAGGTGCTATTAAAGTTGTGCTTGGGCCCGCCATCATAAACTTGTACACACACTAACTGATGTCATTTTAAAAGTGTGAAGCAGAAGAATAGAGGAGAAAGTAACCAAAGCCCATCATACCACGTGTAAGTAACAACTGCTCATCTAATTCACTTAGAGTCTTTTTCTCTCCCCAGTTGCATTCTTTGCCTTTTATTGTCCCAAATAATTTAAAGAATTTGACATGCATTTTCCGTTACAATTTACCATTCTACCATACATACTTAGACAAACAGCATGTAGCTCTTATTTTATTTCCTTACTTCTGGTTTACAACTCACCATTTCTTGTCTGAGATATTTGTTTTCAGAAATACCAAGATATTATGCTAATTATTTTCTTGTTTATGAAAGGTCTATCATTCTTTTGGTGGCTTTTTCCTCCTCCTCTTCCTCCTGTTTCTTCTCCTTCTCTACCTCCTCCTCTTCTTCTTTTTCTCTGGTACCCTTTCTAATAGACTATTGTGATAATACAAAAATGCAAATTATTTAACATGTCTGATGTTGGTACCATTTCTAAGCAGATAACATCCAGACATTTTCTTTTTTAAATGTATCCTTTGATTCCTATCTACATGCCAATTCCTCCCAAAGCTATCACTTCCAGAATAGGATAAGCCATCTATAACATATTGATAAAAATGGGTATAAGGGCTTTGCTATATGACACTGGCCACATTGGGAATGATGGGTTTTTGATGAGAATTAGGCTCTAGGATTGTTGGAAGCCATTAGCTCTAGTGTCACACTGTGGGTGGCACTGTGCTGATGGTGTAGTGTTTCAGCTCTGATGACATGGATTAAAATGCATTCTTTTTACCCTATTTAGATAGCTTCTGCTTTCTGTCCCTGAATTCCTTTTTTGACTTAAGTTTAGTATGACTCAACAACTCACTGCAAGTCAACAGCTGCCAGATGCTAAAGGTAATTAAGGCTTTACAAGTATTTGTAACCTACAGCATGTGTTTGGAACACAGGAAGCAAGGTGGGAAAGGAAGCAAAGAAAATCTCTGAACTCAGATTCAATTATTCTCTAGTTTAATGGCAGCTAGAAGTCAGTAGGAAACTATGGTCTTGCCATTTTCTATAAATTCCATGGCCCAATGCTTTATATGGTTTTAGACAACCACCGAAACCTTAAAGTACTTGGTGATGCAGTAGCTGATTTAAAGCAATTGTTTTACAAACAAGAGCATATAACATTAGCATTTCCTCCCAAATATTTGCCATCACAACACAAAGTCTGATTAACTGCTGAGGTAAAATATCTGCCATACATATATTCACCTGGCGATAGACTGTGATCATCCATCTCACTAGATGTCAGATTGTAGATGAGGTAATTAACTCTTGAGATCTAGAATAATCCTTCACTGATGAGAAAGTCAAAATGTTTTCAAAACATCAAGTACATAATGGAAACAGGGACCTGGGTAAGTGCTGGGAATGCAAATGTCATTTGCCTTTGTTAAAATTTCATGTGATGTAGGTAGCTTCCCTCCTGACATATCAAATATTCTTTGTATTACACTGAGAAGAGAGGCCATTGTAAGACTTGACAAAATAAACATCGAATTCTTTTGAAATGCATGCAGTGCAGCTTAATTGGAGCTACATTTGGTTTAGGTTATGATGGAATAAATTTGACAACGGAATTCATTTCATTGACCATAATTTTATACTTTTATGCTTACTAATGAAATAATAGCAATAATATTAATAATAATTTTCATAATAAGAGCTAAGATAAACTGGCTTTTGTATTCAGGGCTGTTTTTAATTTACATATGTGTGTACAGTACACAAAGACTGCATGCTACAGGTTCTACTATTCTTCCATTTTATAAGTGTGAAAGTTGAAACATAATAATGATAAATAGTTTGGCACTGAATTGTCTCTACAATTAGACACAGCTGAATAAAATCAAATAAATACAAAGCTGAAATGTAAAACCGGAGTAGTCAGGCTGGAAATATGGCTTAGTGGTTAGGAGTGCCTACTGCTCTTCCAGAGGACCTGAGTTTCTATTCTCAATACCTATATAAGTGGCTCACACACTGCTTGTAACTCAAGCTTCAAGAGATCTAATGCCCTCTTCTGGCCCCTGTACACAAATGGCAATCACACACACACACACACACACACACACACACACACACACACACAGAAATAAAATAAAATTTTAATCATAGTAGTAACGTAAAACTAAATAAATGTCTTAGTGTTGGATTGCAAGTCAATAGTAGGTTTTCTAGGTTGCTGTCAGAATGACAATAGGGAACCTGGGACTTGAGCTAAGGGTATGAAGAACATATGAAATAGAAGTGCCTATACTCACACAGCAAACTGAAAGAGTTAGGTGGGGATAGGATTTGCCATAAGCAAATCCAAGCCATGTTTTTGTTCATAAGATTTTGAAAATTAAAATAAGCCAGCATAAACTAAGACTCAAAATAACACTAAAATATTAAACCTTTATCATTAAGAATGAGAGAAGCAATACATGATGTGTTTTGACCTTCAAAGTCATAGAACAGCAGAATGTTACCTGTTATAATGGAAAAGACTGTTCAACGTTGCAAAGTAATATGAACTTTATAAATGAAATAAAATCCATCAAAATTAACAAAATTTTTTAGTCTACAAAGAAAACATGGATGCAGGAACACATCAAGGGAGAATTAGTTAACTAGAAAATAAGAAGAAAAAATCAGAAGAGATAGTACACAAAGAAAAGGGGTTAAATTATAGCAGCCCATGAGAGATGGACAGCACAGCAACTACTTTAAGTAGTACAGAAAATAGAGAGTACAAGTGCAAAAATATTTAAGAAAGGCAATGGTTGAGAAACTTTACAACTAAGAAATCACAAATTTGTAAGGTAAGATAATTGTAAGTGGAATAAAATTATATATATATATTCATATGAATATATATATATATATATATATATATATATATATATATATATTCAGTCCCTCAACTGTTCTCGACTATTACCTTCACATACTTAAGTAGATAACCAAAAAGGCAACAGAAAAATAGGAATGAAATATTTAAAAATATATTAATCCACAAGAAACCATGAAAAGAAGTAAAGTAAGAGGGAACAGAGAACATATAATATATAATAAACCTAATTCTGGCCATGTCAAGGATCACAATAAATATAAGTGAACTATCATACCAAATGAAATAAGCAGATTGTTAAATTCTTAAATATCAAGACCTGCTTATGAAACAACTACAAAAGACAGACTAAATATAAAAACACAGGAAATGTGGAAGTAAACAATTGGAAATGTATCTAATGTAGGTTATTTGTTAATAGTATAATAGTAGGAATAGGAATGCTGCCTTCCTTTTTTTTTTTTTTTTTTTTTTTTTTTTTTTTTTTTGGTATGAGGCTCCATACAACCCAAGACTGCAAGTAGAAATAAAAATAGACATTTCAAGATGAGAAAAGGATCAGTTGATCCTAGAGACATGAAATTCTATGTGCTAATAATAAAGGTGAAAGATGAAGAGGATGACAGAAAAGAGAGAACAGTATAATAATAAAAACAAAATGTTAAGGGCGAAGCCCAGAATTCCAGATTTTTCTATGCTTAGTCACTGGTGGAACAGAGCAACCGATAAAGCAGAGAGTAACAGATTTGCTGTAAGGGTTAAAGACAAGTTATTTCTCAGAACAAAGGTCAACAAATCCATCACAAGAATCTTGAAAAGATGAACAAACAATGCAAATAAAGTAGTGATAAATAAATAAATTAATTCAGGAAATAAAAAGGAAATCAATAATAAATGTAAGATCACTGTTATTGATAAAGACCTAATAGGAATAACAACAAATATGAAAATTCATTAAAGGACACCATCAGCATAGCAATTCAGATGAAGTAATAAGTAAATGTCATATAAACCAGGATAAATATTATAATACTTCAATTACCTCAGATGTTCTTTGACAGCTAGTCATTATACATTGATACACTGTTCCACTAATCAGAAATCTGGAATAATGCTAAATGTATAAGTTCTATGAAAGAACCATAGATCAATGAAAAGTACATATTAATAAACTCAAGTAACACTGTGAGAAACTCTAAGGTGTGCCTTGCCAGGATGATAAACAAATGGCAAGCCAGTAGTAAGGAGTAAAATTTGTACCTGAGCACAAGCCTTTAATCCCCATGCTGGCAAGACAGAGGCATGAGGATCTCTATGAGTTCAAAGCCAGTCTGGTTTTCATAGTGAATTCCAGGCCACCCACATCTGCATAGTGAAACTCTACCACCATACATGCATACATATACATAGATATTGAAATAGTTATAAAAATAAAACATAACTAAACATAAATATATAAGGCAAGGAATTTTAGAGGCATGAAACAAATTAACTTAAAGAACTCAATGGGATAATTTTTATGTATAAGGTCACAGATTAATAAACTAAGAAACTTTTTATAGATGAGTTAAGACTATTAAAATTGGGGGATATTAATGACCATTATTGCTAATTCTTGCTTGTTTTGGATTTGGTGGTGGTGGTGGTGGTATTATGTGTGGATTTTCTCCCCATTTTTCTTTTTGCTGTTGGTAAAGTGGGATTATATATTGCCTATGTTTTGTGGGTGTTGTTGACTTCCTTGAGTTGGAGTTTTCCTTCCAGAAATTTCTGTAGGGCTGAATTAATTGATAAGTATTGTTTAAATCTGGTCTTGTCACAGAATATCTTGGTTTCTCCATTTATAGTGATTTAAAGCTTTGCTGAGTATAGTAGTCTGGGCTTGTATCCGTGGTCTCTTACTGTCGGTAGAATATCTATCCAGGGCCTTCTAGCCTTCAGAGTTTCCATGAAGAACTCAGGTGTATTTCTGACAGCTTTGCCTTTATATGTTACTTGGCCATTTTCCTTAGCTGCTCTTAATATTCTTCCTTTTGTGTTCCACTCTATTTGGTGTTCTGTAAGCTTCTTGTACTTTCATTGGCATGTCTTCTTTAGGTTGGGAATGTTTTCTACTATGATTTTGTTGAATACATTTTCTGCACCTTTGAGTTGGGTGTCTTCACCTTCTTCTCTACCTATTATCCTTAGGCTTGATCTTTTCATGGCTTCCTATATTCCCTGGATATCTTGTGCTAGGGATTTGTTGGACGTAAAATTTTCTTTGGTCAATGAATCTATTTCTCCAAGTGTATCTTCAATACCTGAGATACCTGAGATTCTCTCTTTGATCTCTTGTATTCTGTTGTTATGCTTGCATCTGTAGTTCCTGATCATTTCCTCAGCTTGTCTATTCCCAGAATTCCCTCAGTTTGTGTTTTCTTTATTATCTCTATTTCAGTTCTCAAGTCATGGACTGTTTTAATTGTTTCCTTCATATATTTGATTGTTTGTTCTTGGCTTTCCTTACTTTTTTTAAGAGATCTGTTCATTTCTAGCATTTTTTTGGTTTGTTTATGCTTCTATTTCATTAAAGGGTTTTTTCATTTCCTCTTTTAGGGTCTCTATAATCTTCATGAAGTGGCTTTTAGGGTTGCTCTCTTCTGCTTCATCTGTGCTGGGATGTTCAAGTGTGGAGCCCCTAGACTCTGGGGGGGGGGTGTCATGTTGATCTTTCTGTTGTTGATTGTGTTCTTATACTATCATATACCCATCCCTTCTTCCAGTGCATACTTGTGGGATCTCTCCCTCTCCTGGTGAATAAGGGACCAAGGTTCTGTTCCGCTGGGTGCAAGCTGATCCAATACTCCAAAGGCTCTCCTCGCCCAGTAGGTGGAGGTGGGACTAAGGCAGTGGCTGACTGAAGATGGGCTGGTCCACTGGGACAGGTCCCAAGTCCTCAGAAAGCTCCCAGGAGGGCACCTGAAGGCAGGCTCCTTCCATGAGTGGAGGCAGAACAAGGACACTGGCAAACTCTCCACAGGCTAGTCTGCCTAGATGGGCTCTCCCCACCAACCCCCTAATCCCCCAGCCAGCCCACCCCAGTGAGAGTACAGTCCCTAGGCCTCAGGAGGCTCCAAGCAGGGCCTTGGAAGGCAGGCCTGAAACAGCCCCAAGCTTATCTCTGGGCAGAGGTGGAACCAGAACACTGGCAGATTCTGGGAAGGCAAGTCTCTTATGAGAACTTTTCCCACCAGCCTGTTCCCACTGCCACACCGAGACCCAAATAAGATACAGAGACACTGTATAAAGCTGTTGGCCTTTTACTGTGTTTCTTATTGGCTAGCTCTGTCTTAAATATTAACCTATTTCTATCACTATTTCCACGTGTTCTTGGCTTACCGAAGAGAAGGTCTGGACCACTGCTCTCTCAAGTCTCTACATGTTGAATCTTCCTACCTCTCCCCAATCCTCCTTATCTCCTAGTCCCACCTATCTTGCTTTCCTATTGTCCAACAGGGCTTTATTCATTAACCAATAAGAGAAACATATTTACAGAATAACATCTTCCATCACAAGTCCCTGGGGAGGGCCTCTCCTGCACACACTCCCCAGTCCTCAAGAGGCACAGAGCAGGGTACCAGAAGGTGGGCTCCCTCCTTGGGCAAAGGTGGGACCAGGACGCTGGCAGGCAGGTCGGTCTGACTGGACAGTCTCCACCAAGCAAACACAGGCCCCAGACCTCAGGAGGATCTAAGCAAGAAACATGCAGGAAAACAGACATCGTTAGGAAAGAATTTTGCTTTGTTTAAAATGTAACTATTTGTGCAAAAATTCCAATAAAAGAAGGAAGGAACAAAAAATAATGAAACAAATTAAAACAAAAAGAGCAATTTTTGTTTCCAATGTGGGGAAAAAAATTTTCAAAAGTCAAAAGTAACATTTGAACCCCTCCTTAAAATCTATTAGAAATAGTTGAAATGGCCACCTTCTCATCAAATTTCTTGAGTACTTTTAAATCCAGTGCAAGAGAAATAATAATAGTCATTTTATGATGAAGGGAGAGAGCATATGCCATCATCTGAAAGGTGGCTATTATACCAGATACACATGGTGTGCAGTTATTCTATGACAATGTCATCTGCTTTTTTACCTGCACAGTATAACTCCGTGTGATCCTATGATGGTAGGCACTATTTCATGTATGTTGTATAAATAAATAAGTGAATAGAGATTCAGCTTAGTAGATAATTCTGAGACTATAATAGTTGAGAATTATCTTTAAAGCAGACAAATTCTAACGTCCTTTCTTAGCTCGAGGCTCTGTTTACTATTTTACTGAACTGCTTTCCTGATTAATTGGAAAACTACATGCTAATGTATTTAGGACGCTGCCTGTTGTATTAGGTAACTCGCACTACATGTATCTGATCTAGGAGCAGCTGTCAAATACAGAACAACCAGACCATCACAGCCAACTTACTCTGTCCTGTTTTGTTGCTTTTTCTATTTTTCTTTTTCTTTCATCTCCTCAAATTCTCTCTGTGTGCTTAGGTAAATATATGCATTTACCGTGGCTTCACATAGGATAGTGATTGGCACAGAGTTTAACTATAGCAGTGGAGTTTCAGTGCGGAAGATCTTATCAGCAGAAATCCTTGCTAGTTCTGGCCATTTTCTTTCTGATTATGAAATGCCACTTGTTCAACAAGCCCTTTGATGTAACTGTTTTGGGTGTTTCTAAATTGGCCTTTGTTGAAGTTGGAACAGGAGAACATCACGACCGTAGTGCAGAATACCACTTTTACCTTTCTCTTTCCATTTTCTGTTCACCAGGAAACTCTCGGTACTGGAACCCCCAACCTTTCTTAGTCATGCCGATCAGTATTTGATTTGGACAATTAGACTGTGTCCAATTACAAATTATAAAAGCTGTGGACAATAGATGTCCATAAAGCTTAAAACTATTAATTCAAAAGATGAGGAAAAACAAAAGTGTTACCCTTTTAGGCATTACTTGTGAAACAAAATAGGAATTTTTTGCAGTGTGTCATTTGAAATATAAATATTTGGCTTAAATTTTTCTGACAAGGAAGGGAAGAACACCTACTCTCTGCTTTAAGCTATAGGATTTTGGTGAACAGTTTTGTCAACATTTGGGAAAATATCTGAATGCGTGAACTTTAGAAGGGCATTAAGAGAGAGTTTACGAGAAGAATTTGAGTGTATGCAAGCATACAACATTAGAATTCATAAGCAGAATTTTTACTGTCTTTCACCACATTCACAATTGCATAGTTGTTTATATTTGTATGAACACATTGTTACATGTGATGTTTGTAATTGATTTATACTGATTGTTTTCTATAACTCACACATACCTACAATCACTCACATTTAAACACATTTATTTTAAAGAAAGTAAAAAATTGGCAATTCATTTGAGTAATCAAAAAGAAGTAATATTGTATTTTATCATTTATAATTGCTATATTTTTCTTATTGTCTGGCAATATTATAGTATCAGGGTAAGTTATTTTCGTTACTATGATTAAAAAAGAATTACAACATTATGGTTTTGATCTTTTTCTTAAACACTTTCTGGAAAAATTTAGAATCCATGCTTATTCCTGATTTAAAATGTGGATTGTAACATTTGCTCAAGAGTAGTGACCCATGTTTATTTACAGGAGATTCTCTTTGTTTAAGATAAACAATCACAGAAAATTCTACTTAAAATGGAATTAACGTTCAAAAGAACCAGTAGTTCACACTAAGTAGTAAACATAATTTATTTAAAGTTGAATAAATAAAACTGTACATACTATACCCCACCTCTCCATCTTCACATGTGTGAAGTAGAATTAGGAGAATCTTAAGTTTGTGGTCAGTCCAGATAGTATGAGACTCTATCTAAATCAATCAAAGTTCCAATAAAAAAACAAATCAATGATGATTGAGAGTGTATTTTAGTTTAGGTTGTTTGTTGCTTAATATTCTAATTCTGTGACACGATTTTTTAAAGTGTTTAAAATTGTTACATATGGACTAAGTATGACATCATTGTGTTAATTACATACTGTAAGAGTATGGTTTTTCTGCCTGCCGCCGCCCGGTCTTGTCCTGCCACTGCGCCAGCCACAAATAACACACAGAGACTCTGTATTTGATACAATGCTATTGGCCAGGTACTAGTTTCTTATTGGCTAGCTCTGCCTTAGTTATTAACCCATTTGTGTTAATCTATGTATGTCCACGCGTTCTTCTTACCGGGAGCCTGCGGCCGCATACTGCTCTCTCCAGACTCTCCATCTTGACTCCTCCTTCCTACTTCCTCTTTCCTCCTTGTCTCCTAGTCCCTCCTATCTTCCTTTCCTATTGGCCAACAGTGCTTTATTATTAACCAGTATGAGAAACATACAGAATGACCTCTCCCATCAACATACTTTTTATATTTCACCTTAGAAAGGCTCCATTTCAGTGAAAAATTACTTTAGACATTCATTAATTCTTTTACAGGCTTCTTTATAACCTTTCATATAAACAATTATCATTACTCATTTATTTTTTTATGGTTCTTAGTATTAGTAGTGATATTTTTACTGTATGCTATGCTGCTTCATTGACACCCCATGTAATAAACTTCATCTTGTTTGAGTGATTCTCCTCGGGTTCTAAGCCTGTGGGAAAAGCTTGGCTAGCTAGTGGAAGTGAGTCTTGCAGTTTGTCTGTGTCTATACGGCTGAAGGTGAGGGTAGAGTAAAAGAAAGCCATCTCCCCACTGCAGGCTGGCAGCTGGGCCTTCAGACTCCTCCCTGTGTCTCTATATATACCTACCAGGTAGAAAAGCCTATTATTTCCCTAAAACCCTCTCTTGACCAGAGTGGCCACTTAGCACTCACATGCACACAGAAAACGTGTGTGCGCGCACACACACACACACACAAGTGAACAGGAAAGTTATAGACAGAGTTCAAGATTCCCTTGCAGCTTTTCTGGCACCACCATGCCCAGCGAGGAAAGCATAGCTGCTCTCATCACAGAGAAGTCTTCTACCTCCCACTTGCTTCTGATTGCATGCTGCTGTGTTTGTGGAGGTAGGAGTGTACAAGCCCCCTTATGACAGCACATGTTTGCAGCTCTCTTCTGTCCACTCCTGTTGATGATTGCAGTTTGAACATTTCTTCTTTTTTTCTGATAATATTTTTATTTAAATCTGAAATAAGCTTGTTTTACATCAAGCTCAGTTCCATCACCCTTCTGTCCTCCTCTGTCCCCACAAACACCCCTCATCCCATCCCCTTTCTGCTCCCCAGGGAGGGTGAGGCCTTTCATGGGGGAACTTCAAAGTCTGTCATATCATATGGAGCAGGGCTCAGGCTCTCCCCACGTGTCTAGGCTGAGGGAGTATCCCTCTATGTGAGATAGGCTCCCAAAGTCCATTTGTGTACTTGGGATAAATGCTGGAAGATTGAGTCAGGGAAAGAATAGAGGAGATTTAAGAAAAATCTTGCACTAGGGAAATGTCCATTTTGAACATTTCTATACTGCCAGGTCTGTGATATACAGGTGAAAATAAATCCCAGGGAATTAAAATGCTATGGAGTGCCTCAGATCCAAGCATCCTTATAGGTCTACTCTCTTCTCTCCCCATTCCAGAATCTTATATGTTAAATTAACCACTTTTCTGTTGTGGTAAAATGCCCAAGAAAAAATATGAAATAAAGGAATGATTTGCTTGGGCACAGACTTTTAGAAGTTCCAGTCTGTAACTGATTGTGTGTGCTCTCCCTGGGCCTTTAGAAAGACAGAAAATGATGATCTAAGTGACTATGGAAAAAAAAACATTGGAGACCAGACACAGAGAGGGAAGTGGTGGGGAGACAGGAATGGAGAGGAGAGATTGAAGGATGAGATGCATCTGTGAAAATCATGCTATCCACTTAGCACTTTTCCCAACTTGGCACTACATCCTAATAGACCATTCAGTAGGAACTGGAATATTCATCGATAAACTAAGCACCCTTAGTAACCAATTACTTCTCAGGAGTGCCATCAATGAGAAACCAGCATTTTACCACGTAAAACTTCCATTCAATTTTCAAAATATAGCATATGGCTTTATGTATCTGTCCTTAGTGATAGCAGCTGAGATAAATGGGCCTAGATCTAAGCGCAGGCCCAGAAAGTGTTGAATTCATCTTTGAAAGTTCCTATGAACACACCAACCATACTATTTCTGGGTGCTCTTATTTATTTGGCTTCATTTTGATTTGGTGGCCTTCCCTTAAGTCCAGAGTTTACTTATCGTTATATTTATTGACCTCATGAGAATCTTCACTTTTCCAAGCTTCATGACCTAATTCCTCATTGGCATTGTCTTCTCTGACATCAGCAAGCAACTGATGATGTAGCCACTCATGGATATGTGAAGAAGAGACAGACAAAGTAAATTAACACAGAGGATGGAAACCAATTTCATAAGTGGTCAATAAGGAGTGTTCTGATATAATAATGGCAGTGTTTGCTATAGTAACTTTATATGCTCACATTCTAGGCCTCAGACTATAGAATTTAAAGGATAAGCATATTCTGTATTGCAGCCCCTCCATTATTACAGTTAACTTTTATGTTCTTGCCCCTCATAGTAGAAAATCTGTTCCAATGCTGACATTTTCAGTGCTATTTGTATACTCTGGTAATACCATGGCATGATAATTCTGACTTAGCTACACATGTGCTTTTCCTCGTTAAAGGTTATTTTGAAGTGTGAGAAGTTGGTGAAAACTTAGAAAATAAAGTCATGACCATAATGCATGGACATGTCTTTCTTGCAACTTGCATCCTTGAATATAATTAGTGGGTCAAAGGACAGCTGTCAGTACCTGTTGCTAGATTTCTCTTTGATGAAAGTGTTGTGGGTTATGATTAAAAAATAAAAGGCCACAGAAGACCCAAGTATCTAATTAAGAAAGTTATTGAAAGACTTGTATTTCTTCACAGTAATGAACTAATAGGTTTTAAACAATTTTATGCACGTATTTTTAAATTTTACCAAAATTCTCAGATATAAATATCACAGGTTGAGTTTGACTATTCACCTGGAAAAATATTGAATCCAGTCTTTTATCATATGAGGCCCTGCCAGTCAATTTGGTGGTAAATCTATGGAATATGTATGTGAGACAAAAGAAGTCAGACAGAACCTGCATATCTGGTTTAGTCAGTAACATCAGGAAAGCTGGAGGCAGATGTAGGAAAACATGTGATCTATGAATATGGAGATAGTGGGCCTCAACTTTTCTTTCTACAAGATTGTAAAACGGAATAAAGGATTGACTAATTTCCACCACAAATCTTAGCTTGAAGAGTCACGCAATGACTAGTGTCTTCTATTCAGAGCTACTATGGAACTTGCTAAAGACAGAATTGCTTTACTTAAAGCAAAATCACCTTCCATTAATGAGCAAAGCAACAAGTTGATAATATTTTAATAGTTCCCCATAGTCTTTTCAGTTCTGAGCAAAAGTGACTAACACAGCCCTGCAAGTTGTAAGATGAATGATGTAAAACATTGTTGTCTAACATCAATTCATACAGAACAATGTACAGAAAACTTGGGTATGGTCAGAACAGGCAGAAGAAGTCATGATGACTTCTCAGAAGAGAGATGCTTATCTCTCCAAGCATTCAGTCCACATGCATGAGCATCTGGCAAAACAAGCAATGAAGACAGGAAGAAATGGACCCTAGGTGACCTTTCATGGTTCTGTGTCCTTCCTCTGTAGGGTATTTATTACCACATAGATTGCATTTTTATGTGATTCTTTGATTAATGTCTTTTTCCCGATTAGACTGTAAATGTCAAAGAACTCTGTTTTTACAATGCTCGGTGTTATGTCTCCAATGTCTACCACAGCAGCAGGAACAATAAATAATCATTTAATAAATGGTAGACCAGGGTTTTCCTCCCTCATTCTATTATTTGTGGCTCACCAGCTTCATGTAGTAATCCAGGAATTCTGAGAGAGTGTTGGCCCAGAATCTGCCCTGTGGTTAGAATGAAACTCCTATTTGTGTACTAATGGATTAACAGAAATGTAACAAACTAGGAATTATGTGGAAACTGGTGTTGAAGAGGGAAGATATGCAAAGAGAAGTTTAGAGTGTGATTTTGTTGACTTTTCCTTTTGAATTTTAGTATAATTACATAATTTATCCCTTTAGTTTTCTCCCTTGAAATCCTTCCACAAACCCCTCTTCTCTCTCTTTCAAATTCATTTGTTTGTCAATAGTTGTTACATGCATATATGTATTGCTAATATGCTAAGTATGACTTTTCTGTCTGTGTAATGTTACTTGTATGCATGATTTCAGGCTTGACCATTTTGTATTGACCAGACAATTGTTATACTCTTCAAGGGGAAGATTGTTTCTCTAGTGGGTAATTTCTTAAGGAAATCCTTTTCTTTTTAGGGGAAAATCTTCAGTTCTCATGATACACTATGGAGTTATTTATATGTCTTTTCCTTTTGAGTTGGATATTGCACATGCAATTGTCTGCAGTGGCACTCATTTGTACCTCAGAAGCTTTAAGCTTGAAGCTGAAACCTTAAAAATAGGGCTGGGGGGGGAGTTGAGGTGGGTGGGATGAGGCAAGGGGGGTTGGAGGAGGGATGGGAAGGGAGAAAAATAGACTTTCTTTTTGTTACCATTTATGGCTACTTTAAATATTATAAAATTTATAGAAGACCCATGATGATTCCAAACTTAGTATAGGATAAGAAAGATTAATTTGAATTTGTTTTTTGATATTTTCATAAGCAAAGAAGGGTGCCATTATTTTTCCATTCTTGTTTTTTGCCTGGGCTTACTTAAGCTTAGTACATCACCACAAAGACCACAGGGTACATGAATTGTTCTGAATTCAGGAATCACTTTCTTGAATAATTGCTTCTTTTCCTTAAAAGTTCTTTTAATCTCAGACTAAATAATAGAACAATATACAAAGTTGCCCTAATACATACTCTATTTAAAGATGGGAACAGACTGCTAAATACAATCACACCTGAAATTCAAAAGCGGTATATTTAGGTTTACGCTGTTTTCATTTATTCAGGGAACAGGAAGGAATATATTTCATTAACTCTAAAGACTAGATAGAAGAATGTCAATATTAGACCAGTATTACCAGTTGTTACAGAGTGTGGAAAGCAACAACAGAGAAAAGGGTCTTGTCACATTTGGATATACATGAAGCCAGTACCTTCTGTTTCAAACTTGCATGTTACCATCCAGTGCCAAGGAAATGCCTAATCACTGTTGAAAACTGAAATGTAAAACAATGGACAGAGAATTTCACAGTAGCTCACAAACTGTCCTTAGAGAACATAGCAACTCTTAAACCTCTAATTAAAAACTTCCATCTCCCCTCATGGGTAGTGGATGATCACCCTATGTAGCAGGAATTTGGTTTTCTCTCCAGGGAATAAGGCTTTCCCTGCAGAGACAGTTTCATATAGAATTCAGCACTGTGGAGGCCAAGTCTGTGGCCTACCGGGGCTACATAGAGAAACTGTGCCTCAAAACTCCCAACTAAACAATAATAGACATAGAAGAAATCTGATTTCTATCAATACATGCAGATTTGATTCTATCTAATCATGAATCTGATTAATGATTGAGCATAATATATTCATAGCATTTAGTGTAAGAAAAATATCAAAAAGATATTTCCAAGTTAATGTTTGAATGTGATTTTTGACTTGTAAAAGAACATAGGCTAGGGCTTCAGACAAATGAAGACCCCTGGATCTGTAGTGTTCCAGGTTATAACTTTATTCACAGCCTTCCTTTGTGTGGTTGTGAGAATGCGAACCACTGGCCTGTTGTCAATTTAAGGGAGGTAAGACTTACAAACTACCTGGCCCATTTCCCAATGGATGTTTATGTAGCTGTTCAGTCAACACCCATTCCCTTTGCTTCTCATCAACCTGTATGCCCATCCTCACATTCCTAACATGAACACACATTTTTCTCCCACAATAATTCCTGCTGGTGCTTTTAAACTCTGTTATCAAACAGAAATTTTGTAATATGATTTAGGAGGAATGGCAATTCCACTCCTATACCCTCCAGGTTCTAAGAGTGAGTGACATATTTTTTAAAAAATTAAAACAATGAGCAAACAAACATGCAATTCTTTGAGTAACATGATGTTCCTGAGAGGAATTTTAGACTTAACACCCAAACATAGATGTGTTGACTACAACCAGCAGAGAAGAAATTACCGCTTGAAGAAGCAGTGACCAGAGGACTATCAAGGTCTTCAAGCCAGTGTCATATTTATTACAGAATGACATTTAATGGCATGAAGATACATTGCTTGGGGATCAGATTTGGGTTTCATCACCATGTGAGTGAGTGACTTTGAATGAGTCATCTAAATTCTCTGGTCTTGGTTTTCTTGTATATAAGGTAACCTACAAGAATATTATCTGTAAAAATTGTGATTTTTTTTCAAAGCAAACAAAATTTAACAAAATACACACAAGTAAATATTTGGTATATGTTAAGTGAGGTGAGAATGCAGTGCTTTGATGCCTCACCATGGTGTTAGATGAGAAAAAAATCTCAGAGATGAAGTTTGAGCTTCCTGTGCTAAATGAACGCATGTTTTGCTTGTTTTCAATATTCCCCAGTACCCATTGAGTACCCCTGCCCGAACCCTCTATCTATATATTATAGAAAATCAAACACATCTGTTGAACTTGTGGGATGCACTTCAGGCTTACTCAGCATTCCCACAGAGTAAAACCTCTCTGTGTTGCTGTCGCTCTAGGAACTAACTTCACCCTGGCAGAGTTGGGGATCTGCGAGCCCTCCCCTCACCGCACTGGTTACTGTTCCGACATGGGGATCCTCCACCAGGGCTACTCCTTGAGCACTGGGTCTGATGCTGACTCGGACACCGAGGGAGGGATGTCTCCAGAACACGCCATCAGACTGTGGGGACGAGGGATAAAGTCCAGGCGCAGCTCCGGCCTTTCCAGCCGCGAGAATTCAGCCCTTACTCTGACTGATTCTGACAATGAAAACAAGTCGGATGACGACAACGGTAGGCCAGTTCTGAAATACCTTTGCATGCTATGTGCATCAAGTTATGCGGGACTTGGGAGTCCTTCTTGCTTTTGTTTGTTTTTAAGAGGTTTATCAACCTTGTCTCTCCAGCCTGAGCTGGAGGCAAAACAAATGAGAGCTCATAACCTGGAGATAAGGATTTTTAAATCACATTTTGGTGGTAACCCAGTATTCAGGTGTAGTCATCTAGTCTTATTAACAAGTAAATAACTCTATAAAGGAGGCAGCTTGATAAACTCTGACCTGTCCTTTGAGAATGTCCTCTTCCCCAAGTTTCTAGGTCTTGGTATTGATTTCCCTTCCCAGTTATAGCAATCTAAGTTTGGTTTTTGCTTTTTTTTTTTTTTCCCACAAGATGATCTGTGAAGAATCCAAGCTTATCTTCCCCTTTCATTTCCAGACAGCAATGCCTCATATCCTTATTGAAGATCAAACTTGGAGTCCATGATCTGGGCTTTAATAATGACAAATAGGAAGTGTCTTGTCTTCCAAGCAGGCTTCTTTTCTGTGTTTCCTTTCCCTCTTGGTACCTATATAGGTTAATGGCTTCCAGCATCTCCCATCACAAATCACTGTAGTCCATCCATCAGCTTTGTAGGTGAGTTTTAATGAAACCTTGAGAATGAAATGTGTTTGATCATTAAGCAGTGAATACAGGGAAGCCTGCACTAAGCCATTAAAGAGATAAGGTGTTTATTTGTGGATTTCTACAAGACTCATAACTGTGTTCAGTCAAAAACATTTTTTAAGGAAAAGATAAATTACTTTAGGTACAGCTGACTTTTGTAGACAGTCTCAAATGTTCTCTGTGTGTTATGAATAGACTGCCTATTTGCTAAAAGAATCACCATTAAAATGTTTACAAACATATCAGTTAGAATGTTTGTGTAAAATCTCAGAAACTTCTGTTAGAGAAGGTTTAAGTGTCTTCTTTCATTGAAAAGAGAAAAAGAAAATTCCAGGCAGGCAGCTCATTGTGAATGTAAACGCACAGCTAAAATCCCATTTAATCTCATAACTATGTTGGAAATATACCATTTCCTGTGTGATTCACATGTATTCAAAAAGACGTCACTTTGCTGCACTGAAGTTTACTTTTAACTTCAAACAACTTATTATACATGGGAGATGAGGAGATGTGTCTTACTGCTCCATTCCTGTCTTTCATTAATGCAAATACTCAAGGAAAATTTGCGCATGACTCCCTCTGAATTTTAACAGAATCCTGACATTTGGCCCCATAAACACTCTGAGGGGCTTATCGACTGAGAAATTATTCTAAAATGTTTCCATGAAGATATACATCAAACCCATGTCCACTTTAAATCAGCTTGTGTCAGATACTATTTAAATGGAAGCAGTTTGGTTGTCCACTACACAAAATCACTGCAATCCAAGAAATTGCAACATGTTTTAAGTGAGACATTTGAAAAAAATCTCCTTTGGTTGGCATTCTCATAGCTAAACAGGGAACCATCTATGTTGTGCTCTTTGCACATATTTATAGAATCTCCGCCCTCTTAAGTTATTTATACACAGTTCTTGAAAATCTCCTCAAGCAATAAGAGATTTCTGCTGAAGCTATGTGAACAACAAAAGTTAAAAAAGAAAATCCTTGTCTTGGATTTACCTAGAATTGTTGTAGATTTTTTTTCCGTAATTAATTGTGGTTTTGATAGACAAGGAGTTGTCTCTTTTAGCCAGCATTATTGGAATGCATGACATTTGAACATTTTATACTCAGGGTAAGTCTCCATATATATTTCTGAATACTGATAGGAAGTAAACCCTTTGGTACAATCTCTTGATTTTTTTTTCCCTTTGATGCCTGTTGTAATGCAATCAGAATTTCAAAAAGAAAAATACACTTGGAGACACTGTTCAGTTCTGTAGATGAGTGCACTTGGCAAATTCTAAAGGCAGTACTAAAGCCAGAGTTCAAGCTAGGTGATGTTATTTTAAAATATATAGATGAATGGTCTTTCCTTTCCCCTTCAAAGAACCATTAAGAATTTCATATATGCTGAGTATATATCTAATACAACTTCAACTTTTTTTCTCCCATTTTGGGACAGAAAAATAAAATTTTCCATATGTTGCAGCACAAATTCATCAATATACACGAAGTAAGGTACAAGAAAACCTGCAGGCCAGGATGTTAACTTCACTAAACTTCTTGCTCTGTCTCTCTGACACATTCTGTTTAGCTCACAGAGAAATCAATGCTTTTTCACATCACTGATTTTATGAAGTTTAGGAATGTATTATCATATAGATTGACAGTTGCCCACCGGTTCCACACCACAGCATGAACACCCACAAAACCATCATTAATTTCTCACACTTGTACCCAGCAATGGCTTCCTCCATAATAAACACAGTGTCCTTCAGAAGCAAATCAATAATCCTTTAGGTATGTCTCTCTTGAAGGGGAAGTCACAAAAATCTGTGCTTTGTGGAGGAAGCCCTCCAATTCCCTTTTAAATGGTAAGGGCACATGAGCAAGAAGGTTTTCTATGAAGTTCTACATTTGTAATTTCTTTTGTAGGGTGTGATCTTGGGCTATAAAGATATTCCAATGTTTATTTAAAAGCTCATTTTTAATACGCTAATTGTAATATTGCTGAGCATAGTAAGCAAGGAACGATGCTTTCAGGGCACCACATCCTTCTCTTATTTCCCAAATGTGACTCTAGCCTTCAAATATCATGTGATAAAATCTCTGAGTTTGTCATTAGTCTTTCTTAGGTGAGCATTGCTGGAGTTTCCCACATGCTGCTGAGACACAAATAGCCCAGTGAAAAGTCTGACAGTCCCAAGCACACTGAAAACTTGCCTAATGTTATTTATTTATTGTGGTATTTTTTGAGGTACAGATGCTTCGAAATTTGCACTACTCTCAGCTTCCTAACGTAACGTATCTATAGTTATCATTGGGCTGGGTTGAGCAGGATTGCTTTAAATAGATAAAACCCTCAGGTTCAGGGACTCTTATCAGGCCCTTTAACTCTGGCTTGTAGCTAATGATGGCTTTGGCTAGAAATGACAATGCGAGTTGAGAATAGCTAGGTTTTACTATGTGAAATTTGACCACATCTGTACAAAGGGCTTTCTCAGGGACTTTAAATTAGAATCATATGGTTTTTTTCCTCAGTAATAAATGTTCCACTTAAAATATGTTCTCTTGAAGGCTCTTTGTATCACCTGTGTTGTGGAGAAAATGGGACAGTCACTAATACACACGAATAACTAATTGCCTCCTTAAAGATGCAGTGTGGCACACACTGAAAAAATCTGGTCTATGTTTTCTTGATTCCCTTAGGCAGTTTTTTCACCTTGGGGACTTAAAAATATCCATGGGGTTTCTTTTGTTTTCTTTTTTTTTTTTTTTTTCACCATAATCCTAGTTGCAGTTACTTTATTGGAAATCTAGAAAGAAAGGAAGGAAGGAAGGAAGGAAGGAAGGAAGGAAGGAAGGAAGGAAGACAGACAGACAGACAGACAGACTTGTCTATGGAAAATTATAGAAAGTCACAAATTATAGAAAACTTAACCTAGAACTAGTAAAGACATTAAGAAATGCACACACACACCCACTTCACTTGCACAAACTATAAACAAGAGTAATGCTCATTTCCCTCTCTTATCGGTTAGGAGATTTATAAATTTATAATGCACTTTGAGTTTGAAGACAGAAATGTTGAGTTGATTTCATTATATGTCATAAAAGCTGGTTCTTGGCATGTAAACCTATATAGAGTGGATGTGTGGAACACAGATATATTATTAGACTGTGAGTCTTCTCGGCAAAGGATGGCAGTATGTATATCTGTGCCTTCAAGAGTACCCCAGACTGAGGTGCTTCCTCTTGTTAACTAACCAGAAATATGAATCCCAAGGCAAGGAAGGGTCTCCTTTAATATGGGAACATTTTGGTTTGTAACCATCCAACAAACTTCATTCATGTAAAATGATTCCTCTCTCATAACTGTAGTGTTCAAGTACCCCTTAAGTTAGCACATTAAGACCTGATGACTCCTACTTTATTAATATACCACAAACACTTGTCTTGTATTTTATGATCCACTCTATTCATTTCTTCTCTCTTCTGATATTTACAGAGGAAGCCTAGATCAAACACAAAATCTATTACCTATAGACATCATGAACACTCATAATATTGCTCTTAAGAAAAATAGGGCAATATGTCAAGCGTTCACATGACAGGGATCACAGAGGGACACATGAGGCCCCACCCCTTCCTGCAGAAACTATTAGCAGTAATCGTTGGCTGAAGGTGAGGGTGTCATTTTCTTCAGTGTTGTACCCACTGAAAAGTAGCTTATACATCAGTCCATTTACACACAAGAAACACTGACTAAAAGGGGGCAGCATATGCATAGGCACACACAGAAACATATACACCAACACAAAGTTGCACACGCACACACACTTTGAAAGTAAGATAGAGCCTTCCTGAGAGGAAGAAGGGTCTCATCAGGAGAAGGAGGGACATGAGAGATATTATTAAGGGCACAAATACTAAAGTATAATGCATACACATACAAAACTTTCAAAGAATAAGGCAAAGAATTTTTCCATGGAACACAAAGACCATATTTTAATTTCTTAAAACAAAATTCCATGCACAAACACACACACACACAAGAAAACAGAACATCTTTCAGAGAATTTGATAACAATTAATATTGTTTTATACAATTTTTTCTCATTGTTACAAATTGGAAAAATTGATATTTTATTGAGTGGGCTCAAACTAGGTTGAAAAACTGAAGGAAATGGGAAAAAATGTCACAGGTCTACAGTCTTGAATTTCCTGAATGAATGGATGGTCCCATTTTAATGACAGTTCTGACTCTATGAAGGTCTATTAGTAGAGGCTTTAGAGACCTCTTAGCCTATAAAAATTTTTAAGGAGACTTTGAACTACATGATTAACACAAGGCTAGTTCATAGCTTATAAAAGTTCTGAGAGCCAGAAATAAAATTAGGAGCTGCCCATGGACATGGGGCTGGATACTTAGGGAGAGGTAAAAGGACTGGTGCTGTGCAGATGTCCCTTTGAGTGATTTTAAAAAAGTGAAACTCCTGGAAAATTAAGCAGTGTGCATATTACTTTATAGCAGAAAAGGGTGCTTAAAGATGTGAGGTGTGTTCCTCATTTGAATACTACATATTCACATTATAAACATATATATAAGCATATATATACATATATGTATATATGTATATATATATATACATATATGTATATATTTCCTTTGGTATTTTTTAAGACTGTTAATGCACCCAGGGGTGATCAAGCAATTGCTCCATTCAATAAAAATAATAAATAAAATAGAGCATAAGCTTTACTTTTGGAAAGGGCAACCTGCATACTACATGGGTAATCTGAAGGCCTTCGGGGAGACATTGGGCTGGGTGGATAATCATTGGATTTTAAGCTGCATGTGGTATCAGGACTGTGACTTTTAATGGCCTGTGGAAGGATCTGAAGGTGTATGAGACCTATATCTCTGGCAAAGCACAATGGAAAACTTGTTTGGTTCAAAGACTATTTCCTTTGTTTCTACACTCTGTTTCACATGTTTTTTATTCAGTTGTTTGTCAAGAATCAAATTAAATTAAGAGTTGGGAAAGATGCACCACAAATCAAGTATTAGCGTCATAAATAAAATAAGTCAAGCTAAGAGAATATAAATTTCCTACAAACAGATAAATCAGAATGATCCTGTAGTATAAATAATATCAAATTAAAAAGAATCTGAGAACACTGAATACATAATGACATTTCAATTAGCCGTTCTGAAACTAGGACACAGCAACTGGAAGGAGAAACTTGCAACTAATAGATTTGTAAATAGGATAGATATTGCAGACAAGTGGCCATTTAATTTTGAGTACTATTTAATGTTAGCTGGAAGACCTATCTAGAACTACCCTTGCCTGGTTTTCCTAACCTGGGTTTAAATTATGTCAAAGAAGTCACAAGATAGAAATAAGTGGTTCATAGGAGAATCATTAACAGCAGGCGTTGTGTACTGTAGTCTTTAGGTTAGATATAGCCCATGTAGTGATTGTATTTGATCAGTGCAGTGTTTAAAAATGTAGATTAATGACATTGTACAAGTGAGATGTAATGTATTATTAGGATTTTTTTTCTTTTTGCAAAGATAAAGAGGGGAGGGGCATTTATTTGTAACTTCTCTCAAAATATGAGTAATTTGATTCTAGGATTCTCTCTCAACAAATTTGGGTTAGCCATAATAGGAGCAGCTGATGTAAGCAGAACCCACATTGTTGAGCCTACCTGAGATCCCGGAGGTCACTCCATAATTTGAGGCTTTCCTTAATGTGTGTACATACTAGAGTTAACAACCTTGACCTAGGTACAGATTTTATAACACAGATAATCAAAACTATAAAACACAAACTAGAGACCAGAAAGTTTAACTTCATTAAAACTATGCTTAGAAGTAGGCTTGGCTCTTCAGCATGGTGTGTTTGATGTTGGTATGCTGTGTTTCTAAAATAGTTGTAAGGCATTTCAAATTAAGTGCTTCAGAAAAAATTGAATTGAATCAATATCTGTTTAATTTAGAAAGTACTATTATAATTGTGTATCACTACGAAAGCATGTCTGATAACTAAGCCATACCCATCTTCTAAAGTAGATATTCAGATGTTTTGAAATGCCAAGATTAGGAATTGTTAAAACATATCCTTGTATCTACTTAAATATGAATATATAGAAATATGAATTTAAACAGGAGATTGACAGGTTTCTTACTTTAAAATTGAGGTTCCATAGGAGGTTCAGGAAAATCCCAGCGCTTTTCAGGAGAATACCACTTAAAGAGGAAGATAATTACTTAGTACTAATTATTTTCAGCAAATGTTTATAGAGAGTCAAATGGGATGAAGTGAAAGGCTACAAAGTCAAGTGTAGAGAGGAAAATGCCTTGACCATCATCAAGCCTCAAGCATTCTACACAAAAAGGACATAGGGTGAAGCTTGCTAACGCAGAATGGTAAGCAACTGGAAGACAGAAATTGATGTCTCTCAAGATAAAAAGGTTTCTTATCTTGATAAAAAGATTATTCCTAGGAGGCTCTCTCCTACCCTGGAATACACGATATTTACAAATCAGATAGCAATAAGATTGTTGCATTAACATTCTTTGGAGAAGAATAAACCAAGCGTTTATCTTTGGGAAAGGTTTATACTCACCTGGAGATAATAGAAAATATAGACAGGATATGAATATTCATGTTTGTATTAAGAATCATAACTTTTTTCTTTCTTTGAGGATATTTGAACCTAACCCTGAAAACAGCAAGACCCTACCTTAAAATTAAATGGTTTTAGTATTTCATTCTACACTCTTAAAATTCATGAAATTCCCAGTTTAAGTATGTTTTAAAGGACATTATCATATATGAACATATTACATATATGTGGCAGATAGATTATTTAAGCATAAAAAGGTAAATGATGCAAGCAGGTAAATATAGTTATATATTTATTTAGATATAAGACAAAGTGTTTAGACATGTTAAAAACTATGATTCCAGTGGACTGGAGATTTGCCAGCCATTCGACCACTGAAATACTTGGACAATCCCTTATCTCTTGGCACCACATTAAATTTCCTTTCATGTGGTTTATTGTAATGTAAGTTGATCATACATTTAACAATTTTATACAATTCTTATTTTCTTAATTTTTATATTGACTTTTACTACCTATACAAATAGATTCAAAGTTTTCACATTGCTGTTTCTTAAAGAAACCAATCACCCACATACATTTATAGGGAATTTTTGTCTATGTATTTTATTGGAGTAACATAGCCTTTGACAGTATATATTTTAGGTAGCTTAAAATGCATTTACAAATACATGAACAAAAATGGGATGATGGATATTGTAAATGACCTAGTGTAGGGGAGTCAGGTGATTGGAGTTAGGCATTAGGATGAAGATGATTTTTTTTTTATTTTGAAGGATTCAGTCTCCCAGCAACTACAAAGTTTAGTCAGAATAATGGGGATGTAGTGACTTTATTGCAAAGTAGTAGAGATACATCAGTTCATGGGTGAAAGAGAACATACACGCATCACAGATATTCCATATTTACACAAACATACACACACACACACACACATATATATATATACATATATATATACATATATATATATATGTATATATATATATATCCTATATTCATTTTATGAGAGGTACAATAGTGTGAATCAATGATACCAGAAACAAAAGGCCATAATGCAGATGGAAAAAGTTGGAACCCCTCATTAGTAAATGCACCTGCATTTTGGCATTTGAACTAGGAAATATTAAAATCTGGTAATGCTTCAATTATTCGCAATTAAGGGCATAATATTTGAGAAGCACATGGATTAAAGATATTATAAGAAAACTGGAGAAGGTGCTTAATTCTGTACTCAAGATTGGGGAACATGACTGACAATGGGTTCATATTTGCTTTTATTCTCAAATAAGTATTATAATGACTACAGACTTGTTTACAATGATTACTCAAATTGTTAATACATAATATCAAGTATTTGTATAAGGAAAATGGTCATACTATTATTTTTCATAGGAATATTTAGTATGTTGTAAGTGAACATTGGCTAGATCTATTCCAGGTGGATCATAGTTTCTTGAAGATTAGCTTTGCTGTTGCTTCATGAGTAATCTCTCATGCAATTTTCTTAATTGCTCCTGTAACTATAGTTATATCTCCCTTCTCATCACTAATCTTTGATATTTTTATCTCTCATGTTTTTTAATCAGGCTTGAAAGGAATCTATTTATGTTTCTTACAAGCTTTCTACTTTGCCTTTACTGTTTGTTTCTTTCTCATTAGGTTGATCTTTATTATATTATCAGCTCCCCCAGTTTAATATTTGAAGTAAAATTTGTTGTTATTTTTCTAACTGTAAGATGAGCAATTATTTCTGGTACTTTTAACCTTTCTTATTTAATAAGACTGTGTGTGTGTGTGTGTGTGTGTGTGTGTGTGTGTGTGTGTGTGTGTATTCCTATATAACCTAATTGAAAATATATTCTCCACTAGTTTCTAAAGAGTCTCAGTTCAATATAGACTTTAAAAGTAAAACTAAATCAGATTACTACCAGATGTTTATGCCAGTAAGAAATTAACAAGTGCTAGAGTCCACTTTATATTATTATATTTTGTATTGCATATGGAATATATAGACATGTATAGAAAATATATGATATATTTGGCATGAAAAATATATTTAAAATATGTGTATAAGTACAAAAATGTACAAATATATGAAAAATAAAGAGAACCAATCATTTTGTATGAGAAATAACTGTGGTCAATGAATTCATTGATGCTTTTCAGTCTGTATTTCTGTGTAAAATTAGAGAGTTGGTCACATTGCTCAATGGTAGAACACAGGCATACTATGCTCAAGGATATTTTAAAATAGCTAAGGAGAGACCCTAAGATCTGAAATGTTTTCTGATCTAATACCATAGTTTGCAAACCATCACATAGTCCTTTGTCCCCAGTAAATGTACTCAAAACATTTTCCCCTGACATCATTTATTTTTCTGCAGAAATTAAGTAGCCCATAGTGTTGCTTTAGGATAGTATATTTTTCTAATTTCTCCTTCATCAAACATTTAGCTTCATCCTATTTTAGATACAATAAAAAGTTGCCATGATTATTTTTTGGGTAATCCTAAAAGAGTTAGAACATATAGGTATGTCTAGTTAACATGCTTTCAACCACTTTCCTAATAAGAACACAAATTCTTGCACTGTCACTGTGTGGGATCCACCTGCAACACATGTCAGTGTGGTTGTGAGTCCCAAGAAACTGACATTGGCATCTTTCCATCTTGTACATAACAATGTTTTAATTGTATTTATTCTTTATTTTAATAAGTGAGGCTGAAATACTGTCTGTGTACATACTGTGTGAATGTTTGTCTTATTACTTGTAATTCTTTATAGGAAAAATATGAGAATGTATCTTTTCATTCTTTTATTTGTAGTAACTTCTTACAATGACCATTGAGAGTCCTTCTGCTTCTTGTTATCTATAAAGTTGCTTTAAATGTTCATTTATAGGGATGAAATCAAAAAGAAAAGGTAGGGAGGAGGGAAAGGAGAGAGGAAATGAAAGAGGGAGATGGAGAGAGATGGGGGAGAGGGAGGAAGTGGGGAGAAAGAAAAGGAAGGAGATAATGTCAGTTGGAAATCTGTTTAAAATGGCTGTGTTACCTGAAGAAGAGTTATCCCTGGGTAGACTGGGTGTTTTGTTGTCATATTAAATATTACAGTGGTTGCTTAGAATGCAGGACTTCACTTCAGATTGTTAATTTATAACTCTGCAAGGATAGAATTGCATTCTGCACAATGGAAGGGAATTCACATCTACTAAGATAACCTGCCGGGCATGTTGAAGAGATAGAATCCAGCAAATGATGTATTAAATATTCTTAAAACTTCCTCCATCTATGGTGCCTTTCATTCAACGAGGTTAGTAATCATAAACACAGTGGTGTTCCTGCGACTGGTATTTTTTTTTTTTTTTTTACAAAATAGGTAGTTCTACATGCAAGATAAATATGATACTACATAAGGAAATACTCTGAAAATAATCACGTTGAAGCAATTACTATTATAATAAGCATATGGCTGTGCTAATATACTGCACTGCTTAATAATTGATGATATAGGGGGAAAAACACAGAAAAAAATCTCTATATTCTGGGGCATCCCCCTGTACATTCAGAATGGAAAAGACCCCAGTGAAATACAGCACAATTAGAGAATACGGGTTGTCTTCCATTTCCGCTGATACACATTTATGACTAGGAACAACAAGGTACTCTGGGAAGGCAGGAAGTCCACAAATCAACTTAATCTGTCCCACTGTGGTATTTTAGTCCCTCCACAATAGAGTCCAATTTATGATTTTAGACCTTGTTCCTACCTCTCTTCTAAATGTATTTTTGGTTGCAGCCCAACTGGGATATTTATTCTTTCTAGAGAATACTCTTTACTCCTTTCTGTCTGTTGTCTGATTTCTTTAGCTTGTGCAACTAGACTTACACCTGCATATCCATAATATTCCTGATTATCAAAGGATTTCCAAACATTCCAGATTCTCATAATCATGGGAAATCTCTGGCTACATGTGAACTGTCATACTTTTGAATTCTTTAGCCTGTTATTGGCCCCTTTCTTCTGCATTTCTTTGTTGGGGGGTACAATAGCCCTACCCACAACTGAGAAGTAAATTATTTGAAATATATTATGGAGGTAGGATATTCAAAACAGCATGGTGGTAACAGAAGTGCCAAGGATTTTCAGCTTTCGTTTTTGGATTCTAAAGCACTGAGTTTGTGAAGGACTGGAGAGGGTGGTGTTTGGGGGACTCAGTTCATAATTTTACTTGTGAAGTAAGACAACCAAGTAGAAAGGTACGTAGTTGTATTATTGTGGAGAAAAAAACCTGGAGGACTGGTTGTGACTAGGCCTATTAGTTTGAGAATCAATACCATAACAATATCTCTATATAGTCACAGAAGCAGATGAATTCAACAAAGGAGAAAGGTTGAGGATAGGCTGGAAGCAAACTCTGAGAAGTCTTAAATGTATGGTATGAGAGAAAGAACACACAGGAACAATTGAAGCTATGCAGTGTATATAACAGCTCTTTGTCATTTTCCTGTATTTGATTTTTGTCAGTGCTCCTGGTAAGCATCTGTTTTGATGTAGCTCTACAAACTTCCTGCCCAAAGTTTCTCACTTTTTTACTCTTCTTGCCTTTTCTGATTTCAAAGGAGATTAGACTGGAAAATTTAGTAATTATAGAAAATAACAGAGAAAGAAATTAAGAAGGGATAGTCATCCAGGAACATAAATATATCCAACAGGCTTCTTTGACTCATAGTATGGTATGAAAGTTAATTTCATGTCAACTTTATTGGGTTACAAGAGTTTCACATAGCTGATAAAACATTGTGTGGTTGTGTCTGGGGGAATGTTTCTAGAAGAGATTACCATGTAAGATGGTGGGTCAAATGAAATGGATGACATTGTGTGTGTGTGTGTGTGTGTGTGTGTGTGTGTGTGTGTGTGTGTGGAGAGAGAGAGAGAAAGAGAGAGAGGATGAAGACTAAATGATGGTTGTTTACATAAGGGAGCTATTGCTGTTATAAGAACAGAAGAACAGAAGGTAATCTATGATAAAGGGAGAAGACAAATTTCAGTAGCTATCTAGGTATGTGGTGACAGCTTCTGATATTTATGTGTCACTTCAGTTTCTTCAGTGAAATGGAGATTATTGTCAATAACTGGAAGAACATGGAGGAGGTATTAGAAATTTAAAGAGAGACGTGTGAAGAGTTGCGGAAGAAGGGAGGATGCTATTTTCCATGGCTACATATAATTAGATTAGCACTCTACCAACAAATGTAGGTAAAAGAATAGCAAAGTTTGATTTAATAATAGCTCTGCTTTTGCCAACCTAGGTGTTAGGGACCATGAGGCAGCAGATAAGTAAGAGATTATATAATGATCCATCACCAAAGTTGAGCCCAGCAAAGATGAGACAAAGAAGACTATCCCATCATAAAAGTAGTTGATTGGAGGTACCAAGGTAAGACAGCCTGAAAGAATCAAGTTATAAAAGGCATATGAATGTGAACTAAGGTAAGCCCAACACTGACATGGAGGATCTTTTATAGCTAACAGCAATGAAAAGGTATGATGATGACACATGAATTGCTAGGACTTGATTGAAGATTAGATAATAGTGGTTGAAAACAGTGCAAATAAATTAGTATGTCTAGAAAAAAGTACCTATATGAATATTAAAATAGAGACAGCTATGAACACAAAAAATCCATGACCCAGGAGAATGATAAGAGAGCTGGAAGTTGCAGTCATTCCCAAATGAAATACTGTGTTATAGTTGCAGTGGGAAAGAGTGATAGTAAATGAGTAACATCCTCTGGTAATAAGAAATGCAAAGCCAAGGGTGCCCCTAGATCCTTGCCGAAACAAAGGATAGTATAGACATCTTTTACTCACTATTACCAATGGTAGGGCACAGGATGGAAACATTGACACTACTTGATAGTACTGTGTGGTCAGTGATGACCTTGGGTACACAGACATTTGGCTGAGATGCATCTCAGTTATCAGTGTGCATAGGTAACAGATACAACTAAGGATAAAGGCAGACCAGAAACTAAGGTACTGAGTGTCGAGAGCTGAAGACATGTGGCTGTCTGGATCCTCTCTGGATGTTTGGTTATGGGAGTGGAAGACCGTCCCCAGATATGCATTAATTGTTTATTTTTGTTGTATTAATGGGCCTAGAAAAATTGTCCCAACCCATTTCCCTTCTTTAAGGCATCAAGCAGCTTGTCAGGCTAGAGTTCCTTTAGTACAAGGAGCTAGGTTCTTAAGAAATGGGAAGGTATTCTGAGGTAGGGACCACACCTTATTCTTATGTTTCTATAGCATCTAGTATATTGGTTTGCGAGATTAGTCATAAAACTGTGGGAGGGAAGGATAATAAGAGGGGAGAGAATAGGATAAAGGAATAAGGGAAGAGAAGATGTATATGGAAACTAAAAAGGATAAAAGATCCAGGGAAGGCTCAACGATGTTAGGGTTTGTTGGGGGTAGGGGTAGGGTTTGTTAGGGTTAGGGTTTGTTAGGGTTAAGGTTTATTGGGGTTAGGGTTTATTAGGATTAGGATTTGTTAGGGTTAGGGTTCATTTTTGTTAGGGTTATGATTCGGGTTTATTAGGGTTAGGGTTAGGGTTTGGATTTGTTAGGGTTAGAATTGGGTTAGGGTTGGAGACTCTAGTCCTTGTTACATTTGATATGCTACTGTGAGGAGCAAAATTGTCACAATTCATATTTACTTTAATCTCTTTCCTGTTTCTATAATAAAATATCACTGACTGGGTATTTCTTACAACTCTAGAGGTGAGAAGTGCAAGGTTGGGGAAACCACACCTGGTACTATGCCTTTTTTTTTTTTTTACTATTTCATTCCCTAGTAGAAGTTGGAGAGTTTACACACAGTAGTAAAAGTGCAAGAGGTGTCAGCTTTGCTTTATAAGCCACTCACTTAGCTAAGTGCTAACTAGCTCTTACCATGTCCACCACCCCATATTCTTGTTTTGTAGATTTTGTTTCCAAAACAAGAATCATAGTGGTACCTTGAAACTACAGCAATATTCTAAGCCTGCTAATGAAAGAGTGAGTGAATATGCACCAGAGGTATTTTCATTGCACTCTATAAAGGCAAACTTGGAGCCCATGAAAAAACAAGATGTTATAATTGTAGCAACTGAGGATACATATGCCTATGCTTCAAGATAAAACCACCAATCCTTTTCATTTTGAAGGCAGTTAATAGCCTTGTGAATTAGCAAATGGAGGGAAATACAGAGAACAATGACAGGATCTTTTCTCACCTTCTGAGAAAGACATGTCTCCTGTGATAAGGTATGAGATCGTGTTTTTGTCTCTGCTGAAATGGTAGGCTAAGGCATGGCAGCTGTCCTTAAAATATGCCAGAATGCCATATACCTTTGCTTCTCTGAAATTTTAATCAAGAAAATGTAGACTCCAAAGCATGACTCAGGATCATTTTCTCCAGATTCCATTAAGTGAGCTTCAGTGCTTTCAAAACATCAAAGATTTCATTATCACTGTTTCCCCTAGATAAACTGTGCTACCTGTGCCCATGACCGCCTTTCAGCTTCCAAATTGTTCCTATGAAGAAAATCTAATAAGCATAATCACTCCATGCACTATAACTATGTAACATCTAAGTGGGAGATGCTAGGGGTGGGAACTTAAGAATGGAGAACATGGACCTTCATAGAGTTCTCCCAGTACCTAGACAATTGCAAGGGCAATACATCTCTGGATTTCAGTACCATTTTCCATGATATGAAAATCAGAGAGGCAAGGCAGGATAGGGAATAACTGTAAGGGTTCAGTTTCTTTGTTATTGTTTGAGATACAGCTCCTGTAGCTAGGGCTGCCCTCTAACTTGCTATATAGCCAAGGGTGACTTTGAATTCCTAATCCTCCTGCTTCCACATTCCAAGCGCTCAAATTATTAGTGTATAGTACCACATATGATGTGTTGATTTTAGAGTAAATGGTGTCAGTATCTGAGTCTTAGTTCTGCCAACAGCTTCATGAACCTGAAAATTTGAGCAAGCTCTTAGTTTCTTCATCTATGTAACAATGAGGTTTTGACACTATTCTTCTCTCTTCTTTTCTGAATATTGAGAAGAAACTTCTCAAGCACAGTGTCATTCACACAGCAAGCACTCTCTGCATAGCATGATTTTTTTTATATTGCTGTTTAAAAATAATTTTTCTTTGTTGCTGTATTTAATCAATTTAGACTGCTTTAAAGTTTATAGATTTATCACATGTAAGTAATTCAATTTGATTTCTGATTCTCCTTCATAACCCTTGGCCATCAAGTCCTTTGGGCAGAAAATGTAAATCCCTGCTCTTGCATTGATCCAACACTCAAGGCGATGGAGATTAGATCATTTTCACTTAGGGTGGCTGTCCTCTTTCTGGGAACCTGACACAAGTGGAAGGTCTGTCTTGTATATCAAAAATGAATTCTAGAAGGTGACTTCATTTTTTGCTTTCATTTTTCTCTTCAAGGAAGGGAAGTTAAATATTAATTAAGAAGTCTAATCCAGTAAATAGAGAATCCAACCATCACAGAGTCACAGATTTGATGACAAAAGGAGTTGGGAAGGAATGAAAGCTCATACTGGATGAGCAGAGTGAGATGGGGGATCAAAATATGCAGGAAGCCCATCATGGACTGTGGCACAGAGTGCTGTTCAGTCTGGGAGAACACTGCAGCTTCTCTCATGCTGAACACAAGTCATCAAACATTTATTGAATATCTACTACATGCTGAGAACTGGAAATACAAAGATAAATTTCACTTAATCCCTGCCCTCCAGTAACTCATATCCTAGCAGGAAGAAAGATAGCTACATGGTGATGGGAAAGCGAATAGTTCAGTAATTAAGGCCATTTCTGTGGAATGAGACCATTAGGTATGGCTTTAGCTTTGTCTCTGCCCAGTCTGTGGGACACATAAAATTGCATCATCTTTGAGCCCGTGTTTTTCCTTTGATAAAAAGAGAAGTTCCTACACACAAATGTCAGTGAATGATTGAGATGTCTGAAATGGATTTGATATACTGCACATATTTATTGTATGATTAAGGGTGGTGTAACAAAGTCATTGTTAGTGCAGGGGCTCAAACTAGAGGAAGATTGAGAAAGGTAGTAGAAAAGAAAAGTGGCTTATTAAGATGGAAGATAGAGTAATGCAGTGGATTCGGAGATGTCAATTTAGTGAGATGGCTGGAGAATGCAGAATTATCCTCTACAGAAGAGGATAGGAAGTATAGCCAGCTGGAAATTTAATATTAATTGCATGTAAATGTATTTTCATGCCCCAAGAAAAGCACATGGTCACTAAAGCACATTAACAAAGGAAGAGGCTGACTGCATTTACATTTGGGGGGGGGAACATTCTAACTGGAATCTATGTTGGGTGATAGAGAAGGGAAAGGAAGAATTGGAAGATTAACAGATAATAGTGTCTCCATTGAAGCAAAGTGAACAATGAAAAAAAAAATATGGTAAGAAGAGTCACCAGTCACTTGACAGGGGATAGCAACATCTACCGGTGGATAGAGGGGCATATGCAGAGATAAAGGATGCCAAGTGATATTAAGGACTGAATATTAAGCTTAGAGGAAAGTCAGTATGGGAGAAATGAGAAGAAAATGCTACAGCATAGAACTGCATTTTTGGAAAGTATTAAGTGCAGTTTTTTTTTTTTTAACTTCAGTGTAAAGATACATGGTGAGCATTTAAAGATGCTTGGGGTGAAACAAGGTGTGGTGTGAGCCTCAGAAAACAGATGTGGAATCATTATCCATAACTGGTAATGGGGACTGTGTCAGCAGGTGAGATGTCCTGCAGAGGGATACAGGCTAATCAAGTCAAGGACAGGTTCCTAGAAAAGCCATCTGTTAGTAAGCAATCTAAGGAAAGTGAAGTTTCAAACAAGCTGGGGAGATCATAGGGTAGGAGCACACTCCAAGGCATGGGGAGGTATATATCTTTCACTGGGAAGAAGGGAAGATCTAGAATTTGGCCAACTACCCCACAAGTGGCAAAATTAGTAACTATGATGAAGAATGAAGAGGACCCTTTGGGTGTGACATTGATAATGGTTGATGCAGCATTCCAGAGTGAGGCAATTGCTGATGCTTAATCACAATGAAGAGGAGAGTAACTACACAGAAGTCCAAAGCAGGCCTATGAAACCCTGCTTCTCTTGAAGTAATGCCTCCTGCATAGTAGCTCTTTCTGAGTAATTGGAAATTAAAATATTTAAGTTAAGATATTCAGTGACAATACTCATCATATTCACTGTAAAGTGTTGTGGGGATAGAGTCATTCATTCTCTATCTTTTGTTTGTTTATTTTAAGACAGGGTCTTACTATGTAACCCTGATGGGCCTGGAGCTTGCTACGTATACAAAGCTAGCCTTTAAGTCAAAGACAGTCACTTGCTCTGCCTCCTGAGGGCTGGGATGAAAGGTGGGTGCCACCATACCCAACTGCACTCTCTACTTTAAAGCTTGAGGCACTTGAGGGGATCTCAGTCCAGAGCAATATTACCTAATGGGGAGGAGCTGCCCCTTGAAATTATTAACTTGGGTTCCATGGATTAGGTTTGCTGGTAGTCATGGGTGTTCAGTAAAATATCATGGCTTTGTAGCATTTGAAAATGGTTGTAAGGTTGTAAAAGGGAGTTTTAATCTCTTAAATGGACAGATTGTAAAATATTATGAATAAGACTAACTTGAAGATGCAGCCCCGGGTAAGCTTTAATGCTGAATTTTTAATCAACCCACAACCTACCTCCTAACAAAGTAGTTATGCAGAAGTTCAAAGATACTTATTATTTTTAGTTGTATATGTGTGAGTGTCCACATGTGTGGGAGTATAATGTGGGGACACAGAGGTACTAGATTCCCTCAGTGCTGGAGTTACAGGTAGTTGTAAACCACCTAACATAGATAGAAGCTGACAACCAAATTTGGGTCCTCTGGAAGCACAGTGCATACTCTGAACCTCCAAACCATCTGTACTTTCCCATGTACAACCAGAATTTTTAGAACAAATAGACTTCAATGATCCAATTGAAAGTAAATAACCAATCAGCAAAGTAAGAGTGAATTTCCACACTAGAACACTGATGTTCTGAATTTAGGGAATGGCCTCTGAATCCTAGACCAGATTAGTCTTGGGGGGACTTATTTGGTTTGGGTTGTTGTAGCTTTGTCTCCTCATTGTCATTTCCACCCTGGGAGAAGAGGATCCAAAGAGGAAACCAGAAGAGTAGAGGATGTAATTCCCTTCCCACTTCATTTCACATCCCCACCCAGCAAATGTGTGGCGAATGTCCCATCTTTCTTTATTTTGATTACTTAATACAACATGTCATATAGCCCAACAATTTTTAATAATCCCTAAGAAATAATACAATTGTAAGCACCTTTTTTTGCTTTATAAAAGAAGCCACCTAAGCTTAGGTTTCAAATTCAGACAGACCTGGAGTTGAACTCCATCTTTTTTATTTAAAAGCTGGGTAGCCAGCCAGTTTCTTAAAGTTTCCAAGCTTCTTTTTGTCACCAGTAAAAGGACAAAAGAGAATAAAAATACTCACTCTGACAGGTTGCTGTGGGATTATGTGAGCTAGTGCATAATATTAGCTTTGCATCCTCCTTGGGTTCTATGCTAAACAAGATGTGAAAATATAATCATAGATGAGAAGAACTGCCTCTGAAAAGTGCCTCGAGCTTTAGAGAGTGCAGTTGGGTATGGTGGCACCCACCTTTCATCCTAGCCCTCAGGAGGCAGAGCAAGTGACTGTCTTTGACTTAAAGGCTAGCTTGGTATACGTAGCAAGCTCCAGGCCCATCAGGGTTACATAGTAATACCCTGTCTTAAAATAAATGAACAAAAGATAGAGAATGAATGATTCTATCCCCACAACACTACACAGTGAATATAGAAAGACTGAGTGCTTACTGAATGCACAGAACTGAACATAAGCATGTGTGAATTGTGGATGGAGTTAATATTTTAGACGTGCATACTGAGAAATTGATAAGACGGATGCCTCCCTCAGCAGACTGTTTCTCATCTCTCGCTCCCACTAAGATGTGGATGAACTCCCTCTCTCTCCCACATATGATAATATAAAGGAATTATACACCATTATATTTAGAATGGGATGCTGTGGTATGCCAAATGCACATCCTAGTTCTTAAGCTATAACAAGTATTTAACAAATAGCTGCTGGACTTTTAATGCCCTTTGTTCTCCCACTAGTAGAGATTTTAAAACATAATTGTTCTATAGATTAACTAGTATCTAAAGAGCCTTCTTTGGAGCCAGCAGTAACAGAACTTCGAAACTTGCAACCATGTTGCCTAATCCACCCCTGGGTGACCTCGCTTAGATGAAGCAAGGATAGAGTGTGAGCACGAGTTCATTTTCGCTTCTCTCTGTACTCCTCTGAGAACTTTATAAAAAGAACATATGCTTAAAGCTAATGCATAGGAAGGCCTAACGTCTCCAAATTGTACAGCTTTTTTGTGGATTTGAGGTAAAGCCTTTACAAGGAACAAGGGAGAATAGATTTGGTTGGGGTTCTAGTTTGTTTCCTCAAAGAGGCTTTATATGCTTAAGGTGTGTGTGTGTGTGTGTGTGTGTGTGTGTGTGTGTGTGTGAGCATAAGAGCAAGCATTTTTTTCAAACTATTGGTTGACGAAACTTACTTGAATGTATGTCCATATTGATATCTGTAGTTGGTGTGAGTGCTTTGGTGCTGCACTGTATATAGTGATTTTTAGGGGGCCAAACTAGGCTGAAACATGCTACCCTTCTGTTTTGATGGCAAAACAAAAACCTTATAAAGTAACTGATCTGAGCAGAAGCACAGATCATTGTTAATCGCTTATAGGGCTATATTGATCTGTTTGTCATAGACAAAAACAATTACTTCTAAATAGCAAAGTAACTTTAAACCACCATGAAAAATATCTGGGTGCTCTTCCCAGCAAATCTGCTATCTTAGGTCTTGTCTCTAATTCTCACACATCTTTTCATTTGAACCCCAAAGTATGTGTCATGGTAGACAGGCACAACAACAAGAAAAAAGTGAACCATATGAAATTTTAAAATGTGGGATTAGAAGATCCTAAAACCTTCCTAGAATGTTCTGCTGTTGATTTCTCCTAGGAATAAAAAAAAATATGTGGCAACTCTTCAGAAAGAACTTATTAAAGTTGAAGTATAAGGATTTTTAGATCAAAAGGATAATGATTTTTTAAAATCTTTACTATGTGATAAATTATTCTGAAGGCATTATAAAGATGTACAAACTTGCACCAGGGAATAACACAGAAAGTTGGTGGTGACTTTGAAATTAGTATAGACATAATATGAACCCCTTTGGTTCAAGACTTATTTAAGACCAGCTACTATTATTTTTTAGGTAATTTTCTTATCAACAAAAATATTTTCCATTTCACTTGAGAGTGATACGCAGAAGAATAACTGGGTGTCTTAAAACACATGATACACTCACTCACCAACAGTTTCCTTCCATAAGAAAAGAA
The DNA here is from genome assembly GCF_943737965.1 of Phodopus roborovskii. Taxonomy (NCBI): domain Eukaryota; kingdom Metazoa; phylum Chordata; class Mammalia; order Rodentia; family Cricetidae; genus Phodopus; species Phodopus roborovskii. Next base: position 41,714,369 of record NW_026126407.1, read on the forward strand.
TGATTTCCTGGAGCGCTATAAACTATTCCCATTACTTACTTCTCTTTGATGAAGAAAATGACTCCTAAATTTTCAGCCAATTTAACTCTCAACATGTATTATCTGTGCTTCTCCTCCTGCATGTAGGCCAAGGGAAGTTATTACCCTTGAGGATGAGTAGAAGAGAGGAGTAGCAGCAAAAAGGCAGTGGTGAGAGGCACTATGATAACTGACAGGCTTTGGGCACTGGAGAATTTCCTAGTGCATTCCACTAAGAATTAATGATGTCAGTTTGAGTTATAAAGGTGACTGCCCATCTGCTTAGATGAAGATCAGCAACCCTATCATTATATACAAGATCCCCAAAGCAAACATTACCATTGACTATCAGTTGAGGCCACACAATGTGACTTCATGCCCTTGAAACTGATGAGGCAAGAAAGGATACTTGAAGAAAAACCTTTCCAGCAGAGCCTTAAGCAAGAAAGTCCCTTAGAGGTTGCAGCAACTGTTCCCACATGGAACTTAGTATTTCCCTATGTCCCTCAGTGGAAGTGGCAGTGCTGCTAACCTTTGATTTTCCAGTGAGTGTTACATGTGTCCATCAATGTCTCAATACCTCCTGAAATTTACTCTTAAGATTTTACTATACATGGTTCCATAGTTGAGATACAACTTACACATTATATAGCTTACTTGTTTAAAGTGATCTTTAAACATGATGCATATCTCCAAGTATGTTTGTGGGATTGCACAGCCATCAGTGCAATTACTGTTAGCACATTTTACCATTCCCATATTAAACTCAGAACCCTATAGATATCATCTCCCACACCTCCACAAAAGTCTTTGCTCCCTGCACAACAACCATTAACCAGCTTTGTCTCTGGATTTGCCTGTTCTGGAACTTCATTTAAATAAAGCCATGCAGAGTATGAACTTTTCACATTATCTTCTATCACTTATCACAATTTTTGAAATATTCACTATTCTGTAAACCATATTAGTACTTCATTCCTCCATATGGACAAATAAACATCCTGTTGTCCAGATCTATTGAGTATGCTTATGCTATTTGCCCCTCCATGTCCTAGATGATTTCTCAATGAACTAGTAAAAGGAAAATGGGTTTTGAAGTCATCTGTGTCTGAGTGCAATCCTCAGGTTCAGGACTGATTAGCTATGGGCCTACAGTCTAGTCATATTAACTGTTGCAATCCCTTGATTTTCCCCTTTCTATAAATGGGCATCCTGTGTTGCCCCTTTGGCTTGATGTAAGGATTAAATGAGATAACAGCTGAACAATTTTCTAGTTCTTGAATAGGCAGTCACATCATATGAGCCTTCCCATGGAGCTCTTCTGTATTGTACATAAAAGTAATCTTGGTAATGCCAGGCTATTACACTCTATTTTAAATCAAGCAAGTGAAGACTTCAGAGACATCTACTTGTATTGACAGTGTGCTCTGCAAGAGATTCTGCAAAGCTCCGTGAGAATTGTTTCTGTTCATTGTTACCTAACACAGCCTCACCCTGTAATCCCAGGAAGTAAACCCCACAAACCCATGCTTTAGATATAGCACAATTCAAAAAAACCCAATCAATGCCTGCAACCATCCCTAAAGAAGACTGGCATGAGGCTTCCCATTTTATAGTATTATGTGTTGAGGCCAAGATAATGCAATTGACTCACTAGGTAATCCATCAGGTCACAGATCTCACAACGAAGTATTTTTTATATCTTTCCATTTAAAGTGCCACTTATCCAGTGCTGTCATCCAGAGAAAGATGCATAGCATATAAACAAGTCATTTGGAGTAGGTAGATAACACACTCTAAGTCTGATAGTAACTGAGTCAAAGAAAGAAACTATCCAGACATTTCAGTAGAAACACTACACATGATACGATGTCAAACGAGTTTTCAAAAGACCAATAGACTTGTGTTTAATTAAACTCACTTGTAAAGTTTGCTCAGAGTTTGTACTAATTCACCTTGTCACTTCTCATCCAGGATGTTTAATGATGGGTTAGCTTCACTTTCCAGATCAAAATCAGCCTCTCCCTCTTTATAACCTGACATTCAGCACCCTGTGGGAATTGCATTATTCTTCACATGCATATTCATGGAATTAAGTGTTATCGATGGACTTAAAGAGCTCAATTATTTTTGCAATTGGTTGCTTAGTTGCATGTACTGTAGTAGAGGAGATTGAATATTTCAGGGCCTGGTCCAATTCTTGAACTATAAAATGTGAATAAGCTTCATCAAGAATGTACCACCCTTGTTTTATCAGTTAGATTTTTAAGACAATTACCATCAATAATATCCCATGATTTATAGTTCATAAAATGACTTCCATTATAATTAGTACATTTTTTTCTCCCAAACTCTGAGAAGAACAAAAAGCATGTTACAGATGAGGAAACTGACTGCCATGAAAGAGGGATGTGTTCCTTAAAACGATGCAGTACATACCACTGAAGCCAGATTGGAATCTAGAGATGTCTAACTTTGAGTGTTTTATTACTGTATCCAGTGCCTTTCCAGGGGAATCATTCGTTTCTGTATCTTTAGGTCTGTTTTAGGCTTAAAGATACCCCATCATACTGTCAGTTCAATTGTCTGATCACTGATCCTATATATATATATATATATATATATATATATATATATATATATATATATATATATATCACAGCTTTCCAGATGCTGGGATAAATGCAATTCCTGATTAATAATTTAATAAACAATAAGGTGTTTGTTTACAGTATTAATTAAACACTCAAGGAAAACACACACCAGAAATTCATCTGAGCAAACACTGAATGCAAACAGCAAAAGGAAAGAAATGAGAGTAGGTTAAGCTATGTGCATTTGAAGTTTATCATCTGCTTTGTCCTTGCTTCTAGGACATTCAGGTTATTTCTTTACTTGACATTGTGTGGATTATTATTGTGGTTTGTGAAGACAAAGACCATAACGGCCATGACCTCAAACTCAAATGCTTACAGGAATGAGATAGAAAGTATAAATAATTGTGTGTATATACAAATGTATATGCATGTAATCTGCAGACAGTAGGGAATAAAAGATTGGGACATATATCTGATTAAAGGGGAAATAATAAAGTTAGGCCAGTTGCTACCGCTTTGTTCTTATCTTCTGATTTTCCACACCAGGGCAGAAACCAGTACAGTTGCACAAGGGTTAATATCTAAGTAACTTTCCAAAATTAAAAGCATCATACGTAAAAGATGTTCTATGGTTAACCTAAGTTATTAGCAACTTGCCCACATAGGGCAGTTTAAAATGCCCTGCTATTTGGCATTGTGTCATGCCATTATCATCTACAAATATATTGTGCCATATTCAAAGCAATTTTAGGATAGTTTTGGGATAGTTGCGGCACAGGTTCAACTTGCATATTAGTTACTTTCTTGTTGATGTTATGAAATGCCATGACCAACAGCCACCAAGATAGAAAAGAGTTTATTAATCCCAGTTTCAGTGGAAGAATCTATAATGAAGATGGAAGTGTGGCTGTAGATAGCTGTACCTGGGAGCTAAAAGACCGTATCTTCTTATACAGGAACAGAAAGCACAAACCGGAAATGGTACTCCAGTCCCCAATGGCCTTCTTCCTCCAACAGTCCTCCACATTAGAAGTCCCAGAAGCTCCCCCAAAAGAGCATCACTGACGGGGGGCCAAGTGCCCAAATGCATAAGCCTATGAAAAGCATTTCTCATTCAAACCACTACATTAAACCTAAAATGACTGTAGAGCATTAGAGTATTCCTCTTGTGATCACTTGATTGATTGTGACCAGCAGCTTGCAGTCCCAGGCTAACACCACGAATGCTGGGCCACAAGTTGCTGATGCAAGAAAGGAAGAAAATCCAAACACAGAGTATAGTTTCTAATGAATGCATATGGTTTTCACATTAATGTAAAGCTAAACAGCCCTAAATTAATCTATCACAATTACACAGCCAGTCTGTAAGGTTGTCTCTTAATATCGGACTTAATTAAATTGAATTAAATAGAATCTTTTAGAGGGTAAGCAAAAGTCACAGACTTGCCCACAGGCGATTTCTTTTTGCTTTTCTTCTTACATAGGAAAAATATCTCTAATGTTGAGGCACAGAAAGTGTAAAAGAGTTTTGGATGTTTACATTCTGGCCTCATTAATACTCAGATACTGTGTGTGAGGAATCTCACTTCCCCAAGCTGATTCTTTTTCTGGAGAAATGCCTATTCTCCACTGCCTCTCCAGCTAACTTGTGATCTATTGTGGATATAATATACTTGAAGACATCAGAGCTAGCAAACATACTATTAAAACCAAACATATTAGAAATGAACCAGAAAAACATGGAAAAAAATTCAAGTGGAATCTCTCAAGTCATATAGACTCCACAAGGTATGGGGTAGCTTGGAACTGGAGAAATGAAGTGATTTACTTTGAAAAGCAATATCATAAACAGGAGTCTTTCCTAGGAATACAGTACCATGTACATGTGTGGCTTAAACAGTGTTTGGTGGTAGGCACTGAACATACCAAGATTCTGGTGGTATGAGACTTGAGGAAATGACTAATCCTTACTCTCATTTTGATGTTCAAGGAATGCCCACCCCTGCTTCTTGATACCATTTCTGAGGTGCCAGAGATTCAGATTACAAATGACATTTTTATTCCTGACATGCTACTTTTTATTATATCATTGAGAAATAAAGTTCAATAAGTGACTTCTGATAATACTTTACTGCAGTCTTTATGAAAGATCGATTCCATTAAGTAGGTACATTTCAGTTGCTATTACTTCGAGTGATGCCATAATGTACTTGAAATGCAGACTTTAGTTAATAATAGCAAGCTTATTGAGTGTGTTAGAGATGTGATAAAGTACTTACTTTGGGTTCAGGTGCCATCCAAGAAATAGCATTTTTAGACCAGTGTGTTTTCTATGTGTTTTCCTTCCAAATTCATTTCACACTTATATACAACTTAGAGAATACAAACGTATACACAATCATTTTATAGCATGCACTGTCACATAAAACATTGGAGTAACTTCACTGAAGAAGACTCAAAAAGACACCTTGGTTGGTTATTTGGAAATGTCTGCCAGGTCAAGCTATATGCAAAACAAATTCAGGTTTACTTGTATAGGGATTCAGAGATCAGGCAATTAGAATGAGAAGCATAGCCAAGCTGTTCCAAACAATGACCTATCCTGTGACAACAACTAAAAACCCATGTATGGCAAGAGAGGGCTTATGGGAACACAATATGGGAGCTTTTGTTCTCTTATAATTGTCCAGAAAGTATGATGTAAATGTCTAGTTCAAATAGAATAAACAAACTTACCCCAAAACTCATGAAACACTTCAAAAAACTTGGGTATCCAAAAGGGACAATTGTTAAAAGAGCTGAGACGCTTTAATAATATGGGGAAGTACATATTCATCTATTGTTCAGTTAATAAGCAGCCTAAGCTTGGTCTATATATTATAGAACCAATTATGCTTTTGAGAAAAAGATAAACTCACATGGAAAGTGTGTGCTCAGAAACATTGATAGTGGCATACATACACAATGAGAGTACAGGAGATACTGCATAGTACTCCAGTTTTCTGATTTATTAAATAGTTAAAAGATAATTTTTAGTTACATCAGATGTACTGAAGCAATTTTCAGTCTGTTTTCATGAGATTTTAAAAAATTGTTCAGCACTTTGGTAATGGGAAGATACCAACCAAAATACTAATACTTAAAGGAATTCTTTAAAATTATTATGGGTATTACATGGTAAAATTCTTTTACAGATTTGAAAACTCTTAGTTGGAGTAATTATGAGTAAAATATGAATAAAAGTGTGGGGAGGCAGAATATTATGATTAATATTAATTTCCTTATAGAGAAACAAAGGATATCTGTTAACTCATTGTATTACCTTTACATTATTTTTATATGATTTCCTCTGTAGCTTTAGAAAACAGAAGTCATGTGTGTTCACCCGTGATTGTTCAGGGATATTTGTAGACAGCATGTAATTCTGACCGTGATGATACCAGCAAACCTCTCCAAGATAGAATGTCAGATTGAGTTAATCAGCATGTTAAAATACATTAGTATTTATCTTGATTAGGAAAATAGCAATCAAAAGCATTCAAATCTTTTTACTTGTTGAGACAGATGGCCTATCTTTATGAAGGCAAATATCCAAAAACAACAACCCACTACCTTATCTTTCAAAATATGGTGCTCAGAATCATCTTGGAGAAGAGCTATTCCAGCCTAATAAAGCCATATGCTCAACAAATTAATTTATTCTGTGCTGTGGTATAGACACAAACTGTTTCTCTGTAATGTCTTTACCATATCTGCATTCTCGGCAACTCATTTATGAAAATTAACAAAGATTCCAAATAAGGCATAAATTGAGACAGAGAATTCAGTGTTCAGATTAGAAAAGAAACATTAAATATATTTAAGCAAACAGCCTCTGATTTACCAGCAATCATCCCAAAAGAGTTCATAGTGTGTTTGAAGATCAGATGAACTGACAGCCTCCTTGATGTACATAAAGCAGACCTAAAATTATTCCAGAAACTATTCCTCAGAGCAAGGCAACTTCCCCACCATTCTTATTTATTTAAGTTGGAGACTGACCATGAGACTGCAGAAATATACAGTATTTCTGGGTGCTATTTTTTATTTATATATTTTAGAGTCTACTTTAAGCTTTTATATATTTAAGGCATGCTTCAGTACATCGAATCTAGTATTGCAAAGGATGTTCAATATAAAACTCATCTAGAAGCTTCCTTATGCATAATGTAGTGGAGACCCAACCTATAAACTCAATCCAGAAAATGATCCAGAAGATACATCTGAAAGTTAGGTGGGCATTTTGTTTGTTTGGTTTGCTTTGGTTTGGTTTTAAATGGTTTTATTCCTTTGAGAAATTAACATGGGTTTTTGTTTAAATGTAGGCACACTCCAAACTGAGTTTGGGCATTTTCTTTTTTGGGAGGCACAGGACAGATCATTTAAACATTAAAAGAATGTAGGAGAACATAATGAACTAAGTAATCAAAACTACAGTAAATATTTTTTTAAAAAATCACAACAGTTGACTTACATAATTAAATTGCATCTACTTTGGCAATTGAGACCTTAACTGAAAGAGGTGGAGCATTATTCTCAGAGTGAGTTCAAAAGCATGGTCTAAATTATCAGATTTCAAAATGCAGTGTTTGCTACCCATTGTGTCTGAATGTATGGGCATGTTAAAAATGAGAAGTAACTGACCAACAGTTTAAAATATTACCACTGGATCCCAGGAGCCTTGAAAAAATCTTGTAGTGAGACGTTCACTCTGTCCATACCTGTTGCACTGACCATGCCCACTGAGGGAACTAGGTCTGGAGGCCAGGATCCCAAGTGCTCTCTTTATTGCTGGATGGAGACAGAGAACATCCAGAGGCATCCTTGGGGCAGGAACCTATTCCTCTTCATCTATCTCTGTGGTAAGTTATTTCTCCCTGAATAAACATCTATTCAGCCTATCTGTTTTTCCCAAACCTTATTATTCCATGATAAAATCTGAGTTATATAGTGTTCTAAAAAACAAATTAGTGGAAATCTAAAGAAGTGTCAAATTCATTATTACAACACTAGCGCTTCCACCCAGAAGAATCCCCCATGCACAGAGTGCACCTAAAAGAAGCATGAGTTCACAATTCCATCTTTCAGATACTAGAAGCTCTGTTTATAGTATTTATATTCTCCCAGTATCATGTTCATCTGGCACACATCTGTTTTGACTGAACTGCTGACCAAAGTGTGTGTGTGTGTGTGTGTGTGTGTGTGTGTGTAGAAAGGAATACAAGACAAAAGTGTAAATGCCAGGAAAACCCTTACTACTTCCTTGCATAGGAGGCACTGTTACAACTACCCACAGAAGTGCTTTCTACATGCCCAATTGGTACTTATGTCTCCAGTTGCCACATTGAGTGTTGATAATTGGAGGCTTCACCTGGAAGTTATATTGAGATTTCACTTAGCTCTTAAGTAACTTTCTCTGAGTCCACCGGGTGTTTAGAATCCTCAAAGTCCCTACACCTGGACCAAACCGTTTCCTACAAAACAGACTCAGCAGCAAAACAACAGGGATGTCTGAGAAGTTACTTTAACAGTGTTTCTTGGAGTCGGATCTTCACAGGCCTGGGACCATTGTCAAGGAGGATGAATGGAAGGTAGGATGGGGAAGGCACAGTTGGATTACATTCCCATGCAACACACAAAAGGCTTAGAAATCAAACACACAAAAGGCTTAGAAATCAGTAAGCAGGGTGTGTTCCCATATCAGCCAGCTTTGCAGATGAGTGACCTTGGAGTATATTCTACTAATATGTGGACCACTGCTTAGGGTATTACCAATCTTTCACATCAAATACAAACTTTGAAAACATTATTCAGAAATATTTTAGAAGACATACCTATGAAACTCATAACAGAATTTCTTTCTGTGAGAAAAGATGAGTTGTACAGATTTATTACTGCCTAAGTTTATGTATGAGATAATGTTATTTATTTAAATTTTGTCATGAAATTTCCTGTTTGTGAATCTTAAAAGCAGTGAAAGGAAATGTGAACTGGTTTTTAAGCTATACCTCCGTGAATCAATAATGATAGTAAATAATATACCAGAGAATATAGAAAGGTTAGGCAGTTTGTGCTTCTTAATAATTGGGAAAATGAAACAAAGAAAAAAATAAAGTAGTAACTGTTGACTTACTGCTAAATGCTACTCAATCAAAACTTATCAAAAATTTGGCCCAGCTTCGCATAATTCCCTTTGAAATGTTGTCTTGTCTGTTATTTCGTCATACTTTGAGATGTTGTATGTTTAACTATTGAGAGAAGACTGAAAATTCTGAAAATATGTCATACAATGTGACTTCAACTATAATTTTAAAATATATTTTTAGTACAGGGACAAATTTGATATCTTCTGGGCTCCAAGACTGATTGAGATCTTTCCAAACTTTGTCTTCTAGTAGAACTTGGGGTTAGAGATTCGCCCTGGTCTCCTACCTGAAAGTTAGCCAAGAAATGTGGAGATATATTTCATTTCATCTCATTTCAGCCATTATTTTCAACAAGCCTTCACTTTGCCAGTTTTGGTTGGTTGGTTGTCTGGTTCATTGGTTTTGGTTTTCTTTTGTCTGTGATACTCATTATTGGTCAATTCTTGTCTCCTTCATATATATATTGTCCTAGGTGAGCCTTGGTATATCCAAGTGTCACATCCCAGTTTATCAATTTGAGGAATTGTATCAGTGTGTGTCCCTGTTTCCTTTTAGTCCCTGAAAATAGTATACATCTCAGATTGAATGCTGGTATCAGCACACACACACACATACACACACACACAGCATATTTTCACCCAGGTAGAGGCAAGTTTGTCAGACTTTCTGGCCAGAGTGTACATTGATAAACTCTGGTGAGGTCAAGGTCAAGATCCATAGCCCTGAGTTTACTAATGTAAGAAAGATTGTCAGTTTGACACCTTGCTCTTGCATTTTCACCAGAGACTACAAAGCTGCCTTCCATGTCTTGTCCAGTTTGAATTTCCTGAGGCATGCCATCACAGCTCACATACCTGAAGTATTTATCCAAACACACTGTAGGTTTACCTTCCTCACACATCCATCCATCCGTTTCTTTCTGATCTGAGCAATACAAATCAAGCCAGACCCTATGTCTCATGTATGGAACCAGTATGATTTACAGCCAGGCTGAGTTTAAAATCATAAAACTTTCAGTACGTGGTTAATATATAACCATCAAAATAACAGAGTGCAATTCTAAATTTATGAGGCTTAACTTAACACTGAATATCAAATAAGAATCACATTGATCTCTGTAGCGGATGACTTAAAAACACATTAGGTGGTATAACTGCAAGACACTACATTGATTTAGGCATAAAATGCATAGCACTCAATACTTTACCACCCAACGTTTCTCAGTGATGAACAAAGCTGTTGTATATTGATGGAAGGAAAATTATTTGTTTTGTTATATTACACTGCTCATGGAGATGCCTTGCATTTAGGCTAAGTAAACATGATTTGAATCACATTTAGCAAAGGGTGACATTGCACGGACATTTTACTGAATTTACACTTGAGTCTCAAAATAGCTAACAGAAACATTATCATGATGAGAGTTTTCTCACTTTTTTAACAGAAGATAAATTCATACCAGGTAGGGACTGACTTCTGTGAAAATACACATTACTGTGAAATCCTAATAAAAACAATGCCACACATACTTTTTTTTTTTTTTTACTTTTAAAGTCACATTAATCAGACTATCTAAAAGCACATTTAAGAAAAACTAAATCTCATGATAAACCAATTATATATAAATGTCCTGGATTTCAAGAAATTTTTCTTAAACAAATTTCACTGACTTAAGGAGAATTTAGGGGCTCTAATAGCCACAGGTGTCTTGGAACTTCAGGCTTAAAAGGGATAAAGTTAGTTCTTTCTGAGATGAAAAATGCTAGACAACTCAGTGGGGCCCTTGCTAGATGGGCAGGGTGCTTCCCATGTCTATGCATTAATTGCATTAATTGCTATGTCTGGGTGGATAAAGATACCAACTAAGGTGAATTGCACTGTATGATGAAAATACAGATTTTTCTCTGAAGTCTCTTTGTAAAATGTTCTAGTGTGATGAAACACCAACCAATGGGTGCAGTAAATTTAACCCATGCTAATGTAGCTTTTGGCACCCACTGCTAGTTATAGGTTTCTCATGTCAGGCTGAGAACATTGCTCTTCTGGGAGAATAAGAATCAGGATGCCTGGAGTGGGAAACTCAGGGAAAGGAGTGACTATTCATATGTTAGAAGCAAGCATGGGAAACACCAGCTGAGTAAAATATCAGTTAACGTTTTACTAAATGGACCCATTCTAGTTTAAGTTACTATCAGGTGGGCAGTAACTGCAGGATTCTGGGTGCTTGCAATTGTACGCAGGTGAAACAGGTTGCCAAGACCCCAGGAGAAGCAAAAACTAATCCACCTGTTAGTTTAACAAACAGTAAATGTTGGAAGTCAGCTGTTAGGTTCATTGCACATGGCTTCTCTTCCTGCCTCTGTTGAAACTCCAGGAGAGATAGGTAAATCTCTATAGAAACACCAAAAGAAAAAAAAAAAAAAGAAAAGAAAAAAAGAAAAAATAGATATTTTAATAAGTAAATGAGACATGAATAATAATAAATTTTTAACACTACAGTTAAGCAAGGGACCCAAAGCTATTTATAGCATTTATTTTACCTGATCAGGTATCTTTTGGATATTTTGTTTGGGGGCTATCTTCTCCATAATAAATTAACTCATTCCTCCTCATGGCATGCAAGATGGACTATGATGTTAAAGAATGATGTTTTCTAGTTGTTGTTGATATTTTCAGAAGAGATTAAAATTTAATGCAATTAAATATTTATTTTGAATGGCCCACTTTGCACCTCACCGTAGAACTTACGGTTTTTCTGCTATTAGAAAAATTTCTGAGTTTCGTCTCTTACTAATATACAGAAGGAACCCTGCATGTAGACAGAATTGGGTTGTTCCCCTATTTATATGATAAATATATTTTAAGCAAATAAAAAGGTATTGATTTCGAAAGAAAATTCCATGGCTATAACATTTCTATTATAATGTGCAGTGGTAATGACCACTATTTTACTTGCAAAAGTAACTTGTGTAGATAAGGTGGACTAGTAAAGAATGTATTCTCTACAGCAAGTACATCTCTAGTAATGTAATTTGAAGTGCTAGGGCCCCTTGCATCCATTTCTGAATCTATTATTAGTTGATTAAATTAACTGGCTGGATCAGTACAGTGAGAAGAGACGCAGTAATGATATTATAGAATTAGTATGCTATGATGAATTGTCAGGAGAAGTAATTGTGACAGCCCTGGGGCCATATGCACTTAGCCATGCAATTTATAGTCATTTGGAGAGCCAAGGACTTTTCAGTTTGGGTTAGGAAATTTGTTCCTGCTTTTGACATAGTTTGAGGGATGTGTGTGTATGTAAGAATGTGCATGTGTGTGCGGTGGAAGGGTGATGTGGCATGCAGTGGCAATTCAGAAAGAAATCAAAAGTTCCTTTTCTTAGCCACTGGCATTGGGATAATTTTCAAGAAATAAGCCAAATAGCATGGATGTCATTATTGTAGCATTGCCAATTATTTTATATAGGTTTATGTGATTGCCGGTGTTGTTATTGGTTGCAGGCAATAATTGTGCTTTGGGTAAGATGAAAGTTAAGGAACACTGTAAATTTTCATCTATGGATTGCATTGCAGCAGTCCTGAAAGCATTGAGGGGGTTGTTGTGATTTAGGTACACCACGTGGTCCTCCTAATTACCAGTGGTTCTTAAGCAACACAAATGTAACAATCTTCCCCCCTCCTCATTTTCATTGCAACTATTTGCAAGATAAACATACTGTCAGATGCCTCTAAAAGGCTCCTGATGACGGTGGCTGGCAATACAAATCCTGGCATAACACCGCATTAAACCAAATTTATTACAAAATTACCAAAAACGTGTATAGCTGTGAAGATACCTCAGTTGTAACTACAATAGGAGAAGCACTCCCTTTCTGTTCCTCATTTGTTTTTTTTTGTTTTTGGGTTTTTTTTTTTTTTATGATTGCTGGGCTGCAGTCAGTCATAATCACAAGGAACTTGGGTTCTTTTAGCCACTTATTAAAACTTGCTGTGCTTCAATCGGGATCCGTCACCTGATTCCAAAGCAGTTATCTTGGTTTGAGTTTGTCTTGTGATAGTCACTGTTTTCATTATTTCATAAGGCAACATCAAAGTTTTAGCCTTGAACCAGTGAGAAACTATTATGTTTAGACCTTACTTTCTGACTTATCCACTGCTTCCCTTTGCTTCCGACACAGACTGCTCAGAATCATAATGTTGATAGCCCATCATCGGTCCCCCACGGGTGGGCTCTCCTCATTGCACATCCATCCTTTTCACCTTCCTGTCACGGTCTCTGCTGTTCTCCACCTCCTCAAAGCTCCCATCCCGGAGTTATTTTTTGACTTTCCTCCTTCACCCTCCACATCCAATTTATCACCAACACCTGCTGCCTCTTTCCCAGCAATCCTTAGATCAGAACTCCTTCCATCGCCACAGCCTCCTTCCCCATCTCCTTTCATAGTCCTGCTCCTGGAGTGATAGGCTCTCCTCCAGTCCATCGACTAGCCGACGAGACACCTCTAGCTCCATGCCAATGAGCCTATATATACCAAGCTACCAGGCAGATACTTTAAATTTTGATTATATCTGTTCCTGTTGCCTCCCCATGGCATGAGGCCTTTTGCTTATTCATATTTCAGCCTACAAAGCGTATGTGCTGTTTCTCTCTCCTTTGTTGTTCTTCCCTGGCACATGGCATTAGCTGGTTATAATTGTCATGTATTAAATGATGTGCCAAGCACTGTGCTAAGTGGTTTTCATGCATTATCAATCCTAATCTATGTGGCATACACAGCATGATTCCCTTTTCATAGCTGATGAATCATAAGTATGGAAAACCTTGTCCACCAATATGAAGGAGAGCCAGCATCCAAAGAATCACCCATATCACTCCACAAGGAAGCCATCAGGCACCATGCAACACTGGCACACACTCACTGATGTGGTTGTGTTTGGACTAAGTTAGAATTTATTTTTCTGGTAATTCACATCCCTTGTCTTCCTTTGTATACATTCAGAGATTGACCCTACCTTTGCTTGGCTTTTATATATTCATTTATACTGCATTAATTTGCATTGAATAATGTATCACTTAATACACTTGCACTCATGCTTCTTCACCAAGACCCCAATCAAATTAACTACTTTACAGAAATAAATAGAATCAAAATATTATGCATTCTGCAATGCATTATGTTGCCCCACAGTAACTGACAACATCCCAACATCCAATATACCAACTGCGGTGCTTGGTATGGGTGCTTTGATGCTGTATTAGTTTTGCATGTTTCTGGAAAATTATATGAACTTGGCTTGTACGGCCTAAGAAAAGTAAAGTGTTACAAACAAACCCCTGGCCATCTGGCTGTCTTCAGAACAATGATCAAGGCATGCATGATGCAGGAGCATGACCAATTAGAAGACATGGAGATCTGTCTGCTTTCAAAGCACCGAGTAAATAATACTGGGTAGACAGTTTGTTGCATAAAGTATTCCAGGAATATTTTAATATTTCTTTTCAATTTTTAATAGCACTTTAGGATACATGTATTTTTATTTTTATTTTTTTTTTGAGAATTTCATACATGGGCATAGTATGAAATGTAATCATGCCCCACCCCCTCCAACTTTTCCTGGATCTTTCCCCATATGTAACTTTCCAAACTTCATGTCCTTTTAAGAAAAGAAAAGAAAAAAAAAAAGCTTAACTTGTTAAGTTTAATTTGTGCTGTCCATATGTGCAGGAGTGTAGGGCCAGCCACAGGACTATGGGCAACCTACTAATGACCACACCTGCAAAGAATGACCCCTCCTCCATGAGCAGCTCTTCATCAGGGGAAAGGCTTCCCATGTTTTCTAGAAAGGAAAAGTTAGTACTCAATGCTTTGTTTTGCTTTACTTTGAAAGACTGAGAGTGAAGAAATCAAAATTGGCAAAGGTGACTGTGGGATGGGGTGAAGATCGGAGTGATGGGAGCAGGAATAAGGCTGGGGGATAGGAATGAGGATGAGGGTGGAATAGAGGAGTCACAGACCTCCCTTTGAAGTAGATCATGAATGAAATTGCTAGGTGCAATTTGCTTTGGTCACTTTTTAAACTACCTTGAAGCACTTCTTTTTATTTTGTGCTTATTTTTTATTATTAGCATTAAAAATATTTTTTTGAAACTAAGACATCTGATGTAGTAGAAACCCTGTTAATATTTCCACGATTAAAATCATATGCATTTGTACTTTAATATTATAAATATAATATATATTTACATGAAATATCCAGAAACAAAAGGTATAAATGACTTGCTGACAGAAGGTCTTCAGAGATAATGTTCTATGAGCATTATTCTGCATTTCATTAAGGTTTCTGAAGAGCCAAGCTCAGAATGACTGAAACAGGGAGAGGGCCATCAGTAACATTTTGTACTTTCTTCAATACAACTTGAGCAGCAACTCAAAAAAGTGCACACATTTCAGAGACAGAAAGCTCTAACTTGATGTCTTTAATTTACACATCCATTTGTGATTTTTCAGTAAGAGGAGAATGAAGTTATTAACATTGTAAGACTGAAAAAATCCAAGGACAGGAATTATAAGTCACAAGAGGGAATGTCTAAGATTCAAATTCACCATCCCAAGTTCAATAAAAAGTAAACACTCTGAAGACTGATGAGAAGGGTTAGGCACACATCTGTGAGATCCTCCTGTCAGATTGCTAGCACTCATATGAAAACCTGGCCAACATACAGGCATTTGTAGAGCCACGGATACAGACAGCAGGGCTTGTGGAACTTGAAAGTAGTCAATCTAGCAAAATCCATGAGTTTCAGGTTCAAGAAGGGACTCTGCTGAAAATTAGTTAAGTGGAGTGTGGTCAAGGAATATTCATTACAATAACTTTTGTCCTGCACATGTATAACACACACACACACACAGCTTCTCTACCATGCACCTAAAATTTTCATCGTGACAAGATTTCAGACCCTATGAAGAAAAAAGTATGCATGTACTTAGATGTGTTTGTGTGTGTGTTTTATTTCTGAGTTTGTATTTTAATGCAAACTCCCCTCAGGGAAGAGCAAACAGACTGGTTGTTCATTGCATTGAAAATATGCATACATGTAACATTATATGGAATCATCTGGTTGTAACTGGGAATATAAGTGTATACAAATATCTACATAGACACTTTTTCAGTGAGAGAGGTAAATACAGAATGTTAGCGTTTATTATTCTCTTTGATTCTTTTAGTTTCCTTTTCCATTGAGGAGTTCTTACTGATTGTTGCCATTCCCCTTTCTCCCACTTTAGTTAATGACACCTTTTTTTGGGTTTCGCCCCCCTCCATACTTAATTTACTTTTTATCACAGCCTTTGATGGTCAGCTTTTCCTCCTTAGGATATAAATGACAGGGTGGGGCCTTTCCTTTGTTATTCACTAAAAACTGCACTTGATCGGCTCCACACACTCAAGGGTACATTACATAGAGAAACAAACAAACAAACAACAACAGAAAGTAAAGGAGCTGAAGGATTCATCTTTGGTTTCAAGACCATGATAGAAGCTAGAGTGTTTCCTTGCGCCTGTAAAACTGAGAGGCTAAGGCAGCACAAGACTCAGAGTTCAGTGTCAGCCTAGTTTACAGAGGAGGCCCTGCCTGGAAAATTAAAAATAGAAAAACATAAAAAAGAGGAAAATATTTTTGAAGTACAAGATGCATCTGAAATAGATGAGCCAGAGGAGAAAAGATTTTTGAAATTCATGAAGATCCAGTAAAGAATAACAGAGAAAGGCCATCAAATTGTAAAAATACTGTCAAAGTTCTATTTAAGAACACTACAAATGACAGAACTTATATAAAATAAAAACGTTTACAGTATATATAAGTTGGAGTGCTTTTTAGTATTTGGGGGGTTTGTTCTGGGAGAAGTTCTAATATAGCCCCAACTTGCTGCTGAGCTAGATCTTGAATTTCCAATTCTCCTGCTGGGTGCTGACTTTACAGGTTCTGGTGTAGTGATTGGAAAGGCTCCTGAGTGATTTCACATTTCCCTTCTCTATATTAAGACAAGACAGGAGGGAAGAAACAGGGTTACTGGAATGCTGGCCATGTCTAGGGTGCTGCAAAGTGAAAGAGCTAAAGTCTAAATGTAAATGCCTGGACAAGCCCCCCAAGTATCCCTATGAATCTGGATACTCTTTCAGCAAGGATCACACCCTGGAGGTAGGGAAAATAAAGACTTCTCTGCTTTCAAATGTAAACACACCTCTCAGCAGGGTGTCCAGAAAGATTTATTCAACTGAAATGAGCTTATAATCAGGCTTTCATCCAAAGATGGGGGAGAGACAACATCCAGTAGTTTTATACTGCATCTTGCCAAGGGATCACAAATGAATTTCTCTGTGTTGTTCAGCTTTGTCTTCTCTACGACATATTTCAAACTGCAATCACGAAAATATTCCATTTCAAACCACTAAGGAAAAAGGGCCATGCATGAAACTAGTTGCTTGTGTTTTCTTTTCTCCCTCCTTCCCACCTCCACAACAAGGACTTACAGATTGTTAGAACCTGACTTTTTCTTTACTCTTTCTGCTTCTGTTTATGAATCAGCACTCTTCCTGATCTTTGCAGTTATTGAATCGAAATTATTCTAGCATTTTTAAAATATGGGTCGTGGCTGCATTTACTCATAAAAGTTAGTCAGTGAAGAGACACAAATTAACTGCTAATCAGGGCTTAATAAGCACTTTTCCAGTGCCATGTTTCAGTGCTTGTGTGTGAATGTATCGATTAGCAAATCCGCTTTTGGACTGACTGTTGGTAAAGTGGGTTGATTTCTAAGGTGTCTAAGGTGGATAAAATGCATGGCTAGATCTTCAGTCCAGTGTGCTGTTGGCAGGCTGTTGTTTATCACAAGGTTTTCTTGTTCTTAATGAACTGTTAACAAGCTGTCAATTACAGTGTTTATGCAAATTATGGATGGAGACACTGAAGGATTGATGTGCCTAGAGTTAAAAAAAAAAAAAGTGTCCTTGAAATATTACAAATTTACTTTGTAATATTTCTTTTAATAACTGTCTTTGAGTATGTGCTTCTCTTGGCCACAGACTCACTCCCAGGAAATGACTGCTGGGGTTTTTTTTCACTGTGATGCAGGCCAATCAAAACACAACTGTCTCTAGGATAGGCTGTGTTTTACTCTAGCAATCCTGGGATCATTTTCATTCACCCTCTGTGTACATGAAGTTCAACTGTAAGTGTTCTATAACTCTTAGGTTAGTGTTTTATGAATTTAATGTAGCGCATTCATACTACCAACATTGCCCAGCCAGCACTCAAGGGTCTTGTAGTGATCTTTATTATAAATTATTCTTGTATAAATAAAACTGTTATATATAACTTCATAGCCTGGGTATGTAGGTCAAAATGAAGTGGTTGCCAAGAATGTGCAAGGCTGTAGATACTATCCCTGGTATCATTACACACAACTTTGTATGATTAGGATGTATGTAATGGCACCTGTTCCTTTAAATATCTCCCTATAGAAATATGCTTTTTGCAACCAGCATATCTGCTAATTTCCCATGTTTCCTAATTTTTCCATTCATAAACTCTTGAATGTATTGACCCAATATACTCCTAGCTTCCTTCAAAGTTCATACAACTGCACCATTCTCTAGATGCCCAGATAAAATGAATGAGTTCCTTTCTGCATCATCTCCAGAACATTTTCAACAGGTGAACATCTTCCTTCTGTTGCCCTCCCACCCAAATTATACACATAGGCATGAGGACTCAGGTAGAGCTTGGCTCCCCAGCTCTCCCTGCTGTGCAGGCATTGCTCAGGGCCAGGAGTGCAGACCCCTAGGCTCTCTCTTGAAGGTGCTCTGATCTTACCTTATGTCAAAACTTACAAACTAGTTCCCGGTGTTTAGAGAAACTGCAGTTTTTCTGTAGTCACTTTTATTTTTAATTACCATGATTGGAGCTTTATCCAGATAGTAACTATATGAGAGCAATCTCCAAACAAGGTTTCACTTTTCAGCATAATTAAAGTAGACATCCTGCAAAAGCTCTAATATTCCCCCAAGAAATGTGAAATTACCCCTTGTTTTGTTTTGTGAAAGTCATGTTTTCATTATATGAGATGGATATTTTTATGTAAAAAACTTTGTTCAGCTTCGATGTGGAGATTATTGCATTTGTTAACAAATTATTCCATACATATTGAAAACATTCTTGCCACTTTAGGAGTTTTTTAGCCTCATACTATCAGCTCTGAGAGTTATAATGGTTCATAAAAGACATATCATAATCCACAAAAATTCCTGTGGGCATATCTATTTGAAATGATGGATTAAGTTTTTTTTATTATAAGTATATAAGAAATGCCATAAATATTTCCTAGTTAAATATAGTTATCACATGGTTTTTCACAGTGCAATTTAATGTTAATGTCCAAGAGGAATATAGATGGCTTCATATGTTTGGCTACAGCACAAGCATTACAGTTTTAGAAATTTATTTGTAAGTGCTGAAACTGTAAATAAGAGTTTCAAGTATCCATGAGGTCTTTACAAACACCACTTAGCTCCTCCCAAGACAAATGAGGGCAGAGTAAAACTGTAATTCTGTTGACTGAAAGAAAACAAGCCAGGCAATAACCCAATAAGCTAAAAGGAACGTGTGATCTGGGCTTTGCAGAAGCAGAAAGGGATGCAGCTAGGAGCGTGGATTCTGAGATTAACAAGTGTCTTGACTCTTGACCTGCATCTCTAAATGGTAGAGATAATAGGCCCTAGGACGGCCTTGCTCATTAAATTTAGGTTAGTGGTGTTGAACAAATACAGCTCCCTGAGTGCTGCCTGTGCTGGCAGCATTCTAACAATCCTTCTGTTTCAGTATGATGCTCTCTTTGTCACATCCAGCTTTTGATGCTTAAGGTATATTCTTGCCCCCACCCTTGAATGTTGTTACCTTATCTGAAAATTTGTGCCTTTTGTGTAGAAATAAAGTAAGTACAAGTATGTAATATATCTTATTTGATCTGGTTTTGATGCTTAGTAACTATATGAACTTGGAAGCTCAACTCACTTTCTTTAACTACTAAACAATTCTGGTAGGAATGGCTGTATCATGATGGTGGTAACTGCTAATTGCTATGGAGATAATGATGATTCTGTTTATGATGATTAACAGTAGTGGTGATAATGTTGGTGGCATTGTGTTTTTCTTGGGCTTCTGTGAAGATTTAGTTAAGTTGGTCACTTTAAAGATTGAACATAGAGCCTGGCACCTAGAGAACTATTTGCTTTCATCATCACATCATCACAAGGAGTAATGTTTCCATCACTACGTTTACACTCAGGACTTCTCTAAACCCTGCCATATACTAAAGGCCCATCCAAACACAGTTACTTTCATTAAAATGTGGATAGTAAGTAGGAAGACCCTTCAGTAACAATGAGGTGAGCCAGCCACTTTCCTCAGTACCTTAACCCTTTAAAGGTATTATGCCTAGGTGATGTGCCAGATTTACCATTTGCTCTCTCCTAATTGTGGAGATACTTGGAGCTTTCTGTTTGTCATACCTACATTTTTTTTTTCCTGTTCAGAGATTTTTATAAAATGTCAAAAAAAAAAAAAAATAGAGAGTTGGCAGCAAGGAGGATTCTGAAAAATATATGCTGTGCATTTATTTAGACACATAATTGATTATCTCAAAGATGATTTTCACTATGAATATGTCACATAAAGAACTTGTCCTTTCAAGATCCTATGCTATAATTCACAAGGACAGATGCATTTGGGATGTGGTTTCCCAGACAGAACACTGGGAGAAACTTAAGGGAGCTGGGGATATCATTCAGTCAAAATGTCTTCATCTGTTCAACTTTTACTTTTTTTAAATTAAATGAATACTACTTGAAGAATGATAGAGAGGAGAGAAAGGGAAAATAAACACATAGAAAGAAAGGATAAATTGAGAAGACAGGAAATGATGAGAGAAAAAGACTACAGAAAAACAGAGAAAGAAGAAAGAAAAGAGAAGAGGGAAGATCCAACAGTCTTGTTATGTTTTTTGGTGTCTGCTGTGGTACTGTGATGTCCTGTTCTTTTCCATCACATTATACTTTTCTCTTTGTTATTCTTTTATTGCCATTAATTTTTGCAAGACTTTTAAATGGTGTAGACTATTATTTTAAGGTATATGCTGCACTTTTTTTTTTAACTTGGTGAAGCTGTGATTTATTTGCATGCCTAAAACATATGATGATCTAATAAAGACCTCAATGGCCAGTAGTGAGGCAGGAGCAAGGTTTGGTGGGGCTGGGAGGCAGAGAATATAAATAGGAAAGAGAATAGAGGAGAAGAGGGCAACCAGAGAAGAAGGAGAGAAGGACATCAAGGGCCAGCCACCCTGCCACACAGTCAGCCACGGAGTAAGAAGTACAGTAAGGTCTGTAAGAAAGATAAAAGCCCAGAGGCAAAAGATGGATGGGTTAATTTAAGTTAAGAATAGCTTGATAGAAACAAGCCAAGCTAAGGCCGGCCACTCATAACTATGAATAAGCCTCTGTGTGTGATTCATTTGGGAGCTATGTGGTACCCCGCCCCCCGCAAAAGCCAAAAGAATAAAACTGCACACTACATCTAATATCACCTCTTCTTGCAAAGGACAAAATGTATAGGAATATGAGATAAGGGTGTCTTCCAAACAGATCATTATTTATTTTTAAGTACCTTCTCTTGGTATTATGATTTCACTAAAATAGTTATTAGGAAACAAATCCCAGAATCTTCTAATGTAATGAGGCTTAAGTACATCAGTGTGCCCTACGAACAGTCCCAAGCAGAACACAGTCTGGGACTTTTTTGTGCTTGAAAATTTTGACAGTTTAGTAAGATTCTTTAATTTAGTTGCTCTTCATTTACAAAACAGCATTTTCTAATGTGTTAGTAAGGAGACTTTGCTTTTAGTACCTATTGCTTATTTAGATACTTGTGATGTTTACTTCATTTTCTTTTGCCCACCACACACACAGACACACAGACACACACACACACAGACACACAGACACAGACACACACACACACACACACACACACACACACACACACACTTCAAATACGTTTTGCAGTTGGGAAAAAAGAATTTGAAGTTTCACACCTGACTTTGCAAAACAGAGAAATGATGAATTCTTCTGGACAGCTTTTCTGGTGTGTCATGTGGAAGACTTGTAGGATGTAGTTGATAATATCTCAAAGTGGGATGGCCTTGCTTTAGCATAAAGCAATGAACAGTTGGGAGGGGGAACAATTTCGTTGTCCTTAGTTTTCTCCATAAAAGGATATCCACCTTAAATAATTATGCAGTCAAAGCTTGACTCTTCACAGTGAGGATATTTCTTTTCCCCAGTGGTGGTCAGGGACTCGGTCAAGATAGTGTTCACGTTTGGTTCAATGGGATCCCTAAGGCCCTCATAGTTCACTGAGAATACATTCCCCCACTATTAAGAATAAAATCTCCTCCATTACTTATGTTCTGAAAGTTTAAGCCCATCACTTTCTGCATTCCACGAAGTATTTTAATACACAGAGACATTTTTTTTCCTCAAGCCTGGCAAATCTATAAATGGAATTTTTGAATGGAAATCCTATGATATAAATACCCTTTAAAGCTTTTTCATAGTTCTACCTGCTTTGCAATCAGCCATCTTCTCCTTCAAAATCAATGCCTCTCATTAAGACAGCTTCTGGCAGGGATGAGGGTCTAGCGTCAGTGTATAGAAAAATGGTCATGATTTTGCCTCTGGGTTTGTTTTAATTGTTCTTCTCCATGCAGCAAGCCCTACAGTTTGAGTCAAAAATTCATTTCTAAGCTCATCTCCTGTTACTCCAAAGATTGTTGTGAAGGCTGAATGAATTCATTTCAAATTATTTACTGGACACCTACTCTGTATGACAAGCCCTGCTACAGTTCTGCACACACACCTGCCCCAGAAACAGTCCCCACACTTGCAGTATCGGGTTGGAGAATGGGCCTGAGAAAGAACAAAACAAAAATTATGAGTGAGGAAGGCTGCATAATAGACAATGCATGAGCAGAGGAAGAGAGACCTTCCAGAGAGCCAGAAAATCCTCTCTGAAGATAGATCATAAGGATTATTGAAAAGGGATTAGCCCCATGAACACTTCAGAAGAACAGCATGTCCACGTGTTCTGAGAGGAATGGATATGGGATAGATCTGAAAGGTTACTCCATAGTACCTAACAATGTACTGAGAGTGAAGCAGGACACAGGACACATAGTCAAAAGCCATGATTTATAAGGAACTTCTATTTCATGTCTTTGAGACACCCTTGGACGGAATTTTAAAAGAGGTTTCCAAATAAAATGTGAAGTGTAATGTACTTAATAATAATATTTTTTATAGAAATCTGCCAAATTTGAATGTTGGTGCTGCCTGTTACTGTCTACAGTCACTATTTTCTTATCTATAAAATGGGCATTATTGTGGTCATTATAACTCACAAAGTAGTTATTTCATAAATAATGACCTGGAATCTCTCTGTTTACAGTACACATTCAACAGGGAAAGGTGTTTACTCAAGTCTTTTTATATGTCCCCTGACCTAGACCATTCATTATTTTGTGCTTCTTTCTTCTCCCCTGATATCTGAATTTTTTTTTTTATTTTGACAATTTTCTTTGAGATTTCTGGCATTTGGACCTCTGGAGATGGCAGGGGGTCTAGTTTACTGTCTGTTAATTTTAGCTCTTCTCGGCTGGAGGTGCCATCACAAGTAGAATAACCAGGGAGAGTGTGAGGTGGTACAGCCTATTAAGTGGCCCCATGGGGCTGCTCTCACAGCAAAAATCAAAACAAGCAAACAGCATCCCCAAGCACATTTGGGCTTTAGGGGTTTTTAAAGATGGACATTTCCCCATTAATAACATACCTGTTAAGAGCAAATGTGACAGCTCTCAAAAAAGTTCCTTCTAATGACACCATTGCCAATCCAAACTCACTTTGCCTTATCTACCAATCTCAGAGGCAGGCAGCCACTACCATACTATTCACTGAAGAGTGTTTAAAGAGTTTATGTAATAGCAAATAGAAATAAATTATGTACCCCATTGTATGCATCCCATGTGTCTTTTCAAGCCAACTGTTTCACAGAATCTGAAAGTTTCTCAGATTTTAATGATTCAGAATATATAATTGAATGCCTGGCACAGAAACAATATCTAAATAACTGGGTGTATTTTCGTCCAATTTGACGATTTGCAACCCTAACCTTTCAAATAAAAAAATGGAGTTAAACCTTTAGATATAAAATAAATGAAGTAGGAAACTTTATTGTTAGTCTAGCCATAATATTACTGTGAAATTTTCATAGAGAGGGCATAACATTTAGATTGCAGATCATTAAGACAATTACTAATTTCTTTTTATCTGAGCCATTACATTCAGAGGCAAACGATACACCTTATTTTATTGCTTAATACCAGCCTGTGAAAAATGAAGATATTTTTAGAAGAGAATTATGAACTAGTTCAGGATGGTTCCCCCATATTTAACTTAATGGCAAAGGACAAAAAGAATTTCCCTTGTAGTATTAAGCCTGAGATCAAAACATATTCCAAGAGTTGGGTGAATTGGAGAGAGAAACATTTTAAAAACTTGCATAGGTCTGCAAGAAAATTACTTGAATGAAATAAGACATCTTGACAACCCAAAGTTGAGAAGAGGTTTGTAAATTGAAGCTCCTTCAGGTATTTTAGCTGCTGTTGCCAAGTTTCCCTCTTCCCATCCAAGGTTACTGTTGTTCTTTTGCTGTAGCTAATGCCTATAACACACAAACACGAGACTCAGAGCCCTCGTGGAGTTTATTGAGAGAGGGGAGTGAGAGGGGGAGTAGCTGGTGGCCAACTGAAAGCAGGAGAGAGAGAGAGGGGACAGAGAGAGAGAGAGAGAGAGAGAGAGAGAGAGAGAGAGAGAGAGAGAGAGAGATTGAGATTGAGAGGAAGAGAGAGGGGTCAGACAGAGAGGCCAGAGAGAGAGAAGCCAGAGAGAGAGCAAGAGAGAGGCCCACTTGGCGTGCTTGCTTTAAAAGGGGGGTTTGCGCATGCGTAACTGAGTCCTCTGGCAGACAGGTAAAGCTTGACATAGTGATGACATGGCCACGAGCGTCCTGTCCATCATCGGGTGAGGTCAGCTGGCTGCTAGTACCTAACAACTGTTTCCTCTTGAAATGGGCATGTGTACTTTGCTACCCACCTCTATCCCAACACAGGAGTGCTTATGTGCCTGGATATGACTATCATAGCTAAAATGGGACAAGGTTTACTCTACTTGCCTACTACATACCATTTTTAGAAGGACAATTTTTTGTTCAGATAGAAGACCTGAAAATAATTTTATAACTACATTGTAAGAATAACTTCTTTTATATTTATAGTAAACATCATTACTAAGTTACACTCTAGTTATCACTCTGGGATATGTATGCCTTGCATAAAAACTCATTTCAATGCCCTTCATGTAAACAGGAATTGTTAGTGGATACCTATAAAAATGGTGGCTAATAGAAGAGAAAGTTTATAGATGTTAGATTATGATGTAAGAGGACCTCAACTGGGAATAAATTCATTCCCTTCCTCAGCTACTCACTGGCCACCATTAATTTTTTCCCAGTTTAAGAAAGTTAGCTGAGTGGTTTATGTTCACAAAAATATTCTATCATTGACATGAACTAGTATTTAAACCCGGATTACTAGTTTTTGAGGGTTTCAGTATGAGACAGTGACGAACAGGCAATGATTTCAAATGTCCCTCTAAATTACCCTTTCCAGAGACATAACTTTTACCATTTCTTCATCATACCTGCAAGTAAAAGCTGGTTAAGGTGGCTTCTCCGTGGACTTTGCTTCTGCTTGTTGCACTCTTCACAGTCAGAGAATGAATCGGCTATGCTAAACACACTCATTAATGCCCAATTTGTTTCTCCTCGTCTCTTTGAAGAAACCTCGAAAGCAGTTGGAATGCTTATTTTATTTTGATTCCATGGTGGAAAATTGTATTCACATAAGTAAGCATATACCAAACAGCAATAAATCATTATTTCTCAGATGACCATTATCAGCAGGAATCTCATATACTTCTCTGCAGGAGTTGATTTCCAAATTCATTGAATAATTATTGGTGCTGCTTTCCATAAAAAGAAAGCATTTTTTATTTCTATTCCAGATAAAATTCAAAGGCTCCCTTTTTACCTCATTTCCTCCACACTTCCGTGAATTATTTGTAGAAGAAGGCAAAACTTCAAATATGATGTTTAGCAAATGTCAAGATGGGGAGAGGGAGTATAACTTGTGAGTTCTCTCCCACCTCACACAAACATTTAGAGTCTCATTTTAAGAACCTAAGGACAATATTTGAATCTGTAGTGTCAAAGATGAAATAAATAAAAAGAATACCAATACTTTAAAAGAAATCCAAGGATTTACTATCTTGGATTATTGTTAAATTATCATATATCTGTTTATTAGATTATTAAATTTGTTTTGTTCTCCATTGTCATTTCACATCTTGGAGTATTAACTGGATTTTGGTAATAAGCTCTGATTAGGTTTTTAAGAATGTACATATGATTTTTATCTATTCATATCTTAATAAAACATTAACATCAGCAGGTAACACATGCATTTTTTTTCCTCAAACTGAATTTGTAAGACACTGACTGGTTTCAAATCTGTCTCCAAACAGATTAAATATTGTGGCCGTGTCTGAGAATGTGAGGTTTGCACTCTATGTGGATACTGTAACCAACAATTTAAAACTGCATTGGCTTTTATGCATGGTGTACTGTTAGGTGCTATATGAAGAAAACAGCCATATAAGACTTTCAAACAGTTCTCACAATTGTAAAGTGATGAGGATGATAGTGGCAGGTTGAAGCAAAGGCTGGATTTATTGTGTTTGTTTCTGTTCTCATCTATGGTTCTTTCTCCACATTTATTCTTGGCTGCTTCTTTAAAATGTTTTGACCTTCTAATTATAAGCTAGCAAGGGCAACACAAGCAATATAGTTTTTTATAAACATCAATAAATGATTTTCTTCTACTTAAATTCCAATCAAAACCAATATCTTAACACAGGGCAGTGTGGCATTTATACAACTGATGTCTTTCTAGGAATTATGTAGTCTTCATGTATCTACATTTAGTTTCTCTTTTAATGTGAAAAAGTGTTGAAAAGAATTCAAAATTTACATAATATTTTGACAGAATCATAATTGAAAATTGTGTTATAAAAAAATCCTTTGACTTGTATATTTGCAAAAAAAAAACCCTAAAATTTAATGAAAATTGTTGAACCATCCATGGAATACTGAAACACATTTTAATGAAAACATCTTATTACTAAGTTATCAACTTAATGCAATGTATGAATTATTTGTCATAGCATTCAGTTATCTCTTTATTTAAACATTTATATGGACTTCAGTTTTAATTAAGCTGGTGGGAATTTTACCTTTGACAAATTTTAAACCCTCTTCACATGAACTTATTAAAATAGAAAAATATTTAAAGTTAATATATTAATATATCAAACAATTTAATAATATATTGAAATATTTTTAAATTGCTAGGTTTATTTTTCATTAGTACTTTAGTCTCCAAATACCAAAGCCAAGTTATTATTAAATAGCTAATAAATTCCTATTTCAGATTTAATCTCAACAGTGAATTGTACTTTGATTTTTCCAACTTATAAGTGTCATACAACAATTAGAAAGATACAACCAAAATTTATTTTAAAATTGGCAACACTGTATTCAAAAAAGAATTGTAACAATGTTGTTCATACTTACAATATTAATAATATGTTAATATTGGTAACATTTACCCATACTATATTATCACATTTTAATTCACATTCCATGAGTTTCTTCCTTCTGTGGAAAAAAGAAACACTCCATCTACATTTTGATTAATTAATTTGAAGAATAACTAATTATACCATATGACTACATTACCCCATTATTCTGAAAAAAAAAAAAAAAGCAAAACAGTAGTTAGAACCACTTGGCTGAAAAGAACTTTCCAGAGGCTGAATGTGAAGGCCTATAAACCTAGATGGATTCCTTGTGTAGCTCACATATTGATCTCCCACCTGTTTACTTAAATAATTCTTGAATGGTTCTCTGATATACGTATTTAACAGTGATTTTATGGGGAATGGAGAAAAATACAATCAAGAAGTTTGGGCTGTACTATATATACTCAGGCCTTTGAATATATTTATGCCCTCAGAATTCTAATATTGAAAGCATCTCTCTAACACTGTCTTCACGTGTGCCATTTACTATTATTTACTTAATATTTGATGAGATAATGCAGCATATGATATTCTTCCAAATAAAATTTAGCCTACCTCTATATACCTGATATTTATAATTGCTTAAAATATGTCTTTATTATTTTAAATTCAGTTTCTATATTCTAACTAAATGAACGATGATATCTACTGTGCATGAATCCTCAAGGTGTTCATCTTTTTCTTTTGTTTATGATCTTTTTCATCTTAAAAACCATTTAGGTTCCCACTCTCATGTACCATACATTTTTTCCAAATGTACTTGCTCAGCCTAGATATAGGAGGGAGCATCTTGGTCCTGCCTCAAAGTGATGTGCCAGACTTCATTGACTACCCATGAAAACCTTACTCGCTCTGAGGAGTAGATGGGGAGTGGGGTGGGGAGAAGGTTTGGAGAGCAGGAGGAGGGGGAGGGAGTAGAAACTGGGATTAGTATGTAAAATGAGACGAAATATTCTAAAATTAAAAAAAATGATTTAAAAAATAAACAAATATACAGAGTGAACGACTTGCCTGTGAAATAACAGCACTATAGGTGAGCAACTGTGTGACTAGCTCATTTAGTAAAGTATGTATAAGCACTGTCATGCTTCTATGTGGTGCAGTGTGAAGACAACAGCCAAAGGATGACCGATGTACAATGTGAGAGAATGAGCCTGGAGCTTTTCTAAGGAAGCAGAGAGCATCAGGATAGATTAAGAGGGTAGGATGTAAGGAATCTTTAGTAAAATAGCATTTGTAGATCATTTTGCAAAGGTGAATAACTGCTACAAAGTCAGGGAATTCTCTTCTCTTGGTTGTAACACCTGGAAAAGATGGTATGTGCTTTGTGGAGATAGATACCTAACCTGTTCTCATGGTTAAGCAATGTGAATGATTGCAGGTTTCCTGCTATTTGTGAATCAGTGTCAGACATCACATCCTAAATTACTAATTACTTCTTTTCTCTGCTTACTGTGATGGTAGGAGCCGGGTATTCTATCTAGAATTATTGCTTCCTCTGAAATATGGAATTAGTAATGATAATACTAATAAATACCAAGTTCCTAACATCTGTGGTTGGATTAACTAAATATGTATGAATACAGAACATACTGACATAAAGAAATGTTTTAGTATATAGAAGTAATTATAACACGATCTTTTTCTAGTCGCTCTATTAGAATAAGTAAAGAATGAATTCAGAGGTTTTACATGGTCTTATCTATCAGCTTTGAAGTAGTAACTGTATTTTTTTTTCTTGAAAAGTACAAAATTTTCCACCATTACTGAGGCCATATTTAAAAGATAGGGCATTTTTTCTGTAATTCATTACTGCCAACTGAAATTTGGTTATAGTTTGCAGGCATAAGGTGATTGCATTTATGTCTTTGACCATCTCTTACAGCTAGAAAAATGCCCTGATGTACACAGTGGCATGAACCTTCCCCCGTGTCTACTGTCTGATGTTTTCAGACATAATTTATTTGTAGCAAATAGATTTTATTTAAAAATTGTCTGCCCAACTCTTTATAGGTTATAACTGGATCCTGCTTTAATGAGATAACTATAGATAACATGGACATAATTTTATGTCTCTTCAATAATATATTGAGATCATTCTACTTATAACAATTTAATGAGAATAAATGGTTTTCTGTTATTTAATAGCATTTCCATAATACAATGAGTTTCCAAAGATAAGTTTCAATGCTGAGTGAAATATAAAACTGGAACAATGATTTTAGTGGAGAGATGGCAAACATTACTTGATGTGTTTTTTCCTTCCAGCCCCTAGAAATGACTTCACAAGTCCCCCATAGAAAAGGTTTGTGAAGTATCCCCCAGGATTAAAAATAGAATGCCATAGAATTTGTGAGTTCAGGAGCAAAATGTGTGTGTCTTAACACATATTTAGCATTTATAACAGAAAGGGGCATAAGTATGATATATATGATTACTAATAAAACTTTTCTAGAATATTTCTTGCCAACATTATAATGACTTTTCACTACATAGGATAACTGTGTTCCTCCAGGAACTATAAGCTATCTAAAAAATATAATAAAAGGTATGAGATTCCTTCTTTTGATTTGTTGGTCAAGGTAAATCAAGAAATTCTCAAAATATTGTAGGCTATTGCTGTTCTTCTTGGTTGACCTCCAGAGGTATAATGTAAGTTCCTATTGCTAAAGATACCATGTTCTGTGGATACAGAACCATTGGTACCAAACTGAAAGTTTCCTCCCTATGGACTAGCTTTTATGGTACCAGAAGGAACCATGTAAGTTTCTGAAGGAGGTAAGCACCAATAGTCACACCCAGCTGTGGTGTCTTTGAACTCCAAAAAACAAACAAGCATGGCATAATAATCCTAAGTGTGCACATACATTTTGAAAGTAACCAATAATTATCTGATTGAATTTCAGAGCTACTCAACAAGAAAGAAATATTCCTGGTACTGGAAACCTAGCCAACTAGCTAGGGCTAGTAAAGTCTCTATCAACCAAAACCCAGAAATACACACTTTATCATATTCTAATGAGGAAAATCAATTGCAAAGCAATTTTGTTCTCATCTTGATCTGCAGATACTTGCTGCTATGTGTAGCCCTGTGGAATGGGCTTAAACCTTCTTCTTGGATAGAAATTAGAAGAAAGTGTTATCTTTACCTGTCACACGCTGTGTGGGTGAATGGTGTGAGATACTTCTCCTAATGGGCATATTTTGCAGCTCTTTTCCTCCAAATCATTTTCCTTTCTCCCACCTATAAAATAATTTCTGTGATATTCCTCAAAGGGCTGGGTTAAGGCAGTGGAAAAGAGTCAGATTATTTCCTCCTGAAAGGCTGCTGGAGCTCCAGGGAAGGGCCACAGCTGGCCCATCACTGGCTGAGTTTACTTAGAATCTGATGCATTTTCTGACATGTACCTGTATTATCTCCTTGAGTATATCTCTTAAGCCTTAGGTTTTGGCTTTAAAAGTTTTAGTTCCATCGAAAAAGAAAGAAATCTTGATGGTTCTTTGAGGCAGGGTATTGTTAACCTTTTTCCTCTGCTCTGAAGACTCTATGTACAAACACAGCCTCTTCATCAATGTCTTCCCATTTTCTGATTTGTGTCCTCACCAAATCCCGTGTTCTACGTTTTGCCATGTCACAGAGTTATATAACTTGGCTTCTTTGTTTATAATTTCTTTTATTTAAATTTGAAACAAACTTGTTTTACATCTCAATACCAGTTCCCTCACTCTCCCCTCTTCTCCTGTCCACTCACTCACCCCCATCCCATTTTCTTTCTGCTCCCCAGGGAGGGTGAGGCCTTCCATGAGGAATCTTCAAAGTCTGTCATATCATTTGGAGCAAGGCCTAGGCCCTCTCCCATGTTTCTAGGCTGAGAGAGTAACCGAGTAACCTTCTATGTGGAATAGGCTCCCAAAGTCCATTCGTATACTAGGGATAAATACTGATCCACTACAAGAGGCCCCATAGACTTCCAAGGCCTCCTAACTAACACCCATGTTCAGGGGGTCTGTGTTGGTCCTATGCTGATTTTCCAGCTATCAGACCGGGATCCCTGAGCTTTCCCTTGTTCAAGTCAGCTGTTTCTGAGGGTTTCTCCAGCCTGGTCTTAATCCCTTTGCTCATCACTCCTCCCTGTCTGCAACTGGATTGTAGGTGGATGGATCAGTGTTTAGTTGTGGATGTCTGCTTCTGCTTCGATCAACTACTAGATGAAGGTGCTAGGATGGTGTATAAGGTAGTCATCAATCTCATTATCAGGGAAGGGCATTTAAGATAGCCTCTTAACTATTGCTGAGATTGTTATTTGGGGTCATCCTTGCAGATCTCTGGGCATTTCCCTAGTGCCAGATAGCATTATATTATATTAAATAAATGAAACCTATTTATGCAATTGCTATTGATATATGTATTTACAATAGAAAGACAAATCCTCGTATACTATCTTAGACTAATAAATAGAAATCATTTCATATTCTCTTATTCTCTTAGTTAAAATGTTCCCTTCTCTTTTTATTTAAATCTCTAAGTTGAATATGTTAGATTTCTTTTAAAGTTTTATAAAGAATCTATGATACAGATCAAAAGACATCAATATTTTTTCATTGTTTGGCTCTTCTTGGGATTATTAGACAGGGTAGAAGAAAAATCACATAATGTGTTCATATGCTCAGTGAGCATTCTCACCCTTATCCTGATTAGTGCAAGAAATCTACTCAGCATCTCTAAGCATCTCTGAAGAACTTGCCATGGGTCAGTTATAAAGATGCAAGTACCCTGGTCCAATTATTCTGGTGTCACTGCCTCAGTACTGCCAGTTGGTTTATACAGGAATGAGCTGTTAAACATTATTCTTTCTAGACTAACCATGAAGTTTCTCTGTATACATGAGTTAGAAAGTGCACAAAAGGTCAAGCGGATGGATGACCTTTGAAATTGGCTATTTGTTTCAAGAAGGACATGGTGGGTGATACAGCTGCTTATTCCTTCATTAGATTACCCAAAGAATCTTTAACAAGTCCCTTAGCAGAGGCTTGTGATTATTGAGATACTTACAAATGTTTATTCTAAAAGAAGTATTGTGGGCTATAGAGTGGCATAGTCTGGTTAAGAGCACATGCTATATTTGTAGAGGATGGTAATTTAGTTCCCAACATCCACGTGGTTGCTCACAGTGTCCTGTACTCTAGTAATATGGATTCTGTTGCACTCTTCTGGCTCCTGATGGTGCTACATGCACACTCTGCACATAAGTAAACAAAAACAAAACATTTACATGCATTCAATTATTCTTTAATCTAAAAATAATAATAAAATGGCATTATAGGATATGAACCCCTGAAAAATATTTTACTTGAATTGAAATACTGATTTCAGTGAAATCTTTTGGATTTTTTTATTTCCTAATATATTTTTGAGATAATATCTTATATAACTTAAAATGTGCTCATTTTAAGAAGTAACTCTTTAAATTTGAAAATAAAAAGACAATTAAATTACGGTTTATGAATTGTGTAGTGTTTAATTTAGTGGCAAGAAATCTGTCATAAGATTACTCAAAACATCTGTCTTTTCAGCCTTGTAAGTTAATTCATTAAGTTCAAAAAGGCTTACTTAAAATAACATTAAAATATTAACATAATCATTGGCACATAAATGTTTAATAATTGTGTTTTGGGTTTCTCCAACTCGTGGTGACTGGAATTATGGCGATAAGTAAGAGAGTCTCAATATTTTTGCTAAATCAAAAAAGTATTCTAAGTCTTATTGTGTGTGGGGGGGTTGGTGGGTGTGGGTGGTATAGTGGGTGTTGAATAATCAGGGTTATTGACCTCCAAAATAAATAAAACCAGAGTATTCTTCCAAAAATTGCTGCAAGTCTTCAACTTCCACTAGCTCCTATTGTATTATTTACAGTAACTTTATGCAGAGAACATACTAATAAGCAATTCTACTGACCAGAAAGTAGAATAGGAATATTGAATCTTTTCCAATATATAGTCTCAATGCTTGGCACAGGGTAAAACTCACTAAACTTAAGATAAATGAGAATGTGGGCAATGATAAAAGAAAGTCACTATAGTAAAAACATGATCATAGGGGAAACAGCCACAAGATTACTGTGTTCAAACTCAATACAGGAAATAACTTATGCCCAATTTTTCTAATCACTGATTATCAAAAGACCCACAGGCTTTACAGTCCTGGCCCTTAGTTTCTCCATTTGGAAAAAAATGCCTGAAATAATTTTATGTATAGGACTAAGGGAATCATTGAGCACTAAGAATGCACTTAGAAAGTCTGGCTGTCTATCATTATTACCTGGCTGTATTTATAGCAGCTATGGAAATCATAGTGTTGACAGAGAAAATAATCAAATATATCTTTTGTTGCCCATACATTTCTTAAAAATGTAAGAGCAGTATTTAAAATGACATTGTCCAAAGTTCTTATTGACAGGGAAAGATGATAGGCCAATCATTGTTCAGTCTTAAGAAACTATATATTAATAATAGTATACACTATATTTGTTACATTGTTACATATTATATTTTGGGATTTGTCCTACCTTTAGGTAGGTAAAATAAAATAGAATAAAATCGTACTGCCTTTGCTGATACTGTTCAAAAGTTGGAGTAATTTCAAATCACATAGCAATTCTCTCCCAGACAGACATATGAGAACAAGGAGACAAAGAGCTAAAGCTGCTTTGGATAAGCCCCATATGTTATCCTTCTGACAACCATGCAAGGTCATTTGCCATGACCCCTGTACCTATGTTGATTATTGACAAATCTGAGAGGTTGTAGCACCTGCGCAGAGGCCACAGAATCAGGTATGGCAGCCGCAGAAGTGATCTCTAGCTCTTTAGAGTCTTCAGTCCAGGGATTTCCCAAACCTCATTGAAGCTTTCTGATCTGGAAGAACCAGTATGTTGGCTGGGATGAGGCTCTCACTCCATGGTGGGGCTGCCCAAATGGAGCAGAAAGAAAAATGGAGCGTAGCCATTTCATTTTAGGACTCTTGACCACAGTCTGTTCAGCCTGGCCTGGTTTCTTCTTGGTGCTATGTCCATGCTAATTGCCATGGCTAAATGGTGTCATGGTAAATAACAATGCTGTAGTGACATGTTCAATCTTCCCTGGGGTTGGGTGGACACCTTCAGCTGTTGCATTGGTGACAGTCTGGGAGATAGAAGGGCAGCTGGTGTAATAACTCATTGATCCAAATGAAGATTTCTAATGATTTTTAATGTTGAATTGGAATACAAAAACATTTATAAAAACTTCAGAAGCATTTTAAAAAAATCTTTGTTTTGGACTTCATCTTGGGTGAAAAAGTTGCTAGTCAGCTTTTCAATTTATTTTTTTTAACCATTGAAGATCCTATCCATCCGGTCTTGACAGAAAACATTCTGAGTAGAGTCATGATTCCCTGCTGGACCCCTTCAAACCGAGAAAGACACCTATCTGGAAAAAAAAAAATGGCCAGTTGGCTCATTTTCTCTGTTTTTATTGATTAAATCACATTTACCATCCAATATGGACAGATAATCATTTAAAGTTGTATCCATACATCTGAGTCCCTTGAAGTGTATTGATTTCTTACATAGTTCTAAATATTTAACCCGGAAGTGATACACTGCTGTCAATTACTGTGACTCAAGGGGACAGAAATCCACCTTATTTTCCTTGAATCAGTCCACCTTAACTTTTTTTCCCTTAACATTTTTATGGTAGTCTTTAATCATGGAAAAGTTATACAGTGAGGGGAGATGAAGGTAATTAAAAGGAAAAGAATAATAAAAAAAATATTTTCTTTCATATGCAGAATTTAGATTTAAATATTTATCCCTATTATCTATCTATCTATCTATCTGTCAGCAACAGCAGCTAATAGGCAAAGTCCTAAATGACTGAGAATTTTCTCAGTTATTACACGATGGCATATATGTAAATAACTTTGAAATACATTTAAATTGTTCTGTAGCCTGCTATGTTAAAATATCTCTGGGCTAATTTTGTTGGCATTATAGGGATATTTACATGTTTAAATTTTTTTACCTCTACCCCTAAGAATTTAAATTTTTCCTTGGTTCTTGTGACACCACCAGGTTATTACAACTCGGAATTCAGCCAACAACTTAATTGAGCCTCGGCCAGTAAAGTTTCCTTTGCAGT
Source organism: Phodopus roborovskii (assembly GCF_943737965.1). Taxonomy (NCBI): domain Eukaryota; kingdom Metazoa; phylum Chordata; class Mammalia; order Rodentia; family Cricetidae; genus Phodopus; species Phodopus roborovskii. The sequence goes on from NW_026126407.1 coordinate 41,750,219, forward strand.
CAAAGAAAGCAGGAAGTTCTTTACAAATAAGAAGGGGTAGCTCTGACCCTACTCACATCTCATGGAGCTGTTTCCCCATGGAAATTCTGGGCTCTCTCCCAAAAGCTTCATTTGAAGGAGACGGCCTTGTACAAATGCCACTATGTGCCTCTCTCTAGCAAACAGTTAATACTAGATACCAAGAAAAGATCCCCTACCCATGCTGTCTTTCTTAATGAATTGTGACAGTGCACTAATTTAAGCACAATTGGCCCAGCATCTCTTACGGTGACAGAGGCGTTTCCACCGAGGAAAGCAGCAAGGGTACTCTGAGATCGTGGACTTGTCCGGGGCTGAGTTTGATTTATGAAATGAGACCTAGGAGCCTGAATTGAACAGATTGGCTTGCAAGAGACAGCTGTACTGGAGGAGCTGCTGCCAGGTATGGGAAGTAGAAATAGAGAAAAATGAACAGTGGGATGAAAAGTCCTCTCCCAGTCCGTACTTATCAACATGAAACATCTGTTTCAGCTACAGCGGTTCCCAGTGGCAGTCAGAATTATTGATACAGCGAAATCGCTGCTTATATGCAGCACAATGGCATAACCCCCACCCCTGCCCTCACTGGCTACATTGTAATGACTCATTACTTTACTAGTGTGACCAGAGACACTGTGCATGTGAGAGGCGACTTAGTGCCAGGGTAATTGTGCAAATGGGGCGGGTGGTGAAAGAAAATTTTCCCCATGAGCAATACATTTCCGCATGCTGTTCTGGTTTATTGTGACTGAACACAGTGATTATACTGGTTGGAAAATAAGCAATAAGCTTCTGTCTGTCTCCAATTGTTTTTAATATTCTTGTTTAATGAGAGAACATAGCTTTTATTTAAACTAAACATAATGGATGCATTTTAAGATTTGGATCCATTTTCTTTTTTAAATCTTGCTTTCTTATATGTTATGTAAGCTCATGCTGCTATAAATAGGAAAACAAATATGCTTAGTTCAGCTTTCTGTTAGATAAAATTTGATTAGGGATGTGCAAAACCTGATGCTGTCAGCCAACACATAGCACCAGGGAGCAATACATACCATGTAAGAATGAAAATTAAAAGCATTTATTATCAAAGAAACTGGTTTTGTAGAAACATTCCAGGAAAGTTTACATGTTTAAATAAATAGAAACTAGAATTCCTTAATTTAGGTAATATCGCTTTATAATGCATGGTGGTAAACTTGCACATGAGTTTCCATGGCAGCTGAAGGATGATTATAAGAAGATTTACTAAAACAAGTTCTTGTGAGATAAACACAACAGTGTAAAAACACAATGGCAAAACATGAACCTGCAGCTCCTAAGGACACTTCTCTTTCCTATGTAGCCTAATTATTTTGGAAGAAATTACACTTGTGCCTAATTATGTACATAATGCTGCATTTATGTTTTCAGGATTGACTATTAAAAATTTGGGTATTGAAAAATTCCAAACTTCAAAATTAGTTCCTCAACTAGTACCCTAACATGGTCAGTATAGCTGTGAGCCTCGAGAAGCTAAAGAATGCAGGAAGTCGTGCTTTTTTACAGGTAGTTGTGGCGTTTGTTAAGTACTTTTCCTAGAGTACGTAGCAGTAGTACCAAAGATGAGCAGAAGTAGAGCCTGGTGTTGAGACAATTAATTGTAGCACTGGTGAGTCAGTGATCAGGTCCTACCCAACAAGCCATCACTGAAGAATTTAACACACTGAGCTAACAAGAATGTATAGTTAGCAAGAGCTGAAGGTGGGAGAGTGACTAGTAGGCTCCCAGGGGTTGTGGCTCTAGGCCCTCTTAGACACTGTGTCTCAGCAGGAGTGAAGGTTATCTACAGCATTGTTGTGACAGCTGAGTTTGGTTCCAGTTATGGCTGATATATGGCTCAAAACCTGTAGGTAGACAGATAGGCAGATAGTCAAGTTGATGGATTGACTTAATGACCTATTCTTTCATAGTCTTGAATCTTCTGGAGTTCAAGTGTATACTGGATAGAACCAGATGTCATTATAAAAAGACAATTAACATGCCAGCTTCATATATACACTAGCCATAGGGTTGATAAGTAGATGAATGGATGGGTGAGGGAACAATGAAGGGAAGGGGAGGGAGGGAAAGGAGTGAGGATGGCAAAAGCAGTTCTGAGTGCTGCATGTTCATGCTAGTTCAGGAACTTTTGTACTTGATTTCTCCCTCTTCTGGGAATTTTCAGAAGCATGCTCTGAGTGCCACTGAGCAGACAGGCCACGTGTGTCCCCCTCACCTTCTAATGCAGCCCTTATCACATGTAACCATGTTTTCCTTATTGCTGAGTTCTTTTCAGAACATGCTGTCTTTGTGTGTATGTTCACATCTTCTCCCCTGTAAGAATAGAAGCCCCACAAGAGCAAGGGCCTTGTCTAATTTCCCGTGTCGGTTACCCCAAGTACTGTGTGCTTCTTTGCTGCTTCGGCAGCAGTTCTTTGAATCCATGGTGGGTAGATATAGGATGCAAGATTATTAGTACTGTAAACATATTGTTTAGCTTTTCCATATGTGGGTGCCTGTATTTGGAGGTCCGTGGATTCTTCTGTCTTAGATAGTTTAAGAAAATAACACAGGGCCCAAATGATATCGGATCCCAGGAAGGTTCAGGTCAAACCAGATTGTAGGTGTTCAATGTCACCCATATTTTCAATTGGCACTAACTCAGTTTAATTCTCACAGCTTTGATTCTATGCTAAATCAGATACTTTACTGTGTGGTATGACTTAGTAGTCAAAAGCTAAGGATATTTCCCTCTGGGATATTGCTATTAATATCATATCATATTTCACTGCTGTGAGACTTTAATGTGTTGATATCTGTTGTGAATGTAGTATTTCTTAAGATTACACAGCCTCCTGTTTTTATTGTAAAAATCACTTTTAAACATTGTTACAGGTTTCTACCTTTATACCCTAAAATGAGTCACTGAATGGTTCCATAAAATACATTTCCTCCTCTATAGAGGATGTCAATAAAATAATAAACATGTTCTTAGTAGCAGAGGTATTTACCTGCACATGCCATGTTTAAACTAGTTTTGTTTTCCCTGAGGAGGTAAATTGATGTGTTATTCTCATATTGAAGTGACGATATCTTGACCCCAAGATTGTCAGGGGCTCCCCACAGGACTCAGACATGAGATTACTCAGGAGGACCTAGTAATGAGGCCTCTGCACACACTGCATGGTTTCCATTACAGCCTTATATGACTAGACAATGTGGTGGTGCCAGAACAGGAGTAAGAAGCACAGCTCAAAGGGTCTTTGTCTTCCAGTCCCCCTGCCTGGGTCCCCAGCTTTCAAGAACTGATTTATATTGTCCTTTGTCTTTATTCCATATGTGTGGAGATTAGACATGGAAATTTTAAATTCTCAATTGAAATAGAAGACTCTGGAAAGAATAGCTTGGATCTAGGTACCTGTCCTGTCATGCTTTTTTCTATTGAAAAAAGCTTCACAATTAGCTGTGTCTCTCAATGCCATTTCCTGTCTCAGAGGTACTTGCCTTGTGTTAAGCACCCACCCATGTTTTTGAAGACACAGTCAATGTAATTTTCCTCAAAATTTTTGGTGAGGGTGGTGTGGATTTTGTTTGGCCTAAAAAGAATTACACCGGAACACCAGATCACAAGGCCTCGCCTGTATTCTTTTTGGAAGGTAAATAATAATGATATGTTTTTTTTAAGACATACTGTGTCTTTTTTTTTATTTTATAACCTGATTAAAGTGGAAAAGTACAGGTCCATTTAAGTTTTGTGCTTGATTCTTCTAATATTTTCTGAAAGCTGAGGCTATGTAAATATATTTGTTTTGAATGCTCTTGACTACATGGTTTTACAAGACTCTATAATGTCTTCTCGGCCATCTGTAACTGGTGTGAGATAATACAGGTCTCTTCAAATACTTTTCAGAATCATAAGCAAATCAATGCCCAACTACGTCTTTTGTTATGAATGAGGAAAGCCATAGGCCTTCCAGGGGTGGTAGAGCTATTCATTGGCTAAGAAGAACATAAAACAAAAGACACTGAGGTTTTCTGCTCCAGCAATAACAACTGTTGTATCATGAGTATGTGACATTGAAGAAATGGAAAAGGAGAGCTAAGCCTATCCTTCACTCCAAATGCACTTCCAGTGTTTGTCAGAAAATCAGTACATGAACCCAACACTTCTTTTGCTAGTTTTTAAAATCAAATTCTCAGATACTAAGTTCAGGTTCTAGTCATGGTTGGCCACTCTGAAAGTATAAAAGGACTTATGTAGCAGAGTGAGGAGCTGAGTGAGAAGGTAAACTTTGAGACAGCCTATGGGATTTCCATGGATTGAGAAACAAACAGAGAACACAAGAGAAGAAGGATGAGAAGGTGGAAACAGACTGTGACAGTATTTTGTAACAGCCTTGCAAGATTCTGTTACCTGTATACCTGAATAAAATAAAAGCTGGGAACAGCAGGTTAAGCAATTTTTAAATTAGTATTTTAAGGGTTCCTAGTTCATATATAACCCCAAAAGTCATCTTTCTAAAGTACTTACTTTATTGAAATAGCTCAGTCTTGTTGTCTCAGAAAACACACCTTCCACCTGTCTGCCATCCTTTCTAATTGAAGGAGACATGGTTAAGCATGCCCAGTCACCATCATCTGAGAAAAAAAGTAAAAGGGCACATCTTTTCCCTGGGTGATACAACATAGCATTCTGAACACCTCCTTGTCTCATTATCCAAGTAAAAGAAAGTTCTGGCTGACTCTGTCATTAACTCTTTGGTAAAACACACAGAATCTTCCCATTGCTCAGTTTTTTTTTTCATTTCTAAGAAATATGAGTCAGTTTGAAGCATGAAGTATTTGTCTCTTTTAGTTTCATGCAGTTGATACACCAGAAAGAGAAAGCAGGCCCAAGAGTCCATGCCCACTCTTAATTCAGTATCAGATAATTTAGGGACTGGAGTTATGGTGTATGAATTGAACCAATGTAAAAACATCAAACTCCAGTTAAGCTGTCCACTCATCTAAGCATTCAATTTTCTTCTCTGTAAATTTCAAAAGAGAAATGGCTCTTTTGGTATGTAGGAAATGTGCCTCATCTTGGAATGTTCGCTAGTTGAATCATACTCCAATTACTAATATGTTTTAAAGTCTTCTTCCATCCCTGTCTGAAATGGTTTTAAGCTTTATAATTTGCCATCTTTTCCCTTCTTAGGGACATAGGTAATCAATGAAAATGTGTATTTCAAGAATACACATGTCCCCTAGATTGCAGTTTATCAAAGTCACTTTGAATCATTCCAATTGAATTTTCACTTCTTATAAATCATCAATGTCTATAATCGTATTACAGGGTCACAGGGGATCACCAAGAAAGGTATATTAACAAAATGGCTGTGGAGTCAGTGCAATGCCCTTGAATCAGTCCTCCACAATGTAAAAACAGAATTTGTTCTTAGAAAGCTAGGAAGAGGGGAAGGAGAGAATACCAATATCCTTCCAACAGGCATTCTACTGGTCCTCTAGTTTGTATAACTGAAGTACTCTGAACAGTTACTGTTTCAAATGAAGTAGAGTGTAGGTAAGAACAATAGAGTCATGACAGGGAATTTGTTGGCTTACATACTTATGAAGATCCAGGCATGAACATGGATAACTTCTGACTTGGCTCAACAGAGGGTTTGGAGAACAATGACACTAGAATCATGCCTCCACTCCATCACTCTCCATCTTTCCCCTTTCTCTCCTACTCATTTATTCCTATTTCCTCTTACCTTCCTTCCTTCTTTCCTTCCTTCCATCCTTCCTTCCTCCCATCCTTTTTAAAGATTTATTGTGTGTGTGTGTGTGTGTGTGTGTGTGTGTTACATAAGTATGTACCCACAGAGCATATAAGGGATTATCCAGTGGATCTGGAGTTACAGATGGTGTAACACACCCAATATGAATGCTGGAAACAGAACTTTGGTCCTTTTACCTTAGAAAGAGCCATCCCAACAATCCTCTTCCTGTTTCCTTACCTCCCCTGTTCTTTACCTGCCACATTTTTTTTTCTCATTCAATCACCTATTGATAATGTTTTCTTTTACGTTACCTTTGTCTTTCTTGGGAGTTTTGACTAATAGCATTAGATTGTATTCTAGTTCTAGAAACTGTGCTGATGTTCACATTGACATGGCTACTAGCACTATTCATTTTTGAACCACTATGATACTGAGTCAAACAGGGAATTAATGTCCATGATGGCACACAGAGTTAGTAAAAGATGCCTTCTTTGAAGAAATTCAGAATGTTCTCCAAAAACATGGGGTTGAGTAGTGAACTAATGTATATACCAAGTTTCATTATTTTCTCCTCAAAACACTTGGAGCAGTAACACATGATTATTGTAGGTTACTTTCTGATTACTCTGACTTCAAACTTTTATCTGTTTTCCCTATCTTCACGTGCTTCTTCCAATAGCACAGACCCATTGATTTTAAATTACTTCTTTTGGGAGACCAAAAATATATTCTCTTGCATAGACTCTCTTGCCCCCTGAGCAAAGACTTAAAGAAAGGAATTTCTAAGTAGACTAACATGAAACACACAGTATATAATTTCAGTTCAATACTGAACTTTAAAATGAAACTATAGCTCTTTATAACAGGTGCCTCATATCAATCCAAACAAAGTATCAAATTTCCTGAAAAGGGCTTCATTTTGAAATGATTCACTTCTAAGAGTCATAGGCCTAGCTTGCCCCCTGGGTACTGATGCATGTGTATTTTTTTTTCAAATATACCTCCTGGGAACATTACAATAAAACATTTCATTATCCATCGTGTTATTTTTTTTTCCAAGTGATGTCTCTGCTAGATACAGAATGCATGTAATTCACTGTTGCTTTTAATTTGTCAGTACATTAATTTTAGTTGATAAAGAAGTTAACTGGATCTGCTGTTCCAGTTATCAGTGATAATTCAAGTTCATGCGCCTCTTGCTTTTAAAGGCTATTCTCTGCTTTCCCAAATCTCTCTTGGTTTATATAGCTTTTAAGTTGTCATTGACCCAAGAGACTATTCAAGGGTGATTATAGTTTTCAAGCTTGTTTGTATGCAACAGCCATGACCTTTTCTCTAAAGACACCCAGCTGCTCTTAGCTGCACCTTGACCTCCAAACAGACACTTAATACAAATCAATTTCATAGATTCCCCTGAAATAATCCAGAATGTCTATGGTAGGAAAATGACGAAAGGGCACCAATTTACTGTCCTTTGGGAGTTAGAAAGAGCAAATGAATCTTGAATTTTCTATGAACTTTGAGTGACTCTATTAATTTTTTTTTCATGGGTTACTTTCAGTTAGGCCATCATGTCCTAAATTTGGGGGGATAGCCTCTGAAGAAGTCACTACCCCAATTCCTGGGCACAGAGAGGCAGAAGTGTTCTCTCTGTGTTAGCAAATCTCAAATCTCATTGGCAGTGTGGAATGGGATATGGGTTTAGAAAAGATGACCCTAGGCCTGATGATTATTTACATTTTAATCAAATGGGGACCCCAAACATGATAAGCATTCTGGGAAGTCATGGGGTTTAATTCTTTAATTCATTTAATCTAACCATGCAAATAGATACTGCCCTTTCTGTTTCATTCTGTAACAAAAAAAAAAAAAATGTACACAGTAGGTGCCTAATAAGTGCTGATAGAAATGAACTAAGTCCGACCTCAATTATTTTCCCCTGTCTACTATTTTATTAAATCCATTTCTTATCACTGTCGATACATACACAGATGTAACTCTGCTTCCTGACTCCCCTGCCTTTATTTCAAAAGTTTTTACTGTGTGTGTTAGTAAAACATCCATTTCTGAGCAAACGTGGGCTAGATAGAGGCAACCGTGCTTCAAAGAGTTTGTACGCTGGGATATTAATTTCCATTTCAGAGTATTTCTTTCCACACAAGATGGATGTTCTGCTTTCAACTTATTAGTTACATAAATGAGCTTATCTATTTCTAATTTTGACTTAATATAAAAAGCATCACATTTTAGGTTTCATCCATCTAATTTTCATTTCATATAATTATTTGTGGTAAGCTGATTTTCGTTTATGCCATCTGTTCATCAGGTTCATGCAGATAATATTAAAGGTATGTATTCTCCAATATTGGAATATCCACATTCATAAGTCACGCTGCGTTTCTCAGGGACACTGTGGTCGACTGGGGCTGCTTCCAGGGAGCATGATGTCACTACAGCAAAGCAGAAGAAGGAGGGTTCCCCCACCCTCTCTGTCATTTCCAGTTATGGTTTAAAGCAGATGGCTGCTTCTCAAAGACCTTCTTTACCTTAGGCAAAAATGTAAAACTTATTTTGACGACTTCTTTCCTCCTTAGCCTCCCAGCCATCTTGAAAGGCTCTCTCCCATCCTCTTTGATATCACTATCACTTCAAAGGAAATTGAGAGCTTTAGTTCCTTCAGCAAACGATCCAGGTAGCAGCATGCCGATTCCTCTAAACGGTACAAAGCAGTGTTGCATAGGTGAAGGCAAAAGTAAGATTTACATAATTCCAGTTTATTAGCCTCCTGTGCTGGAAGGCTGTTCTGTGCCTCCCCAGACTTGTACAAAAAATGGTGGAGAGCTATTTAAAAGAGGCTAGTCTTCAGCGACTTAGAAAACAACCTACTTCATACCAAATACAGTTATAAAATACATGCCAACTTTTTCTTCTCTTTCTGTTAAGTAAATAAGCACTTGGTTTAGAGCCTTTGTAGTCCCTCCATCTTTGTAAAAGTTCCCACTTCTCAAGAAACTTTTAGGCAAAATATTTTCAAAATGTACATGTGCCCTGGGTGGACAGGCATTTTTAAACACAGTCATTGAAAACCAGATTGTTTATTTTTTGCAGCTTGATATCCTTGTAGATCATACAGCATTTTACTGATGGTGTTTGACTTACAAACATCATTAATTCAAGTCTCAAAGGTTCTCTGCTATGACCTTTTACATTTCCAGCCCTTTAAATTACTTTTTAAAATGTTATTTATCTCTGTAAAAAAGGAAATGATAAATAATACATTATTCTTCTTTATTATGAGAGTGACCAACATTTTGGTCATGACTGAGAATGTCTTCACAACTGCCAAAAAAACAAAAAAGAATTTCTACATTCTATTTAAAATGATAAAGCTGACATGTGTAATTGGGGATTTCTCAGCAGGGCTTTATCATTGGTCAAGAACTAATAATTATAGTATCAGTAAAAGCAACAAAATCTGGTTGTTATTGGCCAGGTGTTCTCTTGTGCACTGGACTGCACCCACCCATTTTGTTCTTACAATAATTCCATGAAGCAAATGCTGTGAAACTTACTTTAGACATGAAGAAAATGGAATTTGCAAGTAGTGTTAGTACTTGGCCCAAGTAGCCTACAGTGGGTAAAAGCTCAAGCCAGGATTGAAAGGCATGCATTTTATTTCTAGAATCTTCTATCATCTATTAAATGCCCTTTGAATTAAAAATACTAGTAGAGTCATATTTGAGTGAAATAATAGGAACTTTGCTGTATTATCTTGAAGATACATGTATCTTGTAGTACTGGTCACATGCTCACTGTGTTATCATCAACACGATCTATCTCCAGAATGCTCTTCATCTTGGAAAATTGATGCCCTGTACCATTTGACCATAGTTCCCTAATTCTCTGTCCTCATAGCCCCAGTCAATTTTATTCTGCCATCTCTTTTTTAAATAATTGTTACTGTCCTAGGTATTTCATTTGTTAAACCACAAATACACATACTTTTTTGTATGGCTTGTATAACTGAGCACAATTCCTTCAAGATTTATCCAAAGCTCATGTCAGTATCCCTTTCCTTTTGAGGGATGAATATTATTTTATTATGTGCATAAACCACATTTCTTTACCAAGTAGTGTGCTGGTAGATATTCGAATTTCCTTTTACTTTTGTCTATTTAAAATGAAAATGACTGTACAAATATCTCTTGGAGATGTACCTTTTGTTCTTGAAGTTATTATATATCTAGAAGGGAAATACTGAACTAAATGGTAATTCTATGTTTCTTGAACAATCATAGTCTTCTTTCCCATAATAATTACATCACATTGCATCTCAGCACCAGCACATAAGTATTCCAATCTCTCTGCTTACTAGTCAATGCTTGTTTAAGAGTGGTCACCCTACTCCTGTAGATATCAAACTTTCTTTCTCATCTTCCATGTAAACTGACACACACACACACACACACACACACACACACACACACACAAACACACACACAAACACACACAAACAGAAAACATAGCTAGAGGTTCACAAAAATAAGTCTCCTAGGTATTTTCTTCCTGTCTGTAGTTTGTAAATATTTATACTTCATAAAGAGATAGGACAACAGAACATTCTACATTTCCTGGTACAAAGAAACATGACTAAATGCAAACACTTTGAGTTTCTGTCACATCGGTAAATGAGACAAAAAAAAAAAAAAAAAAAAAAAAGAACAAGTTTGTAGCTCTGTTCCCCTTCTTCTGTATAAATATTTCAGTGGGAAGGAGCCATGGATCTGGATGCTTTCTCCAAGAAATCCTACCCAGTATCTGTATGCCTCCGTAATATATAAACCTATCTGCAATGTGTAGCATTTTATATTGTATTATAGATTTTTAATAAGATAGCATCACCATAAAAACTCTCATTTCCTAAGAAGAGTTGAGATGCTAGCCTTTGCCCAGCAGTTTTCCAGTTATACCACCATTGTAGGTATGCTTGTTTTTAGATTTTGAATTGGGGTGTGTGTTTAACTTGAAAACCATAAAAGATCTTTTGAAAATTTCACTTTGCATTGAAGTTGCAGAGTGTGGAAGACAAGAAGTTCCCCTCTCTAACTCACTGTAGTTCTTAACATAGAGATGATGACCCTGACATGTCAGTGATATTTTTAGAACTAATGGCAAAGAGTATTTTTTTCTCTCTTTCCTCTTCCTGAATACACCGCAGACAGCCACAGTTTGTTGGGCTGGAGTATTTCGGAGATATAACTAAAAATAAATGTCTCTGTAAAACACCAACAAAGACAATGTCAGTTTCCCATCTCTACCAAACAAATGTTCTTTAAAATAATCAAATGAGTTCTTGGTGTGTAAATTTTTACTTCTTTGTCTTGGGTTTGGGTTTTAGAGGAATCCTTTTAATTTAATCCCACTTATTTTTGAAATTCATCAATCAAAGGTTAGGTAACTCATGTACTTTACACTCCTACAATAAACTGAAGTTGCTTATCCACACACAGTGCTGTGGTTGCCTTCTAGCAAGTAGCCTTTCATGAGTATTTTATTTAATGTTCACAAGAGATATGTTCTTAAGCTCTGATGGCTCAATGAGCAACCATTAAGATTGTATTCAAAGTCATATAACGTGTGTGTGTGTGTGTGTGTGTGTTAATTACAACTTAAACAGAGCCAAATCACAGTACTGATAGTATAACACAGAAATAAATGGATAACATAATACAGGGAGAATTGTATTACTACTCTAAAGAATATTAGTTTCCTTCTGGGAGTACGAGATTATGATTCTACTGTAGTTGTTAGTTGCTGTTTTGTCTATTCACTTTACCTAGAAGTTATTATTCCTGGTAATTTCTGATACTGACTATTGAACATGTATAGTTTTATAGTATACTTGAGACTAACTTAGTTTACCAGATGTGAGAGATCAATGGCTTGTGAAGAACATAATTGTTGTAAGAGATAGGAACAAGTTATGTAGCTACAAAAGCAGTGGATCCCCAAGAAAGAAATGCAACAACACTCAGAGCCAAGTAACAGACCAACTTTACACACATGCACAGATATTAAAAACACATAAACTCCTCCCTTCCATACAGGGATATCACAGGGGGCTGGAGTTACGAGATGAATAGAGTGGGCCCTAGAAAGTCACTATCACCTAATGCATAGCACTTACTAGTTGTATCACTGGGGACGATATTTGATGCTTTCTTTCCTTTATATATATCATAAGGTAAAACTTTTCCATGCAGTGCAGATGGAGGCAACATAAACTGTTTAATAATGTACCACTTTCTAGATCATCATCTATAGATCATTTTCTTAGGACACAGAAAAGTAAATATTAATTCTTTCTCTTGGTATTACTGTCACAGATAATAATATGTCTATGAATGCATTACTATAGTTATAGTAGCTAATGTGAACCATGTAACAAAAACTATGTTGATCTCTTTCATGATCATGTCAACCATGCATGATTCTTGTGTTGTTTTTAATCTCAATATGGAAAATGGGCATGGAAATAAGAGGAGCCAGTTCAACCCTACAAAGATGGCAAGTGACTGAACCAGAACTTTCTGGTTTGCACATGTTAGACCATTTTTGATCAACACTGTCACCTGGATTGACTGTCTGAAATTCAAATTGCCAACTGTTTTCTGTCATAAATGTGTAGGTTGGTGTTTTTCAATCTTAAAAGACATTTTGTTTTATACATGCCACACTTGTTTTATTTACACTTCACAAAAGCATTAGTTATTTTGTGCCTTTCTCGGTTATTAGACGATCAAAGAGCTTCATTTCATAGGAGCAAACCAAGTGTGAATCCAGAACACTTCCTCTGTTGGTAAGAACTGAGTCCTGGAGTTTGAACCCCCCTCAAATATGAAGTCAGGAGGAAGATGAGTATGTAGCAACATATAGGGAGATGATCCTTCACCAGAGGATAGTAGAGCCAGAACTGCTTCGGGGTACTTGCTGCTCACTTTTCATGTTCATTATTGTTAGTCAGGCTTAATTGCTGACTCAGAGAAATGATCTTCCTTAGGAGGCCTGCTTCTTATCAGATGAGCAAGAGAAGAGAAGTTTGCATAAACTAAAGAAAAAGTACCTTAGAGAATGAGCATTGTTTTCTTTACTTTTATTCCTCCCCCATAAAGGGAGTATGTGATGTTAATCAGGTATAGCTCTGATGCCATCTTCAACCCCATATTACTAACTAGCAAATCCTTGACAAGTATGAATTCTCTTTCTACATGCGAGTAATAAAAAAGTTAACATCTGCTGTAATCTAATCATCTTTCTAGGTATACAGTTTTTATAGCAGGAATGGGGGGAGAAATAAAATCCCTTAATGATGAATTGCTGATGCGAGCTAGAATCTTGAATACCATTTTAGGCATGTGTTTTATGTTCCTTTTTACCCACTGTTACTTATGGAAGCCTTTGAATTATACTGTTTTTAATATTACAAAATAAAAGGTGAAGAGTCACAAGTGGGCCCATCTGAGTGAAGGAGACCAAAGCATTTCTGAGTCTGCTTTGCAAAGACCAGATATCCAACTCTGGTCCTTCACTGCATGGAGACAATGGACAATTGCCATTGTGGAAGATTGTTTTGGCTTACAAATCTCTTTTATTAGTATTAACAAGAGACTCATTTCTGTGCAAGTAAATTCTTAGAGAAAAAAAAAGGTGCGTAACTGTGCATTTACCAGAAACGTGTTGAACTGTTTAGATTTAATTTAGATGATCAGTGTGCATAGTATGTACAGTTGAGTCTAACTTATGATCCATAACTTTTCCAATAAAATCTCTCAAGTTCATAACACCACAGTAATATGATTATCATGGGAAGATATTTAAAACACAGTCTATATCACTCAGGTTTAGATAATCTTATATTATTGCAGGGGTTTATGATGCCAAGTGCATAGGTTCTGATACAGTAAGCTGAGGTTCTCTGCCCACCTCTGCCATGTGGCTGGATGAATCCTTCGTTGTGTGACTGGTTAAGCAACTGATGGGGCTCTTTCATTTTGATGGGTTGCTTAAACTGTGAGAAGTAGTTACAAGTAAATATAATTTGTTTTAATTATTATTAAAAACCAATAAATGAGTTCCCTTTATCTCTGGACTGTTTGTTTTCCTCCTATGCTGTTCACTTAAGTCAGGGGTGATGTTAAGCAAAAGCATGAACTGAGGCCTCCACAACCTGATGTCACTTGCGCTGCAGAGCCAACAAGCAAATATGAATACCAGGTGGCTCTATTCTGACACACAAAGCTCCATGGGAGTAGGGGAACATACCCATAATCACAGAGGTGCTGAGTGGCAGAAGTGAGATTTCAAGGTAACTGCTTTACTCTTAAATCCATGAGCGGTTAGCCTGTATGACTAAATCACCATTCTATTTCTTAAGGACACTGAGTGTAAAAGTGACCTCTCTTCAGAAAGATGTAATGGTGAGTGATTCCTGGCAGATCTTCCCAATCTGGCTACATTCTCCACTCTTTAGGCTTTGAGATGGTTCATTTACCCTTAAAGACAAGATAAAGCTGGCACTTACCAGCACAGTTCCCCTTTCATGGCCCACTGGACTTTTTAGGGTCTCCAAGGATAGCTTGGTATTTCACTGTTGACACCTAATTTCTCTACTGCAGACTATTGCTGTGTCTAGGGACCATTCTCTCTATTTGTGTCACCAAAGTACAGCCACACTATTTTAAGTTCTGTTGGGTTTGGGGAGATAGATCTTGTTCATATCCAACCTCATATCTGGCAGCATCCAAAACCCCTGACAAAAGAGTGTAAATTAAATTAATGCAAGCAGAACTCTATGTGTATCTCAGTACATACAATGTGACAGATATGTGCATGCTGTCCTTTCCTGGACCTTGTATATTATAATCATAATAGACATTGTTATCTTATACCCTAAGAACATCTTTCAGGGGACATATTTTCTCTAATAACCAAATTTGTTTTTGTTATTAAACCTCTATGAAAGAGTTCATTTATAAATATGTTGATTTGGAATAAATTAATGGACAATAATTTTTCGAAGTAAATTTAACTTGCTATTATAGGAGCAAAATTTTTCTACTTCAACCAAATTCTAGTATAGAGTACAGATTTTCAGTATTGGTTTATGTTTAAGCAGTCTTTGTGGATGGAGTGTAAGGAGGGCATCAAATTCAGTGATTAAAAAAAAATGTACTGTGGAATTGTAGTATTTTGCCAATTTTGTTGAAGCTGCAGACTACAAAGAAAGCATACATCACACAATTAAGCATGCACCACCTAGGAAAATAAGTCCTGATTTTGTATCAGTAATAAATTCAATAAATGTCTTTAAGTGATGTTTATCTTTGGTAAAAAAAAAAATAGCTAGAGAAACTGAAAGTAAGACAATGAATAATTTTAATGGCAAAATGAGGCATTTATAAAATCTTTGTAAACATCATTAATGTATTTTCATTGAGCATAATTATGTCTTTCATTCTGACATTTCTGTACATGTATGTAGTATGCTTTGACCATAGTAACTCTTGTTTGGGGGTGGAGAAGAGTGGGCCTATACTGTTCAGAGGGATCTTCAAAGGTGATATTTAAAAATTGTAACAGAGAACCCCACCTCAATTTTATGAAAGAAGAGGCGCTTCTTTGTTCATTTTTGTATTTACTGGAATGAATAGATTGGCATTACAATGAAGATAAAAGCAGCTTTTATAGAATGATACTGAATCAGATGAAATAAATTTTGTATAGTAGTCTATTCTTCAGGCCCTATATGATTTATGTGTGTGCTATGGCATTTATATATCTACTTTATAGATGATTAAATATTTGGTCAAATCTTTTATGTGTGGATATTTTTAGGGTAACAGAGTTCACTACAATTTTGTTCAGAAACAAAATCGACAACCTTGAGTCTATTCTGTTCTTGTTTGATTAGAGCATTATTTTACTAGCAGAACTGGTAGTACAAATAGGGCTTCTACAAGTTTTGTAATTTCCACAGATATAATATCCCATTTTACAACACCGGAGAGCTTGTGTGAACAGTGTCAGAATTAAATGTCTTTGATGTCACCTTCCCACTTAAGCAATTTATAGGAAAAGGGACAGTGAGTCACTGATTCCCAAATAAAGTCTTTCTACATATCCCAGATTTCTGTGTGTGGTATGCAAAGAATCCAGCTGTTTTAAGACAATGTATAAAGAACAAGACAGAAATATCACCTTTGAAATTATAACTGTTCTTTTTAATAACAGAGAAACCTAACTAGTGTTCAGTTTAATGTTATATTACTGGTTTTTGTTTATGCTTTGTTTTTGCTGTTGGCTTTGGTTTTTTGAAACAGGGTCATACTATGTAGTCTGTCTGTCCTGGAGCTCACTCTGTAGATCGGGTTGGCCACCAACTCATAAAGATTTAACTGCCTCTGCCTCCCAAGTGCTAGCATTAAAGGTATGCACCACCATGCCTGGCTACTTTTTCTGTTTAGAATGATGTCACTTGTAAACACAAGCATCTCTGTCCCCTAAATAATGCATAAAATGATATATTTCTGACTTTGCTTTTCATCATTAAATAAGAGCCTTTAAATTTGCATAAGAACTTTCAGCACTATCTTAACCAAATTATTCTCTCATATTCTTTATTGGAAGAATTTAATCTCAACTCAGATAAAAGTAAAAGTTGGTGGATTTCTTTTTTATTTAAATCTGAAATTTCAATGATAAAATAGTCATCAAAGCGGGAATTAGTCTTAACACTGCATCAAAACACACATTTTCATGTCTGTGTAATTAAGTTTTAACAAACATGTTTGATGGTTACTTAAAAAACATATTTCTCAATGCAGGAATGACATTTCATAAACTATGATATAAAGAGACTGTGCAAGATCATTTGTTTTTAATTATATTTTGATTATGATAAGCATTTGTTATTTTCCCAAGTAAAGATTCAATTAATGTTATAAATCGATTTTCTAAATTTGAGACTTGAAGGCAATATGTCAGACACAGCTCTGTGTATGCAGTCAGTTTGAGCTTTCCTGACATCTTCTCAAATATGTGCTATTGTGTGCAACATTTTAATTGGGGCCACTGTTTTGAAAGTGTTTACAAGGTTTGTGATACAAGTGTTCTGTGAAATGAGTCACTAGCCATTAACAAATTACTTTTGCAATTATTTTTTAGGTAGTCAGTTTTTTTTTCATTTCATTCTTGGCCTTTTACATTTTATTACCAGCTAAATTTTAGACTATGTAAGTAGAGTATGAAATTAAGATGCTTCAGCTCCATATAAACTCCCATGACTAAAGGAAACTACATGGTAGAAACTGCTGATCATAGACATTGAACTTGGAATCTTGCTTCTGTTCTATACAGAAAAATTCAAGTAGATGACCTTAAAAATAAGTTACAACTATCACTAGGCATCACAGGTTATGATCAACAGAGAACATTTCTGTCAATCATTTCTAAATCTAATGCTGTAGGCATGGAATGGAACCAAGTAAGTGCCTGGGTTTGCTACCAGTGGTGAAAGTTTAATATATCAGTAACAGAAGCTTTTGCAGCAAGGGGTGGTATCCGAGTTATGAATCTCATTGTTAGATCTTAAGCATAGGAATTATGTTGGTCTTGACAAGTATAATTGTTTATTTTATATAGTCATAGTGCAATTATAGGATAGTGTTTGGTTCCTAAAGTGTTAGTAGAGTCTCAAAATTCTAGCATGACTTTTTAAATTACTATCAAGGTATATTCATTACACTGAGATTATACTTCCAATGTTATGGAAGTATGATGAAGAGCTATTCTTCCTTAAAATGTATTAAATGTATTTGTAATTGGTTTGCTTGTTTTTATTTAGTTTTCAAATTATTGAAAATGTCATTTCCTTAACATAGATTGTAAAAAGTGTCTTCTGTATTATGAGATCAAGATATGTCTCCAGAAAGGTGTGGCTCTGTGTGGGGTGGTATTGAAGAACACTTTGTAATACTTTCTGGGTTATGAAATCAGGATGTGGTTTTAGAAGGGATGGTATGGTCCGGGCTGACACGGGCAACTCAATAGAGTTACCCTTTCTCTAATCTGAAAATAATGGAATGATGAATGTTCCTTGGTTCATCACAGGAACTCAAAGCAGTAACACAAACTCTGTATCCATTTCCAATTGGAGTCTGGAGGTGTGGGAGGGCAATTAATAAAAAAAAAATAAAGAGCTCCTGGAAAGTATGATCCAGCTTACATATGGAAATTTGATAAAGAGAAACTAATGAATTAGCCAGAGTCTTCATATTCTTTGCCATTGCTACATCGCTGGGTGATTTTGAATGTGTCTTCTAAAGTCCCTTAGCCTAAGTTTACTCATCTACCAAATATGGAGCCTTTTAAGAATAAAAAAGACTCTGGCTTCATTAGCAAAAAATAAATAATTCTGGATGTATGTAGTCCTTCTTATAAAGGACTTAGACCTCACAGCAGATTCTCACATCCCAACTCTATATGTAAGTAAGAATTCACCTTTATTGTGCTGTACTGATTGCAAGGCAGAGATGCTCACAATGTAGACTTACAATATTATCCTATTTTGTTTCTCTTTCATAAAGGCAAGCATTTTTGACAGGTATTGACAGTATAACAAAGTTTTCTAAAATTTGTAAGAATATGTAACACCTTCTCAAGTTGAAATAAAATATATGACTCAGAAATTAAGAGTATATAATGTTCTCACAGAGGATCCAGACTTGGTTCCCGTTGCCTATTTCAGGTGGCTCACAAATACCTTTAAGTCTGGCTCTCAAGGACAGCATCCTCATCTAGTCTTCATAGACACCTGTATTCACATGCATATACCCTGTCAAGAGACATATGCATAATTTTAAAATTAAAAATGTAAACCTTGGTTATGGAGAAGGGGTCATTTAAGTTACATGGATTATGCAAGCATTCATGTTTCATCAGTTATATTGAAGTCACAAAAAAATCTCCTTTTTAAAAGTAATTCAGTTTTGAAGCATTTAGAATGCTAAATTTAATAAGATATTAGAAATTGTACTATTCAAAGATAGTTGTCATCACCTAAAGGGTAAAATGATTACCATCCACATTTGACAGAGTGAAGTAGCAGATTATATAGCATGAATGCATGTTCTGGCATCCCCACTGTTCTCGCTGGACAGGTTGGTATGTAACGATAGGCACATGAGCATGGAAGCTATAACAAAGAAAGAGTCAAGAGAGATTTTAGGTTGGAAATCTAGAGAAGGAAAACATAATCTCCAGTTCACAATACTGCAGGGTAGTTGTAAAGGAGGTAGATGACAACAGGCTGCAAATAGAGAGGACTGGCATGTATGCAAGCATTCTCAGCTATTCTTTTCCTTCATAATACAATTCCATTCCAAGTAAGTTGGCTGAAGATAGAACATTTGTCCATATATCTCTTATTCTTCAGGCCATATATGGTTTGTGGAGATTGATACTGTAGCTACATAGAGAGTACAGAATTCTATTTTTTGTTATATTGGTTTCCAGAGCAAGTATTTCTCAATCTCTCTCCCTTCCCTCTCTGCCTGCCTCTCTCTGTGTGTGTCTCTCTATTCTCTCTCTCTCTCTCTCTCTCTCTCTCTCTCTCTCCCTCTCCCTCTCCCTCTTCCTCTCCCTCTCCCTCTCCCTCTCACCCCCTCTCTCTCTCAAACACAGATATCCAACTTAGAATTTCTGATTCCAACCCTGTATGGCCTTCACTTGGGAATTAGATTCTTCAGGGAAATATTAGTACATGAAAACCTCCAAATTTTGTTCCCATGGGATTTTCATCAACTGAAAACTCCCCTTTATCACTCTGATTGGAAATTGTAGATGGCGTTTTAAGTGTAAAGTAAAATACTGTCCTTAAGCCTCCTCTTACAAACCTACTATTTTTCTTCGTACAATTGTTTAATCTTGTTTTGACAGCAGATAGAACACTAGAATTTGTTGGGCTTTTAGTTCAAATTAGCTACTGCCCTAAATAACTAATTTCCACTACTATCCATCAACCTAGGATAGACATGTTTGCTTCAATGAGGACCTTAGACTATCAGCTAGGAGACAGAAAAGAACTTGCCTTGGCTCCGAAAAATGGGCAGAAGCTGGAAAGTGATGACTCCCCCTCAACCCCCACCCACCATTTCCTTGTATCTGTATGGTTCCATTTATCTTTTTTATAAAGACTTTATCTGAAGAAAAATTAAAAGTTAAAAAAAAACTTCTTGCTAAACAGACAGTTTAATTGGTTCCACTATTTTTGGAAACTGCAAGATAAATGCTACATGTGAAGTTAATAAACCATAATTTGAATTTGCTTAAGAGCATTCTTTCATTCCACATGGGCCCATTCACTGCAGGAAGCAATAGGACCTAGCTGGGCTGTAGTAATATATAAGCCCCTTTCCTGAGAACAAAGTGACATTTTGCCTGACCTTGAGGAATGTAATAACTTTTCTAGGTCCCCACTGGGCAATAAACAAATTGGGGTGGGAATTGAAAACTACAAACAAATACAGTAACTTAAATAAAAAAGTAAACAGTGAATGCTGCTTCAGTTCTCACATGGTAAAGACCATCATGAGTGTGTTAACATTTGTCATTTCCTCCCAGCTACATAGTACTCTCTTCCCCCATAATGAGTATAATCTATCTGATTAATTTTGAGCTGTGTAAGCACATGGGTTTACCTCCATACATGAGCTACCCCATGGATTTTCCATATTACCAAGTTATCAGTGACTACTCATCCATGGTATTTACTGGACAGAATAACACTTAATATTTCTGTTATGTGTTAATGATAGTTTTAAAAAATGTGAAGTTTAATTATTGGGAGAAGTGAATAATTTAATTCCAGATATGACCAGACACTCTCAGCCTCATAGAATTTGTTCTTTCAGTGTATATTACCAACCTGAGCTATGTATCAATTTCTTTAAGGAGCAAAATATGAAATATAGCTTATTTTCTATCTTATCATTCTTTAACATTTTAAATTATGTTTATGTCTTTATTACACATGGTATGTGTGTGTATGAGTATGTGCGCACTCCCACTAATGGGTACCCATGTCCCTGTACACACCCATGTGCTAGATTGGAAGTCAGATGACAAATTATGGGTGTCAATTGTCAACCTCTTCCTTATGGGACTTGGAGAATCAAACTTAGATCATCAGACTTGGTGGCAAGTGTCTTAGCTGCTCAACCATCTTGCTGGCCCTTCAATCTTAAACTTATATAAAACATTTGAAAATATCTTTTGAGTGTGCTTCTTAAGGGAACTTTTTAAAAGGATAAATGTTTGAAAAGAATGGGTACTCCTTCCCAATCTGATTTCATAGGAGTACTTACATAATTACAACAAGATTTAAAAAATATATACCACAGACATATCATTGAAGATTATAAGAGGCAGCAGAGTAGAAGTTTAAGTACTCTGAAACTAAATGAAAATTCATGTCCATGCTTCTGACTCTCATGTGATAGTGGACAGAAGAGAGTACATTTTATGTGAGAGAATTTAATGACCAGAATCTTAGTAAGTAATCCAATCCCTGGACCCTAGAAAATACTTTGTGAGCATTTGTATGCAGAACGATCTATGATATTGCAATAGATGTGGCTTCTAATGCTTACTAATTGCAGGTGTGAGCATGTCCTCAAATGACCTCATCCCCAATTTTTCATCTGTAAAGTTTATGGGTTTTTTATTTTATTTTTCTTGACAGAAGAAGACATTTCATCTATCCTGGTAATAATACAACAATTTTAAGGAAAAGTTTGCTTGGTTGGTCAAAATGGTAAAACTTTCAAAATAATAAAGTGCTCTCTTGCCAATCTGTAATGAGAAAGTTGAAATACCTTAGTGAAATAGTGAGGGTCTAAACAGTCATTATTAGTGAAGTTGGATAGGATTTTACATATATATATATATATATATATATATATATATATATATTTGTTCAATCTGTAACAATATCTTAAGAGTCCAACTTGAGTTGGACTTTATATTTCTATCCCATGGTGATGCTTTGGCTCAGGGCAAATGTCAGGGATCTCATTCCCACTTTGGTCTGAGGGCTTTGGAACACTTGTTCACTCTCTTCCTCTTGGGCCCAGTCAACTTTACTCGAAGGAATCCATTGAAGCAGTTAAATTTATTCATGCATCCAAGAGGCAAATATTTATTTTCAGATTGCTTTTTAGGGTGATATTTTAAATTCTTATTAACATGCTTATTTGAAAGCATTGTAAATACTGAGAAAAAAGACAGAATCTGTACCTGTTGTACACTCTTCCTTTCTGTGTTCTTAGTATTTCATTTTACCCAATTGCAGGTTAATAGTTGTCCTTAATAATTTCTATAGCTGTCATTACTTGACATGTCTCAGGCCAGTATACCTTCTCTAAGTTTATAATGCTGTGTAAAACTAGTCATGAGATCACATCATAAAAGAAGAAAATCAATATATGCAAAATCCATTGGGTTTGAGTGTGGTCTTTGAGAAGGACTTATTCTCAATTATATCCAGAAATATCCTTAATGAAAATAACAACTGAAAGTTGTTAAATGACCATCATCCTAAAAATATTAAATATAGAGAAAAATACTGCTTCTCCTTAGAACAGCATTTCCAAAATTTAAAGTTGGGAGACACTTCTTAAAAATTATTGACCCAGGGGACTTTGTGGTATACTTTATGTTTACTAATATTCAGTATAATAAAATTAAAAACAGAGAAATGTTAAGGTTGTAGATTTTACTAGTAATGGATTCCAGCACTTGAGATGTAGAGGATCAAGAATTTAAATTCAAGGCAAACCTGTCATCCATAGAGAAAAAAGTTATTTTAAAGCAGCAACACTACACCCATTTCAAAATAATATGTAATTTTGTACAAAGTAAGTATTAAATTTCTGAAGTGTTTAGGGAGAACTATTCTATTGCTTTATCTTATTCTTTCTAGTTATATTTTAACACATGACTTAGTAAGCAATAAACAACTGAGTTTATTGTTCAGGTTTAGATATATACAGAAAAAAAAATGTCTTCACCAGTTAAATAAACAGCAAATGGAAAGACAGTATGTTAATCAACCATTTCACATAACTGTGGCCATCTTTTCTTGAAACTACATAAAGTCAACAAGTGTGAATTTTGCAAGGACAATTGACATGATAGCTTTCTATTGGAACAGTACAATTCATTGATCTCTCTTGCCATTGCATAGGTCTTTTCCTTCTGCAGGATCTTGTAACACAAGGCAGTGGCTACTTGAAAAATACTGGTTCCTGAGTTATGCAGATCTCCCACATGTTGACACATTTCATTATAAAATCTCAAAAAGAAAATCTCTCACATTTACAAATATTACCATCAAGCTCATCAGAAAAGTTCTGATGTTTCAAAAAGCCGTGTGCTCCCGATGGTAAATTTAAGCTTTGCACAATACTAATTTTTGCTCCAAAGCTTGAATTTGATCATTGGCAACAATACAGCCATATGGTTGATTTCTTCAAGTGGCTAAGTTGCTTCATTTATTTTACAGAGAATGCCTGTTAAATACTCAAGTCTGAATGGCCATAATTGTCTTTGCATGTTTAAAGTAAAAATAATATTCCATGGAAAAGAAATGGTTCAGCTTACAACCCAGTCACACAACTGCTTTCCCAAATCACAAGGCCTGCATGTGGTTTCCAGACTAAAAACATCATTTCTTACTTCCCATCACACCCCATTTCATATTTTTAAAAGTATATCAAGAGGCTGAGATTTAATAAAATTTATAATGCCTTTTTATCTCTTCTTCAAGAACGGGTTTTGGTCAAATGAGCATTTGTTTTGACTGTGAGTAAATGATGGTAAAAACTCTGTGAATACCAATGCTTTTGAGAGAGAAGGCCTCAACTTCTGCCAAAGTACTGCTGCTTTGGCCCATCAGTGCGAATGTCAGCACAATAAAAAGGATGATAATTTACAAACTTATGAAAACAGCTTTAACCTCATAAATTTTTTGAAGTTGGTCTCAGTGTAGACTTAGAAAGCCAAAAACTGTTTATATTTGCATATGACAGTGATACCAGTTGACATATTTTATGGCTTTTTTCCATATTAACTATTTAATATTAGGCTATGTGAACTACTTTGATAACCTAACCACCTCTTTGTTATTCCCCGTTTCTATGCAGCTATCCTCTTTCTTAAGGTAGGCCTCCATGTCAAAAGTGTTCATTGGTGAGGTTCTTCTAGACTTTGTTTTTAAGTCAGCTTTGAAAATATCACTCTTCTTTTCCCATCCACTTGAATGAAAACGGGGAATACCTGGTTACAAGGATGCCTGTTGTGCATGTGACAAACAGGAAGGGGGCTCATTCCGAGGAGAGGTTAATTCTCTTTCTCCTACCAGTTATTATTTGCCTATCATTCCTTGTCTAGGGTTGGGACCCTGTGTAATTTTCTTCCTTCTATGTTAACTTGTCCATTGATATCACCATTATTATGGTCTTGTTTATTGTCATTGTTCTGTGCTTATTGCCATTGTTGTGGTCTGCCTTTCTAGGAGAGACTGTTTCACAGCAGACTTCCTGGTGTTCTGGTGCCTACAATTTTTCTACCTTTCTTCCATGACTTTCCCTTAGCTATAGATGCAGGAGATAGGATGTAGATGCATCCATCAGTGCTAGGTTCCCCATGGTCTATTGATCTCTACATTGTGTCCAGTTGCGGTTTCTGTGGTGCTTTCCAGTTGCTGTAATGAGAGGTTTCTTTGATGAAGGGTGGTAGTTAGCCTTACCTGTGGGTACACTGGGGACCTTTGACTGCAGTAAAGAATTAGCTGGTCTAATGAAGTAGTGGTAGTACTACTCTAAAGCCCATGATTACACTGGTTCCAGGTAGCTAGAAACACCTACTCAATTAACTCAAGCATAATGTGTGTTATTGCATTAAAATGCTATCATGTGCACACACTTTTCAAGTGTGAACAAAAGTTTGAGAAGAAACAAAGATTCTTTTCTAGGATTTTGTATAGAACAGAGGGACAGAACAAGCATCACTGGTCTTTCTGTTTGGATTTTAAACAGAATCAAACCTTTGGGGTACAGAAAAATAACCCCCAAATGAAACCATAGCTGATAAAATTTACTTCTCTTTCTTAATTTTTGGGTTCATTTCACGTAGACTAAAGCAGTGTATTAACTTGCTGTAATAACGACTGCCAAGCATGTACCTATCACTGGACTCCTGGAGAAAACTCTGCCAGGCAACTGTCTCTTAATGATACAATCTGCATATTTTAATGAGGCTGGAAATATAGGAAACCGTGTGAACCCTAGGCTCTGCTTACTCTGGGCTTTCTCCTAGTAGACTGTACATTGTTTCCATTCATTAACATATGGTAATGGGAAGTGGGGTTCCTATCAGTACCTACCAGACTGATATGGCCTGACATTTTCAGAGTCAAGATGAAATAATAATAACCTTTCTGTGGTGACTCTGTTGTGCTTAGTCTAATGATCACTCAGCCATTGAGAGGCCAGCATGGTTACCATATTACACAGCATAAAAACAAAGGTAAGCTAACTATGACAAAGCAAAGTTACAGAAGGTGCAAGGACTGGGCCCCCTTTTATCTTCTCTCTTCTCTTCCTTTCTCAGTTGTATTATATGAGTTTTATATCAACTTGACAGAAGCTAGAGTCATTTTGGAAAAGGGAACCTCAGTTGAGCAAATGCTCCCACTGGATTGCCCTGTAGGTAAACCTGTGGTGCATTTTCTTAATTGATGTGCAAGGATCCAGTTCACTGTGAGTGGTACCAACCCTGGGCCAGTAATTCTGGGTGCTGTAAGAAAGCAGGCTGATCAAGACATAGGGAATGATCCATGAAGCACCTGTGTGGACTCTATATCCATTTTGGCCTCCAGGTTCCTGTCCTGCTTGAGTTCCTGACCTGACTGCCTTCAATTGTGAACTGTGACATAGAAGTGTACATGAAAAAGCCCTTTCCTTTCCAAGTTGCTTTGGGACATGGTGTGTTTTTTTTTTTTTCCACAACAATAAAAACCCTAAGACAGCCAAGTGGTGGTGGCACATACCTTTAATCTTAGCACTTGGGAGACAGAGACAAGCAGAACTTTGTGAACTTGAGTTCATCCTGCTCTACAGAGTAAATTCCAAGATGGCCAGGACCATTTCACAGAGAAACCCCTGTCTTGAAAAAAACAAAATAAATAAAATAAAATAAAATAAAATTAATCCTAAAACAGATATCTTAATTCTGTTTATTGTACTTTCTCATCTCAACTCCCTCAACCTCTTTCCTTTTTATTTTTATTTTTAAATTTTCTATACCTCTAGTACTCACTACTCATAAGGCAGGTGATGCAATGTTAATCAGTTTATAACCATTATTTTATTTAATGTTCACCATATTATAAAACAAACATAAATGTAAATGATTCTATGTGTTCATAAATGTACACATCTTCATGGGTGCAATTTCTATGTGTGTGATTTTGACAGTTCCAGTATACAATTAAATATATGATGAAGAAATAGTGGCTGCAAATTTGGTAAGGGTACATAAATTGTGTACTCTGTGCAAATAAAAGTTAGACCCCAGACCAATACATTTTTTTCTAAACTTCTAAGTTATCATGGTTCATCTTTTACACTGGAACAATCAGAAGTTTGAATAGTTTTTATGTTGAATTTTCCTTAGCTCACAAACTACTCAATTTAATTGCATGCAGATATGTGGTGGTATGCTTTATATGTTACTAGTGCAACCCAGTCACACATAAATATACAAAATTCAGAAATCTCCTATATCATACTATTTAAAATAGAAATTCAGAGGAATGGCCCTAAAAAACTGAGCCTTCCAACTAAGGGTTGAAGAACATTCTCATTTGCATCCAGATTATTTGGTCATGCATGGTCCATAGATTACTTCTTAAAACATTGTCTAAACTTTTCAAAACTGCTAGATTGTAAGTGAATAAACAATTTGGAAATAAAATAGTTTTTACCAAAAAAATCACCTTTATAGAAGCAGATATTAATATCTCAAACACATAATTCCTTCTATGCCTAACATCAAGTTTGTATGTTGGTTACTTAAAATTTTTCCATAGTATCTTCAGACTTACAGCCATACAGTTTTTTTTTTCTCTGCATTATTCCAGTCACTTTCCCAAATTTCTTCACTGTGACCCTAATAAGTTCC
Source organism: Phodopus roborovskii (assembly GCF_943737965.1). Classification (NCBI taxonomy): domain Eukaryota; kingdom Metazoa; phylum Chordata; class Mammalia; order Rodentia; family Cricetidae; genus Phodopus; species Phodopus roborovskii. The sequence continues at coordinate 41,777,323 of NW_026126407.1, forward strand.
TCTCCTCATAATAGAATTCTGGACCATACAGTTTGTTGAAACTTATGTTGCACTGAGTGAACTTAAGAAATATTCAAAGTTCCCAAGAGAGGAGATATGAAGAAACGGTCCATTCTAACAGCTTAATGAATGCAAAGATGTCTATGTGGCTTCAAAGACAAATATCTGAACTCACTATAATTGGGAGTCAGTAAGCCTGGGATAATTCAAGGATATTCACTTTACCAAATTATATGAAACATTTTCTATCATAAATCAAGAAATGTGATTAGTTGTTTCCAAAGATTATTAAGGGAGACCAGAGAGATGGATCAGCGATTAAGAGTATGTGTTGCTCTTCAAGAAGACCTGAGTTCAACTCCCACCACCCACCACCCACATGGTTCGCAGTCATTTGTAATTCCAGTTCCTGGGGACTCAGTGCTCTCTTCTGGCCTCCGTGGGTGTCAGGCATGCATGTGGTACACAGATGTACATGCAGGAAAAATATCCATACACATAAAATAAAATAAAAGAAACTTGGTCCTGATGTGTGCATGTTTGCATCCCTGCTCCTGTTGAGCAGACACCTGGACCACTTAACTTGTTGTCACTTGTGCCTTCTGTATATAACCTGGAGTCTTCCTCATGCTTCTCTTATGACTGCCCATTTTTCTGTTCCCTCTAATGATTCATACAAACAGTTGCCCATAGCTTATTTCTTTGTGAGAAATATGTATACTGGGTCAGGTACAAAATGTATTCTAAAACTATTGTCCCTTTGTTGAAGAAACTTATATCCCTTAAAGAGGTAAACAGAGGAACTATTCATGTAAGTCTTTATAGAAGAAGATCTAGAATGTTCTGCTTTTGGAACTGTGGCTATGAAGTGGTTTCTGAATGCATGCTTGTAAAGATATCTCAGGCCATGAATTCTATGTTTTAGTAAGAAACCCGTTAACTACAATCTCAGTTAACTAGTAAACAGAAACCTAGCTGACTGTGACTTAGATTGTTTGAATAGACTCGACACAATATGAATACACAATGAATTAGACCATGTGCCTATTCAACAAGGGCAAGACCCTGAATCCTATTTTGGGGAGGGACATTGTTTAAAGACTGTGGTGAAATTCCTGGGCCTGATGTAAAAGGAGTATGTGCTTCTAGGAGATTCTGTGAACCTGTCCTCATTATCCTGCTTACAACTCTGCCTAAGCCTCTAGAAGGTGTTTGGTTTTCTTTTCTTGCTAAGTTCGAAAATAACTATTTCATGGAGAATAAAACAACATAACTACAAGACAGGAATATACAAATGGAACAGCTTATTGCTTTTCTTTGTAAAATTCTGAACACATGATGCTATTTCTTTAAAAGGCATTATAATGGGTGTGTTTAGTATAATATTCTGCAAAACCCCAAATCTTTATAGAAAATATTCACAAAACTAAAAGATGTAATAGATTTTGGGCAGCCAGGTTTTTTTTCCTTTGATCCTATGAAGCATTTTCTTGAAATGCTTCTTCAATATTTTTCAGCGTCTGGTTGTATACAGTCTTTAATCAGTCATAGAGAAATGAGATACATTATTTTGCATAAAAATTTGTATTTTAGCTTCTGAAAAAAGTTATATGGTATTCCATGTCATCAGATTATTGCAATACAAAGTTTATAAGAGAAGTCTGCCTACTTATACATGGAGGCCTAAGTCCCATCATCTATTGTTATATAGTTAATTAATTCAAAATGAGGTTACCATTGATTAAACTATTTTTATTTATATTTTCATTTGGGGGACTTTGTTATATTTATATTCTTTTTCAAGACTTCTACACTCCCTCTCTTCCCTCAACCTTTCTGTGCATCCTCCAATTCATGACCTTATCTTTTATAATTATATTGTTATACACACCTCTCTGTCTCTATCTCTCTGTCTCATGCACACACACACACACACACACAGAATCCATTTTGTGTTACTTGTATGTGTATATGTAGGGCTAACACTGTGGGATTCGATAACCAAATCCCCTTGTTTAAAAGATCTCAATTTATCATATTTTAAATAATTAGACCTTAAAAATATTTTTGTATTTTTTAGCAAGTTTCATACAATGTATTTTTTTATATTCACCCACAACCCCTTCCTTTAATTCCTTCCTAGATCCACCCAACTCTCTACTCCCTCAAAACTTCGTGACTTTGCTTTATCTAACAACCTATCAACTCTAATTTGTGTTATCCATGTACTTCAGGCACTATCCATTGGAGTATATAATGTAGACCTACCCAGGAGCTACACACTTAACGAAAACTCATTCTCTGGGCTGGCGAGCAATACTTCAGTGGTTAAGAACATTTGTTGCCCTTGTAGGGAGCCTAGGTTACATTCCCAGCACTCCCATGGTGGTCCAAATCTATTCATAATTATAGTGGATATGGCAATCTTTTCTGGACCCTCTGTGGTATACTTATGTGGTATACATAGAAGCATGTAAGCAAAAACACTCATACACATAAAACAAACATTAATAAACCATAAAAATAAGTAATAAACTATTATAACTCCCCCAGAAGCTATACTTTTAAGTGACCAAAACATCAAAAGTGGAATAATAATTTGGATATCTGAAAATACTGGAAATTCACTGTCTGATGTTCATTAAATAAAGCTTTGTTGCCACAGAGCCATGCCACTAATATACATGCTGTCTGGGGTGATTTCCATGTTGCAGAGCATAGTCTATATTTGTAACTGAGACCTTACTGCAGGTGTCTCTCAGTGTTGGTGACCACAAATATCAGCCATGCAATGGCGGCACCTCAGTTGTCACATGTGTCCTCTGTATGTGAAAAGCCATCTCCAAAGATAGAAGAAGTCAAAGTTCATTGTAGATCAGCATTCACAGGCAAACATTCTTAATGAATTTTCACAACAGGGACCTCTTGCTTTGAATACAAAGTAAGTCCATAGGTAGAACACATATACACAAAGAAACCCAGAATTATTATTAGTAGACATGCATTACAAAAGTTTTATACTCAGTTATTAAAATTGTTTTGAATGCCCTCAATGTATAGTTTTATTTTCTTGTTATAAAATATCTGCTGCATACCTTTTATTTTTTCACTTAGTTGGCAAGGTCTAAAGTAGTCAAGATGTGGACCTCTACAGAAGAGGAGTGCTGTCCACCCTGCTAGATCATAGAACACACACAAAACACGAGGTAGTTATTTCAATTCAGTGGAGTTGTATTTTGAAAGTAAGATTTTCCTTGATTACACAAATGTGCTACTAATACAAAATTTGGGGATGTGTGTGTGCTTCTTAGTGCTCTGAAACAAAAAAGGGAACTAAATTAACATTTTAAAACTATTTCTGCTGTTGCAAAAATATGAGTCTAGAGGATTCTCAAATTGTTCTATATACTGAAACTCTATTCTTATTTGTTTTTTTTTATTTTACATATCAATCCCAGTTCCCTCTCCCTACTTTCCACCTTCCCAGGCCCCCCGACCACCCTCCCATTCCATCCCCCCTCCACTCCACATGTAGGATGATGCCTTCCTGGAGGGGTCATCTAAATCTGTCAAGTTATTTGGAGTAGGGACTAGGCCCTCCCTCCTGCCTCTAGATTAAGGGAGTATCCCTCCATGGGGAATGTGTTTCCAAAGTCCTTTTGTGCACCAGGGATACATCCTGAAAATCTTATAATACTCAACATCATGTAAAACTATGAGTAGATTTTCATTTTTTCAAAGATTTGTTATCGTTTCATTTGTATAAGTGTTTGCCTACATGGATGTATGTATAGCATGCCCATGCTGGTGCACAAAAAGGAACAGAAGAGGGTGTTAGATCCTCTGGAAATAGAGTTACTGATAGTTATGAGCCACCATGTGAGAACTGGGAATCAAAACTGTGATCTCTGCAAGGGCAGCAAGTGTTCTTAATCACTAATGCAGCTCTTGAGCTCCTATAAACACTATATTTATAGATGAACGTTAGATATTTATTTAGGCAAGCCAAACCTGAGTCTCCCTTTGTGAACTCTATTAATGTATTTTGGGTTTTACTTGAATTGCCACTGAGTTAGTATCATGAAAATCTTCTGATATATGATTTATTTATTTGCTCAGCATCAGTGTGTTTTCTTCCTTTCTTTTTTCCTGGAAATCCTTTCAATGGTACATCACCTAAATAATGAATAAAATTAATTAAATCATTCATTTAATATGCTAGCCAGCTGAGAAGTGTGAATAGCCCACTTTAATTTTTATAAACATGTTTTCTGTGTACATTAATTGACTGATGAAATGGAGGTTGCTTTATCTTGCAAAAACTAGAGCAAGCCTCCAATTCTACCAGGCAGTGTTCCAGAAGTTAGACTTAACTGTAGAACCATCCCATGGAGGAACCATTCAATTGTATCAAGTGCTTGGCTAAGTTCAGTGTCAGCTATGAGAATGGAAAGCATGTTAGCAGCATCCCTCTTCAACTCAGGAGGAAGAATGATCCCCCTGAAGTGTATGTATGGATTTGAAAAGAAAAAAAAAATCTTACCTAAAATTCAGCCTCTTCCCCTTTCCACAAAGTCAAACTTTGTGACTCCATCAACCTGTAGCTGTCCCCTGTTCTTCACCTGTCACAGAGCAGCACAGTCACCTACTAGATTCAATTTTTGTGAAGATTAAATTAGATACTACACATTAAACATTTTAACTGAGTCCCTGAGGAGCCAGCATAAAACACCCTATTACAAACCCTAGTAGTAAACTTATGACTAAACAAGACAGATCTTATTCGTGGTGGCTTCTGAAAATTTCCATAGCTTCCCCTGTACATAGGAGAGCCTGAGCTGCAAGAGACCAATGTGCTTTGCAGTCAAGCTGGTGTGTGTGTGTGTGTGTGTGTGTGTGTGTGTGTGTGTGTGTGTGTGTGTGTAAGTTTCAGGTCAACAGCACAAACTCAATTCCATGGCTACTTTTGAATTCTTCCTTTAGTGCCTCCTATTGAAATAGTAAATGTTAACAAAAGAAATGTTTAAACAGAGCACTATTAGGTTTTCCTCTAATTCCTTTATGCCTCTGTTTAATTTAGACAAACTGGCTGAGTTCATTCTTTTTCTTTTGTTCCACTTAAAGTGGTTACAGACAAATGGCCTTTCTCATAATCTGTAATCTCCCCCAAAATTATTTCTTAAGAATATTAGCATATCTTACTTTTTTAAGAAAAGAAAATGCAACCATTATAACTTGTTAATCTAACTCTGCTGCCAAGTTGGCTATTTTATTTAACAATAAATTGAATGCAAAAGCTCCCTCAGTGGAAAGCTTCAGGACCAGGCCGGAGAGTTCGGCAGTTTAATTGACATTTCGTAGTATCCCCAGGCAGAAGCTAATTTCATTGCTGGTTGTATATACAAACGTCAGCTGTTGTATACATTAGCAAACATGTATGTACATATACATATATCTGCCTTGAGAATTATACCACAACTGAACTAAGAGTTATTTGTTCATTCATTTACATTCATGCGTTCATCACAAAAGTCATTGTAACACAGAAAAGTTAATGACTGGTGATTTTGTGGAATGTTAGTCTTTGGAAAGAAATATAGTTTTACATTGCATGAATGCCAACAGAAAAGACAAAATAGTCTCTTATGGGCTGAATTGTGTAATTATATAGTAAGTTATACATTGAAGTAGTCACCCTTGTTCTCTAAGAATGTGGAATTCTGGAACAGTCTTCACAAAGTTAATAAAGTTAAAGAATTAGGGTCGACCTGGTGTCCTTTGGGGAAAAAAATAGTATATTTTAAGCCAACTATAGTGGTATACATCTTCAATCTCAACACTGCTAAGAAAGAAAGAGGCAGATCTCTGTGGGTTCTAGGCCAGCCAGGCCTTCACAGTGAGAGGCTTTTTCAAGGAAGGAAGGGAGGTAGGGAGGGAGGAGAGAAGTAGGGAGGGAGGAGGGAGGTAGGGAGGGGGGACGGAAGGAAGGAAGGAAAGAAAGCCAAGGGAAAGGAAACCAAAGGAAAGAAAAGGGGAAGAAGAAAAGTAAAGGGAGGGAAGGGAGGAATGGGGGAGGAAGGGGGGAAGGAAACTTAGTCACAAGGGTATACATACAGGGAAGAAACTGTGAAGAAACATGGGGTAAGCGACCCAATCAGGGCCCTGACTTTGGGATTCCGTTCCTCAGAGCATAAACAGTAAGTTCTGTAGTTTGCATGTGTGATTGCAGTAGCCTTGGTGCTATGGTGCACATTCCTTTACAGGAATTAAAATACCTTATAGCAGTTGTTTATGTTGAGCATTACACACACAGAGAGAGGATGAGAGAGAAAGTTCTTTAATATCTGCTAAGGAAGTTGCTTAATGTGTGTAAAATTAGACTGGAATAAGCTCTTATCAAAAAGGCCCCACTTGAGAGTTCCAAACGCTTCATCTGTATACATCAGAAGTCTCATCCCTTATAAAATGTTTAAGATGGTAGGAATGAAGGACAACATATCAAATGGACCAGCTTTTCTTTAAACAAGAAGACAACTTAGTCGCACTGATAGACTGAATTTTATTGCATACACTGCACACATTCTAGTAAACACTCCTAAGTGTATGATGAAAGAGAGATGCTATAAGACGGGACTCACGAGTTTTCTCTATGATGCTCAGGTCCTTTCAATAACTCCTCCAGGGCTGAGGTCTTCATCCAGCTGGTGGCCCTATTAGGGAGGAAACTAGTGGATTAGCAGGCTTTAGAAGCCCCAATGGCTGCTGGGGCTGGTAATTCACAAGTAGTTGATTCAGAAACCATGGAGCAAAGCTCAGAACACAGGGAGACTGAAGACAAGAAGGCAAGAGGCTTCTGTGAGGCCCAGATTAATCTTCCCAGGAAGGCGCAGAGACACTAATGCCTGAGAAACATAAAAACAGACTGCAAAAAAAGCAGTGAGGGGAAAAAAAAGGCACATTATAGCTTTTACTTATTTTGTTGAACTTTTATTTCCAAATCACATGATTGTCTGAGATGATTTAATGTACAATTACATAAAAAATGAAATTAACATGGTTTTAAAAGCATAAAAGCAACTGCTAAATAAAGCCATAACATTTTTCTCTGTGCTACCAAGATAATGAACCATATTTTTCATCTCTAACTGTGCTTCTGTGTCATGAGTCTGGAATTTGGGGCAGGAGGGGAGCAGGGAAATATACCTCTGCTACTGAGAGACTATCTCACAGCTCCCTGGGAAGTGGCTTTTTTCACTTCCAGAGTATGGTGTATAGAGAGGCAGAACAGCAGGGCCTGTGAGGAGCTGTGTCACCAGGACACTCAATGCTTAAACACTCAAGTGTAGGGGGTAGAGGAGAGCAAAGTGGGGTGAACACAGCACAGACCATGAATCTCTGGACCAATTTGGGTTTGGCTACATAGAGATGACTTCTGACTCATGAGGATGCTCTTTCTTGATGGAAAATAATGCTTTAAAAAGTTGTACATGCATGTGCAGAACAGGTAGGAACCCAGTCATCTGTGTACACTCATATATACTAAGTGCATATCACACACACACACACACACACACACGTGTGTGTGTGTGTGTGTGTGTGTGTAAGGTGTCCTCCAATTTTCTGGAGGAGAAATTGGATTTGATATTTTCAGAATGAATTTATAAAGAGCATAGTATTATGTGATAGAAGCATAATTTTATTCACAGGATGAATAAACAGAAGCATATAGAGAGCATTTCTCATGATCCAGAAGTTGTGCTCATGTTGAACACATAAATTCACAGGGATGATTTCCTGCCCTCAGGGAGCATAGAGTCTCATATAATACTATACTTTACTGTTCCTTAGTTCTGACATATGGGTATATGCCAAAAGAATACACTGCTAGAGGGAAGAATGCAATTCACTGATTTTTGTCAGTGGAGATTAATAACTAAACGTCACTTAGTCGAGGAGCCTTTATAAATTGTGATGGCAGCCCCATCATCTGTGTACTTTGCCTTAGCTAGGAAAAGTACTCAATTACATTTCACATCTTTTTCGAGAGCAACTTTATGGATGCCTGTGAGAACCTCAATATATGGTCTGATTCTGAAGACATGACATATATAGAATCAGGGTACATGTGATGTCATGGATTGAAAATTTTACTGAAACAAGTTGGCCCACAATGACAAGACTAGATATGTGCCCCCAAACTGAGCAGAAAGAATTAAGCAAAAGTGACTCTGAGCTTGAATGTATATGGTTTATCTTAGCCTGATACCATACAGACATGCATGACTCTGGTGCTAGGATCTGGCCATATATTTCTATATACCCTTCTCATGATTTAGTCTACTTAGAGCTTATAGAAAACTAAGCTAGAAAAACAAAGAAGGGTTGCTCTGAGGCAGTCATCTGGTTATGACTCAAGATGTCAAGTGTGTCAATCTGAACACACAGACCTGTTAATTTATATGTGTTAATATTCAGAAAATATCCATTTGTACATTCCTAAATAGGAAGATGATTGTATCTCAGGGAAGGAAAACATGGCAGTTTCATAAATCTTAGGATGAAGCCATTTGTGGCATCTCATCTTATACATATGTTGAAGAAGTCATCAGTAGAGACTATATCTTAGAGGCTATAATCTAGCCTACTTCTAGTTAGTTTTGCTTTGGGACCTCAGATTTTTGTCACTTCAGGAGTTCTCTGTACAGATTTAATTTATCCAGATGGTATCTAAGTCTGTATAGCCATAAGAAAAATTATCTATGTGAAGGGGAAGTCCTTGAAGAAACAAAAGGATTTCAGGTTCAGAAATAGAACAACTCAAATGTTTTATGCCCAAGTATGTACTCTTATGCACATATATATATATATATATATATATATATATATATATAATTTTTGCATGCATATCTAAATGGAGACCATTTGTATGCATGCTAATATATATATAAGCATGTAATATGTTTGGTATACATATATGTGTATTTTTGAGCACTGTGTATGCAAGTGAGTTTTAACTCCTATTTGAGCATTTTTTGTTTTTCAATAAAAAATGAAAATAATCCTATTAAATTATCTGGCAGGTTCACTAGCAAGCAAGTATATGTTAGATGCAAAATACTAGCAAAAGTGCAGGGTCATCTTAATTCATCTTACCTTGAAAACTCAGGAATCCTGCTCTCTCCTTTATGTGGCCAGAGTACCCTCAGAATCTTTTTACTGCATATTTTTGTGACAGTACTTTATGCAAAATTTAAACAAATGTTCATTGTTTTCTTATGAATTGTTAACCTAATATTTTCTGCTGGTAAGAGGTAAAATATTGTGAAATATTCTAAGAATTAGATTACCTGAAACCCTGCAGAATCCCCAGATGGTCTCTGAATAGGCAGGCAAAGTATTCACAGTGGAAATGAATTCCACGTTAAGATTGTGTAATGTTTTTCCTCCTGCTTTAATGTCCACTCCAGTAATTCTGTTTTCTCCTTCATCATAAATGCTTTCCTCTTCCTTAAATATTAATAGTAAGATAATTATACTGTCATCCTAGATATGTTAAAGTTGATTTTGATTTTGCTTTCTAGCCATGGCCCTGGATCTCCCCTTTCCATTGTAGGACCACCACTACTAGCACACTTTAATCTAAGTCAAGTCCACTGTCTTCAATGTCATCATCTCAGAGTACACTGAGTCTCAGAACATGTCATTCCATTAAAACTGACTTTTTAAGGTTATTAATGACCTCTGTTGTTAAATCTGGTTGTCACTCCTGTCTCATTTTACAGCACTTGTAAGCAACATGACCAAGTACATTACTTCCCCCTTGGAATAAGTGTTGCCTTCTCTCAGCTTCCAGTGTGGTGTTGATCCTGACTTACTGACTCTTCTTGATCATTTCCTGCTGTTATTTCCTATTCTTTCCTTTGACATCGCCATGTTATCTGTGGCTCATTTGTTGGAAACTTTCTCTGCACTGTGAAAAATCCCTTTCCCCAGGTGACCTCACCCCAGTCTTCTACCTCTGCTTTTATGAGACCCACCTTCACATGTGATTGCCCCTGAACTTCAGACTTAAATATTCAACTGCTCACTCAATATGTTCACTTGAAGGATAATCAATATCCCAAAGTTGACATGTCCAAAATTGAATTCTTGGTTTTCCTTCCAAATGGCCCTCACTATAGCCTTCTCCATCTGAGTTAAGAATAATTTCACCCTTGTGTTTTTTTTTTTTTTTTAGGTCAAAATCTTTAGAGTCCTTCCTGATTCATGACTTTCCCTCAAGCCATCAGTCCATATCCAGTTCTCACAGTTAATATATTTTAGATATTTCAAGCATTTAAGCACTGCTGACTATGTGCCTGGTTCTTCCCCAGTTTAAACCCCAGTCCTTGCTTCTCCGGATCACGCATAAACCTTTATCAACCCTCCCAAGAGGTTGTCTTATTTTGACCCTTGACCCTTGTAATCTCTGTTCTCAAAAATGTCAGCCAGAATGATCCTTTGCAAAGATAAATCAAACCCTGTCAGCCTTCATTTCAAATCTCTTCAATTGCTCTCTGTTCCACTCAAAGTAAAGGTCTAAATCCCTACAGTGACCTGTGCAATCTATCACCATTGAACTGTTACTCTCCTTCCCTCGATATACTGTTCTAGTGGACCTGTGTCCTTGCTGACCCTAGGAGTGTCTAGGCAGCTCTCCTCTCTACTCATGCTTTTACCTCCTTTTCTCTATTTTTAGATTACTTTCCCCCCAGAAATCTCTGAGATTCCTTTCCCATGTCTTCAGGCCTTTGATCAATCATTAATATTGCTCATAAAGAGCTTGTAAAAGAGTTCAAAATCACAACATTGAACTTCAGCATATCCACACTATCTCTGCCCAGCTTCATTTTGCTCTGTTGTGTTCTTCAAACACACTATACAATTAGCTTGTTTATATTTTTAACTATGTATTATATTTAAGTCAGGAATGTGTGTGTGTGTGTGTGTGTGTGTGTGTGTGTGTGTGTGTGTGTTATTCACTGTGATCTACAGCCTTGGTGCTCAACACAAGTGATTAACATTTATTTTAATATACATGAACAAATATAATTGGCATTATATTCACTGTTAATATGTTGATGTGTAAACTTTCTATTTAATATCCAAGAGTGCAAAGTTTTGTTAGTTACCTTGCCTACTCTATCATGGCTGCTTTTTTTTCCAGTAGAATTCAGTTCTAATAGTATAACTATGGCATCATTTGTTAACAAGTTATTTCTGGATATGAACATAGGACAAAAATTAGGTAATATAAATATTAATAACTACATAATATTCTCTAAGAAAATTCTTATATATCCTTCAAATTACAAATTTTACATATTTAGATAAAAAGTATCAGCTGGCCATCTAGACATTTGCCGTTCATCTTCCTTACTTTTATAATCATAAGAATATCCCTTTACCAGCACACCAAGACACATTTTACATTGTTGTTAAAAAATACTGCCAACTTGATACACAGAATGTACATAATAAGGTTTTTCAAATAAACTATTTTCATTGAAATAACCTTAAATTTACTAAGGTAACAAAGATAATATAGTCTTTCCTAATGTTCTCTACAATAGTGGGATCAAACCCAGGAACTCATGCATGCTAGTCAAGCATCCTAGCACTGTACTATATCCCCAGATTACAATCTTCCTACATTCATCAAACCTAAGAAATTAATGTCATTCTGTCCATTAACTAACTGCATATAAAATCAGCTGGATTTACTATTTGTGCACAGTTAAGTCTCTTGTTCCCTTTTGTCATTCATAAGTTTTCTCTGCTGAGAAGTGTGTGTGTGTGTCATTTGCCAGGATTTTAATGTATAGTGTGAATGTTGACGAATTAATATTGTCTGTTTTAAACAGAGTAGACTGAGATCTATCGAAAGGAGCAATCACATATGCCCATATCTTAAAATGTCTGTCATATTATTGATAATTCTCCCAAAATTAGTAGATGGCATATGACAAAAGTGTTGCATCTCCATAAATATTTGAGCAACATTGATGTATAACATCTAACAAGCATAGCGTTTAACTAAGATTAATTAAATGCAAGTTATTTCTTGATTCATTAGTTAAGTATCTCTACTGCAAATGACAAAATTCTAACTCAGCTTGAACAAATGCAAATGATAAATTTTGAGATGGAAATGAGTCATCCAAGCATACGGTAGCTAGCCTCAGGAACCTGATGTTGTACTCATGGCTTGGAATATCTTCCTTTCTCAAGTCTGCACATTGAGATTTGTTGTCAGAACTGCAGGATGATGATGAAGAGTTCAGTACCCATTTCATGGGTCAGTCAGAAATATGCCATGCTTATTGGCCCCATCCAGCGGCAGTTTATATACAAAGTAAAAGATGAAATCTCATGCATAAGACTTGTCAAATATGCATCTCTAGAAGTTCTTAGCTGGTAATAGAGTGAGGTATGAATATTATAGAGGCAAACAATAAAAACTATTGTTATATTAGTCTGCAGTGACTAATAAATCTGTTTTAATGTTGCAGAACACCATATAGTATCTTAAAACTGTCCTGAGACTCATTCCCAATTACTTAGATAAATAAAGCTTAAAAAATTAACCCTGTTTTATCCATGGAGAATTCAAGTCAATGATACAGAGTTAATTGGTACTAAGAGCTAGCTCTTATCCTTAGTCACTGATTTATTTGTAGTGGTGTTACATGTAATAATTACTTCCAGCCACACAGAAAACATAACACACAATCCCAGTGGTTTTTACAGTGTTGCCTCAGCCTCTGTGCCAAATATTAATGTTTTTTGTTCAACTGTTTTAATGATCCAGCAGCAATGGTACATTTCATGAACATATTTCACATTTTGAGACTTTCACCAAAAGGCTATTAGCTGTTATCTCAATGATCTACTGCTTTGATCTCCCACTGTGAATCTTCTGGTCTTTCTTTTGTTTTGTTACATACCTACACTGTTGTCAAGGATACCTAGCTCTTCATTCTCTTGTTTGAACAATCTACAAAGTGTTCTATTAAAAGTCCCAATTAAATGTGTACAGCCATTCACCTGTATGCTCATCAATTCTCTCCTTTGCCCACACACCACCAATCACCTGATCAAAAATAATAATAATAATAATAATAATAATAATAATAATAATAAGTACCATGGGTCAAAAGACATCAAGAGAATGAATACAATGCTTGGATCATTGGGTATCATATAATAGCCATGGTAATGCTATCTACAGTAATTGCTGCCTAACAAAGCAGAATAAACCCATATTGAAAAGATATAAATAAAAGAAGGAATCAAAAGAAAGAAGCACATTTTTTTCTCCAGTTTTTTGTCTATCACTTTACTAGCATTTTAAAGGTTAAAATTGGGATTTTTTTTAAAAGATAAAATTTATTGCTTTCAGATTGAGATAAGTGGGAAACATTTTAACCATTGTAAACTTATACAAATCCTTGAAATTTGAATTGTATCATATATTTAATCAATTGTCCATTTTATATAGTTAATTCTATATTTGTGAGCTACTGTAAATTAATGAATGGTTAAGAATCTAGGCATTAGGTTAAGAGAAACTATAAATATTGTTATCATTACTATTTCTGTTTACAATTGGAATGTCCTTGAGAAATGGAGAACATTATTGAGGCTTACAGTTTCATAATCTATGAAGTGAAATTACTAAAATCACTAACAAGGGCCATGATATCTGGTAGGACTGCATTAAGATAATGCATATAATAATCTAAGCACAGCTTTGTTCAAAGCAAGGATCAATGGATATTACCATCCATTAAATAATATATATTACAATTAGAGAGTTGTGAGCAAATCATTAGTTATTTTTCATATTTAGACTCATAGACTCATAATCTCATAACATTTATTTGATTGGTTTTAAAACTTTGCACAAAGGTTTTTTTTTTTTTTTTTTTTTTTTGTTCAATATGCTATCCTGGGTATCATGCAAAATTATTACTTAAGAAAAAAAGAGTGTAAGAAAGAAACCTGGGGATGCTTAACCTATATAGAATATTCTCAGTTGGAACCTGGTGCTAGCTATGACTGAGTTGGTGTTTCCTTTATGACCCCTCATAGAACAGAAATTGATGTTTCAATAGAATGTTCTAGAAGGACAGTTGTATGACTTTTCCAATACCCAATTTTTGAAACTGCTAGGAAGACTCCTGCAGTTGGACAGTCAGTTTCCTGGGAGTTTCCAATAGACATAGAACAGAATCTGAACCCATAAACCATAGGAGTACTGTTACTACCTGGACTGAGTATAAGTTCTGTTTGGTGAGTTGTGAGCCCTTCCCCTAATGGAATTCCATTATACTTTTTTGTAAATGCTCTTTTGTCTGTGTTGGGTTCACATTCAACAAGTTATCACTTGAAATAATTTTATAATTATAATTGAAAATGCTATAGAACCAAATCCAAAATGCCTTTGTTTGACCCTGATCAGGTATTTAGCTTATTGTAGTCTTGAACAGATGACTTAATTTTTCTTAAGTATTTACTTATTTATATGAAAATGAAAAGAATTATAATCTATCCCTTAGAATTCGTTCAAATATCAAATAAAACAGAACTTGAAATACCATTAGCAATTTCTGGCATCTAGTAAGCAGTCAGTAAATGATTACTATTACTGTTAATATTGAAAGATGAGAACAAGGAGTATGGCTTAGGGGCAAGACACTTATCTATCATTCATGATGCCCTAAGTTCAAATTCCAGCTTGAAAACACCTGTCTGTATATGCCTGGGGGGTTATGAATGAAAATATTGAAATATGAAGGAATAAGGATTAATTACTTGATATCTTGGTTTTTAGAAATTTTTTTTCAGTGAAAAGATACTGAGCATATATTTGTAAAACAAGGGAATAAATAATGCATGCTTAGAGTCCTGTAGGAATCTTTTCTTTTGCATGTATGCATATAAAAAAGCAGAATTGATATTGACATAGTGTTATTGTGATGTCAAAGTAAGAAGGAATGTCAACAAACAGTATAACATATGGGTATAAAAAGTGAGTTGGGACACACCTGCTAACAGAATGACAGAACCCATCTACAAGAGGAGGTGACATTATATGATACTTTGGTGATGAATAAAAGTTCAAAAGGAGGAGAGAGAATGTCTACATGAAACAATTAGGGTGACTCTCATGGAAAAATGACATTAAGATTTATTCTTGAATGATGGGCATAATTGAATGAATCATCCATTAGTTGACTCACACAACTGGTACTTAATGAGTATGAGTCACCATAATTATCTCTGGAAACCCAAGAGAGTACCATTGTGTGGAAAATAAGATGGGGGCCTAGAAGCTGTTTCCAGTTGACAATAGTAACAATAGTGCAATAGGTAAAACAGTACATCCCTTGCAGGAGGTCTATAAATTTTAAAAAGATACTGAATCTGAATTTTTTAAAAATATAATTTTCTAGGCTGAGAATATAGAATTATTTTTATTAGATAATGAGGAAGTGGCTATAACGTTTTTCAACAGGAATCTAATATGATGAACTTTGTTTAAGCAACCCATGAAAACTAAGAACTCTGCATGCCAGGTTTTTACTGTAGTGATTCTTCATTTACTCCTTCACTTTTCCTAAGCATGCAATATAGACAAAGACCCTGGGGGAAAGGAAGGAAGAATGAGAGTTACATATAGGGGCAGGTATACAACAAATGGATTTGAAGCCAATATGTGAAGGAAACTGTTACTTCCAATGAAAAAGTAAAAGCTTAAAGAAATAACTGTAAATGTGCTTTCCCTGTTCTTTGTTAGGAAAAATAGAAGATTCTTGTTAAAAATCCAATTATGCCATTTTCCCATCTACCTTAGACTGTTATGAGCAAGACTTCAACTTGGACTGAACAGATGACCCAAGATAAAAACACCAGGATAAGAAAAACTGAATATATTCAACAAAATGCAATAATTCATATTTTTAAGATTTCATTTAGACTATTATAATAATTTTAATATACTGTCTCTAAAATTTATGAACCTAGATGACATTTTCAGTCTACAAAGGCAAATGAATTTATTTAGATGATATACAATCTTCCTAATGACAGATTTTTAATATGAGGCATTTGACTGTAGTCATTTAAAAGGAACACTAAATACATCTGTTGAGAAGGCCTTGAGTAGTATTTTCCAATGCTACAATTAGGTCTGTAAGCTAAGGCCAACTTTGGCTTCCATGAATCAGTAAGGCATCTTACTGCTTTTCTTTAAAGGCTTCAAGTATCGTAATACATTCCCTTAATTAAATTGTAGGTAATTGAGAGTATATACAGCCAGAATTGGCAGAAATAACAAGGTAAAATTGGCAACAGCAAAATGGAAACTGTACTTCAAAACAATTGAAGAATTACCTCAACCTATGAGGGTTTCTCTGTCTTTAGCATAGCCCAGATTTGTAGAATCACAAGGTTGAACAAGAGAAGTCAGCTGTGGGGCACTGAGATGGATAAGTGTGTAAAGATGCAGTCCCTGAGAGCCTGAAGATGTGAGTGTGATTCCCAAACCCGTGTGAAAGTGGAAGGAACAAACTGAATCCAGAAATGTCCTCTGAACTCCACCTGCAGAACATTACACCCCCCCAACACACAATAATATTTTTATGAATTTTAAAAGGCAGTTGGGAGGTGTGTTTAATGACCTTGCCTCCCATGTAGCCACAGATAATTAGAATAGGAATGAGAGGAATGACCGGAACTGAGATTGTCAGATTGCAACAAATTTTCCTCTGGTAATTTTGATAATGAGAGTTGGGAAGAAATGAGTATCAAGAAAGGTGGCAGTCATAACTCTGCATTGCACTGCTGAGGTGCCAGTCTTGTGCTTCTCCATAGGTCCCTACAGCAACTTCTCTTACACAAATCCTCTGAGAAACCCAACAACCATGCAGTGAAATTCCTGTCTTATTTAGTTTGTCTTAAATTAGTTTCCGTCAGATGCAACTTGAAAACAAAAGCAAAGGGACCTGAGAACTGCTTAGCTCTTGTACAACTGCAATGATTAAAACAAATTTGAATCTGAAAAGTTATCCTAGCTTGATATCATCAGTGCTATGCTTTTTAGCTCATTGAAATTTGAAGTCGTTGAATGAAAACTGACTTTTTTCTCTAACTTGAAAACCAGGTTTAATTTTATGGTGACTTTAAGATTTCCAGAAATATCAAATAGGTCCTCTTGTATATAAACTCACTGTGTACAAACTGAGAATAAACAGAATTTCTAACACACACACACACACACAAAGGAAAAGAGAAATGCTACCACAAAAATATAAGATCTTGTACTCTAAATCAATTGGAATGGGTTTTACATATGAGCTAGGAGGAGCCCTTTTAGAAATGAAGTTAGAGCACAAACTGGTACTTCCAAGGTAGCCCTGTGATCTTGCTGTGGTTCATTTCAGCCCTGTTGCTCGACATATTCACAAATTCTCCCGTCCTCATTTAGCTCCCTGAACTGTTCAAGGATATGTTTATAAGCAGCGGGAAGAAATGACTAGTAGCTGCAGAAGATTGCCTTGTCTCTTTGTATTACTCCTTTCTGCTCTGATGTTTCCTTCGATTTTTAAAATAGCACTGTGAGGATCTGCAGGTTCAGATGGATTTTGGTAGACTAAGTTAATGTTACAGAGACCCAAACTCAGCTGAACAACAGTGAGGAGTCCCTTCCTCTTTGTCTCTCACTGGTCTTCTTATTTTCTTTAACAGTATTTCTTTTTCAGAAATATTAATGACCATAGCATGATCTTCAAAGACAATTAACTTTCTTTTGTTAGCAGGTGTGACTTGGGGGAAACTGTGATACTGAAACTCTGAGACAATGACCCATTCTGGTAGGATGCAATGGAGAGATTCTGTTACTGTCTATTAATTGCTGGAGCAACACTGTCATGTGATGCTGTTAGTACAGACACTCGATTGAGTTACATTCTTGTATTCAATTAGAGAGTGTGCATTATTGTACATGTTAACACTGTAGAGCCACAGATGCTAGCCATCTGTAGATTTGATTTCCCCCCTCATAGTCTTCAAAAATGGAGCAATTTAAATCAGCACTCCTAGAGAGACTTGGAAAATAAACTAAGCACATAAGCACATCAGTTGCAGATTTCAAAACAAGGACAGCGTAAAATTTAAATTTGAAAGACTCTATCAAAAGTATTTGCATAATTAGAATCGCTGGGCATTTTAATCATTATAGGTGGTCACTTATATCTGAAGAAGAGTAAGATCAGAAATGGAGCTGTATTCTCATGTTACCATGTTTTCCTGTGGTTAAGCAGAAGTCAGAGTTAGTAGGTTAGGAGATCAGTGTGTCTTACAAAGGTGATGAAGTCCAGGGAGCCCAAACTTCCCAGTCCATTAAAACTGTTGCTGCAAAGCAACCTGGTCCCCAGGTCCTTTCATGGTATCAGACCTGCTGCTACTGATACCTGTCATTGTCAAGCAACTTTTCACTGTGGAGAAACAGAAAGTACAAATACTTGGCTTACAGCAGGGTTTAATTTCTCACTCTTTCTCATGAATTATTCTAAAAAGATGATCTCCTGCAAAGCAGATTCTCACTGAGGTAACTCAGTAATGCATTATAGTAGCAGGCAATCATTTTCCTTTGACAACCTGACATTCACATGGTCAGTTTTGTCACTTAATGTCAGTGTGGATTGAAGATCTGCCTTTGTGCAATCATGACCTCCTCCTTAAAAACATGAGGCATACACCCCAGTGCTTTGGCCAAATTCCAGCCTAGGTAATTACATTCTGTTACCTAAAGACCCCCTGTCATTTCAATTAGAAAAATCATTTTGCCTGCCTCCTCTACCTGTGGTGTGTAAGGGTAGGTACTACATAGCTAAACTGCAGTCTTGTCTCACTCTTGAAAGAGGTTCTCTTCATCATGGTACTTAATTAATATTTATTGTGTAGCCACAGGGTGAATGGCTTGGGACAGGGTGACTTGGTAATTAAGTGTTCCCGACTGGCACTTGTACCTTCTGAAAATAAATGAAGAGAACCAAAGTTTGAACAGTCTTTATCATGGGAAGACAAATATCTTTGCATCGTGGTAATCCCTCCCTTGGATTCTAACACCTGTCCATCTGTTATACTGCTAATCAAAAATGTTTGTTTTTAGATCACTGGATCCTAAGAACATCAAAATCATGTCAAAAAATTCTTTGTAGTAACTGACCAAAGATTGTGAGCTCTCCTTTCAGATTGGACCAGCTGCAAATGATAACTCTCTTTTCTAGGGGCAAGACGCAAGGGTGGGGGAGGTTGTCTGTTTTCCTAATGAGCGGTATGATAACATACCAGTATGCTGAAAACAAGTCTTCTCTGTTTCAGGAATTCATTGGTGGCTACTCTATCTGCCCCCACCCACTTTTAACTTCATAGCTCTGTTTGCAAGACACACAGACCATGGGATATCATAGAGGTTTAATATTTCCTTTCTCCCTTTTCCTGACTTTGTCTTGATTTGTTATCTGATTTGAGATCTACTAAATGACATTGTAATCTTTTATTACACTCTCTAATGGTCCTATACCTAGCACTAGGTTCAGATGCTCCGGATTTAATTTCTTCTGTCATATCTTCCAAAAGGTTACAATAGATAATACAGTGGAATTACCCATTTCAGCTAAAGAAGACTCATCCTCCTCCTTGAGTCACTAAACTTGACTCTCTACTCTAAATATTGTGTGTTATGCATCTACCAGTTCCTGCATCCTAAGCAGAGGTATTTGGAAGATGGGGAATAGGCAAAGAAGTTCTTCTCCAGCTAGAAAGCTGTACAACGCACCTTGGAAAGCTTTCAAATTCTCTCAAAAATAATAGCAAAACATGAACTAAGAAAAGCCATTTTTAATTTTTCTTTTTTCCGACATCACTCTAACATGGCAAATGTCTTCCCATGCTTTTGGTTTCAGGAGAGACTGCTTTGTGTAGACAATCGTCATGGAGACAATGGAAATATTTCCTATATTAGAAAGAAATCTTATTTTTCAAATGTCCCATTGCTTGTGGTTATTTTGAAGCCAAATGAGACTTTTCATTTGCAATGGTTATGAGATAGTTTTAGTTTTTTGTGACCGTTGGTCTTTGATTTTAAAGGTGTTACAAAAGGCAACTGAGCTTCCAGAGCGCCATGACCTCAGTCTTCTCCCCGCACCCAACTCCTCTCAGTTATTCAGCTAATTCTCCTTCCTAGCCCACCAGTCTTTATTCTTCTGTTCCTTCTACATTCTCTTCATCAGACTCCTGGGACATTTTCCTACTTGGATGATAAATGCTTCTTTCTCTGGCATTTTCTCAAAACACATTCTGTCTTGCTCTACCATAAGATGACTGCAAGCACAGATTTTTAGGGGCTGTCCCATGGTTACAAACAGCACAGCAGTTCTGGGAAACTGAGCTGAAGGTAATTCAGCCTAAGGGGATTTCAGAGCAAACTGGAGGACAGGGGTTACAAGTGGGAAAGGAGAAGTTTTTTTTTTTTTTTTCCAAAAGGACTTCTGTTATAGAATTGGTTAATGAAATATTAATGCACACAAACATGCTTTTTCTAAAATTTGTTTCAAAATTCTCCAGTGTAGAATTAAGATACAAAGGACTAGAAAAAAGAAAGAAAAAAAAGAATGGTTCTTAGCCACAGAGTTTTGTATCTGGGTGATGATCACATTTGAGTGCATTTCTGGTTCCCTGTACACTGGGACATGTTTGAAATTCCCAAGAAGAAAAAGTCAAGTACAAGGATGATTCCAAAGTGAAACTCCAAGAGTTTTGTACTACCTTGAATTAGCAAAGGTATAATTGGAGTAGATTTGACATGATCCCTAAATGGGATGCCTTTACTGGCAGGTTTTTTCTCTGCCTTGGTTCAGGCAAAGTGTGGGTGTATGCTAAAATGTATATGCTTGTGAGTTCTAAAAGTGCTATGTGACACAAATCTGTAAGAAATACATGAGTTCCAGGTATGTGTATGAGATGAGGTACAGAACTGGCTGCACATTCTATCAGATATGTTGTGAAGTGTACATTCTAAGAATTATATATGTGGGATATGTTTGTCCAAGATGAACAGGGAGGAAGATGAAGAGTGTGGATGAAGACAGGAAGAGTGATGGAAAGAGGAAAGAAAGAAGGGAAGGTAGCTAGCTAAGTGAAAAGCCTGGAACAGAGGTGACAACATTAGCATGACCTTGTCCTCTATAGTAGGTCTTATGTAGCTGGAGACTATCCTGTTGTGCCTTTGAGAATTTTGTCAAATAAATATTAAAGACCTGATGTAAATACGGGTTCTGTACTTAAGTACACCTAGCAATGAGAAGCAATAATTTTTATATTCATGATCAGTGCAAACCAATGTAAAATCAGTCCACAGAATGGACTGTCACTAAGTTTTTCTAATTATGTATCAAAAAAGTTTAATTTTGTGAGAGAGAGAAAAAAAAGATAGTTGCCAAGGAAGCAAGAGACATAAAGGGCAGATAACTAACAAAACAAAACAAAAACAAACAAACAAACAAAAAGAGTGATCAGAATATGTTAGGTAAAGCAAGCAGACTATTAACTTCATTTCTTTTTCTTTCCCTAGACTAAAGTCAGAATTCTAATCAGGCAGTTCTTAATGAAACTACCTTGGTTTTTCTGCCTGGTTTCAAGTTACATCTAGGATATAAGTGGAAAGTTCTGGGGCAGGGAGTGGGGGTGTGTGTGGTTCAACTAATTTGAGAAGCAATGGGAATTTAAATAATCAGAAATCATTATTTCTTGTCCAGGGGAGAAGGCAATCCATCAAAGGAACTTTAAGGGGCAAGTTTTGGTGTTTGACAGAAGAGGTGACCCCAACACTGAAATCTGTTTTTCTCCAAGACTCACAAGTGTTTGTTTTTTCCCCCATTCAGCTTTAAAATTTCTGAAAGCTTTTGCTACTATGGATGTAATTCTTTTTGTTTTTCTTTTCTTTTAAAGATAATATTCAAATTTGCACCTTACTAAATGGCCTAATCGACTGAAAACCTCCTCTGGACATTTTATTCCCCTATAGGTTACTGTTTACAATTCCCATTCATTCCCCAAATAATTTCTGTTTACCCATTCACAGAGGGCACAGACAAACTTGTATTTCCTTTCTTTTTCTTTTTTAGCATACACATTTTGATTTAAATGTTTCAGCTTTCTGTTATCATAGCAAAACGCCCAAAAGAATCCAAGAGAAAAAGGATGACTGGGGCTCACAGTTTTAGAGATTTCAGTCTGTTTTCAGGTCAATTGCTTTAGGGGCTGTGGCAACTCATTCCATCTTAGTGGGAACACATATCAAAACCATTTACCTGATGCAGAGCAGAGTGGAGTGAGTAGGCAGAAAAGAGCAGTTGGGAAGATTAAGTTTCTTAATGTCCTTCAGGGGTATGACCCCGATGAGAAAAATATCTCTTCCAAGGTTTTATTTTATTTTTTGTTGTGTTTTTCCTTTTTTATTTAAATTTGAGACAGTGTTATTTTATATATCAGTCCCAGTTCCCTCTCCCTCCCATCCTCCCATGCCCCCCAAACCAAGCCCCCTGCCATCCCTCTTCTGCTCTTTCGAAAAGGTGAGGCCTTCTATGGGGCAGTCATCAAAGTCTGTCACGTCATTTAGGGCAGGGCCCAAGCCCTCTTCCCTGTGTTTAGGCTGAAAGAGTATCCTTCTATGGTGAATATGTTAAAGGCCCCAGCATTTCTCTGTAGTGCTCTTGGCTAAGGGCCAAACCTTAACACATGGGCTTTTGAGATACCCATAATATCGAAGCTGCAGTGTTGTTTTAATTTTGTTGTGTCTTTTACCCCCCGCTCTTCCTGTCTTCGACACCAAACTGCTATGATGTGTGTACCACCATGACCAGCAGAATCATTTTCTTGATTCTGGTCAAGGACCTGGTTTCCATAATCTTCTGTCTTGGAGCACAGTGTTACAGTTTTTGTGAACACCTGCCTTTCATACCATACATTTAAACACCTTAAAGACAAGGAGCACACCCTTAAGTCTGTGTGTCTTCCATACAATAACAATTGGTATCTGATAACCAATAGCAGAGGACCACGAGGGTAGACTCCTGATCAGAATGCATGTTCTTTCACCCATTCATGTGGTGGTAGTGCTCATCACAGGTCTCTTGGAGGTTTACTTAAACCTGTGCCTCTTTAGTGGTCTTGGGCATAAGTTCAGCACATTTTTGTCAACTTACACTGTCTTTGCCCTCCCCTTGCCCCCTTACCACATCATTCTTCCATCTCCCTTTTCCACCAACCCTCTGCCCATTTCTAAAATCTTCAATTGACTCTAACAGTGACAGTTTCAGTGGTTGCCTTGACCTGGGTGAAACAATTTGAGAATATCTGTGGCACAACTTCCCCCTTCTTTCCTAGGAATATTTGAAGACACCATTGCTGGACTTTTCTACATCCTCTACCTTATTTTCACTTTGAGTGTTGGTCTTAGGAATATTTATTAACAAATTAATGATTCTTTCGCTTTGCTCTTTGTGTAATCATCACTCTCCCTAAAGGGAACCACTTTTCTACATTTAACAAAAATGATGAAAGCAAAATTCAATACATATATATTACTAGGTCATGATGCTTGCTCTAGATATATTTGGCATGGCTAAGATGTGCTAGGAATATTTTATTTTGAGATGAACCCTGACCACCTTTCACTTGTAATATGCCCAGATACATACATTTACCCAAGACAGTGTCATACTGTGAATAGAGGAGTTTGGGTACATGATGGCCACACACACACACACACACACACACACACACACACACACACACAACTCACTGGTGTTTTTTAGTTGAGCATGTCTGCAGCCTGTGGTGAATGAACTTCAGTGACCTATTTCTTCCTTTTTGTTTAAGAATCAGGACTAAGTGGTCAAATTGTGAATGGGGAACTAATAGGATGAGTGGATCCAAGAAAACAGCATGCAGCAACTTAATGAAAGTAAAATGTAGTGTATGCTCCCGACACAAATAAAATGCTACTTCCAAATTACAATTTTTCCAATCTATTTATTTGCTTCATTTTCTTTAACTGTTATTTCACTCAGCTCCAACTTTTAATATTCATTGGATAAACAACGCAGAAAGGCTTAGTTATTTTCAATTCTTCCTTGAGCTCCTTCCAATGTGTTTTTATGTCTCTCTGTAATGGTATATTTAGTTATAATAGGACACTGCAGTTTGCATGGTTAAGTCCTTTCTTGTTTCAAGTTGTCTACAGTCAAGCTGGAATGACATGCAGCTGAATGGCTGTTTTTAGTTACAGTCGCCAACACTCCATTGGTATCCACTGTTTTGTAAAGTCTTGTCCGTAGATAATTGAATCTCTTTCAGGAGAGAGTTCCTGCTCTACATCTGTGTGTCAGAGACATCGATGTATTTGCTAATAAAATCTCATTTTCCAACAAACTTCCAGAGTGTTTGTACACTGCCTTTGAGGACAGCTGTAACAATACATCATTTATCGAATACATAAATATCAGATTAAATATCAACACAGTCTGTTTCTTAATATCTCTGTGGAGATATATTTTGTTTAGTGTTTGTTTGTTTAACCAAGTTATTTTTCATAGTCCTCTTCAGCCTTCTTAGTAAATGGAGGCAAGCAAACATCCTTTCTTGTCTTTCCAGGCTCTCTACAGGCTCAGCCTAAAGCTCACCTCCTCAAGACTTGGTCCCTGCACCTGTTTAGTCTTTCCACAGTTACAATGTCACTTTTCCCTTTCAGAACAGATGCTCCCTCCAATGTCTGATGAGAGCAGGCAGTTGATTCATCCCTAGCTCACCTCCCATGCTCCTAAATCAAGAAACACCCACTACTTTGTTCCATGCAGGTTGTTTGTGTAAGATATGCAAGACTGTATTCTTCATGAATTTTTTAAGGTGACCTTGAACTTATGAACTCTTTGTTCCAACCTTCCTAACTGACCTTTCTAACTAACTTTCCTTTCCTTTATCTCTTTCTAGGCAAGAGCAATTACAAATTTAAGCTTAAGAGTCACTTTGGGGGGTTTATATGTTATTGCCTTTCACTAATCAAGGTAATATGTTTTGTTGTCATGTATTTAGAAGTATAATAAGCTCCTCCAGGTAGTAGAGTTTACCTACATTCCCAACAAAAAGAAACCAAGGAAGACAAAGTTTGAGCTCCTAGTTAGTCTCAGCTACATGTTGAGTCAAAGAAAACATTTAATTAAAAGAAAAAAATCTTCATGTGCTGCAATGCAAAATCATTGCAATTATTATAAATTTGTGATAGAAAATGAAAGCATTGAATGAAAGTCACTAGGGATATGTACCACATACAATTTTGAACCTTCCTTTATCTTGCTCTATAAATTCTTCAGCCAGATAGCACCTCATTGGGAACTGTGTCCTTAAAGAGGGGTGAAGGAAGGTTCGAGAGAGGGAGAAGGAAGACAGTGATTGTGATGGCATCTGAAGGGATGTGACAACCACATCACTTAGGAGACTAACTTCTATTGTGTGTGTTGAAAATCAATACTAAATATGGTTAGAAATAGCACAAAATAAATTACCAAAGGCATCTGAACCTCACTATCAAAAGCAAACTGTATCTGAGTCTTGACAGTGACTTCCCATTAAGTTTCAGAGGCATTCCATGTAAAAACAAGGGCCCTGGATTTGATCTCACAGTTTTCTGGGGAATTTTGCCTGGGCTCCTTTTGTATTTCCTTTGCAAAGTTACCCTGGGAACTTCTGCACATTACCTCCTAATATGGAACAGATGCAGCTTCTGTCAGATGGAAGAGGAACTTGATTTCTTCTAATGGAAATTATTAAAGTGCAGAGGGTTCCTATTCTGTTATTAGGGTTATATTAGGCAACTGGCATTATTCATTATTTCTAAATAAAGTGAAATGTGGACCCCCATGCATGAAGATATTTATTACTTATTGATATTTAAAGGTTGTTAAATTAATCTTATTTAAATTACTTTTACTGCCAACCAATGTTACAATAATTTATTATATAATATTACTTGAGGGTTTTCTTTTACTTTAATATAAAAATTGCAAAAGCAATATATTGCCTGTAGATTTTTCCTACAGTTCATTGTAACTGTGACTAATTCATCACAGCTATTTAGACATGCAAAATCTATAATGCTTCACGATGTTGATTTTCTGTTTTTGTTTTCTAAGACGAGAGCTTGATTTGAAAGCATATAATGAAAAATTACATGCATCTCACTGGAAGAAATATTGCTTTAACCACTTGGAGGTGGAAGACCACAAAGAATTGAGTGACTCTGCACATAGGGGAGGTGCACATGAAATCCTGACCACTTAGCTGAACCTGCTTTATGCCCCTGGATAATATGAAGATTAGACCAGTCCCCAGTTATGCAGCTTAATACTGAAATATCATCATGTTTCCTGCTACTGCAAAATCTCTGCTAGGTAGTATAGAATGTCTTCCGAAAGAAAATTCCCACAGGATATTTCAGGATGTATTAATAGTATCTCTACAATATTCTCTTTGTGTGGTTTCCATCTGATTTTTAAATTTTATTTTGTTTTTGCAGTAGAGACTGAGTCTAGGACTACACACATGGCTGTCAGGTGTCTTACGATGGAGCAGAATTCCTATCCCTTTATTTTTCTTTATTAAGTTTCTTGAGGGTCTTCCTGAGATACAGAGGCTGACCTAAAACACACAATTCTCCTACTCCAACCTTCCTAAGTTGTTTTCACTTCTTTCCACCTTTTAGCAGATCTTCTGAGGGCTAAAGAAGAAAGCAAACCAGAGGCACAGAGCAGCTTTGCTTTTATTGGTAGGGATGATTGTATCTGTTCCATTAGCATGGATGATTGAATGCTGCCTTGCCATCATTGTGTTTGATATTCAAACTGATGTTATCATTTTCTTGCTTTGCATGTGGAAAGGGCTGATGAATTATTAGGTACATCAAATCTTTAGCATGTGCAAATTACTCAAATGCAAAACATGTTTATAATATCCATAATTATTCTTCCATTTATATCATTTTGTGAGGCTTCACGTGAAAGTAGAGAGTACATGATGATATCAACTACTACTTAGTTCTTTGGAGTTTTAGTGTTTAAAACTCAGGTACAAAAAAAATAAACCAAGAAATTATGGGAATAAGGAAAAGCATTGCTCTTTGAACTGAAATATCATATAAAAGCTAACTGAGAGGGAGGGAATTTCAAATGCAGGGTAAAGATGTTTTCAGAAAAGAATGCCATGTGTATGAAGTCTGGACATATCATAAGATATGTATGAGATGGGAATAACACCAACTGGGAATTCATTCATTCATTTAGATAATATTCAATTGCAAGATATTGTAGCAACCTATAAAACAGAAACATGAAGGATAAAGACATAAAATTCAAACCCATAAAGATTTGAAATTCTGGTTTTAACAGACTCTGTGAAGGAAAAAAGTGAGAAATTGTTACATCTCAGACAAAAGTAATTTCTTATAAGGATGGTTAAAATCAGGCTGCCAGCTTTTGAGTGGCACTTATTCCTGGGACAAGTGAAAAGAAGCATTCCAGACAGAGATGACAACACAGGAGTGGCTGGTGGGGACATAGATTCTTTCAAACAGCTATACAATAGTGGCTTGTTAGTGTGTAGTTTACACATAGATGCTCTCATAGAAGGTTTTAGAATCCATAGAACTGGTAAGAATCATGATAACTGGGCTACTGGATTTATGTAATTGCAGTTACTCTTTCTGCCTATCTGTGAACATCTTTATAATTCTTCTGGGAAGCCTCCATTATGCATAATTTAGAAAGGATTGATCTAACTACAACTAACTGTGAAACTTGGTTTTCAGTACAGGCTGGCAACAAAACACCTGAACCACATATCAATGCCATTCAGTAAAGAAAACTAGCTTAGTATTTTACTGTTACAAATATGCTGATGTCTGAAGTTATACTTAAAACTATTTTTAGTAAATAAAACTCAGCAATCCAGTCACATTTGCAGTCATAGAATTCATTTGGTATAATGACACTTAAGGGTTGCTTAGCTTCTATTCCATTTTCTGGTGTCCAAATCCCATTATTAAGGTAAGCGAGTGTAGAGAAACAAAAGAAGTCTTTTAAACCATCCGTTTAGCAGCTTCACTTCATTGAATTCTTAATTTCTCATTACAGAATATGAATGAATTTTTAAAAATAGGACCAGGTGCATTATAGTCTTTGAAGATCTTCCTGGACATGAGTTTCTGGGTTCAAAAATTATCCACCATCTTGAACTCACTGTTTAAACACATATCAAATTTCTAAATTAGTTTTAAAAATTTGTTTAAAAGATAAATTAGTTTCTTTTTGACTATTAGATCTTTTTCCATATAATTAACCATCAGGCTTAAACGACTTTCCACTGCAAAACATCAGTAATTATTGTTCCATGTTGTTAAAGCAAAAAATACGAAAACAAAATGTGCCAGGAGAAATTTTTTTAACTTACATAGATTTGCATATATAGTCTCTAAGAATATACCTATCAATTTTCCACATACTATTTTTAATATTGTCAAATATGTCTTGATTTCTAGTAAATAGAATAGCAACTATCTGTCAGATTTCAAAAGAAAACTTATTTTCATTGGACCTTACTTTTAAGCCACATTACTTACAAAAGATTTTAGTTTCTTAATATTTCAGTATAAGCAGCTCACTAACTGCTGATTGTAGTACAAACTCTGTCATTCCCCATTAAACCAGGATTTCTCATTCTTAGAGTTTTGTCACTATCACAGGCATAATTACTGAATAAAATATTAAAATTTCAGTGTCATCTAGCCAAGATACATGTACAACATAAGATGCAGCATATATCTTTGACATACAATTCTCAACCTCTCTAAAAAGTAGGACATGCACTAAAGCAGGACTCAGAAATTCCTGTCAGCACTGTAGACCTACAGTTCAGCATAAATGTAGTTATCCCATCTCCAGCTTGGCCCAAGTATCCTCATGCAAATGGCAGCACTGCTGTCAACAGCAATAATGGCTTCTCTGACAATTCTGTCAAAGAGTATCAGATTGCTTTAGCCAGAACTTTTGTTGCAAAGTTCAAAGAAAGCTAGGAGAAAACCAAAACAATTAGTAGGTTGCTGTAGATGGATAGTTAAAGAGATTTACTGATAAGTAGTGATTACTGCAAAGGTGATACTATACTCCACATTTTGTTTTGTCGTAAAATGAAATCTGTAGAGATTACTCCTCAGTAGAATTTTGTATCCTATCAACTATAAAATTAGACCTTGTCACCTTATGGGACTCTGTCATTTAAATAATAGTCTTTGAATAGTTTGTGGAATGAGAAATTACTGCCCTCAACAAAAACCTCTGACTCAACAGATAAAGATACCCAATGCAAGCTAACTCGCTGGGCACTTGGGGAAAGTCCAGGCCTGTGTGATGCTTTCTATGTGAGCATGCACCCAGCCAGTGTCAAGCTTTCTTTAATTATAAGAATACTTTGCATTTGAAAGGTAAAAACAATTGGTTAATACATCTCACTTTTTAAGCATTTTTAGCTTTGAAAGGGGGTTGATGATTAGATTGCCATGGTTCCCTACATCCTCATGGATTCTCTATGTCCCTTTAATGGAAAAGGGGTACTGGTACTATCTAGCTATCTTTCTAGTACAGTTTCAAGTACAAAGGAAGGACAGTAGGGGTGGTGATTTTAATTATCTATGTAAATTAAACCATGTGCTATAGTCCTGTGATTGAAACTCATTACTTTAACTTTATTGTTTAGTTATGAGTGTAAACCTCAGCTCAATTAAATTATGAACCACATCCTAATGGCTCCACGTAGTCAGTCTTTGAAAGGAGAAGGAAAAGAAAATAATAGGGACAGGGGGAGAGTGAGGTAGGCGTCCTTTATGTTACTATCCCAGATACACCATTATGAGGCACGCACTGTAAGCTGTCATTGTGAAAGAGAAATAGGCCGTAATTACAGACTCTCTCAAATTAAAGTAAAAAGTGTCAGTTGGTGCTTCCTTTTATTTTGTCCACTTTACCAAACAAACTGTAGTTGTGTGATTCTCTCTCTCAAATTTATGTATATGCCTTAGTACCACAATTGCAAGATTTCCCTAATATGTGACATTTCTTTTAATGTTCAGGGAGTCTCATTTTCCATCATAGCTAGTAAAGGTCATTCTTCTTCTCTGTTTTTGCCACCTCGGGAGATTGCTTGTAACTGTCAGATCGTGTAATATCCATTGACTGTATACTAATTGTCCTTAAAGTGTATATATTAAAAATTCTAATTGTGGTGAGAATAATGCTTCATTTCCCCTTGAGTTGCCATCAAATCTGTTTCCTCGCATTGGGAGATTTATTTAGAGATTGTTTTCCTTTACTTGGAGTAATTGAGGACATTCAAAATGTCAAAGTGACAGGATTAGCTTGAAAAATTGCATTCATTCTACAGGTGTACTTTAAGTGCATGTTTTAAGGTAGGTACCTTTAGTTGGCAATTAATTAAAGCATTTACTTTGGGACGATTCTTTCTTGGGATTATATTTCTTATCCCAATTGTGATATTTTGATTTGTAACAATTACACACTTGAGAATATAATAATTTGAAATTTAATGGGTAATTAAAGATATTTGACTTTTCTAGCAGAGGTCATTACTATTAGTGATAACAGTAGTAAGGGGAAACGTACTGAGCACTTGTCATATGCCAGGGGCCATGCTAAGCCTTCTGCAGGCATTACTGTGCATAATATGAAACAATGAGGCTATTAAGTGAAGATGTTCCCATTCTAGATTTGGGGATGTTGAGTAGTCTCACACAGTTTCAATGCTATTGAGTGGCAGGACAAGTATTTGGACCCAGGTTGGTTTGACTTCCATATGCATGTGCTAGAAATAATAAACGGGGAAAACAGTGTATGAGAATCAAACTTGAAGCAAAAACGAGGGTGAGGAATGGTTGATATTTAGCTGCCACTACCTGTCTTCCCACAGGGACTGTATTATTCGTTAAATTTTCAAAAGTAATTCAGTGGGTCATATTGATTTGCTTTTACAGCAGAGCTGAGCAAAATTGGTTCTCAATAAATATGTGTCTTATTTAGTTTAACTGATGTTTATTTTTAAGTGCAAAATGCCCTTCTTTAATTTGAAATACTTGATATATATATATATATATGTGTGTGTGTGTGTGTGTGTGTGTGTGTATATATATATATATATATATATATATGCAACTTCATAACTTCAATTTGAAAAATACTTGTTCTTTCTTGTTTGGTTATGTAGATTCACCTCTTGGAAGCACTTTACCTTGCTCCCATTAATATGTATTTCCTTGAAATAATAGTATATCCACGAGCATCCCTGGGGTGCATTGCATATATCTAGTCAATTTTCAAATTACATCAACATAAGCTAGCTGTCATTAACTATGTGTAAATCTTCCCTTTTTCTCTACAAAAACATCATCACTCTTTAAAGAACACTTTGAATGGGAAAGAAAATCAACATAAGGGAACTCGAATTTGTGCTCCATATCATAAAAGTTCCTCAATAAAATTTTGAGCAAGGGAAGAAAAGATGCTAACATTACTAACATCTTAACTGACTTTAGTTTTGTATTTTGTTTAATCTTCACATTAGATAACAATAGGGACACTCCCAGTATTGTCCAATACATTTGCAATCTTCCTGTGGGTCGGTCATGTGCCTATGATGAAACCATAATTTTTATCATTTCTTGCTTGTGTTGAGATAGATACCAAGGAGGTATGCTGTGGAAAACTATAAAAGGTTTTAGAGAAGGAACTTAGTAGCTCATGTTCAAATATGGATTCAACTATTCTTAGTGTCTACACTTCCTTCTATGGTTTGTTTTATGCCATTTGTCCCACAGTTTGTATATACCTTATGAGTAGAGTACCTTGGTAAAGGATTAACATTCACTCAATGGTAAATTAGGAGAGCCTGATGTCCTTAAGCAATACATAATCTAGTAAACCAATAATAAAGCCTGCACTAATCAACTTTGGTTGCACTAAAGCAACAGAAGTGGTTGCTTTATTTTGAGAAGTCCATGAGGTAAAAATTTTAGTGAGGATGTAAAGCATGAGTCAGGATTTTAGGAGGAAGTGGGATCCACTGGTGCTTAGATGGAGGGGCCAGGAACAGCTTCCCACTGGTATTTCTTCTTTCTCCTTCCTATGACAAAGCCAGTATTCTTCCCAGGCTTATGTTTCTTTTCTACCAATTCCTCCAGCAGATTTGGAATCAGCATGTCATATGGGGATTTAAAATTAATGTAGCAGCCAAGATGACCATTAGCTATGTTTGTAAGCAGAGAGAAATTCATTTCTTATTTGTTGAATCTAAATTTCCCCTTGATGAAGAAAAAAATGGACAAGAATTATGATTGTAAGCTTCTATTCATGGGTCATAACTGTCTTGTGTGCCTGGTAGGCTATGCCTGAGCATTATAGGATGAGCTAGGTAAAACATGAACAATGATCAATTAATTATGCCAAAGGAAAGCAGTAAGGGTACATTGGCTAGCTAGTTTCAACTGCTTGTTTAGTCAGTTCCACTATGGGGATTGTCAAAGTTATTAAATAATGAGGGAAGCCTTCATTTCCATCTTTCCTCATGAGCCATGGGATTGAAGTAGAATTTCTCAGTTGAGGCAGCAGTTCATAGAAGCAATTATGGAAGTTATTGTCAGCCTTTATGGGTACTTTGAATAATGCTTTCAATAAAGAGTGTGATCAGCATTGTGTCAAAAGAGTTCATTTTACATGGACACAACTGGATGCTAAGGGCTATGACAGTGTGTAATAATGTCACATTCTATGGATTATAATCCCCACACTCTGGACTAAACCAGATTCCTTGACTAGTTCAAAACTCATAATAGGTGCAGATCATTTTTTCTAAATAAGCAAAAGCAAAACAGAAGAGAGGCTGTCTTTCATTTCTTCTGATCTTTTTTTTTTTTTTTTTGGCCAATATACTTAGCTTCCTAACTACATCTCTTATGTTCATAACACAGCTGAAATTTGCTACAAAATTATTTTTAAAATATAGTCTATCTATTGCCCTCACGTGGCACAGATGTCAGAATGGAACCCCAGTGAAAGCAATTTAGTTTTTTTTCTGTGTCTGAACTTTTATGGTATCTATTTTTATGAAGTAGTTTTTTTTTTTGTGTGTGTTTTTCCCTCTTTTATAATTTTCAAATGGCTAAGTTGCAGTAGTATATCTTCTGGTGAAGCAAATATGATAAGAGCAATTGTAGGGCAGTTCTGGTTGTCAGTGCCCTTAAATGATAATTGATTAGTACAAGAATAAAGATGTGATAGAGGATTGGATTTTGCAACAAAATAGGACTAGGTGTGACTGTTTGAAGATACGATTTTACTGTGGAAGAGTTGAAACACAAAGGTTTCCCTGAAGTCTCATTTTTCATAGGCATGAGATAAAATCTGTAACTCATTCCACTGAGGTTCTAGCCATTTGTTGGCTTTAATTTAATTTGATAGAAAGCAAAGAATAATGGTTTACTGCGAGTTCTCTTTTGTCTTCCTTAGTATCATGTCACTTATAGGGCCCAAGGACTCAGGGAGGGGTTTTGAAATGGCCTCTTTAAACTATGCCTGTATTTACTTGGACATTAATGTGTGTTTTACTTAGAGATGTTCAGTGGCAGTAAAACACATAATATTATTTTAATAATAGAGTCAGATTCA
The DNA here is from genome assembly GCF_943737965.1 of Phodopus roborovskii. Classification (NCBI taxonomy): domain Eukaryota; kingdom Metazoa; phylum Chordata; class Mammalia; order Rodentia; family Cricetidae; genus Phodopus; species Phodopus roborovskii. The sequence goes on from NW_026126407.1 coordinate 41,811,210, forward strand.
GTAAAAGGAAGGTAAACAGCAAATACATGCTTAAATAACGGTGCTAGAAACACAGATTAGTTTTACAGTAAACATATAATTGCCTTAAGACCCATTTGAATATGCATGTCATCTACAGAGCCTGACTACTTATGTTCCTAAATGTTTGTTCTGGCATGCTATGCTCTGACTTTGGTAGGCATGCCAGTGGCCATGTTAGAGCAAGTGAGTGAGCATGGCAGAATGGACTGGATCAGTTCTCTGTCAGCTCAAATAAAGGGTACTTATTCTTAGCTGGGAAAGTCAGTGATGTCCTCCAATTCCTCCCCAGTCATTCCACAGAGGCTTGCTTGTTTCTCAAAATACCACACCGTAGACATCTAGGAGCCACATCTCTGGGAGGAAAAACAGTTTATCCTTCATTGACATCCTATTATTAGCTGTTCTGTTGATAGCTACAGCTATCACCCTGCTAAGTCCCCACTCTCCTGGGTATCTCTGTGGTTGAATCAGTTCTTTGGTTAAGAAGACAGACAAAATGTTCTTGTGTTCTCTTGGCCACATCTTTAAATGACCAGAGTACCACTAGGCTATAGTGCAGGTAAAATAAGGGAGTGTGTCTCCCTTGAAAACATGGAAGATGAAGTTCTCTCTCAAACTCAGTGGTCACATAACATTGCACAGCACATCAGAACATTTTCAACTAGGCTTCTTCTATTATCCATCCAAATTTTCCCTTGGCTATCGGTGCACATGCTCAAGAGCTTATGCAAACTCCTGAAAGTGGAAAGACATCATCCTTCCCGTCTTCAAAGGAGCCAGCCATATTATAGAGAGAAGACAGGACCTGCCTGCTACCTGGAAGAATTCCCGTGGAAATTCTCCAAGTTTTTTGGGAACTTCAGGAAATGGCTAATTCTGTAAGCCTAACAATGACAATAATTAATAATGAGAACTGGCAAGTGATTATAAGGAATGCTGGTGCAAGGTTTGCAAAGGAATGACAGAAATCTTTGGAAACATACTTAGAGGAAGTGCATAAACCCAAGGACTGACAAGCTGAACACATTGGCATCAAGCCAGAGCAAGGGCAATACCTACAAATAGGACAGCATGTGCTGAGGTAGAAATGTGAACTGTGTCTACAGGATCGTAAGGAAAACACCCTGAGCCAGCAACATCTTAGGTAAATACAAGAATGAGAGTAAAGTCTCCTTGGCTCCTGTCCACATGAAACAGAGTTTCTTTTAAATCTGGTAGATAATGTCATTGGCAGAGTGCATCTAAGCATGAAACTTAAACACAGCTAGATTTCCAGACTATTTGCACATGAGCAGATCTGGAACAGTGACACTGCTTCTGCTGTTCTCAGGGTTTAGGTTGCAGGTAGAATGTACGGAGACCATTGCAACAGAAGGAATAGGAAATAGGTATTATTGGTATCCAAAGAGTATAGGTATATATAAAGTATTGATTTATTCACAGATCTTATATGATTTTTTTAAATCAAGAGGCATAATTTAGGACAAATTTCATAGAATGCCTTTCCATGTAATCTTGCTACTGTTTATTTTCAGAAGTGAGTATCATGCCCTGATTGCCTACTAATTCATGCAAGCAATTATTTATGGAATCATTTTATTGGCCATGGATACAGATACTACACCGTGGGCATACCAAAAAAGTATGTTTTGGGGCCTTGCTCAGGAAAAAAACAAAAAAGAAAGGGCATTAGAAAAAGATAAGTCAATCATAGGCCAATATCTGGTTTCTTCTACAAATACTTAGGACAAATAAAAACAACTACATTTCCACTTTCTTATTAATTACATTCATTTGGCCAAAGGGAATTTTATTCAATTGAAAATTTTGTTCATTTGATGAACTCTTTAGTAATTTTTGTTGTAAAATAGTTAAAGTACTAGCCTCAGGACACATTTTCCTCCAGAATTGTATATTGATAATGATTGAATTGCAAAGCCAAGCATGTATCAAAGTACTGTGTATTTATACTCTTGATGCAAATGAAACCATGTAAAGGGAAGACATCTGAGGCGGTGACTCGGCAGTTAAGGGCACTAACTGATTTTCCAGGGGACCTGGCTTCTCAGCACCCACATGACAGCCATCTGTCACCCTAGTATCTCAGGATTCTATGCCCTCTCCTAGCCTTCACAGGAACCACAGATATAAATGTAGGCAAAACACTCATACACATAAAAGTTAAGAAAAATAAAATAAAATGGTGGCAGAGATTATAATATGATGTGATCCAGTTTTCTATAGAAGGAACTAAATAGTGAATGGAGAAAGACATTGGCAAGAGGGTTCAGTTAATTGAGGAAAGATGGTGAAACACACATTTCAAGAATGCATTTTGTTAGGAGTCATGAGAAGACCTTCAGATAGGAGAGTATTCAGATGTAGATGATATCATACCAGAGAAGGTATCATAGTGTCTTAAAGGCAAGGAGAAGCTTCCCTTTAAAACCCAAAGGAGAGCGTTATTAAAAGAGGTTGAAGTCAGAGAGATAGGCTGCATGGACAGATGGTGGGGGGCAGACCCAGATGGGGGCATTCAGAAAAATCTCTAAAAGGAAAATATCTATATTTTATATCCTTTAAAAAGTGGTGGGAAGCTCTACTAAGTCTATATGATAAGGTAGGAAGATAAACTGCAGAACCCACAGTATAGATGGTTTCTTAACTCTGTCCTAGCAAGACAGCTGCAGACTGATACCGTCCTGCCATGAGATCAGGCCACTTAGAGTGACCAGAGTCCCAAAGGAACAGATCCATAATCTAAAACACAACAAAATTCCTGATTGTTCATAGAAAATGCCAGCTAACTTAAGGGGTAACAGTCTCTACTTCCTGACACAGAAAGAGCTTCAAGATTTGTAGTCTAGATACTTCTTTGAAATGTTATCACACCCCAAAATTCTAGATGAATTTCATTTATGTATCTTCTTAAGACATTTTAGTGAGAAAAGGCAGAGAAGTTGGTATTTTATACATCTCTAGGTAGAACATTAATGAAGGAAATGGATGATAACTCTTTGATTTCTTTGATGCCATGCTCCAAAGCTATCCCCTATCTCTCATTAAATGCTACACCTAGAATCCTGGCTTTGGGAATGGTCTTCACTAAGAACTTAATGTAGCAATTAAGAGGCATTCTTTCTATATTTGCATATATAGAAAGAGTTGACTATCCTTTCAAATGATACCCACCTTCTCCTAAGGCTAATGCTGTATCAAATTGCATTGAAATGCAAAGGCATCTCAATATAATGATTTTCTGCATCCCATTTACTTGTTAATTATTAATGAGTGCTTCCAGAGTTTGTATCCCTGCGATTTTTGTCTTGAAGACTACTTTCAGGGTTTGAGAATCACATTCAAGAGGCCAGTCAGAGCTCTGCATGAGCAGCTTCATTAAAATTCTGTCCTGCACATCATCTGACTCACACTTTATAATCTATGAGAACACCTGTTTCCTTTCTAATGGCCACGAGGCAGCTCAAAACACGGTGGTATTTAGCATTTAATAATGAGCACAAGATATGTATTTTTGACACTTTAAATTTTCTTTAGAAAAGTGCATGGAAAAAAAGTCAAGCTTGAATGAATTATCTAAACTTTTTGCAATTTCATAACAGGATCTCACAAACTTCTTTTAAGCTGTAGATCAGACAGTGCTTTCTCTCCTTGGCAGTGGCCATGATGTGGCTAACTAGGAAAGGACAGACGATGGGGAAATAACTTTAAAATGTCACTGCATAAACTAACAGTGATGCGGAAAGTGTTTTAAGGAGAGTTTGAATTAATACTTTCCCTATTTACATACTAGTCTCACAGACCCATCATTGGACTTCTTACTGCAAACGGAAGCTGAGAAGCCTAATGTCACTGGTAATATCTAGACATGTTTATAATTTAGTGACTTAAGTTAGTGTTGGTCACTGCATATATTTATTTCCTTTAAGTTTGGTCATTTAAACATGTAATTATTAAATGGCCTGCAATATAATTGTATCTATTTGAAATACTTCCAGGAGGAACAGGGAGATAATGGATGGTCTCACAAGGGTGAAAGTCTCTCACTGTATTATGTAAATGAATAAATGTCTCCTAGTGCTTATGAACTGCTGCTATAGTTGTAAGCATTAAGTAGAGGATATACTGCAAGTTGATTATTGTAATACTACAGAGTTATCTCATTGGTGATTGGATTAAGGAAGCTTTCTCTACGTAGGGGTATGAATAATCATTTTCATTTCTGCCCCACTGGGTCATTGACACGTGGAAGTTCTTATCTAGAAACACTGTAAAACATATACAGTAAACAAACATACAGGTTCTAGCTTCGTTTCATTCTTACTGCGTGCTGCCTTACAAAGGCTGTTAGGCTTCAACTGAGCTGCCAGCTGATGTCTGCTATGTCTGTCAAAGTGACAGCTGGGCACATATGGTGGAGGAGATGTAAGGAGAGCTTTTGAGGGTGTCACACATGGCCTCTACAAGTTCATGTCCCTGTCCCTCTATCCTTTGTCCATATCCAAACCCCAAAATGATGACTTTCATATTCTATATAACTCCATATAAAAGCTGGCCTATATTATATCTCTTTTACATAGCTCTATTTTCCAAAACCACAAAACCCATTCTGGGATATCCAGGTACATTATTACAGAGCTCTATCCAGGATTAATAATAAGGATGGGAAGTTCTTTTTATGTGCATGAGAATACTCTCAATTCCTCCTATTACCTCACAAATGAGCCAGAGACCTGTCTATAATATGTCATTAATCATCCACTAACCTTTCAACCCACACAAAAATTCAGACTGAGTAATCAATGCAAGGGAGAAAAGTACATTGACTATCATCAGTGTTAGGATACAATTTTCCTAACATTGAGGACAATGTTCTTTATATATTCATATTGGATAATGATCTTTTATTTTAAAAAGGGTACAAGTCTATTAGAAATATGATTTGTAAATGACCCTCAACAAAAATGTATCTTTCTGAAATACTTTGAAGGAAGCAATATAAATTGTCTCCACAAGGGTCCAAAAGATTAAGCAGAGTCGAGTCCTCCTCTCACATGGGTCCAGTAACGAAGAATTGTGATAGGAAGATGAGAAGTGGATAGTTCTTTGGGTCTTAACAATTACATGAAGAGCAGCTGCCTGGCTAGGATTAGCCTAAACCTTATGACCAATCCTGATGACATTTTGTAAGTTTAATTTGCCCATTTTGTATAGTGAGTATAGAAACACCAAAGTGTTCATTTATACTTTGTTCATTAATTACAGGATTCATGTCTGCCATTATTTCTCCCTCCTCTAACATAGAAACAATAGATTTCAGTATATTTTTTGCCTGTGTGATTGACATACACACATGCATACATGCATACATGCATACATACTCTTCATACAGGTTAGAGTCTCATCTCACACACATGTTCTGCTTTCATAGTACATTTTTCCATTGGGTTTATCGTAGGGCTGTGCACATAAGAGGCTGCTAAATAGCTACAATCTTGTCAATCATGTATAGTCCTTGGTTTTGTTTTGCTCCTAGATCTTCTAATGATACTTGTGTAAAGCAATAGTGACAGCTCGGTTAGAGCTTCTAAGACATTGACTCATTAAATAGACAATATCTTTGCTTGTGCCTAAACCAGGATTCTCTGTGAGCTAGGCTAGGTCCCATTGTGATGAACAGGCATGAAGATTCTTGTACTACATTTTCTCATATAACATCCCACAAAGTAGTCATGAAACAGCAGGATGTGTGATGCTAACATACTGGAACTAGCAGCTCAACAGCTATAATTGTTAAGTTCCTTTCAAAATTAAAGCCTCCATCATGTCTTAACTTCACTGATCTTCGTGTCTAAGTAAGAATGAAATTACCATTTATTAGAAGAAAGGCAATGGAGGCTCAGGAAAATAGAAGCAGTTCAGCCAGATTCCAAGCTAAATCATTATTTTCACTGTAATTGATGATAAAAATGTGTTTTTTTTCCAAATACACATTTGTATGCACCATTAGAATTCATATAGAGGCACTCTAAGACACATGACATCAAATTACTTTTAGTTAATATTAATTTTAACTTTAACATGAAATTTATATATTCTTTAAGTTGTGGTAAATTAGCTATTTTGGATAAATAAAATAGACAATATTTTTGAAACTGAAGTTACTTTTGTAAATGTTGGAAATGAGAGCCTTGACTCACAATTTTGTGAACATAGGCTAAATGGAGCCTAAACATTTAATTGAAGTTAAAATTAGAGTTAATGATACCAGATATTGAATCAACCAATGCCTTAAAATACCTTGCAAGAAACAGTTGGGGAAGTGCACATTTGAGCATTTGAGCATTAGAGTATTTCGGTCTCTATTGCCAGTAAATACCCATGCTAGACTAGGTTGCACTGAAGTATATGCATTAACATGCTTGTGCTGGCAATGATCATATAATATCACACAAAGTAGTTAGGAAACATCAGGGTCTCTACAAGAGGCGGGGAAATAGTTCAGACAGCATATTGTCAACCCAGGTGAATGATGTAATATTTTTAGATGAATGCTGAGTTTCTAGCTAATCTCTTGCTTACATTTGAGAAACAAACTCGTTTTTGCTCCATCACTAAAGAATGGGAAGGATTTCTGTCTTAGATTAATAATACATAGAAATCTACGGAGTCAATTCACTATATGAGAGAAAGATGAAGAAAAAAATAAGTGTCATAGATGCAGTTAATATCTTCTAAAGATGGATTGTTCTAGACACTGAAGATCTTTCCAAAATAGACTTCATGGTTTAACATCCTGGTCTGTGTAATCCTTCAGTGTCTAGAACAATCTGTCTTCATCCTTTTGTTACTTAGTGATATTGCTTTATGGCACTTCTGTATTTCTCTCAATTTGACTTATTAATCCTTTCCCAGTACAAGTTCAAAATCTTGAAATACTGGAATAACTCAGTTTTCTCTTATGCATGTGTAAAACTCAAGTGACTTGATTACCTACAAGTCAGGGCTCACTCTTAAGTAATGAGCCCAGTCTTGGTGTGATGAAGGTAATAGATGGATCATTTAGGCAATGGCATGTTCACATAGACCAGACTATTCTGGAATGATGAATGTTGTGGTTTTTATTGCAGAGGATATTATAGCGGATCATATGCCATGACCTATAGGTCTCAAATAAATTAGCAATATCCAGACTACACATAATTGGAAATAAGGGCTGCCTAGAACTGGCTTTCAAATTTTACAAATGAGTGGATTAAGCCTTGAGCATTGCTGAAATCTTAGATTGGGCAAGGGTGTCACTACTCAAATATTAGAGAAAAGAATAATTTGACTTTTAGCCTCTCTGAATTCTAGAAGATAAATATTTAAATGAGGTCCAAATGTTCTATCAAAACCATATCAATTGATGGTAAAGAAAAGTCTGTGGTATGGATAGAACCATGAGACACAGGTACTCACGAAGTATCACATGCTAGTGTCATACTAGTTTATTCTGAGTCCTGGCTACGAGAGAGAGAGAGAGAGAGAGAGAGAGAGAGAGAGAGAGAGAGAGAGAGAGAGAGTGAGTCATTACTTCCTGAATTAGTTACAGCAATTAGATTCCATGAGTTTTTAAGGAGTCCTAGTGTTCTGGTATTGCCTTAAAGAAAATAGTTCTGTTGTGTTAGAGTGTGAAATATGTGCAGAATAGAGCTCAAATGTGACTTGACCACATGAGGCTTAGAAAGGTGTAAAAGTTTGCTAATATGACAACATATTAGGCAACTCTTCCTATATTGGAGTGTCTGTGATCCCTGTACAAAAATTCACTTTTTTAAATGAAATTTAATTGAAGATCTCTGTGTCTCTCTCTGTGTGTGTATCTGTCTCTGTCTCCTCTGTCTCTCTTCCTCTCTCTCTCTCTTCCATAAAATGAGCACTGATACACAATTTTAATTTATGTTATCCTTTGATGCCTATACCCAATGTTTAATTCACTTTAATTCACAGTTTTTTGCAGCCTAATTATTTAGGTCTTCTCAAGGCCTTTTAATGTTTTTAATAAACAGACAATGAGCATTCTCCAGTATTTCTCTCATCTCCTTCAAAAGTTGCCAGTTGAGCTGTTCTTCCAATTTTCCTTAATATCTGTACTCTTTAGTGCATTAAACATTACTTATATCATAAGAGTTAAATATGAATTGAATTAAATGTTCTGAATAAATTAGTTTGCTTAGAAAGAGTCATATTTATAGATGGACTTAGAGTATTTTCTTTGATGGATTGAGGGCATGTCTACACTGCTTTTGAACAAATATGACATTGACATTCTATTTCATGCATCTTACAAAACACTTTTTTTCAATAATCAAAGAAGTATGGGGGTTTTCAAAGATGGAGAAAGTGAAATAAGTAATGAGACCACAGTGAGACAGTCTCTTTTAATTCTGCTCTAGTTATCGATGACCTTGGGATCCTCATTGGTTTTCTCTTGGTCTACTTGCCTATTTTAAAGTGAAAGCTGTAGAGTATACTACTTTTAGTGGTTTTTTTTCCTTCTTTTTATTTATCTCATTCCTGATAAAAGATTCATTGTTTATGGTATTTATTAAGTTAGCATATAAACTCTAAATTTGAAATAAAATTATAAATCTCTCCAAAATTTCTTGCTTTTCATATTAAGATAGCAGTGTTTCATCAAAATTGTGTTTTGTTTTGGGTTTTTTGTTTGTTTGTTTGTTTTGTCTTGTTTTTCAAATGATTGACTCTGACCATACCTCCATTTAGAAATCACAAGACCTCTGGAAGATTCAAGTTACCATCACTATATCCTACTTTTCCAGTTTTGCCCCAAAACTACATCTCTGGGGGATGGCTCCCTTGTGGGTGCAGAGGTCTTTTTGTATAGGCTGCTGGGAAATTCTTGGCACAAAATGCTAAAATGAATTACAAAATGCTAGGTGGCTTGACACACTCTAGTTTATTCTCCATTCTCTGTCAGGAGTATAAGCTCAGATGTCCCCAGAGAGTGTCTCCCTCTGTAGTATATGGAAGAAGAAAGCCCCTGTGGCTTCTTCCAGGTTCTAAGAACTGTTGGTATGCTTTGGATGGTGGTTAACTCCCTCTACTTCATTTTATTTCCCTTTTTCCATGTACATATTACAATTTCTCTCTGCCTTCCATACAAAAGTACAGGTGACAGTATCAGGGAGCCACCCATGTAGCTCAACATAGGCTTTTCCTTTCTATATCATTACTATTATACCTTTTGACTTTTCACATATATATGAGGACTTTTCACATCTGCTACATAACACTTAGATTCCAGGACCTAGTCCTACTGGCTCATCACTGGTTAGATAACAAGTGAATTAATTTATTTTTCTGTTGCTGTGATAAAACATCCATGATAAATGCAACCTAAGGGAGAAAGGATTTATTTTAATCAAAGTTCCGGATTATAGTCCATCAAGGCAGGAAAAATAAGGCAGCTGGAGCTTGAAGCAGCTGGTCACATGATGTCCATAGACAGAGGAGAACAGTGAAGGCTTGGGTGTTTCTCTGTATATATATTCCAGGATGCCACACAGGGCAAGGAGGCACTCACAGTAGGTGGTTCTTCTCACCTCAACTAAGATAATCAAAATAATCTTCCACGGGGGTACCCAGAGTCCTGTCTCCCAGGTGACTCTAGATTCTGTCAAATGGACTACTAACACTAACACCACAGTAACTAGCTAGTAAGAGGGGCCATGACCTTGCAGTTGACACCCACACAGAGTTGACAGGGTGCTGCACACAGGAGTGAAACTTCCACTCCCTTTGGCCAGATTCTACAGTTTAGAAGGAAAAACTATAAATCTGGATTTTGGCATCTGTATTTTTGTATTCTATCCTGGTATTTGTTGTTGGCTTGTTGAGGAAAATATACATGTGACAAATAGGCAACATTCCCTGCAAGGGCTGCCAGGATGCAATCTCAGAAAAACAGAATAAAATTACCTTTGAGAGAGCACTTTGTATCCATATCCATTAACTCAACAAATATTTCTTCAGTGCCTAATAGAATAATATTTATTTTGGATTGACCAAGGGAGACCTTGCTGCTTTGAGAAAATAGCTCCCAAAATGCATCTGCCATTTCTCATAAGGAGGAAAGAAAGCATTAGGCCAAGGTTACAGTTGACAAGATGTTGCCTGTGACTTTTACAGTCTTCAGTGTGCTTCATGATCATGAAATGAAAATCTAAATTCAAAGCCTTAAATGTGGTCCACAGTTTGGCTAGCTTGGAGATAAAGGTTGCCCTGGGTTGCCTAATATTTCACAATTATTTGTATTCATCTTAGTTCTCCTTGCTATGATTCTTTAGGAGGAAGGAAGGCAATACCAAGCACATTCTCTTGACTCTCTTATCTCTTCAGGAAGCACTTTTGAATTAGGCCACAGTGTTTGAACCTAAGTCTTCATGTTTTATTCACATTTGGCTGTTAAACTGATGAAGGGTACAGTAATTATAGTACATCTTCCCCTATGTATTTTGATAATTAAAGAGGTAAGTTGATATGTAGGGCTCAAAAGAGTGCCTGGAATATTCTTCGTACATAATAATTATTATCCCTGGGTGATTTTTCATCAATATTATCTCTGTTGTTATCAAACCTTGGTGAAATCTGCATTTGATTCCTTTCTTTATAGTAAGACTTCTCAAACTGTAATGTGTGGTTTACATGGTAAACCCATTGAAATAAAATGTGGATTCATAGGTCTGGATGGGACTTTTTCTGTATTTTTAATGAATCTCCAAATGTGGAGGATGCTGACTGTCTGAAGACTTCCCTTGAAGTAGTAGCAGATAGACTGTGAAGCTGATTACTCATGAAGGCTTTCAAAAAATGTCATTGCATACTTTAGCTCCCCCCCCCCACCATCACCACTACTTAAACAAAAATCCTGGATTAGTGGATCCTGAGGCCATTGGTATTTTTGTGACATCTACTCACAAGCATCTAACTGGCAGCTATTCTCGCACTAGGTAAAACTCTTCATGCTCTCACAAATACTGGTTTATACAGCCAGCCATGTCTATGCTATAAATTAAACCCGCACCACACCTGGAAGAAGCAAGCAGCACAAATAATAACATGTGTGAAGTAGTGCCCACAGCTAGTCTTGCAAATATCTTATGGGAAACACAGTGTTTTGGTGTTTTCCAACCTGGTGCTGTTAACAAGAATCATCCCTTGTTTGTGTTTGTTAATCATCTTGATGAGCAGTTTCTGTGTGGATCTTCCCAAACTGTGTTGGCCTGTTTCCAAATGAAGTGCATAAATTACACACTGCCCTCTCCTCAAGCTGCTCACCGCCCTAGACTATCAGGAACGATTTCATCTGAATGCACAAATCTGCATCAGTGGGTTGCTTATAGAGGCTCTTTGTCTGGAATTGGTCTGATGTGACACCACCATGTGTCACAATATTATGACACCACGATGACATATTTTAATGTCAACGAGTAATATTTTGACCAATATCCAAATGTCAGTCTTTTTTTAGGTCAGGTTCTCTATATAGAATGGTGTTTCCTAGGGGAGTTATTTATAGGTCTTAAGCCTCAAAGTATCAACTATTCCAAGAACCAAAGAGGAGCATATGGCTCAACTCCACTGAGACTTGCTATCAGAAAAAAAAAAATTTGTAAGTGTGCCTTACAAAGATTAAGGAAAAGGAGATGCCTGTGATAAGGGAATTTCCACATGGGTTACTTCTCTCTATAAAACACACTACAGAATCACTCGAATCCACAGACCTGAGCCCTGGAGAACCACTTCTAACCTTTCCTCCCCTTCTTTGGCCATTGACAATGATTTCATACCAAGTATCTCTGAACTGACATCTTTTTATATTCTCACACCAGGAAGTCTACTATAGAAATCACTGAAGTTTTGACATTTCTATCTGGCTATAGTCCTCTTTGAGAATGGTGAGAGCAAAAAGGACAGAGATGCTAATATTGAATCAGGCTAAGTTCCCAGAGGTTATTTTCAATTTATATGACTTGGTTGACATTCTTAGAAGAGTATAGCTTGTATTATTATTACTTGTATTAACATCATTATATACAACAAGGTGTACATATTATCTCCTAATTATCAAAGAACACCTTTTGGGAATGATTATATCCTTATGCATATTCAAAAGACAACCTGCTTGCCAATGGTCAAACCACTTAACATAGGGAGAGCAGTCAGCCTGAGGAAGGAATATATCTATGGTCCTAAAAACCATGAGAAAGTATGACCAAACATTGGCATGGTAGTGTTCAGTTCTTTGAACAACATAAGAGATATTAAAAATGGCTGAATAAATAATAAGAAAGATGAGTTTAGAACTGAAATAATTACACAAAATCTGCATACATATAGTCAGTCCAGTTACCACTGTAAAAATAATCTTATTGTCTATTTAAATTTATATATACATATACAAACACAGCTAGAGAAAAGGAAACAGAGTATTCCGAAAGATTGCTAACAGTTGGTTAGTAAGAATACATAGTCCTCTGTTAGTTTTCATATTTCTTAACAAACCTGCATTACTACTTATACAATCAGAAATAGTAATGACAACTATAACTTTGAAAGCACAGCTTTGTTTCTTTTTTTTTGTTTGTTTGTTTGTTTGTCTTATTGGTACTTTGTTACTAATTTTAAGTCAATATTTTTGTTTTTATAGATCTTTTTATAGGGCATTGTATAAATACCAATATATCGTCCCACAAAATTACCTTTCTATATCTTTATTCCTAAAAGGTTACATTTTCTTCTTTCTTCTTTCTGTGTAATTTGATAACTGGCTGCATTTTGCCCTTGGCTACACACAGTGCCATCTTCACTGACATATATTTTCATACTACTTATGTCTAGGGTAACAATCCATTTTACAGGTCTTTTAAGTAGAGAAAAATATTAGTTTTGCTGAAAACTTTAAGTGTAGATTTCTGGGGACTGTATGATATATTGTTATGAAAACCACAATATACCATGTATTCCAGAGCAAGACAATTGTTTGTTCTTATAAATTGCAAGATTTCCAGTATTTGGATATTTAGACATTTGTGATACGCTTTTAGGGCTTTTATTTTGTTCCAGTTTTCCATATGCTAGCTTTCTGTCACTGTGACAAAATGTTAGAGGTAAGCAACTAGAAAAGAAAGGTAGATTTGACTCGTCGTCTAAGAGGTTTCAGTCCATGTCTGCTTGTTTGGCACAATAATAATCAATTGGCAGCAAGACAAACTATCACAACTGGGGTGACAACAGGGCTGTAGTAGAGCAGAACCTCATGATGGAAAGTAAGCAAAGGAGAGGAAGGAAATGGAGTCCCCAGTATATTCGTGAAGGGCATTCAACCAGGGACCTAAACTCTCTTCCACTAAACCCCATCTCTTACAGGTTTGATTACCTAGCCAAAAGCATCATAGGCTCCTAATGAGTTTTTAGCTCATGGGACTCTGAGGGACATTCAAGATGGAAACCATAGCATTCTTGTCCTTCATGCTTTGCATCTTCTAAATTTAGTTTCTATCCATGATTAATACTTCTGCCTGATTTGCTCTTCACCTTTACTATGCGGTAAACTATTGTTCCTATTTCTAATGCAAGTGAATAATGTTCGTTGTCTCATTGAATTTTCTTAGTTTGGGGTAAAATAATAGCTTTCATCTATAATCCCATAATACTCTCCATACTTAATGCTGCATAGGACTGGTAGATTCAGAACTCTGTGACAGTAGAGGCTATATGCCATTGAATTTAAACCCAAACACAGAGTAGGTATCCAATGATTATGAGTGAAGTTTTAATCAAATGATGTCTCTCCAGGGACCCTTCCTCTGAATAGAAGAAGGCATATAAAATTTATCTCCAGTATTTAGGGGGTAGGGTGGAGTCAGGTTTATCTTCTATTCTACACAAACATCTGGGTATAGCAAGGCACTGTATACCTTCTCTGAAGCATCTGGATAAATTTTATCTTTTTAGGGGTGCTGGAGGAGGCATAAAAAGTGGGAGCTCAAGTTCATTAAATGCCTTTTAATAAAGTCTTACAAGATATCCAGCATTTTGCTTTGATCACTGTATAAAGTCATCCATCTGACAACTTTTATATTGCCTCTGTTTTAAAGATAAATTTCAGTAATTAAAGTGTCCAGTGAAAGCTTGACAATTTGGAGGACTGTGAATTAGGGAACAATCCTGAGTGATACAGTATGACAGCTGTGTTGTAATAGGAAATGTATTCATCTTAGATAAGAAAGGCCATCTCCTCCCAGTGCCCTGGCTCATGTTGAAGTCAAAATGGACTGCAAAATCTCATGAACTGGGGATGAACTCTATTTGACTGAATAGTCTACATTTTGCTACCAGGTGAAAGAGAGTATTGGGAATCAAATATGATGTCAAGAATAAAGCATGGAGCCATACTCTAATCCTGCTTCTTTTCTTGGCTCATTGTGTCAGTGTAGCAACATTTTTCTTTCATTTTCTTTTCTTTTCTTTTTTTTTTTTTTTACTCTAGGCTTGGGTAATTTCTTCATTAAACTTGAGGTATAATAGTCACTGCTTTAGAAGCTTGTTATTTTCATTAAATAATATCATTAAATGTGTGTAGCAGTCTTACCATTTTATCTGTTATATACTGAGTTAGTTGGGGCTTAGGACCCTGTTTGTGCATCTTTGGACATGGACAAAATTATTTGCAATTCCCATATTTCATTCTCAGAACACACCACTCACCATACAGTACTTATTGTGCAAAATATAATAGACCCCATATTTATAGTGGATTACTGACATTATCTGTAGGTCAGTGTCAGATGAAATCATGGAATATTGCTAAAGCTCACCACACACTTGCCTCTCCTGACTGTGAGGGCACTCTAGCTAACATTGACCATCCTTTGTAACTGAGAACTGAATTGTGTTAATGATTTTTTAAATTCTACATTATATATTCCTGTATTATTTTCTAAAACTTTTATTTGTTTAAATTTAGCTATTTAATCAGAGAATGATAATACATTTTAAAAAGGAAAATCATAAATATATATACATATATATACAGATAACATTTTAAATATTGAGCAAGATGCCTTTATACATTTAGTATATATGTATATATATATTATATTTACATATATATGTTATACCAAAAGAGATATATATTTACACATACATGTGTATATAAATGTAACAATTAAAATGAGGACTTAATTTGAGAAATCCAAGGGGTGCATGGGATGGCTGGAGGGGGAAATGAAGTGATTATTTTAAAATTTCAAAAAATAAAAATTTATTATAAAAGATTCCTCTAATAATCCCCTGTAGAAATGTATCTAATGATGACAATGACCATCAGGCCATATTGTTCTCCTCTCACTTGGAACCTCTTCTTCCTTTATATTATACTATGATTATAGGTCTTTGTCACTGATTTAATAAAGATATATCTTTCAATTCTTTAAGTTGGAGCCTTAGGTTGAGACAATGCCAATAAGCCAGCACACATTTCTTGGTCAGTGGCATATCCATTGTCTGGTAAGTCAGTCTCCTTTGCTGGATTTCACACAGACATGTGAGGAGAAGGAGGCACAATGTCTAGGAGTTCCTTGAGGATCCTCACATCATAAGTCATATTGCTGTCAAAAGAACTGAGTCCCTGGCCTTCTTCATTTAGCATCATTTCTTCTATTCTGCTACTTAGTATGTTCGCTTTCTAAATGTAAAAGGATACCCTTATCTTCTAGAGATATCCAGATTGTGCCTTATATAGAATCAATGCAAGAGGCAGAGCTGAGGTGAAGGGTGATTTGACCATGAGAGTCTAGGTATCTTAAAAACAGTACATTTATGTGTACTCATTAGTTAAGTGATTGGTTTCTGCTGGTTAGTATAGAAACAGATGAGTAACCTATAAAGGAAGGCAAAGAAATGTTCTCAGTGGGTTTTTAAATTGTAGGGCTGGGGAGCTTAGCCAGGGGCTAAGAGTACTTGTTGCACAAGGTTGAGTACCCCAAGTTGCAAACTTCAGTAACAGCATAGAAAGTTGGGCATAGTTGAAAATACCTATGATCCCAGTGCTATCCAGGAATGGAGAACATTGGATTCTGGAGCTCGCTGATGTAAGTTTAGCCAAAAGACACAAAGACAGTGAGCTCCAGTTATTGTGAGTGACCTATCTTGAGGTAAGGTAGAGAATGCTAATTATCCTCCTTTGGCCTTTGCATCCACACCCATGGTCCTGTGTACCTACAAACAAAAGTATATACAAGGTATGTACCAAACCAATGTATATGCCTGTGTGTGTACATGTTTGCACTGTTACACACACACACACACACCAAAAGTTCCCCAAATTCTGTATTTCTCTTCATTCTTTCAACTTGAGTGTGCCTCTTGTGCTGGTAGTAAAAGGCTAACAAAGGCTTCAGTATGCAATGACAGTGCCCAGACCTTGTAGATTCTCTAAGGACCACAAGCAGAAGTGAAAGAGTAAAGAGAACAAAAGCATAGTTAACTTCTTCAAAACCAAGCAAATTATACTATGGCTGTCTTAGTTTGTTTCCTATTGCTGTGAAGAGACACCATGACCATGGCAACTCTTGTAAATTAAACTATTTCATTGAGGGTGACTTACAATTTAGAGGTTTAGTCCATTGTCATCATGGCAGGAAGTATGGCAGCATGCAGGCAGACATGATGTTGGAGAAGTAGCTTGAGTACTGTACAACTGACTCATCAGGTAGCAGAAAGAAAGAGAGACACTGGGCCCCAACTGAGTTTTTGAAATCTCAAAGCCCGCCACCAATGACATACTTCTTCCAACAAGGCCACACCTACTGTAAGAAAGCAACATATCTTAATCCTTTCAAATAATGCCAGTTCCTGTGAGCCTATGGAGTATGTTTTCATTCAGACCACTCCAATGGTATTGTCAAAAGTTTGATTTATTCACATTATTAAAAAAGTGAGGGGGCAGGTTGGAATGCAAAATGAAATTTAAAAGAATAAATAAATCATGAAAACGAAAAAAAAACTTCAATGTCTCTTGATCATTTCCATGACAAAACTCTCCTCAGTGAGTAATGCAGAATGTGTGCCAAACAAGACCGTTCAGTTTGATGGCTAGCCGCCATGCTCTAGTCCACAAGGAGTTACACAGAGCAACTCAAAATATGGGACCATTCTGGAGAATTCTACTTTTGCACAATGAATGTCATTTGACTGTTTCATGTCCAAAGCAAACTAGAATTTTCTTTTAAAAGCCAGTTGGTCATACAGATAATTGGGAAGGCTGCTATTTTAGATTTATTTTTTAATATAAGAAATAAAGACCCCCTGGGAAGGGCTACTCAAGAAGTTGGCTGCGAATAAGACAACCTTTTCTTAGTTCTAACTTTTTTTTTCCACTGTCTTTTAATCATCAAGGACCTCTGTATGGTAGGTAGTCCTTCTTTTTGGCACAGAGTGGATTTGCTCGTGAAATGGCAGTTATCAGCAGAAAGCCTTGATTAAAGCATTCAGTCTCATCACATCGATCCCTTACTGTCAAAATTGACTTCTGATCCTTGAAGGAGGTCCCTCCACACATCCTGCGAGCTCACAGCAATCCTTTGCCTCCCAAGAGTCCCCATTCACATGTGGTCCCGAGCAACACAGCAGCACTGTTTACAAAATTGACAAATTCATAGCCCCGTCTCTGGCTTCCTTTTCACTTGGAAGCGGGGCTTCTCTTCCAGCAAGCCGACTTAGATGTCTGTTTACTGTTCCCTTCGAATGTGGGCGCTGCTGGTGATGCACGTCGCAAATGGAAGTAATATCATTTGAAGTGGTCCCGCTAGAAGCCCACGAGCAATCTAACTGCATTAACTCCTCCGTCGGAGTGGAGGAAACTGAAGAGGGTACACAGCTCGACTGAGCTGGAGAGAGGGAAACAGCAATATACAAGTCCATGACTGTGCGCAGCACAGGCGCCTAAAGAGGTTTCAGTTAGTGCCTTCCAATAAATGACACCAGGGTATCACAGGACATCTAATATTCTGTTTACAAATCTTGTTAAACATTCGAAGTGGCTGACACAGTTGCTTCCTATATTTCTAAGGGATATATATATATATATATATATATATATATATATATATTTATATTTTCCTTCTCAGAGAGTTTTGGATGGCTATTACTTTATATACAAGAAAATACATATGGGCTTCACTTATAGCTTGCCTGGCATGTGTGAGGCTGCTGGTTACATTACCAGCACTGCAGAAATACACACACACACACACACACACACACACACACACACACACCTCTTCATGATCACACAAATCCCCGGGCAAGACTATAGTCTTACTTGAATTGTTTCTATAAGCCACAGTCTCTAATGTCTTTTATGAATATATGATTAATTTATTTAATTGCTTTTCCTTTTATGTTATTCCCTCCGCTTTATTAAAGTATAATTAACAAATAAAATCAGATGTATTTACAGTACACAATATGCTATTTCAAGATGTGTGAATACTGTGAAATGGCTCAAATCAAACTAACTGGCATATGAATATGTGTGTATGTGTTAGATTTACTCAACAACATTAAAGTATATAATATAGACTACACTCACTGTTATGTACAGTAGATTTTCAGAACTTATCAGTTTTAACTGAGATGTTGCACTGTTTGAAGAGCCTTTTTCCATTTCCACTCCAACTCACCTTACCAGCCTTAGCCATCTTCCTTCTTTTCTTTGCTCATGTGAGTTTAGCTTTTTAGATTGCACATGAAAGTGGGATTCTTATTTGTAAGTAAATGAAGTTTCCACATCACTGGATTTGTTTTCAGTTTCTTATAGTTAATAATAGTGAGTTACCTTGTGATATCCATTAGAATTCAAGTTTCTCTTTGTACTTAAACACCAGTATTCCTTACTACATGGTACACAAGTTGCCTTACACTGTAAGTTATATATTATGTTAGATTCTGAATAGTGGAAACACAGTGCCTCTCAATATTATTTGATGCACATGTGAACTTACAGAGATACTGGTAGAATAAAAAAGTCCTGCACAGGTTCAAGACAGATGATGTCCCAACACTGAGAGTGACATGTGAACACAGGGTCCCATCCCTAACAAGGAAGCTGTTTGCAATTTATAAATGTTGGCAAAATCAGTTTTCTCCACTGGAGTGTCATTGGGTATATTAAGAGCATCTTTACTTTGAATTTTCTTCATACACAGTCACTAAACTGCCTAGAGTGATCCATGTGGTCCCATAATATCTTGTAGCCAAGGTAGGGGTTAATATTTTCCCACTTTTCTGAATATTTAAAATGTTAAGTGACTCAGCCAGGAGTGTAGGGCCATGAAAGTTGTTCCTTGTCATATTAAGGTATCTAAACTTATATTAGACATACATATATGATACATTTATACATTTGTACAAAATCTCCTGTAACCTAGTAGATAATCTAGATGATGTGATAAAAGCATACATGGAGCTGTGCATCTTGATTTCAAAACTATTCAGTAGGAAATTGTATATCCAATAAAAACAAATGTATTGCAACAACATTCAAGATGGACTCTGAGATCTTCCTCTAAACCTAAAATTTAGCAACTTCAGATGAGAATTGGGAAACATGTATTATAAAATAGTAAGCTGTGGGCAAAACCTTGAAAGATCTTACCTGCTGAACATGAAAGTAGATGATTCTAGCAGCAAAGACCAGTAGGTACAAAAATGGAGATATGTGAAGCTATTGCTTAAATGAAAGGGTCTAGTATTAGCAAAAGTGGTAGGTTGAAATCAGGAAATTGACAGCTTTAAAAACAGTACACCTAGCACAATGATCATTGCTGAATTTGGAGGGATAAAGTAGTGTTAAGAAGATGTCATTTACAGGCTTGTGGTCCATTCATAGAGCAGATGCTTCAGATGCTAGGTAGAGAGAAACTGGACAGGTAGGGATTCTTGGACAGCACAGGTAGAATAGAAGACAAGGAAATGGAAAGGAAGAGCTCCACATTGGTGGAGCACTGAGAAAATTTGACAGTATAGCATTGAAGTCAAAGTGGGTTTTGCTACTGATGTCATTAGGTTGGTTTTGGCTTGTTTTTTGAAACACAGCCTCATGTAACCCACTCTTGTTTCAAACTCACTGTATATTTGAATCTGGCACTAAGCACTTACCTCCAACTCTGGAATTACAAGTGTGTACCACCACATACCACTTTTAACATTGTACTTAGCAAATTTTCAAACTTCTTCTGTCACTGATGGTCTCAGACAAGGCTGCAAGAAGCTGACCTTGCAGACTCAACATGTATGTCTATAAAACATATATGGAGGATGACTGAGTGGTCAGGCAATGATTAACAGCTATGAAACTAAAGGTGGCACTCTCCCATTGCTGTCAAAATGTTTAAAAAAAATAGTACTGGTTATTTGCCAAGTGTCAAATGAGAATAGCAGAGATGTCTCAAATCAATAAGTTCCCAGGGATTAAGGATACTCTTTGGGAAACTGTGGAGTAGTGCTTGGCTGAATAGAGTGAACAAAATAAGAGAGGCATTCCATAGGAGAGTGCCAGGGTGAGCCAGGTGTAGGAACACGAAAACTACTCTTTTTGTGTTTCAAAGAACCTGAAAACCACTTTAAAGAAATGCACGAAAATGAAACTTCAAAGGGAGATAGGAGCTGGGTTAGGGATGCCATTGAGTTTGTAGATTTAACAACTAAAATGTACAAAGCCCAGCTACATTTGATTTTTATATAAAGATCAGGTATTTTTTTCTTCTGTTTCTTTTCAGTCTAAGTATGTCCCCCCAAAATTATTGATTGTTTATCTGAAATTTTAACTTGCCTTGTTTTCAGGAATGACTATATTGTGTGTCAGAAGAAACCCAAACTTAATTAATGTTTAGTGAGAAACATGTGAGGTGGTTTTGAACAACATGATGCAATCATTTCTGCATGACTGCTTTGGTATACAGAATAGAAGATGTCTCAAATAAGGATCAGTGTGCTGGTATATGGTTAACTCCAGTTAACTAAGGACATTTCCACATCCTTCCTATTCAGTTACATTTGTTTCTCTAAGGATTTGTTACCCTTTAGTCCCTGTACCTAATATCATCTGTTCTTAATGTAGAAAACTTGAAGGCCAAAACCAGACCCTTTAATCTTGCATTTGTCTATGATGTTAGGTTAATTTTTTTCCTCTTAATGTGATTCCTTCTTTAACAAGAAGCAGTATATTGTACATTCAACCATTTTGGGTTAAATGAAATTGCCCTTTCCCAAGTAAACTATCTTGCTTTTGTTTACAAGGCTGTATATGAGAAACTCCAAGCTCAGTCTACTTTCCAGCCCCCTTCTCTGGTTGTATCTATGAACATGGTTCCAGTAAGAACAACCAGATCAACCACTTAAAGTGTTGAGCATTAGGAGCTGGGGACATTGGATCATTTGATATTCAAACCACATGGTGACTCAGATAGGGTCAGTGAACCTTGACTCCTCTTCTGTATCTCAACAAAAAAGTTACAAGAATGTCATAATCTTGGAAAAATTGAGAGCTGAGAAAAATATAAGTCTAACAAAATGGTAGTATGGGTTAAAGGAAACTCAAACACTGCATGAAAAGCAAAAGATGAGGGTGAGAAAAGAGTGCCAAAGAGGAAGGACAGAACCTATGGATGCTCACTTATAACCAAGTTTAAGCCATGTTTGGTTTAGATGAATCCTTTGTAAAATTCCTATTAGTACTTAGTTGCATAAAGTGGTTTTTAGATATGGATCTTCTTGGGAGTGACTGAGTCATCTAGGCTGAGTCCCCATCCATGGTTGAGTGCCTTTCAAAAGAACTTGCTTAGATCCTTCTGTCCTTCTGTCTTGCAGATACCCAGTGATTATGTGCTCCAATGGATATAGCAATGGCACCATGTTAGAAATAGGGAATAAGATCTTCATCACTCATAAAATGTGCCAGCCCATTGATGTTGAACTTTTTACCTCTAGAACAAGACTATGACTTCCTATCACTGCAGATACAAGCATAAGCCTTTTCTAGCTACTTAGTACTCTCCCATCTTCCCATGCATGTTGCGGAGAATAAAGTTGTGGCTTCTTCTGGGAGGAAAGGGGCTCTGATCATTATCTTGGAATGTAGCAGGATGGAAACTGTAAATGTCATGAAGGCTTCAATGAAGGATCAGATATCGAGGACATTAGGTTGTTCCCATTGTAACATAACTCTTCAGTACATTTCTTGCCCATAAAAAGGAAAGACTACAAATCCATAATATTTGACTGACCAGTAAAAAAAAAAAAAAGCAAGTAGGCAGTTAGCTTCCACTTGAAGAAATGAAGGAATCTTTTCAAATGTTTCAGAATATGGGACAGTACAGGGTCCTGGGAAACTTGCAATTAGGAGGTATAAATTATAGTCCTAACCTGTCACTTCATATCTTGCAACATTGACAAAATGGGACAATTGGGTCTGACCTACCCAGTGACAGAGACTTTTTTTTTTTTTTTTTTTTTTTGCAAATTGCTTCTAGTTGAGTATCTATAAATCTCTGGTGATAATTTAAGAGCCAAAGCCCTTGGATTGATGAAAACAAAATTTGAAATCATATCTATAGTTGAGAAGGTGATTTCAAATAATTGAGACACATTTAGCTTCCCTATTTGAAATTAGATTCAGAATTCAGCTGAAGTTACAAGTCTCATCAAATACTTTGAACCTGATACCATTTAAATAATCTCATCTGAGCAAAGCGGAGAACATGGTTCATTTCCCAAGTTTAGCCAGGCAGCCTTCTGGATTGACTGGTGATGTCTTGATTGAGTATGATTCCCCTTGACTCATTTCTCTGTTGTTGGTAATTAAAAGCTGTCTGGTTTTATTCTCATTTAACGATAAGTGAAACGGTAATGTCTGCCAGACTATTCCCATTCGCTTGGTGTCTACAACAGTTGAGAGCTTTGGGATCACCATGGATTTCAAGCTGAGCATCCTGGCAGTCCCAACACAGATAGTGCACAGGCGTTTTGCACAGGGGAGCTGACCATCAACCTCAAAGCCAATTGGAAAACAATCCCCAGTGCAAACGGATAAATTGGCATCGATGACCTTATCCTCTCTTTCTACCTTTGAAAAACAGAAAGTTGTATTTGTGGATAGAGTAGGCTGTCTATCAATTGCAGTTTCCATCGGTCTCTGGGACTAAGAAACGTGCCTCACTTTTTGTATTAGAAGAGAAATCGTACTAATGCAGGAGAGAAAATGAGAGTTCGGCTCTGACTCTGTTCATCTTAGCACCATTCTTTTCCCTAGATTTTGGAGCTTTCCTTCCATTATAATGTTAATAATCTCGATCAGCGTTATTATAATCACAAAATGTCAGCCTAAGAGAATGATAATCTCATCGTCATTATGTTCCAATGTCACCTTTGTCAACTTGAGCCTAGCTATCATTGCAAATTACTGTATCAATGCTGTAATTAGATATAATTTGTGATATGACCAGCATTCACAGGTGAGTCGCTTTTTAAAAAATCTCACACCGACTGAAATAGTTTATTATTATAGGTCTACTCTTTTGAGAACCAGGAATGTTTAATGTGGACTTTTCACTTGAACAATATTCCAAATCAAAATGTTACATTTTAAGAATACAGTATGACTTAATATTTATGACTTGAATATTATAGCTTGCATGTGAGACATAGGCACTGAAATCTGTCTAGTTCTCTGCATGTTTTTACCTTGGTTTTTTTTTTTGAAGAGTGACAGATAGAGGTATTTTTAGGATTGTCCTCACGCACACAATTAATGAAACTCCAGTGTCCTTCTTTTACACATTTCTCATTGTTATTGATCAATCTGTAATGATTTCTGCTTTTCCACAGCACAGAAGCACAGGTTTAAAATATTTTCCATTCTGTTGAGTTTTCTTTTAAACCAAAGTAAGATTTGAAGTATATGAAAGGAGGGTGGCAGTGGTTTGGAAGTGGTTTTATGGGAAGATGCCTAAGTTGAAAAAATAATAAGTAGGACTGGATGATCAAGCATAAAAGTGAATCGTGAAACATGACATCTCTTTAACATTGAGGGGAAAAAAAGTTTTCCTCCATTGAGTGCTTTCTTCCATATGCAAAATATTGACACATCCCTATTATATTGAACAAAAGCCTTCATTCAGTGAGATAATTTTATAGAGCGGCTGGTGTCATGTGATCTTATTAATATTTATGAAATATGATAATAATATGGAAAAGGGGGAACTGGAATATAGCCCTATCTTTCTAGGCCCTATTCATTTCTGCTTCAAAATGTTTTTTTTTTCATTTCACACATCAGACGCTAATTAGCAAATATCTAATTAGTGTTAGAAGATTAATCGCTCATGGGAGTTGTTGAGGCTTTGAGCTTCCATGCATGCAAAAGCATTGCCACTTCCGGTGTGTTTGTTAAGGTACAGTAACTTTAAGTGATACAACTTTTATTTTTCTTTGAAAAAAAAACTTTAAATGATGGCAATGGAGGAAATTTGGTCTGAAGAACAAAAGGCATCCAGGAATGCACACTTGAAAAGATGAATATGACACTGTGGAAAGGCACCTGCTCAGGCAAGTCACCAGATGCCAGACAAGACATTGTGGGAGATGCTCCCATGATTGTTTGCTTATAAAGTTTAGTTTGTGATCTCCAGACATATTGGGAACTAACAAGAATGCTTCCAAAGTCAACACTTCCAGGGTGTGTTTTTATTTGGTCAAGTGTGTTATTATATAGCTAGAGATTACAAACCTATTATTTTTTCATTCTTAAATAGTCAGATAATGAAAATGACGCATAAAAATTTAATTAAATTTGGATTTTATTGTCCAAAAAAAGTAGGTTTTATTTGCATACAGCTGTACTCACTTGTTTATAAACTTTGTAAGGCTGCATTTGTGATCCAAGAGCAGAGCTAAGTGAAGCTCACAAAAACCTATGTCCCTCATTGCCTACAAGGGTCCTTTATGGGAAAGATGTACCAATTTCTGAAAGAAAATGAATTATCTTCATATGGCAGAGTAGCTGTAACAGTCAAGTGGACTGGTATCAGTTCCTTAATTTGTTGTTTGTGTGACTCTGGGGAGATGATTTGACATTTCTGAACTCCCATTATTATAGAAAAAGTGTGAATATGTGTGTGTGTGTGTGTGTGTGTGTGTTGTATGTGCGCACACACACATACATGTATGTATTGGGTTATTTATAATGAGTCAGATTACTTGCAGAAAGTCTGTCACCTGATGCCTGACTCATAGTAATCAAAGAATGTTGCTGGTCTTAATTCTTGTTAAGATTCAAAACAAAGACAGCTGTTTTGGGTAATTGCCCTAGTCCCACTCCTCCCAGAGTGAAGGAGTGGTTGGTTCTGAACTGGAAAGAGTAATAATTTTCACACACTTCATGAATTAGATGGACAACGAGATCAAGGATTTTAAACTAAAATCATCTCAATGAAGGTTTTTTTTTTCCTTCCAGTGTCATACTTCATCTCCATCTTGTCCCCAAATGCCCTAAAGCATCACTTCTCTCTAATAAAATGAAAAGGAAGTAAGTAGTCATGAAAAATTATTGCTACTGAAAATTCCAAAAATGTTATTCTTCCTTTCCCTTGTAAAAATCTCTGTTATACCAAATCCCTATTTACATTTCATGGCTGTCAGAGCTATCATTAAGTATACACATACTAAATTTGTTGACTATATCCTGTGGAGCCAATGGTGGGCAACTCATTAAGTCCCACAGGGAGCTTATTCCTTATAAGTTAAAAAACAATTAGAGGGTGAGGTATTCTGGGAGAAAAAAAGTTGTAATGAATTGTAAACTTCAAAAATTCTTCTCTAAGCTAAAATAAATTGTTTCAGAGAGGCAGAAATTTTTATCAAAACCTACAAACATCTTGTATACACACAAACACACACAGACACACATAAACACACACACACACACAGAGACAGAGAGAGAGAGAGACAGAGAGAACATTAAACCTCAATGATATAAATAGTAGACTTGATTCATAGAATTCAGTATATCTGCATTGAAATTTGGTCATACTTCAAAATGCTTTAATGGTTCTTGGGAAACAATGCTGCAAAGTATTAAAGAGATTGAAAATAAGACTATAATAGAAGACCTAATGTCTCCCATTTCATTCCCCTGATTGCTGCAAGCAGAATTAATATATTTGTTCTCTAAACAATGAGCATTAGAAAAATATTTTAAAATCCTATTGATTTTACATGCCTGAAACATAAGTTAGGAGTAATGGCGTCATGGTCACAGGAGTGTGTGATCACATACCCTCAACTATAAGTAGCAGTTGTCTTGGGGGATGTTAATAAGGAGAACAGGAAAGCTGGTGTCCTGGAATGTATGCTAATCACTGGCCACTCCATGTACTCAGTATGCCCACGCGTCCTGGAACCAAGCATCCTGGAACTAACCAAGGACGTAGGCAAGTTGTATTTAGGGAAGCTGTGGGTGGGGACTGACCTCGAAGCAGATGGAAAGGCAAGCTGCCAATCCATGAAGTAAGCCAGCATTCTTTGAGCTCTCTCACCAGGGCATGAGAGTTCCCACCATGTTGGGGAAAAAGTCCCATGATAAAGAAATGAGAAGCTGATTGTAACTACAGATTAAGGAAGCTAATCCCAGAAAATATGCTGTGTCTCAAAGAGATGCTGCTGCTGCTCAGGTAGAGGATGTTAATACACCTATTTCAGAACATCTCTGCATTGGAGCACAGAGAGGTAGACATGTGATCTCCCCTGGAATTTATTGTGAGAACTTCACTTGGTGCCTTTAATCTGTAGAATCAGCAAGAACAGGGGTGTTAGCACAGAAAATAAAGTCAGTTATCTGACCACCTCCCCACTGCTTCTGCCTGACTTTATATGATACTATGCTTTCCAAGTGATCCTTAGACATATGAAAGTTTGAGAAAGATATATTTGGGTCATTGCCAAATGAGAAAATAGATTGATTATGCTGTAATGTTTCTAAAAGGCATGAAAGCCTGTCTGATAAAACCATGGCTGTTGCCACCACCACTCCCAAATAAGAACTTCATTTTTGCCCGCTATACTTGTTTGTATCAATTGACTAATTGACAGAGTTCAGAAAGACCCAAAGGAATAGCCTCAGGGCACACACACTCACGCTTAACCACATTCATTAGGGTTAGCCCTTTGGCATGCTGGTGAGAGTCTCTTGATAAGGTTACATGAAGAAGGAAGGCCCATGCTAAATACTGTCCACACTCTTCCTATTGTTGTGGGTCCTGGACTGGATTAAAGGAGAAAGGAAACAGAGCAAAAGCATCCATTGCTCTCTTTTTCCTGACCAGGAATTCTTTTGCTTCATGTTTCATGCTTCTGTTATCTTGAGTTCCCCGCCATGATAGACTATTTTCAAGCTGTACGCCACAGGAAACCCTTCCTTTTCATTTGTTTTCTCTCTTTTTCCTTTTCAGTAGATAGTGTTTTTCCCTCTTATTCATACTGTATTTTCCTTACATAATGCATTACACTTTTCCCTCCTTTTATTCCTCCCACTTTATTCCTACTTCCCCTCCCACCAGATGCTTACTGTATCTCATTAGAAAACAAGCATGCTTCTAAGGGACAATATTAAAATATAATAGGATAAAAGAAAAACTAATCCATTGGAATGGGATAAAGCAAACAAAAGGAAAAGAGTCCAAGAGAAAGCACAAAAATAAGAAAGCCACTGGTTTGCACACTCAGTAAATTTTTACACCATAAATTGGATGCCATACTATATATGCAGAGAACATGGTGCAGACATGGTGTGTGGCTATGGATCTGCTGTAGGAAGATGCTTTTCTGATAATGACTGATGAAGGCACTGATCTATGAGTATAACAGGATATCAAATGGGGGTCATTTTACTGCTATGGGTTTCTGTTTGTTTTTGTTTTGTTTTATTGGTTTGGGAGGATTTTTTTGGTTTTGGTCTTTTGGTTGTTTTGTTTGATTTTGTTTTGAAACCATAGCATTTGGTTTTTCCCTTAGATCCCTGGACTATCTAGTTCTTGGTCAAACAAGCAATGTCTAGTATGGATTTCCCCTCATGGGATGGGTCTTAATTCAAATAAGATATTGGTTGGTTTCTTCTATGGGCTTTTTTACCCATTGTCCTAGAATATCTTTCAGGTAGGATAGCACTGTAGATCAAAGGGTTTGTGGCTGGGTTGATATTTACAATTCTTTTTTGGTGACTTGCAGAGTACCTTCCTGTCCCAATACAATGTAGGAGTTAAGGTTCTATATGGGTAACAGCTTGGATTCTCCATGATGAAGAAGTTGTGTAGATATTATCTTCAGCAATGGTGCCTTGCCAGTTTGTAGAGAGCACACCATCTGGCTTCTTTAGAGATCCCCATTGGACCCCTTTGGGTAACAACTCAATTATATGTAAGAAAGTCCCAGCACTAGAAACTCCATTTTGTGACAAAAGATGGCAAGTTAGGGATCTGTCTCCTTAATTACTTGGCGACTTCATTTAAATGGCCTTCATATATTTTAGGAATCTTCTACTGAAATAGATTTCAGTGTCACCCCTCCTTGATTTCAGCAGTTTTCCCTGTATTTCTTTCCTTGTCCCCCTCTTTTCTCCCCTTCCCCACTTGAAGCACCTGGTTGCAGCCTCTTAATCCATCCAGAACTATCTATTCTGTTTCCCTTTCTTAATGAGATCTATCTGTTGTCCTTAGTCCCTTATTCTATACTCTACAGATTGTAGCTTGCTTATCATTGATTATCTAATATCCACACATAAGCAAATACATACCATATTTGTCTTTCTATGTCTGTAATGAATACCTCATTCAGCATAACCTTTTCTACTTCCATCCATTTACCTCTGAATTTCATGGTTTTATTTTTTAATGGCTCAGTGATACTCAATTGTACAAATGCATTACATTTTCTTTATTCATTTTTCTGTTGAGGGACATCTAAGTTGTTTCCAGTTTCTGGCTATTATGAATATAGCAACAGTAAACATGATTAAGTTTCTCTGTGGTCAGATGAATCACGCTTTGAATATATACTAAAGAGTGGTATGGTAGTTTGCGGTAGTTTGACCCCCATCTTCCTGAGGACCCACCACACTGATTTACACATTGCTATACAAATTTGTACTCCCACTACAATGGATATGTGTTCTCTGTATTCCACTTCCTCACCAGCATGAGCTGTCACTTCTGTTATTGATGCTGATCATTCTGACAGGTGTAAGATGAAATCTCAAAGTAGGTTTGGTTTGCATTCCCCAGATGACTAAGGATTTTGAACATTTCTTTAAGTGTTTCTCAACCATCTGAGTTTATTCTTTTGAGGGTACCCTGTTTAGATATGTATCCCATTTTAAAATTGTATTATTTGTTTTCCTGATATCTATTTTTAGTTGTTTATGTATTTTGGAGATTAGCCCCTTATTTGATGTATAGTTGGTAAAATCTTTTCCTATTATGTAGGCCACTGCTTTCTCAAAATGACTGTGCTTTTTGCTTTGAGAAAAACTTTTTAGCTTAATGAAGTGTTCTTTATTGTTGACTTTGTTGCCTGTGCTATCAGTGTTCTGTTCAGTCATGTCCCATGCCAATGAGTTCAAGGCTCTTCCCCACTTTCCCTTTCAGTGTGTCTGACTTTATGTTGAAGTCTTTGGTCCATTTGCAGTTGAATTTTGTGCCAGGTGTTAAGTATTTGGATTCTTCTACATGTAGCCATGCAAGTTTGACTAGTACCATTAGTTTAGTTGAAGATGCTACCTTTTTTTTTTTTTTTTTCAGTGTTTGTTTTTGCTTCCTTAGCAAAGAATTGGGTATCTGTGTGGATTAATGTCTGGATCTTCAATTTGATTCCATTCCATTGATCAACATGTTTTGTGTGTGTGTGTGTGTGTGCGTGCATGTGCGTGTGCATGTGTGTGTGTGTGTGTGTGTGTGTGTGTGTGTGTGTGCGTGTGCGCCAATGTTGTTTTTATTACTGTAGCTCTGTGTTACAACTTGAAATCAGAGATAGCAATTTTTTAATGATTCAAAATTGTTTTGGCTATCCTGGGATTTTTGCATTTCCGTGTGAAACTAAAAATAAAATGAAATGTCCTTTCAAGGTCTGTAAGGTATTGCCTTGAAATTTTGATGGGCATTGCATTGAATCTGTAGATTGTTTCGGTAGGGTGGCAAATTTATTCTGTTAATCCTACCAATTTATGAGCATGGGAGATACTTCCACATTCTGATATCTTCTTCAATGTCTTTCTTCAATGTCTTGACATTTTTTATTATAGAAGATTTTCACTTGCTTAGTTAGAG
Organism: Phodopus roborovskii; assembly: GCF_943737965.1. NCBI lineage: Eukaryota > Metazoa > Chordata > Mammalia > Rodentia > Cricetidae > Phodopus > Phodopus roborovskii. The sequence continues at coordinate 41,841,692 of NW_026126407.1, forward strand.
ATACCCCAAGATATTTTATATTGTTTGAGGCTATTTTAAAATGTGTCATCTCCCTTATTTCTTAATAATTTTTCATTTCTTGATTTCCCTAAGTTTGAATTTTCTTTATTAATTCTATTTCCACTTTCAGGTCTTAAATGGTTTTATTCATTTCCACTGTTTGTATTTTCATTGATTTCTTCAAAGGATTTATTAATTTCCTGTTTAAGGATCTCTATCATATTCATAAAGGCTATTTTAAGGTCTCTTTCTTGTGCTTCAGCTGTGTTGGAATATTCGGGGCCTGCTATATCAAGGTTGCTAGGCTCTAGTGGAGACTTATTGTCCTGGCTGTTATTGATTGTGTTTTCATGCTGGCATTTCTGCATCTGGGTCAAGGAAAATTATAATTCTAGGTGTTGATATCTGGCCTTGCCTTTGTTGGGTGGCTATTTTGTTCCTTGGTTTTTGTTGCCCTTCTGGTTCTTAGGAGAGTGTGGTGACTGTGGGTTGCCTGGTAGGAAATTCTTCTGGGATCCTAATAGGCATGGCTACTGGTATTCCAGGTAAAATGTGCTTCTAAATATTGGGAGCTGAGACTTATAAATAGGAATGGGGTCAGACGAGGGGGACTGAGGGTTACAAAGGATGGAGGAAAGCAGAGTGCTCGACCATTATCTGCTTAGGTTCCCTGGGAATAAGGACAGAGAGTGAGGGGAGGCCACAGCAGAAGGTCTGCTACAGAACTGGGGATTAGACTTGCGGGCTGAACTTGGAGGAATGGAGGGATAGGTAAAGATCTGAAGTTAGCCTAACTGCTACCCTGGCTGGAGTGTCCTGTGAGTGCCTGTTGGTGTTTGGCACTGGAGGGGTTGAAGGGAAAATCTGTAGATCTATTCCAGATGGTGAGAGAAGCTGAGAATGAGACATAGGGGGATTGGATAAATAAGAGCTGAGGAAAAAGTGAAGATCTGCAGTTAGCCTATCTGCTTCCCTGGCCAGACTGGCCAGTGGGTCCCCATGGAATTCCTGCTGGGGTTGGAACCTGGGATAAATCAATGGGAATAGGAAATTGGAAGGGAAAAATCTGTGTGAGCTACTAAAGAAGGTGCTAACAGGGGAAGGTGGCTGCAGCAGATGATCTGTTACAGAGCTGTGGCTACAATTAGGTTTGGAGAAGCTGCAGGAACAATCCTTTCTTGAGTTGCTTTAATAACTAAGACACTTGCCCTTATATTCTTATCCCCCCCCACTATACCCCCCAAGAAGGTTTGTAGTGAAAAATTAGATGACCAGAATGACTTGGAGTTTTAGTGATTCCTTGCTGGACCAACATGATTAGTGTCATCATGGAACTGATGAAAATGGCTTTTCCCAGATACCATCTTGTACCAGTGTATCACGAAGTCCTGCAGCCAGACCAACAATGTGCCTTAGGAAGCTCTGTGGGCTTGGCACTTGCTTAGCTTAAGAGTTCAGGTTTACTAAAAAGCATCAGGTGGGAGGGGCTTTTTTTTTTCTCCACATGGTGTCATCACCATATAAATTGGAAATGATTTCCTGAATTGTTGGTACCACCTTCCGGTGGGGCAAACATAGTCCTCAAATATGTTTCTCTCTCTGTCTCTCTCTCTCTGTCTCTGTCTCTCTCTCTCTCTCTCTCTCTCTCTCTCTCTCTCTCTCCAGGGTGCAATTCCTATCACATCAATTTCATAGCATGATCAAACTATCACAAACTGAGGAGATTAAAATGCAGAAATGTGTTTTCTCATAATCCTGGAGGCTCAAAGACCAAAGTAAAGATTTCAGTAGGACCATGCTTGCTTTGAAGTCTGAAAGGGAGAATTCTTTCTGGGCTCTCCCTAGCTTCTGGTGCTTTGTTGTTATGTCCTTGGTGTTCTTTTGGCTTGGAATTGTACTTCTCTGATCTATTTCTTTTGATGGCCTGTGTGTCACTCTGAGACATCCCTCCTTCTATTGTTATTATGTGGTGACATCAGTCATACTAGATTAAAGGCCTACCCTCACTACTGTGATATTATTTTAATTGAAGTAATTAAGTCTGTAGAGGCTCTATTTCCAAATGACTTGACCTTACAAGGTACTGTGTGTTAGGACTTCAACCTCCCCTTTTGACAGAATTCAATTTACAAAGTCTACCTAGGTTTCAATTAATCATGGCTCAGTCACTCCATTGCAAAACTGAACTCACCTCTGAGGTCATCCATGGTTGTGTATACTTGATCTTCTAGTGTGAACAGAAACATAAATGTGTTCTGGTTTAGTGATCTCCTTGGTATGGAACCCAGGAGGGAAGTGTCTGCATGGAACATGACACTCTGGTATGTCATTATGGAAAAGCCACAGGTGTCTTCCCTAGCTGTGCAGCTTGAGGTATACTATTACATTGCAAAGAAATCAATGGTTCCATTTAGCATAATAATACCAGGGGCACATTTAAAATATCATATTATAGCATGAAATTATTGATAGCTACAATGGGGTACATGCAGTTTCAGTTGTGGAGAGGGTTGATTTTACATCATCTGCCCTGGAACTCATCAGGGGCACTTTTATTCTATTATATCTCTTGTGTCATGAGGTTTTGGCTTTTAAAACATTTAGGCCCATCTTCGTGCAGTTTATATATAGCTATGCCATGTCTTAATTCATTTATTCATCTTTCATTCATGCTTTCAGCAAATGTGCATTGTGTGCCTGTGGGAAGACAGCCATTGGGAACCAGCAGTAGTAAAGCAAATCCCTGCCCTCATACAGCTGATATTCTATGGGGAGACATAAAGTGTTTAAATGAAAGCAGGGTACGATACAATTTCAAGCAGTAAAATGTACTGTAAGGGGATGTGAATGGAGTTGGGGGATAGAATTAATGTGAATTCAAATAACTTCAGGCTTCCTATGGTGGGGTATTTTATAAAAGTTTAGTTTTCTTACTAGATTAGCACCTAAATGCCTACGTCACCTTCCCCAGTATGATATAGCAATTACTCAGTGCCCCTTTGAAAGTTACAGCAAATATTCTCTAAAAGCTATTAATTGATTTCAGTGGGTGATCTTGTTATGACTGTTGCATAAAAGGTAAATATTTCAAATCCAGGAAGCCTAGGTATGAAGTTAGGTGCTATGCTTATTTATTGTCACTGAGCCTAGTAAATGTCCCCACAAGCAAGCATAATGATACTACTTTGTAGGTTATCCTAAAGCTCTTACAAGATGACATTTGACAAGCCAAACAAAATTTCTTTAGTTGAATGCTTAACACATGCTGTCATGTATTTTTTTCTAAGATTTAATTCAAAGAATTTGGAATTTTGATAATCTTTTTTAGATGCTCACATTAAAAAGGGGGGGGGGTTATGATCAAAGATCAGCCAGTCTCTTTATAACAAACAGCTCAAGCACCTGTGTGCCTGAAAGTCAAACATGGAAGGGAGGAGTCTACTAGAGAAACATTTTCAAAAGAATTGCATTGTAAGTATTTCCTGATGTAGAAAACCGTCATAGTTAATTTTCACATCTTCAAGAACATACAGTATTGAGATGGTGCATTACACATGAAATATAATAAAAGGACATTAACAGAAACCATTTATACTAAAATCAGATTTGGGCTTTCACATAATATTTAGGTTTTTCTGATTTTATGGGTGCATCCTACGTTTGTGAGCCTTCACCAGACCATATTTAAATATGCTGCTCTTCCATTGCATTTTATCCTCCGAACTCAGGCATACTCATCCCAGTTCTATCTACTGCAAGGCTGCTGGCCAGGGATGGTTTCTACCCTCACTATTAGCAAATTATGGCTATGTGCAAAGAGTTATCAAGATATCTATACCTCTTATTAAAATGTTACTCTTAAAAAAATATTGTAGGCTGCCATAAAGGAGAGGAGAGTAATCACAATGAGAAATCATGACTGCAGCAGGAAAAAGTTAGTGGATTCTTGCCATATAGAAATCAATTTATTCATTGTCTACCACACTCTGGTGCATTAGGAAATATGGCTGTATGTTGCAGGTGGCAACATGAGACTCAGAAAAACCTAAAATATCTAAATTCATGTGCTAAGACCTGGTAAGACTAAATGATTTGAGCCCCACTTCCCCCCTCCAGACTTTATGTGCTTACCTGTCATGCTGTCACTGGGTGACATGATTCCTGTCCTGTGCTTTAAGGATAGACATGCAATCGTCTCTTTTGGTGTTAACTATCAGAACCACATGCCTGACTTTTAAAATATTTCTGTATCCTGTGATTCATTGCTTCCTAGAAATGGCTGCCACAAAACACATCATATATCCAAGAACCCTAGAACATGAAATTTGTGTGGTCGGAGTGTCTGTCTCTGTCTTAAAAGGTAACCATTTTTGAAGAAATGGAGCCTGAGCTGTGGTTAAGTCAGACCTTCCCTCTCATGACTAATGCTAAGTTTTTCTGATTGCTGACTAGAAGACTGAAGTGACAGAATGTTGCACAGAAGGTAAATATTCTGTGAGATGTAGTCCTCAATTAGGAAAAAAAGCAAGTAGGATTGGTTGTGAATGGTTACCTGCATTTTGATAGTGTCATGATTAAGGTATCCCATGGGGAGATGTTGGCAGGAATGCCATTAACAGGGGGGAGGCAGTCTTGAAGGAATAAATAATGACAACCTAGCATCAGATATGCCCCCAGTCCTTGCTGTAACATTCAAAGACTACTAACTTCTCTGTCAACTTCAGTGTGCTAATTTGCCATTTAAACTCAATGATAACATATTTCTATCCCCTTTCCCCATAAGTGGCATCAATCATCAGGCCTTAACTCCTGAAAAATGAGAATACATTTAATATATATTTGCTACACCTTCCCCAGTTATATTATTCATACTAGATACAGCCATAACTAACAAGATGTTCAAAGCACAGGGTCATTCTAATGGGACTTAACCTTGAAGTCTGTCATTACTTTTATTGCCATGGTTAGATTAAGAAGCAACAAAAGGGAGGAAGCATTTCTTTGGGCTCTTTGTTTCAGATGGTTCAGTTTGTGGCTGTTTGTCTCTGGGCGTTGAGCAGAAAACGGTGAAGATAGAAACACGTGGCAGAGATATTCTTCTCTTCTTAGTGCATATGAAGTTTTAGCAAGCAAGGTTATGTGAGCTCAGCTGGCTTTCTTCTTTCTTCCACTTTGGAATGGTGCTGCCCACATTCAAGGAAGCTTCCATTTTCTCCATGTGATGCTGTCTGAAAAGGCTCTCAGAGATACACACAACACAAGCTGTGCTTCAGCGATGTCTTAGGTGATTTTCAGGCAAGTCAAGTTCAAGATTCACCATCCTAACATTTTTGTGATTGTTGTTGTTGTTGTTGTTGTTGTAAAATCAACATCTCTCAGTACTGGGATAAGAACAGGGTATTTTCTCTTCAAGAAAATAAAAAGCTGTCTGGCTTCATAAATGCTTCTCAAGTATACTTTAGTTTTCAGAAATATTTTGAAATATTTATCTTAATTCTTTCCCTTTTTGATCATAAATCAGACTCATGCCAAAACATAAAACTTGTTTAGCTATAAATGTGGACTCATAATATACACAGTAGACTTCAATATTATATAATTTAACCTCGTCTTTACCTATTTCATAAGGAAGGCCAAGCAAGGTCTCATGTCTCATTCAAGGTCACATGATTAATAGTTTCATCTCTAATATTCTCTAAGACACAAGGATGTGAAAATACCACCAAGCTCATTCTCCCATTGCCTTTGAATTACTTCTATTTTTTTTTTATTACACTTTCAACAGATCCTTCAATCCTTCCAATTTAAGGGACAAAGGAGAAGGTGGAAAGGATAGGAACAAGAGCATGTTGGCATATATTAAGATCATTTACACCAAATCAAAACCTTACATTCAATTCATCTCAGCACTTTCCCAGAGCGAATCAAGGAATGTTCCCCTAAGTAATTATAATGCAGGTTAAAGGAATAAGGACTGTGGTCATTCATCGATTCTCGATTTTTATTCCCAGACTTATCACTGCTTGGAATAAGGGGGTTGAAAGAATAGATACATTTGTAAAATGACTAGAATAATTTTACCCACCTCAGGGATTCAGTGAGTGTTTAATACCATAAAGGGCTTTGAGATAACCAGATGAAAGGTGCTTCAGAAGACAGACATGATTACTGGATTAGAATTTCAGAGAATGAGAAAGGGGTCTTTTGTGTTGACAGAATTTTTTATTCTTTTTGTAGTCCTATAGTAGCTTAAAATTTTGTTCTACCAGTTTTTTTTTTTTTTTTTTTTTCAGTTTCAGATCATGTCCTTGACTTGGTATTGCTCTCTTGAGAGGGAATATGTATTGGTGTAAACTGTCTGCCTCCCTTTTGGATTTTGTTTTCTAATATGCATCTTTGAATTCACAAGGCTAATTTGCTACATTCCCCATGGTTGAGATGTTTGTAAAGTAAAGTGGGTATCACCTGGGGACAGTGTTCTGCAAGTCGGTATTTATTACATGTCACAGAAGCACACACAGGTGCACATACATACATCCACAGGCACACACACATACACACACACACACACACACACACACACACACACTATCCTCAGGTTGAATTGTTTGGAAACTAGACCAATTTTGCTTCATTCTCTAAAGGTTGCCATAATATCATTAATCTCTCTCAGCCCTTAAAGATGGCCTCTTGCCATATTCTGTCAGAAAACAAGATATAGACCATTTACTTTAAATACCTAAAAATAAAAATGCTGAATCAAATGGCTGTGCATTCATATACACACACCCAGAGGTGGCTCATGCATTTCGCAGTCGTTGGAAAGCTGGTGAGTTGCACAGGGGGGACAATGAAACTTTGGATTTACTGAGAATGAAATGCTTTATTGTATGAGCTGTGAATGTTTTTGCTGTGGAAATAAGTGGGGCTAATTAATAATCCTACAGAACTGTGTAGCAGCCTTTGAACTGAAGAATAGATCATTAACCATTCAGAGAAGGATTCTGCCTTCAAGCTCCCCCACCCCCACTCCCTGCTACCTAACCTGACTCTTATTTTCTAGAAAAGTCTGTTGCAATAAGAGGTGGGCTGGAGACCATTCTGTGATTGTATTTCAGCTCAGCCAATCACAACAGAGTGATTTGTAGACCCTCCCAGTAAAATAGCAACATCTCTTTGGCTTGAAAAGGCTAAGAATGCCACTAACCTCATATATGTAAGCCTTTGTTTCCCTTTTTTTTTTTTTTTTTTTTTTTTTTTTGGTGCTAGCAGACCTGAACTACACAGAGCCATGTAAGTGCCTTTGTTATAAAAAGAAAATGCACTGGATCCAAAAGTTGAAAACATGGCTACAAAATCCAAATTTAATTATGTTTAATTAACTAAACTTAACATTATGTCAGGAATGAACAGTTACCCAAGTTGGCTTTTCCAAAGTTATATATAAATTGGGTATTTTCATAACTCTTAAGTATTAGGTTCATGCATAAATCTGATATGGCTGAGTGGGACTTGACAAAGAGAAGATGCCTAGGAACAATGGGTACTGAGTTAGCTTTCTTAGATAGATTGAAATTCAGATTTGATGGACTCCTTGTGATCTATTTACAGCCCAGAAGTCTCCACCAGTTAACATTGGGGTATGTCTCATCACATAGTCACTTTGTGATGTGTTAGCTGTTTTGTTGTTGTAAAGGCATTTCCTCCTGTGTTCTCTCTCAGCTGAAAACTTGCTGTGAGCTCTGGTTCCTTCCATTATACCTCAGTGCATTCATGGACTCCGCCTTCAAAACTATTGCCAGGTGTTAGCATCTTCCCTGGGTAATTTCAGGCATTTTCCTCTGAATGAAAATGGCTCACTTGGAAGGTTGTGAAAGACAGATCCATGTGGATTTGAGAGGATTTTGTGTTGCGATGTGGTGGGAAGGCTTGCCAGAAATTGCCTGTTTCAGGCTGATGATGCAAAACTAGACATCTGTTAAATTAACATCTACCTAACGTTTTGCCTTCAGTCAAATGCATTTTTTTAAAAATTAAATCTCTCCCACTATGTCCTGCTTTCTTTGTTTTTCCACTGTCAAAACAATCTGTCACGAGATATTTAATTTCTGTGTAATGGGTTACTTAAAGAAACCAGCATATGGTACAGTGAGCATACCTAGCTTTGAGATCCCGCTGGCTATCCTCCTGAAGCATACTATTCAGAGCATAGGCTTTGTTGTATGCTAGAGTCACTGAGCTCTGACTCGGGTCAGTGCCAGGCTCTCTGGCAATTTTTGCCTTTTAGGAGGAAAATATCCACACAGAGATTCTTGTTCTACCAACAAGTCTGAAATCACTTTCTGTTTTGGTCAAGTGGTGGCTGTTTACGGCTCTTATATTTCCCCTGGCCCTAAGAACGAAGGGTGAGTAAGAATACAAATTGCTTCTGTCAGCACATTCCTATTCCCATAAAAGTGATCAAATAATAAGCCATTTTAAAAAACCTATAAGCAAAGTAAGTTTATGACTTACTTTATTCATTTAGTTAATCAATAACTTAGCTATCTATACATCTATCTACCTACTTATTTATCAATAGTAGATAACAATAAATAAAGATATATGTATGACTATACTTTTACAATTAATTAATGGGAATTTATAGGCAGATTATTAGTTTATATAGTATTTTATATGCCCACAGATTGATAAATCTTTCCATATGTATATAAATGGATACATAATGAATATACAAATAAATCCACAATATACAACTTTTGAAGTTACTTAATGCTTTTATCCATTTATTTATTTTCATAGAGTACCTGACATCAATTTGGGTTAGGTTCAATGATTGGCCCTAACTATTTGTATGTGTACGAGTGTGTGTGTGTGTGTGTGTGTGTGTGTGTGTGTGTGTGTGTGTGTTTAATTTTTTTTCTGATCAGGAGAGGCATTTGTTTATATCTTTGAAGTTTTCAGGATCCCCTGATTGCTTTTATTTGGAACTATAAGCAGAGAGCCCTGGGGGGCTTTTTCTGAGGGTTGCCCAGTTGGGTTGGCCTTGAAGGATCTTAGGCAGGGGAGGAGGGGAGCAGAACTCTTACCAGAAGGACACTTGATGATTGCTCCCCAATTGTTCATTCACTAAACAGTTATGTTGAGGGTTTCTGGTAAGAAACAGCATAACACCTGTAATAAATCACTTAAGTTTATTAATTATTAATCTAAATTCTCAAGTGCACTAGAAAGTGTCTGTAGGTTCATCTGTGTTCATCTGTGCAAAGCTATCACCAATGAATGTGCTAGGCTAGGCAGTAAAAATGTAGCTTCCTTGCCCCAAATAGCCTAGAATAGCTGTGCTGTTAATCAAAGTAGGATAAAGTCCTAAAATGGCCCCCCATAAGCATAAATTTCCTTAGACATACATTGGGCAAAGTCACTGAGACATGGTATTCCTGTCGAATTCATCAGGAAGTTTCGATTGTCATCATGTGCCTTATCATTTAGTGTTATTTTTGAGAATTATGGTTGTTTCTTGTGATTTTTACCTTGATTCTCTGGACACTCTAATCTCAGACTCTGAATTTCAAAGCTCAGGAAGTTACTGTAGTTAGCTGAACGCTGCAAAGAGTACTAAAATCAAAGATGCCCTCTAGTCCTTGTTCCCCCACTGAAGTAAAGGACCTATGTTAGCATTGGGCAGAAGCCTGCCGGCATCTGGCTGTATGATGACCAGGAGCATTGGGGGATGACTCTGTCCCAGCAAGATTGCCTAGTTTGTCTATTAAGTGCGCCATAAATACTTATTGTGTCTAAGACTGAAATTTCTTCTTTCGCTATCTCTAGGGAAACCAAATGTGATAGATAAATAGGAGGACTGCTGTCTTGAGGATCTTTAGCCACTTAAATCTTCATGGGGTTTGAAAGTCATACATTTGCCAGAGACTTAATAAATATCTGTTAGTGACCAGGCACAGTGACGTGCAGGAGTAAGGTGTGCTAAGAATGAGAGGAGGACTGAGTGAATGGGACATGGGACAAGAGCAGGCGCTAGAAGAGAAATGCATCATTAATCATATAAAAACCATGAAAGCATCACCACAGGCTGAGGAAACTTTTCCGAAGGACCAATGCACAGTTCTAGAAAACAAACAGGATGTGACCAGAGATGGTTTCTCTGAGGAAGTGAGTCCTGAGCTGAAAACCAAAGGGAAAATCTCATACATGTGTAAAGAGTAAGAGGGCAGGGGTTGAGCACCATGGCAGTAGGTGGGTCATAGTGCAAGCACTCAAGTCTATGGGGAGGGTGGTATAAACTGATTTGGAGTGGCATGCAGGAACCAGCATGTGAGGAGACCATGTCATCAAATAACAAACTCTTGCCATATGAAGAGGTGTGGAGGAACATGTTGTGGAGGGGGATAGGATAGTCACTGAGACTCACATTTAGTCTAGCTCTGTGCCTAGTTCTGGGCTGGGCAATGAGACAGGTTATGGGTACCCAGAGATTTGCATGTACCACAAGCTAGAGTGAGGGATACTGAAGCTTTAAGCAACATGGAAGGGCTCATGAACATCATAGGTGATGAAGAAAAGATTGGGGGTGGGGGCTGGATCTGGCTTTCAGGATCAGCATGCCTTCTGCACAGCTGAACAGTGCCTGGCTAATTTCCCTTTCTAATGAGACTAACACAAAATCCATCCATTTAGACTATTCAGCTTTTTGCAAACGGACCAAGCTGTTGGGGTAGAGGGGAAAGAGGGGCTGACATTGATGGATGGAGTTAAATACCAGAGTCTCCCTCTTCACACAGACTTTTCTAAAGCAGTATTGTAATAGAAAGGCCCTTGGAGCTCCAGGTGGGCAGGGCAGGCTGGACTGAGCCCAGTGTCTCCCTGAGACTAGGAAGCAGAGTGCAAATGGGGATCTCCTGTAAGAGTGGCAGGGTCGTCTTCATGCCTGACATCAGGGTGGCATGTGGAGAGGAGGTCCCCAGACAAGGCTCGATTCTCATGGGAAGCAGCTCCAAGGGGTCATTCAGTGGGACACATGGTTTCCCTTGGAATAATTTAACTCTTTGTGCAGTATTCCCAAGAATGCAGTCTCCTCTGCCCACTTCTATCTATGGCTCCACTCTATAAATGGTCATTTATCTTGATTCTGAAATACAAATAACATTGCAATGAGCCTATTTCAAACAAAGCTAACTCACAATAAGAAAGGTTGCTGCATCTGGATGTAAAAAGCTGAATGTAATTTTCCTGCAAATATTAAAGATGACCAAGATGAGTACGTCAGGAAGATCTGAGCTTATGTTTTTTCACAGGGACTGATGACTGTTTTTCTTGGTTTGCTGATAATTTCCTGGTCATCTGACCAGGTTCTGTGACTTCATGATGAGATCTTAATCTTTTGAATAAATCCAAGTAACACAGGTGATAGTGTGTTTAGTGATACTGTGGGAGAGCCTACAGCATCAATAGGTACATGCAGAGCTGTAACACTCAGGTGAGGCCAAAAGGGTCTCATGTTGAAAATTCCTTTTTATGTGTATCATTGTTTCATTTTCATGTTACAGATGAGGAAATGGAGGAAGAAGTAAAGTTGAATCATTTTCAAAGTCATAGAGCTTCTAAATAGAGATGTTGGGATGTGGACCCTAGTAGTCAGGCTCCGAAGTCTGTATTCCTGATCACCACAATAACATGGATTGGGCTAAGAGGGTGGCGGAAGTTAATAGCAGTTGTTTACTTTCAAAGGAACCTATATCTCTTTTTCCTCCTCCTTCTCTTCCAACCTGTTCCAACTGCTTGTAGAAGACAGATACTTGGGGGGAGGGTGGGGTGCAGCAGGATTGGCAAAGCAAATTCTTACAAATGATTTTTTTTTTAATATTCAAGATAAGAAAATGCACATTTATGGGAAGTAATGGTACCAAATGAAACATGTACTGCCCCCTTTTCTGAGAACACAGCTACAGATATGCACAAGCATAGATTGGTATACACAAACATGTGCACACACTTTTATCAATATATCTACATGTATTCATAGTGCAAGCTCACATGCATATAAACACATATATGTGTACAAAGACAGGTACCTACATGTATACAGGCATGTGCCCATACATATACAGTTGCTTTTAGTAGCGCACACACACAGCTCTTTGTAATTTCCCAACTCAGGGCTGGCTACAATAACCAACAGCTCTCAAGAAGATTCCAACAGTTTGGCCTTAAAAATAGTTTCAGCAAATGCATTTTGAAAAGCCATCTGAGAAATACAGACCAGCTGCACCTTTCTGTTTAAAATTTGAAACACTGGTCTTTGACATATTTTTACATTTTTGTCCTGTCCACTTGTGTATTATACTTCACATATTCATATTCAGTTATATTTTATCTGATTGAGACTCTGTGCAGCACCCTGGTGCCCATCAAGTGGTAGACAAGCATCTTTTTTGTCAGGTATTGTCTTCTCTTTTCATTCTTGCTGTTCCAGCAACATATGGAGTCATTTCCTCCTTCTTGTTCAAAAACTCCAACTTCCATCCACGGTATGATTGCTGATGTAGAAAGGGCCAACTCATATCACCTGAAAGAACAGAGTGGGGAAGGGATAATCCAGTCAGTTGGCATGCTCTTTCCCTTAACCCCCAAGAGGCCGATCCTCCATTTTAAGAATAAATGCCTCCTGAACACATGTGGCCTCTGCAACTTCTTGAATCAGCAAACATAGCCAGTGCCAATCTGATTGTCGATCTTAGCAAGGAAATTTCAGACGTGCTGGAGTGCACAGACACACAGTATTGTCTGAATTGGACCTGGGCTGTCCTATTAAATTCTGTAAGACGCAAAAGCAACTTCAAGGACATGATTGCAAAAAGAAAACATAGAAGAAAGAAGCCTTGATCTTCTCCTCTCGGTCTGGTCTTCAGCATTAGTTGTAAAAGCCAATGTTTGGGGAACCCCTAATGGCTAAATGTACACAAGCAGAAGCAAAAGAAAATGCTGTGATTCCATTTGCTGTGAACATGTAGAGCAGTTTCCTTTTCTCCCATCTCTGTGTCTTGGACTTCAAATTGTATTCCTCTCTCCTCTGTTTCCAGCTTGGTTGAGTTAGAACCAATCAGATATGAGAAAAATTAGATTTTAATGGAATATCTGATTTCATTGCTTAATTGATTTAATTGCAAGTTTCTAGTTCAGACTAGTAGAAATGCAAAGACTTGCAGTCAAATGCAGATAAGCTCTCATTTTTCTGTGTTCGACAATGACAAACTTAATAAGACATTAGGCTTGAGTCTGGAACTAATGAGTTGGGTTTGATCAATACATTTCTGAATTGTCATCCATAGCCTATGTTTGTTTCTGTTTCATATTTATGCATAAAGAAATATGCATAAGTATATATATTCCATGTCAGAGTCTTATGTTTACATTTGCTGATTCTGGTTGTATTGACTTTCTTACGTGGTTTTGTTTGTCAGGCAGGACAATATATGTGTGCTTATATCAACTTACGTTTTGTTTGCCAGAACATTGGATACCACAGACTGTTTCTTTTTTACAGCTGAGAAAGGGAAAGACAGCCAGGAAGGTCAGTTGTCTAGCTTCCGGTCAAGGTTAGTGGATTCCGTAGTTGTCTGAGCTTTTCAGAGTCTAGTGTATGCCAATGACTAGTATACACTGGCTGCCTAGGACACTTCAATGACAAGATTCCCCAGTGCAACAAGACTCAACCCAAGTGGGCACATAAGTCATCTCTCTCTCTCTCTCTCTCTCTCTCTCTCTCTCTCTCTCTCTCCTTTCCTTTAACTCACACACGCACACACACACACACACACACACACACACACACACCACATACCACAACCAACACCAACACTATTACCATCACCACTCTGCACTGGTTGTCATCCCAACTTTAGCAGCCATATTGGCAGCCATATTTGACCTTTCATATTGTCTTTCTACAATAGTGCAACAGGCATGCATCTATGTGCAATACTGGAATCACCGTAACTCATTATAGCAGTCACTAAAAACTGGACTGGAAAACACATCTTTCATTACTTGTTTTAGTGTGTTTACTTGTTATTTTTTTTTTCATAAATGAGGAACTTGCTTTATTTTCCACACTTGCCTTGAATTCTTACAATAAAACAATACTCCTTTTTTTAAGCCTCCTGAATAGCTAGACCTTGGGCATACAACACCACCCCTTCGTTCATATCATTTATTTTGATATATTAACTTTTCTGTTCTTTTCACCATTACCAATTTGGGGAAAATTATGATCTCTCTACACATCATGAGAATTCTGTGTACAGTTGTGTGTATGAGTAGGTACCTGTGTATTTGCATGCATCTGCGCATACATGTAAATGTCTATGCATATGTGTTTGTGTGTATGTACAAACCACTGGCAAATGCAATTTTAATTACATGACCTGTGTTTGAATTATATATTTCTTTGTCGATCTCATTATTTGAAATAAAATGGCCTATTTTGAGCTACAGAGATTTTATTTCATCTTCCTCCTCCTCACTGCTCATTTCTGAGAAGACAGCCTCATCTGCAGCTATTAGAACCAGAAAGACTAGAAGGATGAGCTTTGGAAACATGGCCTGTCATAGAATCCTAGCACCACTTGTGTTAAAAAGTTTATCCTCAGAAAATGTATTTCTCTTCACATATTTACTTTCCTCATCTGTAAAATGGGAACCTTAGTAGGTTCTAACTCTCAGCATCATGCGAATGTTCAATGATATTACTGGCTTAAAGTTCTTAAGTGGATATCTACATATAATTGCTTAATAAGTGCAATAACTACTACAGGACCCTGAATATGTGGCATAGGCTAGCCATGAAGGCTTTCCTTCATGTAGCCTGGTTATACTCAACAGAGGGTGAGTCAGCTCACCAGAGAACATTATGTAATATCTAGTGACATTTTTGGTTGTCACGACTTGGGGGTTGCTACTGGCATCTAGTGGATAGAGAGTGGGGCTGCGTGTATGCACTAAACAATGCACAGGCTGGTCACCCACAGGATGGCAATAGAAGTTGGCGTTGAAAGCTCCTGACTTAATCAGGCAATGATATGCATTGTGTTCATTTTACAGAATAATCTGAGACCTGGAACAAGCATAGCTTCCACTCAGCAGATACAGTGTTCATAGCAATTCTACCAAGCATTTGGGGCAAAGGAGCTAGTTCTCTTTTTAAGTTAACTACATATAAGTTTCTCCAAAGACTCAAAACAGAACACTTGGGCATTTTGTGCAGGCAGAACAGTAAAGGAGTGGATTCTGGCATGTTAGAACAGACTTTGTACAAAATGCAGTAGCACAGTACTAGAAGATCCAGCCTGTGCCAATTCTGACCCCTTGCCTTGTTGGATACTGAGGAGGTCCTTGGGGCCTTAGCTAGCATTGGCCAGATGATGCCAGCCTCTCTCCCACCTGGAGAAGGCTTTGTCTGACAGGAATCACATAAGCCTATTTAAATATTGAAATTATTGGTTTATTCAGCCCTGAGAAGTATGCTAAATGTATAATTTCATAGATATTGTTGCTTAAGAGGAAGCCAAGAAAGGTGTGAGATTAAAGAAAACATTACATATCAAGTAAATGTAATCAAATAAATATCAACATAGTCAGTAGCAGCTTAGTTTCGATAATACCAAATAAAGGTGTGATACCAATTGCTCATGAATGGGAAACACTTTACCTCAGGTAACCTTGAGAACACAAAGACAGAGTGTTGTTCAGCATAACCCAGGGTCAGGCCCAGAACACTTCCATAGCTCACATTCATATGCAGAGCTGAGAGTAGTTTGAGTGGCAGGGATATCAGTACCCCGAGACACACACATAGTCCTTTCCTATTTTAGACCACCCACTTTATATCTGAGTAGAAAATATTAGCAATAATTGGTTGGTTCCACTTCTCAGCCTCTCAGCCTTTGCATTAACTGTGGTCCATCTCTACATCCCAGCAACTCTTTCCTGTTATATCCCTTGCGACATGTGCAGAGAATTATCTGGATGTGTTCAGAGAGCCAAGTGACTCAAAATGCATCCCCTTCATTATGACCTACGGTCAAACCCAGATGTCACAAAACAATTTGTGATCTGCAGCGGTCACTGTGGTCTGGGCAAAGAGGCCACAACCATTAGTAGAGATCAGTTCCCAAACCATTTCTTTGTGAATGTTTATTACATGACTCAATTTCTATCTTTTTGAGCACAGCTAAATTAATGACAACATGGTTTACAGTCCTCATAACTGTCACTTTAATTGTGACATTCGTTGGATTAAAAGTCCTCTTGCTTTTGGCCTCCCACATGTATTGTTTACCCCTATTGTACTGACTCCTAGCTAACTGCTGCACAACTGTTATTTTCAAGTGGAGGGTGGAGATGGAAAAGAATGGAATTTTGTTACGTATCATATATCGAAGAGAAAGAAACATTGTCTTCCAAAAGTAGGAAATTGGACATAAAAATGTGTTTGCAGAAACCAGTTATGCTTATGGGTAGGTGTTTTGTGCTTCAAATTAATATTTGTCCTTTAAAATAGCAGATGTTTAGCTGTATATGTGGGCAGTGCACACAAGTAGGCACAGCATAGATGTTCCAAGTGAAGGGCTGAGAGACAAGTGTGACTCTCACAGCCAAGGCAATGCCCACCTCCTCCTCCTCCCTCTTCTGCTCTGTGTTGGTGCTTTCTTGGCATCCCAGGTATACACTGTGGAACCACACTCTTCAAAAGCATAAAGCAGCATTCCCCAGTGTGTGAAAGGCTATTGCTTAGAGTCAGGTCCTCAGACCCACAGCATCCTTGCCCAGGGGCTGGTTAAAAAGTCAGTAGCCCAGACTGTACACAGCCCACACTTCTGGGATCAGAACCTGTATACTAGTAAGACACTGATGATTCCCAGTCCCATTAAGTCTGAGAAGTGATGGTAAAAAGCATTCCAGATCTGACTTCTCCAATGCCGCTTATTTATTTCTATATTGTACTTTTTATTTTGTATACATTACTTGAGGACATTGTCCTTTTTAGGGGGGGTGGGATTTTGTTTGTTTGGGGGGATCTGTTTGACATGTGTGTACATTTCTTCGACACAGCAGTGATCAATAAGCTCCCAACACATTTATTTTCATACTTAGCGACTAAACCAAAAAGGGAAGAGTCCAGATCTGTGAGTACCCATTTAGGCACTTCTGCTTTTCCAGCTCAATGGTCTTGAGTAAATTATTTATGTCCCTGTCCACCTCAGCTTCTTTACATGTAAGTTGCAAGACATATAATTACTATCACATGGGTTTGTTAAAAGGACCAAATGAGATCTAACATCAAAATTTGTCAGCATAGTACTAATTGGCTTATGGTGAGTTCTCGATAAGTATTGGCTACTATTATATTATCATTTAAGCTAGTGGAGTCTAGGAATAGTATACCCTAAAAGAGTACACTCTAGGCCCACCTTCTCTCACTCCATTTTTAATCAGGCTCATGTTTCTCTATTGAGATAGATTTTGTTTCCTGAGACATGGCATTGTGTAACAAGGTACATTGTCATTCAGTGGTATGTGGTGGGGTAGGGAAGGGACTATTCTTTGCATCTAATGGATAAATAACCATAATGTTGTTAAAAGTCCAAGACTGTATGATTCACCCCCACCCACCCCAAGGAAGTATGATCTTGCCCTAAATGTCACTAACGCTAAATGCTGACAGACTTTCTACTACCCATGGAAGAATTAAGGTAGCAAAGCAATCATGTTTTCTCAGGATTTAGACACCAGTGTGTAGCCATTCCCTCAAATATTAATGTTGAGCCCCTTTGTCAGAATTCATCTACTGAGAGGCAAATCATTTCTTGTGAAATGAGTCACACATTGAAAAACCTGATGCAGCCTGATTAACCTATTAAAGGTCATAAAACAATAACAATTACATTGCACATTTCATTCCTTAATATCAAAGAGAGCCAGGCTCTTTGAAATGTAAAACATCATAAGTGAAAGAATAGCGCCTTCAATTCCCCCAGGAGCCCAAGGTCATTGTATAAATAACACACTGGTTCCCCTATTCATTTCACTCCATCTGAGGATAGGCAGGAGGCCACAAAAGATGGGACAGAGGACAGTCTGAAGAAGGGTGAACCTCCAGTGCCTAGGACTGAGGTCAAACACTATATCCTCAGGTCACAGTTCAACACAGATGCTAGAAATGCAAAACAAATGTCCTTGCAGCTGGTAGAGAGATATAGCATGAAACACCTAGCTTTCTCTTTCTCTTAACAAATCAGAAATGCTGCAGGAACTTCCAAGGACACATTAATTTCCCAGGTACTATTGCAAAATCAAGGACGAGGAGGCGAGTGTTAGGTTCTATTCCTACTGTGAACAGATTAAGCAGACACCAATTTACACCTCATTGTTAAGAGAAGCTTTATTCTGCAAGTGAGACCACATTTACATCTTTGGTAATTAAGCTAAAAGATTTTTTTTTTTAATGACATTTCCCCCACCACAAATCCTGAAGTAAATATTGTATGTTAAGTGGGATCAAAATGCTAAAATATATGCATTAGAACCATTACCCAAATCTGAGTCCTGGCACCATGTTTCAACATCATCATTTGCCTAGGCTGAAACCAGAGCTGTGCCTGGTGGTGTTTGGGCTAATTGACACAGTGGAAGTGCCAAGGAGGGGACAAAGATGTGCTGTTGGACAGGGCTGCTTCTTGCCCACTCTCCAAAACAGTGAGGCATCATAGTGAGCTAGCAAATGGTCCCAGTAATTCAGAGGGCACCATCTATCAGCCAGTTGTCCAAGCTGCAGCAACATCCAACCATACATCTCCCACATTTTTTGCTTCTTGGCAATTTTCATTTTTAGGAAAATTGAACATGGAGAGTAGTATATTAAGAGCTCTAAGAAATAAACATCCTTTATTCCACACACAGAAGAATCTAGTTGACATAAGAGGCAATTTTCCCCTCCCAGCGATAGTTGGTTGGCATAGTTGCTATAAAGAACACAAATATGGCCCTGGGTAATAAATAATTGCTGAGTATCAGAAAAAAATGAAGTATGGACCAGAAAGAAGACAGATCATTTTTAAAGAGATTTGCACCAAGATTGGGGCTATGGGGTACAGTTAAGTCATCCATTGTTGCATCTATTCGGAGGTAAATCATTGCATGCACACCTATGATGAAAGCTATAAATGGACCAACCAGGCCAAACTTTGTGTGTTTAGTGCATTTCTCCTATGGTGAGCATACATAGTAAGTATTTAAGTAAAACCCTGTCATTGGTGCTTCTCTGGCTTTGTGGTCAATCAAATCAACCAGGAGCTCACTTTTAAAGAAAATAGTGATTAACCATCTAATTTTTGTATGTGTTGAGCATTAAATGTCAGAAAATTGTGGCCATAAGACTGTAAGCTCTGCCTTGGTATATATTCTTAGCCCCGATAAGAGCATGAAAAGATGAGGCCTCAGATATATTTCTTTTATATTTTGGGGAATTTTGGGGGTAGAGGCATTAACACATCACCAACTTTGCCTTCTAAAAGAGATACAGCTTATCTCTTGGAAGCACCTCTAGCTTTGTGTCCCTTGGGTTGCTTCATAGCCTCTCCCACAAGGCGGCTCTGCTGCCAGGTCCCATAGGGTTCTTCTTACAACCTGCTGATAACTACATCCCAAAGAATCATCTTGACCTCTGTGACCTTGCCCTCAAGGTTACTTCCGAGTTCTGTCAAGTAGTGTCCCTGTAAATCACACTAGCAGGCTTCCCTGAATCTATGTACTCTCCACTCTATGATTGAATGAAGACTCCCAATATGAAACCCTGGGCATCTTAACCTAAAGGGGATTACTTTGTAATTCATCAAATACCTGGCAAATCCTTCCTGCATAGTAGCCAAGGTTCTTGGTGTGAGCATTGAACAGGGAACCATCAGTTTGCATTCAGACATGGACTAAAATTTGTTAACTATATAATGATTTAGAAATATCAAGTGTGGAGGGTATACAGAAGGTCTGTGATGTGGGAGTGAGACATGATAAAGTTTTTAAGTGGCTGCTTGGGGTAGTCTCACTGTAAAAATAGCATTGAGGGGATTACATTAGTAGCTTGAAAGAGTGATTCAGGGAAGTGTAGTCACCCTAGGGACTTGCACAGCTGCATAGAAAAGAGTAAAGGACAGGTAGGGGTCGATAGACCTGGTAACACATGTCTTTGAAGCATTTAAAAGACATAGACATAGGGTATGAGGAATTCTTGGCTGTCTGTAACAGTGGAATGAGAGCATCTGGTTTTCATAAGAAAAAGACACACTGCTGCTAAATTGCAACTAATTGCTGGAGCAGTATATTGGTTATTAACCCTAGATAACAAACTATACAGAAACTTGGTAGCTTGAAATAGGGCTGGTTCATGATTCTGATTCTCACATGCTATTTTCCCTAGGCATGTCCTTTGCTGGTTTTGCCTTTACTTACACAGTTCTGTCCTGCCAGTGGGTGAGTTGAGGGATGAATTCCACAAAAAGGCTGACCTTCTTTCCATATTGTTTTTCCTCTTCTAAGAGACAAGAGAAAGTTTTTCATTTCATGGCACCCCCCCCCCCCGCCGCCTTTTACAGAGTTTGATGTGCCTTTGCTTCTCATTTGTCAAAGCACTTTTCCCAGACCTGTCACACAGCCAATGTAGGAGAGAACCATGCAAGTGCACAGATATGCCAGGGTAGGATACATTTGAGTCATAGCAAATCCTCCGCAGGCAGCCAAAAGTTAGCAATGGAAGACAAATTGAAGGCTTTAGAATAATCCAGAAAAGAAAGGAGGGTGGTCTGCATGAGCTGCACGAGTATGCAAATAAGGATTTTTTTTTCCTTCTGCAGTCTGACCTTATGTTTATTCTCTCGAGTCTTGAAGGAGAACAGGGCTATTAAATGTCCAGAGATGGGTGGTCCTCTTACTATGCATGAGATGATGTCATAGTAAAGTAAATGAGGTCAGGGCTAGGTTTCTCTTATTGCCAGTAATTATTCAATACGTTTTCTACAATTGTAAACTTCATAATTCACTTAGTGCTGTGGCTGTACATGGCACCCTGTCAATATCATCATCAGTTAATATTTATCGAGCATCTGCAGAGTACAAGCTCTTGCACTCACAGCAGCAGAGGTGAGCTGCATTAATCCTTTCAGCCAGCCCAGGACCACTGACTGGTTTTATTACATCACTCTATTAATTGACGATTGTCATCTTCAGAACATTTGACATCTGGAATGTAAGTTTTGACTTTTTTTTTTTTTTTTTGAATGAAATACAAAGAAAGGCTTAAGAGCTCTTCCATTGTAAGCATGCTAATGCATTTCATTAACCACATCACAAACAGGAAGTTATTAGTCCCATTTACTGGATAGAGAGATTGAGACAGATACTGTTTAAGAAACTTAGACAGTGTCATATATTCAGATGGTGGCTGATCGGGGATTGAAATACGATAACTTTTTATTGCACTATACTGCCTCTCAGTGGTACGTGTTATTCCCACTTCTTTCATGCAGTAATGAGTGGCTAGTAAAGCATCCCCAAAGGATAAAACCAGTGCCTCTGCACTGTAAGAGGGTATCTGTGGCACTAGTCTTCAACATCAGCATAGCTTAATCACTAGAAAAGTGATTTGTTTATTACTGTGTAAGCCCCATTTTAGAGGAGATCTGTCAGCCATTAAAATCACTACTATGTGTGTTAAATTCTCATCAGAAAGATATTGTTGCTTACATGGTACTTCTAGAGAGAGAGATGTAAGAGTAGGCTCATGAGATAAATCATTTAATTGAAATCTTTGCATTCATTTTCTTCTGGAGAAAGTAATTTGATGATTATTGTTTTTGATGGATCATTTTTTAAAGAGAATTTTCTATTTTTAAAAATATATAATGCAAGGGTTAAATTCAGGGCCAAAAGAAACTGAAGAAAGGGGCAGTCTAAATGCAAAATGTATTTGCAAATCTCCAAACTAGCACCATGAAATGCCATGTACCCGGAGATGCACTAGAGTGTACACCCTCCAGAATGTCTGTCTGTTGTAATTCCATCGCATTACAGATTTTAGTGCATATCTCGCCTGCACAGCTTCCAGAGCTTTTCAGATATTCAACATCAGAAATTGCACTGTTTTATCCTGGATTTTACAAATAGCAACCAGATTATTGTAAAACAGAACTATCTGATAAGTCAGGTTGTGAATTGCTTTTGTGATTGTCATGGGTGAGAGTATTGAAGAAGCTGGCATACAGTGCAGCACACTGGTTACAGTAAAAAGAAAACCCATAGCACTGAATGCATTTTTCTGATGAATACGTTCAAGGCTGTGATCATTGTGCAACTTCTGGTTGGATGCTTTCAAATGTTCCATATTGAAAAACATCAGTAACAAGAACCAAACAGTCCACCAAAGCCTGTGTTCAACTCAATGAAGAGGAACATAATTCTCCCTTAGTGTTTCATTGAGGCCAGCTCTATTTGGTCCACCATGGGAAGCAGAGTCTTGAGCTTTTCTCCTGGTTGGCTTTTCCATTTTTGCTTTATGATTAGGAAGCTGCTACTTTGGTTTTCACTGAGGGGCTTGTACAAATCACCATGTAAGACAGAAATGAAAAATAGGAAAGACAGACTTCTGCTCCACAGACAAAAGCCAAGATGCCAGAACATGGTAATTAATGTTCACAATTTTATAAGCAAAATAATTGCTTTTAATTGGCTAAGTAAGATATGACATAATTACAATATTCAATAAGCTAATTTAAGAAAACTATTTATAACACAAACCTTTAATTATGTTATGTACTCATAGCTATTTTGCAAACGGATATGGAAATGGACATGAATTAGCTTATCTTTATAAATAAAGATGCATTAAGAACATTTTTGAAGCTTCAAAGGTTATGTTCTTCTTTGTTTTGTTTTGGAGAATGTTATTTTCATTTTGAAAAGCAATCATTTATAGACAATTACACTAGTGTGAGCCTCTAGTCACTGCAGACAGATGCACTATGTGGGTGAAAAATCTCCCTGAGAAAGCTTTTTTTTTTTTTTTTTTTTTTTGTCAAAGAAGAAAGACTGGTCAGGGTGAAGCATGTTCTGCCATGTTCTCGTCCTGTCATGGTCACCCTAAGAAAAAACAAACTTCCCTTAAGAGATGAGTGTATAACTAAAATGACACACAGAAGAGACCTGGTGGAATTCAAAACATCCTTTCTTTAAAGGCCAGTTGTGGATGGGTCAGTATGAGCTGCCTTCCTATTAATGTATATATGATGAGGTAGAGCCATTCTATTCCAGAGTCCAAGTTACTAATGCTTCCTCCACGAGACTCTTAATCTGATGGGATGAGGTAATTATGACATTTTCTTAAAGATGATTAACTCAAAACCATGTGCTCAAAAATATACACACTGGAGCCAAAGAGATTGCTCAATCAGAAGGGACTTGCTTGTGAACATGATTTGAGTTTGATTCTTGGATCCCACAAGGTAGAAGAGGAGAACTTATTCCTGCAAGTTATAAATTGTCCTCTGACCTACACACACACACACACACACACACACACACACAGAGAGAGAGAGAGAGAGAGAGAGAGAGAGAGGGAATTAATATATAAAATAAATATTAATAAATGGATTAGGCTACCCTTAGGGTGATACATCTAGAAGGAATGCTATACAGTCTTGCTCCTATTCCAACTTATTTCTAGTAAAATCTTAAAGGCCAGCAACTGTATGACAAGTTTCTTCCCATAATTTCTGAAAGATGGAATTTCATACCATCCTTCAGAATGTTCAGGGTAAACAGCAAATCAACATGTTTTTCTATAAGCACATCCTAAGTACCCAGTAGTACTCAAAGGTATAGCAATATATAATATACAGGAAATAAACACAATGCTTGCAGCCTTCAGGAAACTTGAAATCAATGTGTGGGAAATAAGATATGAATCCAGTAAAAGTGACCTAGAATTATTAGAAGAAAAATAGCTCACCAACACTATGTTCACTGGCAAGGTAAGATTAATTGTAAAATCATATGTAATAAAATGTTCCAGGCAATGGGTGCTTTGAAATTTGAGAAAAGAGCATTTGCCACGAGCTAACGTAATCTAAAAAGGATTCTTTGAGGTTGAGAGAATTTTATATTGAACAAAAAGTTACATGTATCTCACCAAACAAATTCTGCGTGAAAGGAAAGTGTGTAGAAAGGCAGAATTGGAGACGAAGTACATTTACCTTTCACTCATTCTTTCATCTAACCTATGGGTACATAACACTCCCTGTATGCCCCATATGGACACAGAAGCAAGTAACAGTGGAAAAATATCCTCCCTTCCTGAAGCATATGCAAATATGGCCAAGAAGACAGGACAATAAAGGCTCTATACCAATGATTATCCTATGTAGGAATCATAGGCTTATTTCTTCTTTTGTTTATACACAAATACATTAGATCTAAGTGTGTGTGTGTGTGTGTGTGTGTGTGTGTGTGTGTGTGTGTGTGTGTGCGTGCGTGCATGCATGTAGTGCCTATCTCTTAAAGCACTTAATCAACTTGTTTAAAATTCAACAATGTTGTTCAGTACTGTGTGTGTGTGTGTGTGTGAAAACATATTGGTCAACTGAATTTTTGCATTGATCCAGGTTGTTTTAATATTATGTAGACTTATCTAGAGAGAAGATTAATGAGAAGGTAATTATTGCTTGTGTTTAACAAGAAGAATTAAAGGTTACCAAATGCTGTGAGTGTTTGAGCAGTTACTCTTGACTTTCTGTGTAACCTTAAAAGGATGATTTTTAGCTATTAACCTTCCCCTTCCCATGCATGGAATTAGTGGCCTGAGGGGTCCGTTTTCAGGAGAGTATAAATACCAGTTTGAGGAACCAGGTCCATGAACATTACTTTCCTACAGATTCTCTGAAGAGGATCCCACTCATTTCTGTTGGCTCATTCATATGTAATGTTTGTCTTTTATATTATTTTGTATAATTATGATGGTGTTCATGAATGATGGTTCATGATGAAGCCATTTCCTCACAAAATAGTGTCCCTGAATTTAAATGTGCTTGAAAACTTTAATCCCCACGAGCACAGATGATCAGTCAACAAACATTTACCGAGTAAGCAAGCTGCTTCGTTTAAAGATTTATGGAAGGCACTAAAGATGCAGAGATGTCTCAAACATGAATATTGCTCTCCTTTCCAGTTAGAATATAATTGGAAACATGGGTCCACAACCTGAAAAGTCAAATCATGATTAGCTAATGTGATATTACGGTAAGGTCTGTGTAAGTGTGATTAATCTGTAAAAATCTGGAAGGGTAAGAGACAAGGGTTTCACTTTGCCATGTGCTGTTCGTGTGACATATTTATGGTAAATCCATTTGCTAGCCCTTGGTTCCATTTCTGTAAAATGGTCCTCGTAATGGCCATCTATTGGGTCATGGTGAGGGTTAGAAATTGGAGGTAATAAGCCCCTTTGACTTAGAGGATACTTGTAGGATTTTTAACTGCTCTTGATTGTGTAGGTTCTAGATCTGAACTGAGATGTGTGCTCATTTTCCTGTATTTATTAGATAACAAAGTCCTCACCATATTTTATAGACAGCAGAGAAAGGTTTAAAGAAGAAAGTATTTAACCAATGTTCCACAATTAAGAAGCAAATTTCAGGGTCAGGATTTGGACCTAGGGCAAAGTCCAAAGCCAAACTCCTAATTATGATGTATGCACCTTTCCTAGGGCCCTTGGATAGCTACTGTGATTAAAGCAATTTCACTCTTGTAAACCAGGAAGGTCAAGGGCATCCTTTTGGAGAACTGTAACTTGTTCTGGTCTTAGATCAAGAGATTGCAGTTAAATATATTTTGGTGAAGAAGATTGGGGTGGGGGTCTATTAAGGAGAGCTGGGGCTGTGTGTGCAGCTGTGGAGGACTTGCAGATGTGCTGGGCTGGGGGGTGGACAAAAAAGATCTTATGTGACAGTGATAGAGGAACATTTACAGGGACAGTGTCAAACCCCAGAGGTGACTTAGTGTGCAGCAAAGAAATCTGCACTTTATTCTCCGGGGAATTGTGAACCTTTGATGATTTTTTTAAGCCGATACGTAAGATAATGAAATAAAACAGACTTTCAATTGGCCAATCGATAACTATTGGGAACAGATGTCATTCAAAGTGGCATTTTAAGAAGGTTATTCTGGCTTGTGAGGGATGAATTGGAGACGAAAGAAAACCTCTTCAAATGGTTGTTTTCAATAAGCTGTGTCATGACAGGGGGAGAGGTGTCTCAACTAACAGGGCGCTAATAGGAAAGTGTTGGTTTGCCACAGATTAGCTGTTTTATATGTTAGAGCTGATTCAAGGTCACACCTGGAATAATGTCACTCTCCTTCACTGGGATCTGAAGTGCCTTCTTGAAAACGGAGTTGGTGTTACAATCTGATATAGGAGTTGGCAGGGCCCTGGCAATGTCCTCAGGATGGATACTGCATATCTGTACCCTACATGTGTCTCAGCACAGACAGAGAAGGGCTGCACAAAAGAACTGCTGAAACAGTGCAGAAATCCGGATGAGGCTGGGGTCCGGAAAGGAAGCCAGGAGATCGTTTAAAACTGTGGGAGTGGCATTTGGTGGTGTAGGTAATAGAATGACTTCAGACAATGGAAAGAAATTAACCCAGACTGTCTCTGAGATCTTTATATTTTCACTGATGGGGGTATTTGGGGAGAAAGCTTGCTCTGAGGGCAGATTCCACTATTCTGGTTGTAGAAGTTGCTGGGTTTTAAGCACATTGTTCAAGTGGTGAGACCCAGAGGGCAGTGTCAATAACTAGATCATGTAAGGAAGGTCAAGAGTGGAAAGAAGTCTTCTTGTGTCATCCATTTTGAGTTGATTAAATATTACATTTCCTATTCTAAATTTTTTAAAGGAGTAAGGGGATTTCATAAGAACATGGAAGTTGTCATGTGAAAGCATGTGCTGTGACCACACACCACAGGTACATTGTTTATTCCTAGTAATGGACCATGAGGTGCAAACCTTGACATGCGGAGACTCATAACTATTTTAAGACAAGGCACTATCCACAGAGAAGAAAATGATTTGGTCAAGGTCAAACAGCAAGCAGGTAGCTAGGGCTGGGATTTGATCCCAAGCAGGTGCCCTAGGTCCCAAAATTAGGAACATCAACACCAGAACATACACTACTATCTAAGCAGCTAAGTGTAAAGCTATTCTGCAGAGAACTCAGCCATAGAAAATCACACTCTGGTTAGAAATATTAACGCGACTTAAGCTACCTTAGAGAGGCCCCCTCATTCAAGAGGTCTAGGAAAGAATTTGTATCTAGCAAGCTGTAAATGACATGTACCTACTTCCTCCTCTGTAAGTGATCAAAATGCAGAACACCACTGTTAACCATTTAGAGCTTTAAAAATATCTTTTTGTCTTGCCTTGACTTGATTCCTTACCTTTATTCACTATGTTTTGCTTGTCCTGTTTAATAAGCTCTAGTCTCCCTGTCCCTCTTTCTACAACACTAAAACATATGCATCCTTATAGCTGAATCTTACATTCCATTGTCAGAAAATTCTTCAGTCTATTTATTCCTTTGTATGAAGTTAGTTTTTATTATAGACTCTGTATCAATAATGTCACTTTGGGGCTGCTGCTTCCAATATGCTCTGCAAAATATCTTTGGAGAGTCTGGAATTTATCCCTTTTCGGGAAGCAGGCCCTTGGAGCTTCCCTTCCAGTCTCCATTTGAGCACTCTGTGCTCTGGCCAGCTGCCTTCTGTTTAGCTCCTGGGTGTTCTCCATTCTCTGTACTGCCTTAATGATCAGGAGAGTTTCATCAGAGCAAGTCTGAGATGGGGGTACTTTTTTATTTGGGCCCAAGCAAAACACATACCCTCCCATTGGCAAAGCATGAAAAGAATTATGGTCTTTTAACAAGATTAAGCAAACCCACTTTGGCTACAAACCTTGTGGCTAGGGCAGGCAAGAGGGTTTTATCCTTCTTGGACTCATTCTATCTGGCTCACACAAGAATTCCAGCTACAAGACACTGAGGGTCCACGGACAGATTCTTAGACTGTAACATGGTAGAATGAAACACAGAGATGGAACATTTGGAGTATCTTGTGTAGGTTAGTTTTTCTGTATTAGTAAGTGTTCTAAGCCGGGTGCATGGAATTTACATACTGACATTAAAGAAACATGATTTTGAGCGGATGGTCCGTTAAAAAGGTTGGACGGGCGTCTCCTCTTCGTGCTAGCTCACCACTGTGTTAGCTCAGGTTACCATGGAAAAGCAGGCAGTCATTTCACCAATAAGAAACTTCTACCAAATACTTGACCTTGGAATCAGCCATTTACATCCTTATAAAAGAGGTCACTGAGGGAATTTAACTGTGTAATCCTGGCCCCCATGTGGCAAGAGAGCAGTTGGGATGGAACAAAGCTTATGAGGCAGCATTGGAAGCAATTTGAATGGGCAAATTATTTCTTTGACACTTTGTTTTAAAAATGGAACCTCCTTTAAAATAGTATAGGAAGGCAGGAAGATGCAGTGTAAGTCGGTGGTAGAGTGACTCATAAAACTGCCCCAGGACTACAGAAAGCCATCAGTCATCGTATTTGGAGGGAAACCAGCAAGAATTTAGGTGTTCCCATTCCTAACAGCCTCTTTCCCAACACCTTTCCTTCAAACATCATGTCTTCCCTTTATTGTGCCTTTATTTCTAAAACTAAGGGAGAGAAATCACCTTTTAAACTTGAGCCAAGAAACACTGTTTTAGCAAGTGCTAATATTTGGGGTGGGCTTTTTTTTTTTTTTTTTTAAGACAATTATCAAGACGAAGCATTTGTTTCTTCTTTTGTTTACCCGTGGCAGTTTGTCAGCAGTTATGGTAAGTAGACTTCCATCTGCCAGTAAAACTACATTGCAAATTGCCGTAGAAATTAGCAGCTTTCATTTTTGCCTACATAAATAAATATGCGAAATAAATTGCACACAAATGCACCCTTAAAAAAAAAATCACAGGTACACCGTACAGTTAAATGCCAATCAGACAAAACCAGAGACACACTGCGATTATCTCAGTTTTCAAACCTGGAAGATACACGGATGTGTTTCTAAATGAGAGAGGCCGCGGATCATGCTCGCTGAGATAAAAACAGAAGCTGCCAGACACCGCACTGTGGCTTTATTCTGAGAGTCCCCTGCCTGAAACCCCGCTCTATCTTTTCTCCGTGTGTGTGCGTGCTCTCTCTCTCTCTCTCTCTCTCTCTCTCTCTCTCTCTCTCTCTCTCTCTCTCTCTCTCTCTCTCTCTCTCTCTCTCTCTGTCTCCCTCTCCTCTCCCTCTCTCTCCCTCCCTCTCCCTCCATCTCTCCCTCTCCTCGCTGTCTTCCCTTGCTCATTGTTCTCTCTCCCCCAGCCTTTGATGCACATACGTTGTCACATTCCATCGACTCCTCTCTTCTTTGCTCTTACACTCAAGCCTAGCGGTGCTTTCGCCAGGCAGCAAGCAGCAGCGTCTCCTGCGAGTTTTAGTCATGTGTGCAGCTCAGCTTGATCGAGCGTTCCTTTTCTGCCTTTTCACTCTTACAAAAGATTAAAAGGTGGCGTCACATTGCCCCCCTGTTCCTTCCTGCAGGAGGGACTTAAAAGGGACAACAAAAACTAATCACTCTCAATAAGTATTTTTTTTTCTTGCTGGCAAAAAATAAAATAATAACAATAAAGAAAGGAAAGGAAAAAAAGAAAAATAAATAGAACGAAAAGAAAGGCAGAGACGGGAAAGGCGAGGGGGTGGACTTAGCGGTGTAATTTGAGCCGGTGGTGAGGATTGGAGCGAGCTAGCGATGCTGCACACTGCTAACAAGGGAAGGAAGCCTTCAGCTGAGGCAGGTAAGAGCGCTGATCGGAGGGTTTGACCGAGTGGCTTAGTTAAATTTCTGTTTTCACCGGTTTTGTAATTGAGAAAGGCATCTGCAGCAGAAGCCGATTTTTCAGTCGGCTTCCTTTTGTTTAACATAGAAAGTACCTGTATTAATTTTGATGAATTAGAGCATGCAGCAAATTCAATTGAAAATAGATTTGTATAGTAAATGCATTTATACGGAATGATTTTTTCCTCCCTTTTATTTAAGGGGAGAGAGGAGAAAGATGATTCTGATCAGAATAGCACTTTGCATTACGTTAAATTCTAAACAGCTAAAGGAAGGGGGGGGAAATAATTCAATTGATACTGCTTTTGAACTCCAGGACTTAAGCCCTGGGAGACAGATGGCCTTTGAAATTTTTCTTCTAACTGAACTTCTGATGTGTTATAATAATTTCTCACTGGAGGTATCAGCAAAGGGCAGAGTTTATTTAAGTCTGGCTGCTTGGGTGTGTTTGGCTTGCCTGTTGTGGGTGAGGCGCGTCTTGAATCTCGTGAACCTGCGGCACGTTGACGGTTCCTAAATGGAGACTAAGTGTTGTCCCAAATGAAATATGAAGTTAAAACATCGGGTGAGGGCATACTTTAGAAATGCATCCAGTAAATAATTAGGAGAACTGAGTTATGACAGTTTGGAAGGGAGTTAACTCTGGAGATGCTGTTGGATAAAGCTTTCTGGATTTTAAGCCCCTTAATGACAGAGGGGGGTAATTATGAGACTCAAGTCGGAACTTTGATTTAGGACCCAAAATCTAGGATACCTGTAGTCCTCTACCCGAGGCAGTTTTTAGATAGGCATTCCTTTTGTTGCGCGATGAATGGGAACTCTGGATTATATTTGATGGCATTTCTCCTTTTAAAAGCTTTGGGATGAAGCTTTAAGATGCTCATATCTATTTTCACGTTGAACAGAGAATGTGCACTGTACTTGTATCTCTCAGCACAGTATTTTGTGGCTACAAATGTTTTAAAGTTTGGGTTATTTGCTGTTAATCTCACTCTTTGTGGATTCTGTGCCCCTTGCCTCTGCTGTTAAAAAAAAAAAAATTATGGCTGGTGTGAATGAATTGATATTTGAGAATGAAAAAATAAAAACACAAATAGGCCAACTTTTGAAATTAAATGTGACCAGGATCTGAATTCTATCCAGGATTTTGCTAAATGCATTACTTAAAGTATTTAAGTTCATTATAAAATTACCTTGGTAGGCATAGGGGAAATACCTTAAAAGTATACTGTTCGGTTAAAAGAATGCTCCTCAGTGATAGAATATGGAAAGGTGATGGCTATGCCTCAAGGCTTGGCCCTAGAAAGAACTGCTCTCCTATGGCATTGTGGAGTTCAGCAAGCAAGGAAAGAGGAGATTTCAGGCATTTGTGTCGTGATAGGATGTTTTCTTGCTTAGTTTCCAAACTGGACCAGGTCTTTAACACCTTACTCTGGGGTGTCTTGTGTTGCCAGACACACCTAATGGTATTTTGTGGGTGCAGCTTGTGGATGTAGCCTTGAGAGGACATGAGGATCTGCTCGATACTGGATATTGGGGAATAAGTAGCCAGTAGTTCTGGTCAGTTGTCAATATCCAGGGTTTCCTGGGTAGATCCTGGTACAGGTGCAAACTGATTTTTTTTCTGTAGGTTGAACTGGAGAGAGAGAGAGAGAGAGAGAGAGAGAGAGAGAGAGAGAGAGAGAGAGAGAGAGGGAGGGAGGGAGGTGAAGCACAAAAGGAGAGGCTGCTGTGGGATGCTGTGTAGACTTGTTGGTGGGCATTGGCAAATTTAAAGAATGGCTTCACATGTAGCTTTCCCCCCCCCCTTTTTTTAAGTTAAGAAACAACAGAATCTTAAAGTAGCTTTCCTTGAATCCTACTTTCCCTGTCCTGCTTTGTCGCATGAACTCCTTTGCTAACTCTTGGTACACCTAAACATTGATTTTCTTTTTCCCCCTCTCACTATGGGGATGATGTCTTAAAGAGGTGGTAAGGTCCAGAAGACATCTCTGGATACTGTGTTACCTTTATCACATTCACTTTCCACTTTTGTGTATGAAAATGACTTCTTCAAGGTGAGGCAGAAATAGGTTTTAAATTGTTCCTTGCCCATTTACCCCAACTGAGCCTCTGCCTCTCCATAGAAAGAAATAGAAGTAAAGTGTGTGTACAGAGAGGTGCACTGAAACGGGATGGTAGTTCATCTGGGACTCTTTAGGTAGATGGCAATCAGTGGTATCCCTGCTCTAACTATCTGATTCATATAAATAGCATTTTTCTGACTTTTCCAGTAGATGTTGCTGGAGAGCAAAGAAAAGATTATTCCCCTCCCACCCCCTGCAGGAAAGAGAAGAAAAACAGTAGACTTGTAAAAGGCAAAGAAACAGTCTTCTCTCCAAACTAATTGGCTAATTAATGAATTATATTGAATCATTACCTTTTATAATGTTCTATAGAAAGCTATTCAAACTTGATTTAGATTTGTAAACAATGATATCGTCCTCCTTGGGCCCTATATATAATGTCTGTTTGCTATTTTCCATTAAAAAAAACATCAAGTTAACCACACATTGCTATTCAGAACATTCCATCCCTGAATGCTAAAACCCTTTAACATGCAAATATGATGTCAGAGGAAGAACTGAAATAGAATACCCCGAGAAGAGTAATGATCAAACGCATTATAAAAATATGCACCAGTTGCCAACATGTAATGAAATATTAAGAAATTAAAAGCATGCAACCTCTAAAGTAATAGAATTTCATTGCTCTGAGACTGTTTTCCCACTGAATATTAAGTTCTTAATAGATGTACCAGTGAAAAAACAATCGAAAACCTACATGGTTTGACACTGAAGTTCTTTCATTATATGATGTTGAAAAATTAGCCCAATAGGATTTTACTCAGAATGGGAAATGTAATTAACATTGGATATTAAGTGCCAGACTGACAAAGCAAAAGCCACAAGGCTTGATAGGGGAAATAGAAATGCAAAAGCAAATAGAAGTGCTGTAAGCTGAAGGGACCCACACTGGAACTACTCTGCTGGTAATCACTCTGATAAAATGACAAAGACATCCCCCGAGGACCCTAGGATTCTAGTACCCAGACACGAACTGATGTAATTTCAAGCAACCAATGACCTCTGTCCATGGGAATATTTATTTTTAGATATGATCAATTAGCCAGTTTCAATGGAGACAAGAAGTGTATTTTTTTTTCTCACATATGAGGAATGTTGGGCATCGCAAAACCACTTTCCACCCAGGTTCAGCTTCTGACGTACGTTAGATAGCTTTTAAATTTTGTTACCTTGGGCTGACTTGGCTCTCTCCTGGTGGGTTTTCCTGTTGCACTGAAATACTTCTTTGTCAGTTTTCATTCCTGAGGTGTGAAATGCTCCATCCGATCTTTTGATATAACAACCCCCCCCATTCATTTTTCCCCCTGGGAGGAAATTTATATTTAGAAGTCATGAGCATCAGCCACATCTAGTTTACTATTAGCACTAGGGGTCTACTGGAGTAAGGACATTCCAGTTTTTTTCCCCCTCTGATGTAAGTACGCATTTTGTTTGATGTGTAGTAGTTGCCCCCCCCCCCCCCTTTAAAAAGTAAAGACTTACATTTGATGGGTGATTGTATTTTTTGGTTTTGTTTTTATTCATTGTTTGCACCTCTTTCTCTTTCCCCCATAGTATCTATAAAGTACTTCCTACATTCAAAACACCATGAATAAAATGTGCTCAATGTTAACTAACAATTAGAAATGCCTGCTTCTCACTGGCATCTTTATAGAAAAGGAAGCTATGGTGTGTACCTGGAAAGCCCTAATGGATGTCCCAAATATGTCCTCCCTGTCTCCCTCAGCAGAGCAGGAAAGAAGAGGCTGGTGAAGGTCGAGGAGATATTTTGAAGTAGGAGGGAAGACAAAAAGATAAAGTCATCTAGAACAGTACTATCAGATGGATCATGTAGGAAACAGGGACCCCCCCAAGCAATGGCCAATATTAATGCAGTGACCAGCCAAATTTGGGGTATTTGTGGTAAAGTTATCTGGCAGTGTGTAGAGTAGTTGCAGCTTGGTATGGAAGTGAGGAAGGAGTACAATTGTGAATCTGCAGGGCAGAGTTCTCCCCAAGATTCTCTGAAACGGCTGTCTAGATGATCTTTCCTCTGGAGTTACAAATGCTACTTTGGTATCAGCTTACCTTTTAAAGATGTTGTTGAGAAAAGATGCAACAATGTTTGGTCTCTAGGCTGGAGGCCAGTGGGTATTCCATTACCTTAGCATAGTGAAGTCAAGAAATATTGAGAGGAGGAAACATAGATGCTACTGTAATTATTGTAATTTCTTGTGTGTACTGTAGATGTCTTGGCCTCATTAAGGACAGATTGGTATACATATATTTATTTCATATCCTTAACCTTCACCGTTTGTTGAGGATGAGGCACATAGTTTAGAAGATGTGGTGTTCTGTCTAGGCTATTGCTATTGGACACAATCCACATTGGGTTTATCTCAAGTTTCCTGACATTGATTATGATGGATTTGTGTGATCTTTGAGAGTTTTCATCTCTCTGAAAAGGTATATACTTTATTTATTGGAGTTAATTGCCTCCCTGAATCGCCTCTGTTGTCAATTACTTTCTATAATCTATGACTACCTCACCTTGAACTCTTGGATGCCTAGTACATTTGACTGACAACCACATTGGTAGACATTGCTCAGACTATATAATATACATTTAAATGCAAATGTATAAGGTGTCTTCTTGTGTTCCATGGACTTCACAATAAGAGGATGAAAGAATAATCATTGACACAATTAAAAAAGAAGGAGTGCCACATTTTTTTTCTCAGAAATACTGATCTTACCAGCCTGCCTAAGTAGACAGGGTCACCACTACGGCCTCAGAACTAAACTGTAGATGAGTGACTTTTTGTGCCCTCTACCCACTTTAATTTGTTCCATTTACTTTTCCAAGCTTTTCATCTTCCCACCATTTTAATATCATCAGAGATGGGGGCTGCCCATGACATTCACACTTGACATTATCTAACACAAAAGGCATCACTCATACACTTGAGTGCATTACAATGCAAGGGAAAAAATAGATCCCAAAGCCTCAGAAATTATTGTCTCATACCTTCAATGTAGGTGGCTTTTTTTCCTGCCTGTTTTCTCCTGGATGTCTTATTTCACTGTTTTGCTTCTGTGTGCTTGTAGATGATTCTAAATTATCTAGTAAAAAATCAACAATCATAAAAATCCATACCACAACATAAGCTGCCTCGTATTCACTAGACATAGGTATATTGTTACAGTTCTATTATTATTGTCTCTTTGTTAAGGACTCAACACATTTTGATGCTGTACCAAAGTTGGTCTTTGTATTTGAGGTGAGGTGCATTTTCCCTGTTGACTTCAGTTTGACAGTTTTGGCCGAAGCTTGTCCTGCTCACGAATCTGTGATGATCACTGTATTTTTCTGTTACTGCTTTGTGAGCCAGAGATCTGTTGATATCCACTGTAGACCCACCTCTGTGTGTGTGTGTGTGTGTGTGTGTGTGTGTGTGTGTGTGTGTGTGTGTGTGTATTGATGGCGTGGAGAGCAGGCTGCAAGTTTGGGCAAATGTTCTAGCACCTTTTGCTTAATATTTTGAACCTTCATTCAAAGATGACTTCCCTACCCCACATACCCACATGACCCATGAAAGACAACTCTTGTGATTTGAACAAATAGCATTATGAGATTGTGGTGAATTGCTCCGGCAGTGTTACATCATGCATCGGGATCCCATGTGCTGTAGAGCTCTGTAAAACTGCCAGCTACATGGTACCCCGCAGGTTTAATATACTTCTGCAGCCTTGTGCTTCGGAAGGATTTCTGTAATTGGAGACAATCTAGTAAGGAGAACTTTTTAAGCCATCGGAGGCCGGAATACAAGTTTTTGAGAAATGTGATTTTACTGGCTTGAAACTGAATGGATTACAAATTTCTCTTAACTGGACAAAATCCTAATTGCCTGTACAGTGCAGTCCTGATTATCCAGGGTTTGATTTTCCAGTACAGGGATTATTCAGATTTCTTCTCTGACTCTGTCTTCTCTCTAACTACCTGATGTGAAACACTTGTCTAATCATTAGCACTTCTGCTAATGGTATGGAAGGGGGTAAGTCCAAGCCAGTGAATAACATTCAAAGATAGAAGGTTGCAAAAAGTCTAATTTTTTAAAAATTATCTACTGAAATTGTCTGCTACATTTCAATGTTGGAGAGAGGTTCTAGCTGCAAATGATAGCTTACTTTACCTTTTCATATGCCACTATCTTCTCTGTCCTTTAAAGGGGCAAATCACTACGATAAAATAAAACAAATCAACCCATTTTAATGGGGTCAACTTTCTGGGTGTGTTGTTTTTACTTATATAATTTCCCCTCCCTTCCCATAAGGCTAACTACCCATTTTAATTAACTAGTTGGGGATTGGGGTGTGTAGGTCTTTTAAAAAGCCACATGGATCAAGCAAGGGAACCTTTTGAATTAGATCAGAATTTTGATTAGCACAGTTTTCTAATGTTAACCAGAATTCCCTCTAGGAGATGTTACAATGAAACCAGAAATCAGTTTTCCTCTGCTCTCTTCTTTTGTAGTGTAGACACTGTCCAAATCTTGCAGCCATACCCCCTGCTTTATGATACTGTCTCATCAGACAGCGCTCAA
Organism: Phodopus roborovskii; assembly: GCF_943737965.1. Lineage (NCBI taxonomy): Eukaryota > Metazoa > Chordata > Mammalia > Rodentia > Cricetidae > Phodopus > Phodopus roborovskii. The sequence goes on from NW_026126407.1 coordinate 41,878,434, forward strand.
TTTCCTTCTGTCGTCCCTCTTATGAAATTCAAGCCTTAGCAGTTGGTAGCACGTTAAGGTACCTAATCAAAATTCACAAGATCTGTTTAGTTATAAATATATAGTGCTGTGTAAGTGATAAAATATACACATATAATTGATACAACAGGCTAAAGGGCACAAAACAGTATTGTCTCCTAAGTGCTTTAAAAACACTCTTTTATCACTAGGTTAAAATTGAATAAGTTAGAAAGAAATTTGTTTTAAGTTATTAAATATTCTTGTCTGGCCAGATATAGTGTTCAGTGTGGCCAATAGTCTTCAATGTATCTATTAAATGGGAATGTAAACAATATATTATATAAAGCTGAAAGTAGAAAATAATTATTAGAAAAACCATTGCGATCTAAAGAGGTGCATCAGGACAAGACCAGGACAAAGAAATTGCTGTGAAAACTTGAGTACCTGAGTTCAAATCCCATGAACCCATTGAAAGCTGGGTGTGGTGGTGTGCATTTCTGGAATTCCAGTGTTCCTACAGTAAACTGAGAGCCGAGACAAGAGAAGCCCTGCAGCTCCTAAAGCAGTTAGCCTAGAGTGTACAGCAGCTAACAACAAAGAGACTATATTGAAGAAATGATGTAAGTCAAGAAATCACACTCTAGATTGTCTTCTGACCTCTATAAGCATACTGTGCACATGAGTGCCCACAGTTATACACACACACACACACACACACACACACACACTTACACACATCATGCACAAAGGAAAGAAAAAATGATGGTCAATTGGATCATAGTGCTTTATATGCAGAATTCAGCAGCATCTGTATTTTTATATTTGTATATGAGCATTATATAGCACACATAATACATGTATATATGTCTATATTTGTATTTAAGCTCAGAGAGACACACAGAGAGGGAAAGAAGGTAGAAGAAAGAAAAAATAAATTATTGGTATGGTATACGTGTAGTCCTGGAAAACATTGTGGTATTTTTCCTAATTGATATTATTAATATCCAATAATTTCTTCCAGGGGTTCGAAGATGAATAAGGCATAACTCCTTGAGGAGGGTTTCTGAGAGTTGAACTCAAGAACTTGTGCTTTCTAAATATATACCATAGCACTAGCCCTCTTAAGAAGTTCTTACTTTAGTCTGCAATTAGAAGTTATTTTAGATTTGATTTTCAAGCATGTATCTGGTAATTGTAAGCATGAATAGAAAGCATAGCCAAGCCCCTTGAACCTCATGAGGTACCTTTACACTTTACATGCTTTCTTGTGATCCGCAAGGGAGATTTAAAAAAATTACAGCACCCATGATTTGGGAGTAATTATCCTATAAAATGATTTACTCCAAACTAAAAATAAATCTGCCTTTGAGAAAAATCCAGGCATTAGAGTCTGGTTTCTCTATTATATCTTCTGTGGATGCAGGTCACAATCCAAAAATCTGATCAGTTTGTCTGATAGTAGCTGTTCTGAGACTCCTGTACATCATTCAGCCAAGTAAAGAACACAAGGTTAGTGTTTGTGAGCACGCCTGGTGTTAAAGGGACACTTGTACAAAATGCACGTGCAGAGGATAGGTTCAAAAGCTAAAGAGTGGTATATTATTCCAAACTGAAGGAGGTTTGTGTAATCAGATTTTTTTTTCCATTCCCAATCTGTGTCATGTTTGTCAGGGGTATGTTGTGTATGTTCAGTCACGTATCGCATATGATTTATAAACACACCCATGTAGTCTCTAGAGGTCAGTAGAATATAAGGAACGGGCAAACATTCATGTTGAGATGAAACCCACAGATTCCAGAGACCATTTTTCAAATGGCAGAATGATGATAGTCGACTAATGACATTAGAAACTGAAGTCATTAATCGGTGTTAACAAAAAAGTCATGTCATTCTTGTTCATGAAATGAATCTAATCTATTTGTTTTAAGCAAATTTCAGATAAATGAACATTTTACATGGCAAGAACCTTGATAGAAACCCAAGCTCTAATTACTTTATTATGCTTTATTATAAGGCTGTGATTCACTTGTCTTAACTTTTTTTTTTTTAATGTTACTAGAACAGAAGGGTAAATTGTTTTGAAACACTGATGGTTACACCTTACACCCCAAATACTGTTTCTACTTGAGCTGCCATGTCAGGCCCCTTGATTTTAGAAATGAATAGTTGGATGATTTATATGCCAGCATTTTATCTGTTCTTATGAGCTAAATGTTGAAAGGGTTATTAGAAAATTGTGATTTATTTTCTATATGAAGCTAAAGTCGTTAGCAGTTCAGTGTATTGCTGCATTTCCGAGCATGCCTATCAAGTGTAACTGTGGAGAATTTATGCTCAAAAGGTACATAATATGACAGGATGTAGCCATGAACTCTCTGAGAGTAGGGTTGTCACTACCTTTTACACGTCATCCATATACAAGAAGACAGTACCACATGGCTTCAGATTTCTTCTGATTTTGAGAATGAATGATTGTCTTGTAAGTTGAGGTTACATGCCTTGACTTGGAACTTAATATGTCTTACAAATGTTAGTAGCACTCTGACCTGGAACCAATCCATCAATGAGCTATTCCTGTATTTATTTATTTGTGCTGTGGTAGATTGCATTCTTAGCTCTGTCTCCTCTGTGTTAAATCCCAAGTTAAGGACTGAAAGCACAAACATGTAAGAGGGTGTGGCCAGAAATGACCAGGAGAGGATGCCCCCTATGGATCAGGGAAGAGGCATTAATGTATACATTCATGGGACCTTTTTCTGCTTAAGATAAAGCCTAAGAAATGCTTTAATGGTGACTCTGTGTAGTATTTAAAATTATTGTAGGCATACAATAACTTCGGGCACCACAAAGGCATTCCAGAGAACGACTCTGTAAATCTTTTTTGGCAATTATAAATGAGGAGGCACACTCCTATATCCTGCAGTAGAAGACTTTCCGGTGAAGCTGAATACCACTTGTGTATCACCTCCCATGCACTCCTACATCTGTCCTCCATAGTCTCTGTTCCGTTTCTAGAAGAGCTTCAAGACATGTTTTATTTCACAAGCAACCAGTTGCAGTTGCTTGTGCTTTTGGCCTTCTCAACAGTGCAGCTGGCCTCTAGATAGCTTCTCCTAGGACTCAGCTGAAATGTCACTTCTTCCTAAAAGTCTATTCCAACTAGATTCCATCTATACATTTCTATTAGGAACATCCTAATATCACATAGCCCTGAAGCTGTATAGGTGCTCACCTACTGTCTGTCACCCACACAAATAAACTCTGAAGTCTGGTGAGAAGAGAAATAATGATGACTAGCTGGACATTGCAGTAGCACTACACACACATATCCAGCTTCATAATGGTAGTATAATATTTATTTCATTAATGACTGTTCACCAAATGACTAATTACATTGCTTTTGTAAACTCAAGGGTGAGAGCTCATATAAAGAGACTGGGAAGGCTCTATCCCTGTATTTGTTCTTGATAGTAATTTCAGGGTAAGCTCAATGTATCAGGGATCTCATCTTGCATTTGCATCAACCATGAAATATATTCAGACACTTAAGCTCCAGAACACACCTGAGCTTTTAGATGGGTAGATACACCCCTTCCTTACAATTGTCATCATCATCATCATCAAACATCATTGTTATCTTCATCCATTGATCTTGTAGTTTATGATAGATGATGGGTCATTTGAGGGACAATCAGAGGCTGAAAGTGGTGGCAGCATCTCTCTAGCACATTGTCCTTAGTTAGAAGAGCAAATCTTAGAAACCAAAACACCTGAGTTAAAAAATGCCTTGGATACCGGCTCCTGCACCCACATAAAGACATGTGGCTATTCAATGTTAGGAACTTTGCTAGACACCTAGGTCTCCAGAATGATGATGCAGTAGAAATGTATATTGATTTAATTTTAGGAGTGTCTGGGCAGACAGTGTTACTTCCTGTATCTCCCCTTACACATAAAGGTTATCTATATACTTTCCTGTTCAAACTTACCTTCCAAGAGTTACATTAAGTTATTTTTTTCTTTTTCATGTTTGATATCATGCAGCTATCACTAGTTTCTTGTAATCTAAAGACTGTAGTAAATGCAGATGTCAGGTTTTGTTTGAACACCATACCACCTGGGTTTTCATCCTTCACATGTGATTTTCCCAGAGGTCACATTCTTGCCTAGTAACTGGCATATGTAGGAAACTTGGCAGTTGCATGCAGCTGTTTTCAGGGTTTCCACCCCATGTCTGGTGTCTTTGATCTTTAAAAGTGGCCATTTTGCTTAAAGTCGCGCCCTTCAAATAGGAAATTAGTCCCAGGATATAGTTAAGTTGGCAATATGGTTAAGAATGAACTCAAGATTAAGACACAGACAGTTTGATCTTTTATGATTTTTACTCAGCTGCACTTTTTGCAGGGCTACATTGTTTGTTGAGAGGCATACAAAATGTGGAGGAAAAAGGATACACATGCAGTGTCTTCATCATTGTTTTAATTAACTTCAGGCTCTGTGTCATGTGGCTCATATTCACTCCTGCTTTTTGTTATTGTCTAAAGGACTATTTTGTAAAGAGTATAAAATGTGATTGCCCTTACTTATTATATGATCTAAGTAGCAATGGCTAGATGTTATTCATGGAGAGAAACTTAAGCATGCCCAATTAACCATGAAATATGCATATATACATTGGATGTATTTACTGTGTATGGTCAGGAGTTGTATTTCTAGTGTTATATCAGGGGAGTCAAAAAAAAAAAAAAAAAAGGGGGAACCTGTAGAGATTAGTAATAAATCATGCTTTTTTGTCTTGCCTACTAGCATGTTTTCCTAAAAATTCATTAATTCATTGCCTTTCTTCGGTGTTACAACCAATATAACCTAAAGTTGATTCAGTAACACAACAATGAAGTTATATAAATAAACTCAGAAGTTTTGAATCTGGGAAAGAGACTGGTAACATATAGGGGATAATAATGATGAGAGGGACATAGGAGGGATGGGAAGTAGTCAGAATGTAGGATACATGTATGAAATTATCAAATAGCTAATGAGAACAGCAAAACCAAATGAAAAGCATGAAAGGCAGTTCGTTTTCCTATTTCCCCCAAAAATATGCATGTTAAGTTCACTTCTCTTTCAATTTTTGACACATACCTCTTCCCTCTACCTCCACACAAGGGTCTAAGAGAGCTTCCTTCTTCCTTTCTTCATCTGTGTCCTGAAGAATCTTCTGTCCCACATTATCAGCAATGTCTCAGCACCAACACTTTATTATATATTTTATTTAATAAGAGAGTGCTCTTAAAGAAAAAAGAAATCATTTAAAAGGGAACTATAACCATGCAAAAAATATGTACCATTTTTAGAACTCCAAACTACCTTATCATAAATCACAGTATTCGTCATTTCCGAACATTCGAGAATGAGTAATAATCGATACTCAGAGCAAAGAAAAACATTCTTTCAATTTATTTAAATGATTTTACTTCACAAAAAAAATGTGCACAGCTTTACAAAATAGACCTTTGACTTTTAACAGAGGGGTACTTTGCCATTTTGAAAGCACTTGTGGATTTGTTAATGTTAAACTGGTAATTGTTGATCTCTTGGGGGGGGTGCAGCAACTTCAATGTGAGCTTATTACACTGTAAAATATGGATTGCCTTTACCCTAATGGCCTCTGAATCCTATTACCATCCCATTAGAGAGTGTGGGATTTTAGTAATTCTGTTGTTGTTTCCACTGGGCAGTGACTATAATAGGGAAGGGCAGGGTTAATGCAATTCATCTCTTTGAATACTTGTAACTCTGGGTCCCTTATCACTCACTGTGGTTTCATTAGGGGCTTCTTCCCTTCTTTCCTTTTCTCTCCTTCTGGCCCCACAACATTCCCCTTGGCCTGTGTTAAACCTGGAGACTGTGCAAGGGAATTTTGATGCTCCCAACATTTAAAGAGTATCTTGGCTATTAGCTTTTCATAAACTAAAAATAAATAAACAAGGTGTCACATTGGCTTGCTGTGAGCCATTCTGAAGCTTAGATGCGTTTCAGTGACTGTCACTGCCAAGAGGAGTATTGAAATAGCTCTTCAATCAAAACCATTTATGCGGCCTTTCGAAAGGAGAAGCTTGAGTTCAGAGGGTCAGATTAGTGCATGGAAGTGTTTTGTATACAGTGTCTCATGAGCTCCTACAGACAGCTAGGCCCTGAGTGCTGATCATGTAAGAGAGAAGGACCAGAAAATGTTTTTAAATGATGGGAATTAGATGCCTTTAGAGAGAAATTGATGCATTAATTCCCAATATTCAGAATTCTCAGCATATATATATATATATATATATATCAATAGTTTTATTCATGGAATTTGTTTTTAGCTAATACAGTCTCTTCAGAATAAATATGAACATAAGATTACTTCTCAGTGTGTCAAAACAAATTAGTTCCCCACAGTGTTGCAATGAAAGGTATAACTATTTTCTCTTTTTATATGTCAGAGAGCATCACCAGGGTAGGGAATTCCCTCTCCCCCATCACCCCCGCCCCCCAACCCTTGAACTGGTGATGATTAAAGGTCTGATTTCGGGCCCAAGCATGGACCTTGGTCTCCAGTACCCAGCTCTGTAGCCAATAAGGAGAACTGCAAGCTGGGACCAAAGAAACAACTGCCTTCTAAAACAAGAAAAGAAGGCAAAGAATGGCAGGAGGTCATCTGACCGCTTCAATTCACTGAAGTGAGTGATATTCCCAGGCCTATTGTTCCCCATCACAGAGGATTAGGTTTCCATGTGTTTCATCAGAATTGGGAAGTATGTGCTACATCCCTGCATCACGTAAATGCAGACCTGTTGATATACTAGAAGGCTAGTGTCTGGCTGGGTGGAGCCTATCTTTTGTCCTCAGTATCATACATACCCACCTGGTTAGAGCTAATACACTGAACCTGGGTGCTGCTTAGAGATACCATAGTCTCTATATTTACGTTGAAATTCATGCATCAAGTTTCCTTTTTATTTGCAGCATGACTTACCATAATTCTAGACAGGCTGTGTGAAAGTATTTTTGCCCTTTTAGCAATTTTGTTGAATTGAGTGAAATTCATTTAAAAGATGTCTATGCAGCTACAGAAGCAGTTAGTTTTCATACCAATAGATTGATGCAAGTGAGCGGTGTTATTGAATGAGACATCCTTTGGAGCTGTGACTGTGGACTATCTTTTTAATCTGTTTATATTCCCATAATCACTTAGGAACCACAAACAAAAGAGAAAGATAGGGTGCTGCTATGAATACATACTACTGGAATACATAATTAAGAAAAAGGCAGAACATACACATATGTGTAGAAACCTTTGCAGAGAGTTGCTGAGCTCATGGGGTAGGATTCTCTAAGATTGTTCAGTGCTTTGTGAATGACAGCCTATCGAAGACTGGTTATTCCATAAGTGAAGAGTAAGCTTCTGTTTATCATTCACTACTGCATCACACTGAATTCATTGTGCACTTTTCTTCTTAGAATTTTCCTTCAAACATCGAATAAATGTAACAAACAAAATGATACTAGCATTTCTCTCCACGAATGATATATTATCTTTGCCCCTGCCACAAAGGCACAGATCTGTCATTTGTTGTGTCTATACAATGTTCCCTTAATGCAGAGTAAAGGAATCACTTACCAATTGTTGACTCTCATCATATTTGTAATGAAATGAACTCTAAGACTAGGTGTCTGTTGAAGTTGCATCAGGACTCCAAAACAAATTTGGGATTTTGTAGAACAGTAAAAATGATGAATACTACCTTTTTGTGTCATAATCTATCCAGTGTTTTGTGGAGAACACATAACAGTACTTCCAGTAGCTGTGGACATTGGAAAACTCAAAGAAAATTAAACAAAACAAAATAAAAGGTCTCCCAGAAACCTATGTTTGTTTTTGTTTTGTTTTGTCTTTTCCAACATAAATGGGTATTTTTAAATTGATGTTTTACTTTTTATATGTATTGTTACACGTTGTAATTTCTACTTACATTAATACTCCAAAAATTGCATTAATATTTTAACTATATGACTTTTAAAATGGGGAAATGGTTTTTAAACTATAAAAATAGTTTTCCTTTCCTTATAAACTCATAATTACAAAGTCAAGTTTTGTTATTAAGAAATAGTATACCAATAAAAGTAGAAACATTCTGAATTGCCACGATAAAAAATAACACTTTCACAGTTTTTGACATTTTGTCGTCTTTGCTGACATGAGTAGTAATTGTAGTTATTTTTAAAATTTATATTTTAAGCTGTGTGTAATGATGCATACCTGTAACTTCAGAACTCTGGAGGCTGAAAGTCACAAGTTCAAGGCAAAGTGCACTTCATAATGAATCCAAGGCCAGCCTATGCTACATAAGAGGACTTGTTCCTGTGTGTGTGTGTGTGTGTGTGTGTGTGTGTGTGTGTGTGTGTGTGTGTGCGTGCGTGTGTGTGTATTATAGTTATTGTAATACCCTTTAGAGACTTTATCTCTTGAATTATTCACTTGTATTTTCTTTATGAGTTTGCTATGCTAGAAGATCCCAATTTTATTTTTTGAAGCTACTCAACAATTTTAGAATTATGCATACCTCCTGATCAGATCCATGGCTGGTATTTTACCTCAGTCATTCTTCAACTTTTGTTTTCCTCATGCAGCTATTTTAGATCTTTGGGTAGTAAGTGTTCTTATGTTTTGGAACCCTTGAATTGTTATGCAAAAGTCTCCATATGTTATCCAGTAGATAAGTACAATACTTTCTCCTTTTTAAAAGGGGGTAAGTTACAATGTCATTAGCCTTTTGGAGACATTTAGAAATGTGTGTGCATGTGCATTATAAAGTTGTTTTCCTCAAATAGATTGGGGGGGGGGCTTCTCCTCCCTATGATATACTTACATATTTTGTACTTTTCTTGCACTATTTGTGTATGAATAATTAATAGTAGTTTATAGTAAGCTTAATATAGCAAGAAGTTCTTCAAAGTGTCTTGCTTGAAGCTTTCATTCTGATGTTTATATTATCTATGTATCTGTGTGTAGAAAAGTGGCAAAATATTCATCTTCATAATATTTTAGTGTAGATTTTGTATGTTTTTTTAATACATAAAGTTTTTTTTGTTAGTTTGGCACAATCTTTTAATCAATTTTTCTTTGATTTGTCCCAGTCAACCTTTGTTATCTAGAATTTTATTAGCAAAGTTTCCCACCTCTTTCTTTCATTTATTCCCTCCACTTCTAGCTTCTTTTTTGTTCACAATACTGTGGGATCATGCCTGGGACCCTATACAGAGTAGGCGAACAGTCTACCACTGTACCAACTCTACTTCTCCTTCTAATACTTGTTAAAATTACATGTGTATGCTTGTTCCCTCTTCCCCCCAACCCCACTGTGTGTGTGTGTGTGTGTGTGTGTGTGTGTGTGTGTGTGTGTGTGTGTGTGCGTAACTAGCAAAAGTCGGTTTCTCCTTCTACTATGTGGGTCCAGGAGTTTAAATTCAGGTCATCAGTCTTGGTGATCTTAAATTTTTACTTTTGAGACAGGCAAGGCCCTTTAACTTTATACATATACTAGGGAGGGCTATAACTTGAGAACCTATGCTTCAGTTTCCAAGTCCTGCTGAGGTCATATCCCTGAACATCCCTGCCCTTCAGTTTCTTCTTGTGAAATCAAAACATTTCTATTTAAAAGTACTCATTATTGACACTAGCCTGAAGAATTCAGACAGCTATAACTATTCCATGGTAAACTTTTAAATGATGCAATCCACGCAAACCAGAATAGTATGAAGCCCTACAAAAGAAAGGTTCCTGGTAAAAACTTTTGAGAAATAATTCAGATGCCATCCCTGTCTTGATACTTCATAATAACCAGTGTCATGTTAAACAGCTTTCACAGGGTTCACAATAAAAACTGGCCTGATTTATTTGAACCCATCTTCTTCTAGATTTAATCAGCTACATAAATATTTGCTTCAAGATGTTTTTTTTTAATCCAGGCAGAGGCATTATTATTTGGTGCTAGGGTGTGTATTTGATTGTAGGGCAGATATGACAATTATTATTTAGTCCCTTGACTTATAATGAATATTCAGATTGGCCAGAAATTATTCCAATCAACTAAAATTTCCAATGAGTCTTTTTTTTTTTCTTCTTGTAGATGGAAAATAAACATGCTCTGATCTACAGTGAAAGTGTTGAAAGCATCTCACTCACTGACCATTTACTTAGTGATTGGAACTAGCTGCAGCTGCAATAGGCAGTATTATGCAATCAGGCATAGGATCTTCATGCCCTTTGGGAAAGAAATTATGTTTTTGCCTGATGGAACTTTGTAAAATGGAGAGAATATCCTGCAGGAGATTACAAAGTACAGAAATTATATATATAATTTTTTTCATGTGATTTCTATGTAGGATAGCCCTTTGTAAAGCAAGAGTCATCATTATTCTTAAAAACGATTTACAGAAAAACTCCCGGGATAAATTTCCTGCTTGGTTACACTGTGACAGTGGTGCAATGGGAAGTAATAATTTCATAATGCTTAGCAATTTACATGCTTTTTTATGAACACTGTTGAGAGAATAAACATACACATAAGTGGGAAAACATTGAAGGAGCTAAAATCAAGTCATACAGAGGTCTTGGAAATAGTATCATGCTGTAGTACATGCCAGCCCAGGAAGAAAGATGTTCACTCTTTCTACACAAGGATGTAACCTGGGTGGAACACCGGGGGCTGTCACACAGTCTGATGTAACTGGATCAAAATCACATCAAAGTTCAATTCCTTGGTCTCAAGTGCTTGCTGAGTTAGGCTTCTTTTCTGATTACCCTTTTATGGAATGTGATTTTAAAAGCATCCCGAAGTTATAAGTGCCTTTGGATCGTGTTGACATCTGATTCATCAATGGGTAAGCACCCTGTGATTGTTACTGAAGCTTCCAGAAGTGAACCCCCAGCTCAGCAAGAATGATGTGAAAATGTTGGTAAACCCCTTTATTACTTTAAGTCTAGACTACTGTAATTCTCCATTTGTGGGTCTCCTTGACTGTGCTATTTATAGGAACCAACTTAAGAGTATAAAACTACCCAGATCCTTCCTGGCATCTTGTCACCTCAGCATATTTAGAACCATCAATTTAATCTCTGTATCGGTTACCCATAAAATTTCACATTGATTGTACAGTTGTTTTATTCACATAAATGGTACCTCAGAGATGAGGTTTCATTCTGCCTGGCTCATGGATTTTTCTTTTACAAAACCTGAGTCACTTTTACAGACTTAAATTTGAAATCTTTTGATACTTGCCATACTCTAATTTTAATTTCACATTTGTTTTGAAATAAGTTCTTTATTATATACTTTATCAATGTATATATAGAAGTTGAAGAATAGAAATTTTACCTTTATGTTTTTGACATAATCATAATAACTAAGTTATGGAAAATATGTTTTCATATACTTTTTCTATATAATGCTATAAAGATTTAATACAAGATATATGCTTATTGCTTAATAACCTACTTTCAAAATTGATGCTAACATTGTGCTTTTTCATGCTTTGAAAACTTTATTTTAGTGATTGCACCATATCTTATCTTATGAAGTACAAGACTTCTTTGATTCATTTAGCAATTATTGTTTAAGTACATATCTATCCAGCATGCTCTCTATACATGGTCCTACCATAGCTTCTAAAGACACAGAGAAGATATGGGTGGATGTCACCTTCACCCACGTTGGATTGACTCTCTACTGTTAAAAGATTGGAGTTTCTTTTACATACAGGCTATGGGATACAAATACATGGACATAGGGTGCCCAGTTGCTACAGCGCCATCCTTTATTCTTTGAATTGCCTTTGCGCCCTTTTCAAAATCAATTTTCTTATATTCGTGGACCTGTTCCTGCTGTCTGGATTCACCATGTGTTTCAATTATTGCAGCTTTAAAATAAGTCTTTAGATAGGGTGTTTGTTAGCCCTGAAATATTGTTCTTTTAAAGTTACTGGGAGCCAGGAGTCATGGCAGAGGCCTTTAATCTCAGAACTCAGGAGGCAGGGGGATTTCTGTGAGTTCAAGTCTAGCCTGGTCTACAAAGCGATCTTGGAGGAAAAATTATTGGGATTAATCTAAGTTCTTGTATTTGTATATCACTTTAGAGTCAGTTTATTAATTCCAACAATATTCATTTTTACCTGTAAATAAAGAAATGTCCAATCTGAAAAAAAAAAAGGATGATAAGTTTGGGTTTTAATTGAATCACTAGAGAATATTTGTCTGCCCCTGTGTATCTATTTATGTTAAGAATATTAGTGATTTCCTGGCTCAAGCTTGGAGGACCCTCAGTCCTCTGCTTCCTTTTATAAACCTCTTTCTAGTCATCTACCCTTGTTTGATCATTTCCTTCATATGCATATTTTGCCTCTCTGTTGGGCTCCCATAACAATACATTTGGACTTCATTTGGAAGTTACAAATCCTATACCCTTTGCCAAAGTACATGTAGCCATTAGCCTAACCCAGAATTCCATGCTTTAGTCTTATGTTCATGACTCTGGGCTTCCTTTAATCTGAAAAAGAAGTTGGGAGTTACGAATACAATTAAAGATGTAAATATTTATCTTCACCTTCATTCTATTTCAGTTTGCCTTTAAACAATGATGTATGCACAATATTCTTTAGATTTGCCCAAATAGAAATGTTCTAAAGAACAAACAAAAAATAATGCTATCATGGATTTCCAGGCATGCATCTTAATATATTTTAAAAAAAAAAAGTTGTATTTTTTTCTTATCTAAGCAAAATCTGATGATGCTGGAACCATCCTAATAAAGTAATGTACTGTTGTTAGATAGCAATTAGATGTACACAGAGAAATGCAGTAGTGTTATCTTCATCTCTCACATGCACCTAGACATGTATATAGCCTTTAAGCTTCAGGCTTCCTGTGTTCAGAAAGGAACAATGTAGAAAACTGAATAATTTAAAAATATGCAGTATTTAATAAGAGATTAAATCCCTAAAATCTGATATTGTATCAGAAATATCCATGAATATATTGCCTGATAAAATTAAATTATATTAAGACTGTATCATATAGAACTAGGGGGCTGCTTTGTGTTTCCTTCTGTTATTAGCCAATCCATAAAGACATTTTAGTTTCTCCTAAAAAGTAACTTTGGACATTGAGTTTGAATAGCTTATTAGATGCTAACTTCAAGAAATCAATGCTACTTTGCATGCATATTTAAAATATAGAACCTATACTTGTGTAAGGCCTCATCTAACTCACATGTGCATATAGCAGCCAATTGTAATTCTCAAACTGGACTTCTCATGATACAAATCCATCTTTTAGATACTAGAAATCAGATTTAACTAGGATAGTCAATCCAAAAACAGTGTACCTAGTTAGCTATGCTATATGAATATATAATTTATATGTGTTTTATTTATGTAAATTACACTGTGTATGTCAGTATTTTTTCATGTGGAAAAAAAATTCCAAGAAGTGCTTGCCTCCTATTTTATGGTATGCTTGATGACAGAGAAGAAGGTCTGATCAGATCATCTGTGACTTGGTATTTTTGGTGCACCCAAACCTCTGTCATCTTATTTATGAATACAATTGGGAAAAGAAAGGGTGATTGTCTCTGGCAGGTTGAAATACATTATGTTTGTTCTGACCCCAGCTCAAATGAAAATAAAATGGTTCTAGATCTTGGAATGGTCCAGAAACTAAAATTGCTCATTTGAAGCTGCCAGAAGGGAACAAGACAAAATTGAGAGGGATTTTTCTGCATCTTTCATTTGTAGAGCATCAATTCCAAGGATGAGATAATAGGGTCACCTACGTAGCAGATCAGTCTTCCTTCATGTCACATAACATTCTTTCCCTACCCTTAAAGGGAAGGAGAGAAAAGCTATCAGGAGCAGAATTTATCAAAGGAGAAATTAGTAAAACTCAATCAAATTGCTGTAAAAATAAAATTACATTACATCTGTGTTAGCCACTTGGAATCAAAGGAAATCTAAGGTGCCAAGAAATATCAAGCCCAAAGCTGACTTTTGAAATATGGAAAACTCGGGCTCAGAAAATGAAATCTATTTGCTAAGTAAGTTGCAACTGCAAGCAAAATAAAATATATTGTACCATGATCGAGAATTTTGCTATGGAATACATCACCAACATGAACAGCAAATAGACATATTCTGAAGCAAAGAGTTAACTTTCAAGCAAATTACTTTCCTAAAAAAAGAACTACTGGCCCTCCAGCACTTGTGAAATATTCCTTGCATTGCTATTCTCATTAAGGAAAATAAAGAGATAAGCAGTTGGGTTTCTGTAGTTGTTTAGTATTCCTTTAGCAGTTTCAGACTTATTTGTGTCTGAAGAGGGAAGCCTCTTAAATGGAAACATGACATATAAACTAACGGCTGGTTTTGACATTGAACTTCAGATCCAGGGTAGGTAGGAGTGTTTGCACTTCATGTTTGTAATATACAAATAGATGCTTGTTTAAATTCTCAGCATGAACAGGCTGGTGGTTAGGTTAATTCCCCATGTCTCTCTTTCCTCATGTGCCACAAAATAAAGGAAGGAAAAACTCCACTACAGCCAGTGAATGTGGGGAGTTATTTCGAACTCAGAAGGATTGTTAGTAAAATGTTCACACCCACTAACAATACTGTTAATAGGAGCAGCCCACCCCACACCACCCTTGTCTAATCTTCCCCTTTGGCTTAGATGTCTCTTATTTATATGCTGTCTAGCATTCCCTCACCTTATTTTTACTCTTCTAGGGGATAGCAAGCTTTTTGCTAGAAGACTTGACAGTTATTGAGCATGATAGAGGTTCAACAACACTGATGTCATGCTAATGTCATAGGAAACGCTTAGCATCATTAATTTAATTGAACCACAACTACTCAAAAAAGTTAAGATTTTACTTATTGCTGAGTTTAGGAAGCAGGGACCCTGAGTGTCTATGGTACCCCACCTCCAGAGGTGGAAAACTTGACACTGATTCCTATTATTATTGTTCTACTGCTCAGCTTTTTTGGAGGACTCTGCTACAGCTCTTTAGTTGTAAGATGCTCTTGGACTTGTTCCTGATGAGGTCATTGAACTGGTCTTCACTTTCCCTTCTACCTGTGCATTTTCTGTATTAATGGCAGGAAACACCCAGAAATCTCTCATCTGTCATCAGATCTTTTTCACTAGAGTCTCGGAAAGGACCCAAGGTTTACTCTAGTCATCAATTCAACTGCAGAAGACACAAAATACAGTTACCCCAGGGACCTTTAGCCCACATTTCAAGGTCTTCTCAAAGCTTTTGTGTGAGGATATCTTCTAGCTGAAGTTCTAAGACTGGAACAATTGCCTATAGAGTAGTAGATGAGCACTTAATACATTCTTGAATACTGGGAATGGTTCCATTACACCAAGAAGATAAAAAAGACATTTTTTTCCATTCAGAGGGAGAAGCAAGGAAGAGGACACTGTGATTAATTAGAAATAATAGTATCGTGATGCTACCAATACATGTAAGAGTATATTTTTACATGTCATTATATATACTTAGTAGTATGAATTTTAAAATGATTTACATACATATGTAATAAATGCATAGAGTATATTACAACCTATTATGTGAGATGTTTTATATCTGCTCTTGCTTTACCACTGTACCATTGTTTTTACAGTTATATGTCAGTATTACTTTTTAATTTTCTATAGTACAGCTTATGTGACTCTAATATGAAATAATTATGACAAGAAAGGTTTTGGGTTTGATTGGTGGTGGAGGGGAGTTTTACACACACACACACACACACACACACACAGTTCCCACTCTGCAGCATCTATGTCGTTCTGAGTAATTCACTTCTCTTTTCCTGCCTAACATGTTGGGGTAGATAGAAAATGTTCACAGAAAGAGTGAAAGAACAAACCCACGAATCGAGAGAGACAGTGGGATTACACCCACATTTTATGAGTTGAGAGAGATTGGTTCATGAAAAGTTGGTGAGGCATGATGGAATGAAGGAAAGCTGGCGCATGGGCCTCTTATGTGGGCCACTGTCTGTTAACTTTCCATTTTTACTTTACATACCAGGAGAGCAGATTGATATTGCATTTTAATTGTGTATATTAGAGGGAGGCATATGGTTACAACATTTTCTTATTTACCTTCTGTAACATGAAATTTATCATTTTCTTCCCAAAATAAAGAATTTAAGGGAGCATGCCTACTTTTTATATGAGTTCAATTCTCCCATGTGAAAGGCTCCTGAGATGTGTGGCAGGTTGATGCCAAGATGATATTGGCACCATTTTCTTATTGCCATGGTGATCCCCAGCTCTCCTGAAATCTCAAGAGGGACTATGATATTTTAAAAGCAACTTGAATTTTGGTAATTAAAAAGGCTGGAAAGAATACCCTTGCTACATTTTTGCCAGCATGGGCAAATAAGGATAACAAGTGATGTATAGAGGGAAGGAATCTGACTTGTGCTTTATTGGATGGGGCAAGCTTGCATTCTAATTTGAAAAGCATCCTATGATTTATGTATGGGGTATTTATGGCAAATCAGAACCCTACTGTGGATTTTTGAAATGTGTCTAAGCATATCCTTCCTAGAAACAGCTCTTCTCTTTCCTGGAGTCACTATCATTTTAACTTAGCGCTGAAGGTATGATTGTCAGAGTATTTAAACATTGGAGGCAATGTGTGATGTATATAAATGTTAGCAGTTATCAAGGTAAAGCAAAAGGAAAAAAAGTGATTCTCTTAAATGGGAAATTAAGGTAGACACGCATCATTCACACTGCAGGGTAATCACGTCCCAGGCTGTCTCAAAAGTTCTTACTACAGGAGTTATTTTAAATTTTGCCTAAGCAGCTGTGCTTTCCAGGAAAACCCTCAAAGATAAGAGGGTTTTGTCTCACATCAGATGAAAAATTTTCAGACATTTTATTGAGCTATAAACTGAACCAAATGCATGACATGACAAACATGGAAATAAACAAACATTCAAGAAAAAAAAAAAAAAAAAAAAGGAAAGAAGCCCAAGCCACTGGGCACAGGGACCACAATGAAAAATGCTTACATCTTTGTTTCTGACTTCAGTGCTGTATTTTGTATTTGAAGAGAAACACGGTCAACAGTAGGACTCCAATGGTTTTGTTATTGTTGTTGTTTGTTTTTAGCATATGTCATCATATTAGGGCTGCAAATTTTTAAAGGGCACAAAAGGAAGGGTAGAAAGATGTTTCTTAATTAGGAAGTTTACAAACAAATGTAAATTCCCCATTTACCGATGGGCATTTTAATTGAGTTTTTACAAAACCACCTACAGCCTAATGTTTCACAGTCAAAAATAAACCAGAGGGCTCTCAAGTGCCATTTCTCCACATAATTCAATTGTTATCACTCACTGGATGTTGCTAATTTTCTTTAGAACTCTGTCCTACTGGGGAAAGGATGGCAGCATGTAGAGTTTGCTGGCCCTGATTTCTTGTAAAGTATTCCAGTTAAAGGCAGTTACTGTGTTGTTCATTATCTTATTTAGTGACATTTATAGCTGCTATGACCTAAAATAGAATTGAGCCAGATGGTTTTATTAAAGACTTTTGTTTATTTGGTTAATTTTGTGTTGTATTTAGCAAAGATTTGGTGATTATTTTCGTTATCGTTCACTGTGTTTTGTGATTAGTGAAGTGACTTAGTGGTAGCTAATATGACTTGCTGAGGACAGAGTCTCAGAGAGGTGACTGGGAAGCATGCTTAGCTCCACCATCTATTTACAGTAGATTGTATATCTAGCTACACCGAAAAAAAAAAAAAAAAGTCCTCTCCCAGTAACATCATTACACATATATTAATTAATGTTCAAGTTTGTGGTTATCTTTTCCTCGTAGGATTTGTCTGGTAGTGTTTTCCTAAGAGCGGTAAATTTTAATCTATGATTTTAACCCACTAGAAGATATTTGCTTTCTTGTCTTAAAATTTTCTTGAAATGAAAGGAGACTAATTCAAGCAGCAAGATAGAAAAATCTCTGTTAGGTTCAAACACGTATTGTGTTTGTTTGCTCTATGTAAGAGAATTCTTTTCATAATTTCAAATGTGGTTCTTTTCTTTAAGAGAGAGAGAGGGAGAAAGCTAAACTATTTCAAAGAGAATTATCCTATCCCCTACTGAATCATAGTTTTTCATTTCCTGAAAATAGATTCACAAATGTCATAAATTAGTCTGTAAATTTTACCTTATTATGCTTCCTCCTTCAAAAATATGCAGGAAAGTGATTATTCGTGGTGTTCAACTCCAGGCTGATGAGTCGGTTATAATTATCAAAGCAGACATAATGAGATGAAAACAACTTTCTCGAGGGCCTCTGAGTTTTCAGTCACCATCATCACCCTGTCATGCTGGGTTAACTGTTTTCTGCCCAAGTGGATGTCAACACAATTAATTTCACAGTTTCTTCAGCTGCTGTACATAGGGTTCATTTGCTCATCTAGGCAAAAAAGTTCCACATATGTTAGGGTGCAGCCAATTTCTGGGTTCTCCATGGGTAGATGAAAGATTGAGAAAAATGGACATTTGTCTTCATAGGTCATGTATACCTACATAAGTGAAAAGTAGGAAACAGCTAGAAAAATTTCATGCTGCTGGTAGCCCATCTTTATTCATTTTAACTGTTTGCCATACAAGAGGTTTCAGTAGATTGCTCCACAATGATGGAAATAGCCACCATGTCTCCTCTGGCTATTGGGAATTTGAAATGTAGTGAGTGTGACTGAGGGGTTTCTAACTACACATTTTTAATCAACTTTACATTTGTATTTGAACAAATGTATATGGCTAATCTCTGCCATATTGGGAAATCCTACTCTCAAATTTATGGTATTACTACTTATATCTGCTTTACACTTGAGATATTGTATCTTTTACTCTAGCTGTTACAGAATGAAAACAGGATGAGAAGTATATAAGTTTTATTTCATTTATTCTATGAACTGCAAGCAGCTCTTACAAGAGTGAAAGAAACCATGCAGGAATGGCTGCATTTTTTGCATATTTGATAAGAAATGATGAAATAATGTCCTTGATTTTAATGTGTGAGTAGATTGCAAATTAATCTTTAATTTATGTGGATGCCTATACCTGGCTAGGATACTTTTTAAGTCCGATTTCTTATTTGTTATTGTTACTCTATGAATCACTGAAATGATATATTAATTTAGTTGATTAATATGATTCATTACCATAAATCATCTTCTTTAGCTTGTGTGTTGCTGCTTAATAAAAACTGCAAACACATTTCCCCCACAGAGTTGTATTTGATATCATTCCATAGCAACCGATTTTTCATCTCTCAGCATGTATATATGGCTTGCTTGGTGATACGAATTGGAGGGAGAAAAGAAACTGGAAACTGGGGGCAGAGAAGGATGGGGGGAATAGGAGAAATGGAAGGGGAAGAAAGGGAGGGAACCAGTAGAAGAACATTAGAGTGGTACCACTGCACTAGAGAAACAAAGATATGGCCTTTGTTGCCAGGAGACAGCAGAAATCACCATGAATACTGCTCTGATCACTAAAGGTCCTGTCAGATTTCCTTCCTTTAACATTTTAATCTTCGGAGTCCCTCTCTCTGCAGTTATGCAGTAGTGAGAGTAATCTAACGTTTTTAGACCCTGTATTCCTCAGCTGTTTCTTGTTTGTTTCTCAGACTATTTCTAGCCAAAGGAGAAGTGAGCCACCGAGACTTCTGTTCCACCTTCTCCCCAGCTGACATGTAGGACCTTTATCTTCATTGCCTTGAGTGAAACTCACTGCTTTAAGACAGAGAGTGACATGTGTGTGTCACTACTCCATTTAGGGTTCACATCTTCATATTGTCTTGCCGTCTGTATTTTTTTATTGATGAGGGTGGTGCAGAGAAAAACTATTTTTCGATCAATTTCTACTGAAGATTGAGTGTTCTGGGTCATCGCTGGGTCAAATTAGCTTTGGAGCAGATAAGAGGGTAACAGTCTTTACTGTTGGGGTGGGATAACTTGTTCAAATACATCATGGGGGAAAGTATCTCTCCACAAATGCATTCATATCCATGCATTCTTTCCATAGATTGGATGGAATATATTATAGACATTAGATTTTCTAGTTTCTGAAGTGGGATAGAGCAGAGAGATAGAGAAAAAGAGGAGAGATGAAGTGGGGATAATAGTGAGAACACACAGACAAAATGAAAATATCAATAAATGGAGACAACATCCTGTCAGGCAACAAGGCATGGAAGGAGGCAAAATAAATACATACACAAAAGACAACAGGAGTCCTTCCTGGAGACAGTGCCATAAAATATATATGCACACAGAAGTGTGGTAATGAAGTAGCTGTGGAGAAAGCCTCCTAAATGGGGAGGGTCATGGATTATCCATTGACATCTGGATTATAGATAAGCTGCCATGGGGTTCCTGTGATAGGACTTTTTGAAGCACATAAAGAACAAGGATAGTGAGATGGATGTGACTCTTCTAGGATATCATAAAGAGAGTCCACTGAAGTGATAAGAAGAGTATCATGAAAGTAGGCTACAGAATCGCTATGTGCCATTGTCACAGCTTAGTCATCAGATAATAGGTCATAGGATTTCTTAAATTCCTCTGACTATGTTAAGCAGCAATATTTCAAGTTTTATAGATGAAACTAAGCCCAGAGTATTTCTTTAAATTGTTTAATGTCACCAATTGGTGAGGAAGTTCATATTGGCCTTCGCATGCCTGTCGTCATTTTGTGGACATAAAATGATGTGTAGCTTCAAAGAAATTCACAGGACACTTGAAGAGTATGCTGAGTGTAAATGAAGTTGACCATTGCCTTTGTGTTCCTCTCACTTTTTAACCACTAGTGATGTGAGGCAGGCAGGAAACCCTTATCACCCCAAACCTTGCTGAGGGCAGAGCACTTGCCAGTCAGAGGAGAGAGAGATAGAACATGTGGAAATGGGAAGGAAATAGCTATAGAAGTGCTTTGCTTTCCTTATACACCTCATTCAGTCAATAGATTGTTTCATGTGACTGACCTACTAATGCCTTTAGACTATAGGTCAAGGGTAAGACATGAATGGGCAGTGGTAGTGCATGCATTTAATCCCAGCACTCAGGAGGCAGGGGCAGGAGATCTCTGTGAGTATGACATCAGCCTGGTCTACAGAGCCAGTTCCAGGAGAGCAAAGGCTACACAGAGAAACCCCCATAATATTTCACATTTTGTGACCCATTTCATGAGGGCATAAGTAACTGAGTATTTCAATCATAGCAAAATAAAAAAACACTCATATTTCTGATTTTCATCAAATGCCTAATAAGAAAGTAACTAGTAAAGGAAATACCTACTTAATGAAAAGGAAAAATGAGACATAAGAAGCCAATATTTTAATTATGTGTATTACTAAAATCATTTGTCACATAGTAAGTGCTCAGGAATTGTTTATTGATATTAATAAGGATGAAGCAGAAGCCAGTCTATAAAAGACTGAAAGGATAACAGGTAACAGATGAAGCATCACTTTGGGTCTTAAAATTCTATCAAAATAGTTAATAATTAGTGAGTTACTACCTCACTGATGAAACATAGATAAGTACTGAAGGTCAACTTGGCTTAGACTCATCATCACAAGTGTTTGCCGTATGTGTTCTCATCACTGTTTTTGTTTTGAGGTAACTGTCTCCTCATCCAAATATATGATAGACTTTCATATCTCTAAGTCATGTTTTCTGTAGGATTAGCATATTTATAAGGCCTCTCATATTTAAAACACTATATACCTAATATTTTCTCTGTTTGGAAAAGAAGTCCTCTGTAGTATATTCTTAGGGCATAAGAATGAAAAGACATACTAGATGTGTTTATTCAAACTGTCATTGGTGGGCATGTGCAATGACCCAGGCTTTGTGGCAGATGTCAAACCTCTAAAGCCAACATAGGACCACATTTCTAGGGGGTGAATTTCACATTATTAGGAGAAGAGGATGTGTAACTGTTTAGTGCTATAAAATGATGGGAGTGCCGTGAATAAAATCTATGAACAGTGCAGATGGAGGCAGAAAGATTAGTTCTACTTGGGCAAGTTAAGAGTTGATTAAGCTGATATTTCAGAAACAAATAGGAAAATGATGTTCCAGGCAAAGGGAAGTGGTTTGTTCAAAGACTTGAAGACATGCAGTAAGATTTGTTGCTTGAACTGTAATTAATGACAAGGTCATCCCTTGTCAGTGTGATGAGAGATGGAATCTAAGATGTAGTCTAGGCCCGATCATGCATATGTTCCTGTGATATACTGAGTACTTTCTACTTTATGCTGCGGGCCATGGGGCATCATCAAAAGACTTTTAGTAGGAGAATATCATAGTTATACTTTCATTTTTTTTTTGTTTCCTAGAAACCAGTTTTTGATGAAATAGGGCAAGAAAATACTAATACTTGTAGTTAATTTTTAAATGTCTTTTCAGTCATTCAAGACTGAATATTAAGAGCCTACTATGAATCAATCAGCCTTTGTCTATGTTTGATATAGAGATATGAACAAAGACTGTTCATGTGTTCAGTGTTAAGCTGTGTGACTCTCACAGGAGTTGCATAAAATAAGTCCCATTATCCAAAAAGGGCCAGTGAATAACTATTCATCCCAAAGTGTTCCCATTAAATATAGCCCTGATATCCCTGCTGGGAAGTGTTTCCCTGGAGTCACTGCCACTGAGCATAATTAGGCCACTTGCATGACTGAGGATTATGTGTTGAACAAGTATTTCTCTGCATTGGTAGAATAGATGTCACACAGGGGTCAATTTCCATATCAAATCCATTGCAACTATCTAATGGGAACTCAATTTTGGAGTGTATGGACACACATGCTTGGCAAAGCCATACCTTTTACTACCTATAACTATATCCAGTCAGATACCAGTAATGTTTCGCTTTCTCCCCTTCCTGCTGGGTGTTATTTATTGTCATCTGAGGCTGTTCTTAATTGCAAATGCATATCCAGGAGCTAGAAACAAAAACACTCTTTAAAGGTATGCATTTTGGAATATCAGCCAAAAGATTTTAGTCCCCAAGTAAGAACAGAACCTAGAGAAATGTTGAATGTCAGAGAGAGGGAGGGGGACAAACAGAGACAGATTCTAATCAAATATCCCTTGTAATACAACCAAAGCATAATTGTTGGAGTCCAGACTGGAAGTTCTTCCCCTGGGGCACAGTCTGAATAACTGTCACTTTCTGTGTCAATCCAGCCTTGACCTTACTTGAGAGGCATGTGTGTTTGTACTGCTTTGATGTGACAGATGAGGAGAGAGAAAGACCACACCCTTCATTAGTCACCTCGGGTCACTGGGTGGTTTTAGCAACTAGTGTTTATTTTTCATGGTTCATAAAAGCAGAAGATGAGAACTGCAGGGGGGGTTGAGCTCTTTTGATGAGGGCCATCTATATGGCTTGTGAGGAGGTACCTTCCTACCATATTCTGTAATGTCACACAGGGTGTGAGTAGCAGGAAGGGGGCAGAGAGAAAGAGGGAGAGAGAGAGAGAGAGAGAGAGAGAGAGAGAGAGAGAGAGAGAGAGAGAGAGAGAGAGAGAGAAGAAAGAAAGAAAGAAAGAAAGAAAGAAAGAAAGAAAGAAAGAAAGAAAGAAAGGATCTCTCTGCTCTCTGGTCTCTTTCTGTAAAGGCACTGATTCTATTATGAGTACTTTTCCCTCATGAATTTGTAGAAATTTGATCATAACCCAAATGCTTATTTCCTAATACCATCACATTAGGGAGACGCCTTTGACATACAATTCTAAGGGGAAAAATAACCCCCTTGATGGCAAAAGTGTGGATCTCAAACTCTGGCTGGGTGTTAGGGTCACTTAAGGACTCTTTTGTTGTTGTTCTTTGTTTTGTTTTTCAAGACAGGGTTTCTCTGTGTAGTCTGGGCTGTCCTGGAATTCACCCTGCAGACCAGGCTGGCCTTGAACTCAGAGACCCACCTGTTTCTGCCTCCTAAATACTGGAGGCTACTGTGTGGCTACTTAGAGACTGTTAATGAGCTGCTAGTGTTTTGAGCTCACTTTTGGGATTAGGGTTAAATGCTTACCAGGTCTAGTTCCATCCTACCAGTGTTAAGATTTCACCTAAAGCCTCAGTTTTCTCTTTGTAACATGGGAATAGTGTTACTGACTATGCCAACAAAGAGAGCCCAAAAGGATTGGTCATCTTTAAAGTAGTGTAAGTGAATCACTTTTGTCCCAATTAACCTCTTTTCTATCAAGAGCAGTGTCAGATGGAGTTTTTCATATATATTATTTCATATCTATTATATATAATATATAAATTTCATATATATTAGTTTTGCACTGAGGTTTTCCAGTAGACCTGAATGAGAAGCATTGAGGCTTTGAATATGTCAGGGATCTCTGGGAGTTAATACTCCAGAGTCTAGTTAGGGGGCATAGATTTAAATGTGTTGGCCCTTTATTCAGTTTCTAAAATTCATTGATTGAGACCTGAGAGTCAGATGTCTCTTGAGTATTAAAGACAAATGTGTAAACATGGGGACAAGTGGAAACTGGCATTAGAAACTCAAGATGGGGAAAGCTAAAGACAGAATGTCCAGCTGAAGGGGCAGCTGTGTCTGTGCAGCCCAATACTGACAAGCAGTTGTACCTCCAGCCCTTAGAAATTCCAACACCCAAAGCTTTGTGGAAAAACCCTTGATAGTTAAACATTAGTGAGTAATTTTTTTAAAAGAAAATCAAAGCAGTAAGCATTGCAGATTAATATTAGCAGGTATAAACGAAGATATTTGTAGTGTGAATTACCCCTCTGTGCCCAATGTCACCATGTGGTCA
Source organism: Phodopus roborovskii (assembly GCF_943737965.1). NCBI lineage: Eukaryota > Metazoa > Chordata > Mammalia > Rodentia > Cricetidae > Phodopus > Phodopus roborovskii. The sequence goes on from NW_026126407.1 coordinate 41,903,354, forward strand.
ATCAGTGACCATTCCTTTGGGCCTTACACTCCATCTCCTCCTTCATTTCAACCAGAGTGTTTTACATACAGTTTGTCTGCAGCAGAATGCCCACTGTCCTGGCTACCAGCTGTCCATTCCTGCCATGGATCCTTATCATCTCTTTCTAAATCTTCTTGCATGTATTTCCATGGATTTCATCTATTTATGCTCTCAGTATTAACTCGAATGGATACTGTGTTGGAGAATGAAGATATAAAATTCAACAAGATAGCACCTGCCCTGTTTTTGTTTCTACACTTGTTCCAAGAGATACACCAGTGAAATAAGAAAGGCCTGAAACAACATGATGAGAATATATGACAAAGAGATCCAAGGCAACCTCATCTAGATATAAGTCTCATTTGACTAATAAGAAATTCTTTTCTCACTTTTATACACATTAACCCACATTTCTTTAATTGAAAAGTCTACCAATCCATTGAGCCAACACTATGGTAAGACATCATCAAGTCTTTGGCTTTTTCCGTTCTTAAGAATTATTTAGTACCCAGAGTCATGGAATAAAACACCATACAATGCCATGCAATGCTCAGACCTAATATTGTCCATATTGAGATGTGTAAGATACGTATGTCATCCTTATACTTCCAGGCATGTGTTCTGTTGGTTTGCATAGGGCCCTGGCTTTCATGGTTGCTATCCTAGGTTTTGCCTGTCAGTGATGCCAAATAGGTCACCCAGGAGACTGAATTTTGTCACAGGCTTCTCTCCAGGGGAGTGTCTCCCTGAGCCTGTGATGGTTATCTGTTAATAGAAGGAAAAACAAGTTGTGAAAGTAGGCCATGCATATCACCGATAAACATGAAAATTTCATTGGCGAGAGGCCTCCTCTCCTTGCCAAAGTGACCTTGGTTGGCGCAAAGATGACAGAGTGCTTCCCTGCCTGGGTCTGACAGCATTGCTATCACAGCACGTTTGACAAATCGTTCACATTAAATCGGGGGGCACTTTCGGCAGCACCGACGTCCCCTCTCCATCACTCCTGATTACCACACAAACGTCAACCATGGCACCAAGCACATTTGTCAGAGGGAGTAAAAAGCAGTTGTTAGGAAGACACTACCTGTCATGCTAATAGGCTAGACCGTGTTCCTTTGTGTACCACAGAAGACTACAGATTTTCAAAAAGAAAAAAAAAAAAAAAAAAAACACAACAAAAATGAGGTTTTGGATGGTTGTCCAGTAGTTCCTTAAAATGCTTCTATATCAGCTGAGGAAAAGGGTAGCTTATGGAATGGGATGTTAAATGTCCTCTCTGAGAGGGAAACAAGTTTGAATTGTTCGAATAGCTTTCTTATTTGGTGGCTGCTGTCATTTCTTGGAGGTCTCTTCTTTGATAGAGGTAATGTATGCACTATAAACTTCAATTAATTAAAAAAAGGTATGGAATGATTCTTTGATGTTTGACAGTAAAAATGCTGCTTTTATCTTTAACTTTTAGAGAGTCATTGGAAAGTAGTAGACTATCTTTGTTACTGTCACCCCATACTGAGCCATGATTTACATATTTTGTGTCACTTGGATTTCTTGATTATTCAGCTATAGGAAAGATTTGGGTAGGCCATTCACATATCACTAACACCATTTTGTGGAGTGACTGAGCATGAAGACATTGTTTTACCTGGGTTGCATAGGGAAGGTCTGTGATTCAAGTCTTCTATATCAATAATATTTAGATGTCCAATAAGAAATGTACAACTAATTTAAATGACTCCGGTGTTGGCCACACATTGCTGTTACAACTATATTCCAACTATTTTTCTCTTCTTCTTGAGTCTTCTTTCTTAAGTCAATAAGAGTCTTCCTTTACTTTTCCCTAATGATGATAACATGTCAACTTTAAAATTAGGGAGAGATGGCTCAGAGGGTTATCAGTACAGTGTACTTCTAGAGGATCCAAGTGTGGATCACAACTACCTATAACCAGCTCTGAGTAATCCAGCACCTTCTTCTGATCCTTGTGCAGCTGCTCTCAAGTGCACACACACACACACAGACACACAGACACACACGCGCACACACACACACACATGCACACACACTCAGAGATACACACATGAGAACACAAGTAAAATAAAATTTTAAAAATTAGAAGTTTGTACATTAATAAAAATGTGCTTAAACTTTAGGGATAAAGTCAAAAGAAACAAAAAAGTTCTGTGTTGGAAATTTATTTTTATAATTGAGGGCTCCACAGATGGTGGTCTAGTGTAAAGACTTCTGGCCTCAAAAAAAAAAAATAAAGGCTGTTATGTTAGATTTTGAAAACACTCTATTCTTTAGTTGTCCTGGTAGTCTAGTGTTGGGCTTTTTTGTTATTGAGTATCAAATATTTTATCTAAAAATATTTTCCTACTTTTATAAAATCTTCACATAAACGTTCTTACCTATAGCCATCAAAATGTGATATAATGTTAGAGCCCATGGGTTAATTCAATTCTGTGACCCAACTATAAACCAAACAGCTATAAATCAAGATTCTGTGGTCCTACCTTTATGTTTAGAAAATCTGCAGAAACATCTGGAAAATCATATATCTTACTTACATTTATATATTTATTATGTAGGATTTACAAAGAATCCAGATGTACATCTAGAGAAGAAAAATACAAAGGTCAAGGGATGGGAAGAAAGCTAAGAACTTCAGCATGCCCTCTTATTGGTTCAGTAGTATAGAGATTACCTAAACTCCTTTAGAGTTTTTAAGAAGATATTATCTATGAATGTGTTCTTATACTTGGCTATTGATGACTAGTTCAAGCTCAATGCCCTCTATCCTCTCCCAATATATCCCAGTTCTCTGATCCTGCCTTGATATTTCTGGGTACCAAGTTCCTTCCTGAAGTCATCTGAGCCCCTGCCACCCATCATCTCACATGAAAGATGCTGGAGATTCCAGTGGTCTCAAGAATTGTGTGTTAGATCCTACAGGTAGATATGAAACATACATTTGTTACTCTATCACACTGCCATAGACTCTTATGAGTTTGCTCTTTTAAGGGGTCTAATGAAAAGGAGTGATAAGCTTGAAATGGGCTAAGGTAGATGAAGTACTTGTAAAATGTTGATTCCTTTGTTTTTATATTAATGATTAATAATCCATGTCATTGGGTGTTCTAATGGCCATCAATCATCCTTTTCAAGGGACTAGGCTCTCATGCTAGTTAAATATGAATAATTTTGTAAGCCAAACAACTCCTCTGCTTTGGGTATGTCAGCTTAGCTTAGCTGGTGAACTTCCCAATGCATTGACCCTCACAAATATTTTCTAGTCATCATTCTCCAGTTTTCCTAAATTAAAATCATGCAGCCTTTATTCTTAATCATGCACTACTTATCCTGTAATTCTTTCTTTTCCAGTCACAGTGAAATTTAAGTTTTCAACGTGCTTAATTTTGTTTTCCAGGAGCAAATTTCCCTTCATGCCATGTTGTACTTAAGATGAGAATGTCCTCCATAGGCTCATCTACTTGAATTCTTGAATTCTTGGTCCTCAATTAATGGAACTGTTTTGGAAGTATTTAGGAGGTGTGGCCTTGTTAAAGAAGGTGTGTTACTGAATCACTGAGGGTAGGGTTTAAAGTGTTAAAAGTCCATGCCAAGTTCAGTATTTCTCTCTGGCTTCAACTTATGGATCAGATGTGAGCTCTCAGCTACTTCTCCAGTGCCATGCCTACCTGCATCCCCACCACGATAATCATGGACAAATCCTCTGAAACTGTGAAGCTTTCCTTTAAAAGTTGTTTTGGTCATGGGGTTTCACCACAGCAATAGAACAGTCACTAAAACATGCTGTGATGCATATACAAGATTCAAAAAGGAACAATAGTGAGGGTGTATAGGGCCTACTTGGTCTAGCTGCCTGTGTGCCTGCCTGGAATACAAGGTCCTGATAGTAAAAGGTAGAACTGCTCCATTCTTGGCTATCATCTATATATTGCCATTGAAGAAGGCTGAGCCTCTGTCTAGGATATCCACCTCTGAACCTGACTACAAAGCAGCATGTTATGTTGAAATGTTCTGGTCAAGAGCAAGGACAAGTTTTGTCAATAATGTCTGTGTAATGACCATTAGAGGATATTTAATAAGGTAATTGAATGATGGCCTAATTTATACCATTAAAATGTTCCAAATGACATTTAATGGTGAGACTTTATTTCTTACCACTATGGAGACATGGAAGTCTAAGATTAAGACATGTGCTTATTTGGTATCTACTTCTTGACTTGTTTAAGGCATTTTCTTGCTATGTCCTTACATGGCAAAAGGGTACGGCACTGGGTTTTTGTTTGTTTTCATAGAGTTTTGATTGGGAAGTACTGTTGTTTTTATTTGTTCTGGGGGTAGGGAGTAACGGCACTTACAAGTCTCAATGGGAAGGGTACTTCCTTTGTAAGAAAACCTGGTTTCCTAATGCCATCATGTTGGAAATTAGGTTTCAAAGCATGAATTTGAAGGACACAAACATTTAGACAACCATAGAAAATGTTACCAACTTACATCACATCCAAATACTTGAAGACAATGTTTTTATTCTCTGAACTTTTCTCAATGTTTATTTTATTTTATAAATGTAATATAAAGTTACAGTATAAGGTTCAATATTAGAATTTATCAACTTAGGATTGAAGCCCAAACTGAAAAACAAGTTCTTAGTCTCTGTACTGCTAATTCCCACTACATGCCCCCAAACACACACACACATACACACACAAATACTGCTTCATACAGCCCAAAGCTGCACAACAGTGTCCAAGTCAGCACCATCCATTGCTCTTTGTCTCATTCATTCCATTACTAAGCACAAACAAACCTGCTGTAGACCCTGGGGATGAACTTCCACCCTGCCTTCCCCCATGCAATATCAAAAGATAGAATTTATTTATTTCTATAAGACATGTTGCCTTATTTCTTGGCATGTACACATATTGCATGATTGTTTGAAAAGCTGATGACTGTGGCCCTGTGTTAATTTCCATGGCTACAGACCTGATCATCCAACAGTGGCTTAGCAGCATTCGATGTATTCAATACATCTTAAGTACTGCTACATTTAAAAATAACTTTAAAAGGTTGTAAATGTCAAGTTGAGATTTGAAATATGTCAGATAGCTGTCATTTTTACACCCTTCATTAATTTCAATAGGACTCAGTGAATTGAATTTGACAAACTGTTATCATACATTGACTACACGCATGCTACATTTATGTAGCACATTCTTGATGTACAGAATGTTTTGAGGGAAAATTTTAATAGTTGACTTCTCTTTGACCTCCTAGATGACATGAGACCATCAGATGACAAGTGTGGCAGCATTCAACTCAAAGGTTTTCCAAATGGTAGCATTTGGAAAATCTTCAAAAGGCTTATACAGAAATGGAAGTGTCCACTGGAGAGTATCCAATAACCAAAATAAACACATTTGCTCTAGGCATATAATTGCAAAATTTGGACTACAGCTAAGGTAGAGGGTTGTGAATAATAATTTCAGGTTGGCAGATCTGAGCAGGGAGATGCTTGTGGAAGATGAGCTCTGACTATAAAAATAATATGATTATTAAAATTAATTGCAACTTCTCAGTATCAGATGCCATGAAAACACAGACATTATAATGCTTAAAATGCCTGTTTTGATGTAAGATTTCACATGGCCTTTTGTTTTATATATAAATATATATATATATATATATATATACATACACATATATATATATTTATATATACATACACACATATATATATTTACATATAAATATATATATAATTTTCCTTATTTTACATATCAATCCCAGTTCCCTCTCCCTCCCTCCAATGGCCCCTCCCATCCAATCTCTCCCCCACTCCACAGGAAGGGTGATGTTTTCCAAGAGGGATCATCAAAATCTGTCAAGTCATTTGGAGTAGGATCTAGGCTCTCCCTCCTGCCTCTAGGTTAAGGGAGTATCCCTCCATGGGGAATGTGCTCCCAAAATCCTTTCATGCACCAGGGATACATCCTGGTTCCACTGTCAGAGGTCTCGTAGACTGCCCAGGCCTTCTAAATGAGACCCATGTTCAGGGGTTCTGGGTCAGTCCAATGTTGGTTTCCCAGCCATCAGCCTGGGGGGTCCATGAGCACCCTTTGTTCTGGTCAGCTGTCTCTGGGTTTCTGAAACCTGGTCTTGACCCCTTTGCTTATCACTCCTCCCTCTCTGCAACTGGATTCCAGGAGTTTGGCTCAGTGTTTAGCTGTGAGTGTCTACTTCTGTTTCCATCAGCTACTAGATGAGGGCTCTATGATGGCAGGTAAGTTAGTCATCAATCTCATTATCAAGGAAGGGCATTTAAGGTAGCCTTTCCACTGATGCTCAGAATGGTTGGGGTCATCCTTGTAGGTCTCTGAACATTTCCCTAGAGTCAGTTTTCTCTTCAAACCTATAAAGGCTCCCTCTATTATGGTATCACATTTTTTACTCTCATCTATCCATGCACCAACTCAGTCTTCCTGTTCCCACATGTCCTTTTGTTAGCTCTTCTACTTGCTGTGGAACCCTAGGCATGTCACTTAACAAACATGTATTAGAATTTGTGTTACAATATTCTAATACGTAACAAAAATAACATATTTACCTGACAGGGGTACTAAGAGGATAATCCACATCCAATGACTATTAACAGCATTTTATATAGGAGGTTGTGCTAAGTGCTTTCTGATTTAATTTTATAGTCACACCAAAAGGCAAACCATTCTAGTATTGTTGCTCACTTACAAACTAAGAAACAGAGGCTCCAAAAGAGGTTTTATTTGGCATCCTCCACCTAGTAACTGACAAAGACAGGAAGCTCAGTAATTAAGGAGGCTGTTTTGGACATCTTGTCTATCTGTAAAAGATGGAAATTGAACTAGACATTGTCTGGCATCAAACATTCTTCAATATAGTAATAACAGTAGCCAGCCAACTTGTTTTCTCCCACTTAAAAAAAAATGAAGTATGAAACCTTAAGCCAAGGTCACAGGAAGTAGAATGTGACCTTGTCTAGACTGGTCAGTAGGTTTCCAAAGCAGACACATCTGCACACTTCCTCTTTGCTTTCACTCAGGAAGAGGAAATGTTATGTTTTGAACACAGCTTTAAAACAGATGCCAATAAATAAAACATCTGTTTTTCTTCAAAATACAAGTGAGGTGATCACTGATTTTCAAGCCCCATGTGGCTCTAAATTTAAAACAAAAAGCACAGTTTAATCTTTTTTTTTTTTTATCTTAAATGTAGTGTAGACACACATCTGAAAATCAGTGATTAAGTTAGACTGTTTTAATATTAGAAATTCTTCGATAGCATTGGATCTGAAACCAGCAGGTTCCTTTAACCCACATGTATTCGCCTTTGTGTGGACAAATAAATGACATGATCAGAGTGAACTGGTGGGTACCTGCTGCCCCTCATCTGTAGATGATCATGCCTGAGGGGAATCAGTCTTCTGCTTCAAAACACAGGCACGCATAATACCTCATATGAGAAATTTCACATTTTCCAAATGACACTTAACGAGTTCAAACCATGAATGAACCCTACTGTGAGATGCACAGTGGCTAGCTACAGGCCTCTTTTGCCCACCGGGGCCATTTTGTTGCTTCAGATCCAGTGCAGGTTCTCAAATTTTACATGCAGGGCACCTGTCAACCAAAGAGAAGTTCAAGGTCCACTTTTTACCTCTAAGGCCATGTTTTATGCCTTGACTATTAGATATCCCCAAGAGGTGTATCTGTAGAAAGCTTACCTCTCAGTTGGTGGTGCTGTTTGGGGAGATACTGGATGCTGTGGGATATGATACCTAGATGACAGAAGTAGACCATTGTATGTGTGTGATAAAGGTGTCTGTAGGGGCTAGAATGTGCATTAGCCAGTTCTTTTCCTCTGCTTCTTGGCCATCAGGAAGTAACAATGCTTGTGTATAGCTCTTCTCATCCACAGTAGACTATCTTTGACTCCAACATACTAAAGACAGAAACCTTTTAGTCTTAATCTCATTTCTAATTGCTGTCACCATGTGACTAAAAAAAAAAAAAAAAAAAAAAAAAAGCATTTTAAGGTCGGAAAGGTTTATTCTGCCTTAAAGTTGAAGATATGTACCCTTACATAATAAAGAAGACATGGTGACAGGAGCAGGAGATGAACTGGTGAACTGGTAATGTTGCATGTTAGCTCAGATATCAGAGAGGAAAGAGGAGCTGGGCTATAAAGCCTTAAGTAATGCCCTTCCCAAGACATTCTTCTCCCAGCAAGTCTCCACCTCTTAACAACCTTCCCAAACGCCCCCAACAGCTTTAGACTGTTCAAACCCGTGAGCTTATGGAACATATTTTATATTCAGAGCTCAACACCCTGAAATTTACAAACAAATATAAATGTTTTCTTTGTTATACTGTCAAGTATTTTACCATGAGACAGAAAATATGACACATGTAGGGAAATGTTAGTGATATAAGAGTAGAACCCAAGTTTCTCATCTTCTGAGTCTTGGTTAATTTCACTTTATTATTCTGCCATTTTCACTCATGAATACAAGGACAAAGCTAAGTCTGTTAATAAACATGGAAAAGGAAAGATTTTATTTTTGTTTGGGGAGAGTAGAAAACACTTTCAGATCTCATTACAGGCAAAGAATTATGGGAATCAAAGAAAGGTTTTCAGACCCTTGATTTTCTTTTCTTTTTTTTTTTATATATAATTTTTATTCTTTTTTTTTTTTTTTTTTTTTTGCCCTCTCACATGCACTCTAACCACCCTCCCCTCACATCCCCCACCCCAATTCCATATGTAGGGGAATGCCATCCAGTTGGGCAGACCCCTGATTTTCTGACTGCACAAGGAAAAAAGAAATAAATCACAGTCATTAAAGAGATTCTTTGAGGACTGTGGTCTGTATAGATGAACAAGGAGCAATGACAGAGGAATTCTGGGGAAAATGAAGCCAGTGAGAAGAACACATCACAGAGCAGTTTCTTTCTTAAAGGTCCCTCACCCCCTTTCCTTTCTCATCCCCACAGAGTAAGTTGGAAGACTTATAACTTAAAAATAAGTGTTCTGTCCCTCATGGTCCCAACTGGAAACAAATGCAGCTGTATCTCACTGTGGGGGCTTAGCATCCTTCATATTTGATCTTCTTCTGCCAGTGAGGAGTCTAGTGTGGAAATATAATTTATGGGAACTGTATAAAGCTTCTAACAGTGCTCATAAACATTCTAAACTGTGTTATCTCCTTTTAAAACTGAGCCAATATTTTTCAACAGAAATAAATCTTTATTGTACATATTTCTATTTTGAAACATACTGTTATTAAGAATATTGTGGGGTGGGGTGAAGTTTTCCCTTTGTCTTGTGAAATATTTGTTCCTCGTTGCAATTCTTCCTTGGTGATTAGTGTCTACTTAAATATTGTACTCATCTGTTCTTACTAACTGGGAAATAGTAGCTTTTAGAACCTAGGTGTTATTTTTGTTGTTGATTGGGAGATTTTTGTTTGGTTTTGTCTTTGACCTTGTAATTAGCAACTCTTAATGCTGAGCCCAGACTCCTTGACTCATTTGTCCTCTGCTGCTATTTGTGTTCTTGCTTCTATGAAAATAAACAGTGGTGATTCCTCAGTCTGTTAATAATTTCAGATTACAATCAATGTTCCTATTGGCCTTCTACAAATTAAGTGGGGCACTGGGGAGAGAGATTCAGGCATGTGGAGTGGCAGTATACCACCAAACCTTTACTACAAATATTGAATAATAAGAATGTCTTAATTATAATAAGTGAGACAATAAATTTTCTCCCAGTATTATTCATCACATGAGGATTAAAAACAAAGCCAAGGAAAAACTCCCCAACTATTCCAAATGATCATTCTTCTCATTTTTTTTTTAATATGCTCGTGGTAGGTATAGAATCCAAAACCAGATTTTTTTTCTTCCCCCTTTACCTTGTTTCCCTAAAAAGCCATTAGATTGAATCTTAGCTTCCAGATTTAAATGCTCATCCAAGGATAACAGGGCTAATCATCTAAGCTTGCAAAGAATACACAATCATAAAATCATTTAATTAAATTCTATCAATGCTGTTTGTTTTGGTGCCCATTTGGGTATTAATAACACCGTAGCTGTTTTTAATGTCAAAGGTTTACCACTTAATTATTATCTTTGCTTATTGGAGATGTTAGCATCAATTTGTAGGGTTGTGTAATTGCACATTGGGTGCTGCTTCACCAGACATAGCATGTTTCCAGAGCTGGAAGATTCTCCAGCCTGTGCTGGATCTGAAAAGGAAGTAGTAGGAATCAAATGAAAACATTGGTTAAATTGTACAAATGTAACACAGGAAATCAGAACGGTTATTCAGGCTGTGAGTAAATTTGATGGGGTGTGAACTGATCACTTTATCGCCCTCTGTTTATAGCATCTTTGCCATTGTCTGAGACGGCAGCCCAATGCTTTTCCTTGTCTTAATTAGATTAAGAATGGATTAGAGAAGCCAAATCTATTATTAAAAAGGCAATTCTGCTGTGCTCCTGAAAACCTCCTTTAGGTTTTTTAATTTCTTAAATTCCACTGATGCAAAATAGCAAATGCTTCATTTGTAATTATGAGTGTGTGTGCACTCATTTAAAGGGCTGTAACAGTATTAAGAAAATCAGTTCTTCAATTGTTTTCACAATTATTTCTTAAGAAAGAAGACAGGGAAGGGAAAGGGGGAGAAAGAAGACTGTATTTCCTTATGCTGTCATAAGAAAACTCTAAGAAACCAACAATGTGATTATTTTAATCTTCTTTTGATTTACTCAAACATTTAAAAACATGCATAGATGAGCAGAGAATTTTCCCAGACGCATTTGTTTTGTAAATTTACATCCACACCCTGCAGTACTTGCAAATGTAGGTTTCTCTCCTGCTCTTGAGTTAGACTGAACATTTGTTTCGTGGGAAAACTTCCATGATGGTAATCTCATTTCGAGTTTTTCTTATCTACCTCCTTTCCTAGTGCCTGTACAAACAGGATTCTCTATTCTAGGTGTAGTGGTGGAATCTGATCTAAACTTTACAGAAGAGCTGTTTTGAACTTCAGCGAGAGCCAGATTATTCAAATGTTTTGTCTTAGAGTGAGAGCTGTGTTGAGTTGATAGTTTTGCATCTTCTCTGCTTATTGAAATAACAATACTGACATGTACTGAAAGTTTAACACAAATAAGATGAGTGTAAGTAAAAACTGGTGGCATTCAAAAGGGTCTGCAGTTGACATAACATCATCGACAATGGTGCTAGATTCCTGGCTTGGATAGTGTATGATGATCATGTAAGGTGATCAGGCTTTTGTGAGAAAGCTGGGGGAAGGCTACATAAGAACTACTGTTTTTGCAACTTCATGCAGCCATCACATTCTTTCAGGAGAAAAAGTCAAAACCTATGCATGTAAGTTTTAATCCATTAACTACTGAACTTCTACCAGCAAATCTTGTTCCAACTTTCATCTACACTGAGCTAATTTCAGTTTGATAAGTGAAATAGATACTACCAGCCTTTTCAAGATTATTTTCTTCCTCTACCTATGGATATATTGCATACATTTCTTCCCTCTCAATTCTAAATCTCTTTAATAGGAAAACCATAGCAGTATGGCTAGTTTAGCCCCAAAGCCTACTACTGTGCTTTTAACATGGTATTCTCCATGCATGTAAAAATTGGGGAAAATTCAAATAGGAAGTTAAATCATGGAAGGATGTTTGGTACATAATGAATGTGCTGTATATATTTGGAATAAGGTACTTGCTAGATATGAGCTTTGTACCTTAGCAACTATTTAGTCACCAATTCTATTGTTTGTTTGTTTGCTTGCTTGTTTGGGAGCATGCATGTGCCAGGACACATGATTACAAGTTGCAAGGCAACTTATTGGAAATTGTTTCTTTGCTTCTATCAGCTTTTGAGGCAGGGAGGTTATGTGTCTTATGATATAGACCACTTGACCATTAAACTTCCAGCCAGTTCTCCTGTCTCCACTTCCTATCTTATCTCAAGGAACAGTATGGGAATTACAGAGTTATGCCACCACATCCAACTATTTACATGGATTCTGGAGACTGAATTCAGGTTGTAGGGCTTCTGCAGCTATGTCCTTTACTAGCTGAGCCTTCCGCTGGCCACCGATGCTTCTTTTGAGTACTATGTGATGGACTGTGCTCTAGAGATTGCTCACTAATTGTATCACCTCAATGTGGTGCCACACTTGGCACAGGAAGTCTTGAAGTGATACATAAGAAGCCTGTGACCAAGTTTATCACTAATTACCTGTCCCTCAAATGGGAATCAACACCATTAGCAACATGCACTAGTGACAATAATGCTTATCATTTACCAAGTAATTAGCATTCTAAGCACTACACATGTGTCCCCTCATTTTAATGTTATTCCATTACCAGCTTGGAGTGTAGAGAAATCGCTTGTCCAGGGTCATCTATGATGCTTGTGAGTGGCAGAGCTGGCACTTGAACTCGTGAGTTCCAACTTCAGAGAACATGTTCCCATGTGTCTGCTAGATACCCTCCCCCTTCATACTTTTGCCCTTATCCTTTTAAATGCCAAGTGGCTATCGGCCCGGGAGACATATACGAATCATCTGGAGACCTCCTCTTGGACTCTTTCCCAGATACACTTATTTATTTTGTCTAGGGTGGGCGTTCTGTGAAGCTTGCAAAATGCTTCTTGTGTGCAGCCATGGTGAGTATCACACGATTAGCCCGCACGTCTGAATGCACTCAATGTCTGTGACTAGTGGGAGCTACTTGTTCCAAGTTCATTAAGTCTGTGCATAAATACAGCAAACTAGAACAGGCCACCCGTATCTGAAAAGACAATGCTGGGTAGTCTAGCCACATTCTTGGCAATAAATGTCTATACCTTTTTTCAAGTGACCTGTTTTCTCATATTCTCGTCTTCATGCTTTCTCTTGCCACACATCCTCTGCCACTGATGAGGATTTAAAAAGTATAACACATATATAGAAGATGTTCTACACTACCCTAGGACCATACACACCAGGACAATCAGGCAGTTTAAGTAATGAGAGAAGCATACACACCCCTAACTCCCCCACTACACACACACACACACACACACACACACACACACACACACACACACACACACACCCTGAGTACTGACAAGGACAACTGGAGCAGACTGAACAGTAAATGTTGCACTTTTAGAGGAAATTGCTACTGAGTCCTATGAAATAACCACAGAGAAATGCTACCATATATTTGTAACTTTGTAGATAGTCAGGAGCTCCAGGATTCAATTTATTCATTTGGTCTGGTTTTATTTTGCTGATCCAATGTGAAGTTACTCAAAATATAGTTCAATCTATTTTAACATTATACTTACCAGTCAGCATTGGTGATAACAGTATGAAAAGGCTTTTGTACAGTTTTCAATGTCACTAAGTTAACACTAAAAATAAAAAACCCAGAGAAAGATATTTGACTTCAAGATTCAAGCTAAATAGCAGAAAAGCAAAACAGCTGGCCATTAGCTCTCACCTCTAGCTCAAGCTGAAAGGACTGATCCACCCAGGAGCTCTTCACCAAGTCTCAAACTTTGGTCTCTCTTCAGTAAGGCTGGAGAATGAATCTCTCTGAGATCTTGCTTCTGTCTTACATGTGTCCCTAATGATGGGATTAAAGGTATGAGCTATAATTCTCTTTTAGACTGATTAATTCTTGTGTAGATCTGGGTAGCCTTGAACTCAAAGAGAGCCCTCTATCTCTTAATCCTGAGTAGTAGGATTAAAGGTGTATGAGGTGTATGCCACCACCTCCTAGCTTCTGGCTGTTGGGATTAAAGGTTGTGCCTGGCTTCTAAGTTGTGGCTGACTGCTTTTCTGAATCCTCAGTCAAGCTTTAATAATACCATAAATAATATATCACTACAACTAACATCTTCATCTTGTTAACTAGGAGCATTATATGACACAGTGCTGACCTTTCGTCACTAACTACCTAAGGTATCAGTTCCAGTCTTAGTCAGAAATTGGCACCCTCTCTGTAGAGGAGGTTTAGCATTTTGTGGAGCCTGTTTCCTCATCTGTAAAGTTGATGTTGAACTTAGAGGAACACAGTGCATGATTAAATGGTAGTAAAAGGATAGTCTCTTGAATAGAACTTGTTTGGGTGGATCAACTTGCTACTGCTCAGCATCTGCAAGACTAAATGGAGAACTAAATGAAGTACTAGACTAGCTTTCCTCATCTGTAAAGGGAGACTTGAGAATTAAGTTGTGCATGCAAAGTGCTTAGATACAGTGGAGCCTTTGCTCTACCTATGGTAAAAAGCAATAGTTTTCATGAACATGGATCAGACAAGCTGTTACCTATAAATCTGATCAGTTGCTTTTGTTGGCCTTGAACCTGGGTAAACCTGATCACTCTGTCTTTGCTCCTCATTCCACGGATCTGTCAAGACTTCCCCGTATTAGACTTACTTTCCAACCCTATTACACTTACTTTCCAAACAAAGACAGATTCATGGGTGAAAAAGAGAAATCCAGGTTGTAGAAATCTCACTCCCTCTGATATGGTCCATATTTTTCAAGAACTTTTGCATATAGAACCAGAGAAAAATCCCCGTGGGAGAATTAGAAGCCAAGTGTGATTAATAATGAATATATGTATGGATTTTAAGAGTAGGGTTGGGCTAAATGTGAAGAGTCAATAAATGCCTGTTAGCCTTTTTTAAGGTCAACAGTCGGTTGGTGACTGGTTATGCAGGGCAGCCAGGGCATCTGCAGCCTCTTCACAGCTGCCCTCCAATCTGACAACAGCACATGCAATTAGGAAAACGTCTCTGTAATAATGGTAATCGGTGTACACCATAAGGACAGAGCACAGCTGTGGGTGCACTTGGAGATGGAGCGCACAGAGTGTGCCATGCCTTCCAGAGGAAGCAAGCCTCCAGCAAGCCCTTTGCAGTACATTTCCGCAGCAATTTTCAGGTCCACTTCCATCATAGCTTTAAAGAAAAATAACATAAATAAGTGCATGACTCTTGGGCCAGAGACTGTCTATGGTTTATTGCTATTTTCCCATCATGGTCATGCATTGTCCATTCTGAGAATGTAGTAACCTAAATATATAACAAAAAGAGTATGTGGGACAAACTTTGATCTGGGGCACTTTTATTTCTTTTGTTTAGTTATTTGTTCATCCATTTACTTTGGCAAAACTGAGTTCAATGTGGGCTAGAGGAAAGCTGCATCTTTTCAGGATATATTATCAGCTTAGCTGCACCTCACTTGAAATGCTGATGTTGGTAAGCGAGAGAGCTATTCATGTGGATTTGTAGCTCTTCCTTCCTCTTTCAATTCTGTAGAGACATAAGCTTGAAGGAGAAATGTAGCTGCTCATTCCTGACCTTGGAAGATATTTATCCCACTACTCTAGCTTTGCATCTCATGTTGTTGAGTTTAGTCTCCCCCTCCTCAGTTTCCTAATCCCTAAACTAATGTACTCTCCCAGCTTTTTCCAATGTAAAAAGGTCTCCATTCACAGCCAATTCTGAATAATTAATGATGATATTTGTGTGAGAATATGTTATGTTTATGACTGTTATATATTTCTAAGCCCTTTATAACCCATGTTCTTGCTGATCCAAATATGAAAACTAAAAAGAGAAATGGGATGAACAAGACTGTAGAATTTCTCTATTCTTTCTTCTATTCAGAAGGTATTTAAAAATACTTATGTGTGTTTGATATTATACCAAGAACAATGTCTGCAACATCTAAAAGGAAGACAAGGTCTTTATGCACTTTACAGGGAGGGCCAGGCAATAATTACATAAATGAGTGAATGAGATCATTTCAAATAATGTTATTACTGTGAAGGAATGAAGCAAGATGATGTCTTTGGATACTGTTAACTGTGTTTGTTATAGTTTGGGCTATTGCAGAAAGTTGGGCAGGGGTGGTAATATTCAGGTGGAATAAAAGAAGCCAGGGTAAAGCATGAGAGAAGTACACAAATTGAAAGACCTTGAGACCAGCAGTAAGAGACAATGACAGCAGGTAGAGGGACGATGGATCACTGTGACTTTCTTTACCATCTGTGGTAAGAGTATTATTTGAGAGTCTTTACTGCAGAGCCTGCACTGTCTCCTCCACTCCATGCTCTGGTTGGGGATGGAAATGAAACAAGGTCATATAAATAGGATAAGGGTCCATAGCACTGTGAGCTCATGAAAGAAAGCTACTCCATTTTGGGGGTGTTCCTGGCTAACTAACTTAGGGGTGAAATTAGCAAGCTTGGCCGATAAGCTGAGATGTTCTCAGTGTGGTAGTCTATCACTGTGTTAAGATCAGCTAGAGATGTTTATTTTAAAAGGCTGAATCCCAGGCCACCCCACAGACTTGAAGTGTGAACTTTTGATACTAAATGTGTCTACAGTTTCAATAAAATTCCTGAGGTATTGTCCATGATCAAGAGATCCTAGAACAGGATTCACTGCACTTTTCATAAGAACTTCACGTAAGTGGTCAATATAAATTTAATGGATGCTTACTAAAAGTGACATGGGTAAACCCAGATTTTTATAACTAAATGTTACAAAGAGTCTTTTAAAAAAAATAAGTATTTTATTTTTATTCTTACATTTATTCATGGGTGCCTAATTATATATGCATAATTTATGTTTATGTATCAGTGCAGCCTAGAAAAGGATATCAGATACCCTCGAACTGGAGTTAAAGGCCTTTGTTTGCTACTTAATGTGGGTGATGGGACTTGAACCCAGGCCCTATGCAAGAACAGCCAGTGCTCTTAATGGCTGAACCATCTCCTCTGCCCATGTACTACTGGACTAGCTCTTAACAGATACTAAAACAGGTCTGTTTGTAGTACACTTAACACTTTATTAATTCAATTGTATTAATTAAAACAAAACCAGTGAAACTGGGAATTAATCCTATTTCTATTTTTGTTTCATTCCATTTACTTGGTATTATCAAAAAGTAAAAAAATAAATAAATAAAGGAGGGGCTGAAATATTGCTTGGTGTTTCAGAGCATCTACCACTCATGTAGAGGATCCCAGTCCCATTCTCAGTACCCATACAGCATGGCTTAGAGTGGCCTGTTCCTACAGCTCCATAAGCTCAGAGTCTCAGAGTACCACAGGCACTTATGCTCACACATGAGCACGCCCTTCACATACACGATTTAAAAATTAAAAAAGAATTCTGAAAATTAAATATGCCAGCACACCTCTGAAATCTAACTGCTAAAGACTGAGAATTCCACTCCCCCACCACCTCCTGAAAAAGAAAATGAAGAACACAGGTGAGTAGAAAGAACATAGTAAGCCATGAATTGAGATACAGTTCTGTCCAAACATTGCTGACAGTTTAGGTGTTAACTGTGTTGCTTTCTTCTGAGAGAGAATCAGAGCAAAAGTGACCTCCCCTAGTCATGCATACAATTTCTGCTGAGATGGAGTGCTGCTCCATCTCCAAGTCCATTGTTTCTATGAAAGTCACTCAGACTCTGCAGACACAGCAATTCTTTAAAGGAACATCTCCGTGGGTGACAATGGCAGACCTCTAGCCAAAAGCACGAGAACGGATTCAGAGCCTTTTGCTCTGTGGACACCCTACCTCATTTGTGAAGGGAGAGGCTGGGGCATGGTAATAGTGCCTTTCCTTAGAGTTTTATTTAGACTTTTCCTTTCTGATATTCTTATCTTCTGCTGCCCTGCCAAAGCCAAATCATTTGTTATCATCAATTTCTTCTTGCCACTACTTGTTTTTGTTTGTTTTGATTTTTAATAGAAAATACATGGCTGTTGGTACTTGCGCTGAGGAAACATAAAAGGCGCTTTAAAGGAAAACCCACCAATTTCTCTGAAATCTTATGCTCTCTCTCCCAAATCAAATGTCACTGCAATATTCAGTAGAAGATGGCATTGCTTTCAAATTGGTCTCTCCTTTCCCACACAAAGCCAATTGATTTGAAGGCTCCTCTTCCTCCCTTAAAAAAGAAACATGACATTGATTTTATTTTCTAACACCAAATTATGTTAATATTTTTGTTGTCCTATTTTATTCAATGACATTATTTCAACAGAAAATTGCTAGATTCCATACCCCCATCCAATGTTTGTTGTTTTGTTTTTTCTTATCATTTCAGTGAAATTTTTGTTTTGGTTTGGGTTTTTTGTTTGTTTGTTTGTTTGTTTTAAATTTCAGATTTTCTACTTTCAAACAATTTAAGCTGAGCAATTCCACTTCCCTTCCTAACATTATATTTGCCATTATGCTTGGGATAGCTAACTATTGTTAGTCAGGTCTGTCTTCCTGCAGGCTACTTTATGGCCAACAAGATTTTGAATAGCTGGCACCCAATTTCTTTGCAATTCTTGAATCTGAGTGACTCCCAACTACCCACACCTGCCTCACACCTGAATATTCATACTTATAGGATCCCCAAAGTTTAATATTTTTGTGCTGTACCTACATCATTTCTTCTGCTGTGTTATGTTGAGTTTGTTTGATTCGGGGAGGAAGTATATTTTTGTGGCTGCATGTTGGTTGTGTATATGTTGGTGATGTTTGGAGTGTTAGGCTATGCTTGTTAGGTGAGGATGTTGCATGTTGAATATGTGGAATTTCATTGCAGGTTAGGAATGCATGTATGTGTGTAGTGAGTGTGGAGTGTGAAATGTTAGTAATTATTTAAAACGCAAAGTGATTTTCATCTGCTACTGGCCAGTCCGTGCCATACATCTTGTGTAGCACCTCTTAAACTCTCCAAAACAGAACTCCTATTACATGTTATTCATAAGATTGAGAGGCTGAGTTTTGAGATTTTGAGTCCCCCAGTAAAGGCTGTAGGACTTAGCAGCTTTTCTTGGACAAGAGCTGATAGTGCTGTTTTGCTTTGGAATTCATCACCAAGAGACGTTCTGGGAATGACAGCATACATTTGATAATTTGCTTACCAAACACTTAGCTGCGGTATTTATCTGCATAGCTCTATATTATAGCATAATAGAAGTATAAATTGGGTGCTTCCTTGAATTTCACCTATCTTAATTCCTTGAGAAACTGTGCACCATCTTTACTGGGTCCTCCCTTTTTCCTCACTCATTTCTATTCTTTGAGGCCTTGTTCAGCAAACCACTTTCTTGAATCATAGAGCACTGTGACACATCATCTTTGGTGGACATGCATCTTCATCAGCTGTATGCTAGTCCTCACCACTGCTGCTTCAATTTTGCTCTTTGGAAGTCAGAAAATGAGGACTTAATTGATTTTGTATCTACACCAACTCCTTATTATTATAGCAACACATTTAATTCCATGCCCTGTGATGCGGCTTTACATAATACATGACTACTTTTCTGCTTGTAGTCTCCCCTACCATTCACATTTATTCTTTAGTCCATGTTAACCTTATTTCTTTTATTAACACATAGCATGTCACTGGAGCCATCCAAAATGCTATTATTTAAACATTGCTTATCAAGGTTTTTAGAGACTCTACTCACAGAAATGCTTGCAAGTTATGAAATATTTACTGATTTGTGTGATAACCCTGTGTGCCTGTGTACCACAGATAAGGAATAAACAAAGGTAGAGGCTGAAATAACCATGTGCTGGATAAAGTCTTCCCAAGTGCATCACTTATCTCTTGCTTTCTAACAAATTACCTTAAACCTCATGGTTTAAAACAACATAAGCATTTCAAAATGCACATGTTTAATTTTGTGCGACAGGAATGTGGAAATAAATCAATTGGGTAGTACTGACTCAAGGCTGTTCATGAGATTACAACCAAGATGTCTGCCCAGCATAAATCAACAGAAGGCTTTATTGGGTGTGGTGGTTTGATTGACTGTGTTCCCTAAAGTTTAAGTGTTAGAAAAGGAATCTTCTAAGCAGCAATGTTGAGAAGTAGTGTCCCTAGGAGGTGATTAGATTGGGAGGGCTTTACTAAGGAATGGATTAATATACTATTATTTCTGCCACATTTTGCTTCTCAGGACACAGTCATTGTGTTAAGCCAACATTCAAGAGGTTGCCTTCACAATTATTTGACCTTATAATATCCATATTTTTCAAAACTTGAAGTTGTTGTAATTCCTTTTAACTGTGTTTCATGTGGGATCAGAATGGCACTATAGGAAGCAAGGTTCTTTGGTATATGATATGAGGTCAGGCTGGGCAATAACTCGATTTCCATGCCATGTTTCTATCATGGCTTCTCAGATTAATGTTATACTTAATAAACTTAAACCCATTGATTGTTGTTGTATAGAAAGCAGCTCCAGTCCTCTCTGTTCATTTAGTTAAGTGCCTCTTTTAAAATAGAAATAGAAGCATGACTCTGTTTGTAGTTTATAAACCTGAATTTTGTATATGACTCACCTGTAGCTTAAAAAAAAAATGATGTCTGGGCATGAGCCCAGATCTACTAAATCATAATTCTAAGGAGCGGGTCCCTGAGAATTGTTGCGTTTTAAAGCACCAGGCGGTTCCAATGGAGCAGTTAGAGCAGTGTTTCATAGCCACTGCTGAGCATCATCTAATCTGTCCACCACCTACAAGTGAGAGGACAACATCAAACAAAGGGAGAATCATTTATGGTCCCATGAACACCCTCAAAAGAGGTTCAAGGTTCTCAGCACTTTGCTGAATGATCCCCTTGACTGACAAAGACAGACTGCTTGGGCAGCAGATTTCCATCCCCAAAGGCACAAACTGTAGGGCAGAGGTTCTCCACTTGGGGGTTGAGGGACAATTTCACAGAGGTTACCTAATGAAAACACAGATGTAGCAAAATTACAGTCATGAAATAGCAACAAAAAATCATTTTATGGTTGAGGTTCACAACATGAGGAGTTGTTATTAAAGGGTGGCAGCATTAGGAAGGCTGAGAACTATTGCACTAGGGGCTGCCACAACGATAAGGCAACTGGCCCAGAAATGCAGTGCTCATAATTTCCCAAGGACAATGACTCTCTTTCTGATTAGAGTTGCCCTTTGTCTACCCAAAGGCTTCCAGAGAAACTAAGGAGCATAAGGATGGCATGGGACATAGAAGGAAATGTCGGCATTGATTTTTATTTCATGAATTGGAGCCTCTATAAAAATGGCACAGACTTGTTTTACAGTGTCAATTTGTGGAATTGAGGGGCGGACTGTTAAAACCCATCCATTTTCCCAAAGTTTAAGCCACCCTAATGAATTAATCCATAGATAATGGATTGAATTCAGTGCAATTACCCTAGTAAGTAAGGCTTGTTAAAAAGAGATAAGGCAACTCACTAAAGAAAACAGCAATTTCAGCTATTAACTGGATTTCATCTGGGCTCTGATAATTCAGTCTATAAGTTTCCTTAAAAAGAGAGAAGCTCTTATTTTCGATGCAGCGACCAGATGCTGCTGTTTACCTGTTGATGTTATGATTAGAAGAAGAGACAGTAGGTGGTTCTGATCACCATCTTTTCCAAGGTCTCAAGACACCTAAAATGAATAATTGATGCCCCAAGGAAATCTGTACACATAAGAGCCTTTAATTCCATAAGATAGAAGCTTATACTGTTCCAACTCTGCTCCCACTATCTTAAAATTTTCTAGTCACATCTAGAGGGAGCCCCATTATTTTGTATAAACTAGGAAGACCATTATTTCTCTAAGTAATGTGTAAACAGAGATGAAAACAACCTTGCCTTAACGCTGGCCAGCCTTGCTTGAGGGGTCACTTTTCACATGTCACACATATGTTCCCTTGCATGGGTACACAGTTTCCTAACATCTTTATACTTCAGAAGACTGCTCCAGTCTCTAATTCTAGAGTTGCTCACCTGCATTTATTATTTTCAGGTCATTATTCCTACTGATGCTCTCAAGTTTCTGTTCTTCTTTTCTTGGTCTTTCTAGAATTACTTCCTTTCCCTTTTTATTGGATTATTTACAGAGGTACTTGTCCTTTTTCTCCAGTACCATATTAAGAGTCTTTTAAAGGCCCTGTCTACTTTTCCTTTATGTTTCAAATATTAAGAATGTTAATTCTTGTATATCCACTCCTACTTTGCTCACAATCTGGGATTCTTTTTCTGTGATGCTATTTTGTCTCCTGACAGTTTACCATAGTTCCCAGGCAGTCCATTCTCCTTTCTAGAATGGTCCTTTTCTTCCCTTTCCCATAGTTTCTGACACACACACACACACACACACACACACACACACACACACACACACACACACACACTTTCCTGTTCTTTACAGTGAGAAGAAGTACCCATAATATAAGGAGGTATAATAGAGAATGGAGGATATTTACAAATTGCCCTGGGTTTGATGTATGCTTGTGATATGACCTTTAAAAATTACTTTTTGGGACTAAGGTTATTTTGTAAACATGAAGTAGTTTTCAGAATAGGGACAGAATAATGTCTTCAGAGCAATATTATCATTAATAATATTCTTCACTTGACCATTTGTCTCTTTGCTGATATATTCTTAATTTGTATTGCTTGTATTGTCTTCTTAAACATATGAGTAACCATCCAAAAGAAGTCTGTATCTTTAAATTATACATAGTTGAAATATTAATTGAGCTGCATATGAAGTGGTAACAATAGGTAATTATCACCATTCATTAAGCACTAGTCTATCATGAACCTAGCACTCTGCTGTATTAACCCCACCCTAAACAGTCAATGGAGTAAATCCTATAATTATCAACATCATTTTCCACATTCAGAAAGTGAGGACTAGAGATCCAAAGTCAGAGCACTGAAGTGCTAAAATTAGATGCTGAGCCAAGCAAAAGGATTCGGTGTTAAAATTCTGAGTGCTACAAGACAGAGACAACCCAGTTTAAAAGACTAGTTTGGACCTTTCTATATGTGTAACTTCAGGTGTACACCCTCATTGCTATAGCCTCAGTTTCCTCATCCATAAGATGAGAAATTTGATAGGATTTCCCTCCTAGTGTTCTTCTGAAGATTAAATGAGCTAACCCATGTTAAAGTCCCTGGCAGATTCTAAAGGCCCCATAAATGTTAAGTATTAATATTTAATTTGATGCCTATAAAACCCTGGGCACCTAAATCTTATGCACACTGCATTGTTGGGATGTATTTTTCAATTGACTATTTTCACATCACAGTCTCTGTGGACCAAAATAGTTTAAATAAATCATAGGAAATCCAGGCCTGAGCAAGTACATGAATTGACTTCACACTAGAACATAAACCAGGATGGTATTTTTCAAACTCAGAACACTTTCCAGGCTTACTGATGGGGTGATAATAACATTCCACACTCACCTTTGCAGTGTCCAGTAAACACACGGTTGGGTCTCTCTCCCTTATCTAGACAGTCAACTACATTAAGCCCACAAAATCTCTGGAATTTGGGGGGATTATTGCACTTCTTATGCCTCATGTCACCACCCAGGGTGTGTTATAATCACACAGAAAGGCATTGCTTGTTGTATCTTGTTGTTATTCAGTCCCTATTGAGAGAAAAGAAGACAGAAGAGAGAACAAATAAGACACTGCTATAGGAAGCCCAACTATAGCTCACTGGGCAAAGTCAAAGGTCAGCAATACATGATCCTTTTAGAAACCACCGGTCTCCAATTGAAACTTCACATTTTCTGGCATGCTTATTTTTTAAAAAAATATAATTACTATGCCTAAGATATTTGAAACCAAACTGGAACAGCGTTCTAAGAATGCAACATTAGGAATTGTTGCTACCCAGAAGGGAAATTAGTAAGGCAGAGATACATGGAGCTGTATCAGTGAGTAGCTTTGTTCTGTTGGGAAAGCCCCAGAGTGGGATATTGTCACCTGAGGCAAAAATACGAAGAAAATTGATTTATTTTCAGTTTACCTAGGAAAGTGCTCCCTGGTGCCCATATGTAGCCAACAGGATTTTGGATAACTGGCAGAGATTGCTCTTCTATGGCAGTACTTGTGGTTGTTATATATTCATTTATGCATTCGTTAGTTATTCATTGAGGGTTCTCTGTATACTATACACTGCTGAGTGGTGGGATTTGAAGACTGATCTGATCCCTGCCCTCTTGTTGCCTGCATATTATACTTGGGGAAAACAGTAAGGAATCTGGGAGGTAGCAACATAACTTCAGATAGTGGTTCAGCATATAAAGAAAAGTCAGAGAAGTCAGGATTGTGTGGTAGAAAATGGTCAAGGGAAGATATCCTGAATTGTGACATTTGAACTATGGCTTAAGCATTGAGAAGGTGCAACTGTGGAAAGGCATGGTTTGTTGAAGGAAGAGGAAATAAACAATGGCAGAGTTCCTAAGCAAGAACCTGCTAGTTGTGTACAAAGACAAAATCTGGACATGGCTCAAGAGCAAGAAGAAAGGCTAGAGCATGACGTGTGGTCTTAACAGGCTCCCCTATGGAGTTGAGAGACTTTGCTCTTGCCTCTCCAGTGGGTATCTATAGAAATGAGCTTTCATTGACCGCTTACACCCTCACTTCTTCTTTTAGTTTCATCTCACTTTCCCTAGGGATGCTCTTTCTATCTACTTAACACTTTGGCCTTTGCTTATTTACTTCAAATTATCTTGAAATACTTGTTTTAAATTTTCGTTCTTTAGAAACATCTTTCCCAGCCTAAATTCCTCAAGCCCAGGTTGGGGCAAGGCGTCTGCCATCTACTTTATAAACACTCTGGCCTTTTCTTACATAACTGGATTATGAACTGTGAATATAGCTGATTATATGTCAACCCCTCTCTTGATGATGAACACTGTGAGGTTGGTAATTGAACCATCATTGCTAAACACCTTAGCACATACAATGATGCTAGGCAGACAGAATATATTCAAAGAAATACTTTCTGACCTTGCTGGTGTGTCCACTGCCCAGAGGAAGTGACTACAAATAAGTCTAATTCTGCCAACTCATAGAGACGATGATCAAGTGTGGGCTTTAAATGCTGTCTCAGGAGTGGCACTAATCAGCCTCTTCATCACTAAGGAGCACCTGGTCAAGCAGTCTCTAGTACCTTCCTGCCCAGAAGTGTGAGAAATGAAGACCTTTATTTAGCTCAGAAAGCATCATTGGTCCACTGATTTTAGTAGGATCTGTGAGACAATGCACCCTGCGTCCATTGTGCCAGGGAAAGTTCTTAGAGAAAATTACTTTATATTCTATGTAATAAATTGTCCTATTACAAAATATATGAATACATATACACATAATAAAATGCCTAAATGACACTGGAGTAGAAAATCAATAAATCTACTCAGCACTCCATATTGAATTGGCTCTTTAATGAATTTTTGTAAGACAGCCACAGGAGCCATATTTAAATCTACCCAGTTGAGAGAAATAAATCGATGATGAGTTCTGAAGTGATTAAACTTTTTACCATTCAATTCCAAAGGAGCCCCTTTATTTATTTTTCTTGAACTGTGGCCCACTCTAGAACAGGTGACTGGCTTATATACACAATAATATAAGCATCCAGCTCAAGATCTACTACAAACAGGTACCATCTGGTTGTTTTAGTCAACTTATTTTTCTCTGAAAATACGCCAGAAAGGAAAATGCCCTACCCTGAGTCACATTGACAAAAATTGAAAACGAAGAGTTCATGTGACTTGACAAACATATTTTCCTGCTATGAAATGGGATTTTCTTTCATTATCTTGTATCATTTTCTGAAATACAGTTGACCGAGTTTATAGAAGAGCTAGTGGAGGGAGAAATTGAGGATATGTGCAAGGTTTCTAGGTTATATAATAAAAATATCAGTGAAGAGCGAATCTAGGAAGAAATAAAACTTAATTTTGGATATTTTGAGTTTGAAGTGTTGGTGATATATCTATGTGGTGACACAAGTCAGAGGGTAGAGATTCATACTGGGGATGTCACTCACTTTGTAAAATACAGCTGAATAAAAGGCAGAGTCTAGGTGGTTCCTCTGAGTAGCTAGGGGTGTATAGATTTATTACACATGGCTTCAATACCTCTTGGCTAATACTCCTTTCAGGTTAAGGAGATGAACTTGTCAACACTTATTAGTTCAAAAAGTTCCAAAAAAGAAAAACGGTTTGGACTAGGATAGTTGCTAGAAGTCTCTGGGGCAAAACATAAAGATTTGAATTAGGCCTTTAAAAAAAAAGTGAGTAGAATTTTGGAAAGTTGTTAGAATATATTCAGGGATGATTGGAGCAACACAGTCAAAACATTCTTAAAAACACATGGACAGTGCAGAATTTGATCCAAATACATTTTCTTCATAATATTCAGTAGTATTTCACTAGAAGTTCCTCACAGCATTAACTTAAGTGACTTTCTAAAGCAGAAGTGAATTGATGAAGATGGACCTAACCATCTTACACTTCAGCTTAGCTCCCAGAAGCATAAGCTATCAGACTCTTTCTTCCCTTTCTCCTTCCCTTCCTCTTTTCCTTTCTCTTCTCTTTTTCCTTCATCTTTGTGACCATATTAATCACCATGTCCCATTTTGTAGATATAATTCTATTAAAGAGAGGCTTGGTTAGTCTGTGGAAGACTAACTGGAAATGCCTCTAAAAACCATGGTAGACCCTTGTGCAGTTCTTGGTTATCAGGGATGGTCAGGCACTTCCTTGAGGGGTTGCTTGGTTTCCATATTGTAAATTCCATGGGCTTCCTCTATATGTTAGTTGCTAGAGAACTTGAATTTGGAAACATGTCTGTGTTTCAGATTAACTGAATCATAAAATAAATGGATGGGACATGAGACTCCAGAGCAGAAAAACAAGACTCAAGAATTTAACATGCTTAGAAATTGGGGGAGTGGTTGCTTAATTTTGTTTGTCATAAAAATCTGTCCAATGACTGAACTCCAGTATTACTCCAGGAAATTTATGTAGGTTACTATTACAAACAAGGAATGCTATGGATATTTCACATGGACGGCAGATTATTAGATGTCAGCTATCTGTACTGTTAGGGCAAACATTCACAAAGTTCTCAATTCTCTTCTGGGAGTCATTGTTTGTACTCCAAGAACTTGGATTTCTTATTCATGTCAAGATTTCTTATTCTACCTAGCCTGTAGAGTGCGCTCCATGAACATCTGAGGAATTTGACTGGTTTCTTTTAAAGGAGACAAAGAAATATTCAATAAGTTCTGTGATAGGACTCAATATTTTGATTCATGTTCCAGTGTTCTCTCTGCATTACCACCTTCATCAGTGAAAGTCATGGCTCTGGAAATAACATTGTTTAGCCATATGTTTAAGTTTACGGAATTCACCTAAACCTTCTAATGTTTGCAGTCAGGAAATAACACATGAGAAGCCCCTCCCAAATGTTCATTTGTCCTGGAGAACTTTACCTTTTGTCTGAAATCATGAAGATGAGTGTTCAAAGGGAACTTTGATGAAGCTGGATGCACTGACTTCCACTGAGGAGAATCTGACATGCCACTATGTTATGAGAACACACAGTGAAGCCCCAACTGAGCAGCTCTGTACTCATAGGTATTATTCTTACCGTGAAGAACACTGTTGCTCAAGTGTATGTTGGTGATGAATGAAATTTCTTGTCACTTGTTTTCTCACAACCAGGTAAGATGGCATGTGCACTCATTAGCCTATGGAATTGTAGCCAATGTATTCCAGAAGGTGCCATTTATAAATAAGTTTGAGTAATGTAGATTTTTGTTATTTTGAACCATCTACCATCTAAACATAATTTGTACTTTAACACTGAGCTCTTAATCCCCTCCCTGGGGAGCTGTTGGGAAGTTCTGTAAGTTTTACAACATAGAGTCAAGTAAGAGAAAGTTGGGTTACTAGAGGCATAGCCCTTTGGGGCTCTTGGTTCCCTGGCCCACCCTTTCTTTTCTCTGCCTTCCAATAACCAAGAAGGTAGCTGTTTTCTTTGCCACATGCTCACACCCTGATGTTCTGCCTCACCATGGACTCAAAAGCAATGGGGCAGCTCATCATGCATTTAGAGGTCTGAAAACTCTAAAAATGAGAACTCAAATCAACTTTTCCACCTTACATTCTATTCTTCTCATATTTTGTCCCATAGTTTCTCTTCTTCTCTCTGTCTCTCTGTGTGTCTCTTTGTCTCTCTCTCCCTCTCTCTTCCTCCTTCTCTTTCTCTGACTTTCTCCCTCTATAAATGTGTGTATTTGTGTGCATCTCAATTTCTCTGTCTCTCTTCTTTTTTGTAAGTGTTCTCTGACATTCTCAATAGTATATCTGTATTCTCAACAGACCAAACTCAAAGAAGTAACATTTACAAAACTGAACCATTCACCTGTCACAACACTCAGGGTTTCAGCCACTGTTTAGACTCAGTGATATCAACAGCTTCTTCCAAAATGTTCTTTTACTGAGCTAGAAATATGGCTTATTGGTTAAGAGCACTTACTGGTCTTCTAGAAGACCCAGGTTCAGTTCCCAGTACCCACAAGGTGGTTCACAGATATAACTCCAGTCCCAGAGGATCTAATCCTCTCTTCTGACATCTGCAGGCAGCAAGCATGCACACAGTTTCCATAAGAACATGCAACTAAAACATTTATATACAAGCCATAAAATAAGTAGGATTTTAAAATTATTCTCTGAAATGTCATTATTTTCCTAATATAAAAATACTATTTTTATGATCACATATCTAGCTTTATACATTTGGTAAATGGGTAAATATGGTTTAAAACTATTGTTAATATGATGTCAATGTATATTTTGGCCTATTTGTTAAAAAGTCGACTTAATTACTTTTTAAATGTTGAATTCACCTTCTCACTAGAAGATTTCCACATGTTTAAAGCTTTTTGTCTTTAAAGAAATTTAAAAAAATCTTTTAGCTGATTATGGGAATTTCTAAGTATACAATAATTAGATTCCAGAGGATGCTTTTGGATATGCAATTTAACAATTCCAAATGCATGATCCACACTTCTGTGAAAAGCATAATAATCACCTATACAATTAGCTAAATGATTCTCTTGAGTTCAAGAATATAAATTGGTGAGTGGCTATCTGCATTAATCAGATAATTTCCATGTTTTACTTCAGGATGTAGACTTTTTAAAATATTGCTTTGTGAGCTTTACTTTAAATAATAACTCATTGAAATGGAAGTGGAAAGGTTGATTTAATCCATGCTTCAGTGGCTTAATATTTATCTGATTTGGGGAGGATTTAACTCTGTTCCCCTGGGAGCCATTGGGGAGAGGAAAAAGCCCATCCAAAAGCCTTGGATTACTTTGTCCATTCATTTATTCATTCATTCACTCACTGAGTGTTTACTAAACATTCATTTTGTACCACAATAATGTATATGGGTGCAGACACATTCAGGAAACTTAGAAATGCTCACTTAACATGGTGTCAGCCTAGAAGGAGAAATTGACATTTGACATTAATTAATCATTGCCTGTAACCTGATATTAAATACTGGATTGCATAGGACAATACAATAACAACTTGAACTGTGTTTGAGGCACTATGCTAGGCACGTTATATTTTCTCTGCTGCTTTCATTTATCTATCAGAGTAAACTCACAAATTACATTATCTAGGTCCAAACTCTGGCTTAGGTCTCTTAACATCTAACAGGACTACCTGTTTGTTTTTCATTATCTCTGTCACTCATGTACATAGTGGGGAAAATAAAATCACCTGTGTCATAGGAATGTTGTAGTAATAGATAAGCAGAAAAGACATGAAGAACTCTGAAGAGTGCTTAATAATAATTACAACAATATTCTTGTTGTCACTATGTCACTATTGCTACTAGCATTTAAACTGACAAGAAATAATGTACTAGTATTAAGCATAGATGTTTTGATTACATATATATTCAAATATACATACATATATATGCATATATATATATATATATATATATATATATATATATATATATATTCCTGGGATGGAGTAAGACAAACCTTTTCATAAAGATATTGATGTGATCCTTGAAGGGTGCACTGCAAGGAAGAGTAATGAAATGCTTGTTGACGTGATGTCTAGTGAGACAAAAATGAAAGAATTGGAAGTCTGGGAAACAGCTTCTATGGCAACAAGAATAAAAATCATAGAGCATGAAATGTTGAGGTTTGCTCTATATGGACAGAACAGTTCTACACATGCACACTGAAAACTTCATCAACTGTGATAGCAATTGGCTCTGTATGTTATTGTTTTTTATTAAGTTGCACTTATTAGATAATCTTGGAACTTATCAAAAGATCTGAAAAGGATAACAACAGAAGATGCCACATATCACAAATAACCACGTCACTGACACCAGCAACATCCTAATGTAGGATAGCAGCCAATGGTTTCTCAGAACAAAAACTAGACAGATCAAAATTACTGATCCAGACACAGTATTAAATTTTCTGATTGATGGTTAAAAAATCTATTAGGCAAAATTCCAGCTGTATTTTAGGCATACTATATACTTCTTCTGATTTATAAAGTATAACAAATGAATCAGTTGTCATTTCTGAGACAGAATGTGAAGGACAAAGAGAGCATTCTTGTCATCTCCTGACGTCAGCTGATCTATTAAATTAACAGACATATAGATAGATTATTTAAAGATCAATTTAGCCAGGAATTGCTTGCAAATGAATACATCAGGCATCAAGCCTGTTTTCTGAGATGGTTTCGTAATTGGGATACATATTACTCGCAATGTCTCATCACAGGGCTCGAGCAGTTTCAATCAGGAGGCTTTGCTCTTTGTGCGAACCGTGTGAAAATCAAAAGTGAGCAGATCCACTTCATTATGTATAATGAGGGGATCTGTAGTTACTCTGGAAGCCATCACCAAACTGAACTGCTGGGGAAATGCTCTATGTTCCCATTACTTGCACAGTGCTGGCGCTTCTGTCTTAGAGAATGTTTTCAGCATGAAAGTTTTGGAATTAAGTTTCTAATAAACTCAGAAAGTCCAACAGCTGTGAGTAATTACCATACAAGCATATCAATCCATGTGCAAACAGACTTACTCCTTAAGCTCCAATCCTCTTGCTAGCTCTTCTCTGCAATAATTAAGCACACTCTAATGAGTTTGTTAGCAATTTCCATATGATTTTTCCCCTAATTATTATTTGAGCTGCCCATGTTTATAATGCTTAGTAATAATATCCTTAAAGTATCAATGGTGAAAACACAATTTTGGCTGGTGTATTAATTTCTATTTTTCTCATTCATATGCAAGTAAACTAGGGAAAACATTCATTTAAAGGTCAGAATTTTTAAAATTGGCTTACAGGTGTTCAGTCTCATTTTTGTACACATATTCACTTCCCATGGGATCACTGAGTCATCTTAGTCTGAATCAAGGTGGGTTTTCTGTGTCTTAAAGATGAGCTCCTGGTACAGTTCTGATGTTAAGTACCACCATTTGTTTACTCAGTCTGACCCAGAGTACTAACCATCATCTAACTTCTCAGGTGAGAAGAGCCAGGTCATACCACAAGAGGCCCTACACCCCATTTAGTACTATACTCTCCCTGTCACTGTCTCTGGTTTACTTTGGCCACCATTGGATTCTCTCAGATATTCCTTCATTAGGGAAAACTATTTTTTATGACTGTACATACTTAACCTAGCCATGCGCCTTAATATCACAAGAATGTATTGCATTATAGTAGCATCACTTTTGGAGTGAACTACTTGGTTGCTTGCTCACCTTTCTTATACCTAGAATCTAACTTTCATGACATGTCAAAATGTCATGTGATGTGTACTTCTCATGTCTAAAATCAATGACAGGTGATTTAACTCTGTGGTTGTGTGTGTGTGTGTGTGTGTGTGTGTGTGTGTGTGTGTGTGTGTGTGTGATGTATGCCTTATCCATTGGAGACAATAATTCTATCATTGAAATTGCATCCAGGCTGTCTGTGTAGTTCCAAAATGGAACCCAGTAAACTATAAAAGGTAGTTATAGTTATCCATAATAAATAAAAGGATAATAATTGATCACCTGGCTATCACAGCTGGCTGTGAAAGGAAGCCCTGACAAGTTCAAAGACCCTGCTCAAGTAGACAGTCCCATAAGCAGGTCAATTGCAGAATTATACAATTAAAGGAAACATGTTGTGCCTTGGTGTCTCTCCCAGAATTGCTGGTGTTCATCTCTCAAGTAATTCTTCAGAATCAACGAGAGAACAGAATTACATCTGTAAAGATTTGATGAAAATTCCTTAGATGGCAAAAGTTACCAAATGCCAAATCCTATTTTAATCATGAAACAAATAGGGAGGAGAGTCCAACTGGTCTGTTTTCACCTTCAGCTAACAAAGCAAGACTAATTGGTTAACTTTCTTCTGCTTCCTCACCAAGGTAAAGGAAATGAAATGTCTGCTCCCAAGAGTTATTACAAGGACAAAAGCGAATCTTAGCTTGAAAACAGAGCTCCAAAAGCTTTCCCACTTACAACCTCCTTCACCTGAGAGATGCTTATATGACCCAAGGTACATAGGTAAAATAAACAAGAATACAGATCAAATATTTAATGATAATGAATCATAAAGAAACTAAAGCAGCTCTTTGGCAGGCATATAATTTTGTCATTTATTAAAGATGAAAGCAAATTTACATACTAATGAGATAGATATGCTTATTTTTACATAAAGAATTAAATCTTGGCTGAATATCTGATACTGAAAGACATACATCATCTTCAGTGTTTTTCAGGGTTGATCAATATTTTGAGTTTATAATTGTCAATGCATAAAATGCCTCTTCTCATACACAGTACAAAACTAGAAGTAAGACAGGGCCTTTTCAGAAATTGCTAGAAACTCTGTCCTAACCCCAAACCAAATTTCAATGAACAATGAATGGTGCTTATTATTTTTTTATGAAACACTAGGCAACAACTCAAACAGCTGTTTGAAAAAAAACAAAAACATTGTAACACCATACAATCTAAAGGTCTACTAATTTGATATATTCTGAGGAATGACAATAGGAAAACATTAAAGTCTTTTGTTTTCTGTAAACCATTGTTTCTGTAAGAGTGCTGTGACTCATAACATACAAAAATCTCAGATCTGAGCCCAAAGTATTTCAAGCAATGTCCATTTTCATTGTGTAGCATGAGGGCATATGGTATGGCTGGAACCAAATGTACAGTTAAATCACGGGATGTAATAAGGCTGAAGCCTGCCAAAAGACACCTTGAGTTCATTGTACATTCTAGTTTTAATTGTCTTGTCCTTTGTGTGTTTGAGAAACCCTTTGACAGATTATTTTTCTACAGCCCCTTCACCATGTGTGCATGACCCCATGTGGGGTCACAAACCACAGTTTCAAAGAAAATGAGATTTAAAATACCCATTAGCATACTGCCATGCCTAGCACAGAAATGATATTTTCCCTTTTCTTCCCCTTTCCCTACTTTAGAGAAAAAAATATCAGACAAGTCTTTTTTTATTATTCTATTCTTTTTATGTTTGGCTATGCTCACATATTTCCAAAATCTCAGGTACTGAGGAATCAATATGGACACTGAATGTGAGCTGTCCAATATAAACTCAAAATACAGGTGAGTGTCAGTATAGATGTGGTGTACAAAATGACCTCTTCTCTAAGGAGACACCTGCACATAGCTGGCTGAAAGATTTAAGTAGCTAGCCCAAAGACATAAACATAGATATTTTTTTAGCTCCTACTTCTCCTACTTTCCCTAATTCTTGCATACAAATGTTGCCATACATGTGTTTATATATACACCTGCCAAATTGACTCTGCTGTATGCTTTTACCTAATCTGGCTTCATTACCTTCATAAAATAAAAAAATGGTGATTATCATACTTACAAAGTTGGTCCAAATATCAGAGCAGAGCTTAAATATCAAAATGTCTAATACAAAAGAAACATAATAGAACTGTAAGAAGATTGTGCATACAGCAGTGTTCACTGGAGGAAGTATAATGCATGACAAGACTCAGTGAATTCAAAGAAGTGATCCAAGGATAATCTCCTTGATGCCATGTGAGTTTGCACATTGAGTTTGTGGGTGTCAAGTCCGCTGCACAGTGTGTGGCATGGATCCATTATGTGAGGAGGAGGCTCATTTTAAGGACAGTGACCTCTTCTACAGAGGAAGATGTTAGAACCTGTCTCTTCAAGGAACTCACACATTCTTACATGCAGTGGTGCTCAGTGGATAGACACAAGCAATGGAGTTCTACAGAAGATGTCCCCTGTCTCACTGTAGAGTGTGATGACATTACAACATAAGCTTCTCCAATAAACAGAGTGACCGTGATTACTTTCAAATGATCTGTGTATTAATCATGTCTTATGGGTTTTCTTTTTCTGAGCTATATTGAGGTCTATTTTATATAACATAAATTAGCCTATGAGAGGATACAGTTAATGGATTTTAGCAACTTTTATAGTAGGATTCTTCTTGCCATATTTTATCTAAGTCCCATTCTCATTCTCAGCTGTTGGTATGTCTATTTTCTTTCTCTATAATGTTCCCTACTCAGGGTATTTGCTGTCAATATACTGTAAAAGAAGGTATTTGTGTGCTTTCTTTTGACTTGACATGTGTTAGTAGTTCATCTGTTCAACATGGTATCTAACAGCTATGAAGTCTGTTTTTTGTTGTTGTTGTTGTTGTTTGTTTTTTGTTTGTTTGTTTGTTGTTGTTGTTTTTTTGAGCCTATTCCTTGGCTTACCCTGACAACCAAAGAGAAACACTTTCAAGTAAGACTGATTCTAATTCAGAGTACAGTTTTGTTCTTTGGATGTCACCTCTTAACTTGCCTGGTTTTACTTTCTCACCTGTTTGTTCCTCTTGTAAATGAAACTTTAAATCAACTTTTGGCTTCTATATTTCACCTTTGAAAACAATAATTTCACAGTAGACTTCAAACCCAGAATTATGAACATAAAAAAGGCATACCGAGACTGAAGGAAAAAATCAATACAAGTACTTATTGGTCATTTGAATATACCCTTATGCAAATATGTACTCCATGACATAATGGAAGTTTAAAAAATTACCATAGTATAAGATGGGTACATAAATATGAAAATAAGTAAAAGATTCATGACTTCTCATATAGTAAATTAGTTCAGTATGCCATGGCTTGGTTGATCTGATCTCTTCTTCACATTTTAATACTGTTTCATAGAATAGGGCAATATTTTCCTATAGTCTTTGGAGCACATAAAACATTATCCACCTTGTTCCATTTAATTTCATAATGAGTTTCTGTGCAAGTTGAGTTGTAGGGTATCATAAATGTTTAGGAAAAGCATGCCACCATGGACTCAGAAATTATATAAAAACCTTCCAGTACACATGCTACATAAAAATGGGTCATATAAAGTTTATTAACTAAACAAATTAAAGCAGCTTGGTAAAGAGTGTTCCATATGAAATTCCTGGTAAAACATAATTGCACTTTGCAACCTGAGGTCCCAGCTTGTGTTTTTCTCATAGAATTATTTGCCGTTTTGCTTTCTCCAGTTGTGTTCTGAATAGAGCAAGTGTTATATGACTTGTTTCTCCTAGGGAAGAAGAAACTTCTCCAAGTACTAAGTGGGTCTTGACCATCTAGCAAACCCAGAGAGTTTTATAAATGGTCTTTAAGTGGATCTGTAGTAGCAAAAATGCTTTTGGTGACAGGTACCTTAGTGCAGACCTTCTTGCCTCTTTATTGAGCATAGTCAAATTTTCATTTCCTCATCTCTTAGCTGCCTTATGGCTATAGTGAAATGGAATCTATGTAAGTTACCTCTTGGAACAAAAAGATGCTGCCAATGAGGAAGAAGTGATATTTAGAAATGGAGGCAGGATGGGTGAGGACCAGGAACAGACAGGAGGGAGGCTGAGCAGCCACAGGGAGCCTTATCAGGCAGCATTCAACTCAATTTAAATCAACTGGGAGCCCGCCCTCCTCAGGCTCTGCAGCATCTCATCTTTGATGCTCTTCACAGTGAACACTTGGGCCCCTTTCCTTTTGTCTGGTGTGTGTAATAACAGAAAGAAGATTTATTTATTTCTATTTCTTTCTCTTTTTTGTAAACAGAATGGATTAAAGAAAACAGACAACAGAGCTATTAAAGATGCTTTGCACAGCCCTTCAGTGGCTCTTGAGCAAATAAGAATTTCGCAGTATGTTATCCACGTTAGTTTACAGGAATGGAGGAAGAAAGGTCAAAAAGTTAAACTTGGATATCTTTATCTTTTCACAAAGGTTATTCTAGAAGAGCCTATATGTAAAAGAAAAAACAAAAGGTTGTGTGTGTGTGTGTGTGTGTGTGTGTGTGTGTGTGTGTGTGTGTGTAACAGGAAAAGGTCCTTTCCTGTATTCATTCCAAATAATGGCTTTCACCTCATAGCTATTCTTTCCAGAAAAATGTTTGTGTTATTATCCTTGGCTGTTATTTTCTGATGATATCAGTGCAATAGGTCATTATCAAAAAGCTGGCTTAGTTCTGGAACATGTTATTAAATGCTGTGGAGGTATGGTTATTTCTGCTAAAATGCTCAAAGAAAGAAGAAACGTAAACGTACAAAAGATAGTTCCTAAGAAATCAGGTTGAACTTTAAACAACTTGTATTCAGTTTTTTTTTAGGCTAATATCTCCTTAGGGATTAGCCCGCCCTGCTATGGGTACAGACAAGCTACAGAGGAGACACAAACTCAAGTGCATAGTGGAGCAAAGCATGTGATATAAATGAGTGAACTGTGCAGTATGGTGATGGAGACCAAGAACCAAAGAGAAAACGCCCAGATAAACACAATTGCGAAGTTTAAAGGCACCATATCAGTCATACAACTAGGGAATGGAAAGACCATGGGAAGCCAGATGGCTCATAAAAAGAATGCTGCTGAAATTCACCTCAATTCAAGTATGTCTTCCATCTTTTTTGAAGTTTTGTATCAAAACCTAGGTGATAATAAAGGTCATTTGCAGTGCAAAGAAGAGAAGGCAGCAGTTTAGATACCCTTTTATACCTGCATAAGATCATGGGTCTGAGATAGATGCCATGGTTTACTTATTTCACATAAACAGTGTAGAATTCAATGGATTCATGGGGCAAAGGGTGTAATGATATCAGATACAATTTAATGTTATTTCAAATTACTCTGTCACAAGGTTTGGTAGAGGGAAACCAGCTCTGAGACCTAGCAATATTAGTACCAAAAACAGTATTAAAGACCAAGTTAGTATAGTAACACTTTACTATACTATACTATACTATACTATACTATACTATACTATACTATACTATACTAACACTTACCAGACACAGTGACATTTGTAGAATGGATGGGTCCCTAATGCAGTGAAAGATTCAAGAACATAGCTATTGACTGTTGTGAAAGATGGTTCCACTGATGAAAAGAGCACGAGAAAAAAAGGGGGGAGTAAGAGAAAAGGAGAAGGTTCCCACACAAACATGCTATGTTAATTCAGCATTTGTGATGGAGTTCACATGCACGGACACAGAACAGGGAACCGAGAGGTGCCCAAGTGCCCTCAGATGCCCACAGTCTGACCCTCACCTGTGGGAGGTACTTGCAGTTTTAGATGTTTTGAGCTCAAGATACCGACAGAATGCTTTCTAATTTAGAAGCCTAAGCTTGGTCCTAACTTTGGCCTCTCATTCATCTCTTGCATCCCCCCAACCATCCTCCTCCCCATTCAGTACATTTTTGACTGCACGTAACCCTGAAGTTCTGGTTCAAAAGAGCCTGGGGCACAAAGTCTGTAAAAGCTTTGGCTACAGATTTTCTCTGTGTGAAAGGCGGCTCTCACGATCTGTCAAGGTGCATCTGGATGTGCACGGGCCTGTAGGAAAGCCATGGAAGGCAAGCTTCAGTGACAATTAAAGCATGGATGACAAATGGACCCATTGCATTTCAGAACATCACACTAAAATGACTGAGTATGTGCCCTGTGGAAAAAGGCCCATTCTGGGCAGATACTAGCCTGTTTTGACATCAGGCTTGTACCCAGCACCTAGCTCCAACTAATACTATGTATATTTGTGAATTTTTAAAGCCAAGGTATCATGCTATTTTCTTTTGTGTTATAAAAAAAATACACACATACAAAATAAACTAGAAAAAATTAGAAATCCTAGAATGTGTTAATATGCAAAAGAATTAATATGTGTTGTCATGTAGCATTATATATCAGGTCACCTTTTTGTTCATCATGGTGGCCATGCTTTACACTCTATTTCAGCAGTGTGGAAAGAAGAACTGATTATGAGAAACCTAGGTCATGCTGGAAAGCCTGGGCCATATGGTCACGTACCTGTAGCTTCCTCATTTCCTCCTAACAGGGCCTGGAAACTCTACCCAGTTAGTTAGAAGTCTGTTTGATGTTGGTCCCTAGTGAGAAGCAATGTGACTCCTCTCTTGCTGCAGCCGGATGGGATGGGTGGATGTCTGGGAAAGAGGGCGGAGGGTGGAAGGGGTGCATAGGGACCCCTCACTACAGGCTTTGATGTGTTTTGACTCCTCTGGGATGCCTCACCTTTTGATGTTGGGAATCAGCTAATTATTAGTTGGAATTAGATTGAGGGATGAGGAAGCAGTCTGCAGGCTCTGTTCTCAGCCTGTACTTTGATCTCTGGAACTGTAGGGCACCCTTTCAGAGTATCTTGGGCAAATGGGCTCAGTCTGCAGCAGCACTAGTTTGGGCCCCTAGTTATCCTGGGGTGCCCCCATCACCACTCTCTTCAGATCCCTGTCACCTTATTGACAGGGTTACGATGACATTTAGGATCACATTGCTGAACAGCTTTCTCACCAACAAGATCGCGCAACTTGATGACTTCCTCCCTTAAATCTTAATTCAAAACTCCCATTCCCCTTAACAGTTCCTACTTGATATTTCTGTGAATACCTCTCCCAACCTGCCCTTAATTTGTGAGTCTAAATATGAAATTAATGGGTTTGGAGTCAGACTCCCTGCCCTTTCTTTTGTTGATGCAAGTTAACATCCCCCAAGCTGACCTGAAAGGCTAAAAAATGCTCAGGGGTTTGATGGGCAGGTGGTGGCTGGAGAAATCAACTCTCTTTTCTCTTCCAAACAAGGCAACACAACCTGGCACCTTGCCTAGTAATGCAATTCTCCTAATGAACACGTTTCCCTAGTCTGAGGCCCCTGTATTGTGACCATGCCACAGGGCTGACAAAGAGATAATTTTCAGTGCTCAGGAAAAAAAAACACAAGAGAAAACCTTCTGAGAATGTGTTTTGTTCTTATGCCATGGCCCATTATGGTATTTTTATTTTAATTGCATGTGAAACCCATTTAAAGAGGTGGTACAACGTGACTGTTGCCTTGGAGTGATATGAATTATTTTTTAGGGAAGCCAGTTAGTTACTTAGCCTGTCTTTGTGTACGTTCAGGATGCTAACAATGTATTAAGTATCCAAGCAATTGTAATGTATCTGACCCTCTTGTATATGAATCTCCTGTCCTTCTATAAGTAGTAGATTTATATCAGAGCATCTTGAACAAGAGAGTACTGTATTTCATAGATACAATGTACATTCTTATATATGTATATATAGACTTTGAGACATACAGATAAAGGATACATGCACTGAGGTCTGGAATTATTGGAAAGAATGGTCGAAAACCTTGGCAAGTTTAGTTTAACTTTGTTGTTTCTATCCCCATGTTTTTCGCAGAGATGGTCCATCTTTCAAACAGTTTTGAGAGATGTCCTGACATCCTCTAAGTGAAAATGTAAGTTCCCAAGGCCAGAAAAACAAAACATGAATTTGATAGGTCATTCCCCACCCCACCCCCATACAATAGTGTCTCTCAATCTTAGTATTCTGGAGGAAGCAGGTTGCTTAGGTGTACGAATTTCTACACCACTTTGCCATTCTCTGTTGTGGTCCCTTTCTCATTTAACAGACTTTGTTCCGTATGCATAATTGGGAATTAATTTTCTAATTAGGTTCCTCACATTTATGAAGTTGTGTGATGTGGTGTCTCTTCTTGTAACATGGCCTAAAGGCTAAAGTAGAGGTAATAATTCTTTTTCTGGCTTTGCCTCTCATTTAGCTAAGGTTCCTAGGAAATACATTTAACTTTTATGGGGTGTCTGTAATAGATTTTGAATGCTGATCTTCCTTTAAAGGTTGTTAGTAGGGTGTTCACTAAGGCTTTAAGACTCATGACCATACAGCAAATATTCACACACACACACACACACACACACACACACACACACACACATAACACACACACACACACAAATGATGTCAATCATTTTGCAACATGAAGGGCATGTAGAGCAGCTGCACCCACAGGAAGGAAAACCAAACCATATGAAATGACACTGAATTGATACATGGGAAAGTGAAACAGAGGTGACCCATGAGACTAAGATACCTACACAGTTTATGTTGGTATTACTAGATCTACATAGACTATTAAGTGCAGTAGTACTAGATCTATATGGGCATGCAAATCCCCCGCAATGCTCTCTGTGACTCTTCATAATTCCTTACATAGAGGACTGGAGTCTGCTGTTTGATTACTCTCTAATTCATGGAAGCCAAACAATATAAACAAAACCACCTCAATCATCCTTTTATTTGATGTCTGTACAAAACTCTACAGATAATGTGAGGTATCTGGTCTAGAAATAAAGATGTAAACTCTGGCATCACAACTTTTCCACATATGTTGTTATGTTAGTTATTACTGTGGATACAAAATAACCTGTTTTGGAAAGGATTGTGGCATTGGTTTTGTATAGGGGCAAAAAGGCATTTTTGTTTATGTCTGAATCAGTGTTGATAGCCCTACTTGAAACGTTGCCCAGGAGAAAACAAAAAGAAGCAAAGTAGAGACATTGGCCTCCTTTCGCCAGACTCCAAAACTGAACTCTCATACCAGTTTCCATAGTGCCTCAGTATCCTCATCCAAGCATGCAGTTGGCAGATACGTTAGAGGAAAACCAGGACTCTTCAGAGTAATTGATAGTAGATGACTCTCCATGTCAAAAAAAAAAAAAATGCCACTTCTAGCTCATTTTAATTCTTTATCATTTAATTAACCTGTAGTTTTCAATTTGTGATTGCTGCCATTGTAGGTCCATTTTACAGCTAGAGCATTAGGTATCAATGTAGAGGAAGCTGTATGATGACATGGAAAGCATCATTATGACACATGGGACCTGGCTTTTGTGCCCACCTGTAATACTATGGGCCTACATAGCCGTGGACAAACTATGTAGGCTGTGGAAGTTCTCCCTGTTTTAAATAAACTTAGCTCCCAAATCTTTATCTACCAGGTATATAGTACAAAGAAATCCTGATCAGTTCACTTTCTTCAGCAATTGGAGGGGACCCACCAAGGTTAGAGCATATGATGCAGTTACTGTATATGGATCTTGTCTGTGCCATGTCACCAGCTGCCTAATACCCCAACCCCAAGTCTGTAACTGGATCTACTTTACTCACCTCTTTGATATCTCTTCCTCATTCTCCTAATGGTGGAGTTTTGCATAGTCTTGAATTAAAAGGAGGACTATAAAACATATGACAGGGCTTAGGCTGTGATACAGGCATCATGGATCTGTCTTTTTGGGAATGGCAGCTACTGGCCCATCAATCCCAAACTCAAGAGCTCCAAAGCCTTCTCAT
The DNA here is from genome assembly GCF_943737965.1 of Phodopus roborovskii. Taxonomy (NCBI): domain Eukaryota; kingdom Metazoa; phylum Chordata; class Mammalia; order Rodentia; family Cricetidae; genus Phodopus; species Phodopus roborovskii. The sequence continues at coordinate 41,945,083 of NW_026126407.1, forward strand.
GAATATGAAAATGATGTGAGTCTTTGGGGGGATTTTTAGCGGGAGGACTTCTTTGTGTTTTGTTTGTTTGTTCATTGTTAACTTTTGGAAATAGGACTTTATACAGCAACCCAGGCTATCCTGGAAATCAGCATGTAGCCCAGGCTGACCTCCACCTTGTGGAAGAACTGTCTCAGGGTGGGTGTAGGATTATATGTGTGTAGCATGTCAGTTCACATAAACCTTTGTGTTATCAAATCTGTGATATATTTATGATAAACCCAGAAGCCAAGGTGCTGTCCAGAGGTAACATCCCACTTTGGACATTGCTCCTTTCTCCTCTTTCAGAAAACTTTCACCACTTTTTATAGCTTCACTCTCCTCTTTTCTTTTTATCCACCTTAAGGGGGCAGAAATATTTAGCAGCAAATGTGTGTTCTGCTGATGTACTTCTAGCAGGGAACAGAACACATCCTCATTTTGAGTCCTGATTTATGTGCCTAAGGAAGAATTCATGACGCCAGTCACTGACACCGAGCAGCTAAGGCCTCTATGTTCTTCTCACAGCAATCCTGTGGTCAGTTTCTTTCTTTTCAACTATTGTCCACCACTCTCCCCACCACTTTTCTCTTGAGTCTTCCATATGTACTTCCTTTCCCATCCTTATTCCCCTGCAATAATATCTGTAACCTGAACCCAGCTCTCTCTCTCTCTCTCTCTCTCTCTCTCTCTCTCTCTCTCTCTCTCTCCTCTCTCTCCATCCTTACTATCATGCAATCACACCACCTGCTGAACACCTGTAAACCTCAACCCAGTTCTCACTCTCTTACATTCCAGGTAATGCACTTGGGATTTATAGTCCAGACGTCTTACGTTATATATCGTCTGTGTGTCCAAATGTTTGTTAGCTATACAACAAAATCTAGCTCCCTTATCTTGTCATCCAAAATTGCATCTACTATGACCCTTGGTACTTTGCCTAGGGATGAATATATATATATATATATATATATGTATATATATATATATATATATTCATTATGCATAGTAACTGAGAGCTAACATTGTTTAAGAACTTGGTGGTACAAAGTTGAATAATACAAACATGAATGGACAGCTTGCAGGGATTGAGTCTCTCTTTCCACCATGTGGGTCCTGGGGAAGGAACTCAGATTACCAGACTTAGCAACAAGCACCTTTACACCCTGAGCCATATTGTAAGTCCAGAGGCATATGCATTGAACTTTAAGGTTTGTCTTCCTATTACTTACTTTCCTTGAATCTCTGCTTCAAGATATTGACTAAGGTATTTTAAGTGGGAACCCAGATTTTGTTCCAGCAGTGGATCCTGTGACATATATCTTAGTCAATCAGTGCTCTATGTTTCTGGGCATAGTGATTGGTACTCAAGTTACATGCGACTTAAGCTGGACACACAGTTTAGGAACTTTCAAAAATGGACCTGTAGGAGAAAGTCTCTGCTCTTCTTAAATACAAACCTGTTTCTATGGCTATCATAGAATGACCCAGGAAGGACATAAAATACCAGGAAACTAATCAGAGGTCTTCCTTCTGTCCTAACCATGTCTTATCACACATCTGGAATGTTTAGTTGCATAGGTCAACAGTTTTCCTTTTTGTATATTCTAAGAAAAATAAAGAAATATACAGCCAATTTCAAACTTCTATAACCAGAATATCCTTTATTAGAAATTCTTGACATTGTATTTTCAGATTTTGCAATATTTGTACACTCATAAATATTAATATACAAGCTATCATTAGATGTCTTGGCCATGAGACGGAAGCATATCCATGAAACCCATCCATGTCTCCTGTATACCTTAACCCAAATTTATTATATAATATTTTCAGTGTACCTACAGTTTTTGTGACTGCTCACCATATGATGTCAGATGTGAAATTTCCCATGCATGTTTCATGTTAGTGGTACTCAAAAAAGTTTCAGGTTTTAGAGGGTTTAGTGTTTTGAATTTTCAGATTTGGAGTCAGTAGCATCATAAATAATGACAGGAGAACTTCATTAATACAGTGACTCTAAACCTCTAGACATGTTTCCCCATAGAAGATAAAGTAACAACCTTCTAAGAAGTGAGTCCAGATAAAGCTTGGAACATAGGTTAAGGATTCCATTTTTACCCATTTACTTATATTTCCATAGTTCAGTGTCTGTTGTAGCACCTGAATTATACAACTCATTATCTAGGTCAATCTAGTGTGCCATCTTGTCAGCACAGATGTGCTGCTTTTACACTAAAATTCTCAGTGGTAAAGTTGTTTCCAAGCTGGCACCTATTATTAATAAAAGTGTTAAATAAATAAATTATAGAAACAAGGCAAAGAAGCCTACATGATAAGTGCAACAGACTATAAATATTCTTCCTTCGTTTTATATGTGAATGTCTTTGCTGTTTTAAATGATGGGATACCAGTAGCTACTTTGGGTTGGTGCTATTAGTTCACTCATAGTAAGCATAAGAAATCAACTCTGAATAAATAAAATGTTTTCTTTAAAAGATATTAGTATAAAACAAAAGAATAGATTTTTTTTTTCATAAAGCACTGGAACAGCCTGGAAGGGAGATAGCTCAGGAGAACTGGGTCATAAAAATTTATTTGTAGTCTCTTATAGACACAAATAGGAATGAATAACTTTTCCTTGTAAGAATCCATTTAATTTTGTGTTTGCCTTTTTTTGACTCAAGACTTATTGCTTGAATGCTGGGTTAATTTCTTAGTAGTTTTCATGTGTCCACTTCTTGGCCAAAAGAAAGCAAGACACCTTGATTACAGTCCTACCAACACTACACACAAACAACAGATGCCCATCACTTTTGTACAGTGAGAGTTTGGAAGCTTTTGTTGTGCTACTTCACACATATTCTGGGCCAGTCGCCAGTTCATGTAAGAGTGTGAGCAAAAATCACCCCATCATAATTCTTTATTGCAATGATCACATTGCATTTGCTCACTCTGGAAGCTTAAAAGATATCTATAAATGTGTAAATGAGTTTGGTAAATAAAACAATGACTTTATCTTACCTGAATTTTAGTTAGACTAATCAAACATATGACACCACTATAAGCAAAGTGGACTCACCTAACTCTAGGTTGTATTGAAATGATTTTGCTAACATATGTAGAAAAGGAAAATGTTCTACATGGAGGTTTAACACCCAAATCTTGCCCTTAAATCATCACCTTTCCCTTCCAGAATCCCAAGAAAGTTGTGTATGCAATGAAAATTGACTTCCTAACTTATTTGGATGGTTAACTCCATCACCAGTGAGTAGAACTCCAGTGATGCAGATTGGAGCCTACAGAAGTCACTTTTTCACTGTTTGAGAATTTCATGCATGTATATAATGTGGTTTTTGTGTTTTGTATTGCTTTGTTTTGTTTTATCAAACGCATCTCCTACTCTTTCCCTTCCAACTCTTTCCATACACTCATTGTTTCTTCCTATGAACTTCAAATATTCTTCTGTTAACCCAGTGAGTTATCTTAGTTCTAAGTGAGTGAGAGAGAGAGAGAGAGACAGAGAGAGAGAGAGAGAGAGAGTCCATTTTTAATGGAAAAATCTTATTGAGGCTTGGGTTAACTAGCACAACATTATTAAAAATTATTTCTAGTTTTCTTTAAATACCCAATCATTTTGAAGTCAAGGAAAGAACCACAAAGAAAGAAAAACAGACAGTTTGGTCCCACTGCCCAGATTTCAGCTGCCCCAATGTGTTCAGTCCAGGTCTAGGTGATGATTCCGTGCTACTTCCAAGACACCTGCACCTATGTTTGTCTCACAGGTCCACCAATAAAGAAAACAAACAATAGAGTCACACGAGTGTGTAAAATATTCTAAAAGGACCACCACACTTAAATTCACTGCTGTTTTCTCATGAAATTGTTGATCATTTAAAAACAAAAGTCTGAGTTTTACATTAAGTCTGGAATTTATGTTTGAGGACAAAGAAACAGTAAGCCAGAATAGCTTGCTAGTGGAAATACCCATCTAAAAGCTACTGCACAGTTGAATATCAGTAAACAAACACCATGCTGTGTCACTTTGGCCATTTATAAAAATCCTAACATCTGAACAATTGATCTTTTAACTCTCTTCTTAGGGAAGGGCAGAAAAGATTAAGGAATGGACTGGAATAGCAGGGACAAACTATAGAGTCTCCACTACTTGAAGCTCATGGAAAGGATACAAATATTAATTAATATTTAACCTAATATATGTCGATTTGTCCAGTATATAATTTTTCTCTTTTATATATATTTTTCTTTAAATTAGAAACAAGCTTTGAAGTCTATCATATCATTTGGAGCAGGGTCCAGGCTTTCCCCGATGTGTCTAGTCAAAGAGAGTATCCCTCTATGTGGAATTGGCTCACAAAGTCCATTCTTACACTAGGAATAAATACTGATCCACTACCAGAGGCCCTAAAGACAGCCCAGTCCTCCCAACTATCACCACATTCACGGAATCTGGGTGGGTCTTATGCTGGTTTCCCAGCTATAAGACTGGAGTCCATGAGCTCCCCCTTGTTCAGGTCAGTTGTTTCTGTGGGTTTCTCCAGCCTGGTCTTGACCCTTTTGCTCATCATCCCTCCCACTTTTCAAATGGATTTCAGGAATTTGGCTCAGTGTTTGGCTGGGTGGGTGTCTGCTTCTACTTCTATCAGCTACTAGATGGCTCTAGGATGGCATATAAGGTAGTCATGAATCTCATTATCGGGGAAGGGCATTTAAGGTAGCCTCTCCACTATTGCCTAGATTGTTAGTTGGGGTCATCCTTGTGCCCTTGTGTAGGGGTCATTTCCCTAGTGCTAGATTTCTCTTTACACCTATAATAGCTCCCTCTATTATGATATCTCTTTTCTTGTTCTCCTCTATTCTTTCCCTGACTCAATCTTCCTACTCCATCATGTCCACCTCTGCCCTCCCCTTCTCCCTAACTCCCTCTCCTAACACCCCCCCCATCTTCCAATTTGCTCAGGAGATCTTGTCCCTTTTCCCTTCTCTGGGGAACATGTATGTCTCTCTGAGGATCCTCCTTGTTTCCTAGCTTTTCTGGCGGTGTGGATTGTAGGCTGTTAACCTTTTGTTTGAGTACATAACATATTTGTCTTTTTTTGTGACTGGGTTACCTCTCTCAGGGTGGTTTATTCTAGTTCCATCCATTTGCCAGTGAATTTCAAGATTCCACTGTGTGGAGGGTTTTTGTTTGTCTGTTTTGTTTTCTTTTGTTTCTGCTGAGTAATACTCCATTGTGTAAATGTACCACATTTTCTTCATCTATTCTTCAGTTGAAGGGCATCTATGTTGCTTCCAGGTTCTAGCTATTACAAATAACGCTGCTATGAATATAGTTGAACAGATGTCCTTGTTGTATGAATGCCATATTTTGGGTATATGCCTAACAGTGGAATCCTGGATCTTGAGGTAGACTGATTCCCATTTTCCTGAGGAACCACCTGAGGAAAGTATTCCTGAGGAAATACTGATTTCCAAAGTGGCTGTACAAGCTTGCCCTCCCACCAACAGTGGAGGAGTATACCCTTTCTCCAGGTCCTCTCCAACATAAACTGTCTTTGGTGTTTTTTATTTTAGCCATTCTGACAGGAGTAAAATGGTATCTCAGAGTTGTTTTGATTTGTATTTCCCTGATGGCTAAGGATGTTGAGCACTTTCTTAAGTGGCTTTCAGCCATTTTAGATCACTTTTTAATTGGATTATTTGGTGTTTTGGTAACTAGCTTATTGAGTTCTTTGTATATTTTGTAAATCAACCCTCTGTCAGATGTGGGTTTGGTGAATAACTTTTCCATTCTGTGGCTGCCGTTTTATCTTGTTTGCCTTAAAGAAGCTTTTTTTCTAAAACATGAAGTATTTCTAAAGTTGGTTTAGTTACCTAAGTATTGCATTACGTCTTTGCAAGAACCAGGCTTACCATCACTTATAAAATAACAATTTTGACTTCCCCAATCATTTGTATATAGAGTAGGGAGAGGAGTTTGCCTCACAGTCACTGAAGGTCCCCTAAAAGAGAATATGTTTCAGCTCATAGCAGTGTACATCTTTAAAGGCAGCTGTTGGGATATGTTTAGCTACATGAAGTCCTCTCATTGATGCCCATTTCAGAAAGACAAATAAGAATTTAAAAAAAAATTCTCTGTATAAAGCCTCCTTATATTCAGATCTTAGTATAAATGTCACTTGCAAAAAGATGAGTTTCCAAACGAAAGCATAGCTCTCTTGCTATTCTCTTTAAGGGCATCTGTTGTTTAACATTAAAATACATTTCATGCTTTTTCCCATTGGATGTTTTATAGATCTTGCTTCTCTCTTCTATTAAATCTTAAACTTGAGGGAAAGAAGCACGTATCTCACTCTTCACGATAAGGCAAGAACTTACTGTGAACCCTAAGGACACAGAGAATATTCTGTGCATGTATATTGCTGTGCCTTCGATGTGGATTTTACTCCAGAGTTCATGCTTTCAGAGACTTATCCTCAGTTTTGGTGGTTCAGAGGGTTGAGCCATGAAGCCTACTGAATGTATATAGGTCATTGAGGGTGTATACTTGATAAGATGGTAGAATCTCAACTGCTTTGGTCTCCTGTTTTGAGATCAGACTGCTACATATACTCCCATGAATGCTATCTGCCATGCAGTGACATAGTCAAGAATGGCCCCTGTCAGAGCCTATACAGGGCTGTCTTCCAGTCTCCAAAGCTATTAGCTAAATAAACCTCATTTCTTTATAGAGCTTACCTCTCTCAGTCATTTAACTCAGAACAGACTGATGCATACAGTGAACTTAGAAAGAAAACCAAAGGAGTAAGAAGACATTCCCTGTTTGCAAAGTAGTATATAATTTGAAGACTCTGTGTGGTATGCAGAATCATGACATATCTAAGGACAAGAAAAGGGGTTTAAATGTCAGGAACACAGGGAACATGAACATAGGAAGGAGATGGGGAAATGAAGCTGATTGAAAACACATGTGTTAAGTAAGCCTGAATAATACAGAACATGTTAAGAAAGATGGATGGGAAGCCTGAAGAAAGTGATAAGCTCATTATAACACTATAATATTCAGATATGCATGTTGATGTCTGAAGGACAAACAAATGCAATGATATTTAGAACAAATATGAGCCAACATTTTTAAAAGGGCTAGGTAGTTTGTATTTTGACTTCGCCAACTAAATATGGCCTATCCCCTGTACTCACCTCTCTTTGCAGATGAAAATGGCTAAAGACAGTGTTTATGCAGATCAATGTCACTGTGTTCCAAGAATTCCTTTCTCAGAAAAACAGATAGTCAGCCAAATTTGACCCACTGATCTCAGTGTTTCAGTCCCTGACTAAAAACTATTTAGGACCTTGTGTGTTTCTAATGCCTGAAATACAAATCTAGACATTCACACCCATTTGTAGATTGTCTGATCTAGACTAAAGATCTTCAACAAACAAGTGGTTCCACTGTAATTTTATGCATGCTTAATAAAATAATAAAATATCTGAGGCTGGATAGCTTATGAAAAACAAAAACGTGTATCTCATAGTTATGAAGGGTCAGAAATCGAAAATAAAGATGTCTTATATTGTATCCTATTTTGGTGTCAGTAAGGGCCCTCTTGTTATAACCTACTTGTAGGGTGAAGAAGGAAAGAACAAAACTCTTCTTGAAAGTCCTTAATCTCCTTCAGAAGGGCCCAGCCCTCATGAACTAAGTATCCTAAAGACCCTGCTCTTTTAATCATATCATTGGTGATTAAGTTTGTGTTAGCCCATTTATTTGGATAGGGAAATTTCAGACCACAGTAATTTAGAGATTGTAAACTACTGTTTCATTGGAAATCTGGTCCATTCCCTTTGGACCATTTATTAGGTACTGAAAATTGTTACTGGTTGACTTAGACCAGCTAAGGGATGGGGTGATTTCCAAGAGTAGAAGGCCTGATATTTGAGATCTTCTGTGTTCTATTAAGAGCAAGAGGCAGACACTAAGATCTAGACAATAACATGGAGTGTGTTAGAGTCTGAGCAACAGCATATTGCCAGTAGCAAAGATGGAAAGCTCTGTTCAGATAATGCTGAGGGCATCCACCCTCCCTCTGAGTTCCCCAGTTTTAATTATTGATGCTAAAAATACACTTTTCTTAATTGTTTTGTGAAAATAAGTTAAATAAAGAAGAAAGCTGATCCATACATGCACAGGCAAACATTACACTCCTTTCACATAAACACAAGGATAATTCCTCAGAGTGTTCTATTCAAATTTGGTTGCAAAATAACACCCACAGACTGTATTTCCAACCACAAAATACTGTGACAGTAAGCAGACAGCACAAGGGAGCCTGTTATGCTTTATAGATTGCAATGATTATATTGCGGAGCAGTAGATGCATTTGTTGCTGTTCATTCTATTTCACATTTGCATTTAAATTCTCATGGAACAAAGATAAGATAAAAAGGAAAACAAATGATGCTTATTTGCTGTTGTATTGAACTCCTATTATAAGTATTGCTTTAAAGGGGGTGAAGCTTTGCAAGGGAACATCCCACATGTTCTTTATAAAACATCAGATACACATTCAATCCTCAGCTAGAACTATGCAGGAAAATATATCCCTGAGGCTTTAATAAAATCATAAATCAATAAGGAATAACCCAAAATGTGGTTGGATACAAGAAGCAAATGAAATAGTCAATATTCTCTTTTACCCACTTATCCATGTTGTATTGATACATAGGAAATCTAGGACTGCATCTGAATTTTGCCTTTTATTGGGTCCATTTTTTTAAGTGATACACCATATGTGTGGTTCTCTCTTTCAAAATAATCTATGCATCCACAGTGTGATCCTTTGATGAAATTATGTAGACCAGTTCTGCATCCTTGGTAATTCTTCCTGTTCCTCCTAGTACTCTATTTTGTTGCATTCCAGTGAAACATACATTTGTAGAGTTCAACCATACATCCTTGTAGGTGCACTTTGGGGTCCGTTTCCTTTGCAAAAATAATACATCTGTTCTCATCCTTGTGATATTTTTGCCATGAGAAATTCCAGAAAAAGGAAATGTCACCATTTTTCTCATTATTAAATTGAATATTAATGGCTGGGAATTATTCACACTATTGTTTAAAAAACACATTTCTGAAAAAAAGAAGATGGCTCCATGAGTGAAGTGTCTACCTAATAAGCAGGAAGACCTGAGTTTGATACTCAGGACTTGTGTGAAAATCTGGATGTGGCTGCACATACCAAATCCCCCATTGCTGTGGTAGGGGAGTCATATGGATCGATGGAGCTCATTGAACAACTGGTCTACCCATTTAGTAAGCCTCAGATTCAATGTAAGGACCCTGTCACAAGCAGAAGTTGGAGAGTTTAATATTGAACTCTAACTTCCCCAAGTACATGCATGCACACAAATATATATTTTATTTATGTAGAGACCAGAGGTCAAACTCAGGAATTATTTCTGAGAAGCTGCCCACCTTGTTTGATTTGGTTTGGCATGGTTTGATTTGGTTCAGTTTGGTTTGAGTCAGAATCATTCTCTGGGACCTGAGTATTACTGATTAGGCTAGACTGGCTGACCAAGTAGTTCCTAGGATCTACTTTCTCAGCATTGGAATTACAAGTGGGTGCCACCATGCCCAGCTTTTTTAAGTGGGTGCTAGGGATTGAACTCGGTATCTCAAGCTTGCATGGCAAGGACTATACTGACTAAGGTATTGTGTTTTCTCTTTCATGGATATTCTTTGAAGCATACTCACATGTTAAAGACTTTCAGAGGTTTAGAGAGAAATATTTGTCTGATAGTACTGTTTTTTCCAAACTTCTTTTATTTGCAGATAATTTTAAATTTGATAACTCACAATGAACTTGTATTTTCATATATAACAAGATATTGTGTTTCAAAATTCTGACCTAGTAACAAGTAACAGCTATCAATAACTGCACCCTTCTGCTTTTACTAGACAATTTACATCCTCTAATAAGTAAATTATATTAATATATGTACATATGTACACATAAATGTGTATTGTGTATTTTTTCTGTCCTATCAGTTATTGGTCATTTATTCAAAAATGTAGCATGCTTGAAACACATCTACTAGAGTATATGTTTATTTACAAAATATATGAAAATTTTAATAGGTAATAAAATAACAAATTAGGTTTAAGAATAAATGTATTGCAGTTCATTGAATATGGGATTTTAGACCCATAAGTCAACTGTTCAAACAAAATGCAAACTAATAGAAAGTTTCCTTAGATGTCATTAGGGCACCTTGGACTAAGGAATATGGACCTTACTTATTGCTGTGACTTTCCCTGAAATACTAACTCTGACATATTTAAATAGATTATAGTTATGAGTTTTAGAATCAGAAGCAAATAAACTCAAGAACATTAATTCTAGACTCTCTGCTTTAGCTGAATTTCCATTATCTACACCAATCCCTTCAAATATTTTGAAAATCAGATCATAAACAGCACTTTATAAGCTTCCTGCTTTAAAATGTGAATTGAAAATTGCACTAACCTGGCCCATTTTTCCAATTGTAAGGTGAGTTGGGGTAGAAAATCTATTTTTAGGAGATGTAGGAAGCATTTAGAAAGTTCATAGCTGCACTGAGCCTTGGATTTGAATAATAGCACTTGGAAAAATTATTCTGACTCTCATTCTTATATAGCCAGCACTACTTGAGTGATGTCAGTAGAGCTGAAAGGCGCTGCCAAGCTAATTTCATCAAGTGGTTTCACAAACTGTACATCTTATTAATTACTCCTTTCATTTGTTGGTAGAGAAACCAAGTTCAAAGTGACTCAAGTCAATAAGAACAATAGTAATGAATAAGTAAGTTATAAAGAAGTGGTTTAGGAGCTATTGTCTCCTTTCCTGCATAGTTCAAGGTTATAAGTTGCTTTAAGTTTAACTAAATGCATTGGCTGTGTGTGTGTGTGTGTGTATGTGTGTGTGTGTGTGTGTGTGTGTGTGTCTAGGTTTCAGGGATCTCACGTAAGCTGCAAACTCATATAATCCTGATGGAAGCAGATTCAGAAGATCCACTGCCAAGCACCGGGCTGAGGTCCAGGAGTCTTGCTGAAGAAAGCAAGAAGGGAATTGTAAAAGCCAAGTAGGGGGGGGGGGGCGGGTCATGTCAGGGGAACCTTATAGCACAAAATCCCAATCAATGCTTGGTTATTCTCAGGGTTTGCTCTCACTGAATGGCTGTTCTGACTTGCATGTTTCTGTGGCACTTTATAACTGTATAGTCAGTTCAGTCAAATAGGCTGGTAAGCCAAACTTGAAAAGCATTTCCAATCTTAGAATTTGTATAGATGGGTAAAAAGGAGAGAAGCAGAAGTGGTTAGACTGGTAAAAAGCAGCAAGATCCCATTACATTTACTTCTCAAGTGAGCATTCTCATGGAATCACAGAGCATAAAGTCATTTCACAGAGGAGTTCCCTGAGAGATGGGACAGCCAAGGGAGTATATAGACCAACCTATTCCTCCACGCTGCTGTTGAAGAAGTTGATCAGATTGTCCTGTCTCAGATGGGATGATCGTGGTTTGATATCATTCAGGGTAATTAATAGCACCACCATTAACCTCAAAGGTATCTTGGTTTGTTTGCTTTAGACATGTTAGGGTCTCTAGATCCAAAAGAGTCACTAATGTTTGTAGACCAATTGTAAAGTTTTTCATGTATTCCAAGGCATTCATTTTGGTAGTTATTGCTACATCCTGGATAAATAATATGAATATCTTGGGATAACCAGACTCAGCATTCATTCCCACATCTATTTTGGTTTTATCTCTTATGTAATATTAAATTTTATTACTATGCCTTAAGTTAATATTTACTTTAAAATACATAAAAGCAACACTGCCCCTTGAGTTTCTATCTTTCTCATGAGCTCATGTTTTTTTGTTTGTTTTGTTTTTCTTCCTAAACCTTTGCTTAGGAACTTGCTGTTCAGAGTCTGATACATGAAACAGCATCAACAGCAACAACTGGGGTATATTAGTAACACAGACTCAAAGGAGCATTGCATCAGATTTTTCAGTTTAACATGCTCCTGAGATTTTTTTTTTTATCTATATAAAACCAAGTCGATCTTAAAAGAGTCATTGTCTACATTATCTGCCCATTTGAATCCCCCACATTGTTGAAAGTCTATTAAAGAAACAGATATGGAGATACATATCTCTAAATAGACATATTAGGGATATAATATATTTAAATACTATTTTAGAGGATATATAGATGGTAAATATCTAAATAGGCGATAGGTAAATACATAAATACAAATATACATAGATAATTGATTAATAGATAATGAATAGACAAGAGATATGATTAATAGAAGATAGATAGACAGACAGATGACAGATATAAGTAACATGATAGGTAGGTAGGTGGATGAATGGATGGATGATGGATGGACAGATGGGTATGAGTTGGCCTCTTAGACAAGCTAAACTAGCCTGGTACCTTTACTTTAACACTAGTTTAGCCAGGTCTATTGGTGACATACTCTTATTTTTGTGTTTGTCTGAAAGATTTTTATCATTCATCAATGAATGATAGTTTGGGCCAACTATAAAATTGTAAGTTAGTGTCTATCTTCCCTCATAGTTTTAAGATTGAAATGATTTTACTCTTTTGTAACTTAAATTGTTGCTGGGGTATCTGTTGGAAATATGTTCTTTCCCTTATAGGCAATCTGAATTCAACTTTCTGGACTTTAAATGTCCCTGTTGTCTATGATGATGGGCAGCTTGCCTTGGCTGAGTCTAGATATATGTTTATATTTATTATCATATGTAAGAATGAAGAGTGATGTTTTTCATTGCGTTTGAAATTTTTAAGACAGTTTCATCCCATTTTTTTGTAATTCAGAGCTTTTCTTTTTCATTGTAAAGTTAGTATTACATAAGAAACATTCATTTAAATTCCTATGTGTTCTTATTCTGCCTAGCTTAATCTCTTTGTCTCCCTCTTCATCATTATAGATAAAATCTTCGTGTGTTCCAGGTCTAATCTGAAGCTGAATGGATATACATAGAAGTTTTATTTCAGTGATTTTATTTTTTCCCTCCTTGAATTTTTATTTAGAATATATCATTTCTAGAAATTCTTTTTATAATTTGACTAGTCTTTCTTTGAAAATAGCTTACTTCTTGCTCACTTTTTTTTAACTTCTTTAAAAAATATATTTAAATATAGTATGTGGCCATCTGAATCTCAGAAATCCACTACCTAACCTTTTGTCATTGTTGTTGCTGCTGCGGCTGTGGCTACAGCTGCAGAGTATAGTTGGTGAAATCCTTTCTCCTCCTTTGTTTTGCAGTTTTGGAGAATAACCTCACATGACTTGAATTTTACCCACAGGCCTTTTGTGAGCGCCAAATTGAGGATGCATAATTCCACCCTGGTATAGGAATGTGTGTTGTCTACTGCCAGGTCCTATAAAGTCCAACCAGCTCAAGACAGTTTTGACTTGCTTTGATGTTTCCTGGAATGTGCTAGCTATGTAAATTTTGAATCCCCTATCCTTGAGTACAAGCCTGTGGCTGTGAATAGTTCAGACGGGATTTCTTTTCTTCCTTCTAGAAATCATCATTTGACAAACAAAATTCCCTTGCCTATCTCTTTGCTGAAATAGACATTATTTTAGCGCGCTCTTTGCCAGAGGAGAAGTACCCTAGCTCTGAGTCACTCACTGAGTTGATAAGGTAAAGAAGGCTCTCTTTGGACCTACAGCACCTCAAAGGCAGATGTGGCAACTGAATCCAGAGCTACTTTGGATACAGTTGTTTTCTTTTCAAAAACAGAAAATAAGCAACGGAATGCCTCTCCTTCTAATAGGAATGGCTTCACCTTTGCTGCTAGCTGGACAAGTAATAGTAGCTTCAGGTATTCCTCATGGTTAAGTCTGATGAATTATAGAAATAGGTTACTTAGATATATTTTAAGAATCATAAGAACATAAAAAAGTCATATGAGATAAGACTTATAGTGCGTACTACTCAGTATTTTTTCTTTTATAGTAGCACCAGGGGACGTGGTTGTGACATGATGATGGTTGCCCTTCGTAATATTGTCCTCAAAGGGGGCATCCCTAACTGGGGGAGATCTATCATCCAAGAATTTCTCAAAAGCCTTCTCGAACTCTCATTACATTTTTGGTTTGTACAACCTTAAGGCACTGCTTTATATGGAATTGATCTTATACTAGTCAGGACATGGGCTAAATAACCCTGAAGTCTTTTTAAAATATGATTTTAAGTATCATAAATCTTGTTGTATAAGTAGACACTGCAGGTGGAATGAATATAGTGGCTGGCTATAAAGATGAGATTCTGAAATCAGGCTGCCTGTCTGTGTTCCAATGCTAACTTTATCCCTGTCCTAACTGGATGACCTTGAACACAGTTTACTTGTTTAAACCTGCATTTTTTTTTCTCTTGGACATGGACGGTGATTTGGGAATTATTGTGGGATTTCTATGAAAAAGAAAACAAAGATAACAACCACAAATTACTTAACATATGCTTGACCTACAGCAATCAATCTAAAGAAACTCTCCCTGTTGCTATTGTTCATGCTGGCATTGTAGTGAGGGAACAGATAGTTTCTTTATGGTTATGAAACTCCTTCCTAAAAATTGTCTAGTTCCCCAGTTATTAGGGAGTTAGAGGCATAACAGACTGTAAAGGAGAGGTAAATTATACTTATACCTTAGAACTACTTAAAATTTTATGAGAAACAACTTGTACTAATTTTCTTTTAGAAAATCGCAGTTGAAATATCTTCTGGTGAGTTTGAAATAGGAGTCCTACATTGCAAACAGCAGAGATAGGAACCAACCAAGTGAAAAAGGTTACATTCTATACATTCTATAAGGTCGCATTCTGTATTCTACCATGGCATAAATTGATTCTGATATTTGGTCATCAGATTCTCTCAATTATTTTACTCTCTATTCCCCTAAAATACTCAAAACTCGAAAACGAAAGTAATACAGTTCATAATAACACTCATATTCATAAAATAGAATTTTTCTTCCTGCCAAGTGCCCTCTCTCCTCTTTCTTAAATGTCTTCATCTGCCCCCGACATTTATTTTGCACAAGTAACAAAACTCAATTTTCATTGACATTATCTTCTAAATACAATCAGATCAAAACTGGCCAGCATCCTTCTCAGTTCTCTTCTGCAAGCTGATGATACAGGATGGGGTCTGCTCAGCTTCCTCTTCAGTAATCCCTGATTCAATAGCCTGAACTGTTCTGTGTGGTTCCTGCTAGACCAGAGGCAGGGGTAGTCATAGGAAGCAAGAAATTTCAGCAGCACACGTGCAAGTTTGTGGCATTTGTCTGTAATTGGGCTTTCCTCCTTCTGAGGGCAGGGACTCCAGGATGTTCAATTCCTGAGACTGGCCTGTACAAGCTGCAGCCTCTGCCAACAGGTGCCTTACCAAGTGCACATTTATCATCTTCCCCAGTAGCTTGTACTTAAACCTATGGGGAGGAAGAAAGCGAGGTGAAACTGCTAGGAAACGGCAATACGCATTTATGATGTTCTAACTCAGTTCACACAAGTGTCAACTGCCTTTTGTGACACTTTCAACCTCAAACGGAATTGCTCAGTCTGCTTAGATTTGGTGACAAGTAGCAAGATCCATTGTTTAAATGTTAGGCCTCTGAGTGACTTTCAGCAGGGTGTTGGAACTTTTTAAACCTCAGTTGCCTCACCTGTTAAATGGGACTGTCAATATTAATTGTATTTAAAACTCTTAAAATATTGAACTATCACATATAAAAATTTAATTGTACTCTGGTATGACATCATCCAACCCAGGAAATACAAGTCTGACAAAGGGTCCATGTTGAGCGTCTCTCTTCTTTCATCAGAAAGTAAAATCATCTTCTGGGTCACCTGGAATGTTTCCCTCTTGTTTCATTAATTGTTCATCAATCAGGCAAACTCATGGCATCAGTAGATAATCATACAAATCCTAAGTCATTCTTGTGGTAAGGGAAAGATCCACTTTCTCAGTAGACTTCTTAACATAAAGAAAAATGAGACAAAATATGAAAGGAGGAGGGAAGTTTGAAAACAAAAATAACTCTTAGCCACTGAGTAGACAAACAGTATTTGTCATGCTCCATGGACAGGAGAAAGAGTCTGTCTTTATGCAATTCACTACTGTTCCTAGGTCAGCTATTATGTCTCTGGTATTTGGACTTCTTACTAATGATTTCCTATGTCCAGTAATATAATGACAATAGCAGAGGTGATGTCTTCTCTTGGATGGCATGGATAACTAGGTTCACGACCTCAACACAGCTCACTGTCTCTACCTGTGAACTTCAGATGGCTAGCAGCCTTGCTATGAAAGAAAACAGGAAGCATCTCTCCATTTTGAAGTTTATTTCTTGCTGCAAATCAAATAAGATATTGATCTTTCATCTCAGGAGAAAGTCTTTTATTGGCCCTTTGATGCCACAATTCTCATAACAAAGTCCCCACTGAGGAAAATATGGCCTGCTTTGCTCACTTTGGAAAATCTTGGCTCGGTAGAACTCTGTGTGTGAGCTGAATGCTTATACTCTTCCACCTGCCTGGCCATCTTTTCTTTGTTTATTTAAGGATGCCAGTTCAAGGATGTTAAAGCAAATCTTCACTAGCTCCTCTAAGACCCCTTTATGAAAACAGAGACCCAGGCTCTTGGATAGATGATCAAACCTTGTTTTACAGGGACTGACTTTATGCCATGGTTTATAGTCTCTTTTCTACCCTTTATGTCTCATATGAGTGTTTTATCAACTGATATTTGTGGTGTACAGTGTATTTTAGAAATATTAGCCCCATGGTAAATGCTTTTCCCCCATGGGTCACTCCCCAATTGCATTAATATAACCTGTAACATTCTTACATTCTTGAACTCTAAGCAGGGACCCCATGAATATTCTTTAGAAAAACAAGGTTGCCAGTGTAGATGAGTTCTCCTGTTTTGTTTTCTGGTTTTTTGGTTTTGTTTTCTTTTCTTTCTAACTCTTCCAAAGAGGCCCTAAGTAAGAATGCTGTGGGAAATGCTGACTTCGGGTGATACAGCACTGGGCTGCCTACAAAGCTGCATTTTAACTGGACATACATTACCATACATACATAACATACATAACTTCTGTAAACTTTAAAGATAAACATAGCCAAATTAAAAAGCAAACAAAATAAAAATTAAAGTATAAGGGCTATTTCCAGAGAATCAAGTATGACTTGAGTGAAGGCATAGGTCTCAAAAATTTTGATGGTACATTGCCTTGTGTATTTCACCAATAGTTTATATTTGCATTTAGGTGTGCAGTAAGAAATTTTTTTTAGATCTGGAAAATTTGAATCTTTAAAATTATCCTGCTTTCAGATTGAAGGTACATATAATCTCCTCCTCTTTGTTTTTTTTTATTAATTTATTCTTTCAGCTAGAGATTCATTCAACAGAAGACAACCTTTAGTAAGAAATAAAAATTATATTTTTCATTTGATTATGGATGAATATAGCTTTTATTCTAAAGACACAGATAATCAGCTATTAAATTTTAAAAAAAAACAAATGAAGATACACAATCAGACTCCTTGCTCTTTTTTCCTTGGAAATAATTAAGGCAACAGCATAAGCATAGGCTGTGGATGTACCTCAGTGGTAAAATGGTGGCCTGGCATGCACTAGACACTGAGTTCTGTCCCCAGCCAAGAAATAGAGGAGCAAAGAGAAAAGAAGAAACAAAAAGTAAGCAGTTGCATATTCAAAGCCACAAAGGATTGGTTTAAAAGGAGCTTTGAACATCCTACTCACAAATATTCATAGCACTTTTTCCTCACATGCCATCCTCCACAGCTCCATCTCTTTCCTTTAGACAGGTCTCCCACTTCACCTGTGGAGTTTTATTCATCCAACTCCAAACAGAGAAGGCATAGGCTTCATGGCTTCATGCTGTCAATACTATGTAGAGAGCAGGGTGTTGATGGGGGTGGGGTGCCTGTAATTAAGCAGAGGGGTTTAAAGGATCACTTTGAAAAGATGAATATTCTCTCATAAGCTAGTGGTTGTAGGTCAGAGGCTACACTTTCCTAGCTAATAATTGTAGAATCCACTGCTGTCCCCTTTGAGTTTTTTTTTAATAAAAGACTATTAAAACTGAATAAAAGCTTAATAAGTAGATTAGTTAGAACAATAGTCCTCATGAGAATGTTTTGATTCGGGGTATAGCTGCTAAAGATAACCCTAAATGCAATCAGGTTGAGCTCCCTGCCTGTGTGAAAGGAAGGTAATACCCTGAGAGATTTCCCAACAGATGACATTATTTTTTAAGTGTCTCTTTCTACATTTAAATTAGTCTTTCCTCTGGGCACCAGCAACAAAACCTTTGTTAAGAATCACCAGAGAAGCAGAGCTCTGAATAAATGCTCAAAGGAAAATGATTTTTGAGAATTTGCTTTTCAGATGTTTCACATGAAAAAGATGGATGGCAGTACATCCGAGAGGGGGTGCTTTGTGATCCTTCTCTGTCCTCTTTGTAATTTTAAGGATCAAAACTCCCAAGGTGGCCAGAGATAAGGACAAAGAGAGCAGTGCAATTTTACTAAACACATACACATTATAAAGGGCAATGTGATCCAATGTCACCGAAGGTGTGTGTGTATCCCATCCTCTTTGTTTCATTTTATTAATTTCATTCTTTGGACTGGAGGTTCATATTCACTCTCCTCTTCTCTAATACCACAGTTCTCTCTGTATATAACAAGAATGAGGACTCAGGAAGAAGTTGTCCAAACTCGAATGGATGCTACTATCCAATCAAGTTCTTCAGATGATACTCTGCCTTCCCTTCTGTGACATGCACACTTATAGGGAGGCTGACCCCTGTTTCCCACATCTCCCCTCTCATGTCTTCTCCAGATACTCTCTTCTTTGGCATTTTCCTGTACCAATCACCTTTAGTTTATGTGTGCTGTCTCAACAACCTAAGTTAGTTAATACTGCAAGGTTTAAAAATAAAATCTATGACTAGTCTGTTCGTCACCCTCTGTCTAACTACCCCCAACCCCTCCATTTTCCCTCACTCTTTTATTGTCTCCCAAACCATTGCATTCACCAAGAAACTTAATGTATTGATAAGAAAGACTGGGATAACAGGCCCACTCCCAAGTATGTAAACTTTTAAAGTGTTCCATCACATGATTAATCAAAGGAAATCTTTGCTTTGCCTGTAACATTGAAAACTGTTACATTTTTCCCTTCCATGCTTTTAATTAAGCTTTTTGTCTTGTGATGATCAAAAGCTTAGGGTTTTAATGCCAGGCAGTGGTGGGTGGTACACACATGTAATCCCAGTACTTGGGAGGCAGAGGCAGGTGGATCTCTGAGAGTTTGAGGCCAGCCTGGTCAACAGAGCAAGTTCCAAGTCAGCCAGGGCTGTTAACACAGAGAAACCCTGTCTCAAAACACAAAACAAACAAAAAAATTACTTGTTCTCATGCACAGACCCCACCGTACAGCCCTATTGTTCTTACTGATAAATCTCCATTTTATACAGTTACAATGAATTAAAGTGGAATTGCTTTTCAGTCTGTTTAAATATTTAATGGTAGCTCTGGAATAATTATAGAAACTTTTGGAAGTCTGTCAGCCAATGAAAAACTTTGTGCTTATTGGTACTATCAAAAAGCAAGTATCACTTACTCATTCTGATATGTCACAGAATGGAAATGTTAGGGCCTGATGTCTGAAATGTTTCTTGAGTTCATCTAGAGGTGGATCTCAATCTGTGGGTCACAACCACTTTGGCAAACTTCTATCTCCAAGAATATTTACATTAAATTTATAACAGTAGCAAAAATACAGTTATGAAGTAGCAACAAAAATAATTTTATATTTAGGGGTTACCTCAACATTAGGAACTACATTAAAGGGTTGCAAAATTAGGAAGGTTAAGAAACATTGACCAAAGATCTAAATTACCTGAATAGCTCTAAGTACATGGACTGGTCAAGTCAGTAGCTTGGGGAGGCCCCAAATGAGACATCATCATCATAATCAATTTTGTAGGTTTGCAAATGAAGTAGTGGATTTCATCATGGCATCTTCAGGTATAAGTGTCACTAATTTTTTTTTTTAATTTATTCTCCTCACCCACTGTCCTCTCTTTCCCTCTAGTGCTGGTATGTAGTTTGGGTTTTTTCTTCCTTCCTTCCTTCCTTCCTTCCTTCCTTCCTTCCTTTCTTTCTTTCTTTGATTTGTTAACATTCTTCCAAACAATTCTGACATTTAATCAGCCTTAGCAATCCTTGAACTAATTTTATACAAATAAATATCACTTTAATTAAAATATTTATGTATGTGCCTTGAAGAGATGGCTCAGTGGTTAAGAGCATTAGCTGTTCTTACAGAGGACCCAGGTTTGATTCCTAGCATCCACATGAATTACAACCCTCTGTACGTCTAGTCCCAGGGATCTGATGCCCTCCTCTGACCTCCATAGGTAGTACACAGGAATGCAAAGAGGCCAAACATCTATACCATTAAGATAAAAGAGAAAATAATTTTAAATATTTGTGTATGTATGTATACATATATATATGCATATATATACTCATTCTTTGTAAACAGTCATTTTTCATCATAATATATATATCCTATTCATGATAAATATATCTTATATGTAAATCAAGTTTATAGTTAGTGAAATATTATAGACAGGTTCCTCACAAATATTTTCCTAAAAATTTGCACACAATTACAAAACTAAATGTTCTACTTACAATTTGCCAATTCTCTGAGATATAAAAAACATTTCAGTAGATGTGGTAATTATTCTTTATTGAGCTCAGTGAGCAGTGTGTTAGGATCCATGTTTTCCATGCATTATCCAATTGACTCTCACAACAGATCTGTGACACTAAAACGTGTGTGCCTGTTCTAATGTTAACTCACACATTCTTTAGGCATCATGGAATATAGAAAATCTTGTGATAAAGCATAAGCTTAGCTCTTCAGGCTAATCTGAAACCACCTAATGTCTATTAAACAAATGGCAATCAAAGTGTTTACAAAACAATTAATCTTTTAACAAAACAAAAGCAAACACCAGCAGAACGAATACCTCTACTTAATGTATATGCACATGTATTTAATTTTTAAAATTTTAGGTAACTTGACTATAGCATTCATTGTTCATTGTGGATTTAATCCCTTTGACATAAGACAATATCCAATTATGTGGCCTTGTGACCTAACCTCAACTAAATGATCGTGTACCATGAAGAAAAGCTCTCCAGCCCATCTCCACTCAACCAGGCTTTCAGTAGAGGCTTCAAATCTAATCTTATGTGACTCATTGTGGAGAAAGCCCTGCTTGTGACATGCTAGTTTTGAGATCTTTGAGACCTGAAGAACCAAGCCTGGGGCTGAGGTGTCTGCTTCCTAAATGAGAGGTTTATCTTGACAGGTGTGAGAGCATATGTCTGTCCACATATCCACACCTGTTTCTCTTAGGAACATGCTTTAGACACATTGTTGACCCAAGGAGGAAAGAATAAGAATTAAGGATATAAAAAATTGTTCTATCATTAGGAAACTGTTTCTATGAAAAGTCAGACAAAAATTATTCCTACCCTCTCTGGCAGGCATCACAAAGAGACATGTGTGAAGGCTTGCCTAGCTGGTACCAACAAATCAGAAGAGGAGGAAGCTATCATACTTCATATACAGAGCACTGAGTCAATGACACCTGTTATAACTTAAAGCCATTTTACCAACATGCAGGTCCCACTTAGACCTATTTTATAATGTTTTAGCTTATTTAGGCGTTTGAGTGTTTCGCCTGGACATGTCTATGTACCACATGCACATCTGGTGCCAACACAGAACAGAAGAGGGTATTGGATCCCTCTTTGAATTACAGACAGTTGAACCCAGGTCCTCTGAAAGGATAGCCAGTGCTCTTAACCACTGAGCCTTCTCTCCGGCTGTATAATTATACTTTTTATAGAGTCACTTTTGTATATACATCCACTAGCAAGACTTTATAATGTAACATAAATTATGTTGTGTTGGTTAAAATTCTTTTTGCTTGGGGTAATGGGAAATATCTGCATTTTATTCTTGGTATTGTTTCAGATTTCCCATTGTGTGTATGCTATTTCATAATCACAAAACAATGAAGTTATTCTGATCTTTAAATTCAAAATAGATTTCTCTTAATCTTTGTACTTGTCTCCTATACCAAAATAAACTTGTTCACAGTCAGTTATGAGCTAGTGGTGGTATCTGCCTATTAACACCAGGAAGGCTGAGGGAGGAGTTTAGCAAATTTAAGACTAACCTAGTCTGCATAATAAGATTCTATCTTAATAATAAAATTGATTTTGAAAATGGAGGACACTGGTCTCATGTCTGACTATTTAAGAGTCTGTATGAAACACTGTGTATCTCTTTCAATTCCATACCATTTGTTCCCTCTAATTAAGATGTGGTAAGCACAAACCATGTGTGCTATATGCCAGATATTTGAGGTTATAGTGGGAAGACTTCATAGTTTGGTACAAAGGATGCTCCTGGGAGCATTAGAAAAGAATATCCAAATAGAAGTCAAAACACCGACTTTCAAGTTAGTGGTCTTGGAACAGGAGTAAAGCTGAAAAACCTCAATTGAGGCTACAGCTTCTGTGAAGATTGAACCCTAGAGACACCTTCTAGCAAATACCTTATATTTTGGAGTATAAAACAATTCATATTTTATGTACCCTTCTACTGTCTTGTCTCTTTGAACCCTACAGGCACTTGACAACTAATGAATAAACTAGTATTGTGTGCTCTTGGGCTATTGCAGACCTTTTTGTGTCTATAAAAGCTATCATTTCTCCGACATGTGGGAGAGGGGGCAACATAGAGAGGGGTTGCATAGAATAACTGAGATAGCATGGGCTAAACCCCAGAGGCACTAATGACATTGTATCCACAGAGCAAAGTTAGACTATTCTATAATGATGTCATTAGACTCCTGCAAAAGCTAACTTATTGCTGACTAGAAATTCTCTTTTCCATTCTCTTTAAAAGAGGAATAAACTCCAGGGTGTGTAGCTATGCATGGGTATTGACATTGAGTATCTGTGCCTCCGGTCACTCTGTTGAAACAGGCTGACCTTCTTGCTTGCAGTTTAGTCAACTCAGCTGCCCTTTTGAGGGAGACAAATGAATTTCCTGGATTATGCAGGTCAGGTCACCTGGGGTCAAAAACTGATTATTCAGTCATGCTAGCACCTCTGTTCTACCTGGATGCCTTTGCATGCTTGTTCCTGGGGTCTTCACCTTTGATTTAGTGCCCCAAAATGTTTATTCCTGTGAAACTACATATGCAAGTCAAATGCAGACACCCTCAACTGATGCCTGTTATACATTCAAATCTTTTCCACTGGAGGCAAGTATGCAAAAACAACTGTCCCAGACATATATTTGAAAGGCAGAATAGTAAGAATGGGGAAATGTAATTATTTTTGAAAGGATATTATAAATTTAAGCCCAAGGTTGGCTACTTATTATTTGACCTCAGACAAGGTATGTCATTTCTGCATGTCTCACTTCATTTAATTGTAAAATGGGGTGGGTAACAGAACCCCTTCCTTAGTGTAGATCAAGTGAGACAAGTATATAAATCTCTTAGTAATACTCAGGCAGTAGAGGTAACGTTGATGAATGCAGGTTCAAGGGTACCCGTGTCTGGTCCCGTGTCTGGTATTTTATCGGAGGAGCATCAGTTGAACAAAAACACAATCTCTCAAAACCCAGAATGTAGATTGTGTTTGTATTCTAGCTGGTCACATTGTCAGCTGTGAGGCTTTTATAAATGTCTTCCTATCAAAACAACACAATCTTTATGTCACCTAGTTCTTTTTAAGCTTTGGCCCCAGACAGCTCCAAATTTGCATTCCCTGAATATGCATTCTGTATTTCACTGTCTCACAAAACAAATGCACAAAAGTAAATCTTCAACTTAAGAGTAACTGTTCTGCCACACTGATGTGCTATCCAACGAACAGCAGGCAAAGAACCAGGTCACACAGTATATGTAAGTTTCCTGATGCTACCAAGTAAGCCCAATGCCAATAAGATATAATGGGATTTTTAAAACCATGTTATACTCTAATGAGATTGGCATGGTTTATTAATGGCCTGTGCCTGTTTTGAATGTGAAAGAGAAAGCATCTTGTATCTTGCTGTTCGGTGTGCTACACAAAGATTTTTGCATGTTTGCTGACATTTAAATAACTCTAAGGGTGGAGAGTTTGATGGCAGATTGGGCTTCTCAGCCAGAAAGGAATCTGTTCACTCAGCAGTGGTCCCTGTTCCTCTGTTAGCAATCTTTGAC
The DNA here is from genome assembly GCF_943737965.1 of Phodopus roborovskii. NCBI lineage: Eukaryota > Metazoa > Chordata > Mammalia > Rodentia > Cricetidae > Phodopus > Phodopus roborovskii. Next base: position 41,969,547 of record NW_026126407.1, read on the forward strand.
TTTGAAAGTCACTGACATCCACAGAGTACTCTGCACCCAGAGTCTGTTCTGCACCTTCGAGAGCCAGGTCTGAGTGATGAACTACTCACTATGCTCAAGTGTCACCAAGACCGCCCTTCAATCAAGGAATCTCTGAAGTCACAGGAAGACAGATCATGTTTATAGTCATTCAGACTATTTTCTAGACCATACTGTTTGATGATTTTGTATGGGAGGTAGTCTAGTGGCTTCATGGTGGGAAGGGGGAGAAAAGTCAGATTCTGCCACTTAAAATAGTGTGACCTGATTTAAGGAACAATGTCCCTATATTGATATAATACGGAAAAGTAATAGTACCCAGTACAAAGGGAATTGGTAGGATTTGTTACATATATTTGAGGACCAGTAGCAAGTATGGTAAATCGGGGAAATACATTTTCAAGTTGAAAATACAAAAGAGGTAATTTTTTCTTTGTTCACTGAGCCATTTTTCTAGCACCCCAAAATGATACTTGTATAGGAAGTTTTTCTTCTTTTTACTGTCCCCCATTATCCCAGGGTTGTATTCCTTAGACCTAATTGATAAATGTCAGAGGCCAGTCTGACTTTTTAAACCATAGGAGAATTGAAAAGCTTGATAGCAACCTGAACCAGGTTAGGTGAGGTCTCAAGTTCATTCACTGGCATAGACATTTTTAAGCTGCTACTTTTTAAACTCTCCATCACTGCAGCTGAGCATTTTAATATGTTTATGTATATATCATGCATATATATTCAACACACAGGCAGCTTTTCCAGAATATGGATGTTACCAATATTGCTGATGTGGAGGCAAGACCATTTCTTTCTGAACAGTGATGACTGATCTGTTGATTTACTTGCTCTTTATTCCATATATTTATTTATTTATTTAGATTTAGATAGGGTCTTAGGTAACCCAGGATGGCCTCATACTCACTATGTAACTGAGGCTGGTTTTCAAATTCTGCTATTTTACTTCTATACTCCAAGTTCTGAAATTACAGATGTATGTCATTAAATGTGGCACCATTTGTCAGTTTTTTTCCAGGAAGTCTTCTTAGGACCACATGCCTCAACAATGACCACTCTTTTATTAGGCAGAAGCCAATGTATATATTGTATATTAGACAGAGAAGTTTTGCATATATCATGTTACTTAACATATGTTCTCAAGTTTGCTGGTGACCTCTGAGAATATTCCTGAGTACTAGGAATGACAAATAAGAACAGTAAACAGGTATGTAAAGGTTTGTTCCTTTTCAGCTATAATGCATGTTCCTAAATAAAACAGGAACCATGCTTAGTACTCTTATTGTTGAAGAGTGGTATGTGGGTAATTCTTAAAGGACTACAATACTACTAGAACATTGAAGAGATGGAAAACATATAAATAATCAAATATCAATGGAATGGATCTGCCTCTAATGTAGCAAGTTGGTAACATTTGGATTCTGAAAAATGTTGGCCATGTGTTAAGTGCATGTTAAATACAAATGCAGTGAGCTGTTGCCCCATAGACTGCTTATGTGGAATTGTTTAAAAGCCTGTGTCTATGAGAACGAGATTCACAGCTCGCCTTCCCTAATCTAGGCTTCCTTTTAAAATGGTAAATGAAGGCAGTGAGTAGTTGTGCATGCCCAAAGTCCCAGGGCCTGGAAGTTAGACAGGCAAACTGACCATTCAAGGCCATCAGCCTCTACATAGTGCAAGCTGGTGAGCCTCAGCTGAAAGAGATTCTGTCCCAAACCAAACAGGACCAAGAGAAAACACCAAATGATTATGTTCTAGAAAAGGGAAAATGCTTGGGGATGACTGCTTGGAGACACCAATGGCTCCCAGCAGCTTCGTCCTGTGTTTATAGTACATAATATCTTTTTAATAATATATTGTATCCTTCACCAGAACAGTGCTCTATTCACCTAAACCTATCTTTCCCTCACTCCTGAAAAATGCTTCAAAAAGTTATGACTTTATTAGAGGGTGTGTGTGTGTGTGTGTGTGTGTGTGTGTGTGTGTGTGTGTGTGTGTGATGCTTTTGTCATCAGGAAAAAGTCAAACTAATTAAACTATGTGAGAGCAGCATACCTGGAAATGACCTTCCAGAACCAGCTGAGGTCTGCAGGTAGCTCTCTCAACTAAATGTATGCATGTTGTACAATGAGGGCACTGGGCGGTCAGCGGCCTTTCCCTCTGTGCTCTGCTCAGCCTCTCCCAGCTGCCTTTCAACATGCAGAGGACAAAGCAATGTCATCAGATCTCATCCCCAGCGTCATCCACAGATTCTAAGCCCTTGTTTAACAACATTCCAGTGTTTCCAGTTTCCTCAGGGGAATAATAAATGCAAAATCATTTCTTAAACATGGTTTGTTTTAATTGTCCTAATGATAAGTAAAATCATACCAAACAATTCTAAACCAGTAATTGCATTTACTTTTACTGTGTTATTACCACATATCACCAAATATAGAAAGAATTACAATATATATACACTTATGATTTAATGCTAAAATAGGTAGCTTAGGAAGTGATTGCTTTCTTTCTTTTCTAGTCATCAATTCTTCCCTGATCATTAACATTTTTTTTTTTTTTTTTGGTTCTTCTCAGTTGAGAGGAAAATCAAAGCTAAGCTTTTATTCTCCACCAAAATCTATAGATATTAGTGCCTTGTGATTTCTTCACATATTGGGGCATTATTATTTCTGAAGCTTTTCTTTTCAATATAAAGATCTGCAGAAACTTCAAATGTTTATGGATCCGCATACTATGAAATGTGGTTTAAAATAAGTGAAGGAAATTCTGTGAACATATTTGTTGATAGTGCCAGAGATTTTAAAATAAATTTGAAGAGAATATCATTCACATTTTTAATCTGTCTTCCCCAAATGTACCAGGTTTAAGATATTTCATTGTTCCTAATACATGAGCTGGAAACATTTGCATATTTTACTTTTTATTTGCATGTGGAAGTGGGGGTGTATGCCATGGCATGCATGTAAAGGTCAAAGAACAACTCTGTGAGTGAGTTCTTTCCTGCCATCTTGTGTGATCTGGGGACAGATCTCAAAATATCATATCTATGCACAACCCCCTCTACCCACTGAGCCATCTTGCTAGCCCTCAAGATGGAAATATGCTCAATGTTAACCAGTATGCAATTGTTTAAATAAATAGATGTACTAATTCCAATAAATGAATGTACTAATTCAGTAAGGTGTGGCTACTGAAATAATGATATAAACAATACTGAAAATAACACTGAAGGCATTTTTTTTCAATTGTACAATAATAGTTCACAGACTTTCCTGTCTAGGACTACTGTTGCTATGTAAAAATTAGGTCTTAGCATATACAGAAGATAAGTATTGGCAATGCAATGTGACCATCTCAAGACAGTAACATCACAGATGGCCTTTGTATTTTTCATTTCCATAGTTTGTATTTTGCCCTTTTGGGTTCTCTAAAATAAAATGCTCTATTTCTGAATGGGAATACATATGTGTTCTTAAAAGGCAGAGATGACTCTTTTATTGTTATTGAGAAGATGCCTTTTCTGAGTCTCAAAAGAAACCATCAAAAAGGGTTTCTTTGATGGCACTGATGTGTTGCTAGGAGGTTGGTAAAATACCTCATGGGCACATTTTGCACTGGGTTCAGCTTTCCTTTCTGTGGTGGTCCCACACCCTGTGCCTTGTGACCTCTGGCACTGTGGCATCCAGTCATTTGTTTATCCTTCTTTGGATTCAACCCCAAACTTCTACACAGAATGCATTAGAAAGAAAGGTGGCTCGTGTGTGTAGGCATTCTTTCCATCATGCCTGTGGAGAAAATGTGTGTGTGAGTGAAAGCAAAGGCCAAAGAAGCTCTTGCTGCCAATCAGGCTGGCACAGCAGCAGACAAGATGCCCTCTCTCGAAGCCAATTTTCTTGGCTGACTTTGTCTGTATAATTGCTTCAAATCTGTATTTCCTTTACCTATCTTGCTCTGGCTTAAATGTTGAATATTGTATTTTCCCTCAAAGAATGTCAATAAAGATTTTATTTTTTTCAATTACTGTTGCAGAGAATGTTTTCCTTTAGGAAAACTAAAATTTAATAACTTTTCTTCGGCAAAGTTGACGATCTCTTTATTCTCTCCATGATGACTGTAGTCAATCAGCAGTCAGTTGGAAGCCAAGCTAAACACAAAGTGATTAAAAGAAAACCAAAACACAAATACACCCTCTTGAAAAGCTAATCACATTATGAAACTCTAAGCGTGAGTTATGAGGAAGCTGTGGCTGGCTGGGTTTTGATGAAGTACCTATAATTTCATATCAGCTGCCACAGGACTGGCTGACTTTTCCTCTAACTTTAAAATGTGATTTACCCTGTTATCATCTATTTATGTGCTCTTCAAGATCTACCCAGGAAAAACTAGTATTAATATTATGTTAAACTGGATTACTTTAAGAGTTTCAATTTCTCACATTCATGTGGTGAAATGGATGTGATAAAAATAAAGTAGGTAATTCATTAGATTTCAAAGCTCCAGGTGTTAAGGGGGAGAGCATGTTTCCCATTTAAGGAATCTGCATGAATTCATATGTTGTCAGTATGTACTATGTATGCACTTCTTTTGAAAATACACTTTAAATTGGGAGCACTTGGAGTTCTTTTAAATAAGGGAGAGATGGGGTTAATTAATTTCAATACAATCAATTCATACATAGTTCAGCTCTTAACTAGTCATTTGCACCAGTGCTACATGCAAATTTTTACTTTAGAAATGGTAATTAAATAAGGAAACTCAAGAATCTAATTTCTCAGACTGCTTTCCTGGTATGTGTTATTAGAAACTGACACTATCTGACATTACAAACTTTGTAGATTTTTATGATGAATCAATATTCTCCAGAGGAGATTTGATCAGATTGATGAGTTTAAAGTGACATCACTGGCCCTACCTATAGGGAAATGAAGGCTGGACCCTTTGCAGTGGTCACATTCAATGAAATGAGAGATTATGCTTGAAGGAATGACTTAGATGGCTTACGCTTTATCTTGATGACAGCTCTTTCATTGGCCAAGGAAGGCTTTGTTCTTAAGAAATGGCGTGTTTTCTGATCACCTGCTTAAATGTCTGTCTCTTCATTATCTTTTTTTTCTCCTCATCATTCTTCAAGATACAGGCTCTGGAGACTTTATCCTCCAGGCTACAGTGGACTTTCCTCCACAGTGTTCCCCTAGGCTCTCTGCTGAATGAGTTCATTAATCATTCCAATCTTATAATATATATTTAGTCTGCTATATGCTGGATATAGTAGTAGGTGCTGGGGTGGTGGTGATTAAAAAAGAACTGTCTTTATATTGCTTATAGGTTTACAGAGACATTTTAAATAAATATATTGGGTGCCTTAGAACAACTTCATGGAAAAAGAAGGGGAAGAAGTTCCTAGGCAAAAGACATTATCAAAAGATTTGGGGCAAGTGAGAGAAAGCTAATTCAAAGGCCAAAACTCATAGGTAAGAAGATTGTTTGAAATAAAATGAAGGTACTGAAAATGGTGAGATATTAGGTATCCTCTTGGTTATAATTGGAATACTGATTTAAGGGCAGAGGAGCAACTTAGGCAAGGAGGGCCATCAAGAGATGCAAGACTTGGGAAATTTCATCTGCTCAAGAGTGGAAAACACAAAAATGCAAGACCAAGACAGTACAGACACCAGAACATGGGTAGTAGAGGATGGTGGTCCAGGGTAGCTAGTTGAGTGACAGAGATACCAAAAAGAATCATCATCATCCTCACACATGTGGTGAGGGATATACTCAGAGACTTCCAGTGGATTCTAGAAACTGCAGTTAGGACCAAATCTTTTATATACTCTGGTGTTTTTCTCTATACATCTGTAATAATATGTAACATATAAATTAGGCACAGTAAAATATGAATAACATAATAAACTCCAAACAGTTCATATTATTCCATTTTTCCTTTCAAATAATAACTTTATGATATCTTTGGTATAACTACATTACTAACACCACTGGGCTCGGACTTTGGGGTCATTAAATAAAATAAGGGTTACTTGAACCATCACTGTGGCCCCGTAGTAGTCAACCTAATGACAAGAGACTAATAGATGGGTAATACCTACAGATTGGACAAAGGAATATTTTATGGCCTTGGAGTGGCCCATCTGTCTGTTAATCACTTTTTAGTAGAAATGTCAAAAACCAAGAAATTAGACATGTCTCTAGCTCAAAGAGAGATGGTGGACTCTAAAGCTTCCTTGTGGGTCCCAACTCAACCATCTGAGAATCTTTACCTTCCCTAAACCTGCTCCACAGTTGATGCTCCTCTCTCTCTTCCTCTGGCATGTCATGCTGCCATTTGAGAACTTTTGTCAAGGTCTTGCATGCTCCCCAAGAAGCCTTGCCCTCTTGGTTCCTCTGGGACCCTCTCTCACCCAGTTCTGTCATTGTGTGGTCTGTGCTAAGGGATTGTGTGCAACACTGGTAGCTCTCACCTCCATTTTTCTCAGGAGCTCTGTCTTCAAAAGACACAAGAGAACTGGACAACAGGCTCATTCTACAGAGAGCCTGGTGATGAGACTGGAAGCTGTACCCCTTCTGTAGCTGAGCCAGGGCCATCTCTGCTCTCCCAACCATGATTCAACCCTCAGCAGCCCTAGTCTGAACTTTGAGACTCACTCAGGTGGCCTAAAACCTGCCAAGCCTGGGTAATAGCAAATAGATAGAAACCTGTGCTCAACAGAGGTAAGCCATTCAATTCCAGATGCTTCAGTCCCATCATACAAAACACACCACAAAAAGCAAAACAGCATGCCTCTCTAAATAATTATGAATTCCTCAATAGTTCCCAATGAGAGCAACATAGATGATACTCAGAATAACAAATTCAAAAGAACAACTATAAATATTTTTGACATCTCAAAAAGGACATGAATAAACCCTAGCATGAAGGCCAAGAAAACACAAACAGGAAGATAATTTAAGCTATGAAAATTGAATTTGATAAAGAGGTGGAAATATTGAAGAAAACACAAACCAAAATAAAACCATTCTGTGAGTGTTTTTGAGTACACACACACACACACACACACACACACACACACACACACACACAAAATGGAATTCACACCTGTTACTCTAAACCCAGTGTAAACTCATGGGTGAGGAGTACTTAAGCCTTAGTGTGTAAAAGTAAAATTGTTGTTTGGATGAATTGCCATGGTGCCAAGCCAACTTCTAAACATTTGTTTAAAGCCATGATCAAATGCTGCTCCTAGCCTTCATCAGTGAAGCTGTCTTTTCAAAGAACAGCAGTGAATGCAAAAACCCATGGAAGCTCAAGATACTGACAGTTTGGTCCTCTGTCCTTGATGGGGCATTGACCTTACCCCTCTGTAAGGCTCAGGGAACACTGTAAAAAGAGGGATGGAAAGAATATAAGAGTTTGAAGATAGAAAGAAGTGCTATGGAATGTTGTCTTCTAGGCATGACACACCATACAGGAATTGTGGCTATCTGCACTGGACAGGTACAAGACTGGGCCTATCCATAGACATTTTGTGACTGAGAGGGCTTCACAGAGCCCTATACCCTGGCTAAACTGTTGGTTACTTGCAGAATCTGGATAACGGGCAGCCATTGTCTTCAGCTGTGCAGCCACTGAGGCTCTGACTGGGGTCCGATAGATAGTTCCAAACCCCTCATCACAGAGTATCCCAGTTAAACTAGGTGGGTATGGTAAAGAACAAGGAAAGCAAATAAAACCTGAACAATGTGAGAAGGTGACCTTTAGGGGGAATAGATAGGTAATAAGAGATGAGAAGGAACTTAGGGAGAGATACTGTTTATATGAAATAGAATAATGTTCATTATGCTTATCGTTAAAACCAAGAGTGTAGTGGTGTTTTATATAAACATCTGGTTGAATGTAATAGAATCCCAAAAGCTACTGATAATTGGGTTTGTGAGAGAGAATAAGCATAAGCAGCGTTAGAAATAACATTGTCACTTTCTCCATGGCCCAAATAGCATGGCTTCCTGAGATAGGAAAAACCATATTTGTCAGACAGGAAATTTATGTTTCCATGAAAGGGGCACCTGACATTATAATGAAACTCACAAAAGCATGTAAAGAGGTTTAGAAGAAAACAAAACGTTCCAAAGTGCAGAAATAATTGATGGAATCATAATAATGCTAATTTTAATAACAATCAATCTATGAATAGCCTGCCAGCTTCACCCTCTAACACATTGTACTCTTATTTATGATCATTCTAATGTAATTGGAAGTACTTTTCAATTAAAAATGCATGTAGTACTTGGACAAAAGAATTGTTTCTTAGGTGGCTGGGTGGCGACTGTGCTTGCCTCTGGTTCTACCAGCTTTAGAAAGGGATGCATTGCAAACTCTAGATAGATGCAGGCATGGGACTAACTGAGGGCCTACTCCCGCAGCTAGCAAGAGGACCCCCGGTGCCAGCTACCCTTCCCCTGTCATAATCAGTAAAAGGATCCTAACACTCATAAAGTGCACACTGAGGCTTCTCTGGTGAGGACTTTAATGCTCACTGGGTGCTTCTGCAGGAGACAGATGGTTCCAGCCTTAGCCACCTGTCTCAGTTAGTTGATGTTCTTTCTCAATGAAGCTACTTGGTGCTTAGTTCTCATGTGGCTGAGCCCAGTGGTTGCCTTTGTCTTGCACTGAGGATTTAGGGGAAGGAGTACTGAAGCTTTTGCAATCTGGAAACTCAGGCCATGTCCCATTCCTTAGCACTACAGTGTATCTAACTCACCAAGATTGAAAGCACACATTGACATTTTATACAAAGTGTGTATCATTAAATTATTGATGGGAAAAAAATCTGTGATGTTCAAAACCAGAGCTGTTTGCCTAGGGATATATAGCTTTCTATTGGAAAGGCCAGACTTGAGTCCAAATGTAAGTATGGATTCCTCACCCCCCACAAACTCTTGTCAACTGTTCTACATTTTCTAAGTGAGAAAGAAAGGAAGAATTGGTTTCAGTACTTTCCTGTATAGATAAGGTATGTCATGGAATATCAAATTATTTCTTCTATTTTGATAAGTCCCTTTCTCACTGATAATGGTGGTAGTTGTTATAGTCATCCTCAAAAAAACACCTACTGTGTGAGTATCATTGCATGCATTAACTCAGTTAATTCATGCATGCTGTTAACAGATATCCCTGTTTAATTATTGTCATTAAATTATTGGTGGAAAAATCTGTGACATTCAGAAGCATTAGCCTAGGGATACAAGGCTTTCTTTTGGAAAGGCCAAATGTGAGCCCACATGGAAAATCCTGTGGCATCTAGCCCCCCAGCCTTCAATTTGTACTTAAATCTGCCTTGGTAGCTTTGACAGTAGGGTGATATTGAAGAAGAGACTCTAAGGGGTGGCTGTAGAATTGACAATTGTCAACGGATAAGCCTCCCTCCTTGTTGCTCTCAAGCTTTCTACTGCTTCAGAAGACAACTTGGAGATTTGTGGAATGCTTACACCATTGAAAATAAGTATATTTTTGAAAGGCAACTCAAATGTGTAGTTAAGAAAGGCAATGACACCTCTGCAAATTGGAAGTCATCTATCCCTTTTATTTTGAAGCAAACTCTACACTCCTGGTTCATACCACAAACACATCAAACTCTAAGTTGCCACATACTGTCTTGGAGTAACTCTCCAATAACCCAAACAATAAATTCTCATTCTCACACAGCCTACCCCACCTCTTTCTGCTTCTTCTCCCATTTTCCTATCTTATTAGTTGCATTCTTTCCTAAGGAGTTACTGCCTGATCTTTCAAATGCTGTGGGTACAAAATATATACTTAGTATCTCTGTGTTTGGTACTGTGGATTCATTGCTGTATCCATCATTCTTGTTCAGAAAAAAATATTCTTTTCCATTTATGAGATGCTGCCTCTTGCCACTGCTGACAAAAACATTGTGAAAATGTAAAGCACTTTTCAGGTCAAAAAGCTCAGTTTATTTGAAACAGGGTTGGACACAAATGTGTAGTCGTAGCAAGTCATGATAGACAGGTGTCTTTGTTTGCTGATGCTACTGTAAGTAAGTGCCATGTATTCTAAAGAATAGAAACTTCCTTCAAAGCTTTCTCAAGCTGGGAAGTTTATGAAGAAGATTTTTGTAGATCTCGACGTTTGGCAGGTGTTTAGTGAGGACAGTTTCCTTCTTCCTTGAAAATGGCACCGTTCTGATGAATCTCTCATAGATGACAAATTCTGCCCTCTCATGGAAGATCAGAGGGCCAAAAGGGAGTACAAATCTCCTACAAATATTTTTACAGAGTAACTTGCCCATTCATAAGGTTGCAACCCTCCTTCCTGACCTAAAGAACTCTTGAAAGTTCAGCATCTGTTCCTAAAATTTGGCCCTACTATGATAGGGAACAAAATACAAAGTAATGTCAAAAAATAGTAAGATACATCTTTGTTGCTGGTGGGATGCCACATTTTGCTTTTAAAGATTATTAGAGGAATAGAGGAGGTACAACACCAAGGAGAAATGAATCACAAGGCTTTTTAAGAAGTGTTACACTTGATGACTGGCTTATATAGACATATAATTGCCACTTCATTCATCTAGATAACATGAATTCCAGTCTAGCACAGTCCTGATTAGTGACATTATCTCTAGGGAGTCACCACCTTATAACTCCAATTTCCTCTTCTCTAAAATGCAAATACTGAAAGTATGTTTCCCCTAAGAGTAGTTTAATGATTCAATACAACAATGCATTAAAGCCTTTAGTGCCTGATACATCACAGGACTTGTACCTTATCGATTACTTATTAGTATTTGCTGTGTTTCATTCTGCATCCCACAGCACTGAGACCTTCTTTCTTTGTGAGATGCATGGAATACATGTGCAAAAGAAACATTGGCCATTGCCTGTTTGAATATGTAAAGAAGACATATTCATGCTTAATGACCAAAGAAGATCATTTCAGAAAGAGGCTCAGGTTCTCCTGTCCTTAGTACTTTAGATTAGGGATGGAAAATTCAGCTGTCTTAGGTGAATAATAATGTGTATCTTCCTCATTTGAGTATACAAGAAAGCCAAAGCCCATGTGTTGAGATTCACTCCCTCACAGGCATCTATTCTGCAGCTCTGAAGATCCCTGTGTGTTTACATGGATGTCTCGCTTCCTTCAGGTGCTCTCAGCACCAGCCACTTGGATTCAGCAAGGACTTTAAAATGGAAACACATTTACAAAGGAAGAAGGCAGGTAGGTCTCAGCATAAGTGAGGCCTGATGAGTTACTATGGTAACCTCATTCAATATCACAAGGGTCAGTCTTACAGAATGAGATGGTTCCAAAGAAATGTTATAAAATTTCTTTAATTGTCCATCTATTTGTGGTTTAAATAACCAAGAGAGAGAGAAAGGATGAACACATCACAATAGTTTTACTGGATTGCCCAGGACCACTAGCATAGCCAATGGTATAGACATGAAAGAAGGCAGAACCATGAAGAATGAGGAAGCCCACTCAGTTTAGAGTCCCATTTTCCATTCTGTAGTTACATGTTGAAATCCAAGAAGAAAGAAAACACAATGGTCCAGAATGGTCCCCTCCTCTTCACCAGGGAGGATCCTACCAATTGATAAGTTTCTTAGCAGTTTTTTTTAAAACAGCCAGTCAAGTGTGTGTCCTTTGAAAGCATGTCTAGGACGTGGGTGAGGTGATATCTATACTTTAATTGGATCATTTGGTGTTTTGCTGCTGACCTTTCATGATGTGATCTCTGATAATCTCAGAAAATTACCTCAGGGTCTACCAGGGGTGCCTAGAAACTGCTTGTTTTATTTCAGTTATTTTTAAACAAAATGGCAACTGTGTCACAATTGATTCATTTGCATATGAGGGCCTACATACCTAGGTGTACTTTCTGTGGAGACCATTTCATTCCAAAAGAGAAAATAATGACCAGAAAGGGAAACATATTCATTTATCATTAAAAATCTTTTTCTCCATATTCTTAGTGTTCCTACTTCATTCTAGCTTCACATTGATTGATAGGCAACTGTGTTCACTTGCATCCTAGTATTGGGATCAAGAGTTCACAGATGTTTCTGCTGAGGTGTTTTCAAAGGAATACTAAATGATTATGGTACTTAGAGCATAAAACAAAAAAAAGTTTTATCCATCCAATTATGTAGTATTTATAGCAGTAAAATCAGGTACTACAAAAACAGGTAAGGTTTTTTTCCTTCTTATTCTTCTCCTCTTTCCTTCTGTTCAGATGGGTACATTTTTCTATGTGTTGGAAACATCAGAATAAACAAATAAGCCAAGGGAAAAAAAAATAACCACTGAAAATTGCCTGCAATTTTACCACTTAGCAAGACTCACTGTGAACACCGTGAGAAAGTGCTCTGAGGGCTTCCTCTACAATAATACATGATACAATTTAAAATAATAATATTCACATAGCACTCCCTGTATGCCAGGCACTGTGAAAGACACTGAACACTTAATCCTCCATGAACCAGGGACACACTTGAGAGAAATTGGCTTCAGCGGGGCTGTAAATGTAGTCACCCTGAGGAGGGGAGCCTTAGTTTGTTCGATATAGTCTGGCTGCATTCCACCCCACACTCTAGTTTGCTTTCAACAGTGCAGGAGACCTCACACTAAGCAAGCAAGCACTGTAATGTTGAGCTGTATTCCCCAACCCTTTGCATCCTTTTAGGGGTGCTGCTCACTGGTTTTTCATAAAGACTTGGTATTATAAGGCCCTTGCTAGTTTTTAGTTTTCTCATTTCTTACATTTCTTCCATCATGAACTTTGCTCCCATGTTTTTAGGCATTCTAGTGCTGCACTATTTTGGATGATTTTCTATGTGCTTACAGCTTTAAAAAAAAAACATATGGTAGATGTGTCGAAAGATCCCACAGTGTGGCCCATGTACACTGCACCACTTTCTAGAGTGTTTAATTGAGGAGGTGCTGTCTTTGTCCTCAAAGCACCACAGCACCACAGTTGCAAGGAACTCATGGACTAACTTTGTTTGAAAAACAAAACAGATTGCATGTTGCAAGACAGAGCTGCTGGCAAAATGCTCCACCGTGTCAGATTTATACAAACCCATCTCCTGTGTATTGCACCATGTCCTAGAAAACTGAAAACCATGAAAACAAGTGCTCATATTTTAAGGAACTCAATGACAGCTGATAAAATATTGCATTTTCTCTAGCAGTTTTTACATAAAGCTTCCACCTTAAAGAAATGGATTTGATGGGACTAGGTGGTAATTTTTTAACACAAGCAGTGACAAAATAAACACCATCTGTTAGTATTGACTTATTCCACAGCATTCTCAGGCTGGGTGATTTTATTTCACGTTTTTCAGAAATGGCTAATGACACATCTGGTAGTCAGGGAAGGTACACTCTGGGTGATTAAATGTGGTCATAAGTTTACACAAAATGCTGACAGGACATTTTTCCCCCTTCCCATTATAACCAATGGGGCACGTCTGAGGCCCAGCTAGCTCTTCATCTAAACTTTGTGTAGAATTATCTATCTGACAGTATCTGGACTTTTGGAACATTGCTGAGGACCTCTGAGAAGTTGATCTTAAGACAGAATTAGGTATGAGAGAGATTTACTAGAAAAGCATCCATGGAGACTGACATAGAGATACAGGGTAGGAGAGGCTCTTCATCCAGCAATGTGAGAGCTGAATCAGCAAGAGAGAGTACAGAAGAAAAGGGTTGTGGGGAAAGAGTGTCAGACTATGATACACTCTGAAAACATAAAGAACAATGGGATTTCCAGGAGTCAAACGTGCCCATTGGAGATTTTCCACACTGGATGGAAATGGGCAAGCATGTTCAGTCATTGGCTCAGAGTGGCCTATGGGAAATCCAAGCCCAGTGTAACTGTAGTGATGGAGATGAAGAAGAAAAGCAAAGGTGGCCTTCCATGAACTCTGTTGCCACTGCAAGAGACCTAACAGGTGTCCTTTCATCTGTACACAGGTGGTAACAGAGAGATGAGCTTTATTATCCTTTCTGTGTTCATTTCCATATGCCTTTAAAAAAGGAAGAAAGGAAGGAAGGAAGGAAGAAAAGAAGGAAGGAAGGGAGAGAGGGAGGGAGGGAGGAAGGGAAGAAAAGAAGGAAAGAAGGAAGAAAGGAAGGAAGGAAAATGTAAGCATCTACCACAGGGAAATATTTGCATCAACCACTATGTGTGGACTTGTGGATAATAGTGAAGATAACGGTCTCTTATTGTCCAGTGGTATCATGCATTCCTGGATATGTATGTGTTTGTGGAACAGAATTGTAATAGAAACCCACTGCATAGCCAGTCATGCAAAGAGTATATTACACATACTCATGATATTTAATAAGGATAATGGATAACTATGCTACTGTTTTATAGATTTATCATACTAGCTCACTGATTTTTATTTTAGAGTATGTTCCTTCTACTTATAAGAATGCATTTGTTGTAAAGCAATAAGCTGTGCCATGTAGACACCAGCCTTTATTTCTACTGATATCCAGTCTCTTGATTGCAATAAAAGGACATAGTGAGTGGCCATCCTATTTCAGCTAGGTTTGAATAAATCCACCCTGTGGTCTTCATACAATGACATGCTTCTAAGTGATACTCAAATATGGTATTCAGTGGTCTCTCTTCCATGATGTCTCAAGCAGCACACAAGCATATCAGAAGATTAGCACAGTTGTGGGGGGAGCTGTTTTATTTAGTTCTATTGACTAGTGGGAGGTGAAGAGTGTTTAATATGGTTTGTGTCTTCCCTATGCTTTAGATGCTCAGGGACATCTACTGCTGCAGATTTTGATTTCAGTGGAAAGTGCTAATGTTCTGCCATGGATCTCCTCAGTCTGTTAACATAGAACCTCTACCTTCTTGGTGAATAGAAAAATCATCTACAAGGACAGGTAGAATTTGGGGGAAAAAATTTCAGTTACCTAAAACCATATTTTGAAGAACCGAAGGGAAAAGTGAATGCTTGGTTGCAAAACTACCTTTTTTAACAAGGACTCAATAGTACCACCCTCTTAATGTTTGGGACATTTTGTGCTAAGTAGAGCTGTTTTCCATTTGTTTTTGTAGACTTTGGTTTTGTTTATTTTGTCTTATTTTTTAGAAGAAGGACATGAGGTCTGGGCACATCTGTTGGCATTTCATTGATCCTTAGCTTGAAAGGACAAATCAAGAATATAAAATTATTTTTTCCTGTCCCTCCTGTGTTCAAACACAAAATGGAGCAGGCAAGAGTTTGTTTTGTAAATCACATTCCTTTCCATTCAAGGACTTCTGCTATTGGTGGCTAGATTTATGTCTTCCAACAACACTTAACAAACATCACATGTTATCACACTAAATAACTATGCCACTCTGAACTCATTATTCCATTTCTTAAGTTTCTATTTTTCCATCAGTAAATAAAAGACATTTATTAGATGCTATTATCACACTTCCTATTCCCTAACACCATGCTTTTTTCAGCACATCTATAATAACACCTGTGATTAAGCTACATGTGTCATACTTAAAGCAATACCTCCTTTACATTAAGTGTTCCTAAAATGAAAATACAGAGAATGCCAGCATGAAGTAATAGGTCATTATAGGTAGGTAGAAATTAAAATAGTCATGATAAATAGACACAACACAAAAAGAAAGAAGATAGATAGATAGATAGATAGATAGATAGATAGATAGATAGATGATAGATAGTAGATAGAGCATGGTAGGATAGACTTTGTATCTGTGGGCTCCACATTCCACATACAGGACCCACCAACCAAGGACTGGATTTATTTTCATTGTATCAGTACTGAATTTGTATAGGACTTTTTCCTTGCCATGGAATATGCTAAAAGAACCATTTGTGTAGAACCTGCATTGCATGAATGTAGTATAAATAATCCAGGAGTGATTTACAGTAAAAAGAAGTATGTATAGGAAATATGCAGACATGTCACTATTTCACATTAAAGAACTAAGTACTCCAGGCCCTTGGTATCTATTAAAATACAATGTCCATACAGACATTGGAAACACACAGACAAACATTCAACCACACATGTAGACACACACCAGAGCAGGTGTTGTTTAAGGACATGGTAACAACCCACAGACATTCTACTTCTGCTAATCAGAAGCTTTGATATCAACATAAAACATGCTCTATCTCTATATCTCTAGTGGAAACATTCTGAGGACCCAGTGTTGTTTGATACTTTGTTACTAATGTCATTTTATGGGTAATAAGTATCCTAGATTTTGGAATACACACACACACACACACACACACAGACAGAGTAACACGATTTCTATCTTATGCCCTTGAGATTTCCATTTTCCACTGACCATCACTTAATTTGCACCATATTTCCCTTCGTTCTTTCTGCTGATAAGTTAGTGGTAGTATCATTCCTGGGACATCAGGAACTGGAGAGCGTTGGGATGGGAAGATGATTGAGTCAGTAAAATGCCTACTACAAAAGCATGACGGTCAGGGTTTGGATGATTTCCACCTGCCACATACAAAAAAAAAAAAAAAAAAAAAAAAAAAAAACTGGGTATGAGAATGAAAGAGTATATCTGTAACCACAGTACCACAGTACTCAGGAGTGTGGAAAAAAAGTGGATCACTGGGGTTCAAAAGTAAGAGGGCCTTGAGAGACAGCTCTATGCTTAAAATTGCTCATTGCTCATGCAAAAGACCTGAGTTTAGTTCTCAGAACCCACATGACAGCTCTTAATAGTATGCACCTTCACTTCCAGGAGATCTGACACATTCTTCTGACTTCTGTGTGCACCAAGTATGCATATGGTGTATGTGCATAGAGGTCAAACACTCATAAAGATAAAATAGAATAAATAAATCTAAAAGCAAACTTTAAAAGATAAGGTGGAGAGGTATGGATGAACACCCTTGATATCAACCTCTGGCATCTAGATGTACACACCCACTCAAACACAACCTTACACCCCAAAAGGAAACACTCTTAGCATATTGCTTCATAAGTAGAAGACATAGACCTAAGATAAGAACAAATAAGAAAAAGTCCTTCTTTGTTTCTTCTGCATAGGTTTAAGGAAAAGAAATAGACAATGCCATATAGGCAAAATGAAGCCTTAGTCCAGCTATCCTGTGTCTTCCAACACCATTTTACTCAGTTAAAATTAGCCTAAAAAGAATAGTAAGTGAATAGAAAGGGGTATACAGTGATTTCCTGTATCTCCAATATTATTTCATGGCCTGCCCTCCCTCCTCGGACTCTGGTGAGCTTTGTTTCTTACTTTATGGTGTTTTAAGAAGAGCATGCAATTGCAGTCCAACAGAATATGGTTCCAGCACCAGCTTTCCTGAACACCAAGGGGAAGGTGCAGTGGTTCTTAGCACTTGGGAGATAAGAGGTCTCCCAAGTGGCCTTTCAAGGACTCAGTGGACTGGAGAAGTCTCACAGGTTGGGGAAAGATAAACAAAAAGTCCTTGCTTTGGTGCTAATCTAATAGTTGTTAACAGTGCATACAGCCTCCCTGAAAGTGTGGCATATACCAAATACACTCCTGAAATCTGAAGCTGATTGTAACCATCTCAGCCGTGCTTTTCAAGACTGTTTCTAAGACCAGGGTGAGTCATTGAGCCTATGTGAGGTTGCAAACCACAGATCTCACTGCAGCCCTGCTTGTAACTCTCATCTCTGGGCCCTCCTTCCATCCATCACAGGAATGCAACTCTCTCAAATGATCTAGACATGTATCTCCCTTCTGACAACCAGGCTCCACTCACTGTATTGTAAACTTACAACAGACCTTAGATGCCCTGCTCATAGCTTGTTCTCTGGGTCTAAGAAAGTACTTGGTAAATCGTAGTAGGTCAATAAATATTGAAAAGTCAATTGAACTGGCCCAGAGCAATTGCCCCCATTCGCTCTAACTTAGTAAATTACTTCCTAATTCTGGCTGTGCAGTCCTGTTACCTGGGGTTTTGTTGGTAACACAGTTTTCCGGATCATCACCCAGAGATAGTCTGATTCAGTGTATCTTGGGTGAAGCTGAGGAATCTGTATTTTTAATTAACATCTCAGGTGATTTGGACACAGCCAGGACTGGGGCTAATATTTGGGGATTGGTCTCAGGGGGAGTATTACCAGAACAGAACCTCACTGCATCATTTAAACCACACTACCACACTGCCTATGTTGTGGGCTATTTGTTAACGGGCTATCCAAGATTTTCTAAATACAGAGCTCAAGGGCCTATCCAGTTGGGAGATGCTTCTGGCAGAAGCAACTGTGTTTATTCAGACCTAGGAAGCAGTAAAGTAGGAAAATGAGTATCCAGTCAGGTGCTACCACCACCCCGCAAAAAAAAAGACGAATTGATTAGATTAACAAATAAAGTGATGAGCCGCTGAGATGCTGCCCAAACAGCCTTTGGGCTTTCTTCTTGAGCAGCATCAATCCACTGTGGAATTGTGGCAGATGGACAGTAGTGTTGCATGTGTTCGTGCTGGGAATGAGGCCATTGCTAGTTCTTCTGGTCCCCCAAAGGGCTGCCTGGTTGGCTTACACAGCTCAAGTTGGCAGTGTACAGTGGAAATTGAGAGCCCAGGCTTTGGAGTCAGACAGCCCTGGGTCTGAAATACAGAATGGTCACTGATTAAAGTGTGACATGGGGCATCATGCATAGCCTTTGTGAGACATGGATGTTTCATCAGTAACCAAGGATGCTATTTTCTAATACATGAGTTCATGAGGACCAATCAGATCTAAGAGGCTGGTGTTTTGTGTACATGGTACTCAATAAATGAAAATAGCATAGCCTATGGGAAGCCTGACTTACAACAGTTTGCTGCCCCAAAATTGCCCTTCCAAATCTCCCAAAAGTAAGAATAGTAGAACTTGAAATGAGTTTAAAATCTCTCATCCAAACTTCAATGACTCTTGGTTCATGCATAGCTAGGATGTCCATGACAGATTTTCCCTTGCCATGCTGGAAATGGAACCCATTATCTTTTGCATGCTGCCTAGGTGTTCCACAACTAAGTTGCATGCCCAATATTTAAAAAAATATTATTAAATCAAAATATAACTATATCATTTCCCCTTCCTCTTTCCTTTTTCTAACCCTTCTCATATATCCCTTTCCTCTCTCTAAAATTCATGGCCTCTGTTTCTTTCATTGTTGTTAAATATGAATGTGTGTATGAATATACTCCTAAATAAATTAATGCAATCTACTCACTACATATGTTACTTGTATGCATATGATCTCAGGGCTGACCGCTTGATATTGGATAACCAAATGGGGGACTCTGCCCTAAGTGACACTATTTTTCACTCTCTCCCCTCTCATCATTTCTTAATTTCCTGTATTTCTTTGTCTAAGGTTTGGTTCTAAGGAGATTTCTCCCCTTCCGTGTCCGTGTGTCCATTGGTGTTTCTTGTTCAGGTTTCTTGAGCAGCCATGTTGATAAGAATGAGACTTCAAGTGTGTAGTTTCTCTGACATTACTATACATGAAATCTCACAGCAAACTTCCTGTTTTCTGGTTTTTGCAGTCTTTCCATCCTCTTCCATTATAAGTGGATCAGCAATGAACATAGTTGAGAAAGTATTTGCTGAGGAGTAGTGCAGAAGATCAATTGGAACATTTATTTTGAGACATTTGAGAGTTCCCCACACTGATATTCCAGAGTAGCCAGGCCAGTTTGCAAACCCAACAGTGAGTGAGGGTTCTCCCAAATCCCCTCCAATTAATCATTTTATTTGCCAGTCTGACTGGCATTTCCCTAGGTGCTACAGAAGTTAAACATTTTGAGATATTCCATAACCATTTGTATTTCTTTTTACAACTCATGAGTTCAGAGCCTAAGACCATTTTGTTGAATGAATGGCTTGCATTTTTTTAGTTCTTTATATATTCTGGATATTAGTCCTCTGTCAGACATGTAACTAGCAAAGATTTCCTCCCATTCTGTGGGCTCCCACTTCAATTGATTGATTGTTTCTTTAGCTGGGCAGAAGCATTTTCTTTTTATGAGGTCTCTCCAGTCAGTTGTTGGCCTCAATTCCTGGCCAGATACACCAAGGACTCTTTCCAAAAACACTGGTCTCATGGATTGACAGGACCATGGCCTAGAATTTAGGCTTTCAAACAGTCCTTGTTATCCATATTCCCAACTCCCTCTTCTGCTAGACTATATTCTCCTGCCCTTTTGCCAGATTTGTTTCAGTTTCATAGAGAGCAAGAGAAAATGTTGTGTCTGTTTTTCTGTCTCCTATTCTAGTTTCCAGTTCTATCTATTTTGATGCAAATGGTACAGTATAATTCCTTTTGGGACCACATGGATATGTGTAATGAGTGCATATTAACCCAAAATTGAAAACCAATTGTTGAAAGAAATGCAAATGCTTTAACTGCCCTGATTTGATCATGACCCATTACGTACATGTGCACAGTCATCACCTTGTACCCATAAAGATACACAACTAAAGCTGTGCTCATAATATAACTCAGGTGATTCTCACGCATAGCCAGTGTCCCCAGCTGCCATTCAAGGTAGAAGAGAATCCCTTTTCCCAGAACTGGAGGTGATTCAGCGGTATTTTCAGTGCCTGCCTTTGACAAATTAGTTGCAAATTACGCTCCTGACTGCTTTTACATAACAATTAGCGAAGACTTGTTTTCATGGGAGATGCCTTCATGATGAGCCTATTCACTCTGTCATAGCTTTGCTTTGCTTCCTTGCTGTGTTGTCTTTTAAATGAGCTTAGTGGATGAAGTCTTGTTGGTGCAGAAGGCCTGCTAATCATTTCTTTTCCTTCTCAGACTTTTGAGAATTGAGTCCCAGCTCTTAATCTCTGGGTGTGCATGAATAGTTCTCATTAGTCGTGGTAAGTGCATTAAGTGAAACTAACTATAACCGCTCTCTGAAACAGGACCGTGTAATCACATTGTTCATCAGAAGGGATTTTTAATGTTTACATGCAGGGGGGAAGAAAAAAAGGGATTGTCCCAAGTACATGAAGAGCCTATTCTGTTACACTTCACTTAATACAAGCAACAACAAACAGCCACCAAGCTTACCTCTGCTGGCATTTCAGGCAAGCTATGATTTGTAAGTTTCTTAAGTACTGTACAATATTTGTCTGTGCTTCCTCCTGGTATAGTCATTTCCCATTGGGCTAATGGTGTCTCTAATGCCTCGTTCTTTTTCAGATCTAGAACCTCCTCATTCACAGAACAGAATTTTCTTTAGTACCATAGACACATACCATAGGTACTATACAGGATTAGGTGAAACACCTAAATCAACAGGTGACATTAAATAATTTAGGATGGCATAAGCCTACAGTAGGTAATTTAATAGTCTTTGCAAGTCCTAGAGTCCCCAACACAGTCACAGAAACCCTGAAGCACCTATAGAAAAGATGGGTATGTGCAGGATATGGCTCCACAAACCCTTTTTATGAATGCATATCAAAATGTGTATTTCATATCATTTTACGTGTTGTGAAATGTTCTTTTGAAGTTTTTCAATCATTAAAAGACATAAAAATCATGTTTAACTCCTGTTTGTACAAGCACAGTGTTGGACCGGTTTGCTGACTCTCCCTAAGAAGCTGCTCTCCTCCCTGCCTGATTTTTCACAATGACCCTCTAAAGCTGAAGAGGAGTTAGCTGAATTGAGGGGAAGATTTCCAATTCTTCCTTGTAGCAGGCAAGAATAACTAGCTAGAATGTAATCACATCTCACTGTACTCCATTTAAAACATCCACAACAATAAAACCGAATTGTTGACTGGTGGCTGACTGTGGTTTCCATATAGAAGACTGGTGTAAATCAAAAGGTTGATTTATAGGAAATTTTGAAGAAATAAAAAATCTACTGACACTTGAACAGCAAAATTCTTAACTGGTATTTGGGACATCGATGTCTCAGTGTGACTCTTTGCTTCCTTCCTGGAATGTCTGTTCTGTAAGTTTGAAAACAAAATTAGCTCATGGTGTTTTACCACAACTCATGATACTGATGAAAAACAAACAAACAAACAAAACACAAAGAGCCCCAGCTCAATGCACAAATTCTCCAGCCTTAACACTCAAATCAGAATCAGACAATATGTGGAAACCCAAGTAAAATAAGACTACAACTTGAGTCTTGAAATGCAGAGCTGTAGTAAACTCCCCCCCACTTAGCCATCAGTGCACCTCCTTTCTGGTTTTAATATTGTATTCTTAGTATATGTTAAGAGTGCAGAGCACTGGGTTGTATTATAACATTGCATTGCATGCCTGCAGTGTCCTTTGGTTTGATTCACCCACTAGTCATTGCCATCCTTCCCTTCCTCCTTGTCTACAGCCCTTAAAGCCCCCCTGTTATTTTCATATTATTTTATTTCTACCTAAGTTCAACAAATGATAGAAAACATGGGCTCCTTCTCTTTGTGAGACTGGCTTAGTAGTCTTACCCTGATGAACTCCAGCTTCGTCATTTCCTGCCAAAGACGTAATTTTATTTTATTCTTTTTCTTTATGCCCGAGTAGTACTCCATTGTGTATATGTGCCACTTTTCATTTGTCCACTCAGCCCCTGCTGGCCACCTAGGCTGAATCCACAGCTTGCCTACCATGAACAGTGTGGGAATAAACGTGACTATACAGGGACCTCTACAGCAAACTGTTTTTTGATCCTCAGGGATATCCACATGGAAGTTTGGTACACTTCTTGGGATACTTAATATAGCCTTTCTGTATCATCAGGAGCTGTTATTTGTTTCTATCCAAAATAGACAGCCTCCCTATCTTTGTGCCAAAGAACAGGGTAAATACTTTTCTAGATCAGTAGAAATGAGAAAAGAACAAGCAAAATAGTTGAGATGTATTCTTTCAAAAGGGACAGGATGCACAGAAAAGAAAAGGAGGAAGGAATAAGGAAGGAAGAGAGAGAGAATGAATGAAGGAGATCTTCATCACCTCATTGATCAACAAGGCAGGTGTCCTCTTCCTCGCTTACCATGTGCATCTCTCCCTAAACTATGTATTCCCACTCACTCAAAGAAGGGAAGAACTAGTCTGTTTTGGAATATTATTTTAACTAGGCAAGGATGTGTTACATTTGTTTATGCTGCAGAATATTCCTTTAACTGAGTAAACATGTTTTACATTTGTTTGTGCTACATTTGTTTAAGGATGTGTGTTTAATTATGTAAAGATGCTTTGCATCTCTTTCACCTTGCCTGCCTAAGGCACCCAGTTGGTTCAATAAAACGCTGAACACTGAAAAGCCAGGCCGGAGATGGATAAGTGAGACTGCAGAGTAGACAGAATAAAGAGGAGAGAATAAGAAGAAGAAGTGAAGAAAGAAAAGAACAAGAAAGAGACACACCCAGGGCTAGAAGCCAAGTTTCTGCAAGCAAAACAGGAGAAGCAGTGAAAATAAGATTCAGGGAAGGAAAGAAAGGAGGCTGGAGGCAAAAGGTAGATAAAGACAAACAACGTAATTTTAGTTAAAGAAAGAAAGCTATCCAGAAACGAGCCTTATGCTAGACCAGGTATTCAAACCTAATAAGAAGTCTCTGAGTCATGACTTGGGAGCTAGTTGGTGGCCTAAAAGCCTGGCAGGAGGACTAGTCGTCTTCAAACAGAGTAGCTGCACTCCCCTGCTAGAAGCCCTTGAAAAGGATAGGATTCTATTTCCTAGGTTAAAGTGGCTTGTTATTCTTTGCTCACAAATGATTCTGTTAATACTAAGGCTGTGCAGACTATAGTCACCCTGTATCTAAGATGTGTTTACCATTTCAGTTACTGGCATCCAACTATGATCCCAAAGCAATAGATGGGAAAAGGTAGAGATAAATACTGAATGGGTTTTAAACCTTATGTCTCTCTGAATAGAAAATCAAATCTATATATTTTGTTTGTGAAATATAACCTCCAGTTGTCTAATGGGTCTACTCTGTATATATTACCTGCCTGTAAGTGACTAAGTAGCTTAGTTTCTCAGTCTTGTCTGTTCCTTGCTTGGACATTTTGTCCTTCTCTCTCCTCAGTGTCCTTCAACACTGGCACTATTGATTCTTGGTGATGGCACAGTGATTTGTTCACTGTAGAATATCTGGCAGCATCCCTACCCTCTATCATCACTATCTAACATCACTACTATCCCCAATCATGACAAGCAAATTAGCATCATCATTTCCAGATGTGCTCCAAGGATAAAATCACCCTTTGCCTGGAAGCAACAGCTCAGATTCATAATAGTGTCCAATCTCTTCTTCCTTCTCCTCATGTTTTAGTGCTCACTGTGAACATCCCTTCCACATAAACACTCTCCTAGTTCTGCTGTTATAAATGCTCATCTGGGGTAAACCTTTTGCTGTGTGCTTCACTTTGCCATTGAGTCTTCTCAGAACGTCTAACAACATGCACACACAGCATATTTATCAGCCCCGTGTCTGTTCACTAGAAAAAAGCTCCTTGAATACATGATGGCTTGTCCTTTGCTGTGTTTCCAGCACTTACCACAGGATGTGGACAATGCTGTATATTAATAAACAGATTTTTAAGCACACATAACTGTTGAAGTCATTTTTCATAGTCCTCTCTATCTTGTTTTATGTGTCTGTCTTTAGCTACTATGCTTGGGTACTTTAACAAAGAACTATCCCCGAATGAATAGATTTTGCTTTTATTCAGGGGTTTAATGCTTCCTTATGCTCTTGACAATAAATTAATCTATCTTCATATACCAAAGAAAGCATTGTCTCACTCTCCCTTCTTTTATTGCCAAGTCTATCTCATGTCCATATCTGATTAACCTTTCCAGGTAGCTTCTGCATGCAGTAACTTAAGCTATATGAAAAGACCTATTCTCTTTAATACTTCTTATCTCAATCCCCTACCTGTTGCTTTGGACTTTGGTGTTGCCTTTTGAGTCAAGGTGCATTGTTTTTGTATGACCATAGCTACCAATCACTTTTGCATTTCTCTGCCACATGACCAGTCCCCCAGACCCCCATCATCTTCACTTTTATGCTCACACTGACTTGACATTCCTCACACAGAATCAGGACATTTCTCCATCAGACTCTAGCCACACTTATATTTCTGATCTAGAATATTCTTATCTACAGCCTTCCAGGAATAATCTCTTAGTTCCCAAGACAGATTGCACATCTCTGCCTGCACAGGCCCCTGACAGTTTCAATGGCTTTATGTGCCATGTGTCATCCCACAAGTGTTTGTTTACTTGTTTTCCCCAATGGCTTGGCAAGACGGTGAGAACAGAGGAGAGCTTCCAGAATATTCTTAGTGTGTGTGTGTATGTATTGTGTATGTGTTTACTATGTGTATGCACACATGCATACACTCAGATGCATGCCAGCCAAGGTGCTTGCTTATAGAAACTGGAGGACAACTTCCGGTGTCAGTTTTTACCCTCTGCCTTGTTTGAAGCAGTCTGTCTCCACTCCCACCTTGGATTCATCTGGGGTGTGCTGGGATGCATCTACTACTGAGTTTGCCTTTTTATTTCCACATGGATCCTGGGGTTCTGAGTTGTACAGGTTTCAGTCTTGTATAGCAATCCTTTGATCCCCTAAGCCATAGCACTAGCCCCAGAAAGAGTTTTTAAAGAATTGATAAATGACCTTTTTGAAAAGTGTTAATCTTCAGAGCTGAGAATGAGTCCTATACTTGTCAACCTATGGAAACCCAGGGAAGTAGAGCACAGTCACATTTTTTGGTTTGATTAATGCAAACAAATGCATGTGGTTGTGAGAAAAATGGCCCTAAGTCCTTGAGATGTTTCAGAGCAGAGGTGGAAAATATGCCAAGTCTTTGTAATCAAAGCTTCAAGGAATTATAGTGGCTCAAACACCAGAATACTATGCAAAGTAGAGTTTTAGGGTCTCCTCTAAACTCAATACAAAGGCATAGCAGTCTTCCTTTTCCCTGGCTTTGCTTTCTGAGATTTTAGTTAACCCAGCATTTGAAAATATTAAACAACAACAATCTGAAAGTAGCAGTCTTTAGGTTTAAAGTCATATGCTGTTCTAAGTAGCATGGCAGCATCTCAGACCAGTCTTTCCCTCCAACCTAGGATGAGAATCGGCCTTTTTCCATGGTATCTACACAGGCTATGTGCCTGTTAGTCACTTAGCAGCTGTGTCAGTTGCCATCCTGTCACATGCTTGTTCATAAGGTTAGGGCTATCTGGAGGCTCACGCCTCTGCTTGGAACAGATCTCTCCAAGGTAAGGTGTAGACCATTGCAGTATGATCCTCCAGTAGAGTGTATCAAGCAGTGTGCTAGGTTGTTTGACATCTACAATAAAGGACCAAGTTAAAAATAAATGGGGAATCCCAGTAGTCTGCTGATTTTACCTTATTTTGGCATCCAAGAATCATGTCTTGGAAACACACACTCGATCTAGCTGCCTTCTTTTATTGATGATGCAGCTAGGGTTTGCAGCATAAATATGCTAAGCAGGTCTCTCTGCTAGCAAAGATAGAACCAGAACAATGCCCTGCTGATTGTCTTTCTAAGAATTTTGAACCCTGCTGAGTTCATGGGGCAACATTCTTGTGTATGGCTTGCAACTTAAACAGCTTCTGAATCCAGCATCCTTCAACCAGTGGATGAGAAAGCAGACAAGCTGCTAAAGGAACACTGTAGTGATGATTTGTTTACAGTCGCCTGAGCTAGGCTTTTGCTGAACATATTGCCATTTGGCATCACCCCACCCATTCCAACAGGGCTATATGGTAGAAATTATCATTGTCTCAAATACACAAGTGTGAAAACTTAAGGCTTATAGTATTAACTAGCTCGGGAGAAATCACATAGTCAGAAACAGTGAGGTAGGCTTTGGCTCTGCCCAGTTCTGAATACACTGCTTGCAATAGTAAGAATGTTTCGAAGGTTAGGAGACAATTTTACACAGTGCTTCTGAGGACATCTTGAGTTCTTCACAAACATGGTAAGTGTGGTAACAGAACCAAATTTCTGGTGACACTTTGTTTCTCTGAGCAGATAGCACAGAAGTAGAGAGCACTTTAGCTGAGAACATTTACAAAATTCCATCACTCCCTTGATGGAAAAATCAGATGAAACAGAAAGCACTTTCATAAAGTAGTTTCTTAAGATAGTTTAAAAATTGGAGTGTAAAGATAGAGGCCATGTGTGATGGGTATTAAGATAGAAGCTGTAAGAGCTGTAATCTTCTGGAAAGAGAGCAGGCGCTTTAGGAGCACAGTCAGTTGAACAGCCAGCCCCACTTGGAGACATCTTCCATGTGAGACTTGTGCCCTGCACCACTCCACATGGTACCATTCATACAAATGATGACAGGCACAGTGGCTTTGAGTGTGAGAAAGTGCAATAGCCCTCTACATGAGATGGTTGCTAGTATCCCACTCGCTGAGAACATTACAATCTGGCAATTTGGTTCAGACTTGATGGAGACCTGAAAACACAGAGCTGGGTTGTCACCCAGAGCTTCTCCCTGTGGAGTCTTCCTTTGTTCTTTGCTGCTCTTGGCACACTCTCTCCCAATAAGTATCAAGCTGATTAAGCCCGTGTCACCACATGGGCCTGGTTTATATGAAATCAGTCTTCATAGGCAGCTCAAAGCCAGCCATTAATGATTGGGTACTATTAGCACTTGATGGTGGCTGTCACAGTTCAGTCTATCTCGAGGGGATATGTTATAAATACAAAATAATCACATCCCACCTGAGTGCATATTGATTCTCTGTTCAGTACCCTTATCCATCCTTTTGGTCCAACATGCACTGGAAAAATAAAATCACTGGTGAGAAACAGTGCTTGGTTCAGCCTGACTACACTGAGTTGTCTCTACGTTACAGGGGGAAATACCAAGTTTTTCAGGGAACTCCAAGAAAAACAGTGTGTGAATTAATTTTAGTTTCAAAAGAACAACAGGAATTATTCAGGTAAAAAAAATACATATGTTAATATGATGCAACTGGCACATTTTATCAGTGTGACCAGTGGTGCTTTCTAAACAACAGCTGCTAGAAAAATGTACACAAGAAATGTGGCAGACCTGAGCAAGATGTAATTTCTGTTTCTAGTCACTATATATGTTTTTCCTGATCGTTACATCTCTCCTTCACCCACCTCCCCGCCAGGATGTAGAGTTTTGCTTAAGCTGCAAAGTCATAGTTAAATGAGGCACCTAGCTCTTGCTTGTCTGACACTGTGTGAGCATGAAGCTATGAATATTCTGAACTGGTTTGAAAGGTAGTGCTATGAGCATTGGCCATTGTTAACATGTTTCATCTATTAGGTTCAAGTTATTCTGTATGACATT
Source organism: Phodopus roborovskii (assembly GCF_943737965.1). NCBI lineage: Eukaryota > Metazoa > Chordata > Mammalia > Rodentia > Cricetidae > Phodopus > Phodopus roborovskii. The sequence continues at coordinate 41,997,942 of NW_026126407.1, forward strand.
AACACAGGGAAGTGACTACTTATTCTTGCATTGTGTGCTGCTATGATCCGATGACAAGGAGTGAAAATAATATAGCTCTGGTGTGAATAATGAAAACCCATTGGTTTTACTCCTCATGACTTACCTGAGGCTCTGGGCAAAGAAGCTGAGCTCTGGTTCTTATGTCCTAGTTTTAAAAATAAAAATGATAATGTAACACCCACAGATAGCTCTGAAGTTTCCCTAAGTTGATATGTATGTAAAATATTTGGCAACTCTTTGCTTCCTGGTGGATACTAAATTATAGCTATCATCATCATCATCATATTGCATTATTCTCTGCTGTGCCCTGGGCAAGGGTCTGCCTATATAAATTTTCTTATTTTAATGCTAGCTGGTAGTTTTACAAGTGACCTTTGTTCGTGACAACCTCTGCATATGTTATAATATACTTAAAGAGCTAAAGGTAAACTTGTTTCTTTGGATGTTAATTCATATCATTTCTTCCCAGAGACTGCTGATTTTGGCGAGTATCTGTGTAGCCTGCTTTAATTACCTCATTAGGTTCATTCAATTTGAGGAATTTTCACACCACTTTGAAGATGGCAACAGTTACAGAAAACTGTAAGGTGTGTTCTCTGTCTTCAAAAAGAGCTAGGAAGGGACCGAATTTTGTTTGTTTACTACAAAAAACGAATGGCCCTGAAAAACCAAAGAAAATTGTGTCTGCCTCATGCTTCCCCCTTTGGCTGCAGTAAATACCCCTTATAAGGTAATCCTCCTTGCTCATCATAACAAGGAGGAAGTGGACAGTGAATCCCAATATCAGTCTGAACTGATGATTACAGGGTAGGGTATTTCACAGGCAAAGCCAACTTACTCAGCTCCTCCCACCCCTCCATCCCACCACCACCCTAAACACACACATGCAAAATCATTCAGTTACAGAGGAAGCTGCACCTGAGCTATGTGTGAATATCCAAATCTCAGGTAGGACCCTTGAGATTTAATATCATATCATTCTTCTAGAAAGTTCCACCCCTCCCCACTCTATTATATATTTCTATTGTCCATCTCGAGTTTGACTAGGTATTGATTGTTTCTGCATTGATGTCCTGGTTTGAGCCCTCCCTCTGTTTTCAGGACTTGTCATTGGTGAATTTCCCATCAATGAGGAAAGTGCTGCTTTTTCCACAGAGTGGGTCTGTTGGGTAGTAAATGCTTTAGAGGAGTTTCTGTGCCCATTTTCTTCCAGTTTTTGCTTGCAGGCATCTGGCTGTCATTCTTTCTCTCTTATGCTCCAAATCTTCTTGTTCCTGTATTCTCTCTCCCAGAATACCTTAAGTGTGGATGTGCATTCCTCAGACAGACCTGTGAGCCATCTAATAGCCATGCATATACCACAAAGGTTTGACTCTATTTTGTAGTAGAAATTTTGTAGTGGTCAGAAATTTCCAGTCTAAAGCCCTGTGCTGAAAGGTTCATTCGGTGCCTGGTTGACAGCAAAAGAAATGCCACTTTAGAATTAAGCAGAAAGGAAGCTGCATATGATCTTTCCTTTCCAGCAAGGAAGGATCCACACTGTATGTATTTAACATAAAGGCAGAATAGCTTTTCAGAAAAGAGTAATAGACACCACTGAGCAACCTACTGAATTAACATCAGTCAAGCCTAATCTCTTTGATGTATTTATTCAGGATGAAATTTCAACTTCTTAAGTGATATAGCAAACAGCATTTTAATTATATAAATATATGTTTTTAATTTTTTAATAAAATATAATTACATCATTCTCCCCACTTCCTCTTCTCCCTTCAACCTCCTCATGCTACCCACTCCCTCTCAAATATGTGGTCTCTTATTATTGAATTATTGTCATTGCATATTTATATAAGTGAATAAATATATAAAAACTGCTGCTAGGTCCATTTAGGGTTGTTTGTATCTGCATATTTTTATGGCTAAGCACTTGGTATTGGATAACCAATTAGTGGCCTCATCCTTGGGGAAGAGTGATTTTCCCTCTCGCTAGTCATTAATTGCCTGTAGCTGTCCATCTAAGGTTGAAGCTCTGGGAGATTTGTCCCACCCACATTGGCATGTCAGTTGGTCTGGGCATTGCTCATATCTTGTTTAGTCAGCCATATTGTTGCTATCACATGGGTGTGGCTGCCTTGTCCCATCTATAAGACAAAAGTCTCAGGGGATATTTCTGAGTCCCCTGGCTCTTATGCTCTTTCTGTCTCCTCTACTGTGATATTCCCTGAGCCTTAGGTGTAGGACTTGTGTTGTAGATGTACAAATAGTTTTTCTACTTGAATCAACTAGAGATAAAAAAAAAAGAGACAGATTTTTTTCCTCCCCATCAAACTATGTATTTTAGTTTGTGTAGTTGTTGGTGTTGAGGCAGCCATATTGTTGTGATCACATGGGTGTGGCTACCTTGTCCTATCTACAAGATACAATCTCACAGCAGATTTCTGGGTCCTCTAGCTCTTATGTTCTTTCCAAGTTTTCTCTTCCTAGCTGCTGCTCTTAGTCTGAAAAAAGTGGAATGGAAAGCACAGAGAGGAGGAGAACAATGGCCACATCCTGGCAGAGGAAAATGAGAATCCCTTGAGTTTAGGCAGTTCTGAAGCAGCCTACTCATAGGGCTGTGTGATTGAAACAGGTAACAGGACTAGCCTGTTATGAATTCCTGTTTGAAACTTTTAGCTCATCAATTGGGCATCTCCACAGTGAGGGATGTTGGGGATCAGGTGCAGGTTCCCTTTGTTCCCTTCTCCTTGTGCTCACCTAAACCACCTTATCAGTTGCTTCTGCAATCTGGACTCCTCCCTGTACAGACAGATACGTGATTTTTTTATTTGTCACAACAGGTCATTTCTCTGCAAGGAATCCTGGCCACAAGTTTCATTTAACCACATTATTTTCTCAGTGTTATAACCTATGCATAGCACAACCAACTATATCTGGCCTAGCTAATACAAAGCCTACAATGAAGAAATTAGTACTTCAGGTGAAGTCATTCCATGTGGGGCACAGTCAATGTCTCTAATAAAATAGTACTCTGCCTTCACCCAATTCCACAATGAGGAAGATGAAATATACTCCAGAAGAAGTATTAAGTACCAATATTATGTGCCACATGATTGAGCACAGAAACAGCAGTGACAAGAAGAGGCCAGAATGGGCCACAAAAATCAAGGACAAAAGGAAGCTTTGAATAACAAGTGCCCAGAGTGACTTTGAATTGCAGTGACCTTGTGGGGATTAACTGGTTTTGCTTCTTGCTTCCATGTTGTCAGAGTTGAAAGAATCAGTTCTTTTTGCCTTGAGTACTTTGTGTGTGTGTGTGTGTGTGTGTGTGTGTGTGTGTGTGTGTGTGTGTGTGTGCGCGCGCGCGCGCGCGTGCGCGTGCTCTCCCTCTGGGTTGTGATTCTTGATATACTGAAGGAAGTATGGTATTGTCTGTGTGTTTGTCTAGGATGCAGGTGAGTGGTACTGTAGGTGCACAAACAAGGCATGTGTTTGGAATGGGGAAGTGAAAGGAAGGTAGATGGGACTGGGTGCATTGATTCTTACTTCATGTCAGTTCTGAGGAATGCCTTATTGACGGTGGAGGTTGAACAGTTTCAAGCTGGTTAAAAAGTCACTGTCAAGCTATGTTTTGCTGTTGAGTTTGTAGGAACGCCCTCAGAAGACAAACCCTTGCTGTGCTCTGCCTACCCCTGGGCTTTTTGTGCATTGGGGTGAGAGAAGAAGTGAACTGTTTTTACCACAAATGTTGAAAGGAAAATTTTGACCCCACGTTCACCCTCTTAAGCAAATGTGATTTTCATGATTCTGTGGGCATAGGTACGGAACACTATTGAGCACAAAATAGGCACTCAGTCATTTAATATCAATGTACAGCCATCACATGGATGGACAGGTAGAATAATTAAAACCATAATTTTTGACTTCTTGCAATATTATATCTCAAAAATATAGAATTTGTCTTATTTCTTTGACTATTCTGGATAGAGCTTCAGAATATATTTGTGCCTTTTCCTGATGTTGGCATCCTCCTTGTCTGCCTCTGAAATTCATTTCTGGATATAAAGCTCAGAGCAGGTGGACCGTAAAGCTTTGCTTATTAGCTGCAGTAGGAGGGAGAGTATGGATGGCCCTAGCCTTCAACTAGAAGTTAGTTCATCCAATTCAGGACAGTTCCCCAAGGGCTTCTCTTCATCCACGCAGAGAAGTAACTTGGATCTAATGTAGAGAGCTGTTATTAAAATGACCAAGTTTCACAGCTTGAAACAGTGTCTTCTTCTCAACATCTCTCCATTTCTCACTCTTTCCTGGTTCTGCTTTCTCTGTTTCTATGACCATGACTACTTTAGCCATATTTCACAAGAGGGACCCTGTAATATTTGTACTTCTATTTCTTGAATATAATATAACATAATACTGTTTAGGTTCATCCAAGCTTCCATAAGTGACATAATTTCTCTCTTTATAGCTGAATAATATTCCATGGATGCATGCACCACATTTTTCTTGCCATTCATGGACATTTAGGTTAATTTCATATCCTAGTTACTGTGAATCATGTTGAAGTGAGCACAAGGTTGCAGATACTTCCTCAACACCCTGATCTAAATCCTTTTGAATGCATTCACAGAAGTGAGGATACTGCATCATGAAGTGACTTCGTTTTCAGTGTTTGAGAACCTCTGTACTCCCCATAATGCCAATTTACATTCTTAACTACAGTTTACAGTTACGGCGTTTTTCGTAGCTTCCTCTAAATTTATCCTTTACAAAAAATCACTACCTTTTATTTAAGGAGTGATATTTCACTGTGTTTTCCATTTACATTTCTCTGATAGATTAGTGATATTTGGACCTTTCTGTGTGCCTGCCTTGAATTCATGGATCTTCTTTGGACAAACGTCTCTTTGGTGCATTTGCCTATTTCTTATTAGTGTGTTACGATTTGCGGGTCTTGCTTGTTTGTTTGTTTTTTTTTTTCATATTGAGCCTTTATCAGTTGCATGTCTTAGAAGCATTTCCTCCCCCACTTTAGATTACATTTTCATTGTGTTGATTGTTTTCTTTGCTGTGCAGAAGCTTGCTAACTTGATGTATTTGACTTGTCTATTTTTTGCTTTTATTGCCTATGCTTTTGGGGCCATATCCAAGAATTTTCTGCCAATATGTTTGTACTATTGATTGTAGTGATAGTTTCACAGTGTAGACCTATTTCCAAACTCATCAAGTTGTGTACATTAAATATATACAGCCTTTTGCATGTTTTCATACCTTGGCAAAGTAATTTAAGAAGGTACTAATAATAAAGCATGCACTTTAGTGCATAACAAACTTTGAGAAACCCTAGGACTCAATACTGAATGCTGCCTAAGATCCAAAGCAATCTCACTGCTACGATCCATGAAGCCATTGTGTAAGCTGCTGGAATAAAGCAAAGATATATCTGCACATGAGAAAGGTGCAATCTCTTCAGTGGCCTCCTCTCTGCCTCAGTTGTAGCAATTGCCTATAAGGGGAGATGCCTGACACCTAGGAAACTAGTATCAAGAGACTTACGAACATCATATAATTATCTACAGTTTGCTATAAGTGTCAAGAAACACAAAGTGCCCAGAGTTTTCTGGTCCTTTGTATGTGATCAGGATGCCCTTGGTGTCTTCATATATTTCAGTTCATGAGATGCTAATATGTAGTCTAGGGCTGGGTGGACAAGTTAATCTTGTCTTCTTCAATTAGTAGTGAACTGATTTGAGATGAATATGACATCCTGATGTCTGATGGCAATCAAATAAAGAATAAAAGAAATATAAAAACATATTCATACTTAACTCTATTATTTTATATTTTTGAGACTTGCTCCTGTAAGAAGTCATGGTCTTAGTAACTCTTTTGTATCAACATACATGCCCATCTCTTCACTGACTGTATATTACTATTAAATCATCACCCATGTTGTACTCAATAGAGTTTCACACCCATGCCACAGAATCATGACTCCCAAATTTAATTAAGAGGGTTAATGTGGGACCAAAATCTTCCCTTTCAATACTTACCACTAAAAATGTGTTATCATAATTTAAAATATACATTCTGCCCTGAAATTTGCAAAGTTTGGGGGTTAGAGGGAAGGAGGGATGAAACAGAAGAATAAGAAAGAGCTAGAGTAAAGCAAAGAAATATATATATTCTATTACTCAAATAATATGCACAAACTATTTGCTATATATGTATATATTGCATGTTTAGGTTGGGGAGCAGTCACCATGAGCATAGAATTGTGACATGTAGCTGGCATTCCTGTGGAATTGGTCACCAAAGCATTTCCCCTTTCTCTTAGGGACACAAGGCAGCTTGATCATAGCTTTAGGCCATATAACTTTAGGTGTGGCTGCCATGTGTCTCCATTCTAGCCGGTAGAATACATTGTAGAAGTGGAACTCATCACTTCTGTGCATGGCAAATAACTCTTTAACCATGATCTTACATTCTGTTTCTTTATGTGCCAGCATCAGAGCTGGCGAGAGTTCAAGTAAAAGACCTGGAAGGAGCCTGGGCCTCTGAGTGCTTTTGAGATCTAGAGGTCACTTCCCATCCTTGCCTACCACCATGTGCTGTCCTGCAATGGACACCAAATGCATAATTGCTGTGGTATGCTACAGAATTGAGGTCACTGGTTTTATTGACTGAGATCCTATATGTCAAAGCATTTTATATGACATGAAGCAATGCACAAGTGTAGGTTGTAAATATAAAATGAGTAAACACATGATTTCCTTTTCGGTAAAATTTTATGGTTTTGTATGCACTTAGCAGATATCCCAAAAAATTCCCTGACTCGCCTGAATTAGGTGGATGTAGCACTTTCCTTATCTCTTCAGAAATCAGGCTTACCTCTGTAAGCCCTCTGTGCCCCTCCCTGATCATCAGAACTTGAATACATTTGTAGTCCCTACACCCATCTCCAGAGTTCTAGAGGCAACCCTGAGAGGTGAGAAGGAAAGAAACATTTTTCCCTGACCACACCCACTTAGTCATATGTACCTGTAACTGAGTCCCTTGCCTGCTTTGTAGTCAGTCCTCTCCCCCAGTGTGAGTTCACTGTATGGTCTTCTTTTATCCCCAAGTTATTTGATTTTCTTCTGTAATTTTCTCCCCAGCACTTTCCTATTTAGTTTTTATAGAATTTATTTTTCCTCTCCTAAGTGTAATTTTTTGTATCTATCTTATTTGAATTTCATTTCATGTAATCCCGTCAGTGCATCCAGGCCATTTTGGATGCTAAACGTGTTGTCTCTTTCCTGACAGCTGGGTATTCATGGTAGAATATAAATATATACTTAACTCCAATGTCCACAACACTTAGAAGAGCAAAACTCGAGTAAAAGCCAGGAGAGGAGATGGGAGCTGTCCACAGTGTGGCTCTAATTGGTGCTTGTTCTTGCATCATGACAGCTAGAGGGATAGAAAGCTGGCATTTGGGACAAGCCCTCTCTCCTGCTGCCTTGGGATGCCTTCATCCCCGTGTACCTTCCTCTATCTCCTCTCTTTGCAGAGCTACTTTTCTTGGCCTCTGGTCCAGTTGGCAGAATATTGACTACCCACACATTTCCCCTGTTTTAGAAACTGGCAAAGACTATTAGTAGTTCAAAATATGAGAGAAAACAAGAGCAAAAATGATAGAGAGATCAAGAGGGGGCAGAGGAAATGAGGAAGAGAGAAAGAGAACACTGAGAATTACTCACCTGGGTTCAACTTGGTCAAATATCTATATCTTCTCTAGTTGATCTCAGAAAAGAAAGCCAAAGAGACTCTCAGAGAGAGTGAACCATTCTCATCAGTTACATATCACAAAAGATGCATTTGTGATAAAAGTAAGTGGTACAGGAACTTAAAAATATCAAGTGAAGAAAGAGAAAGTGAGGGTAATTGGTTATAATTAAACTTGTGCCTAAATTCTACAGTGATAATCACTTAAAGAGCAAAATGCTATCATTAACATATTCTTTTGAATTCTGTTCAATTATGCATGTGTGCTCATGCACACAGACACACACACACACACACACACACACCTGTATATAAGTGCAAGGATAAATACTCAGCAAATTCACACACTATTTAAGGGACTAGAGTGGCATTAGTTTTGAAGAGGTTTTCAGTATCTGAAAAATGAAATACACACATGCATACACATACAGAGAGAGAGAGAGAAAGAGAGTGAATCAGAGAAAGACAGACAGACAGACAGAGAGCACAGTGCCAATGGCCACAAGGAATGATAAGAGGTGAATGTAAATGACAGAAGAAGCCTGGTAATAGGTTCACTGGAGATCCAAGAGTGACCATGAGAAACATCGTCTTTTGAGAAGGACCAGCCCAGAATTGCTGGAAGCATCAAGGAAGAAGTCAGGGTAGGAAGCAGGGAAAGAGGGATGGATAGGTATTCAAGAAAAATAAATCAAGATATTAGCTTGAGGATACTGGGAGACCCCTGAAAGGTTTTCAGCAAGTGAATGACCTAACCTAGCTTTCCAATGAAGATCATAGCAGCAGACATACAGGAAACAAGTTTGAGATGAAGACATGCTAGGGATGGGAGGAACATGCAGCAGCTACTATGATTATCTGGTGAGAAGATGGTGAAGATCTGAACTGAGGTGGGTAGGGTACCAATGCTGCTCCCACTTAGTTAGGAATGAAGCAGGTCACTAGGGATACTTTTATGTATCATAAACAGTACAGGGAGCTTCTCCTGAGCCATGTTATTCAGTCTCCAGAGACATCCCATACTATCCCAGTGTCACAGATGAGAAAACCAGATTAGAGAGATGACTTTCTACTCAACTAAAGGTCTCACAGTCAGTAACTAGCAAATCCTGTATGCAAAGCCAAGCCTGAAAATGACCTTTAGGTATTACCCACCAGTCATTGCAGCTCTGGAGATGAGGAGATGCAAATGAGAGTATTTAGGAGGGAGCATTCATAAGGCCAGTTGCTGAGCCCTGCTTCAGTAAGTAGGGGAGAGAAAGTACCAAAGATGACTGACATGCTTTGACAGCACAGGGCTCTGAGGTGGTGGGTACACAAGTATTAGATTTCTGTCCATATTAGAAAAAGCTCTTTGACATTCATTTCAGTTGAAGAGTCTTCCTGGGAGAGCCAGTCCTTTGGCACCATGGTTTCTACAACCCTGGCTCTCCCATCCCCAGCAGCTAGTCTGGCTCTCCATCTCTGGTGTGGGCCCCTCAGCCAGTATTTCCAGCTGCCTTCTTTACAGCTGCTTCAGTCTCTGTCCCCTGATTCTCACCACATTCACATAGTCTATCATCTTCCTTGCATCGAGCCAACTCTTTGTTCTGTGCCAGCTCTCAGGTAAATATCCAGTGCTGTCTACCTGCTGTCACTCAGCCTTGTTTTCCTTCTCTTCACAGCATCCTTTCTCTGTACAAATGCCCCCTAGCCTCTTCTTCACCCCTAGCCACCCACCTATCACCTATCCTTACAGGTAGCTTTGAACAACATGGTCCTTCAAACTGAGGTTCTTTAATTGGGCTGTCTGCATTGTACAGCTCCCCCTACCCCTGCTGTTCTTTCTCTTTGTCTGAAAAAACAAAAGAGAAATAGAAAAAGGTGTGTTTGTTGTTGTTGTTGTTGTTGTTTTCCCAGATGAGCCTTGACCCAGCAGTGGTATGTATGCCTACTGTTTAAAATTTATTTGTGATACAAATTCGTTTTGTTATTTTTTAATCCTTATTGTATCCAGGGACAAGGGTTTGGCTTGTTAACAGCATTCTTTTATGAGAAGGACTAAATTCCACTCATCCTTACCTCAGGACAAGACGAAGTGGGTTAAGCTTCAATCAACTCCATCTTAATTAGCCCCCAAATGAGGCTGTACTTCCATTTCTCAGCCTCAACCAGTAAATTGCTGTATTTAAAAATAATTTTGCATGTCAGAAAGGCAGAAATTATTAATATCTCAAAACTCTGATTTTACTGTGTATTACATATGAACAAGTTTTAAGGTATTATCAATTATATGATTGTTTTGTACCTAAGAGGACTGGAGAGAATTAAATGTACAAGGCAAATTTAATCTTGATTGCCAAAATGTGAGTATGAAAAATGTAAAGAAACCAATAGGGTTTTACAGTGCAGGAAGCAGAGGGCTTTTCCCTCTTGGAGTTATTTCTCCTAATCTAATATGTACCAGTTGTATAAGTTGGTTATTTTATGACTTCCATAATCATGTTACAATCTTCTCTGTTGAAAAAAAAAATCACCTTCCTTCTTATAGAGGCAGCTCCTGGAATGCCTTGGCTTAGGATCCTGGGATCTCTTGGTTTAAGAATTGGCTTTGTGACTTTGCTCAGTGTCTTATTCAAACTATATGCATGCTTCAGTAAAGGCTGAAGCACAAAAAGAAAACAAAAGCCCTTGACTAAAGAGGCTTTCCTGAACATGGAATAAAACATGAATCTAGACGTGAGGAAATTAGAATCCATTTTTCAGTGTTCTGCCCCAGTAGGAGTTGAGTGAAGAAAACAATTTGCGCGCCCTAAAATGACAGAATATTTCTTTCATCAGACACCCAGATATGTTAGCATGCACATATTCCACTTCTTAAATGATGGGCTCACTCTGGGCCTGGATTTCAGTGTCTTTTTGCTAGAAACATCTGAGTATATGGACCAAAACTGCAGAGAGTCTACAAAAGTATTTTTGTAGAACAGACTCTCATAGTTTATGTTTCTATAGCTATGTATACCTGTGTGTATTTGTGTGCATGCACATGTGTGTTTATTTAATGGCACTTGAGAATGGATAAGACAGAGTTTATATCTTCCAGTAAATGGGCCAGCTCCTCATCTGTGATTACTAAAATGTACTAAATTCCCTGAGTCTTTGCTATGCTTTCTAGCCCTTATGAAGATGTTATTTTTCTTCTTTTCTAAAATATAACATCGGTGTACAGTGCCAAATCAACAGCCCAGCAGTCAGGAAGCTGCTTTTTAGCTCCCATCCTGTAGTACTCTCTCTGGGTTTCTGTGCCAATGCTGGCTGAGAGCCCTCTAGTTGCAGCTTCCTATTTAATTTGGCTTCTACTGTCTTCCTGGTGAATCACTTTACTAGTTTGGGCATGAGTACATACTGATCTTGTATACTAACATAAAAGTTCACACAGGCATAGCATACCCACAAACTTAAGCACAATATGCATGGACTCTATGTCCCCTCATATATGAAAGTATGTACATATTTACACCAACAAATTCAGGCACACACACACACACCAATGTATACCCACAAACAGATGCCCAAGTTTGTGCACATACTTTATGGCCCCATGCCTATAGAAGCTCACACTCATGGACAAAACTCAGGCACATACACATTCTATACCCCGTTCATATGCACATCAATATATACATATGCACACACACAACTCAAGCACATACTCTACATCGTCATCATGAATATACATACATACATATGCACACACATGTGTGTGCGCATGTACAGTTCTGCATGTATACATACTCATATATACATATATGCATACATATGCATATGTACGAAGGCATTTCCGCACACTCTCATCATGGCCCTTTTCTTCTTACCTTTCACCTACATACTTTCATTTGCTCCTATTTTCTTATTGCCTTTCTCCTCATAAGCATTCCCAATATTGAGACCTTCATGATAGAGTTCAGAACTATTATGAATATGATATGTCTGGTGACAAGACCCAGATTTATTTATCCACAAGGTAAGTGAGCAGTCCTGTGCACCAAATGTGGAAGGTGTTAGAACCTGACTGAGCAGAGGAAACATCAAATCATTGAAGCTTAACCCTATGGAAGCAAGGACCATCTTGGCCTTGCCTTCTGACACGGGCTCCCTGTGTTGTAAAAAGTGAGGGGCATGGAACTGAATGTTTCACAAAGCCCTTTCTCCATCAGCAGAAGTGTAACCATGTGTAGGGATTTCCATGTACTCCCAGGCACTTTTCCTCTATGGCTCCTTTGTCAAAGAATTTGGATTTTTCATGTTCTAGCACCAAGCCTGTCACTGCTACACTGTTCTTTGTAGAAAGCCGGGGCAAGGATATTTTAAAGTCGCTTCCTCTAATGTCAGGAAGGAAGTGGCATGCCTGGAGGGTCTTTGTCCCCCACATAGATCTCACCTCTAAGCTCTTTTGCTTCTGCTTGAAGCACTGAGAAGAGTTGGTAGGTGTGCTCTCTGCTAAGTAAATGGAAAAGATTAAAGGGAAGAGCAATAAGCTCCGACCTCTTGACTGAGTTATCCACATGGTACCCACATCCCATTTGGGATTCCAGGGTCTGAACACAGATTTTTCTCAATCTCTACTTAAGTACCAAAACCTGCTATTCAAGGCTCAACCCCTAGCTACAGCTAAATAGCTAAATGTGGTCATGTACCATAAGCAACATTTTGGTGCATCTGTATGTTACATACATGATGGTAATCCCATAGCATTTTCTGTTTTGTTTTTGATGTTATTTGATGCTGGAGATTGAATCTGGGCATATGATAAGTACATGCTCTACCATTAAGCATATTTTAAATTTATGTTCTCATGTCAGGTTTTAGTTGTTGTGTCTAGTCTCTTAAGATTGTGATGGAGTTGAAAAATGATTTGTGACTTATAGCTGTGGTAGTGTAGTGTTGTCTTCTTTTTGTTTTGTCGCTGTGATAAATCTCCCTGATGGAAAAACTTGGGAGATAAAAGTTTTACTTCAGCTCATTGTTCCAGGTTCCAGGACATCATTGCAAGGAAGTCACACAGCAGGAGTTTCAGATGAATAGTCACCTTCCATCCATAACCTGGAAGCAACAAGGAATGAATTAATTCACATACACTTGCTTTCAGGTTATTTTCTGTACATCTAATGGTTCAGGATCTCCTGCCTAGGGAATGGTACTGCCCACGTGGGCATGTCTTTCCACCTTAATTAATATAATCAAGATAATCCCCCACTGACATGCTCACAGACCAACCTGATCAAGACAGTCCCTCATTGAGACCCTCTTCTTGAGTGATTCTAGATTATATCAAGTTGACAATCAAAAGTAGCCATCGTGGATGCCATAGCATCTTGCACTACTCTGTGTCTTTGGTAACACTGAAATACATGCACCTACACTACCACCAGCCATGTGGAAGCATAACTTGAATGATTGTGCATAGTAAAAACACTTGATAACACATGACTGATTACTGCTTTGCATACTTACTTTTAATTCATATTTTACAATGTGCTCCTTCACCACATCTAAAAATTGTTTACTGTGAACAGTTTCCCCACACTACACCAATCTCAGCCTCATGTGCCTTGTGTTTGCTTCATCTCCTGACTACATCAAGAGACCACACCAAGTATTTTTGTGTGAATTCACTCTGAGATGGTGAAATGGCTGTGTACTGACAATATCACCTAACAAGCACATTTCTCAGAGTGTGTCCTCATCATTGAGCCATGCATGACTATAATGGGAAATGGCTTTTCTCACAGAGTCTGACAAATGAAGGATATCAATGTCAGTGTTAAGCCTAGGAAGCATCTGCCAGTGCAAAACCTGGAAAGTCTTAGGTTTCCCTTTGCATACTATATCAACTCTGTCTCTGCCCCCCAAATACATACCACTAGGGTTCCCTCCACTGTCCCTCACTGCTGCATATGTGCAGAGATGGGTAGGATTCAGAAATCATGAGAGGTGAGGTACTGACTTCCAAGATAGCTTATTGGGGTATTAGTGGGTGTGCTTTGTTCAAACCTACTCCTCAATTCTTCTGTTGTTAATGGGACTCAGTGAAAGTCTCCGGATAGTGAAGTTGAGATGTAATCCCTGACCTCAAAGACCTTGTAGTCTTAGAAAGAAAAACTAGGAAGATTTATAGTATGACATACCTAGAATACAGAGTAGAACTGAGAGTGATGGAGAAAGCCAGGGTAGGGAGACCCAGAGAAACTCAGTTTGGCATGACAGACCAGGAAAAACATGCTGCTTGACAGAGGAGCAGAATTGGTCAAATCAATATAGCTGGGATGATGGGTCCAAGCAAATAAGAACATTTTGGTAAAGGGTAATGACTACCCTTTTCTTTGGGTATTTTTCAATACATCTTCATTTGGTGACACTGCTTCTAGGAGCCCAGATGGGAAGGGACTAGAGGGGTCACAACAGCCCATTTTTAGATATCTTGAACAATAAGATATTTTGACTTTGCAGTTAGGAATACAGAAATCTGCCCCAAAATTCAACCAAGTTTGTTAGTGTTGAGGAAACATTTCTGAAGACACTAAAATTACAGCAATTTAACTTTTCAATTCACATGCTTTTCCATACAGAGTGAAGTAGCTGTATTTTTGTTTGTTTTGTTTTTTCAACTTGTTTGCTTGGGCCTTTGATCTTTTAGTAGAATCTGGGACTAGACAGGTAGGCCAGACAGGCTAGCCAGTGAGCTCCAAGTATGTACCTGGCTGTGTTCACCAATCCCTGAGATTATGAGCATATTAGACTGTGCTTGGCTTTGTACATGAGTTCAGATCCCCATGCTTGTATACCTACACTTCTTTGACTGAGCCATCTGCCCAACCCCTCTGTGTCCTTAAGTATTGAAGTCCCTTTTGAATATTTCAAATGGGACTGTTTTGAAGAAGGAATATGGAAATCCAGATATTGAACACATTTTTCTTGTTGTTGGAACTGAAGTGGGTAGAGAGCTTGGAGTGACAGAAAATTCTCCCAGCTGTTGAGCAAGCCCACGGTCAGTCGAGACTGTGTGTTGCCAGCTTGAGGTTCTGCTGTGTGACCTGACTCTTGCCACATTAACCCAGGAACAGAGAAAAGTATGGCTGTCCTTTGTAGTGAAAACAGTGACTCCTGTCATGCAGCCTTGAGTACATAGCCCGTGGGGTAGATGATGACTAGGAGACTGCATTTGGAGGGTCCCAAGGTGTCTCTTTAACATGCATGCCTTCTCCAACAATCTGCTCCTCGGTCTGTGTCTGCTTTCATCTCTCCCAGTGCCATCCACCCCTCCTCCTTGTCCTGTCATGTCTGTGGAATACACATCACGCCAGCTCCTTTCATCTCCAAGTTTACGACAAGATCCGAGTTTTCATCAGCAATGGGCTAACGCCAGTTAGTATTAACAGCCACTTCACTCATTGACTTTTACTGTTCATGTTTATATAACTCCTAGATTATGGCCCTTTGGATGCAGTCTGTGCCAGCGGTGAGGAGCTTGGGAAGTGACTTCTTTCATAAAATAAACAGATAAAATAAAACAATGTGCTTTATTTACGTTTTTAATGAGTGAAGTCAGTTGACGAGCTTCCAGTGAAACTGCCAAAAATAGAATAGAGGTCTTGACTTTGCTTGAGTCCTGGGAATCCAGTGAAGACTGAGGTGAGAGGGAGGGTCTGCAGACTGTGTAAACTCCCTTTTCTGAAGCAAGACCTTTCCATGCATGTAATCCGAAACTAGAGAGATCAATAAGCAACCTCCCATGTCAGCCACTAACAATTTCACACAGTCCTAGTTACTTGGCTTTTGCACCTTTTTCTGTACTACCAAGACCACCCTGTTCCATCCACGCATTTTAACTTGACCTTCAACTTAGTATTTTGATTGCTTCATGCTCCACCCAAAACTGATGTTCCTTCCTCCATTTGAAATTCTCCAAGATGACTTAGAAATAGGTTGAGCGTATTCTCAAACAGCCAAAAATAACCCGCCAGTTGCATTTGAATGATTTTATCAGCACATTATCCATACTTTGAATTATTTGCCTCCTTGAATGCTTATTCATTTCAGCTAGAATGCTATAGTTTTATGCCATTCATCTCTTTTGAGGTTTTATTAGTGTTTAATATACAAAAGTTCTTTCTCCGGTTCTTGAAGAAGTAGTATTTTTCCCATCCCTGTTGATGGACTTAGCAAAGGAAATGAACATGACCTTCAGTGTGAGCCCTGATAATAATGGAAGCTGCATGATTGACAAGCTTTGTGCCCTTAGGGAGCCTCTCTGAGACTCAATTTCTGAATCAACAAGTGGAGATTAAAAGGAATAAGGGCTGTGGCTAGGCAGTGGTCGTGCATACCTTTAATCCCAGCACTCAGGAGACAGAGACAGGTGGATCTTTGTGAGTCCAAGACCAGCCTGGTCTACATAAGAAGTTCTAGGACAGCCAGGGATGTTACACAGAGAAATTCTGTCTCAAAAAAATAAAAAAATAAAATAAAACCATAATGTCTATAGGGCAGACACTGTGTCCATTTGCTCATAGACAAATGGACCCTAACCTCCTTCTGAAACACTGTAATGTACTCCAAGTTGGACTCTGAAGTTCTTTGGCCTGTGTTTATAAACTGACTCCTTGACTTCTTGTCTTTTGAGATGTTAGCACCAGTAATTTCCAAAATTGTTTTTAGTTTAAATCAGTGATTTTTCAAGATCTGAGCCATTCTAAAAGTCTGAACATCTGGCATTTACATATTAATTCAGTTTTAGATATACAGTCACATTTACTTCCTGACCCAAAAAAGACATGTTGACCCCCTTCATCATAACTTGAGGACTTGAACTCCCCCTGCAGAGAGAAGCTCAGAGAGGCTGGGACCAGTTTGCTTTGGTCTGTTTTTGACATTTCTTTATGAATGACTCCAATCTCCATTTTCTTGTCTTGTTGAAAGGACCCCTGTAAAACAAGGCTTGGCTTTTTGTCTGGTAAACTTCACCCTATTCCTTAGTCTTGCAGAAGGGCCAGTGAGGGATGAGCCACAGCTATTCAGTGTCTCAGTGCATGTCTTTATAACAAGGCCATCTAACAGCAAGACAGTCTACATGAAGTCACTAGGGAAGAGACTATTGGGATGATCCCATTGAGGACAAGCATTGATGGCATTGCAGGTCCCCAAACTTACCTAATCTTGTCTAATGGAGCTAACCTTGTAGTTTCCTGGACAGGATATGTGATAATTGGTGTCTGAACAATTGCATCCATTGTATGGTAGAAAAATAGAAGTGTATAGCATAGATCAAGACTTAAGCAAATTTTACGACAAGCTAACTTTCAAGCATCATCTTGCAGGCCTCACTTAGGAAAATCTATGTAAACTACATTTGTAGTTTAGATTCTTTTTTTTTGTAAGGTGTACGGATTTTCTGCCCGCCACCTGCTCTTGTACCGCCATCAAGCCAGCCCAAAATAACACACTGAGACTCTGTATTTGATACAATACTGTTGGCCCTGTTACTTGTTTCTTATCGGCTAGCTCTGCCTTACTTATTAACCCATTTCTGCTGATCTATGTATTTCTCTTACCAGGGAGCCGGCGGCATACTGCTTTCTCCAGACTCTCCATCTTGGCTCCCCCTTACTACTTCCTATTTCCTCCTTGTCTCCTAGTACCTCCTATCTTCCTTTCCTATTGGCCAACAGTGCTTTATTATTAACCAGTATGAGAAACATACAGAATGACATCTCCCATCATCTTTTTTTTTTTTTTTTCCCGAAGCCATCTGGCAATCTGGTTACTGTCGATGTTTCAACCTTTCCCAGTACCAGCTTCCTTAATCTGCACCATCATGAGACTCTTACCCATTTTTTTTAGCTCATTTGCACATGAACTAAAGGCAACTAAAGGCAAACTTTGTGAAACACAGGTGAACAGGGAGGATGTGCAGTTCCCGAAGAAGTCCTAATGATTGTTTCTAGCTTTCCCAGTGCTGAGGAAGGTAGTACTTCTTTATATACCACAGCATCCTTCTGCTGTTCCCCAGAATCCTTCTTTTGCTGTTACAAACCAAAGGAGGATGGATGGGATTCACCAACAAGAGCAAGAACAAGTGGGAAATGCAGTGAGATGGAAGGGAAGAAGGAAGCTGGCAGGTGGAGATCTCGTTGCTAATGAAACATGCATCACTTCTCCAGGTGGATTCTGCATTGGGATCACTTTTTGAAACTTATTGGCCTAGACACTTATGAAGTTCCCAATACACCATGTTCTTTCCTTGGATCAATACCCCTGGTTTTGATGACATGTCGCAAAGGACTAAATAGAAAAGATACTCTTTGGAGACAAGAATTAAGATTTTAGGACAGCACTGGGGTATGAGAAAATATCCTAAGGGTTTGAGTTCAGAGGATCCTGGAGACAAGAGGGAAGCTTTGAACATCTGGATCTAGGTTTCCAGAGGGAGAGGTTGTGTTTCTGAAGAAAGGAGAGGTGACATGAATGTTTGATGAGCTGAGAATGAGTGCAGAATGACAGGCAGTAAACAGCCTAAGTGTGGTTGGTGTCTAAGCATGGTTTTCTAACGAGCAGAAAATATAAAAGCACAGAGACCAAAATATTTGTGAGAGGATATGCAAAAGAGTCTTCTGCTTCCCCGAGCAGATCTAAAATGCTGGTTCTCACCAAGCAGCAGTGTTGTCCCACCCCACCTCCAGAGAATTTTAGTTGTGTCCATAGGCAGGCTTTGGTTGAAGGGCAGGATGTTACTGGCAACTAGTGCATATACCACAGGGAGACTGCTAAATGATCTGGTGTATACAGGATGGTCCTCTGAACCACCTACCACCCAAGGCAGAGAAGTGCTGGCCCAGGAGGTCAACTATGCTCCAAAACATCTTCTTCAACTGAGTTACACTGACACACTGCTGGGTAGTACTCTATGGCCAGCCTGTATTCCTACAGGCTGCACATCTGGATTTGAGACCAGCCAAGGTAATGTAAATGGATAATACATTAATATGGAAATTAGAAACATATTCACAAACTTTTCAGATTAAGCATATATAGATATTTTGTCATTAGGGCTTAAACAATACAAAGCAACTACTATATTAGGTTTTAGATGTGATCCACCAATGAAACCAAACATCTGGGAGGATGCCCATTGGTTCTGGGAGAATACTGTCATTTTGTATGAAGACTAACCACTGGTAGAGTAAATTTTGTCTCAGACAGTGTCCCAGTCTCCTAAATTTTGAATGGTGACTGTATTTTCTGTAGGGGATACGTGTGCCCCAAAAAGGGAGATTCTGAGTCCCAATAATTTGGTGACTCTTCTTGTCCAGTCAATTTTCATGAACTTGGCTATTATATAGTATTCCCAAGTCCCCAAAGAGAAGGCATTACCAAACAAATTTTCCACACAAAGCCACTGTTCCAGAAACATGGTGCAACAGCTCTTAATCCAGTATTTTTCATATAAATTACTTTAGGATACAATATTATTAATTACTTATATGACAATGGGAGACTTAGTTGTCCTTAAATTGTTAACAAACAAAGTGAAAAACAAAATCTACCCAAGCCTATAAAAAAAAAAATGAAAGCATAGAAGATGACATGGTGACAGAGAATCCAGTTAGCCAGCTGGATGGGTGATGAAACCAAAGAACATTCTAGTTCCTAGTTCCAGCTGTAATGGCAAACGCTTAAGAGGTTTCATCTGAATGCCCAGCCTTTTCCTTGGAAGGCATTCACTGCATTTGGAGTGAATTTATTGTGGATACTTAAGTGAGTCTCCCCACCCCCTCTTATAAGTAAGTAGTTATAGGAGATGCTCATGTCTGATTGCTGTATTTGTAAACGGATTCTGTTCGCCTGCATTTTTCCCCCAGAAATATTGCCTTTATTTATTTCAGTGCATCTTTTTAGGCAATGCATTCAGGAGAGAGGGAGAATAATGTATACTCTCTGGTTGAATGGGAGGCCATAATTTAAGTAGAGGTGTTGGGCTAATATTAGCGCTTTTGAGTGAAAGTAGAAGCTCAGCGGAGAGAAGGTGATGATTTATTATTGTTTACATGTTATACCACTGCTTTAAATTTTCTTAGTTACTCGCATGTAATATGCATTACTCAGAAGAGTTAGAAGCTGAGTGTGTGTTGTGCTAGAACGAAGCCTACAATAAACTATAACAAATGGCAATTTGGTGGGAAATAAGCATGCATATTTAGCATATAAACCCCTGTATTTTAGTTGCCCAATTACTTTACTTTTAGAAGCATATTAGTGTGCCAGCTCTCACTTAATCTGATAGGCTGTAAGTTTGGGAGTCCTGCCAGCCTCAAGGCCTTTTGTTCTTTATTTGCTTGATGTCACTCCTAGCTCCAATTTTCATGGAAAGCAAGATTAGTTTCTATGGCCTACTATTGTTATTTAGGAAGATTTTTATAAATATATCGGCTCACTAATAAAGAGTGGTGAAACATTTCAGCATGTTTTTCTTTTGCACCCAGAGCATCTAAAAATCTTGAGTATTAATTTTACCATTGCTGCTAGTGACTAATTGACACAAATGTTGGCTTTAAACTGTACATACACATTTAATATGGCTGTGGTTCCATGTGCAGGAATGGAGTTCTAGGAGCAGAAATTCAAGGTGTTAGAGGATTGTTTTCTTCCCAGGTGTCTCAGACACAAGATCGCTTCTTTCCTTCTGCCAGTCCATATTTATTGGGCTATGACCCCTTCCTTAGTCTCTAAAACCAGCATGATGGTATCTGTTTGGCTTTCTCGTCATTAATCTATTTTGTTTAAATATAGCCAAAAGCATTTCTTCACTGAGGAGAATGCCTGGATAATCCAAGAGAATCTCCCATCTCTAGCAGCAATATCCATGGGGCTAATCAGGAAGCATCATCAAGGCCCCTGCTGCTCTCCAATATGACCTATTCCCCAATCTACAAATGAAGATGTAGGTATATTTGGGAGTTCATTATTCTCCCTAGCATGCCTAGGGTCCCATTTCCAATATGCCCTGAGAAAATGGTTGCACCCAAATCAGATAAATGTATTTCATATGTATTTTTGGAGCCATTAACTGTGACCATGACCACTTTAGCTTTGAGATTAAATTAACCCAGACACAAAATCCTCAGGCCAGTTTTATCCCCATTCCCCACTTATGCCACACATATAAAACTCCCAAAGATGCCACAGAGACCTCTCCCCAGGACTAATGACTAGCAGTAGATGGTGATGAAATCTCTCCACCCACAGCTTCCAGCCACCTGGCCCCATGTGTCACCCTGTAGCCTACATGCTTGTTCAGAGAAGCTCAGCTGTGTCACTACTGGTTTCCCTCAGGCACTGATTCCTACAAGCAGACAATTACTGGTGTCAGCAAGCATGTGGCTGCGGCTGGCTGCATGATTAGCTGTTAATATTTGGAAAGAGGAATCACTTGAGCGCCATCCATGCACCCATCAGAGATAAACCACTCTAGGAGCAGTCACTTTTGGGCTGCCTGGTATTAAGGATGCTGTGGGGTCAGAATGAGGCAATATTTATCCTCAGGGAGAGATGGAAGAAGGAAAGAAAGGGGGAGGGAGAAGGAGAGAGAAAGCACAAGGTAATGCCATATTATTTTGTAATGAAAATTTATGGACCCTTCCCTTTGGGCTACAAAGGGGTAGCAAAGATGGCATGGCAAGAGTAGAAGCTTGACTCTGTAAGCTCTTAAATGGATTTCCAGTTGGGCCTTTGGTCTTTTCCTCCTTTTCCAATGTGGGTCAGCAGAGAAATGAGGTGACATCCTTGGAGTAAGTATGAGGCAGCCAGCTACAACGCTCTTTGGAGCTAGAATGATAGTTTGGGACTTTTTATCCCTGTAGGACTTGAGTACTGTCATCACTGCATCTGTCGTTAAATACACATGAGGTTGTGTGTTGGGTAATTATAACTCTATTGGAATGCTATTTAAAAATCAGGCATCTTTTTAGTTGATGTTTTAAAAAGCTCCCTGTTAATCCCACTGTGAATGAAGACCCACTCAGCATGGAACAGTGTGAGTGGGTAGCCCTTTGCCCAAGGATCGTGGATGATACTATCGGTGGTTTGTTTGTTTGTTTAATATGGAGAATGAATACCAGGTACCTTGCCTGAGTTAGCCCCTCCTCCAATCCACACTCAATGCCACCCATGCTTTGCTCAGTGTTCTGGGGGTTAGGCTTGTATCTGCTCTAAGCCTTTATTCTCTAGATCTGTAGGGTCTGGCTCCTCCTTTCATTAAGTGCATCCTCAATGTGGCCACCAGAGGGCGCCAGGTAAGTTAGATCACGTCCCCAAAGCTCTCCAGTGGCCTGCCATGTCTCTGGTGATAAGAAGGAAGGGTCCTTAGGAAGCCTTCCACCACTTGCACTCAATTACTTCTCTGACTTTGTCTCCCCCCCCATCCCTTGGTTGCAGGCAAGGACCACTCTGTCCTTCAAATTTGTTGGGCAGTTCTTCCTCTGTCACTTGTATCCTTGTCCTCATTATTTCCTTTGTCTTAATGCCCTCTCGTCTTAGGTGAGCATTCATTTCCTCCCTCACTTGCTGCTTCTGGTGCAAGCATATAGTCTATCCTCAGGAAACAGCTGTTGAATTGATATACAGAGCCTCACCTTATTGCCCCCAGAGTTCTTTATTGACAGTCCTACATCATTTCTCACACTTGTAACTCATTGCCCTACACATTACACAGCTCTGGCAGACCTTACTCAAATACCCCATTTCTGTGGTTGGGGTGAAACACTGCCTATCAGTACACACTGTGCCTCTTCCATGTTCATTTTACCTCTACATGCTAAGGTCCCTGCCATGTGTGTCTATCTCTATGAGTCTGCATCCTCCGTAGAAAAAGCAAACGTGTCCGGCTAGAAGCTCTTTCCTCGGGTTGCTGCTGCAATGGCTGGTCCTAGAACAGACAAATTACTTGTGTGTGGTGTTCTCAGAGCTCTTCTGCAACCTTATTCTCATTGTTCCCTACATTCTGTAAGTGTCCACCCTGGTAACTTCCCTCACAGCACACATCTGGTGTTTTTCTCTCTCCTATACCAAAAAAAAAAAAAAAAAAAAAAAAAAAAAAATAGCTCCCAGGGGTTGGGGATCTTGAGTAACTTGAGTAACTGCTCCACTGTTGTCCCCAACACTTGGTATAACACTGGCACCCAGGCCAAGTCCCATAAATATGTAATGCATGAGTAAATCTTAAAGAAAAACAAGCTTTCATTTACCAAAATTGGGTGCATGCCTCACTTGGCAAGCACATGAATGTAATGTAAAAGGCAGTGTCTGGGCAGGCTATAAACCAGTATTCAGGTGTTCAAGCATGACAGTGAGAACCACAGCCCTTCAGACTGTGTGGGTCACAGCAGGTTTCGTCTGCACTCAGTGACTGACACTGTGAGATCAGGGACTTCTGTATCCTTTCCTTCTTCCATCCTTGCTTTAAACATGTCATTGCATCCTGTATCATTGCTACACTGATACCTCTACTGTTAGTGTGACTAGACAACTCTTTGTAGCATACCAGTTAGGCTCTACTGTGACTACTTCTCTTCCCCCACAGTGGTCTGATGGGTGGGTTTAGAAAAAAAGCTGTAAGGAGAAAATACTGGTTTTCTCTTTTGCTTGCTGTGTGACTTCAGGCAAGCTTCTTAACCTCTCTAAGTCTCCTATATAAGACAGAGGTTTTTCTTGAACAGGCCCTGGGGGGGGGGGGCTGGAGAGATGTCTCAGTGTCTAAGAGTGTACACCATGCTTATACAGGATTGAGGCTAGGGACCCAGCACCCATGTCAGCCGTGAGTTCACAACTGCCTGCAACTTCATTCCCAGCAGATCTGACTCTCTCTGATGACATCCACAGGCACAGCATGCATTTGCCCAAATCCACATTCACATACACACACACACACACACACACATGCCAACATGCACATACAATGGCATCCTTCAAAATGTGTTTAAACTGACTTTCTGTTGTTTTCACTAGTTTGAGGAACACAAGAAAACTTGCTGGGCTGACACAGGAGTGACAGCAGCTCCAAGAGACCACAGAGCAGTGAGCAGGGATGATCACCTATTAATTCAGCTCTCCAGCAAGGCCCAGACCCATGTGTTTGGACCACTATTCCTAACACCATGTAATTGTCCAATAAATTCAAAGTTTCTATTTCACACTTCAGTTTTCCAATTAAAAGCACTTTATTTATTCTCCGGTGAAATAAAGGCCACAAGCAAAGTTGTTCTCAGTAGTTTGTTGTGTTCATGCTAATTCATATTTATCACCAATCCAAATTCAAATAAAGGCACAGAAAATTGATTCTGAGTAACATCCAATAATTCTTTTTTATCTGCAGCCTGATCAAGTATCATAGTCTGGATTAATGCAAGCATAGTTCCTGTGATACAGAGTCAATTGAATTATTTTACTTAAAGGAGACATTGGAGTTACATATCATTGAGAAAAGTGTATAGTTTTAAAGACAGATCACTAGATATGAAAGTGCACATCTATAATCCCAGCACTGGGGAGGCTGAATCAGGAGGGTTGTGGTGAATTACAGGCCAGCATGCACTACACAAGAAGGCCTATCTTTAAAAACTAAAGAGATGAAAAGACAAGGAAAAAATACGTGTGAATCCATGCATACATACAGACATACACACATGTTTGTTTGATAATCTCTTAAATTGTAAGTTTGTTTTCATGAGTCTGGTATGCTTGTTCTTCTAACAAACACTAAAGTTCTGAGCGCCTCCGTATCTCAGGTTAACTGCTTACACACTGGCCACCAGATTTTGTGAACATCACAGATGAACACCGTTGGCCCTCAATGACTTCTTCCCATCCTCGCAGGCACCATTCACTGTCTGTCAGACTCCCATTCTCCCAGCAGTGCTTTGGCAACATGACCCCACAGGCCCTTCTTGAGTGTCACTCAACCGTTGCTCCCTGCTTGAACAGTTTGCTGGGGTCCCTTGTACCCTTTGTGGTACAGAGTTCTTGATTTCAACATTATTCATCTCGGCATGCTTCTCTTGATGTTTTCTGAGGTCAAGGCCAATCTGAACTGTCTTCCATTCCCAGCTTCCCCTCATGCCCCAAATGTCTTTTTTCTATCCCACCCACTTTCAGCAGACTGATTTCTTCTCACCCATAAGGCCCCAGTTCAATCCATCTCTCCCAAGAATTGTATCCCATGTTGGCCCCACGTATGTAACTCCAGTTATTCTCACGATGTCCTTCTAGCTATTTCAGAATCGTGACATCCATTGAAGCCACTGCTACCTTCAATGTTAGACTATTAGCTGTTGGAGCAGGTGGGGTGACTGTGGGACACATCACAAAAGTGGCAACAAGCACTTGAAGAGGATGTCTTAAATTTAAAACATGTCCATGAAATGGCTTTGAACAGTGCTAAACAAGCCATCCTTCTCCTTAAAATCTAGATTCAATACAGTGTAAATGTACAAGTGAAATCAGGGTACATAAGAACAGCCCAAAGACTTTCTTCCTTCCCTTCCTCCCATCCACTTTCCTCTCTTCTATTCTCTTATCGGCCATGACATTTCAAACTATAGAAACTAAGGCTAAACTCTGCCTCCATCCCATTGGCCTCTGCGCATGACCACTCCTCCATCATCCAACATCGACTGGAAAATGGATTGCTTTGCATTTCTATTGCTGGTAATTAATTGAGCAAGTAAATCTTCATGATAAGTTAAGAAATATGTTTTATTGAAGAAATATCTGCAATACAAATGCAAAAGTTTTATGCTTTAAATTTTAGAGCATTACCTCCAGGAAACCCAAAGTGTAACTTTTAAAGTCCAGTTAGGAATCCATTACTTTGCTGTCATTGCCTTTAGTATATCTTTGTTCAGTTTCCTGGGCATCCGCAAAGTTCCATCTAAATTAAAGACTACCCAATACATCTGTTTTTTTCCCACTATGTCACTGAAGTGGAGAAACTCATGTATCGTGTAGTAAATTCATTCACATCTACTCAGATCTAGTTTTCAACATCACCAACTAAGGTTTGAACTTAGATCCACGTTGGATTTTCTGCAAGCACAAATTTGATGCTAAGAATAACAGAAGGATATTTTGTATGTTTTTTCTCTGAAAATTTTGACAACTTGGGACAGAAGGTACTCTCCTGATCACACAGATGAGGACCCAGAGGCTTGGACCCAGCCAAAACATTTGCTTGAAGGCACATCTTCGGCAATAATGTAGGCATAAGTCATTATAGCTCCAAGACAAATGCGTTTCTTTGTCCTGGCAATTCCATTTCCTCCTCCATCTTTACCTTGTGGGTGTTGCCATAAATTTTGCAGTCCCTGATTCTCCCTGGGAACTTGCATTGAGATCCTGAGTGTGTCACTTAGCATGTCTGGGTTTGATTTATAGATGGTGTCAACATCCTAGCCCCAGGCTGTGTAGTGACTAACAGTGTCAAGCTTGGCTTACTTGGCAAGAGGGTTGAGAAGGCTGGTGGAAGCTCCTTGTAATGTGTCCTCCTAGTCTTGAGTTCTCCAGCTTCAGCCTCCCTTCCCCTGCCTTTTGTCAAACTGCACTTAAAGCAGTCTGTTGTATTCAGAGGAATGCCCATCCCTCTATTTTGCCAAGGATTCTTCCTCTGCTTACACATAGGCACAAACCAAGTGTGCCTTCTTATCACTGTGGTGAATGAGGAACTCCTGTTACAAATAGGGTTCTAAGCATAGCCCAAGACCCAGTCATCTTTTTCCCAGCATCATCATCATCCATCCTCAACAAAAATGATCTTTACATCAGCCATTAGTGACAGTAGTGAAGAGAACCAACAGGCCTCCTTGAGGCATCCAGTCTTTAACGTTGTAGTGGAGATCTGGTCAAAATAAGTTGTGCAGTCAAGTCCTTCTCTTCTCACCCAGCAGTTTTGGGGAGGAGATACTTGTCATTTTTCCCATGTGGACATGCTTTTCAGGAAGACCAGTCATTGCTGTTTCTAAAAATATATGATCACAGTGGCATATTTCCCATAATCATCTAGTTTTGTGTTATTTCCTCTTTCTATTTTCCTTTTTCAAGTTGACTATCCTATATTCACCCATCTGCATTGCAATGGATAGCATTTCTTTGGGGCTTTTTCTTTCTTTCTTTCTTTTTTTTTTTTTTTTTTTTTTTTTTTTTTTTTTTTGACTAGGTTTCTTTGTATAACAGCCCTAGCTCTCCTGGAACCCACTGACTGTGTAGACCTTGAACTCACAGAAATCCACCTGCCTCTGCCTTCCTTGGGGCATTCTTAAGGGTCCTCCTTGCTCTTCCCCCACATGGGTGGAGTGTCCAGATGGCAATGATAAGGCTTATTGAAGGTCAACCAACCAGCCCTTAGCTTTCCATTATCACCATTTTCTAAAAACAATATTATTACGAAGATTTTATCAGGGATGCATAGTTTAGTTTCATGTGAACAGGCCACTCTTCTTCCTATATTAGCAACTGCTTTTTAAAGCTCTTGTGTTCTATTAAAATAACAATATCAAATTATGTAAATGTGCTAATTGCTTTATTGAAATTAATACCCTTATTTAGCAAGTTAAACCTTGCAAAATGGCCATTTTTATTAAAAATTACGGAAGTGTGCTGGCTGTTTAAAGGCTAATGTAATTGGGTGAACTCAGCAACTGGGAAGTGTCAATTAATGGGAGATTGTTAAATAATATTGTTTAAACAATCCATTTTCTCTCATAGTTTGGAAAATGGTCCTGGTAAAGTAATAATAACTGTCTGAGGCCTGAGGGAAGGTTTGTAAGTATTTTGTTTTGCCCTGGTTTTGAATATGTTGCATTTTGCTTTTTGGTTTGTCAGAACTAGGTTTCGTTTGGCAATAAAAATTGAAATTTAGCAGTTTATAGGCAATTAGACCCAGGATGCTTCTTCTTCAAGAGAGTCATTGTCTAGATGGCAATAAACAGTCATGTGCCTCTCCAATGCAATACTGGTTATACTGGTTACAATATGTGAAGGCATTTAATTCCTTTCCCTTTTAGATAGTTTCTGTTTTCTTAGGGATAGTTTTGAGATTGAAAGATCTTTGTGTATTTGCCATTAGTAGTAGGAATGACTGCATTCCACAAGGAAGATGCATGTCTTAATTTCTTTTAGTGTAACCTCAGAAATAACATTCAGTATAAAAACCACCTTAAAATCCATTCTCATCACAATAGCTTTCAACTGGAAGGAGGAGTTCCTATTTCTTAGGATGGCAATGTTCTCATTGGAGCATGCTGCAGAAACCTATTTATGATAATATCTTGTGGTTTCCAAATAGTTGTAGGGAAGGGAATTTTTGGTCACTTATGCAATTTACAGAATTGAGGTCAAAAGGAAGATGTTGGGATAGTTCTGACTGAAGCCGTGAAGACAGAAGCATGAATAATACTCCAGATCTCTAAGCTCATTTCCTGTCTCATAGTGTTTGTGAGTCACGGGCTTTGAGAATCTGAAACAGGCCTCAGGTTTCAGAGTCTCATTGTAAACACCAATTTTTGGGGTCATGGAATACTTGAGAATAATCCTGGTGGGTGGTGGATCGTGTACAATTACTAAGGTTTCCTGTGAAGACGAGATGGCAAAGCTCTCCATTGTTACGTGACATGCCACATCTTTCTGCGCAGTCTCTAGCTCTGCTCCTCCACCATGCTGGAAGGAAGCCAGTGGAGGGTTGAATCTATTTCAGTATTCTTAGATGGCATTGGAGATGTGCTGGCTTTGTTCCATGGATTTCTTGTGACTAATTAAAAAAAAAGTATTGACTTTATCAATCCAATTATTTGTGAACAAAAGCTGACATTTGTATGGTACAAAATGAAAATTAGTGACATAAACTGTGGAACTCAGTGTTTCCCTAGAGGAATATACCAAACTAGCAGTTGAGTTTATTCTTCTGCTATTAATCTTGTCCAGGGGATTGTCATAATAATGCATGTCTGTACCTAACCATTCCAGCATCATGTTCCTTGTGACAAAATTACTTAATTGTAAAATATTCCTAATTTCACTATGATTTCTGGAAGTATCTGGAAATTCTCTTTTAGATAAGGCCTCATATATTCCAGGCTAGCCTTAAACTAGCTAAGTGTCCAGGGATGATTGTGGGGTTCCAACCCTTCTGCTCCTACCTCCATATTCCACAGCACAGTGACTATAGACCTTAACACCATGTCCAGTGCTAGGAAGGGGACCCAGAATTTCCTTCACGTGAAACAAGAACTATCTATCCGAGCTACATCCCCAGTCATAGGACTTCTTTTAATAAAAACATATTCCTAGTTTCCATGAGCAAGGGTTGGCATCTTAAGGGAGAACTGCCCTCCATAGTTTTAGGTATTTGAATAGTTGGGGAAGTTATAAGGAAGTACAAGTTGAAGGAGAAAGTTCATCAGTGGGCGTGGACTTTGCTGCTGCTGGATGTTTGCATTTGAAGATAGGACCTCTCAGCTTCCTACCCTGGTTGGCCTTTCCCACCATTACAGATTCTTTTCTGAGACTATCAACCAAAATAAACAAAAGTTGCTTTTGGTTGTGGTGTTTTATCACAGTATCAGAAAAGCAGCTGCTACCCTGGGGAATATGAGACAAAATAACACCCTTAAAAGAGACTAACCATCTATAACTTTTGTTACTACATACATACATAATGTCTAAAATGAGTTTTTACCCTGTAGACATATTTTGCCCAATTCTGAAAGAAAGAGTTCAATTTTCAGTTGTATCAATAGGGTTTTGAACAAAATGGAAAATGTCTGTCACTGCTATAGAGTGAGCATCCTGCATTGCATGGTGCTTAAATTTGCTGGCACCCACTGAGTGATATTGTCTAGTCTGAGCTCTACAGATATCTTTTGTCAAGTACTAGTTTACCCAGTTGTTTGTGATCTAAGCCAGGTCATTCTTTGGACTTCATTTCACTCCTAACCTTCTAAGATTAAACCAGGTCAGGGTCAGGTGACTCCCAGGCCATGGCGAAGGAGGTCCTGTCAGTAATTTCATTTATTCTCATGCCAGCAGAAAATGTTCTTTCTACATACACTACTTTATCACTTGAAAGCACATTGTTTTGTTTCTGCCTTTCTAGAATATGTTGAGCATAATTGAATCTCTCTTCATGGCCTCTGGGTGGTCGCTAAAGCATCAATTTCTTAGAGGATTTTTGAGATATTTAAGGCTATTTGCTTGCCTCCTAAATGGTCCCAGACTACAGCAGTTGATGAGTTTTTATATCTTTTTTTAATAGTATTTCTTTCTCAGTTGTTGCTCTCATGCTGTTACCTTGTCACAATGCCTGGTGAATGGTAGGTGCTCATTAAATATTTGTTAAATGTATAAATGATCATCACTTTTCACTTGGAATATAGCATCTCTGGCAATAGGCATCTCCCCTGTCTGTTTCCAGAGTCCTACTTCTAATTTTTTAGGCTTTGCTGAATGAAGAGCCATACACGATAATATCAAGATTGTGTGCTATATGAATGAGGACTTTATTGCCCCAGGGAGTGAGAAGCCAGCACTGGTTTTTATAATGCAGATCTCTGTGACATCTGTTTTGACTACTAAGAAGTTGATTTAGAACTTGATTCATTCTTTGAAACAAAGTGGGCCTTCGGTCCATGCCTTTGTGATGTAGTTGAATTCAAAATAAGTAAAGTACTTGCACATTTATTTTTCCTTCAAATGCTCATTAAAACACCTAGGATGACTGCCGGAAGCCTGTTATATACAAATCGCTAAGCCATTACTGTGTTCCTGCTTACTTTAATTAGATTTCTTTTAGTTTTTTTTTTTTTTTTTTTTTTTTTAAGCTGTCCAGGGAGAAAAGTGTCCCCAGTGAACATAATGTCCATTATGTAAAATCTAAGTGCATTGGAGGTTTGAAAAGTATAAAATTTACACTCAGGGCCTTGTTTAGTCAATGTGATATGACTTAAGATCAATTATGTGCTTGGAAGAGAACTACTGCTTTCTTAAAAACATAACGATGATCAGAATAGGTTTAGTTTAGTTTTGTTTTTATATTATTATTCTTTTCTTCTTACCACCTGATGGTTGATGAGTTGTTGTCCTGATTTTCCATTGCGTTTTCAGAGTTGCTGGTCAGGGGTGATTCTGCCCCTGCCTCATGTCCTAGCTTGAAGTGTTAGGAGGACAAGGGAATTTCTCATTAGTGACATGTAGTGACACTTCACTTTATTGTGCTCCGACGATTTTCTGACAGAGATAGATGACATGGTTGGTCTTTCCAAGAAAATGTTGTTTGTCTTTGAATGGGGGAAGTTAGGGCCCAATTGTTCCAATTTACAAACAGGCCAGGGATGTGCCACACATCACAAACCAACACGGAAGAAAGCTGGGACTTCTAGATGGAAGAAGACACCTTATTGGTTTTTGTTGGTGGTGGTAGTGTTGTTGTGTTTGTCTATTTGTTTGTTTGTATAGGATTACAGGCAACTGTACATGTTAACAATATTGTGTTTTCACTTTTCCTAAGTAGGTACATGCTGTCAGCCTATAGGAAAACAAACAAACAAAAAAAAAAAACAACAACAACACAAAAAACCCTCTCTATTGGTTTGAAATTTTACACATGACAGTTTTATTCTTTGCACCAGGAATAATTTTGAAGGGTAGAAAGGGCAATATGGTTTCTTCATTTTCTCAAGCTCGAGCACTGGTGATCAATTTGATCCTTCAAATCGGCTTGCTGGTGTCCAGGACAAGGACTCATTCCCACTCAGGGTGTGTGTGTGTGTGTGTGTGTGTGTGTGTGTGTGTGTGTGTGTGTGTGTGTCGTGTTCCCACCCTTCATCTCTGCAACATTTGGATCACAGCAATTCTTGCTGCCAATTCCCAATCCCTGCCTGAGGATCTAGGATAGGAACGCACAGTGGGAGCTGAGCCCTAAGGGTTGATTCTGTCCTTCAAGCTCCATGGTCCTGTTGTCTGAGCTGGGCCATTCAGAGCCTCTGAGGACTGTTCATTAGAACTATGAGATGAGGCAGCTTGGATTGTGAATCACGGTGACACTGAGATGTGAGAACAGAAACCGCTGCAGGCATGTTAGCTGCTGTGAGCAAAGATGCACTAAAGAGAAAGTGAGCCCAAAAAGGGACACCAGAGACTGTCAGAGAAAAGCACCATCCAGTGCACCTGCCCTACCTTAGCCCATAAGGTTGTCCAATTTCTGATTTGTTCTACTATGAAAAGGCCATAAATAACCCTTTCTTAGTCATGTTTGTTGGGGTTTTGCATTACTTTCAAGTAAAATATACTCAAAAAGTCATGTTTTATTCAGTCACACTGTAGTATGAGAAAGCATCAAGTGAATCTAGTTCTGTCAGGATCCCTAGTTGGTGCTGTGCTGGGAATGACTCTGAGAGCATGAGTGGGGACTGGTGTGTAGCATGCAATGATTTGACTTCCATATAGTAGATAGTCTCACTGTGCCAGTTTCAATAAACCAACAGGACACTGAATCGTGGAAGTAGTAAGGCATAGTGACAGTTGTACCTTACACAGTCCTACTAACCTATACTAGCATAACACCATATCTGTTCCAAAGTCACTATTTCATACTCAAGTACACTATGGCCCAAAAGAGCTCAAAGCCCTCCCCAAGATCATAGCACTAGAACCAGATTGGCCATGCCTGGCTTCCAGGTTTAAATAAGCTAATGATCTGAAGTCCATGAACTTATATGTGTGGTTTCTTGTGTCATTACATTTCTCCTGTGAGACTGGGGAAATAGTTCTGCCCAAAAAAAAACAAAAAAAACAAAAAACAAAAAACAAAAAAACAACTTGTCACCAACCAAAAGGACTTGTGTTTGGATCTGCAGGTTGAACATAAAAGCAAGGCAGAGTGATTCATATCTCTAGTTTCTGCTCTAGGGAGGTGGAGGTAGATTGATTTCTGGAGCTCAGTGGTCATCTTGTCAAGCTGAATTGATGAGTTCCAGATGCAGAGAGAAACCGTGTCTCAAGAAACAAGGTGAAGAGCAATTGAGAAACACCCACCATTGGCCAGTGGTCAAATACACCCATATTCTTGCACACACACAAACATACTACACACACACACAGAGAGAGAGAGAGAGAGAGAGAGAGAGAGAGAGAGAGAGAGAGAGAAAATGAGAGAAGTATGCACTCATGCCAAGGGCCTGTAGTTCTCTGCTTAAGATCAGAAAACCATTCTTGTTTTCCAAAAGCTAATTGTCAGATTCTACTTCCTAGTTAACCAAGAATTCCAGTGTATCTTACAAAAGTGGTCCCCCTGTATTAACTGTGTATGTACCAATCACTTATGTTAGCTCCACAACTGCACAGACATTGTCGGAAAGAAAGATGTCTTTCCACTTCATATCAGTGGGAACATAGATTCAGAAACAGACACTTGCCAAGTTCACGTCTCATATCAAAATGTGGTGGAGTGAGAACAAGAATGTGACACCAGATGTATTTTGCTAAAAGCAACACTTAGACCACCTCATGCTTATGTCCACTATGTCTAAGGGGATTTTCTGTAACTCTGGAAGCACTTCTGAGAAACAAATTATGCCAAATAAAAGTGCCCATGGAAGCAGACGTCGGAGGGATAGGCAATAGCATCCATGATTCTGTGGCTTTCTGTGTTTATTTACCTTGATACCAGCTCCCTCAGTCTTGATAGGGATGGCTTGATACTCAGACAAGAGATCCATATCTTGTTTGGGAGACTGTTTTTCAAAAGCATCCCAAGAAATATTCAGCCACTTCAAGAAGCAATTGTGAGCAATTGGTAATTTAAAAACATAAGTAACAAAGGGCTTTCGTGTGTTAAATAAGTATCAATGAGAAGACTTAATAGCAAGCTGGGTAATTAAAGGCTACTCACATCCTTTCTTGGGGCAAATAGATATAAATTCTCTATGACTCCCCTAGATTGTCGGCAAACTCTCTCTGTATTGTTTGGAGTGACTGCCATTTTCCCATGGTCTCATGTATTTGAGTAGGATGATTAGCATGATCCTAACTTTCCCCCTTAAGAACACAGGGGCAATTGAATACTGAATTTGACCCACTGCCTTCTTTTGTAAACAGAAAATCCTGAGCAGGGGTGGGGATAACTGAAAAACTAAATTCTGTTTGTGATTCTTCTCTCTTGCCCACCTTTCCATCATCACCCCCTTGCCAAGTGCAGGAACACACCAGTCTTTACCCTTCAGAGTTGGTGAGAAACTTACTGTGTTTCTGTGGAAAAGGCATTGGGCTCACTTGGTGAACATTGAAAGTGCCAAGCAAAGGGGAACTTTAAGTACCTGAGTGTGAATGTTTAGGGCGGTGTGGACAAACTAACTGTGCATCTGGTTCTTTTTGGAATCCTGTACAACAATTGGGTGTCTACTCATGAGCTGAAAAAATACTAATAGCAAACAGTTATTTTGAAGTCCCCTGCAGTCATACTTTGTTTCATAGGGCATTTGTATAGCATTTGTAATAATAGAGTTTCCCACTGGCTCTCATATTGAGTTCTTAAAATCTGCACATGGATAAATCACATTTCACTGTTTCCAGAAATCAAATGGAAGCACTTCTCTGCTCCATGCAGACTAAATGTCAACATTCTTTGCTTGTATGTTCGTTTGCACATGTATGTGAAGGTCCATCCAAGCTCAATGTTGAGAGTCTGCCTCTATCATTCCCCACCTTATTTTTTGAAACAGGGTCTCTCATGGAACCTGCAGCCCACCTATTTAGCCAGACTGACTGGGACCTACTTGTCTCCACCCCAACCCTTGGTCCTGGGGTTATAGTTATCCTGGCTCCTGGTTTTCACACAGGTGTTTGGGATCAAAACTTAGGTCCTTGTGTTTACACAGCAATCCCTTTACCCACTGAGCCATATCCCCAATCCAATTTGTTAGCTTCCTTTTGGATAGACAATCATAAACTCACCTCTGTGTTAACAGAGAAGATTAATCAGTTGATATTAAGTAAATGTTGATTTTTATAGACAAAAACTTTCCTTAATAAAATACTTAATAATATAACTAAAAAAAAGAAAAGAAAGAAGGGGAAAAAAAGGATGTGAGAAGTATTTATCAAGGCTGAGCTAAGAGCAGATCTCACCAGTGAGACATCAACAATGTCCCACTGACCATATTTCAGGAACCAAAAAACACAAAACATTCAAGATTCCCTGTTTGTTTGGGCAGAACAGTTTCCCAACCCTGTATCATTCAATTCTTTGGGTTGAGGTACATAAGGTGTTGGTAATAAATCTTGCTTGATCCTAGAAAATTATGTAGTCATTGTGAAACTTTAAAATGTGTCTAACGACTGTGTCACAATGGCATCCAGAACCCAGCATGACTGGGATTCCCGAAAAAAACCCTGGAGCTGTTGGGGAATGGGCACCTTAGGAGTTCCTGACACGAATCTTGTGCAGGCAGCTGGGAGTGGGGGTACCCCAGTGGGACCTGAAGGGGCTTCTTTCTCCCTAAATGAAGACTTACAAGCTGGGAGCTGCCAACAGGAAACCACCACTATATGCAGCTAAGAGAAGTCTGCCTTCCTCAGTAGCAGTTAGGGAGACTGGTTAACTCTCCCTTCGACCTGCCTGTAGATGAACACAAGTCTCTCTTGGATGGCAGAGAAAATGAAGCCGAGTTTATGAGATTTGCCCAAGGCCATCGAAGCAGTCTGTATCACACGGGGGACTGGCATTCAGATCTTTCTCCCTTCCAAAAAGACAACTCCTGTCTCTCTCGATCATGTCCTATTTTTAAGTTCATTAGTTAACCTCTGGGTACATAGCCAGTTTCAGAGCCAGTCCGTCAAAGCGTTTTAAATGGACGAGCCTAAAGTGATCATCGTCTCATTGCCTGGCTCAGCCTCTGAGCCCCTGCCCTGGTTCTGTGCTTCATACAGAGACAGGCTGCTCATCAACAAGTTTCCCTGGGAGGTGGGAAGCATCCTTCCTCTGATCAGAACATGCCTGTCACAGATCGCCAGCGGCTACTGAGCAATGCCAGCTCCTGGGAGCTACTGGCCCAGCTGGGGAGCCCCAAATCTGTCTTCTGGCAGAGGCTTAACCGTTTGTCTGCTGCTTCAGAGGGTCCATGCTGGTACTTCCCAGGAAGAGAGACCCCAGCTGGGAAGCTGCCAGTTGCAGGCAATCTTCTCCTTCATTTCAACTCAACAAGGATTTAATGTGATCCTGCTGAGGGTCCAGTCCTGAGGGGTATGCGGCCCTCTGGGGGTCTCCCACCATGCTGAGGAATCCAGACACACAAGCAGGAGGCAGCCAGATGATGCATCAGACTCTCCATAATTAAGAGCTCCTCGGTTGGGGCTGCAGGGATTCAGGACTTGTTCCCAGGTCTTGATGCAATGCTGTCCCCTATAATCACACCACTAGCAGTTTTCAAAGACCCAAAGAAGTCCCACCCACATCCCATCAGGATTCTTTAAATCCCTTTAGGACACAAAGAATAAGACAAGGGTTGTATTGTAGTTGGGGTGGGACACCTCATAGTCAGTCACTCTCTGCAGTTTGACCAGCTGTAGATTTCTTTAATGGTTTCCATCTGCTGTGAAAAGCTTATTGGATGAAGGATGAGAACTGCATGTATCTGTGGGTTTAGGGATGTATTTAGGATGCAGTTAGAGATTATGCCAGTGTAGAAAAGTGGCAGTAGTATTTTCTCCTCTAGGATTCATGCCCTCACCAGCTACAGGGAATAAGCTAAGATTACAGTGCCAGGCATAATTTCCCTCCTGTTGGACAGACCTTAAGTCCAATTACACAGCTGTGAGTTGCTCCCAAGATAGAAGTACCACTGTCGAACCATTAGGGAAATCTTGCCATGCTGGTCATTGTTGTGGCTTGTAGAATTACAGCTAGGTACTATGAGAGCTAGTCCTGAGGGAGGAGGCCTCCAGGTCAGTTCCTTCTGGATTCTTCCAAGTCTTTTGTCTAAAGTTGGTGGTGTCTTCCGCAATAGGGTCTTACCTTCAAGTACTGGGAGGCAAGCAAGAACAAGAGCAAATGGAGGGTCTCTTGGATTTTCCAAGCCATCAACTCATGCCCATGTCTGGCCTGGCATCAGGTTTTTGTTAGATGGTCTGTGGTTCTTGGGGTAGCATTATCACCCAAGTAGTATAACTTCATTTAAATTATGCACATAGGTATTATCAGTTAACATAAAAATAATGTTTCCCAATGGCTTTTTCAAACAGCCATAGTGTTATCTCTCTCTCTCCTTCAGTAATGTGCTTCCTCCAAGTCAAAGTTTCCCCCTACATCTTTCCCATTCCTCCTTCATAGCATGTGTCCTACTATCCTCCTCTCTGGAAACCCCCTCTCCTGCCACTGCCATGGTCCCGTTTTACTTTTCCTATTTCTACAGTCACTCCAAGATATATCTAAAGATTCAGAGCTGGTGCTCAGGGAACAAACAGCATGAGAAAGGGGGTGGAAAGATTGATTATAAGAGCCCAAGAAGCTGTATTCTTCTGTCTGTGACAGAAGAATGTATTAACAATACAGTTGCCTAAACAGGGCTACACAGTGGAAATACCAACTCACATACCAACATGGATGGAAAAAAATCTCCCAAGGCCCTACCCCTAAACTGAGAGCTACGGGCAATTAAGGGCTGCAAAGAGAAGGAAAATTGATCCTTATCCAGGGACAAGGACCCTGATAGGTTATCTAATCCCAAGTGGTAGGTTCTGTGCTCATGTAGTATGAGCAGCACTACCTGGACACAGCAGGTTGTGTTTATATAAATATATATATATATACATATATATAGATATAGATGTATATGCCTGTGTACATATGTGTTAAACAATAATAAAGAAGCTATGAATTTAAGAGGGACAAGAAGAGAGAGGAGTTGGAGGGGTGGAAATTATGTAAATACAACACTCATTATTAAATTCTCCATTAAAAATAAGACAAGAGCTAAGGAGATAGCTCAATTGGTAAAATCTGCCCACCCCAAAGCATGAAGACATGGGGTCTATCCTAGCACACACACGTATCACAGTGTTAAATGACAGTGGCAGGTCTATCTCTGATGCTCACAGGGCTGCCAGCCCTGGCTACTTGGTCCAGGCCAATGACAGACTGTCTCAAAACCAAATGTTGACAACTGAGGAACAACAGCCATGGTTGAGTCTCTCTCTCTCTCTCTCTCTCTCTCTCTCTCTCTCTCTCTCTCTCTCTCTCTCTCCCTCCCTCCCTCCCTTTCTGTGTGTGTGTGTGTCCGTCCTCACAAATGTACAAAAAATATAAAGAGAGGAAAATAAGACAAAATAAGACCTGCATTAAAGGGTGCTCTTATGAAAAGCAGTGGTGCTGCCTCTGACCATACTACTATTTTCCACACAATTCCATAGGCTACAAATCTGATCCATATCTAAGGTCCAAAGAAAGTAGCATGTGGTCCACAAGCTGCCATTGGCAGACAACCACTCCCTCCTTCCCCTTTCTCTGCTCCTTATACCACTGTGCTACTGTTCCCTAGCATTCCCAGAGCATGGCCAGGGTTCCTAGTATCCCACAGGAAGTGCCTGGTAACTCTGAGTTCATAACTCAGAGGACAGATTGCTGGGCCTCACTGCTTCTTCATATCTGGTGGTGCAATGGCATGGTAGAGATTTCTGGTGGTTTGAAATTCTGACTGTTTGCAATGGTCTGGGTGTAGTGGGAGAGATTGTTGTACAGAAAATAGTGCTTCTGCCTTGAGTTTATGCTCCGGTAGGTAAGCTTTCACAGACTCCAGACAGCCTCTCTCTTCCCAGGGGACAGACATCATCAGTTGGTGGGCTTGTATTTAAAAGAGTTGGCATAAGTCTAATTAAGTAATTCTTAGTACATGCTTAGTTGTATTTCTACCCTTCTTGCATCACTAACTTCCATGAAGGACTAACTGTCTAGAGTTTTCCTCATGGTAGCCTCCAGGTCTTAAGGAGATTTGACATGGAGCAGGCACTCAATAAACATTTGTTAAAGAGATCAGATCATTTCTTAGGAAGGTGGCAATAACATTCCATAAGTTCAGCATCTCAAACAGCTGAAAACAACAGAGTGGAGGCTGGAAGCCCATGGTCAAGGTTTTGGCAAGGCTGGGTTCCCAGAGGCCTCTCCCTATGACTCACAGAGGGGCCCCCCTCTTCATGTATTTTCATGTGGCTTTTCCTTTGTGTTTCTACGTCCTTAGGACTTTTCTCTTTGTGTAAAAATGTCCTATTATTTTAAGGCCCTAAGACCTCGTTTTAGTTTGACCCTTTCCTAAAGACCCGATCTCCAAACATACTCATGTTTTGCCACACTGATGTTAAAGGAGGCTCTGTTGTTCAGTAGGGAAGAATGCTGAAACAAGTTTGTATTGCAATATAGATATTTGAATATGAACAGCATTAGAGTGGGTCAAGATGATCCCCTGTGGCAGTGGCTCTCTCCATCACGGCTGTGCCACAGTAGGAAAAGGCAGGTGGTTTCACAGTGGCCAGAATAGCGTGGTGGCTATGGTTAGTCATTGATCAGATCTATAACTAGCCTCAGTCTGTTCCAATTTGAAGGATTTGGGGTCCTTAACTTATGTAATAAAGGGTTTTGCACTATGGAATCTCTGTGTTCCTGTACAAATCAGACCAGAATGACATATTCCTTTGACTTCTCTGTTTGACTAAGAGAAATGCCCTTTTTCCTACAAGGCTAATCAGGGCAAAGTAAGATCCCCAGAGTCTACCCTGTCTCTTACTCGGTGGTATTCCAGGCTCAGATAAGCCAGAGTCCAAGCAAATCACAATTCCTTGCCTTCTAAAGCAATAAGCTTTCTGAAGGAGGAAGGGTGTTGGACTCCTGATCTTGCTCACTGGGGCACCTCTTTAGTTCACAGTGAGGACTGACTGCAAAGAACATGCTAACTCAGAAGGCTCCTGAGTAGAGACTTGCTCCCTAGTGTGGAACAGGTTACAGAGACCACAAGAAGGTCCTTGGGTCATTGGGAGTGCACCTGCAAAGGTGTGTCAAGCTCCTGCAGTGAGTTTTCATGAGAGAGAATTGAAGATGCCCTGCATCTCCCACTGGCCTCCTATTTGAATGAGATGGTACACTCATAGACTGGTGCATCTCTATCATGGTCCTCAGCAGTCTCAGCTTCTGAGCTTCTAAAACTGTAAGCTTAACAACTTTTTACTAAGAAAATTAACAGGACTCAGGTATTTTATTATAGTAATGAAAAATGAATTAATATAAGAATATAGTTGTCACAGCAGCATTGAAACCCTCAAGTAGTTAAATCTTGCTTGCCTCACCAATCTGCTCCAAAGCTCAGTGTATAGAGCTGTGGCAATGTCAAAAGGACCACTTCTCACCCTTTTCTGGTAACATTTCTTATTCGCTTCTTTTCCAAGCATCTAGTTGAGACATTATCTTGAGTGTCAAACTAACACGGTAGAAACATGTGGAGTGTTCTCCCCACGCTCAGCACAGTCTCCCAGTAATGTGTAATAACTAATTATTGGCAGCCCTTTTCTCCCCTTGTTATCTTCTGGAAATAGTTGTTTCTCCGTGTAAGAGCTGGCTACAGATGCTACTAAAATAAAGTTCTTAGGATAATTAGCAGATGCGGGGGTTTCTGGGATGTTTCATTAGTGAGTTGTGCTGGTCTAGAAGTCTGCCAGCTTGCTCACTACACTGAAGCAGAGCTGTCGCTCTTTGTTTGGATTTGCATATGTTCTTCCCATTTCCATTTACCACCCCTTTGCCCAAGAAATCACCTCTCAGCATCAACAATGACTTCCCGAATCCGTATGTCTTTGCCTTTCCAGTTACTGCCTTCTCTTCATTTACCCAGTCACATTGGGTTATGGAAACACAAATGCAGAAACTTGCCCAAATAATTGTGATCTTAGAAATTCAAGACCATTTACATTTCAGCCTAAGACAGCAAGCAGCCTCAGAAATACACTGAACAGAACTTGGAAAACCCTGCACATCCACGGCTGATAGAATGCTTCTCCTGTCTGCTCCTGGATTGTGCAGTCAATTGACATTTTGTTGACTCTACTTCTCTTCAATCTCCCCTTCTATATAACTTCAATTCTCCTTCTGCTAGCATTTCCCATTGCTATTCCCAGTGGCTTTGTACCTCTGCTCAGCCAGTCTTTGAGAAACAATGCCATCCCTCTCTCTTGGTTCTTTTCTATTCCACATCGTACTTGATCTCTATCTTACCTGTGCAAACACAACCGGGGTAAGAACAACCATTTAGCCTCAGTTCCTGGGTATAGAAACCCATGAAAAGACCTGATAAACTTCGACCACAAGTTGGCTCTCTGTGCTTTACTCTGAATCACTGAGGTTCGGGACAGCCATTATTCTCTCTAAGAAAATGTATCCTTAGCCTGATTTTGTTTTTGTTTATTTGTTTCCCTCCTGACAATCCCTGGGACCCTCTTTGACCCCCATCAGCTCCCATAGGGATTTCTCCCATTTGGCTCTAACCACTGAGTCCTTTCAGCCAAGCAAATGTGACATTCTCGCATCTCGTTGGAGAGCATCAGTCCTTTCTGATTCCGCTTCAGTGCACACTCTCTCCCAGTGGCAGAACTATGTGAGTCTCCTGAATCTCCCAAGCTGGGAAAAGGCTCACAAGTTTCCTCCTCAAAGAAGCCACCCCTGGAGTTCAAACGATGTCACCACCTCTGCCAGTCACTCTTTTCTACAGTTACCATCTTTCTTCTTTACTATAACATCTTTAAACCTTCTTGTCAAAAGTAAGACTCTTGGGGCTGGGATTATGTGTTTCAGCCCCTCTTTTTCTTTAGTATTTTCAACTGAGCTTGTTAGACTAAACATTTTCTTTAAAAAAAAAAAAAAAAAAAAAAAAAATATATATATATATATATATATATATATATATATATGGAGGAGCTGGAGATGGCTCTGTTGTTAAGTGTATCTACTGTTCTTGCAGAGGACTAGAGTTTGGTTCTAGCACCCATGTCAGGTAATTCATAACCCCTTCTAATTCCAGCTCCAGAGGACATGGCACCCTCTTCTGGCCTCTGTGGGCACCTGCACTCATATGTATACACACACACACACACACACACACACACACACACACACACACACAGGCATGCACATGAGCACTGGCATATGCTTTTTTTGTTGTTTTATTTTGGTTTTGGTTTTCGAGACAGAGTTTCACTGTATTGCATTGGAGCCTGTCCTGGAACTTGCTCTATAGGCCAGTCTGGCCTAGAACTCATGGAAATCCACCTGCCTCTGCTTCCCGAGTGCTGGGATTAAAGGTGTGTGCTAACGCATATACATAATTTTAAGAAATGAAATATTTTTAACAGCTTTACTGAATGGATATTCAGAAGGATGAAGATAAAGAGGATGAATGAGGAAGGGGCATGCAATTATTGATTCCCCCAAAAGGGATGCTTGCAGAAATCACCAGTTTGTGTGAGGCTATCACACTGAAGCTTATTGTTCTTTAGGATAATGGAATCTCTCTGGGAAGTTGCGTTGTGTCAGCCCACAATCCTTACTAAAAGGACAGATGGATTTCAATATCCAGGGGTTGTACCATCTGATCCATGTCTTCCCCTCATTTTTAGATGAGCCTATTGCCTTCAATTGAACAGTTTGAAAATATAGTCATTGCTTCGAACTCAGTCAGCCACTCCAACCCCTCAGTTCTTTAATCAACACATGGCCCATATTCTTGTCTCATGAGAAGAGGAAAAAAAAAATCAAGAAATAGACTTCACTACTTGTCACTGTCTTGAGTCTCTCATTCTTATATGTCAAACAACATTTATGTCATTTTTAAAAAGAAATTAAGCCAGCATGTACTCATTCATCTAGTAACTATGATTATTTTAACAACCAGTGCTAAGCATGTGAATGAACAGGGCCCCAGCTTTGAGGTGTTCTGTAGCTATATTCAATGTCTTTCTTTGTTGAATGAAAAAGCAGTGAGTGGTGATCACCCTTAGAGGATCATCCACACCACCCAGAATCCAAGCACTCATTCCAGTGGAACCTCTTTTGTTCAGGGGCAGTCCTCTAACCATGTCTTAGAAACATGTGAAATTAGACGTTTAAATTGGTCTACAATAGGCCACTCTTTTCTTCAGTAGCTATATTCTAACCCCCATAATGTAGAGCTAATGGACAAAGGGACAACTCATGCCCCAGGAAGTATTCAATGAATGCCTTGAGATTTTTATCATGTGACCCATAATGCAATAAAGTTAAAACTTATAATTGATAATTTATAGAATTTTCTACTTAATCTTTTCAGGCCATATTTAACCAGAGGAATCCATACCTCTGAAGATAGTAAGAGTTCCTCGGGAACTCCAAATAATTTTGGGAGGTCTAGAATTTGCTAATACAACCTTATAGGAGCTTATTACAATTTTAATTTTACCCCACTTTGTTTCCATAATTAAATGTTTTCAATAAATCTCTCCTTCTCAGCCAAGACATCATTTTTTATTTCTGTAGTGCCAGCTATAAAATTAAGACTCAAGATCTTACAGGTGATTTAGCTCAAAGTATCAGAAAGAAAATTTTGATTCATAGACTAAAGTCAGAGAGGAGTTCTAAAACTACTTTTTCTTGAGTTTTAAGGTTATTTACCCAGTGAGTGGCCATTTGTGCTTGCTGTGTATATGTCGGTGCAGCTAGCTATACACAAGGACCTTGTTACAGTTTTCAAATCAAATACAATTAAGGGAGAGATTTGTTGAGTGAGTTGGAGAGCAAAACCAGGTGAGAAGAAAGGAAGGTAGCCTTATGCTATAGATGTTAGTGTTTACAGAGCATATATATACATATATATGTATGTATATATGTATACATTTCTCTCTCTCTCTCTCTCTCTCACACACACACACACACACACACACTTTGAAAGCCACTTTAACTTGAGTAGTCTAAATATTTGCATTTGTCTCAATAGAAAGGGAAAATACTGCATGGTCACGGGAGCTTCTGCTCAGCATTAGGTGTGGGAGAAAAACTTGCAGAGGGCTAGCTGGAGCTGGAGTTTAAAAGTCCAATAATTGTGGACTAATGGTGCCTCAGTGGTAGTTCCAATATGCCAGTTAATGCATAATGTTGCCCTGCGTGAGACCTGATCAAAAAGCTTTAAAACTGTTCAGCCCCTATGGTTTGAGAAGGAAAACATGGGGACATAGGGCTTCCAAGGGAGGGGCCATGTGGACAGGCCAAGTTACTGGGTAGAATCTTGTTAGAAAAAGAGGCACCTTGTCTTAGGAACTCTCCACATTACAATGAAACTTGTGGTTCAGAAGTGATGTTTAAGGTGACTGTGAACTGACAAAATGGCTAGCAGGAAATAAATACATAAAATGAAGCAGTCTTTTCTTTATCTTCTCTTCTCTGTGTTTGAAAACCCTCCCATTAAAAGAAGACAATATGCAACCGTAAGCGTGGATCAGCCTCATTAGGGAGAAAGAAAACTGTCTGAAATAAACCTCAAAGAGAGAGAGAAAAAACTGTCATTTTCTTTAAGGACACTATTATGTTCTTATTGACAAGACAAAAGAGTAATAAAGTTAAATCAGAGCAACCACAAGCCTGAGAGTTTGGTTGGAGGGAAATAGAGAAGCATTTACTACTACAAAGAAGAAAGGCAAGGGATCTTTGAGTCTGCCTCTAGTGAAGTAATGACGACTGACCTTGACCCCCAGTGAGAGCATTCTTGAGTCAGTTCCAGGGGCAACTTTCTTACCTCATTGATACAATCTAGGAATGTAAAAACTGGGAGTGTGTTTGAATGAGCATTATGCTGCAGTCTGTTCTTTTATAATTGGCGGGCCATGGGTCTACAGCCCTTAAGTGACTTGTCCATGCTCACTCAGCTTTTGAATTTCAAGGTTAAATTCTAGAAATCAGCAAGAACCAAACGGTATTTTCTCCTGAGATGCAATCCCTTTTCAGAGTGATTAGGAAATCAGCATACTAGAATCAGATTCTGATTATTCTGATCA
Source organism: Phodopus roborovskii (assembly GCF_943737965.1). Taxonomy (NCBI): domain Eukaryota; kingdom Metazoa; phylum Chordata; class Mammalia; order Rodentia; family Cricetidae; genus Phodopus; species Phodopus roborovskii. Next base: position 42,042,855 of record NW_026126407.1, read on the forward strand.
CTAGCTAGAGAAAAGGTGGGGATTCTAACTGCACCCCCTGTTGAGCACTCAGGAAAACAGGGCCCCCTATTCTTCTTCCTTCTGTGGCTCAGACATCAGCAGTCACAGAAAATGTGGCAGGGGACCACCATTCTTCCTCTCCTCCATTCCTATTGACAATCAACACCTTGTCCCCACACAGTGCCCTTGTTGAAAGAGGAACAATGCCTTTCAACCCTGTATCATATAAAGAATGAAGCAAAAAGACCCTCCTGGCCATCTGTGAGTTATAGGACTCTGCAGAGCCGAAGTGAAAGAAGCCAGACACTTTGGAAGTGACAAGCTTTCTCTTATAAAATATAGTAGGAGTTCAGAAAAAGGAAAATGCAATAATTTTTTTAAGAACTTTGGGCCATTTCCCTTCTGGAGGAGTCTGGACACGTTTTTATTTGGAAAGGTGCATTGTGACATTTTATATCATTCCCTCTACCTATTAATAGCTCTGAGTGCCCCCAGGTACTCATTTCAGGACACCCTTGGAGAAGGGGGACTTCTAGCAGCTGCTCTGTAGCTGACAGCTTCATAGAAGCAGCAGGATTTAATTGATGTATCGTGGGCATTGGGTTCTCTCTGTCTTAAACAATGTGATGGGTTTAGTATCCTCCTAGATTTAGTATCTGCCAATAGATTTTAATATGTCAATTCTTCCCCTTTTATTGGAACTTGTGTGTGAGCAGCTGACTGTTTTCCCCAGGTGCCTTTGTGTCTCCATGTGTCACTGAACACCAAGTGTCAACATCACCTATCTTTGTGTCTAAACTTCCTGAAAAGGATGTAACAAACAAGCCTCCAGTATAGACTCTCAACACAAGACATCATTGGATGAATTTGTAGCAAACTTCCTGTCTGTTAGTTAACAATCACAGTGAAAGAAATATAGACTAGAAGGTATGGCTGCAAAATATCAGTTTATCACTTTAACATAATGATGCCAGTAGCAGTACATGACCTAGCTCTAGGGAGGTAGTGGTCTTCATACCACATTATCCTATGGCATTGTGGGATGCATCATCCCTTATAATCTTAGGGTGTTGCCAAGCCTACAGAGGCAACAGGACATCTCTAAGAACCTCTGCACATTCTGACTATGCCATTACTGGCCCAAGAAGCCAACCCTGGAGGCAGGATGCCAAGGAAAGCTATATCACAGGCCTTCATACCCTCCTCATAGTGTCAAGTACAGGGGTGTTTCTTGCTCCCATACTCCCCTTGGCATACTAATGGACCTTTGGAAAGTGGTTTTGTGGGATGTAAGTCACAATTGACAAGTGTATGAGTTTCCTGCACATTTATAGTATTGCACAACTGTCAGCATCTTCCACCTTATGAATATGCCCATCGTTTAGAAAATGCCTGCTACCCATTTGCTGATAATTCAAGCTGCCTGAAACCACCATTGATCCAAGTTTGTTTTTCTTTGTAAATGCAACTTTTTCTGAACATTTTGGTCAATGGAATTACTATGTTATTCAACATGATAATTTGGAGGTGCATCCACATAGTTGCACAAGTCACTTATTCCTTTTTTTTTTTTTTTTTTGTGAAATTTTAATTTTTCTCAACAGTTTCAATTCATCACATAGGAGTTAAATGTCTTTTTCAGGTGCAGTGTGGGACTTAACATGCATATGCATGTAACAACAAGTAACATTTAAAGAGGCCATGAATTTGAAAGCAAGCAGGGAGGGGTGGTGCATATGGGAGAGTATGGAGGGAGAAAAACAAAATATAATTGCATTATAATCTCAAAAATAAAAAAGCAGTTTTAAGAAAAAAAATAGAGAATGTCACCTGAGAATTTACACATCTATTGGGGGCAGAAGGAGATGGGCTGATGTTGCACTAAGACAAAGTCAGGGAAAACTAACATAGCCAAGCAAAAATAACCTGGGACATTCTCAAATCAGTGTAAGGAGGACGAATTTACAGGGGTGCAAATAATATATCCTGATGACAGGTTAGGGACCCAGTGGAAGGAAAAGAGAGAAAAAGACACATTTGCAAATGGAAAGCCTTTTCTCCCGTGTCTTTTGACAATACCCTGCAAATCTCTCATAAAGATTGGCAATTTCCCTATCAAGGCTGGGTAACCTAATATATCAATTCTCCATTTTTCCTGCCCAACTTAGTGATAACATATCTTCCATTAACCTATGCTGAAAGAGCCATTTCTATTCTAAGAATCTATTTATGTTTCCTCTAACTTTCTTAGAGCTGTGCCTCTGGACTGTAATACTTCAAGCTGAATGGTGAATGCTTTTTATCAAGTTGCAGTAACATTGCCTGAGCCTTTTCGTAGCCACTTGATAGTGGGAAGGTGTGGGTGAGAGAATGGCTCGTTCCATCCCTTCTGTCTGAGTTCCCCTTAGTGTTGCTTGCTATGAATTTGGTCTTCATGTATCCAAAGCTGTCTTCTCCCAGGCATTTTACAAATTCTTTGAAAACAGCAGGTCATCTTTGTTCTGGATTCTTCCTGTCCTTGTTGTTCTGTTGTTTTACTCTAAGCCACATCCTGGGCGTTAGCTCGGTTCTTTCTCTCTGTATGCTATCATTTCCTAGCACAGTTCCCCATGAAGCCTCTCACACTACTTTTCATTACCTTCAGACTGCCAGAAACCTTTAGTTATATGATATGTCTTCCTGAAGCATTTCTAGAATAAACTGAGGTTTACCTTTCATAATCAGCACAGTGTATCACACATATTCTAAAGCTTGCTGGCCAACATCACTACTGCCTCTGAGAAACTAGCTATGTCCTTCAATTTCCTATAGTCAGTCTCAGACTTCTTTTTCAAACTCTTTTTATCCGTAAGAAAAGTGTATCAAAGTTGCTTAAATAACTTTATGATGTAGATTGAAAGCTTCCCTAATTCCATTAAATTCCCATGACACATATTTTTAAAAAGATATGAAATATACACAAAATATATCTACCACAAATCTATGTGTAAAACCACTGTATTCCCACAAAAAAAAATGTGTCTATGTGTGTGTGTGTGTGTGTGTGTGTCTGTGTGTGTGTCTGTGTGTCTATGTGTAATGTTAAAAGAATTCAAACATAAAATATATGGGCATTCTATCGTATCAGTTAGAATAATGGAGAATCCTTCTTGCCATAATAATGGAGAAACTGAAGCAGGGGTACAGATAATCACATACACACACACACACACACACACACACACACACACACACACACACACACATATAGTGTTATATTAAGAAGTGGTGAGAACAGAGTGATGAATACAATGTAGTCCCTGCCTTTAAAACGCGTATACTTTACTAAGTTGGGGGGAAGAGGATATTCCAATATCTATAATAAGGCGAATGTAAGGGAATACAGTTCAAAGGAAAGAGGGGGATTTGTAATAGGCTGAGTAGTTTTGTGAATTCAATACTGAGTCCCATGATCCACATCTGTGAGGTCAAAGTGGGAGCAGTGGGAGGCACAGTGAAGTCAGCAGCTAGCTATGCACTGACATTTGAAATCCATATTTTTGAATGAGTGTCTTTTCTTGTCACCTAAACTCTTGTAAACAATGTGTATCATATGGCTGATGAGAGTCCCTCCTTTTGCTGATGGAGGAGAGTTGGGCAGGGGCTTGGGATCTAGAATGACTTGCTTTCCAGCCACATTGCCCATCATGAAAAGAAATAAATAAATAGATAAATAGATAAATAAATAAATAAAGAGTAATCATTTCCCTGCACTTTGGCCAGGTGAACTGGATTCTGTCCGTGAAAATGCAGGTGCTGTTTCAAGATGAAATGTTTAGGAGGGTAAAGGGGAGGACAGGTTCATGTTCTCCAGGGCATGTTAACTGACTGCCTGGAGGATGCTAACAAAGGAAAGAATGGGCCACAGGACATGTAGGATTAATAGAGTCAGTGGGTATACAGCCTGCAGCAGAGGGCCTGGCCCAAAGTAGTCTAACTTTTCTGCTGCCTTTCTCCCACCCAGCTTCAGGAAGATGTGCTGTTGTGCTCTTTATTCTTCAGCCACAGCCCCTGTAACTCAGAACACAGAGGGCATGGCTGCTCTCCCTGCACTTGCAGATAAGTGAGCTAGACTGCCTTACCGGCTTTCTCCTGAACTCCCAGTGTGCTTGGCACTTGTGGTAAGGTTGCTGTTACCATCATCCTGTCTGGCTTCTGTTTTTTTTGACCCAGCATTTTCTGAAGCTGTGAACTGCATTCTAAGGATGTGGGTCTATGTGTGTTGTATTTGTAGGGACCTGACATTTTTGCTGGGGTGACTTGTCTACCACAGAGGCAGTTAATGAGGGAGGGCCATGGGACTTCCAAAACACACAGAGTAATTCACCTCCACTTTGATCCTCTCTCTAGTCTTCTGGGAGCCTTTTTGAATATTAAACTCATTAACCAAAGAAACTAGTATGCCATTAAAGTACACATTTCAGCCTGAGGCGCTTTTTTTTTTTTTTTAATAAAAAATGATGAGGGTAGCTGATTCAGCATTAAGATACCCTCCCATCCACCCATCTCTAGAAATATGTCTGGGCTAGTACTTTACTTCTAAAATGGAGTGGCATTCCTTCTTTAGTGACATGCCTGTTTAGAGATGGTTTCTGAGAATTTAGGGCTTCACATTACCCTGGAGCAGTTATATCAAATTCTTCCAGTGTATCAGAACATGTGCTGTGGGAAGATCTTGGAGAAAATTTACAGCATAAGACCACTGCATGTAACATCAGGAGCGCATGACTTGAATATCATATCAGTGATGGCCACAGGAATGCACTGATTATAGGAAGAAGCCCCAGGAAGGGTGAGGAGGGAGGAGAAAGCATGCATGCTCCCCAGATGTGTTCCGGGTTCTCAAAGGAGAATGTCACTAGGGCAGAGACAAAGAGATGGGAGTGACAGGAGTGACCAGAAAGGGAAAGGATCTGGCTTTCCTGAGTCTTTCAGACCATCTGAATAGATATGCATCAAAGATGTACCTTCTCCCTGAAAATACAGAAATCAGTGAGGAGAAGGTTTAAGGACTAGATTTGTTTGTAAGAAATCATTTGCCTGTCATGTGGATAAAATATTAGAGCACGAAGCAAGAGTGATACTGAGTGAAGTGATTGGAGGTTGTCCCATGACAAGACGGCATGGATGGCAGAGAACAGCATAATTCATCCTTGTCCCGCTGGGGTTGATGATCTAGTGATGGAGAAGATGTACACACACAGAATCATTAAAGTATAAGGGAGTGGTGGGCCATGAGAACTGAGCAAGAAAGGATGAGAAAAGGGAGAGGTCACAGTTAGCAGAGAAAATCAGGGAAATGCCTTCTCAATGGCCAAATCAAGAGATGTGAGATTCGTTTTGCATCACTTTCTTTTCTTTTGGGTCGTCTGTTGTTATTTTTATTTTAGCTACAACTGTTTCCAGAGATGAAGAGTGGCTTCCTCGCTATTTTTAAGCTACACATACACTCACACAGCTTATATTTAGTATCCTCATTTTCTTTGTCAAGCAAGTGGGAAGCAGAATTTTTAACTTCTTTCAGAGTGCAATTCATGAACCACTTCCTCCATTTGCCAGCCAGTGCATCGTGGAAAGGTTTACAAGGTCCCTGTCCGTAGGTCTCTGTTGCAGGGACAATTGCCACTGTGCATAGAATACAGTTTTAAGTGTGTGCATGACACTGAGGATGATACTTGCAAACTAAGAAATCTGGAGTGAACTGTAATTGGAAAGACTAGAACAAACTTTTCTGATAGCCCCCCCAGAGCACTTTTTTCTGTAATTCAAATTGAAGTAGGTCTTTAACTGAAAATTAATAACAAAGTATTAAGTGGAGGCAGGGTGTGATACCTTCTCAAATGTTTATCATTAACTCTGTAGGGGTACCATTTTAATTTTTCTTCTAGAATTTGAAAATACACAGTACACGAGTGTTCGCTGTGTGACTTAAAACCCAATGTGAGCACTGGGGTTACCATTCATTTAAGACCACTTCTACATATAGGTGTATCTCACAAGATACAGTCAATCAGCAGTACTAACTTCTTATTGCTACAAATAAATTTGTTTGTGTGTATAGTTCATCATGAGGTATATGCTTGCTCAGGTGTGTCTGTGCATGTAGAAGCCAGGGAACAACCCCAGCTATACATCATCCGTTCATCATTTTATGAGACTTGTATCCCATAGGTCTGATGTTCACTGATTAGTATAGGTTTGCTGGCCATTGAGCTCCAGTGATCCTCTTGTCTCTGCTTTCCCTAGTGGTGGAATTACAAGCATATTCTATCATGCTTGTTTTTTTGTTTTGTTTTGGTGTGTGTGTGGGGGGGTGCACACGCGCCCCGCATATATATCTATGTGTGCATGCTAGAAATCAAACTCAGCCCTCATGCTTGTGAGCCAACCACCCCATCCATTCAGCTTCAATTCCAACCCTGATGAATCGATTTTGAAGACAAATAGACAGGATTACAGAGAAATCATAAGCAAGAACACTGTTGTTGGGTCATTAAGACTAGAAACCATTTCCTGCCTCCTGATTGGATGACATCTCAGTTTCACCTGTAGTTAAGTTGAGTGTAAGATGTGTCTAAGATGACTGGTCATCTATTGTCGACTTCTTCCAGGTATACATACCAGATATGAGACCTCCAGTTATGGGAGCCTATACCTAAGAGAGTCCTTGACTGTGCCCCACATATTTGTGCCAGAAAAATAAAGAGAGGAAATTCATTAATTTCTTTTAGCATCTTTGAAACACATTGTAGGGAGGAGAGCAGGTGGATGCATGCGTATACACTCTGATATTACCTGTGGTGTCTAAGATTAATGGGGTTTCTGGGCTTAAAAAAAAAGTCTCCTAAATTTTCCTTCTTGAACCACACCCAGAAATTCCCTTCTATTTGAGACTATGCTGTTTAAGGAAGCTGACAGATCCGAATGCATCCAAAGAAAGGTGATAAAGATGAAGGGAAATCTGGGAAAGTTGCCATCCAAGGAAAAGTTGCGAAAAACTGAAAAGGTTTGGCATTGGGAACACTCAAGGATACATTACAGCTGTCTCAAATATTGTGACGGACTGTCAGAAGATGAGAAATGAGACTTATCCTGGCCCTGGGCTTCCTAATAGATAGAACAAGTTGATGAGAAGTGTGGGGAACTTAATTTGGGCCCAAAGCAGAGAAGCAAATTTTGACAGCAGCAGTAGCCTAGGATAGAATGGAATTGAGCTTCCCTCATGTAGACAGTAATCAAAAGGGCTGGTTATTAATAACTTTTTGTTGTCTTTATGAGCATCACTGCAGCCCTTAAAACAACTGTTTGAGTTGTAGCTAGTAAGGGCATCTGAAATGATGGAGGGAAACACTGAGGCATTTGCCTAAGAACAGCATAACTGGTATGCGACCAACCTGGCATTTGAACCTGTGCAGCCTAATCACTGAGTCTATAAGCTTAATTGCACTGCTCTATTGACTATAAGCAGATGTCCCTTAGAGATGCTGAGACCCCTGGGTTTCTTTTTGAAGGGCCCAATAATTGTGACACAGTGTATGTAGCTTGACGTGTGAAAATTGAGTGATGGAGCACAGGTGGGTGTGTTTGCTGAGTGGTTTGTGCCCAGCATCGTTAGGGCAATCCCCACACACAGCCAGCTCGTTACTGTTCCTAAACTAGCTAGAGTTTGGGTTCACTATTTCTTGGTCAGATTTTCTTTATTTGATGTGTCTATGACATCCCTTCTGTTTAAAAAAAAACAAAAACAAAAAATCCATAAAAATATAAAAAATCTCAAGATGCATAATTTGTCAGTAAATCTGTTTCTGGGTACATAGGCTACGACTCTACTCCCCTTGTGGTTAAGAGCTGGTTTCCTCAACTGTGTCAGGGGCTGGCCCTCATTTAATCCCTCTGTATGATAGGAAATACAAACAAGAAAGGAGATTTGCTTCCTGGTGCAGAGGAGGAGGAAGAATTCCCTTCAGAGTTGATAGATCCCTCAAAAGGTGACTGACCAGGAAGGACGATGGACCCCATTTCATAGATAGGTGCTTTTCAAATGAGTTGACAACAGGTAGTTAAACTGGAAGTATGCCATGCCGCCAATCACATCTCGTCCTTCTGGATTTTAACGCTTGTTTTACTTGAGGGAAGATGATATTTGAACATTTTCTGGCATCCATCAACAGCAATGTGCACATGGTTTCAAACAGGGGTTTTCAGCCTTCTGAAACCAATTACTTCTGCTTAAGTGGAAATGCCAAAGCAGAGATGTGTCAGCAACTAAGAGAAGAATTCTTTAAAAAAAAAAAAAAAAAAAAAAAATATATATATATATATATATATATATATATATATATGTACACGGTAGTGCTGTGAAACAGCAGAAATTGTGCACACGCACACATGCAAACCTTTTTAAAGAGAAATTTTAGAAAGTCTGTGTCAAAGAATGTTAACCCAGAGAGATGCAGAAATGTCAGGCACATTACATGGGCAGAGTGTGCGGCTGGCATTTGGCTGCCAGCAGGGGAGGCGTCCTCCTGCAACTAATTCCTCAGGAACCTCACGCTGAGCCTGTCTACAGGGAAGGGAGCCCAAAGAGAGGAGAAGGAGGGCACAGCTTTTACCTATTTGGGTTTTCCTTACCAACTGGAAAAGGGCTGCTGTTTTTGGTTTGGTTTGGTTTTGGTGTGTGTGTGTGTGTGTGTGTGTGTGTGTGTGTGTGTGTGTGTGTGTGTGTGTTTGGGCTTTTTGTTTGTCTTTTAAGATGGGAACAGGAGAAGAGGAGCATTGTCCCATCCCCTTTCCCAGCTCATGTAGAGAGCAAGCCAACCCCTGTGATTATTAGTGCGGCTGGCACAGTTGAACGCTAGCCAGGCTGTCTCTCACGGAGACTCACCAATGTCTCACCTCAGTCTGTGAGTTGTCTCCATGGGATTGAGGAGTTGAAGTCCCTGGGTAAGGATGAGGGATATGCATGCAGATGGGGCATCATGGGGCTCTCTCCTAATTGGCAGAGTATTTGCAGTATTTGTTTTAACCCTTCAGCAGGTGTTCCGGGAAAGGCAGGGACTTGGCATACAACTGCTTGGTTTTGCTTTACAGTTCTTGTATCGTATCGTATCGTCATCAGGAATTCATGTCAACGACTGTCGTTCCTAATTCCTATCAGGCTGCCGATCTGAATTTTGTCTGTTTCTTTCCTTCAAGAGGGCTGCCAGCTATATTAGCAGAAAAAAATATTCTGTGAAAATAGGTATAAAAATGGGATTTATTAACTGTAAACATCTGTTAAGTCAAGCACCCTGAGTCTATTGCCAAAGTACTTGATTTCAAGTTTCCCCATGTACATCTGTCACACATTTTCCATCCTCCTGGGACCTATTTGTGGGAGTTCTCTGTGTCCTAATGGAAACATGTGATTGGCTTTACCCTCAATTGTAGCTCTGCCTTTAAGGATTTTTAACATAAGCAAAAAGGAAGGGAAGGAAGAGACCCATCCTATCAGCCAGACTTTTTCTAAAATAGCAGTTCTTCCTGATCTTTTTGTAACTGATACTTGTTACAATGAACAGGTTTTTAAAGAAATGCCAGCTATCTCCTGCTGCATGTGCCAGAGAGGCTGATGATTCTCCGGGCAAGCCATTTGCTTTCCCACAGCAGGCTGCTGTCATGTCACCTTAGATGGAGTAATGATAGCCCCTTGTGTCTCAGAACAGCTTATGTTTTACAAAGTACTTCTAGTTATACTGTCTGATTGATTTGCTTGGATCATTCCACCACCTGTGTGGTGGGTATCGCCATTATTAGGGCTTCCATGTTTTGCTAATAAAGACACTAGAGAGGATTCATTCAAGGCTATATAATCAGTAAGTATCAGTGTTTGCTTATTCCATGTTTCAAGGTTTTATTTTCTTATATAGAAAACCCTTACATGGTAGAGTCCACCCTTGCCCTGAAGGAGTTCACACATTACAAGATCATAAGTGTATGCTTGAAACTGCAGATAGTACTGAACCCTATAAGTACTAAGGCTTTCTCAATATGTCTATGGAGAAAAATAGGAATATTAACAAGTAACTAAATAAAACAATTTTGCAATATCCTATAATAACTTGCCAGGGTCACAACCTCTACACTTTGCAGACTAGTATTAAATCAACTAAAGGCTGTTTCAGTATAATCATAGTAACCCATTTATTAATGGAGATAGCATGTGGGCTTGTAGCATACACCAAGTGTATATACTGGGCAAAGCATGTCATAGGCAGGATATTGCTGAATTAAACAATTTTATGACCATTCAGAAAAATATAGTTTATTATTTATAATATATATCTAGGCATTTCTATTTAATGACTTTTTAACTTAGTTGACTTTGGTCACTAAAATTATTGAAAGTATAACTATGAATATATGTACATATCTCTTTTATAAATATATATATACATCCAATATGTATAAATACCATTATATACATCCTCTATAACCATATATATGCCATTGTCTTTCTGTTTTCCTCCACCCTTTTTGTTTTCTTGCTATACTAGGTATATTTGTTTATCTTTTTTATTTAAAAACGTTTTTCATTTTACATATCAACCCCAGTTCCCCCTGCCTTCCCTTCTCCCACCCCTCCATCTCACTCCCTCCCCACCTTAGAATGCTTAAGGTTAGGCATATCTGTAACATAGAGTAAGTTCAATTAGAGATGTGCCATCTCTCTTTGACTGGCCAACCCCTCCAAGATATTCATGTATATATATTTCAATTGCCTACACAGTCTAGAAGTTTGGAAGTGGCATGGTATCCTCTCATTTCAAGGAGAAAATCATATATAAATCTAACATCACACACTCATGAAAACTCAGGACACACCCATGTTCAGGTTTTGCAGAGATGCTGAGTGGTACCCATTTGCCTCTGTGCCTTTGCTTTTCATCATAAAGAGAACAAATGATTTTGTATTACATTAAAACCTTCACCAGGACCATTTTCACATTCTCTAGCATTTTCTTTAGATCATTTAACAGTACCCTGGTTACTTTTAGGAACAAGCTTACATCATCTTCCATGGGTCTCAAGAATATAAAAGGCCAATTCTCTCATTGCATTTACATTCCTTTACATAGAAAGGATATGAGAGTCAGCATGCAAATAAGAAACTACCTCCAAACCATCCCAACAGTCTTTTCAGATGCCATGCTTGAGTTCAACCTTCAGGAATGAATCTGTCCCCAGAAGCTAGAGAGGACAGATGCCCTTATCTCTAGTCTGTGTCAATCTGTATAGACACATATAGTATTGTCTCAAGAGTCTCAGCCAGAAACCTTAAGACTAGCAACAGTTCAGTGAGCACCTAGGAGCACATTGTCAATGCTACTTAGACAAGCCCCAAATGACTCAGGGAGGCATACTCCCTCCTCCCACCTCCACTGCCAACTGTCCCTAGTCAAGGCCATATGCCAGAAATACACGTTCATTGACCAGCAGCATGTGACCACTGGCTCCAAGAGCAGGAATAGTGTGTGAATTGCCATCACACACACACTCATGAAAACTCAGGACACACCCATGTTCAGGTTTTGCAGACATGCTGAATGGTACCCACTTGCCTCTGTGCCTTTGCTTTGCATTATAAAGAGAACAAATGATTTTGTATTACGTTAAAACCTTTACCAGGACCATTTTCACATTCTGTAGCATTTTCCCTAGACCATTTAACAGTACCCTGGTTACTTTTAGGAGCAGGCAAATGCCCTCCTACATCAACCAGTGTGTGTCACACCAACAAGTGTGACACAGTATAGCATGTGAGTGTGTATGTGGGGGCTGCTGCTCAGACTTTATTTTTTGAAGTTATTCTGATGATCTCTTGGGAAGTAGATGGAGGTTGGATTCATAAAACTTTAAAATGTCAGAGCTGGAAGGCAGTGTAAATTACATGTGGTCTAATTGTCTCATTATAATGATGAAAAAAATTGATTCCCAGGGAGGGTGAGGTTTGCCCCAGTTTACCCTGACAGAGACTGTACAGCACATTGTCTGTCTGTCCTTCACATTGCTCTCAGACCTTCAAGATACTGAGAAAGCTGCCACATTGGTTGTTCCTGGGGGCCTTTGTCCTATAGCTACCCAAAGACAGGGTTTATTCAATGGGAAGAGGTCAGAGGTCAGAGAGAGACCAGAAGATGGGATTAAGGGAAGCTGAGCTATTGATTCCCAGGTTGTTTGTTTCCCTGTGCTTAACATCTAGTCCTAGAGCATCCGCAGGTAGCTGCCTTATACAGTTTTCTCTTTCTGGGTTTCTTTTGTTGCTTAGCCCACAAAGCATCAGTAGAGCTACCTGTTTCTCACTTTTGCTAGTCTTAAAGCATTGTAACCTAAACTCTGACCACATCTCTAAATAGTTCCCATATGACACTCTTCTCATATCATCCAGTTTGGGTGGGATCTAATTGCATGTTAGTACATTGGATAATATAATACTGACTAGAGAAAACTACAACCTGGCTAGTTCTCCAGACCCACACTGTTAGTCTCCCATACTGCATTTACTGTGTGCATCTTAACACTTGACATAAAAATGCAATAGTTTTATAAATATACAGGACTTTGCATAAACATGGTAATCCTATGCACTGGGTCAAGGTTAAAAGCATAGGCTCCAAGTCTTGAGTTCAAACCATAGTGCTAGTTGTTCTTGCTAGTTGTTCCTTAACTAGCAAATCACTTAACTTCTCTGGATCTGAGTAAAGCTGCTGTCACTGATATAAGTGCAGTCAAAGGATTTGAAACACAGCGGTGTGTATTATTAAATGTTCCTAAGCTTCCACAGTATGTACTATGTGCTAAATAAATGTTAGCATTATCATTGGTTACAGTTAGAACTCATATTCTGTACACAGAAACTTTTAGTGGGACTGTGATTCATAAAATGGAAAAACTTGCAGACTGTCCCAAATATTTATGCTGTCATAAACACCTCATGAGGATAAAGACTTGAGTTCCCAGAGACACTGAAAAAGGGAGGTTCAGGTGAGTGTGGGGTATGAGTCACAGGGATATGAGGACAGATGGGGCAGGAATGTAGACATCACCATGCCAGACAAGCTGGGATGTGCCTGGGATCTCTGATGTGCAGGAAGAAATGGGATTCAATCCCCTGTCAACAAGATAACAAGGCCTGGGAGGGGGCAAGGCAGTAGATCTGTTGCCCCATGAGACTTCTTGAGAAAAAGTCATGAGCTGAATATTTCTGCAAGCTCAGTTGCACCATGGCAAAATAACTAAGGTGATGATGGGCACCTACTTGGAGATGGGAGTTGTTTAGTTATGTTCTTTGTAAGAAAGGTTTTTTTCCCTGTTTGTTCTTGCCTCAGTGTATCTGATGAACATTCAGACTTGGGAAATTGACCACATTTGATCCTAGCATTCCATGAGCTCTCTTAAAACATGCTTATGCTTGTACCATGCACTCCTTGGAGCATAGCTCTGGGTGTTTGGAAAGCAGAGGAGAACCCTTAGCTAATCTATTCAGATAGCCAGCTCATCCCTGGTTTTATCTCCACATGCTACATTTGGTCCTCAATGCTTTTCCTCTTCCATCCTCTAGGGGGCAGTAAATTCTGATATGGCCAGTTTCTTCTCCTGTATCATTAGCCAGACGACTGTGACATTCTTCTAGAAGAAAGAGAAATTAAGTCATCCTATCTTCTGTTGTCCAGGACAGTGACAACTCTCTGTTATTACTTTATGTCAGACAAGGAAAGAATTTAATACACTGTTGGAGGGCATGGGAACCTCAGCAGAAGGCAGTCATTTCTATACAGTTTCTTCTGAGTTAGACTTGGCAATCACACCCAAGTGCAGATGACCCTGGCTTCTCCTGATTATCCTCTTTTTGCTTATTTTCTCTCTTGCTTTTATTAGAAATTCAATTATTGGCCCAGAAGGTAATTGTAGGGTAATTAACAGGCTATCCTGCTAGGTAGGAATTAACAGGGTCCCCGAACTTGAATGAGTGTTAATACCCAGGGCTATCCGTGCATCTGGCTTCTTATTGTTCTGTCCACATTATAATATCCACACTCTGACCCAAAATAGGACCCACTGAATGTCACTGTAGCACAGCTGTCCAGGACTATTGATAACTAAGTAAAGGAGGGCATTAATTCTCTTTCGGTTTGACATCTTTTAAGCCTATTTTTAAATCACAACACCCCCCCCCCAATGCTACCCTGATGGAAGGGTCAGCCATTTTCCCACACACCCCTCTACTTTCAATATTCTTGGCCATCATTTTTTTCCTTATTCATAAGAGATTCTACCATGTGGTATTATTTATTGAGAGGTTATCAGCTTTCTTTCAACCACCAATACATAATCTCTACCAGAGCAGAAACTTGGTATGTATTCATTAGTTTATCCAGTGCCTGATATGTGGTAAGCTCCCTCCAAGTCCTTTGTCAGTTGACAAGTGTCTTAAAGAGGTGACACCAAGAAATTTCTCAACTCCACAAAGAAATATCCTGATTTTCTACTTTGAAAAATATGGACCTTGATTAAGCAAATTTACCCCGAAAATCATATTCTGTGATAGTCTTAGTATTGCTGCAAAAA